>NC_141057.1:37621566-38860316 GCF_041138505.1 Cibotium barometz | reverse complement strand
AGAATATTCCTCGACACACACATGGATGTCCTAGCAACCCGCAAGCCCGTGCATCACCTGGTCAAAACTCTCTAGGATCCTCCTTATGTGTCCTAGCACTTCACTCAGGGACCGCTTCATCAGTTCTCGCCCATCGTACCGGAAGTGCACCATTCTAACCATACCGAGGCTAGTCAAGACCTCGGCAGGCTTTGCTGCGAGTGACGTCCCTTGACGACTCCCCGCCAGCTGTTGCAACGAACCTCCTCTTAGTAAAAAACATGCCAAATGCTTCCTCTAGCATTCTGGCGTAATACAGTGCTTTAAATGAAAATAAAGGTTCTATGCAAGTAAAATTCCCAGTTTGAGATTGGTTCCACAAAATCCCTTTTTCCTTAGTTCCCAATTTCATAATGAGAATCCTTGATATCTCATCAGGGTAATCTACCCATCATTTGATTGATTGTCCAACTAGATTCTGGGTGATTTTGGTCAAAGTGAAACTAGTTTAATTCAACAGTAGTCTATTCTTTATATTTAGGAACTGGAATCGGTCCATGAAGTTTTTACTTGATCGATCGAGAGATGGACAAGTAGATTTACTGTTCGTCCTTCTCGTAGTCTAACCAAAATCATTCGGTTTAGTCCTAACAAGGATTTACCTCAAATAAATATCTATTTTTGGTTAAATACCAATTTAGTGATTTAACCAATTAAAATATCTAAAGGTATTCTTTTTACCACTTAATTTCTTAACCTTAATTCCCTAGGTAGAATTATGGTGAAATTTCAACTTTTGACACCAAAAATTAATTTCAATTCTTTCTTTACTTAAATATCATAAAAAATTTCTTTTAACTAAATACCAATATCTATTTTTTTAATAAGCTTGAAATCCCTCTTTTTCTCATTTAATGAGTGCAATCCAAATGTCATGGGAATTCCTCTTTTATCATAAATTAAATCTATCTAAAATTTCTCTTTAAATTAAATGAGAATATTAAATATTTAAAATATACCAAGAATTTCTCTTTTTCCATTTAAATGATTGAATTCCAAATATGATGGAAATTTCTCTTTCATCATTTAAATTTATTCATGCTTAAAATAATTTTAACTAAAATTTCTCCTAATAAAAATTAAATAAAAATATCCATTAATCCTAATATGACAAGAATTCAACTTTTTTCATTTAAATGATTGAATTCCAATTATGATGGAAATTTCTCTTTTATCATTTAAATTTTTCTTATGCATAAAAATAAATTTAACTATAATTTCTCATAAAATGGAATAAAAATATCCATTAATCCAAATATTACAAGAATTCCACTTTTTCCATTTAAATGATTGAATTCCAAATATGATGGGAATTTCTCTTTTATCATTTAAATTTAGTCATGCATAAAATAATTTATCTAAAATTCTTCTTTAATTTTAAATAAAATATAAATTATTTTAATATTACAGATTTTCTCTTTCTCCGTTGGAATACATGGATCTCCATTATCATGGAAATTCCTCTTTTATCATAAAAATAAAACTACTAAAAATTTATCTTTTTCTCTAATTAAGTATTTATACATAAACATTAAAACGTAAATTTTCATGGATATGACGAGAATTATTCATTTAACATAGGATGACTAATCCTAGAATATGGTAGGAAGTCCTCTTTTCACATTATGCATAAAAATGATTTATGTGTTGATTTTCAAAAATTTTACCATAGCTCCGCTCTGCTATAACTGATAATTTTAATAATTTTGAAAAGTATAAGACTTAGTAATTAACTATCAATAGATCTAAATCCAATTTCTGGATCTAAATCATAATTTTATCATAATTTATGTAACGTAAAAGCTTGAAAAAGCCATTTCTTTGGCCTCTAGCTTGACTAGCATAGAGTTTGATTTTAGAATTGAGAATTGCTCCATGAGAAGCATCATTTGAATAGAGAATTGGTCATAGGAATGACCATTCTTTGGGGGAGAGAGATATATACTTAAAAAACATCCTAATATTGCCATGGTCTAGTTCACAGATGAGAATACAAAAGAATGAGGGTCTATTTATAGGTGAGGGAGGCCACTAATAACTAAGTCCAACTAAGTTCTAGAATTTTCTAGCTTCAGTTTGGCTGAATTTGGATAAGATTTGGACCAGTTTAGCTCCCTTTTTGATTTGGTTTGATCCAAAAGAGAGGAGAGATAAAAATATCTTACTATTTTTGAATTTAAAACTCATTCACATGTGTGAAATAGGCGTCTCCTTGAAGTCTCACCCTTTCATTACCAAGGTGTCAAAATTGTATGATTACTCCAAAATATCTCATTTTTTAGTAATATCTCATAGTTTTTAACTAATAAATCTTGTACTCAGTCAACTCTTCATCTTATGTGGGCATTTACTCATTTTTGGATAGTTTCTTTTATTCATTGGATCTATTTTATCTCAACACTTGGATTAATCTCATTGGCTCCCTAGGAACCTTAATTGGACCATAATCCAAAAATTTCAAAAAATCTTGACCCTTAGGCGGCTAAGGTCTTTTAAATCATTTTTAATTGATTCCTAATGCACCTTGGAAAATTTATTTTGATTTTATTTTTCAGGGAAACATATTTTTTATATTAGAAGAATTTGATTATCCAAAAATATCTCAATATTGAATTACCACTCTCTAAAAAAATTTATCTCTCTAGGCAAAAACAAGGAAAAATAATATTCTCTTGTATTCAGAAATAGGGAATGATTACAGGGGATTGAAGTAGAGCCTGTTCATTATTCAGGCTGAGGAGTTATCAGATAAATATTCATTTAGAACATATCATTCATATCCTTAACACAATAATGGTCCATCATACCGAAAATGTCATCTGAACATTCTTCAATGAGAATTTCAGTTTTGGAGGTTTTTTATTTGTCATCCCTTAATTAGATCCACTGGGTCAAGGGTTAATAATAGCAATCTCCCTGCACAATCCACTAATCTCATAGGGATTTGCTGAAGTCACTATTGCCATTTCAATTATTAGCATCATTATTGGGATTCATCCCATTCATCCTTATTGTGGTTTTGTTCAACTTATCACCTTTCAACCAAAATTTAGGAATCGTGATTCGTCATTTTTCAAACAGAATCCAAATCTACTCATCAATTCTCAACCAGAATTCTTAAATCATATCAACGAGCATTCAAATTCATCATCAGGATAACATTTTTGCTTATAATTTCAAGGTCTTAGATTTACTCGTATATACTGCCAGTAAAGAGCTACAATTATACCCTCGGTATATACGGGTAGTCATGGTCCTTGGAATTATAAGGTAAATACCATCATGTCTAGGTCTCAAGCAAGTCAGGGATTCCATACAACTGCGGTACTTCCATCTGAAGACCCAATTACCATGAATCTTCATTCTGAATATCAATTTGTATGAATTTCATCACATAATTACAACCTTTTACTACTACATAAATTTTTGACATTTCTTGCTTCTCGGTTGATCCATTTTGGCCAATTTGCTCTGATGCCAGTTGAATAAGGTCTGTCTCAAGGTGTGTGAAAAGAATCTTTCCATTGGGTCTGAATCATTCAAAAGCTTGAATTGCTTACCCTGGTACTGTGCTGGATTCTAGAGGACTGAAAATTGATGGTTATTCCCCTTATGCTCTATTGCTGCAAAGATCTGTCCTTTTTCTTCATCCACTTCATCGACTATAGTGATAGCTCTAGTTGCTGCAATCTGAGGTGGAACTCTCTCTCTCTTTGGTTGTTCCAATTCTGGGAGGGAGTTTGGAGACTGCTTTTCATGGAGGGGCTGGAGGTTGAGCTGGCACTCTTCTAGGGTTGTCCTGATTTCGGAGCGGGGGTGGACTGATACGAAGGAGTCTGTCTTTGAATTTTGGGACCCTGGCTTCCTTGGCCCACAGAAGGAGATGGGCAATCCTTGAGCTAGTGCCCAAACCCTTGACATTCGAATTATCTGTTCTCGCTTTGAAGCTCTTCCCTCTGCATTCTTGAGAGAGCCAGAGTTCCTGAGAAAGAACTTTGAGGGAAAGGTCTTCCTTCATTCCTGAAAGTTCCCATCTCCATATTCTGGTTGGGACCTTGGTGTCTCTTTGGAGGCGGAAGGTTAGAAGAGCTTCCCGGTGTCTGAAATCTTTTGAAGGATGAGGGAGCTGGCTTTGGTGGGACTTTCACAATGAAGGCTTTGGTGAAGTCCTTTGCCATTCTGACAGCTTTTGCCATGGACACTGGCTTGGCATTCTTGACTAGTGTGTCTAAGGGTTTGTTCATTCCCCGAATGAACCTAGCCAAAGTTTGGTCTTCGTCTAGAGGTGGTGAATACTTGAGTAGAAGAGCAAATGCTTGGTGATGTTCTTCGATGGTTTTTCTCCCCTAGTTTAGCTCTGAAAATTCATTCATTTTGGTTTCTAAAAACCTGGGGAAAACATCACCTCTTCCTTAAATATGCTTTAAGATCCTTCTAGGATTAGGTATTCCTGACCAAATGGTTGGTGTCACAATGGTTTCTCCATGCCACCTTGGGTGTTTCCATAATTTTCAGCCTAGCAAGAGCCATTTTGGTCCGCTCACTGTAGCCTGTGACATACTGCCCTACAAACCACTTGTGCTGATGTCTCTCCACTGGGTCAGGAAAATATAGATCCTCAAAATGTCCTGTGAGTCTGGCTCGGCTAGTTCGAGTTGTAGCGGAAGAGATGAGATGCTCGAAGAGGCGATTGCAGTCATGTCTTGTGAGTGGGTGAGGTCGGGGACACTAAATAAGTGTGGAACTTCCATTTATAAAATCAAATTCTTTGATTAAAAATCTTCATTAATGAGGCTTACGGAATGAGAATACAATATGTAAATGCTCTTTTAGAGTTTTTATTAAATTTCTGATAAGAATTCATTTTTCCTTATTAGCTTTCAGTAAAGCTCTAATACCACCTGTGAGATCCCCCACCGAGGGCGATGGCGGTGCAAGCAGCGTTAGCCTCTCGTGCGGGGCGAGGATCCACGATCGGGGCCTTGCCCACGGATGTCCAAACAAGAGACTAGCCCGGTGGTTCCTCTGAAACCGAGCCTGGAAAAACTTCCCTCGCCCGAAAGGCACAGGCGATTCTACCATGGGAAAATCTTCTAAACGGGGGAATTAATCTAATGAGTCAAAGTCTTAACTAGTTAAACTGATGTGACCAAACCTGAAGTCACATAGTCAGATCAAAGAAGAGACTTGCACTTGGTCCATAGAATCACCGCTTTTTTCCTTCTTTAACGAGGCACAACCGCTGATTCCCTCCCACCAACAAGGGTCTTCTCAGGACTTAATCTAAATAATGTAACTAATAGTATCTTAATTGTTTCGTAGGAATCCCTCGATCCAGCCTCCAACCGGCCCATGGGTTTTAGCCAACCACCCGACCACTATATTGGTGGGATTCCTTTATAAAGATTTGATTGTGTTTTGCCTGAGTATCGAGGAAAACAGTTCCCAGGCCCCCTAGCCGGCATTTCATGCAAAAATTAAGGTAGGCATTCCACATACGCACCCAATATGAAATTGCCATTTATAACAGATTCGGTTGTCTTTAACACGATCCTTCAATAGAAATCATAATATTACTGATCATCATCCTCCAAAATTTTGAGTCCATTGTGTTATAAAATATGTCATGTGGACTCTCCGTTGAAGACCAACTGGCCAACCAACGAGATCCAATATCAAAATTTAATTCACATAATTCTTTCTTTTTAGCCCATCTGAATCTTTCTCCACGCACGCATGGGTGTCCTAGCAACCCTGTGCCCGTGTATCACCTCGTCAGAACCCTCTAGGATCCTCCTTAGATGTCCTAGCACTTCACTTAGGGAGCACTTCGTCGATCCTCGCCCATCGTACCAGAAGCGCACCATTTTAACCGCTACCGAGGCTGGTCAAGACCTCGATTGCCACGAGCGACGTCCCTCGGCGACTCCCCACCAGCTGTTGCAACGAACCTCCTCTTTAGTAAAACACATGTCAAATTCTTCCTCCATCATTCTGGCGTAATACAGTCCTTTAAATGAAAACAGAGGTTCTATGCAAGTAAAATTCCCAGTTTGAGATTGGTTCCACAAAATTCCTTTTTCTTTAATTTCCAATTTCATAAATGAGATTACCTTGATCTCTCATCAAGGTAATCTACCCATCATTTGATTGATTGTCCAACTAGATTCTGGGTGATTTTGATCAAAGGAAAACTAGTTTAATTCAACGGTAGTCATTCTTTGTATTTAGGAACTAGAATCGGTCACACGAAGTTTTTGCTTGATTCAAATCGAGAGATGGACAAGTAGGTTTACTGTCCGTCCCTCTCATAGTCTAACCAAAATCATTAGGTTTAGTCCTAACAAACATCGATTTTTGGTTAAATACCAATTTAGAGATTTAACCAATTAAAATATCTAAAGATATTCTTTCTACCACTTAATTTCTCAACCTTAATTCCCTAGGTAGAATTATGGTGAAATTTCATCTTTTGCCACCAAAAATTGTTTTCAATTCTTTCTTTACTTAAATATCATAAAAATTTTCTTTTAACTAAATACCAATATCTATTTTTTTTGAATAAGCTTGAAATCCCTCTTTTTCTCATTTAATGAAGGCAATCCAAATGTCATGGGAATTCCTCTTTTATCATAAATTACATTTATCTAAAATTCATCTTTAAATTTAATAAGAATAATAAATATTCAAAATATACAAAGAATTCCTCTTTTTACATTTAAATGATTGAATTCCAAATATGATGGGAATTTCTCTTTTATCATTTAAATTTATTCATTTTTAAAATAAATTTAAATAAAATTTCTCTTATAAATTAAATAAAAAATATCCATTAATCCTAATATGACAAGAATTCCACTTTTTCCATTTAAATGATTGAATTCCAATTATGATGGGAATTCCTCTTTTATCATTTAAATTTTTTTATGCATAAAATTAAATTTAACTAAAATTTCTCATAAAATTAAATAGAAATATCCATTAATCCAAATATGACAAGAATTCCACTTTTTCCATTTAAATGATTGAATTCCAAATATGATGGAAATTCCTCTTTTATCATTTAAATTTATTCATGCATAAAATAATTGATCTAAATCTTTTTTTATTTTTAAATAAAATATATATTATTTAATATTAAAAGTTTCTCTTTCTATGAAATTACTAAAAATTTATCTTTTTCTCTGATTAACTATTTATACATAAATATTAAAAATTAAATTTTCATGGATATGATGAGAATTATTCATTTATTATAGGATGACTAATCCTAGAACATGGTAGGAAGTCCTCTTTTCACATTATGCATAAAAATGATTTATGTGTTTATTTTTAAAAATTTTACCATAGCTCTGCTAATACTGATAATTTTTAATAATTTTAAAAAGCATAAGACTTAGTAATACACTTATGATAGATTAACTATCAATAGATCTAAATCTAATTTCTGGATCTAAATCATAATTTTATCATAATTTATGTAATATAAAAGCATTAAAAATCCATTTCTTTTGCCTCTAGCTTGACTAGCATAGAGTTTGAGTTTGGAATTGACAATTGCTCCATGAGAAGCATCATTGGAATAGAGAATTGGTCATAGGAATGACCATTTTTTGGGGGAGAGAGAGATATACTTAAAAAATATCCTAATTAAGTATAAATGTAAATTTTTTGTGATAATTCATTAGAGTTCTTTGGAGAGCTTCATTTGCATTGAAAAACCATTCATTTGAATACTTCTCAAACTTGAGAGGGGTTGAGAAGTGAAAAACATATAGAATACTAGAGAAAAAACCATAAAGTTACATCTTACCTCTTGTTTTTTTGCTTCTCTATTCTTAGGAGAGGCCCCCACCCAATCAATTGGTTAGTATGTTCAGAGGAAAGCTCCAAGGAAGGTTGAAGAGAGAGAGAAACTCCAATCTCTCCAAAATGTAGAGGATTTTTAGGGGATAATAGAAAATATGCTTATTCTAATGTAATATTGGCATGGTCTAGTTCACAGATGAGAATACAAAAGAATGAGGGTCTATTTATAGGTTAGGGAGGCCACTAACTAAGTCCAACTAAGTTCTAGAATTTTTCAGCTTCAGTTTGGCTGAATCTGGACAAGATTTGGACCAATTTAGCTCCCTTTTTTATTTGGTTTGATCCAGGAGAGAGGAGAGATAAAAATATCTTAATATTTTTGAATTTAAAACTCATTCACATGTGTGAAGTAGGTGCCTCCTTGAAGTCTCACCCTTTCATTACCAAGGTGTCAAAATTGTATGATTACTCCAAAATATCTCATTTTTTTAGTAATATCTCATAGTTTTTAACTAATAAATCTTGTACTTAGTCAACTCTTCATCTTATGTGGGCATTTATTCATTTTTGGGTATTTCCTTTTATTCATTGGATTTATCTCATCCTCCCAACACTTGGATTAATCTTATTGGCCCATGGAACCTTAATTGGACCATAATCTAATCATTTCAGAAAATCTTGACCCCTAGGCTAAGGTCTTTTAAATCATTTTTAATTGATTCCTAATGCACCTTGGAAAAATTATTCTGATTTTCTTTTTTAAGGAAACATATTTTTAATATCAGGAGAATTTGTTTATCCAAAAATATCTCAATATTGAATTACCACTCTCTAGAATTTTTTATCTCTCTAGGCAAAAACAAGGAAAAATAATATTTTCTTGTATTCAGAAACAAGGAATGATTATAGGAGATTGAAGTAGAGCTTGTTCATTATTCAGGCTGAGGAGGAATCTTACACTAATGCCATGATACCCTCTCACACATTCAAGAATCTAGGAATAGAAATGCGTACACAATGTGTGTGGGATTTGTGTAGAATTATTGAAGAGATTAATAACTGCACTTACAAGATTGTTTACATGAGCTCATGTCAATATCATATCCATTTACATTTCTTAGCATGTACTCATGCTCTTCTCATCTTCAACGCATGGTTCCATAGCTTCCAAATGATCTCAACACATCAATTGTCCATAGTATGCCCTTACCATGGCTTAAAAGAAGCATAGGCAATCCAACAAAGCATCACTCAAGCATAGATTGCATTAAAGTATTTGTATGATGAATGCTCTTTGAAATCCCTTGATTGGATATACTAATTGATTTAATCTTGCTTGATATGTGTGAATCATGAAAGAGAATCTCTAATCAAGGCATTAACTACTCCATTCCAATGGCATCCAATGGTATATGGAATTGATCAAGAACTCCAAAACTTGAGAAGCATGGCTTGATCATCGGTCCATTTGAAGGATTAGGTTGCTTAATGATACCATTAGTGAATCTAATGATGGGCTAGACGAGGCTAATGGCAAGTTGAAGTGGCCAATACCAATGAATTAGGGTTTCCAAATGGCAAACCCTAAATCACTTCCAAAATCAAGGAGAAATGTGGAAGATGAAGAGATAATGCCAATAGCCACTCAGCTTTGATCTCCCAAAACTTATATTGGCTGAAGTAGAAGTCTATTGTTGAAGATCCTTGAATTTTCGGCTTGCCTCTTCCTCCTCATGCTCCATAATCACCAAAGATGGCTTCAAAATCTACTTGTAGCTTGATTGTGGCACCTTCACTAAACATTATGAGTAATCAAAGATTAGAATGCCATGATTATGTTGGTTGATCTTGCAAAACATGGGCACAACCCTCTGTTATCCTTAGAGATGGATTCGCCTACGAAATCACCCTATTGGAAGACATAATGTGTATAATATGCCAACTTAAAATTTATCTAAGCTTACTAAAAATCTCAAGGCTCTCATTGCTCATGAAAGACACGCCGATCTGTAGAAACAATGGCTATAGGAAAAACATACAAGCGGCCAAAAATGGCAATGAAATAGGCTCCCCTTGTGCTCTACTTGAAGAAGAAGATTAGCATAATCAAAACCCTTAAGCAATGGCTTGCTAAAACACAGATTGAAGCCCTAAATTCTTGCAAGATTAAGCAAGAATAAGAGGAAGAAGTAAAATGTTTTGGATCAGCAAAATCACGACCAGCAAATTCCCCCAATTTTGGTCTCAACATTCAAATTTGATGACACCATCCCCAAAAAAAATTGGTCCACCATAACCCATAGCCCCCAAAAGCTTATGAAAATGTAAATCAAGAAGATCAAATCAACTCACGCAATATCCCCATTTCTTTAACCAGAAAATCAAGAAAAGTCAAAAAAATTAAAAAACATTCCAAGAAAATGGATTTGATACCAATGCAAAAATTTGATACCAATGCAAAAAACTAAGGTTGGCCACTCAAGGCATGGAGTGACAACATGGGTGTGGGTCACCATCCTAACATCTCAAGAGGGATAAGTCCACCGTGGAAGCTTGGGCATAAGAGCTCCAAGAAAATTAATAGAGTCAAAATGATCCAAAAAGGTGTACAATGCCCATGAGCCCTATGTATCATATAGCCCAATGCCACCAAAGGTACACATGTAAATGACCCTAAGCCCAAGTTTCTAGGCCCCAACCCCATGTGCATGTATCATCAAATCTACTTCCTTAAACCTTACTTCGTTGGGTAACTATGAATTGTCCCTAAAGATGTCAAGAACAATTTTGTTGATTCCTCTTTGTTTTAATATTTTCTTTAATGATCCTTCATGGTTATCTGGTAGTCCTTCTTGAGGGCTTTTGTAGTCAACCTATCTCTTCTTTGGTGTTCTTTGTACTCTGCCACCAGCCCTTCCAGCTCTTCAATCTATGCTCTGAGAGTAGCCTCATCCCCAGATTTTTCTTCCACCCTTTTTGTAGCAGCCTAGGCATGCTCTCGCAGCTCATCATCAAGGATTGTGTCCATAGATGATACTTTGTATAGTACTATCTCCTTTCCTTTCCCCTCAGGTTTCTCCTGTGTCTTCTTCCCATCCCCTTTCAGCTAGATGAATTTTTTCTTCCATGTCTCTACTTCCAGCCTTAGCTGCTCATTTTGATCTTACAAATCCTTTTTTCTACTTGGTGTTTGCTCCACTGGGTCTTGCCTCCTTGTCTCCTGGGCTGTGGGTAGTAATAGTCTCCATGACTCTTGTGGGGAAGGCTCCTGCCAGTTTTCATGCATCCATATTTTCATCTTGCCTCTAGAAGGGGACTATTTACCTGTAGTAGGTGTGGGGGGCTGCATTGCCACCACTGTCAGTTTTTCCAGATATCCACCCCACACATCCTTTAGGTCCTCCATGGCATGTCCTTTCCATTATTCCATCTTTTCTACATCTAGTTCATATACTTATGGTTCTTCCTTAGCGTTCAAGATTGCAAGTCAAGATTTCGTCTTGACTAGTTCCACTTTGTCTTTATTCGCCTTGGCCTACACCTCTCTTATGATTTTGATGTGTTCTTATCTAATCAAGAGGATTTGGCCCTCAACCCTAATCTAGATCTCCCTTAGCCTGCCCATTTCTTCCTTTAGCTACCTGTTGGCCTCTTTGTTTTTGGCCAATACTCCCATTTTTGGAGTTTTAGCAGCTAATTTTACATTTCTTTCACCTTGCTTGCTTCTCTCCTCCTTTTGTTTAACTCCTCTTGCACAGGCTCCTGTTGGCTCTTCATGGTTCCATCCTATTCCTTGACCAGATTCTATAGCTTGGTGATCTCCTTAAGTCCATCTGCCATGCACTTCTGTAAGTGATTGAGGCATTCCTACACCTAGAGACTGTGTAGGTTGGGGTGTAGGGAGCTCATCTTGTGCTTCCACTTTGCAGGGGTTGTGCCTTCCCTAGTTGCAATTGTTTAGTGTCTTCAGTCTCTTGTTGTGCCTGTTTTAGTTGAGGGCGTCCTGCAATTGTTGTTTCCTACGTATTGACTTGTTGATGTATGTCAGCAAAGTCCTCCTTTAGCATTTTGTTTCTATTCACCTCCACTCCTTCCCCTTCTTCCCCTTCTTCTTTTCTCCAAACTCAAAGGTTCTTTTCTTTTTGGTTATTGCCTCTCTAGAGCTCCCCTCTTGCTGGGACTTTGCCTCTATCTCCTCCCTTCGTCATGCATCTTTCTTTATTTTTGTTTCTTCATTCTAGCTCTCCTTCTCCCTCTCCGTTGCTGGTTGTTCTTTGAAGAGAGCTGTTAAGTAGGGGCCAATCTTTGTCTTGGTGTTTGGGTGGGTGACCTTATCGATTTGGTCTTTTAGGTTACTATACGACACCTCCTCCCAAACACCTTTGCTCTTGCCTCTACTCCCTTCACCAAACTAAAGGCCTTTTTGGACATTCAGTATGGCTTTTGGGTGAGGTTAATCATCTCTACCACGAAGCGCATACGCTTCTGCCTATCTTCCTCTAGAGTTTTTGTGATTTTGAACTCTTTGGCCTCGCCTTCCAATGGGACAAACTCCTTGATGAGTCCTTGATTAGGTCTTCTTCTTTTTTTTTTTTGGTTGGCTAGATCTCTCCTTGTCCTTTAGCCAAAAGTTTGAATACCTTTGCCATGTATAGGGCATTGAACAACTTTTTCTCCCCTACTAATGGAAGCGTGATGGTGTCGGTCTTCTACATCTACTCCACTTGATCCACGGCCTTGTAGTTTTGTTATAGCTCCTCCTGGGGCATCTTAGTGACAAACTCCTTTAGCTCCATCTTCTCTAGCCATTTCAGATGTCTTTCCACCTCCTCTTATATGGTGGAGGATAGAGGCTCAAACTCGAGCACCACGGTTCTTGGCCTCAGGAATGCAGGGGTTGTGCGCGTGAGAAGGTGAGGATAACAGAGTTTAGCAGAAAGGGAATCTAGCATGCAGAGAGAATTTTTTAAATGTGATTTGGGAACTAGGATTTCAATGGAGAAGCATTTATCTTTGCCTTTACCAAGTGCGACCATAATTGCTTCATATTCTCATGGTTTCCCCCAATCTTCCTCGTTACCCAATCATTAGTGTTATGCACATTATTCACAAGGTTATTAATGGTGAGCTCCTTTTCACGTCCATGCACCCATTTTTGTGGCAACAACCTTGACTTTGTTGCCTATGCCATGCTACTGCTACTTGGCTCCTTAGTACCTGTATATACCATTATCATATTTACAAATTGGGGGTCTAATTTGCTTTACTATTGTCACTTACTCCAGAATCCTGTCCTTCTTCATGTTCCTTGTTCGGTGAACTCGGATTCTGGTTCCTGAAGCATTTCTAGACTAGGAATTTGATTCCCTTTTTGACACCTCCCTTCATCTAACATCTTTCCAAATAGGTCTTCAACTTGTATCCATTTACCAACTTCCTAAGTTTTACACCATCCAAACTTGCTAGCTCAAAAGTTCACGTCCCTAGCTTTCTTACAATCATGTATGGGCCCATCCATATCATTTTCAATTTTCCCGAGAGGGGTCCCATTCTTGATGTGAACAGTAGGACACCATCTCCTTCCTCAAATATTTTGAACCTTGGCTTTTTGTCCACTTGCAGCTTTCTTCTCTTTTGCACAATTTCTGTTGTGTAGTCTCTTTTCATCTAGCTTCAAGAGTTTTTCTATCATGTGCACCTCTGATTATTCTGGAGAGAGCCTTTCAGTCAATGTTATCCTGAGACTCTATGTCAGGAACTCCATGGACACTATTTCTTCCAGTCCATACACCATACTGAAGGGTGTAAGTCATCTTATTGCGTTCTTATAAGCTATCTGAAATTCCCATAATGCCGAGTGGAGCTTTGTGTCCCGGTCATTCCTATTCTCATTCACTATCTTGATTAGAATTCTCTTGAGGATCTTATTGGTGGACTCTACTTGGCCATTGGCTTTTGGGTAGTAGACTGGTGACTTCTTTGGTGTTATCATGTGTTGCTCCATTAGTTTCGTGATCACTTCATTGATGAGGTGAGTCACTTGATCACTAACTATCTCTATAGGGCATCCGAATCTTGTCATTATGGTTGCATAGAGAAACTTTGCTACGGATGATACCTTACAGTCTCTATGGGCCTTGGCCACCACTACCCATTTTGTGCAATAAGCAGCACCAATATGTATTTGTTTCCTTTCCTTTAAGCAACTGGTTTGAATGGGCTGATGTAATCGAGACCCCACTTCTGGAATGGCTCGAGTGGCAGGACTGATTATTAGGAGGCATCCTGTCTGCATTATTCGACTACCCCAGCAGCCTCTGACACATGTCGCACTCCCTTGCAAACTTATGTGCATCTTTTAATGTAGTTAGCAACCATAGTCTTGCCTTGAACACCTTCCGTCCTCTGACTTCTCCGAAAAAATACCCATCGCTTATTACACCTTGATGCGCTTATGCTAACACAACTTGTTGCTCGTGCTCGGGGACACATCTCCTAAGAATTCGGTCAATTCCCATCTTGTAGCGACGCCCAGCCACCCACTACCATGAATGACTTGCTCTAGAGAGTAAGCTTCTTTCTTTGATCTCTCGACATATACTCCAAAAAGGACAAGTCGCGGACAAGAATTGTAGCATTTTGTCGCACCAGCTGGGTCTTTCTCCTCTTGTGAGGAAAAGTTGTGCATCTGGGAAATTATCCACCACCCCTTCTGGTTCTTCTCTTGTTTCCAGTCGTGAGATAGAAGTCTGTCACTGCATGCTTGTTGTTGGGGGTGTGCCTTATGCTAAACTCAAATTTCTACAACAAGACCATCCATTTGGCCAACTTTCTTGCAAGGTTTGGTTTGTTTATTAAGTATACAAGAGAGCTTTGTGAGCTACATGAAACTTAAACATCTTACCCAGCAAGTAGTGTCTAAACTTCTTGATGGAGTAGATCATTCCCAGTGACTCCTTCTGTGTGGTGGAGTAGTTCTTTTCTGGTCTCACGACAGCCTTCTTCTTAAATTCAATGAAAATAACACTTTTATAATGAAAAAATGTCCAATATGCATCTTTCCATGCATATAAATTAAATTGAATGAAAATTACACTTTTATATTTAAAAAAATTCAATATGCATCTTTCTATGCATAGAATTTAAATTCGATGAAAACAACACTTTTATAATAAAAAGATTTCCAATAAGCATCTTTCTATGCATAGAAATTAATTTCAATAATTAATATCAATGATATCCATGCATATTCATAGGTGGCAATTTCTAAGGCAAAGCCTAACAACTCGTCTCTTTGGGAGAGTAATATCTCCCAATCTATTTAGAATTAGAGATAAGTCAAAGCTACAAAGTTTTAGAACTTCTAATTCTCTATAAAGCATATCTCAGTGATGGTTCTAAAAATGAGTTCTAAGGTCTCTTTGAGAGCAGTCAAAATGGCCAAAGTTGTGTTTTCAGCATAAAACTATAAAAAATAGCCAAGTGCCCCACTTTGCACTCAAATAACTCAATAACAAAAGGGATTTTTCTTTCTAGTGTCTCATACACTCTTGTAGAGCTTTCTGCCATCTAAAACTTTTGTCTTTATATCAAAATCTGATTCTAAACACACGAAAAGATAAATGCTTCGCAACACAATCCCTAATGACGATTATACCTAAAATTTAGTCACAAACTAGTCAAATATTCTATCTTCTAATTCTTTACCCCACCAAAAGTGTTTATTCTATGAGTCTTGTAGATCATGATAATCATGTATAATTAAGAAAGTTAAGAATTACTCATCATTAATCACGCCCTATATCAACTCAGATTCTTTTGTATACACATCGATTTATTTATTTCATATCAAAAGAATTTGAAGAAAAATAATAAAAAGAGAGTGTTTGTGTACTTCCCTGATATATTTGAAGATGTCTTGATTAATTGAGAATCCATGTCTACTCTCTAGAAGTTGTGGAAGAGTTGTTTTTAAATTTGGCAAGCCTCTCACATCTTCTATTAGGGCTGCAACAAACAGGTATAACTTCGTGCCGCATAGTTATCAGAAACTAGTCATGTGGGTACTTAAAATTACCAGAACATGTGCGGTGGTCAACCTCTAGCTCCAAAAATAGGTAACATTTTACTTTTTTTAAAATCAAATTTTGATTTGCATGTCTATCCACAGACTTAAAGGCTTCCTTTGAGAATACTAACTAATTGAAAACTCAAACTTGAATTTTCACTTGATTTTAACACTTAGAATTTTTGCTGTTGAAAAGCTATTGAAAAGATATTGGAATTAATTATTGAAATCTGTAAGCACCCAAAACTTAAGATTGTCTTTAATCATAACTTGGTTAATCTCGGAGGTATGTTACAACTTACAAAGTCAATTTTGCAAATGAAGCATGGCTTTGGATCAAGTCTATCTTTGGGGTGGCAAACAAATGCAACTGTGCTGCTAGATTCTTCATAAGGAAGAAGCTTTATAGGATGGAAAAGGATGATAAAACCAGTATTGCTGCTCATCTAAATGACATCTGTTGTATGATTGATCAAATTAGTGGTGCAGGTGTGACAATTGATGAGGAGGAGGCCATCTATATGTTTCTTTCTAGCATGCCTCCTTGCTACTATGAGCGGTGTCTCTTGGTCATAGCCAATCAAAACAATCATACATTAACCTTAGTGACTTTTGCCCTCATTTTAGAGGAAACTTGCATGGAGGCTTCCAAAGCAACAACTCCTTCACCATCCGTTCTAGTGGAGCATACCCACTCAGCTACTACAGTCAAGGATAAGAAGACCAAGAAGGCTCCTCGAACGTGCTACTATTGGAAGAACAAGGGACATAGCATCAATTATTTCTACAAGAGGAAGAAGGATGAAGAAGAGAAAGAGAAGGGAAAAGCCAAGCAACTAGAGAAGGAGGAGACACACTTGTCCAACTCATTAGTCTAGCAATCTGTGTGACATCTTATTTCCCGTGGAGCAAATTTGTTATCTCAGTAATATCTTAGTGATTTGTTATCTTGGTGATAGAATTGATCCAAACACACCCTACATAGTATGGATGCTTGATCAAGGGAGGGTGTTAGAAATATGTGATATAGCATCCATTCTTAATGTGTTTCCTTAGTCATACCTTACAGTGGTTCGTTCTAAGGTTAGAACGCTCAAATTACTAGAGTAACTGGGTGTAGTTCTAGTAGTTATCTTGCTTTGATTGGGGCATCACACTTTTTAGGTGAGTCAAGTGTGAAATCATAGGAAGGTGGAGAGAATCAAGGGCTCTAGGCACCTCCCTCTCATGAGTCTATAAATTCAAGGGCTCAAACATTAGAGAGCTAGACATAGCTAAGTGGAGAGTATAGTGCCCATACTTTGTGTACCTGTTTAGTGATCAATATACTAAGTGGTCCTTTGTGGAAATACTCTCTCTTTGCTCTCTTCATTGGTATTTGTCTATGTGATGAATTTGTGGTGACCTTGAGTATACTCCATTGCTCATTGGTTACACTTCAATAACATCTAGGTGGTGGCATGTAATGAGCCTCTTACATTGTAATGAGCCTTAGATTTTGCATTTGCACTTTGCATTGCTTATTGCACTTGGACATAATCACTAAACTTGCATCATGCACTTTGTTGTTTTGTTGAAGCATTTGAAGTAATCTTGATTTTCATTCAATTTCGTTTGCTTTTTCAATACTGTTGTTACTACTTGTATGCAAGTTAGAGAACCTTGTGGTATATGGGGCACACCGATGAACCCCCTAAGATCTCACCATATCCCAAACTCTACAAGACCTCCTTGTGTTAGGTTCCATAAGAAGAGTGAAAGGAGAAACCATGTTGGATGCTCACAAGGATCCCCCCAAGACTATTAAGCATTTGGGAATGTCTCTCCCTCTTTTGGGACCTACCATAACTAAAGTGGTGCTGACTCCCAACTGGGTGTAGCGGGTTTCCAGAATGAGTGGATGTAGACTTGGAATTTAATTGTCTAATGGTCTATAGTCAGCCTGCTCTTAAACCTTAAGCTAGTTCTACAATTTTACTTCGATTGCTTCTACAAAAAAAGTGACAGCTAGCTTTGGCTACTATTGGCCCTATTAGGAGGACAAGGACCCTTCAAATATTAAATCACATTTAAAAAAAATAGATACAAGAACACAAGATTGGGTCCAATTTACCCCTTAAAAGAGTGAGTAGTACTCGTATATACTGCCAAGTAAGGAGCTGTAGTTATACCCTCGGTATATACGGGTAGTCACGGTCCTTGGAATTATAAGGTAAATACCATCATGTCTAGGCCTCAAGCAAGTCAGGGATTCCATACAATTGCAGTACTTCCATCTGAAGACCCAATTACCTATTTATGAATCTTCATTTTGAATATCCATTTGTATGAATTTCATCACACAATCACAACCTTTTATTGCTACTTCATAAATTTTTGACATTTCTTGCTTCTCGGTTGATCCATTTTAGCCAATTCGCTCTGATACCAGTTGAATAAGGTCTGTCTCAAGGTGTGTGAAAAGAATCTTTCCATTGGCCAATTCCACTTACATAGGTTTCCGTGATTTTTGATTTAGGACTAATTTACGTAGACATCCTGGGGAAATAAAAGAATGAGTACTATCTGAATCAATCAAAAGCTTGAATTGCTTACCCTGGTACTCTGCTGGAGTCTGGAGGACTGAAAAATATACGGGTAGTCACAGTCCTTGGAATTATAAGGTAAATACCATCATGTCTAGGCCTCAAGCAAGTCAGGGATTCCATACAATTGCGGTTCTTCCATATCTGAAGACCCAATTACCTATTTATGAATCTTCATTCTGAATATCAATTTGTATGAATGTCATCACACACAACTACAACATATCTTTCACACACAACTACAACATATCTTTCAAGATTTAAGTGTGGAGGCCGAATCTCTAGATGAGGTGCAAGCACTATCTTAAATTGGATCATTGGAAGAAGATGATGAAGAAAACATTTTGGACAGGGCCGATGAGTGAAGAGCATGAGGAACATTAATCGGAAGAAGGGGGCTTGGAGACTTCTTTGCATGGAGGCTGTAGGATGAGGTAGCACTCTTCTGGGGTTGCCCTAATTTTTGCACGGGATTGGACTGATACGAAGGAGTCTGTCTTTGAATTCTAGGACCCTGGCTTCCTTGGCCCAAACCCCTGACATATGAAGCATCTGTTCTCGCTTCGAAGCTCTTCCCTCTGCATTCTTGAGAGAGCCAAAGTTCTTGAGAAGGGAAAGGTCTTCCTTCATTCTTGAAACTTCCCATCTCTAGATTCTGGTTGGGACCTTGGTGTCTCTTTGGAGGTGGAAGGTTAGAAGAACTTTCCAGTGTGTGAAATATTTTGAAGGATGAGGGAGCTGGCTTTGGGGGGGGACTTTCAATGAAGTCTTTGGCGAAGTCCTTCACAATTTTGACAGCTTCTGCCATGGAAACTAGCTTGGTATTCTTGACCAGTGTGTCTAAGGGTTCGTTCATTCCCCGAATGAACCTAGCCATAACTTCCTCTTCGTCTAGAGGTGGTGAATTCTTGAGTAGAAGAGCAAATGCCTAATGATATTCTTCGATGGTTTTGCTCCCCTGGTTTAGCTCTAAAAATTCATTCATTTTGGTTTCTAAAAACCCGGGGGACAATACCTCTTCCTTAAATAGGCTTTAATATTGTTCCACGATTGGGTATTCCGGTCCAGATGGTTGGTGACACGATGGTTCCTCCATGCCAGCCTAGTTATTTCCACAATTTTCAGCCTGGCAAGAGCCATTTTGCTCCGCTCATTGTAGCCCTGTGACATGAAAATACTCTTCCATAGCTTCCACGCATTTCTCCATAGCCTCGCCCAGGTTCTCCCCTTCTCCTTTGAAGGGTCCTGGCTGAATTCTATGAAGAGCCTTGGGAACGTCAGGGTCAAGCTCTTCGTCTTCAACAGAGAGAGAGGGTTTGTCTATGGCCACGGTTTCCTCGCTTCATGATTCTCCCAAAAATGATTTATTATTAAATTTTTATTTTGATATCATCCAAGAGATCCTAAGACTTAAGAGGTTCGAAAAATAATTTCTTAAACAAGATAAATGATCTTATTGGAGATCTATGACATATGTCCGGTAACAGATTTTACTTCATCAATTCGTGAATCAATAATCACTTATACAATAGGGAATTTTTCCACAAAACATTTCTTTATTTATATAAAAATTACAATATGTACATAGAGGAGCTCGGCTCCAGAAGTCAAAATCTCCTCGGGAGACGCATAAGACGATGGTACTGGGCTATAGACATGCCCTGATACAAATGTTCCCTTTTACTGCCAAGGGAGCTACTATCTTCTCCTTAGGAATAAAGCGACTAAGGAGTATGTAGATTTGGCAAGAAAGTCTGAAATTTTGAGGCCTTGAGTGATATAAAATAACACCATGTATCACTTTTAGCTTCATCACAAAAGCATGGTCAATGAGAGATTTTGCCTCAGCATTGCACGCTGGTCGCAAGAGGCATGGACATACAGCCTTGCAAACCACTTGTGCTGGTGTCTCTCCGCTGGGTCAGGAAAATATAGATCCTCAAAATGGCCTGCAAGTCTGGCTTGGCTCGTTTGAGTTGTAGCTGAAGAGATGAGATGCTCGAAGGCGAACACAGTAATGTCTTGTGACTGGGTGTGAGGTCGAAAACACTAGATAAGTGTGGAACTTCCATCCATAAAATCAAATTCTTTGATTAAAAATCTTCATTAATGAGGCTTACAGAATGAAAATACAATATGTAAATGCTCTTTCTGAGTTTTTATTACAAGTTTCTGATAAGAATTCATTTGTCCTTATTAGCTTTCAACAAAGCTCTGATACCAGATGTGAGATCCCCCTCTGAGGGCACTGGCGGTGGAAGCAGCGTCAGCCTCTTGCACGGGGTGAGGATCCACACTCAGGTCCTCGCCTGTATATGTCCATATGAGGGACTAGCCCAGCGGTTCCTCCGAAACCGTGTGCGGAAAAACTTCCCCGTTGCCCAAAAGGCATGGGTGATTCCACCATGGGAAAATCTTCTAACGAGGTAATTAATCTAACGAGTCAAAGTCTTAACTAGTTAAACTAATCCGACCGAACCTGAAGTCACATAGTCAGATCAAAGAAGAGACTTGCACTTGGTCCATACAATCAACGCTTTTTTCCTCCTTTAACAAGGCACAACCGCGCTGATTCCCTCCCACAGAACAAGGGTCTTCTCAGGACTTAATCTAACTAACGTACTTGCTCGTATCTTAATTGTTTTGCAAGAATCCCCTGATCCAACCCGCCCATGGGTTAGCCAACTACCCGACCACTGTAATGGTGGGATTCCTTTATAAATATTTGGTTGTGTTTTGCCCGAGTACCGAGGAAAAGAGTTCCCAGGCCCCCTAGCTGACGTTTCATGCAAAAAATAAGATAGGCATTCCACATACACACCCAATATGAAATTGCCATTTATAACAAATTCGGTTCTCTTTAAAACAATCCTTCAATAGAAATCATAATATTACTGATCATCATCCTCCAAAATTCTACGTCCATTGTGTTACAAAATATGTCATCTGGACTCTTCGTTGAAGACCAGCTGGCCAACGAGATCCAATATCAAAATTTGATTCACAAAAATCTTTCTTTTTAGCCCATCCAAATCTTCCTCGACGCACGCATGGGTGTCCTAGCAACCGTGAGCCCTTGCATCACCTGGTCAGAACCCTCTAGGATCCTCCTTAGGTGTCCTAGCACTTCACTCAGGGACCGCTTCGTCGGTCCTCGCCCATCGTACCGAAAGCGCACCATTTTAACCATACTGAAGTTGGTCAAGACCTTGCCCATCGTACCGAAAGCGCACCATTTTAACCGTACTGAAGTTGGTTAAGACCTCGCCAATCGTACCAAAAGCGCACCATTTTAACCGTACTGAAGTTGGTCAAGACCTCGGTTGGCTTTGCCGTGAGCGACGTCCCTCGACGACTCCCCGCCAGCTGTTGTTGCAATGAACCTCCTCTTAGTAAAACACATGCCAAATGCTTCGTCCAGCATTCTGGCATAATACAGTCCTTTAAATGAAAATAGAGGTTCTATGCAAGTAAAATTCCCAGTTTGAGATTGGTTCCACAAAACCCCTTTTTCTTTAATTCCCAGTTTCATAATGAGAATCTTTGATCTCTCATTAGGGTAATCTACCCATCATTTGATTGATTGTCCAACTAGATTCTGGGTGATTTCGGTCAAAGGAAAACTAGTTTAATTCAACGGTAGTCTATTCTTTGTATTTAGGAACTGGAATCGGTCACAAAGTTTTTGCTTGATCCAGATCGACGAGAGATGGACAAATAGGTTTACTGTCCGTCTCTCTCGTAATCTAGCCAAAATCGTTCGGTTTAGTCCTAACAAGGATTTACCTCAAATAAATATATATTTTTGGTTAAATACCATTTTAGTGATTTAACCAATTAAAATATCTAAAGATATTCTTTCTACCACTTAATTTTTAACCTTAATTCCCTAGGTAGAATTATGGTGAAATTTCATCTTTTGACACCAAAAATTAATTTCAATTCTTTCTTTACTTAAATATCATAAAAAGTTTCTTTTAACTAAATACCAATATCTATTTTTTTAAATAAGCTTGAAATCCCTCTTTTTCTCTTTTAATGAGTGCAATCCAAATGTCATGGAAATTACTCTTTTATTATAAATTAAATCTATCTAAAATTTATCTTTAAATTAAATAAGAATATTAAATATTCTAAATATACCAAGAATTTCTCTTTTTCCATTTAAATGATTGAATTCCAAATATGATGGGAATTTCTCTTTCATCACTTAAATTTATTCATGCTTAAAATAATTTTAACTAAAATTTCTCTTAAAAATTAAATAAAAATATCCATTAATCCTAATATGACAAGAATTCAACTTTCTCCATTTAAATGATTGAATTCATTTAAATTTCTCTTATGATTAAAAATTAATTTAACTATAATTTCTCATAAAATGGAATAAAAATGTCCACCATTAATCCAAATATGACAAGAATTCCACTTTTTCCATTTAAATGATTGAATTCCAAATATGATGGGAATTCCTCTTTTATCATTTAAATTTATTCATGCATAAAATAATTTATCTAAAATTCTTCTTTAATTTTAAATAAAATATCCATTATTTTAATATTATAAATTTTCTCTTTATCCATTAGAATACATGGATCTCCATTATCATGGGAATTCCTCTTAGGCATCTGCTGCTCCATGTCGTCAAGCATTTGTCTAGGCATCTCGACCCTAATCAATGGGTCGGACCTAGGTAATGGAGTTAAGCAATCTTGTCCATACAGAGCCTTAAAAGGGCTCATCCCAATACTTCTGTGATAAGAAGCATTAGCAAACTCGACTAGGTGCAGATAGCTTAGCCACTTCTTGGGTTCCCTGCCACAGCATGACCGAAGTATGTCTTCGATTACTTGGTTTACCTTGATACTCTGCTGGAGTATGGATAACTGAGAATGTTAGGCCCTTGGTTTTCAATTGTAGCATAGATCTGTCCTTTTTCCTCTTCTACTACATCTGAAATTGCGACTGCTCTGGCTGCTGCAGTATGAGGCGGAATTCTTTCTCTTTGGTTGCCCCAGTTCTGGGAAGGAGTTCTGAGGTTATTCTAGACAGAGGCAGATGGATGAGCTGGAGTTCTTCTGGGGTTACCCTGGCTTGGGCGAGACGGACCCTGATTAGACTGGTATGAAGGGATTGGTCTCTGAATTTGGGGTTCTTGACTTCCCTGTGCCCTTGACATGGCAGGAGTCGGGCAGTCTTTTAACTGATGACCAAAACCTTGGCATCCAAAACACCGATTCTCACTTCTGAACTCATCGTTCTGAATCCTTAAAACAGGTGGGGCTCCTAAGAAAGTATTCTGGGGAAAGGGTCTTCCTTTTTAAACAGAATCTTTCTTTTATTTTAGAGAGGGAATAATTATAAGATCAGAAAGGGAGGTTCTTACTCCTGTATACCTCGAAGGCTGGGAGAGGAATCTTATATTCTACCCCACTTAAAAAAATGCGAGATGTCCTCATCTCGCAAAGTAGAGAACAACTCTGTTTCTTAAGATCCAATTTATTCTGGGGTTCCTTATATTCTGGTCAACCCAATAGAATACTGGGATAAATATCCCTTATATAGAACTCATCATTAAATATCAATTCATTCAGATCATATCATTCATATCTTTAACACGATAATGGTCCATTAGACTGAAAAATTTCTTTCTGCTGAACATTCCTCCATGGAAATTTCAGTCAAGCAAGTTCTCAATTTGTCATCCCTTAACTTGATCTACCGTGTCAAGTGTTAACAGTAGCAATTTGACAGCACAATCCACTAATCTCATAGTGATTTGCTGAAATCATTATCATCATTCTAGTTATGAATATCATCACAGGGACTCATCCCATTCATCCTCATTGTTGTTTCGCTCAGGTTATTATATTTCAACTAAATTTCAAAAATCATCATTTTTCAATCAGAATCCAAATCAATTCATCAGTTCTCAAACAGAATTAAAAATCATATCAACCACATTCGAAATCATCATCTGGATAGCATTAATGCTTATAATTTCAAGTCTTATATTTACTCGTATATACTGCCAGTAAAGAGCTGCAGTTATACCCTCGGTATATATGAGTAGTCATGATACCTAGAACTATAAGGTAAATACCATCATGTCTAGGCCTCAAGCAAGTCAGGGTTCCATACAATTGCGGTACTTCCATCTGAAGACCCAATTACTAATTTACGAATTTTCAGTTTGAATATCAAATTGTATGAATTATATCACACAATTACAACCTTTTTGTGCTTCTTGATAAATTTTTGACATATTTGGCTTCTCAGTTGATCTTTATTAGCCAATTCGCTCTGATACCAACTGTGAGATCCATGTCCCCACCACGCAATGGATTCGGGGTGCTAGCAGCGGAAGTAGCACATCTTGCGCGGGGCAGGGTCCCACACTCGGGGCCTCGCCCACAGATATCCGGACAAGAGACTAATCCGTCGGTTTTTCCAAAACCGAACCCTAAAAAACTTCCTTTACTCGGAAAGCACGAGTGATTCCACCAGGATAACTTCTTACTCTAACATACTCAAGACCATTACTGATCAAGCTGATCCGACTGCACCTATAAAGATACTCAGTCAGATCAAGGAAGAAACTTGCACTTGGATCATTAGGATCAACGCTTTTTTCCCCATCAAGAGGCACAGCCGTTGATTCCTATCCATAGAACAATTACTATCCGGAATTTACTTCATCTATCGTAATAACAGAAATTGAGTCTCGATTTACGGATCCATCAGTCCAGCCTAACCCAGTCCCATGGGTTAGCCAACCACCCAACCACTGTAGTGATGGGATCCAATTAGGAATTTGGTTAGGTTTTGTCCTGGGTACCAGAAAAAAGAGTTCCCAAGCCCCCTAGCCGGAAGTTCATGCAAACATAAAACTAGTCACACCACTTACACACCCAATATAAAATTGCCTTTTTCTCAGCATTAACTAACTTTAAAACAATCCTTTAATGAAACCATTATGTCACTGATGACAATCCTCGAAATCCCTGGTTGAATCCATATTTTCAATCATTCATTCATCGGTGTACTTATGGCATCATTGGCAACCAGAACGCTCTCACCACCTGTTCACTCAGGGGCCTTTTCAATAGTTCCTAGCTCATATTACCCGGCAATATTCTCACATATAAAAATCAAGATGGAATCCTTGTTGAAGATCAGCAAGATCAATCAACTGATCCATATAAGAGAGCCATGGACTCATCCGTTGAGGACCAGCAAGGTCAATCAACCAGATCCATGCGAGTCTATAGCTTGGTGATCTCCTTAAGTCCATCTACCATGCAGTTCTATAAGTAATTGAGGCATCCCTACACCTAGTTTGTGTCCAAGGACTCTGGAAACTGTGTAGGACGGGGTGTAGGGAGCTCATCTTGTGCTTCCACTTGCAGGGGTTGTGCCTTCCCTAGTTGCAGTTGTTCTGTGTCTTCAGTCTCTTGTTGTGCCTATTCTAGTTAAGGGCATCCTGTAACTGTTGTTTCCTGCTGCTCTTCCAGCCTCTGTGTAAGTATTGACTTGTTGATGTATGTCGGCAAAGTCCTCCTTTAGCATTTTGCTTCTATTCACCTCCACTCTCTTCCCCTTCTTTCCCTTCTTCTTTTCTCCAAACTTAAAGGTTCTTTTCTTTTCGATTATTGCCTCTCTAGAGCTCCCCTCTTGCTGGGACTTTGCCTCTATCTCCTCCCTTCATCATGCATCTTTCTTTATGTTTGTTTATTCATTCTAGCTCTCCTCCTCCCTCTCCATTGCTGGTTATTCTTTGAAGAGAGCTATTAAGTAGGGGCCAATCTCTGTCTTGGTGTTTGGGTGGGTGACCTTATCGATTTGGTATTTTAGGTTATTATACGACACCTCCTCCCAAACACCTTTGCTCTTTCCTCTACTACTACCTTCACCAAACTAAAGGCCTTTTTGGACATGCAGTATGGCTTTTGGGTGAGGTTAATCATCTCTACCATGAAGCGCATACGCTTTTGCCTATCTTTATCTGGAGTTTTTATGATTTTGAACTCTTTGGTCTCACCTTCCAATGGGCCGAACTCCTTGATGAGTCCTTGATTAGGTCTTCTTCTTTCTTTTTTTTGGCTAGCTAGATCTCTCCTTGTCCTTTAGCCAAAAGTTTGAATACCTTTGCCATGTATAGGGAATTGAACAACTTTTTCTCCCCTAATGGAAGCGTGATGGTGTCGGTCTTCTACAGCTACTCCACCTGATCCACAGCCTTGTAGTTTTGTTATAGCTCCTCCCAAGGCATCTTAGTGACAAACTCCTTTAGCTCCATCCTCTCTAGCCATTTCACATGTCTTTCCACCTCCTCTTATACGATGGAGGATAGAGGCTTGAACTCGAGCACCACGGTTCTTGCCTCTCAGGAATGCAGGGGTTGTGCGTGAGAAGGTGAGAAAACAGAGTTTAGCAGCAGAAAGGGAATTTAGCATGCAGAGAAAATTTTTTAAATGTGATTTGGGAACTAGGATTTCAATGGAGAAGCATTTATCTTT
Source organism: Cibotium barometz (assembly GCF_041138505.1). Classification (NCBI taxonomy): domain Eukaryota; kingdom Viridiplantae; phylum Streptophyta; class Polypodiopsida; order Cyatheales; family Cibotiaceae; genus Cibotium; species Cibotium barometz. Next base: position 38,833,296 of record NC_141057.1, on the reverse strand, counting down.
GCCTTTACCAAGTGCGACCAAAATTGCTTCATATTCTCATGATTTCCCCAAATCTTCCTCGTTACCCAATCATCAGTGTTATGCAAACTATTCACAAGGTTATTAATGTGGCGAGCTCCTTTTCACATCCACGCACCCATTTTTGTGGCAAAAACCTTGACTTTCTTGCCTATGCCATGCTGCTGCTACTTGGCTCCTCAGTATCTATATATACCATTATCACATTTACAAATTGGGGGTCTAATTTTGGGCTATTTGCTTTACTATTATCACTTACTCCAGAATCTTGTCCTTCTTCATGTGCCTCTCGCTGAACTCGGATTCTGGTACGTGAAAGCATCTCTAGACCAGGAATCTGATTCCCTTCTGGTGGACACCTTCTCTCTTCATCTAACATCTTTCCAAATATGGCTTCAACTTGTATCCATTTACCAACTTCCTAAGTTTTACACCATCCAAACTTGCTAGCTCAAAAGTTCATGTCCCTAGCTTTCTTACAATCTTGTATGGGCCCATCCATATCATTTTCAATTTTCCCAATTGGGGTCCCATTCTTAACGAGAATAGTAGGCCACCATCTCCTTCCTCAAATATTTTGAACCTTGGCTTTTTGTCCACTTGCAGCTTTCTTCTCTTTTGCACAATTTCTATTGTGCAGTCTCTTTTCATCTAGCTTCAAGAGTTTTTCTATCATGTGCACCTTTGATTCTTCTGGAGAGAGCCTTTCAGTCACTGTTATCTTGAGACTCTATGTCAGGAACTCCATGGACACTATTTCTTCCAGTCCATACACCATACTAAAGGGTGTAAATCTTATTATGTTCTTATAAGCTATCTAAAATTCTCATAATGCCAAGTGTAGCTTTGTGTCTTGGTCATTCCTATTCTCATTCACTATCTTGATTAGGATTCTCTTCAGGATCTTATTGGTGGACTCTACTCGTTGGCTTTTGGGTAGTAGACTGTTGACTTCTTTGGTGTTATCATGTGTTGCTCCATTAGTTTCGTGATCACTTCATTGATGAGGTGAGTTGCTTGATCACTAACTATCTCTATAGGGCATTCGAATCTTGTCAATATGGTTGCATAGAGAAACTTTGCTATGTATGATGCCTTATAGTCTCTATGGACCTTGGCCCCACTACCCATTTTGTGCAATAATTAGCACCAATATGTATTTGTTTCCTGTCCTTTGAGCAACTGGTTTGAATGGGCTGATGAAGTCTAGACCCCACTTCTGGAATGGCTCGAGTGGCAGGACTGATTAGGAGGCATCCTGTCTGCATTATTCGATTGCCCCAGCCTCTGACACATGTCACACTCCCTTGCAAACATATGTACATCTTTTAATGTAGTTAGCAATCATAGTCCTGCCTATCCTCAGGTTTGGTTTGTTTATTAAGTACAAGAGAGCTTTGTGAGAGCTACATGAAACTTAAACATCTTACCTAGCAAGTAGTGCGCCTAAACTTCTTGATGGAGTAGATCATTCCCAATGAGTCCTTCTGTGTGGTGGAGTAGTTCTTACAAGGTTTGGTTTGTTTATTAAGTACAAGAGAGCTACATGAAACTTAAACATCTTACCTAGCAAGTAGTGCGCCTAAACTTCTTGATGGAGTAGATCATTCCCAATGAGTCCTTCTGTGTGGTGGAGTAGTTCTTACAAGGTTTGGTTTGTTTATTAAGTACAAGAGAGCTACATGAAACTTAAACATCTTAAGTACAAGAGAGCTACATGAAACTTAAACATCTTACCTAGCAAGTAGTGCGCCTAAACTTCTTGATGGAGTAGATCATTCCCAGTGACTCCTTCTATGTGGTGGAGTAGTTCTTTTCTGGTCACGACAGCCTTCTTCTTGTATAGTACACTGGTTTGTACCATCCCTCTTGTGCTTCCTACATCAAATCATTGCCAATGGCTACATCAGAGACATCGACAAACACACGAAACACTAGGTCATAGTTGGCTGCTGGAGGATGGGAGCTGCTGAGACTATCTTCTTGCGATTCTGAAATCCTCCTGATAGGATCTGGACCAGGCATATTCTGCATTTTTCACTGTGAGGCTGTACAAGGGCACTCCCACATTAAGAAACTCAAGAATCTACTCTGTCACTTGATTAGGCCCGAGAATCTTGCATTCTTGGGAGGCTACAGCTTCACAACAAAGACTAGACCTTGGCCAGCGGATCCACTGCCATCCCTTCTGTAGACACTATATGTCCCAAGAGAGATCCATAGGTTACAGCAGAGCGACGGCACACTTGGTTGGATTTAGGCTCATCTGGCCCTCTTGCACTTTTCAAGGAACATTTTGAGGTGTGTAATGTGTTCTTCTTTCTCCGCGAACATGCTAAAGTCATCCACAAACACCCTCATGAACGTGGTTAGATATTTATAGAATATTTCTTGAACCATCCTCTGAAATGTAGCGGCATCATTTTTCAACCCTAATGTCATCACATTGGAGGCAAATGCCCCCCATTTTGTCACAAAATTAGTCTTTTCTTTATCTTCTTGGGGCATTTCGTACTTGATTGTATCCACTAAATCTATCTAGAAAATAATATGTTTCATGCCCCATTACTGCATCCAGTAAGGAATCAATGAAAGGTAATGGGAAGAGGTGGGATGTAGTGGAAGCGTTTAACTTGTGATAGTCGATACACACCCTAATCTTCCCAACTTTCAATAATTTGTTAATCTCTTCCTTCACCTATTTGGCTTAGTTTGGGTTCATCCTATATTTGCTTTGCCTTATTGGGGTTACATCTTCTTTCAAGTTAATTTTATGCCAGTAGAAACTGGGATCAATCCCCTTCATGTTAGAATAGTTCCAAACAAAAACATCGTTGGAGGCTCCTAGAATGAAGCAATTCCAGGAGCCTCCCTCTGAATTCTTGATTTAGTTTGGCACTAATCATGACTCTCTTAGGTTCTTGATCATCCCCTAGGTTCACCTCCTCAAGCTCCTCTTCTTGAACTTTGCTATTCCTTTTCTTGAGCTTGGCTTCTTATTAATTTAGAGCCACCATGTCCTTTTCCTGTTTTTCCTGTAGCTCTTTCACATTATCCTGAGTGTCCTCTTCCTCTTTATAAGTGCTTTTCTAATTGACTATCACTTCAAGATAAGCGAGCAGGACTTCTGGTTCATACCTTTGCACAATCCTCTCTATGTCTACTTCAAAAAACACGGATAGCAAATATGGATTCTCCTTCAAGATATTTTCTTCTTCGTCATATTCTACCCCTTCTAGGTAGTTCAGGCCTTCTACATGCATTAGTTGGCTTCCCGGGTTTAGCCTGTCCTTTCCTGTCAAAATTGAGATGCATAATTTCTTACCTCTTCTGATCATTATCTTGCCCATCTCCCAGTTATTTTTTATTCTTCCATTCCTGAGCCAAGGCCTTCATAGGAGCATGGGATATGCATGTGCTATCTTGGTCATCTTCAGAACAATGAACACAATAGTGAAGCTACATCCTACCACCTCTATCTGTTCTCCCCTGATTATCTTGATAGGAGTTAAATTTGCAGCAATGTGATGAGCTATGGTGGATAAAATGCAAGGATCAACATGATTAGCAAGTAATTAGAAGGTGATTAAGATGAGATTAATGCACAATTAATCTAATAGCTTAATGTAGGCATGGATACTCAAAAACCAGCAATTTCTTATTAGGCCATTGCCTCAATTTATAGGTTCTACATCCACAAGATGCCAAGCATCTATTCCCATTGATTTCTCCTTGATTTGTGCCACCTCCCCTACATCTGGGGGAACCTTTTCCTAGAATCTTTCCACACCCCTATACTCACTCATGCTACCCTTGATTCTCTCATTCAATAGATTCTTCTCACCTTTTCACTGCTACCCATGCAATTACATGCTCCCTTTTACAGTCTCTAGCTAAGGGCTTGTTCCCAGACACACCCATTCACTTGCATATTTCAACACCTCCCCTCAAGTGAATAATTCTAGCACACCTGACCCTATACCAAGTTTCCCTCTTACTTGGTAGCCCGCAACCAGTGCCTCAAGTCTCTAACTCATAGTCCTTGACACTCTCTCTCTATGTGTCCAAGGCTACTACAAGTGCCCCATGACCTTGACTAAAGTGCTCACACATACATCTACCACATGGCCTACATCACCGGTGGCTCAGAGGTGGTTTTACGGTAGGTTACATTGGGTTGTGGGGTTTCTCTCTCTTTATCTCTCAAAAAATATGTCCTGACTCCTCTACCTTAGGAGTCTCAATGAATTTTGCCGATGTTGATCCTTCTTCATTTGGTTTGCTGTAGCAGTCTCTAGCCATATGTCTTAGCTTCTCACAATTGTGGGCAAGTGAAGGTCCTTCCTCCTTCCCTGTCTCTTCCTCGTCCTGGTCTTGGTGCGAGGCCTCCTCTTGGGTGTAGAATGCTTTCTCATTTCTGTTCTTCCATGCATTCTCCCCATTCTCCACTAGACATTCATCTCTTCCCTCAATTAGCCCCCATAGATTCTTACTCATGAGCAAATACATGGTCTTTGTTCGCCATGTATGGAACTGCTCCCCGTTGAACTTAGCTATTTCTTGTGCACTGCTCATGATGATGTGAAGGGGTCCTTACCTCTTGATCTAATTCAAGCTTCAAGGGTAGTTTCTACCCTTCTACAACTCCATTTTGGTGTTAAATGATGATTTTAACAGATTTATCTGCATGAATACACCAAAAAATTACATAAAGCCAAGGATAGTTTTGGTTTGTACTGGATGGTTAGGACATCAAACCAACTTTAAATTTTAATATAAAGTGATAGATATCTATATCAGATACCCAATGGTAGGTTCGAACCATTAATTACACCAAAATATAGTGATTAGTGCTAATTATTAATTAGTGAAATTAATCCCATGTTTTGTGTGTAAAAAATAGAGTGTACAGGGAGGCCAGATTTGATGCCTTAGAGTTAAAATGATCTCAAATACTTTCAAGGGAATTATTATCAGTTATTCTAGTAGAAGATCAAGCCCAAAAATAAAATATTTGACTAAACATTGAATGCTTATCTCTGTTTTACCAGTGTCACTTGCAAATTTGATGGAGAGCTTGATGCCACTTCTCCTTGATGAATTTCTGAAATCTGAGATCATAGGCTTGTAGATAACCCTTGAAAACCCTTGGGGCTAAGAGGAATTAGATAATTTCATTTGTAGAAGAGTAGATCTACAAATTGCTTTAGACAACCGATGCCTGTAAATTGACGCAAATTGGCAGTTTTGAGCGCGACGATTTGACGAACTGATGCATTGGTCCAATGTGTGGGGGTTGTGGCTAGTTATGGCTAAGATATCTTTGCTAATGTTGAGGCTGGAGGGAGATCAACCCCTCCACCAGAGCTAGGGGTGCAGAGGATCAGTTGAAAAGAGACTAAAAAGAGGTTTAATTCCTAATCATGATTAGCAAGGTAATTAGGCTCAAAAATTAGATTAATCCTAAGCTTGGCTCTCATACTAAGTTAAATTTGAAGTAATGTGATGAGCTATGGTGGATCAAATGCAAGAATCAACATGATTAGAAAGTAATTAGAAGGTGATTAAGACGAGATTAGAAAGTAATTAGAAGGTGATTAAGACGAGATTAGTGCACAATTAATATAATAGCTTTATGTAGGCATGGATACTAAAAAACGAGCAATTTCTTTTTAGGCCAATGCCTCAATTTATAGGTTTTACATCCACAAGATGCCAAGCATCTAATCCCATTAATTTCTCCTTGATTTGTGCCACCTCCCCTACAGGGGGGCACCTTTTCGTAGAATCTTTCCACACCCCTATATTCAATCATTCTACCCTTGATTCTCTCATTTAGTAGATTCTTCTCACTTTTTCATTGCTACCCACTCAATTACAAACTCCCTTTTACAGTCTCTAGCTAAGGGCTTATTCTCCCGCACACCCATTCACTTGCATATTTCAACAATAGGTCGGACCCTTATCTAGTCAACCATGCAAATCTAGAACAAAGCACGTTGCATGATGTCAGTGATCCCTAGCTTTTTAGCTAGGCTATATGACATTATGTGTACCCCTGAGACCCTCCATCTAGAATGAGTCTTGTCACTGTCTCACCTCTGATCCTGATGGTTACTTCGGAATAGATGTATCACAGTCTTGAATAGTTTCCACATTTTTGTATTCTACCACTAGTTTTTCGGTTCCTGCAAAGGCACCTATGCGAGTTTTTCATTTTTTATTATGGCCTGCAGAAGCTTCTGTCTAAAGTTGGTAACTATCTTAAGCATTTGATCCAAAGTGATATTCAATTTCATCTTGGTGAGATCCTCCCATAAGTCGTATTCCTTCCTGGAATTGCTGCTTTTCTCCTTGCTAGTGGGCACATCTTGGTCTCTGCATATTCTTTCTTGGTTTTGTTCTCTCTCCTATTCTTGACTTTTCCTTGTTAGTTTTCCATTCTAGATGTTCTCCAAATTTTTTTCTACTTCTTTTCGTGTGATACTTCTCCTGCTTTGGGCTGTAATTGGCTCCAATTGGTATTTTAGTGTTTGTGCTTCGATTTCCCTCTCGTTTTGCAAACCGACTTCTTTCCTACCACAATTTCCTCTCTCTTCTTGATCAGGTTTGTCATATCTAAATTTCCTTCGGAATTTTCTAGGCATGGGCTTTCCTATATTGTTCGCACACTTTGCACTAGTTTGGTGATTTGGTCACACGGACTCTCTGCTTTCATACTCATTGCTCTGGCTTCTTTCTCTATTATGTTTTGGCATTCTTGCCTATTGATATCTTGATCCCTTCCATAGATGGTGCACACTTGCTCTGTGTCTCTTAACTGGCACTCACTCCTCTTTTGTGTGCCCTTGATTATTGCACCTCATGAACTAGACATCTAGTTTGAGTTCGGATCCTGTGTGTCCTCTGGCAATCTTGGCTAGGGCATCTCCTGAACTCTCTGCCTCCTTGTTGCCTTTCTTTTTCTAAGATTTTTGCTCTTCTGCATCCGACTCGACTCAATTCTATCTTTGGTATCTTCTCCAAAATCAGATTCTCGGGTTTCTTCCTCGTCCTTCTTTTTCTTCTTAGAGTCTTTGTTTGTTTGCTTCAAGACTCCTTCAGCTCTAGCGGGTCTTGCCACTAGTTATTCAATGGTCAGGGCTTCCAAGTCGTATGAGGCTACTTCCTTTCTGGAGCTTATCCCTTAGTCCTCTCATAAACCACTGGCTCAATGTAGCTGGAGCAGGATGATTTGGTTGGTCCAGGTGCATTAGCATTGCTTTGAATTTGTCTGCACAGTCTTCTTTTGGCTTCTTTTTCTCTGTCATTGTATCTGCAACTTCTCTAGTACTTCCATTATGGTCTTGTCTTTCTTGACTATTTTCATAAAAACCTTCTTAAGCTCCTCAAATGTGTGGAAGTGTTCTAGACCATATTGAACGTACCAGGTGGTGGCTTTGCTACCTGTTGGAATTAGGGTTGCAGGAATGCACACACAACTTCAAGAAGATGAGGAAGCTTGAGCACAACACAGTAGTGTATTATGAGTGCCAAAAATGAAAGATTACTAGCCCTAGAAGATAATGGGCGTATATACAATGCACGGGGGAAAAAACCTCCTAGTGAGGGAAAAAGTGTCCCGGCGGTCCTAAGTGTGTTCACACACATCACTACTATAATGTGGTAACAAATCCCCCCTGGAGTGATGCGGTGAACAAGAGCTAGCACTCATGTATAGGGAAGTGTCTAGCTATGTGGACGAATCCACAAAAGGGAGTAAGCCCAAAGCTTTGCGAAAAGCTTCGAACTTCTCACGAGGCAGAGCCTTTGTGAAAAGGTCTGCAAGGTTATCCTGTGTTGGCACATAAGCCAAACTGATCTCTCCTGCAGAGAGTCTCTCCCTGACATAATGGTAGTGCACCTCAATGTGCTTCGTACGAGCATGGAACACTGGGTTCCGCGCAACTGCCAATGCGCTCTGACTGTCAGTGAAGATGGTGGTGGCAGATGGCTGCCCAACACCCAAATCAGCCATAAGGCGTCTGAGCCACACACACTCAACCGTAGCTGTGAAAGCTGCCCTGTACTCAGCTTCACAACTAGAAGTGGCCACAGTAGGCTGCTTCTTGCTCAACCATGATATGCATGAGCTTCCAAGCATGAAGCAAAAACCACTCGTGGACACGCGTGTGTCATAACAACCAGCCCAGTCAGAATCTGAAAAAGCATGTAAATCTGGCGGCAATGATCCCCCCTTGGGATAAAACAACCCAAGATGCCGAGTACCACTCAAATAGCGAAAGATACGCTTCACTGCCTGCCAATGCTTAATGCCTGGGCTATGCATAAATCTGCTCACCTGTGAGACTGCAAACTGAATGTCTGGCCTCGTAATGCATACATAAATGAGGCAACCAACAGCTGTCTGATAGAGTGTGACATCAAAGTGATCTCCAGCATCATGAAGACTCAACTTCAAACCTGTCTCCATTGGAGTAGCAATAGGCTTGCAGTCTTCAAGGCCAAATCTCCGCAACAATGTTTCAATATACTTTGTCTGACACAAAGCAATACCTCCATCACACTGCTTAAATTGTATCCCCAAATAATGATGCAAATGCCCCAAATCTGACATCTCAAAAGAGGCATTCAAATCAGCCTTAAAATCAGCAATATGACTCTTATTTGGTCCTGTGAGCAGCATGTCATCGACATAGAGAGCAATGATTAGATGTACACCATCCACACGTTTAACATACAAAGTGCTTTCTGTTGGACTATTCTGAAACCCATGTGCAGTCAAATATGCATGTATTTTTTCATACCAAGCTCGTGGAGCTTGCTTTAAACCATATAAAGCCTTTTTTAACCTGCACACTTTGTTTTCCTGCCCTCTTTGAACAAAACCACGAGGCTGCGATACATACACCTCCTCATGCAAATCTCCATTTAAGAACGCAGTCTTTATGTCCAGCTGATGTACATTCCAACCATTATGAGCTGCTAATGCACAGATGCTACGAACAGTGGTCATACGACATGTGGGAGCAAAAGTCTCATCAAAATCAATGCCCTTCTCTTGAGCATAACCTTTTGTAACAAGCCTAGCCTTATGGCGATCCACTGTGCCATCAGGCTTACGCTTCAATTTGTATACCCACTTAGTGCCAATGGCCTTCTTGCCAGGGGGCAAGTCACATAAAGACCATGTACCATTCTTCATAATAGCATCGTATTCTGCTTGCATAGCAGCCGTCCAATTTTCTGAACTTTGTGCCTCATCAAATGAAACAGGCTCACTTTCATCGCACATACTAGAAACAGCCAATGCATAACAATCTGACGCATAAGAGGCACCATGAGAGCCAGAACGAGTGCGACTAGACAAAGGGGCATCCAACTTGCTGTCACGCAAAGTCTGCACCAGCCATCTAGGCATATTCCTAGAGCCCTCAATCTCTTGTCTCTCATCCTCAAGTGCATCATGCACATCTGCATCAGATATAGGCTGATCTGTGCCATCATTTAAAACCTGCATAGGCTGAAAAACTGCCTCATGAGGTATTGCACTTGACTGTGCACCACTGAAAAGAGGCAACAATGTATCATAGACATCACGTGAGCTGATATCTGTCTCCTTAGTACATGAAACCAAGGGCTGAACTGCATCTTCCACAAATACAACATCACGGCTAACCAAAATGCGCTTTGTCTGTGGATGATACAAACGATAGCCTTTGCTCTCAGCACTATATCCAACAAAAATACATTTGACAGCTTTGTCATCCAATTTTCTGCGATGTTGCACAGGCACTAATGCATATGCCAGGCAACCAAAAACACGTAAATGGCCAACAGATGGCTTGCGGCCATGCCAAGCCTCATATGGAGTGACAACCTGTAATGCTTTGGTGGGACACCTGTTTAGTACATAAGTGGCACACATGACAGCCTCAAGCCAAAAACCATGTGGTAGACTTTGACTCTTAACCATACATCTTGCCATTTCCATGAGAGACCTGTTTTTTCTCTCAGCCACACCATTTTGCTGTGGTGTATACGGCACTGTACATTGGTGTTTTATCCCACGCTCAGCCAGAAATGCATTAAATTCTGAAGACATATACTCCCCCCCTCGATCTGAACGGAGGGTGCCCATCTTACTTTCTGACACATTTTCAGCCATAACCAAAAACTGTTTGAAGCACAAAAACACTTCGGACTTTGCCTTCAAAGGATATACCCATGCATGCCTGGTAAAATCATCAATGAAAGTCACGAAGTAAAGGTAGTTTCCAAATGATGGAGTTTGCATGGGACCACAAACATCACTGTGAACAAGCTGCAATCTGCGTTCAGCTCTCACTGATCCATCTTTGGGAAAGGAAGCACGCTGCATTTTACCCAATATGCAGCCCTCACAAACATGCTTGACAGGTGCCTCAAGCTTAGGCAAAGAAGACACCATTTCAGATTTCTGCAGGCGCAGCAAACTTGCAAAATTCAGATGACCAAAACGTGCATGCCACAGTTTTGCATTTGAAATAGCCTGCGTATCCATAATAGCACATGCTGAATCCTCTACACATTTGCCATCCATATTGAGCTTATACAGCCCTCGACATAGTGAACCAGATGCTACAATGATGTCACCACAAGAGAGATCATGAACAGTACATCTGTCATCCACAAATTTTACAACCAAACCTGTTTTGGCAAATGCGGAGACTGACAGCAGATTCTTTTTGATCCCTGGCACATACAATGCATCAAAAAGTGTAAAGGTGTTGCCATTTGCAACATTCAGCACAATCTGTCCAACTCCTTTAACGGGATAAGAGGAGTTATTGGCACAAGTGACAGTATTCCCTGTGGGAGCAGACTCAAGGAAAGTGAATAAACTGCGCTGCGAGGTGATATGCTTAGTGGCACCACTGTCAAAGTACCATACATCTGAATCTACTGCAGACATACATGTGTCATGCAAAGATGGGTCATAACTGCACTGCGCATTGAATGCCCATTCTGTATCTAGCACAACATTAGCAGATTCATTGTTAGAAGGAGAGGCATCTGCAACAGCCATACCAGCCTCTTTCTTCTTAGCCTCTTTCGCAGCCAGCTTAGGACACGCTTTGATGACATGATCATTTCCCTTACAGTACTTGCAAAATGTTTTCTGTTTGTCACCCTTCTTCTCATCTTTGTCTTCCTTCTTTGGTTGCGCAGCATTTGCAGATTTCTGCTTACTAGAAGAAAAGCTAGCTTTACCTTTCCCGCTTCTCTGACTAGCAACGAAAGCTTGATCTGCGACACGCATAATATTCCTGTTTTGCCTTGACTGGTCTTCTTGCAGCAAAACAGAAACTAACTCCTCAAATGATAAGGCATTGGGATTGCCTTTCATCATCAAGCGAAGAGTGGAAGCAAAACCCTGATAAGAATCTGGTAGACCATTCAAAACAGTCTGCACAAGTGAACTGTCTGACAGGATTTCATCTGCAGAAATGAGCTGCTCTTTGAAATCCTTGATCTTTGTCAAAAAGCTATCCATAGAATCACCTTCGTTCATATGCTCATTCTCCAACTATTTTCGGAGATAAGCAACACGAGCCTCATTTCTTGCCTGATACAATGTGGCAAGTACATCCCAAGCATCCTTAGAAGTCCTGCAGGAGCGAATATGTGGGATAATGGTACGTTTGACAGACAGCGCAATCAAGGCATGAGCCTGCGCATCTCTACCATCCCAACGAATCTGCTCTGCTGAAAGTGGTGGTTCTCGAACAGCTGCTACAGCACTTGTGCCTGCACCATCATCAACAGTACCTGTTTCTGATGTGTTTGCAGCATTCCCAGCCACAATAGGACGTGCATCAATACCCTGCACAATATTCCATAACCCCTTTGCTACCAATACATGTCGCATCATATATGCCCACAATGGATAGTTGGTGCCATCCAACTTATCCTCAGCAGCCAACATGCGGAATACATCATTGTTGTCAGCCATGGCCAATGACTGTACTACTAGATGTAAATGCTGTCTGCAAGAGGTAAACCTGTATAAAATCGACCTGTGCTATATAGCACAGCCCAAAACAGACGAATGGGCACCTGTCCTGCAGATTTTAATCTTGACAGAAAATCTGCACAGTAAGACGATTTTGCCTGCGCAGTACTTGGAATGCAAAAACGGAGGGCGAAATGACTTCAGATCAAAATTCTAACCTGCAGACGCTCGTGAAACCTCGTTGCAATCGGAGGAGATGAAGCGGCAAGTGCCGGTGATGCTGCCCGGGAGGAGGAAGCCTGCTCTGATACCAATTGTTGGAATTAGGGTTGCAGGAATGCACACACAACTTCAAGAAGATGAGGAAGCTTGAGCACAACACAGTAGTGTATTATGAGTGCCAAAAATGAAAGATTACTAGCCCTAGAAGATAATGGGCGTATATACAATGCACGGGGGAAAAAACCTCCTAGTGAGGGAAAAAGTGCCCCGGCGGTCCTAAGTGTGTTCACACACATCACTACTATAATGTGGTAACACTACCCAACGTTGTAGAAAACTACTCTGTCTTTTGCCCCAACTGAGCTCTGTTTGCCTCCTCAAATATGGTTTCAAAGGTAAAGATGTGGGCATATGGGTCCTCCTCACTCTTGCCTTTGAATTTTGGGTATTTAAGGGACATCTTGCCCATAGCTTCTAGTTCTTTCCCTTCCTAAGCTTCCTGCCTCATGTTTGGTGATTCTTGACGGTCTTCTTCTTGATTCCTCAGTGGTTTTGAAATTAGTCTGTCCTCCTGTTGTGGATTCCCACCTGGTTCCTGGTGACCTTCTTCTTGATTCCTTAATTGTTTTGAAATCAATCTTTCCAGTTACTGTGGAATTTCATTTGCTAATCATCTTGGTTCGCGCCGCGGAGGACGATGCAGTGGTGCTTCTTGTTCTATGGCTTCAGCCTATCTATGATAGTACCACATTTCCCTATTTGAGATTCGTTCAATCTCCATACTTGCTCCATTGCGCCCTTATGACTCTTCTTTAGTTAGCATTCCTGACACTAGTTAGTGTGCCCTTTCTTTCTAGGCTTCTTTTGACTAGTTTACTCTATTTACTCTGTAGGACTTAACCTATACTAGCCTATATCTCTCTAGTCCCATAATTGGCATACCAGTTCCCCAGCATGATCGCCAAAAGTGTCGGCTTCCAGTCAAGGCCCGAAACTTAGTGGTTCCAAATAGCCTACTGAGCTTTGGAGGAGACGTGACTAATGCCATTGTTCCCAACACGATAAGCCAGTGCTAGCACATTGAGCTGCCAATCTGCATATGCTAAGGGAGTTAGTTTTGATAGTGTTGTAGAGGTTAGTTCCTGTATCATATGAGATTCTTGACGTGGCTCCTAATTCTATTTCCAGATAGGAATCATGTTAGAAATATGTGATCTAGCATCCATTTTTAATGTGTTTCCTTAGTGATATTTTAGAGTGGTTGGTTCTAAGGTTAGAAGGCTCAAATTACTAGAGTAACTGGGTGTTAGTAGTTATCTTCCTTTAATTGGGGCATCACCTTTTAGGTGAGTCAGGTGAGAAATCATAGCGAGGTGGAGAGAATCAAGGTCTTTAGGTGCCTCCCTCTCATGATTCTATAAATTCAGGGGCTACAACTCACACATTAGAGAGCTAGACATAGCTAAGTGGAGAGTATAGTTGCCCATACTTTGTGTACTTGCTTAGTGATCAATATACTAAATGGTCCTTTGTGAAATATTCTCTCTTCATTTGTTTTTATCTATGTGATGCATTTGTGGGGGTGACCTTGAGTATACTCCATTGCTCATTGGTTATACTTCATTAACATCTAAGTGGTGGCATGTGTTGCTTTAACGGTGTGAGATTGTTTATGTGATGATCTTGTTCATTGCTTGATTCATTCAATAACTAAGCTCACACCATGTCTTTTAACATGGTATCAGAGCTCCTTTCCATGGGAGTGTAATCTTTCATGAGTTGATAGATATATCTTTGTGATTGTGGGTAGCATTCTCTATTAACATCATTGAGTGATATTCTTTGTGAGTGACTCCTTTTTGCATTTGTTACTAATTCATCACTTCATTGAGTGGAAAATTGGAGTGAAGAAGAAAGTGTTTCATTTGTTGCATTTTTGGGGCTGATTTATCTCACTTGATTGAGTGGCACATTGGAGTGAAGAGGAAGGAGTCAAAACAGTTTACACATGTGTGTGTAGGTCTCTATGTGAGCATAACCTCTTTGTGGATCCTATCTTGAAATTAGTATCAAATCTATTCATCTCATCCTCTTAGTGAGTGGCACACTAAGGGAGTAAGGGAGGGATTATCACTTAGTGGGGAACACCATTGTGGGTGTGATTGATCATTAGAAGAAAAGGATTCTCTATGTGAAAGAATTTTCTGTGTGAAGAGCAAGTAGTGGTGGTGAGAGCATTGTGAAGGGAGTTTAATTTCATCAAAACATTGAAGTTGAGCTCAAAGTTGAGCTCAAAGATATCCTTCAAGTCATCATCAACAACCCAAAGGCCTTGCTCAAAAATAAACTTGATGGTGGGTAACAAGATTAATGAAGTTACTTGCTTTTTTTCTCCTTTTTTCTGAGTGACAGAAACAATGTGCAGAAAGGTGCAATTTGGAGGGTCCAATCCCACTTGGGTGATTTCCCATTACATCCATTTCTTTGTGGCTTCTGTAGCCCATCACAAGGCGTTGAGTTTAGGGTTGTGGGCCCGCAACAAAAGCCTAATAATCTCCACCTATAGACTGTTTAAATAGGTGGGTATCTCAGAGTTGAGAGAAACAAAGAAGAGTAGCAAAGTGGAGGCCATCATCTCACAAATTAGGCCAAGCATTAGCAGCATTCGTGTGGGGAGCTTGTAGCCCATTCTATGAAAAAGAAGAGGAGTCCAAGAGAGAGTAAAATCAGTGCATATAGCGCATGACATTCATAGTTTTCTGCAAAATGGTTTTGCAAAGTCTACACAAGAAAGTAAGTGTTAATTTAGAGCTTAATTAATACTTAGTATTCTCAAAGGAAGCCTTCAAGTCTGTGGATAGACATGCAAATCGAAATTTGATTAAAAAAAGTAAAACGTGACCTATTCTTGGAGTCGATTTTCACATACAGCTAATTTTGGTGATTCCTCCCATAAGAGGTTGTAGACCGCACATGTTCTGGTAATTTTAAGTACCCACATGACTAGTTTCTGATAACTATGTGTGAAGTTATACCTGTTGTTGCAACCCTGAGAGCAGATCTAAGAGGCTTGCCAAATTTAAAAACAGCTCTTCCAAAACTTCTTTCCACAACTTCTAGAGAGTAGACATGGATTCCCAATTAATCAAGACATCTTCAAATATATCAGGGAAGCACACAAACTCTCTTTTTATTATTTTTCTTCAAATTCTTTTGATATGAAATAAATAAATTGATATACGAAAGAATCTGAGTTGATATAGGGCATGATTAATAATGATGAGTAATTCTTAACTTTCTTAATTATACATGATTTTCATGATCTACAAGACTCATAGAATAAACACTTTTGGTGGGGTAAATAATTAGAAGATAGAATATTTGACTAGTTTGTGATTAAATTTTAGATATAATCTTCATTAGGGATTATGTTGCGAAGCATTTATCTTTGCGTGTGTTTAGAGTCAAATTTTGACATAAAGACAAAAGTTTTAGACGGTAGAAAGCTCTACAAGAGTGTGTGAGACGCTAGAAAGAAAAATCCCTTTTGTTATTGAGTTATTCGAGTGCAAAGTGGGGCACTTGGCTATTTTTTACAGTTTTATGCTAAAAAGACAACTTTGGCCATTTTGACTTCTCTTAAAGAGACCTTAGAACTCATTTTTAGAGAACCATCATTGAGATATGCTTTATAGAGAATTAGAAGTTCTAAAACTTTGTAGCTTTGACTTATCTCTAATTCCAAATAGATTGGGAGATATGACTCTCCCAAAGAGACGAGTTGTTAGGCTTTGCCTTAGAAATTGCCATCAAGATTGACTATCTTATCTATATAGACCGGATGGACTAATGCATAAGCATAGTTAAGACTTAGCTATAGTGACTAGAGATGATCTCGCTAGTTAGAACATGATAATTGATTTTGTTAAAAACAAAGATTCTCATGTGACTTAAAAGAACAAGAGATGTTAAGGATTGTGTGAATTAAAGCTTGTTTTATACTTGAAGTTGATTTTTATTGATTTAAATATGCATGCCTTGAAAGATTATGGACTAAAGATAAGTGTGGAATGATATGTATGACTTGTGATTGCTTTGTTTTGGAATGAATGATTTATATGCATGTGTATGATGAGACTTAACATGAGATTTTGAGATTCGGGACGGCCGTCCTTAGATAGGAAACGCCAAACAGAGAACGATATTTATGCCCTCTAGGAGCCATGTGGTAGAGCCCAGAGATGATGAGATTCAAAAAGAGGCATGCCTGAGATAGCTGCAATGTCCCAGTGTGGAGATTGGGTGGATGGGCGCATCAGAGAAATCCCTATATTGGCTGGATTTTGGTTATTATGACTAATCATGTTGTCAAGCATGGTAATGATGATGGAATCTTGATTTAGACACATACATTGTGATTGATTGAGATGATATGCTTTGATTGATAGAGATTTATACTATGTGAATGGTTGTTTAAGATTACGTGATTCTTTGCTTATGTGATAAGAATCTTGCATATGGCATGCATGCTTGTTTGCTATTTAAGAAGTTTTATTTGATTGTATTTCTATGTAGAAATAGCATAATTAAGTGAGTTTTTATGTTTTCTTAGATTAAGTTATACAACTAAGATATGGCTAGATTCAAGATCGTCACAGACTTGATGAATCTGGCTATCACCAAGCCCACAAATAATGAGAGACAATGCCTTTGAGTCTAACATGGTCCACTTAGAGATAAGATCTGGATCTCGACTTGGTCTTTTCTCAGTTCTATTTACTACTCCCCACATGGATTTCTCAATCAGACACATTTGCATTTTGATGCACCAAGTATGGTACTTGGAGCCATCAAATTTGTCAGTTTTGTCAAACATTTTTTCCACCCTAGTTGCCATGGTACCCAACCTGGCACTCACACACACATTGTTACACAAACAAGGAAGTCCTTTTAGCTCTAGGACTTTACAATGGAGCTTGGATTTTCACCTAGAAATGACTTTACTAAAGGATCCCTTCACCAAACAAATGAAGGTGTGTGCACATGAATTGTGACCACCCCTGATAGTTTGAATTTGTCTGGGTTTTGAACTTTGTCTTAGTTTCTTTGGATTTAGTTTTATTATGTAAAAAACTTGGCATTGGACTAGCACCACTCTCACTTGGACCCTTCAACGTCTTGTCACTAAGCAATGCAATATGACATTCATTGTGCTCTTTATAGTGTTAGAGAATTTTACAAAATATTGATCACAAAGGAATGCAATGTCCACTTAGATGGTTGTAGCTAAGGTCAATTACAGAGCCTTCACAAAGAGACTATGTAAATATGCCTTGTACACTTTGAACATTAACACATAATTATCACCAAGATGAATGTTAAATATTTTTTAAACTTTCCCTCCTATAAACTAGGGGAAAGGTGAGCAGATTTGGGGAGGCCAAAATCTTCTAAAATCGTGGAGTTTCTTTGTTGATTTCATGCTGGAGGGGATCGCCCTTGTGTGCGCCAGAGGAACCCCCAAAATCTCCTCACCAACTATACTCAACAGATATTGGAATTAATTATTAAAATCTGTAGCATCCAAAACTTAAGATTATCTTTAATCATAACTTGGTTAATCTCGAAGGTATGTTACAAAGTTAGTTCTGCAAAGACTTTGAATGAAGCATGGATTTGGATCAAGTCTATCTTTGGGCAAACAAATGCAGCTGCTGGAAGAAGCTTTATAGGATGGTAAATGATGATAAAACAAGTATTGTTGCTCATCTAAATGACATCCGTTGTATGATTGATCAAATTAGTGGTGCAGGTGTGACAATTGAGGAGGAGGAGGCCATCTATATGTTTCTTTCTAGCATGCCTCCTTGCTATGAGCGGTGTGTCTTGGTCATAGCCAATCAAAACAATCATACATTAACCTTAGTGACTTTTGCCCTCATTTTAGAGGAAACTTGCATGGAGGCTTCCAAAGCAACAACTCCTTCACCATCCGTTCTAGTGGAGCATACCCACTCAGCTACTACAGTCAAGGATAAGAAGACCAAGGCTCCTCGAACGTGCTACTATTGCAAGAACAAGGGACACATCATCAATTATTTCTACAAGAGGAAGAAGGATGAAGAAGAGAAAGAGAAGGGAAAAGCCAAGCAACCAGAGAAGGAGGAGACACACTTGTCCAACTCATTAGTCTAGCAATTTGTGTGACATCTTATTTCCCGTGGAGCAAATTTGTTATCTCAGTAATATCTTAGTGATTTGTTATCTTAGTGATAGAATTGATCCAAACACACCCTACATAGTATGGATGCTTGATCAAGGGAGGGTGTTAGAAATATGTGATATAGCATCCATTCTTAATGTGTTTCCTTAGTGATAGCTTATAGTGGTTTGTTCTAAGGTTAGAAGGCTCAAATTACTAGAGTAACTGGGTGTAGTTCTAGTAGTTATCTTCCTTTGATTGGGGAATCACTTTTTAGGTGAGTCAGGTGAGAAATCATAGGAAGGTGGAGAGAATCAAGGGATCTAGGCACCTCCCTCTCATGAGTCTATAAATTCAAGGGCTACAACTCACACATTAGAGAGCTAGACATAGCTAAGTGGAGAGTATAGTGCCCATACTTTGTGTACCTACTTAGTGATCAATATACTAAGTGGTCCTTTGTGGAAATACTCTCTCTTTGATCTCTTCATTGGTATTTGTCTATGTGATGCATTTGTGGTGACCTTGAGTATACTCCATTGCTCATTGGTTACACTTCAATAACATCTAGGTGGTGGCATGTCTTGCTTTAATGGTGTGATATTGTTTATGTGATGATCTTATGCATTTCTTGATTCATTCAATAACTAAGCTTACAACATGTCTTTTGACAAGTCACTTTTGGACGAAAATGACGTTGAACCCCGACTCCAACGAGAAGACATATCCAAACAGAAAGCACTAACACAAACTAGGAATCAAATAGACTTATACCATATAGAGAATGGAGAATCACACCAACAATCACTATATATCAGAGTGAAGGCTTAGCCCAAAGTACAATACAATAGCCCATAGTTGACACTCCCTATTCCCTTCTCTCTCTTGTATCCTGGATAGTTCCTCTTGTCCCTTTTACATCTTCCCGGGTACTGCCCGTTTGGTAAGATTCAGTTATAAGGTTGTTACGAGAAAGTTGTTTCTCGATGGATATACAAGGCAGCAACACTGGCGGCAAGGCTGGGCAGCACAAGGATGATGGTTGGATGACCCTCAAAAGTGGCTCAATAATGGAAACATTGGAAGAGAAAGAACTTGACTTTGATACCAATGTAATACTCCTTGCATTATAAGATTAAGGACTTGTAAGACTAGTTCTTTGATTCTCCACCCAACCACATCCCAAATAAACTCCCAAATGAACCCTAAGCTCATGGTTATATAGGCCCTAATAGTACATGACCTTTGAGATTCATCCCCTAGACCCTTCATTGGCTAACTGTGCCTTCTCACTAACCAACGTCACTTCAACTAGTGTAAAGGAGGACGTCCTCTTTTGTGTCTATTCGACTTCCAGTGAACACCATTCACCTTTCCTTTTACTTTCACTTAATTCCTATTAACCATTCCTTAGGTATTTGTAGTTTGAAATCCCTTGAACTTTATTTATATCTAAACCTTTTACATATAAATTAACTTTCCTAGTCTTATTTCAATGTTTCCTATCAGTCTCATAACAACCTGGGAACTTGAAAGGTTATGGTTTTTGTGTTTATCAGAATTCTATCGTCTTCACAAATGTTGCTTCTGCTCCCTTGAATGGATTAAAAATGGGAGACGAGACCTTAACAGCCCAGACATGCAACTGTAAGTGGCCAGCCAAAAAAACAACATCCCCCTTTTGGCTAGAGAGAAAGCGCTCTATTGTCCCTTGCGTGGTGAGATGCACTATAAAGGGTCTAATATATATGCCATTCCACAACAGCATAGAAGGCTTCCTGTATGCCATCTAAAAGCTCTTTAAGAGCTCGAGTTGATCCTCCAAAAGGAATCGATAAAGTTGTTTTTTAAATGCTGATGGGTAGATCCTTAACGGGCGATGACACACGTAAAGAGGCAAAGTCCCATAGTCCCACATGAGCAAGGCTGAGATAATGAGTCAATATTATCTAGCTCCTTTGCTTCAATCCTTAAAATATCATGCTAGACAGCTCAAAATTTTATAGAAGATAGGAATATGAAACAACAATACTTGGAGTAAGCATCATGCACTTTCGGCTTCTCTATCACAAGTCGTACTATGTGGCTTTCTTGGTTCCATCAAGACATAGATGGATCATTGGTTGTTGCTCAAAAATTTGGGTAATGCATCATCATGTAGATTCTTTATCAAAACTCTCACTAGAATGATGATCTTCACCAAGCCTCTTACATTGTAATGTGCCTTAGATTTTGCATTTGCACTCTACATTGCTTATTGCACTTGTACATAATCACTAAACTTGCATCATGCACTTTGTTGTTTTGTTGAAGCATTTGAAGTAATCTTGATTTTCATTCAATTTTGTTTACTTTTTCAATACTTTTGTTACTGCTTGTATGCAAGTTAGGGAACCTTGTGGTATATGGGGCACACCGACTCCTCACACCAGTGGACTGAGTTCGATTCCCAAATAGGGTGACTTTGGTAAAATAGAGATTAAGCATTCAATGTTTCGTCAAATCTTATGTTTCTTGGCTTAATCCTCTATTAGACTAATTGTTATTGATGGCCTTGAAAAGCATTTGAGCTCATTTGAACTCTAAGGCCTCAGAGCTGGGCTCCCCGCATACTCTGTTTTTTGCACACAAAATAGAGGATTAATTTGCTAATCAATGATTAATCAATGCTAATCACTATTTTTTGGTGCAATCGAGGGTTCAAATTAACCATTAGGTATCTAATACAGATCCCTATAACTTCAAATTGGAATTCAGAGATGGTTTGATACTCCAACCATTCCGTACAAATTGGTTACCCTTGATTTAATGGTAATTTTATGCTGATAAATCTGTTGGATATCATCTCCTGAACACCATATTGAGTTTTAAAAGGGTAGACATTGCCCTTGAATCTTGAAATTGGATCAAGAGGTAAGACCCCCTTCACATTATCATGAGTACGGCACAAGAAATAGCCAAATTCAATGGGGAGCAGTTTTACACATGGCAGATAAAAACCATGTATATGCTCATGAGGAAAAATATGTGGAGGCTAGTTGAGGGAAGAGATGAATGCCCAGAGGTGAGAGGGGAAAATGAGTGGAAGAGCAGGAATGAAAATGCATTGGGACTTATTGCACTCAGTTTAAATGATGAAATCATTCATCACATCACAGGGATACAATGGGCAAAAGATGCATGGGATGAACTCAATAAATTATTTGGCATACAAGCTAAAAATTCAAAGATAAATCTGTTAATGCAATTCTATAAATTGGATATGAAGGAAATTGAACCTTTAATCACACACTTGAACAAATATAAAAACATTAAGCAAGAACTGGCAGCTATTGGCAAAAAGGTAGAAGATGATGAGGCACTAGCAGTGCTTCTGAAGAGTGTGGACAAAGGTGAATATAAAAACATTGTAGCAACACTAAAGAATGTACATGAATTGAAGCTACACGAGATAGAAGGAGCTCTACTAGAGCAAGAGACCAGAGGCAAAGAGAAGAAATGGCTTAACTCAATAGCAAGAGAAGAAAAAGCATTCTTCAATAGAGGAGGATTCTCTTGAGGATGAGGACGAGGAAGAGGCAAAGTTGGAGGAAGGACCTTCACTTGCCACAACTGTGGAAAGCCAGGACACATGGCAAGAGACTGCTACAGCAAACCTAGTGGGGGAGAAGGAATGACATCAGCAAACTTCATGGAGGCTCCTAAGGAAGTGGAGTCAGATCATCTTTTCTGAGAGAGAGAGAGAGAGTGAAACCCCACAACCCAATGTAACTTGCCCCAATAGAGTAAAACAACCTCTAAGCCCCGATGATGTAGGCCATGTGGTAGATGTATGTGTGAGCACTTTAGTCAAGGTCACGGGCACTTGTAGTAGCCTTGGACACATATAGAGAGAGAGAGTGTCAAGGACTATGAGTTTAGGGACTTGAGGCACTAGTCACGGACTATCAAGTAAGAGGGAAACTTGGTATAGGGTCCAGGTGTGCTAGGAGTATTCACTTGAGGGGAGGTGTTGAAATATACAAGTGAATAGGGTTTGTGCGGGAACAAGCCCTTAGCAAGAGGCTATAAAAGAGAATCTGTAAATGTGAGAGAACTTGTGAAAAGGTGAGAAGTATCTACTGGGAGAGAATAAAGGGTAGCATGAGGAGATTTAGGAGGTGTGGAGATATTCTGGGAGAGGTGGCAAAAGAGGTGGAGTGAATCAAGGAGAAATCAGTGGGATTGGATGCTTGGATATAAACTCTATAAATTGAGGCATTGGCCTAATGAGAATTTTGTTGGTTTTTTATTATCCATGCCTACATTAAGCTATCAGTTAATTGCTCTCACTAATCAAGTATTAATTATCATCTAATCTCTTTGTTAATGCTATTGATTCTAGCATTTGATCCACCATAGCTCATCACATTGCTGTAATTTTAACACATTCTTGGATGCCCCATGGACATCCCAACAATGACCTTGAGGCCTTGGGGTCATGTAAGAATGTCCCTAGGGCCATTCTTCCTCATGTTGTGCATGAAAACAAATGGCCCTAGGACCATTCCTGGATGCACCCATGTCCCCTTGGGTCATGCAAGAATGGCCCTTCGGCCATGCTTGGATGCCCCCATGGCCACTATTTCATACACTATGATTCATTTTAAGGTAAAACAGTGGATATATGAGGCCTTGGGGTCATGTAGGAATGGTCCTTACACCTGTTGTGCATGAAAAGAATGGCCCTAGGGCCATTCATGGATGCCCCATGGCCATCCCAAAAATGACTTTGAGGCCTTGGGGTCATGCAAGAATGGCCTTTGGGGTCATTCTTCCACCTATTGTGCATGGAAGAGAATGGTCCTAGGGCCATTATTGGATGTACCCATGGCCCCTTGGGGTCATTCTTGGATGCCCCCATGCCCACTATTTCATACATTGTGATGCATTTTAAAGTAAAACGGTGGATATATGAGACATTGATGAGGTCATGTAGAAATGGTTCTTACACCTGTTGTGCATGAAAAGAATGGCCCTAGGGCAATTCTTGGATGCCCCATGGACATCCCAGAAATGACCTTGAGGCCTTGGGGTCATGCAAGAATGGCCCCAGGGCTAATCTTCTTCATGTTGTGCATGGAAAAGAATGGCCCTAGGGTCATTCTTGCATGCCCCCATGGCCACTATTTCATGCATTGTGATGCACTTTAAAGTAAAACGGTGGATATATGAGGCCTTGGGGTCATGTAGGAATGGTCCTTACAACTGTTGTGCATGAAAAGAATGGCCCTATGGCCATTCTTGGATGCCCCATGGCCATCCCAAAAATGACCTTGAGGCCTTGGGGTCATGCAAGAAAGGCCCTAGGACCATTCTTCCTCATGTTGTGCATGGAAACGAATGACCCTAGGACCATTCTTGGATGCACCCATGGCCCCTTGGGGTCATGCCAGAATGGCCTTTGGGCCATTCTTGGATGCCACTATTTCATGCACTGTGATGCATTTTAAGGTAAAACGGTGGATATATGAGACCTTGGGGTCATGTAAGAATGGTCCTTACACCTATTATGCATGAAAATAATGTCCCTAGTGTTAAATTTGCATCAATGTGATGAGCTATGGTGGATCAAATGCTAGAATCAACATCATTAAGAAAGAGATTAGATGATAATTAAGACGTGATTAGTGAGCAATTAACTGATAGCTTAATGTAGGCATGGATAATCAAAAACCAGCAAATTCTCATTAGGCCAATGCATCAATTTATAGAGTTTACATCCAAGCATCTAATCCCACGGATTTCTCCTTGATTCACTCCACCTCTTTTGTTTGATTCTCTCCACCTCTTCCTAGAATATCTCCACACCTCCTAAATCTCCTCATGCTACCCTTTATTCTCTCCCAGTAGATACTTCTCACCTTTTCTCACAGGTTCTCTCACATTTACAGATTCTCTTTTATAGCCTCTTGCCAAAGGCTTGTTCCCACACACACCCTATTCACTTGTATATTTCAACACCTAGGGCCATTCTTGGATGCCCCCCCCATGGCCATCCCAAAAATGACCTTGAGGCCTTGAGGTTATGCAAGAATGGCCCTAGGGCCATTCTTCCTCTTGTTGTGCATGGAAAAGAATGCCCCTAGGACCATTCTTGGATGCACCCATGGCCCTTCTAGGTCATGCAAGAGTGGCCCTTGGGCCATTCTTGGATGCCCCCATGGCCACTATTTAATGCACTGTGATGCATTTTAAAATAAAGAGGTCGATATATGAGGGCTTGGGGTCATGTAGGAATGGTCCTTACACCTGTTTTGCATGAAAAGAGATCCCCCATGGCCATCCCAAAAATGACCTTGAGGCCTTGGGGTCATGCAAGAATGGCCCTAGGGCCATTCTTCCTCATGTTGTGCATGAAAAAGAATGGTCCTAGGAAAAAGAATGGCCCTAGGACCATTCTTGGATGCACCCATGGCCCCTTGGTCATGTAAGAATGGCCCTTGGGCCATGCTTGGATGCCCCCATGGCCACTATTTCATGCACTGTGATGCATTTTAAAGTAAAACGGTGGATATATGAGGCCTTGGGGTCATGTAGGAATGGTCCTTACATCTATCGTCGTGATTAAAAAGAATGGCCTTAGGGCCATTATTAGATGCCCCATGGCCATCCAAAAAATGACCTTGAGGCCTTGAGGCCTTGGGGTCATGCAAGAATTTCAAATTTTAAATTGTAAATTTTAGGAGGAAATTCAAATTTCAAATTTGAGGGAAAAATTCAAATGTCAAATTTTGGGGGAGATTTGAATTTCAAATCTTGGGAAAAAATTAAAATTTTAAATTCGAGTATGTAACTTTGTTCATAGTAGCTTGGCCCTAGGGCCATTCTAGATTCTTTTGTTTGTGGTAGCTTGGTCCTAAGGCCAAGCTACATTCTCTTGTGTACCCTAGGGCCAATGTAAATGGAGATTGGCCCTAGGGCCAATCTAATCTCTCAATCTATCTAGCCCATCTTTCCCAAAGTTTAGACCCAATTTGAAATTCTCACTCTCAATTTAGACTTTATCCCATCTCTCCCAAAGTTTCCCTTCCAATTTCAAATTCACAATATTTCAAAAAAAATTCTAGTTTGGGCTCACAAGTTTTTCCTCCCAAGCGTCCCGTGGATCAGCATCGTCAACATCCAACCAAAAACACGAAAGGTGCACTTTCTTCTAGTTTTATTTTCTTATGCATGTGAAGGTCCATTAAAGTAAGATTAATTAGTATGCATATGCTAACTTTAAACTAAATAACTATAAATAAACTAATTAAGCACTAATTAAACCAAACTAATTAAACGCTAACTAAACGCTAACTAGATTGTAAACATTAGTTAGACATAAATTAGAATCTAAAAATTAATTAGATTTTTAAAAAATTAAACAAATTAGAAAGAGAAAGAGAAAGAATTGTGTGAGAGATTAATTAAAGAGAAAGAGAGAGAGAATTGTGTGTGAGAGATTAATTAGATTTTAAATTAAACTAATTAGAGAGAGAGAGAGAGAGAGAGAGATTAATTGTGTGTGAGAGGGACTCTGTGTGGGTGTTTGAAAGAGAGAGGTCGAGATCTGAGAGAGAGAGAGAGAGAGAGAGAGGAACCTTTTTCTTTTGTGTTGACCAAGGGCAAGAGCCACAAGCAGAGGCAGGCAAGCCTCTTCTCGCTTGCGCAGCCTACACCAGTCCGTTTTACGGTCTGAGCTGATGCCAAAGCAGTCTGTGCCGATGCTAAAGCACCAATTGCCTCTTTGTGTCTATTTTTCCTTCCCACCCTGCTCATGCTTCTCACTTGTGCGCCTCCGTCTGGCCCTCTTCCTTGCTTCTCGCTTGCGCACCTCCGCTTGGTCCCCCTTTCGCTGTTTGTGGTGTAATCTAAAGTTAGATACAGGTATAATGCTTACATTAACCATTATGGTTAATGTAATCATTAACCATAATACAATGGTTATTGTAATTTAACCATTATATAATGGTTAATATAATTTAACCATTATATAATGGTTAATATAATTTAACCATTATATAATTGTTAACCATTATATAATGGTTAACTATTATATCAATAGTGCACCTCTAGGTTTTTTTCTGCATAATGTAGATGTAATTATCTATCCATTTTTTTATAAATAGATAATTATATTTAATAAGGACAATTATAGTAATCTACTTCTACCTTGTATCAAACACTGACATGTGAGGATGATAATTAAACCTTACGTAATTATTGTAAAATAAATATGGAAAAGATGGAATCATTGTTAGAGAATGATGATTAATTTAGGTCTTTTTTAAAACTCCTCATCATGGCATCATTGTGTTTTAATGACAGCTATGTTTAGACCCTTGTGAGTCATGTCATCTAAACATGTAAACCTTGTGAGTATGCATTCGATTTGCTATCTTCTGAAACTATTGACCTTTTTAAATAGAAGCTACTTTTAAAACATTATATTATTGCCTTTATTGTAAACATCTTTCCAAAATATATTAGGGCATCTTTAGCAAACATGCACACTAGATTGACAATTAAAATTAGTATCGGAACATTTATATGTATTCTATCATATTAAAGCATGAAACATGAAGAGCTTAGACTATTGTTTAGTTATTATAAGGTGTAAGACCTGTACTAAACATTAAAGTTAACAAACTCATCTTTAACCATTATATAATTATAAATGCTTAATATAATGTAACACACACACACACACACACACAAATAATATTTATATGTAATCTTATTTTTTAGGCACAAACCTATGTGTTGTATACTACACTAATATTTTTAATTATTATATAATATACAAAATAAATTGGTAATATATCCTTACATTTATTATAGATTATCATATATTATACCAACATTTACACTCACTTATTTTATATATTCAATTTTATAAATATACTATTTTATATATTCTTCTTTCTTTTCACTTGAAATAATAAATAATAACCTATTCACTAAAGTACATATTATTTCAAAGAAGCTACTTATTATAATTCTATTATCCTAATAACATCTATCTTTATTTTTCTATAATTTATTTCCTTATTTTTCTTTTACACAAAAGCATAGTACTTATTTTATATATTGTTCTTTCTCATAGTACTTATTTTATATATTGTTCTTTCTTTTCTATTCCAATAAAAATTAAAAAAATTAAATAATAAAATCTTCACTAAAACTTTTTTATTGCATAGTTTTTCTTCTTATTGAAAAAAACTTATTATTTTATTAGCAAAATTAAAAATAATTATAAAAACTATACATAAATCAATCTTAAATCACCAAACAATGTCATAAATCTAAATCACAAAAATGACCTTAAGGCCTTGGGGTCATGCAAGAATGGCCCTATGGCTATTATTCCACATGTTGTGCATGAAAAGAATAGATTCTTGGGTGCCCTAGGGCCATTCATGTTAGAAGAATAGCCATGTGGCCGTTCTTGGCATCCTAGGGGCATTCGCAAATCTGAAATTTGAATTTCAAACTAGAATTTTCCTGCTGAATTCCCAAATCAAATTTGAAATTTGAATTTCAAATTCAAATTATAATCTTCCCGCCTTCCTCTTTCGTACATAATGTTTTCCTCCTCTCCCCATATCAATTTTGAAATTTGGATTTGAAACCACCCTCATCCGTAGATTTCCCACCCATCTATGTCCAACGCTTCTACGCTACATCATGCAAGAATGGCCCTTGGGCCATTCTTGGATGCCCCCATGGCCATCCCAAAATGACCTTGAGGCCTTTGGATCATGCAAAAATGGCCTTGAGGCCTTTGGATCATGCAAAAATGGCCCTTGGGCCATTCTTCCACATGTTGTGCATGAAAAGAATGGCCCTATGGCCATTCTTGGATGCCCCACGGCCATTCCAAAATGACCTGGGATGCCCCCATGGCCATCCATAATTTTCCCACCCATCTATGTCCAAAGCTTCTATGCTACGTGTTCGCTTAATCGACATTTGGAGCGCTACCATCTCTATACTCGAATCGACATTTGGAGCGCTACCATATCTACACTCGAATCGCACCCACGTTAGGTATGCACTGGGGCCATTCTTGCACCTGTTATGCATGAAAAGGATGCCCCGGTTGGGTGGCACCAAGGATATGCTAGAATGGCCCTAGGCCATTGTTACATGCACAAGAGCATCAAGATTGGCCCTAGGGCCATTCTTGGATACCCAAGAGCATGCAAGAAAGTTGGTGCCACCAAGGCCATGCTACAATGGCCCCATATCCATTCTTGGATGTAGAAGAGCATCAAGAATGGCCCTAGGGCTAATCTTGGATGCCCCATGGCCATTTCCAACATAACCTATGTGCCTTGGGGTCACACAAGAAATGGCCCTAGGGCCATTCTTTGATGCCGAGGATACTTACCACTTGCAGAACACATGTAGACCGCCTGTCAGTCACAAACAGGTGTGCACATACATGTCCACAGGGTGCCCAGGTGTCCTCGGCCCCATGGACAACCCAGGCAGAAATCTCAGGCATTGTCCACGCAAACAAGACATTTTATTGGATACAACTGAGCAGATGGGTGTTTCTTCTAGTCTAGCTACACTCATGTGTGTGCATGACTTTGATTTTATCTTTGGTGGATGATGCTCTTTGAGGCCTTTAAAGCAGAATAGTGGCCTTATTTGCCATGAAAGAATGGCCCTAGGGCCATTCTTACCCGATTATGTATGAAAAGAATGGCATTGGGGCCATTCTTGCACCTGTTGATTAGGTAAAGGATGACCCTATGGCTATTCTTGTTTGCCCAAGAGCATGCAAGAAGGTTGGGTGGCACCAAGGATGGCCCTATGGCTATTCTTGTTTGCCCAAGAGCATGCAAGAAGGTTGGGTGGCACCAAGGCCATGCTAGAATGGCATTAGGGC
Source organism: Cibotium barometz (assembly GCF_041138505.1). Lineage (NCBI taxonomy): Eukaryota > Viridiplantae > Streptophyta > Polypodiopsida > Cyatheales > Cibotiaceae > Cibotium > Cibotium barometz. The sequence continues at coordinate 38,803,938 of NC_141057.1, read as the reverse complement.
CATTGTTGCATGCAGAAGAGTATCAAGATTGGCCCTAGGGCCATTCTAGGATACCCAAGAGCATGCAAGAAAAGAATAGCCCTATGGCCATTCTTGGATGCCCAAGAGCATGCAAGAAAGTTGGGTGCCACACCAAGGCCATGCTTGAATGGCCCCATATCCATTATTGCATGTAGAAGAGCATCAGAGTGGCCCTATGGCCATTCTAGGATGAAGAGCATGCAAGAAAAGAATGGCCCTAGGGCCATTCTTGGATGCCCAAGAACATACAAGAAAGTTGGGTGCCACCAAGGCCATGCTAGAATGGCCCCATATCCATTATTTCATGTAGAAGAGCATCAAGAGTGGCCCTAGGGCCATTCTTGGATGCCGCATGGCCATTTCCAACATGATCTATGTGCCTTGGGGTCATGCAAGAATGGCCCTGGGGCCATGCTTTGATGCTCTAGGGCCAATCTTGCATGCTCTTTTAGGCCTTTAAGGCAAAACAATGACCTTATTTGCCATGAAAGAATGACCCTTGGGCTATTATTGCACTGGTTGTGCATGAAAAGAATGGCCATGGGGCCATTCTTGCACTTGTTTTACATGAAAAGAATGGCCCTATGGCCATTCTTGTTCTCCCAAGATCATGGAAGAAGGTTGGGTGGTACCAAGGCTATTCTAGAACGGTCCTAGGGCCATGTTTGCATGCATAAGAGCATGAAGTCTGACCCTAGGGGCATTCTAGGATGCCCCATGGTCATTCTTGTACCTGTTGTATAAGAAAAGAATGGCCCTATGGCCATTTTGGGATGCCCAAGAGCATGTAAAAAAGTTGGGTGCCACCAAAAGGCCATGCTAGAATGGCCCCATATTTATTCTTGCATGTATAAGAGCATTAAGAATGGCCATTCTTGGATGCCCCATGGCCATTTCCAACATGATCTATGTGTCTTGGGGTCATACAAGAATGGCCCCGGGGCCATGCTTTGATGCCCTATGGCCAATCTTGTATGCTCTTTAAGGCAAAACAATGACCTTATTTACCATGAAAAAATGGCCCTTGGGCCATTCTTGCACCGGCGGTTGTGCATGAAAAGAGTGGCCCTATGGCCATTCTTGTTTGCCCAAGAGCATGCAAGAAGGTTGGGTAGCACCAAGGCTATGCTAGAATGGCCGTAGGGCCATTGTTACATGCATAAGAGTATCAAGATTGGCCCTAGGGAATTCTAGGATGCCCCATGGCCATTCTTGCACCTGTTGTATAAGAAAAGAATGGCCCTAGGGCCATTCTTGGATGCCCAACCAAGAGCATGCAACCAAGTTGGGTGCCACCAAGGCCATGCTAGAATGGCCCCATATCCATTCTTGAATGTAGAAGAGCATTAAGAATGGCCCTAGGGCCATTCTTGGATGCCGCATGGCCATTTCCAACATGACCTATATGCCTTGGGGTCATGCAAGAATGGGGACATACATACCTTTCTAGCCATTCTAGCGCTTTTAAACATACCCTAGTATTATGAACAAAATTGAGTGTATTATGTTTTCATCCTTGGAAATTTGCACGATCTACTCTTGACTCTATGATGTTATCATTGATAAGTATGGATGCTCGACCTGGAGACAACGTCTTTATGATGCTAGTCAAGTGAATGTGTTGGAGTTGGTTGCATCTCTAGAACAAATCTAGAGATATTTTGCAGTGGCTCTAAGATCGGTCAAGGAAATGTGTCTGTGTTTGTAGAGAAATGTGTGAAGGACGTAGACCTTCACCTTCCAACTATGGATGCAAGAGATCTAAGAGGTGCAGTTTGGACTTTCAAGCGTTGACCTTAAGTTATGTTAATGCCTTTTAGAGATTCTCCAAATTTTGGAGAGCAAATGGAAAATGTAGATGGACAAGCCGGTCCTATGGAACCTCCAATTGTGGATGCTATATACGAGTGACATATTTAGAGTCTGACATTAGAACTCAAAAGTCTTGGAAGAGTAAAAATGTCCTTTTATGGGATGAGAGCAACACCCAAATGATGTACAAGGGTTTGATACTGTATGTGCTTCCAGAAAACTGTGTCAACTTTGAACAACTTGGTGAGCATTGCATAGGTGTGGCTGTTGATAGGGCACAAGAGGTTACATTAAGTGGAAATGGTTATGAGGTGGACAGCATCAACTTAGTTAAGTGGCCTATAAAGCAAATTACAATGTTAGACAATACTCCATTGCAGTGCTATGTAGCCTTTGAAGACATGTAGGGTAATGACGAGCAAAACACAGTTGAGTATCCAATGGTGGCTCAGGAGGTCCCAACCTCAAAAAAGAGACGCTATACTTTCATAAAAAGATAAAGTTTTTTCAGCCAGATTCGCGTTGTTACAGGCATGTTATGAGTCCCATTTTGTCACTGCATGGTATTTTCGATAGTTTTCTAGAAGTTTTGGTAGAGACCTGTTTCTGCTTGAAATTTGGTTATTACAGTGCAACAGTGTATTTTGGAAGTGAAGACAAGGTTTGCACATGTATTGTTGATACTGGGTGGGTGTATGTACATGTACTCTAGTCACATTTGGTGACACACAAGCTGTGCTGAAGTACCATTGTTGTTGCAGCAGTTTTACAGGAGATATTGTTGTATTACAAGTTGCATACAGAAGTTGTCTGTTTGCAAGTTATTTGATTACTGTAGGAAAACACTTCTGACATAATTAATCAGATTGTTAGTGAGAAGCTAGATAAGAATAACTTCCATGCCTGGAAGTTTAGAATGACCAATTTCCTAATGGAGGTAAAGGATTTTTGGATTATGTAGAAGGAGACAATGAGGAGCCTCCAGAGTTATCTGATGAGAATGCCAGTCTTATAGATATAAATGCATTCAAGGATTGGAATCAGGGTGCAAGAAAAGTCATGTACTGGCTTTCAATTAGTTTCATAGACACTATGATAGGACACATACAAGATGCAAACACTCTAGCAATTGCATGGTAGAATCTGGTTCAGATGTTCCAGACTAACACAAAGGCAAGGAAGTTGTAGTTAAAGCAAGAGTTGCATACTGTGGAAAAGAAAATCATGTCCATCAATGAATATGCCTTAAAGATCAAGGTAATTGTTGAATCCCTTGGGTCTATCAATGTATCGGTGGAGGATGATGATTTGGTGAGTGTCTGTCTGAATGGTCTTGGCAAAGAGTACAAGCCATTCAAGACCTCCAATGTAGTTAGGAAGAATATTCCCAACTTTCGAGACTTGATATCTGTGCTAATTATAGAAGAAAAGACTTAGGATTCACAAAGCAAGAACACATGGAAACATGCCTTCTACTCTAATTAAGGTAGAGGGAGAGGTACAAGCCATGGTTGAGGTCAACATGGTAGCCGACAAGGAAATTAAAATTCTGGACAACAACAGTCCAATGATTCACATCAACAATCATACACAAGTGGAAAAGGTCAATCTAGAGGTAGGGGGGGCCAAAGAGGATGAGGTGGTCGGAAAAGAAATCAAAATGCAAATAGCATAGAGTGCTATTACTTTGGCAAACCAGGACACATGGCAAAGGACTGCTACAAAAAGCAAAATGACATTAAAAGTGGGAAGTTGTAGCAAGGAAACTATGCATCATCTAGCAAACATGGAGGTGATGAGTGACAGAAGTGAGCAGCTATTTGTGATGCAGCACATGCTTAGTTCCATAATAGGGGATGTGTCAGGATCTCAAGATATATGGTATGTGGATTCTGGTGCCTCTAACCACATGACCAGTCCTGCTAAGTGGTTTAGAGATATGCAAAAAATGGAAAAAATAGATTATGTAGAAATAGGTGATGATACTGTGCATCCCATTGCGCATGTTGGTAGAGTGCCATTGTCTATGTAAGATGGCAAAATGAAGTACTTGGCTGATGTACTTCATGTTTCAAATATTACAAAGAACCTGGTTTCTGTTGGACAGATGGTTGATCAGGGTCTGCTAGTGAGGTTTAATCCTCAAGGATGTTTTGTGGAAGACTTCAAAAGTAAGTGTCGCTTGGTTGCAAAGGGTAACAGAAATGGCAGGATGTTTACTTTGGATGTGAACATGCCTGAAGTAAAGGCAGCCATGTTTGCGTATGGAACAAGTGTCATTGTTGCAGATATTAACATATGGCACAAGCGCATTGGTCATGTGAATGTATAGTGACTAAAGTCTATGCACGCCCAAAATATTATTGTAGGTTTGCCAAAGTTTAAGGTTGACGATATGCATAAGGTATGTGAAGTATGCCAACTTGGTAAGCAGGCCAAACATGCTTTCCCACATGTCCCATGGATCCTAATTCCAAATTATCCAAATATGATGATTCCCCTGAGGCTGATTCTACAGAGTATCGCCAACTTATTGGTTCTCTACCTTATTTGGTTAACACTCGGCCAGATCTCTCCTATGCTATGAGTATTCTCAGCCAATTCTCTTCACAGCCTCGTCGATCTCATTGATAGGCAGCTTTGAGGGTTCTTCGATATCTTCATGGAACTCTTGAGTATGGCATTTCTTATGCAGGTGGAGATACACTTATTGGTTACTCAGATTCTGATTGGGCTGGGTGTATTGATACTAGGCGTTCCATGTCAGGCTATTGTTTTATGCTTGGTAAAGGACTTGTTTCTTGGAAATGTCAAAAGCAACGAATTACTTCTTCTTAATCAACAGAAGCAGAGTACAAGTCATATCTTGATGCCACTTCTGAAGCACTTTGGCTTCAGCAAATTCTGAATCACCTTGGATGTTCATCTACTCCGACACTCATCTACTCAGATTCACAGAGTGCTATTGCTTCAGCCAAAAATCCAGTTATTCGAGGACGATCCAAACACATTGATGTTCATTTTCATTTTGTTCGTGATTGGATTTTTGAAGGTCGCATTCAGCTTGAGCAAATATTGTCCTACCAAAGATAATGTTGCTGATTTGTTTACTAAGCCTCTTCCTCGACCTACCTTGGATTATCTTCTTCAGCGCGTTGGCTTTGGTCCTCCCATATGGACCTGAAGAGGAGGTGTTGGATAGGTGTCATCTCCTGATGGTGTCACGCCAATGGCACACTCTTTAGCCTCTAGGCATTTTTGGGATTTATAGCATTCATTTCCATTTTTTCCTATTTACACATTTTTAGGTGGAGGAAAGGGTGGAGGAACTTTTCTAGAGATGCGTTCATCTTGTGCCTATATATATGAGGCATTGTAGTTCATTTCTAATTAAGTTGGCTAGTGGTTCATTAATGAGTTCTTGAGTACATTGTCTCTTCTCTCATCTCTTCTTTCTCACAATCGTAATAGGCCTCTCATCTCTTCTTTCTCACAATCTTAATAGGCCTCTCACGATGAATCTGCTATATTGGAGATGCTTGATGTCTCACCCAAAATTTCACTTCCCACATCTCCTCATGTGGAAGAACCAATAAGTCTAATTTGATCTTATAAGAGTCCCTTACCACCCTTATGGCTCAATGTCAACATTCCTATGGTACCAAAGTGTTCTTCATCGCACCTACCTCATCATTAAGGAAAATGGAAAATTTGGCTTCAAAAGGCATACATCACCCTCCTTCGAGAAGTTTGTAGATGATGAGAAGCAGGAAGGGGGGTGTACAACCAACTATATTTGTATCCCAAATACTATTTTGTTCCCTGACAACTTAAGTTCACACAAAGCAAGCACCTGTTGGGAAAAATAAACTCCCACATATACAGTAAGTATAGCACTTATACCAAACACACGACACATATCACATTATGAACTATTTAAAAAAACATCTAAAAGAAGAGGAGCTAAGCACACATCTAAGAAAAAGAGAATGCTTAAAATATGGCAAATGAGGTTTTCATAACTTCTTTAGGTGACCTGTAGTTGAGCAACAGATTTCACTTGGCATAACACCAGTGCACCTTCTTGATCTGGACTATCAAGAATGGTGTTATTAGGGGGTGTCCATCATATTACCTTTCAAATCTACTCTCGTTACTTTTTCATATCTTTAGGAGTGACTTTTTATGGAAATACTTTCATTGATTTGTTTTTATTGCGATCCATCCCATTGCTAAATGCCATGTGTGCAAACGACGTATGATCTTTGTCACGTCTCATCTTTGGCAGAGTAGGACATATTTTCGATGCTATAGGATTGCATTACTCCAATCCATGGCCAAAGGCATGACGACTTGAGTGTTCTTTACATGGTCAATGGACCTAACCAAGTAAGAACACCCCAAGAGGAGGCAAGCGAGCAATGGAGGCAAGAACATTACCTTACACCCACTCCACCACTTTATGATATGCTATTACTCATACCATGTCCATTCTGGGTAGTAGTAGGTGAGTTTATCGTCGTCGATGATTTTCAAGGAGTGAGATACTTGAACAACTTACTTGTAGTACCTGTGCCCTTCCATAGCTAAGATACACTGAGACCATTGCCTACTTATCCAATAGAAGGTTATGTTTTAGGAACCCAACAAGCAAGGGGGAAAATTAACCTAGTGATGTCAAATCACGGCTTGCTTATTAGCTATGGTTATTCGATGATGAGCTTGCTAGATAGGATTGTATTACATATTATCGAGTTGCAATCCAGGAATTTACATCATTGCACACCAAATCCAAATTTTATGACTTGAATAACCCACATAGCGGTAGACGCAACCTTGATATAGACCAAAATTTTCCACTTGCTCAAGTGTACCCTAACTTAGCTTCAACTTCAAATTTGTTTCTTTACTTCACTTACCTACATTCATGGAATCAACTCAAAGACCTTATGACTGGAATGAAATCCTTTCTAATTTTTGCTTAGAGGAACTCTAAGGCCATATTATTTTTTAGACTTAGTAATGTCCCTATCTGACCACCATGACTGACCTTACAATTTGTTGATGGAGTATGCCAAGTACTCCTGTCAGCCTTTTATGAAATTTAGGTGAGTTGTAGGTTTAAAAAATAATAATTTAAAAAAATAAAAAACCAAATGACTAAGACGATAACTATCGCCATGTAGGATCCTGGTAGGACTTTTGGTTACTCATGGTGGTATCTTGAGGCCAATGCTTTGGTTCTCATGGGATAGGACCTTGTATCACACCAATAAGCTAATAAAAGGAAGAGTCTAAGACACTGCCATAATCAGGAGATTCTTGGTGGTTCTTAGATAGTATTGGCGGAGGTCTCTAGGCCATTGCCTTGGTCTCTATGGGTTGTTGCCTTAACCCTATTTATCTTTATTTACTAAAAATAAAAGAGAGAGAGAGAGAGAAAAGAAACAAAAATCTAATCACCTTCACTCTTACCACTAAGTACACAAAAGTCAGAGTATCTTGAGACTAAACCATAGCTGTAGGCATGTGACTAAGATCAGTTTCGGTGTAGATAGGCTTATTACTAACCTCTAAGTTGAATTAGTCTTAACTTTCCTCTTCATAGCATAAGTTGAAGTCATAACCCAAAAAAGCATGCATATCTGTTTTTTAAATCCATTTTTCATGTGATTTTTTTATAAGGAATATTTTATTGGTTGAATCATTTTTCATGCAAGTATCAGAAGACTTGGCCTTCAGCTATCACCTTTCACTGATATATTTTGATGAGGACGGAATCTACATTAGGAAGGGAGGCATATTAACCCTCGTCAGAGACCTCTATGGTGTCGGTGTCGTGCCCATCCGTATCATTCTTCACCTTCTTTGGTCACATGGGCCAGAATGACCGAATTTGCATTATTAATTGTATTGTATATGTTACGTGTGTGACCGCTCTAATTGTATATGAGTGGCATACCACAAGGTTATAGATTAAGGTTACTACATTAGATTAGGTGTTTACACAAGCCTCGAGGTGGTGGGCTAGAAGGCTCGAGGATATATACTTTAGCTTTGGCTGCCCTAGCAGTTTGAAACCTAATGTCTAGGTATAAAAGTCAAGATGTAACCTAAATCTTGTATTCTCTTATGCATAATCTAAGAGTGCTCTTGCTCTCCACTCTTTGCCTCTTGCCTCTTTCTTGCTTGTATGCATGATTTGAGCTCTCTAAAACTTGTTTATACATGTGTGAGTGAGTAAGTGAGAGAGGAATCGAGCTACGAGGTGGTCAAGATTCTGTTGGTGTGCGGCGATGCGATGGCACGATGTCCATCGGCAAGGCGCGGGCTATGAGGAATCCCCAGTTATGGAGCGACACCTTGTTTGGCCACATGTGCTGGAATGGCCAAAATTTACATTATTGGTTGTATTGTATATGTTATGTGTGTGATCGCTAATTGTATATGAGTGGCATACCATGGGATTATAGATTAAGGTGTTTACACGAGCCTAGGTTACTACATTAGATTAGGTGTTTACACAAGCCTAGGTGGAATAGAAGGCCCAAGGATATTTACTTTAGCTTTGGCTTCCCTAGTAGCGGTGTGAAACCTAATGGCCAGGTATAAAAGCCAAGATGTAACCTAAATCTCGTATTCTCTTATGCATAATCTAAGAGTGCTCTTGCTGTCTGCTCTCGCCTCTTGCTTGCTTGTATGCATGATTTGAGCTCTCTAGCTACTTGTCTATTCATGTGTGAATGAGTGAGTGAGTGAGAGAGGGATCAAGCTACAAGAGGCGATTGAGCTTCTATTAGTGTGCGGTGGTGCAACGATGGTGTTGAGCTCTTGCATTCCATTAGCAAGATAGTTGCGAGGAATCCCTGATTGCAGAGAGCGAGAGAGGTATGTGAGAGATACTCTGTCTTTTTCATAGTGTTTCTCTCTTGGTAGGATAGAGTTCGGGGGAGCTATGGCTCTCCGAGCCTTGAGAGTGGAGTCCTAATGTTTGTCTGTCTGTGAAGTCCTCCAGAGATAAATCAAGACCAAGAGGGAGAGCAGAGGTATGCATGAAAAAACATGTGAAAAAACTATGTAGGAAAAAAGCCCAAGAGGGAGAGCAGAGGTAAGACTATGCAGGAAACAACATGTGAAAACTGCTCTCTCTAGAAAGTTCAATCATTGATCTATGAAGTCCGATTGTTGGCCCCAAGGTCCAATCGCTCAGGATTGAGCAACTACAAATTCCAATCGCTAGTCTACAAAGCTATAAATGGTAGCAGAATTGAATGAATGGGGAGTTATGCCAGGTTAACGGAGACCATTTTGACATGAAATAATAAGGGGACGTACACATTAAAAGCACAAGAATCCAAAAAAACTATCAAACTAGACTCGATTAGAGTATTAAGGGGACATGCACATTGACATACATAAAAATATAAATATAGGAAACTATCAAACTGACAAAAATTGACACAGAATGGGCATGTAGGGGAAAGCGCAAGCGCAGTCAACAGTCTAATCAGGGAATTGTTTGATCCTCGTGCGATCGATCAAGTGTACGAGTTTGACCACCAATTGCTAATGGTGTATGAGCAGTCACTATACGACCAGTGCCACATTCATGTGATGTTTGAGTATCGAACGGCTTCGTGAGTCCAATCGTTGTCCCGTCCAGTCATCAATAGGTATAATTACAAGGAGTTCAATTGCGCGATTGAACTAGTCCAATTGTAAGATCCCTGTCCCCCATCACGCAACGAATTCAAGGGTGCTAGCAGCAGAAGTAGCACTTCTTGCATGGGGTAGGGTCCCACACTCGGGGCCTCGCCTACGGATATCCGGACAAGAGACTAATCTATCGGTTCTTCCAAAACCGAACCCGAAAAAACTTCCCTTGCCAAGACCAAGAGGGAGAGATAAATCAAGACCAAGAGGGAGAGCAGAGGTATGCATGAAAAAACATGTGAAAAAACTATGTAGGAAAAAAGCCCAAGAGGGAGAGCAGAGGTAAGACTATGCAGGAAACAACATGTGAAAACTGCTCTCTCTAGAAAGTTCAATCATTGATCTATGAAGTCCGATTGTTGGCCCCAAGGTCCAATCGCTCAGGATTGAGCAACTACAAATTCCAATCGCTAGTCTACAAAGCTATAAATGGTAGCAAAATTGAATGAATGGGGAGTTATGCCAGGTTAACGGAGACCAATTTTGACATGAAATAATAAGGGGACGTACACATTAAAAGCACAAGAATCCAAAAAAACTATCAAACTAGACTCGATTAGAGTATTAAGGGGACATGTACATTGACATACATAAAAATATAAATATAGGAAACTATCAAACTGACAAAAATTGACACAGAATGGGCATGTAGGGGAAAGCGCAAGCGCAGTCAACAGTCTAATCGGGGAATTGTTTGATCCTCGTGCGATCGATCAAGTGTACGAGTTTGACCACCAATTGCTAATGGTGTATGAGCAGTCACTATACGACCAGTGCCACATCCATGTGATGTTTGAGTATCGAACGGATTCGTGAGTCCAATCGTTGTCCCGTCCAGTCATCAACAGGTATAATTACAAGGAGTTCAATTGCGCGATTGAACTAGTCCAATTGTAAGATCCCTGTCCCCCATCACGCAACGAATTCAAGGGTGCTAGCAGCGGAAGTAGCACTTCTTGCATGGGGTAGGGTCCCACACTCGGGGCCTCGCCTACAGATATCCGGACAAGAGACTAATCTATCGGTTCTTCCAAAACCGAACCCGAAAAAACTTCCCTTGCAAGGAAAGCACGGGGGATTTCTCCAGGATAAATTTTTCTCTAATGTAGTCAAAAGTCTTAACTAACTGAACTGATCTGACCGAACCCGTAGTATATCAAAGTCAAATCAAGGAAAAAATTGCACTTGGATCATAAAGACCAACGCTTTTTTCCTCATTGAGCGGCATAGCTGTTGATTCTTTTCTCAGGTTGAATCCTTATTTCCAATCATTCCTTCATCGGTGTACCTATGGCATCATTGGCAACCAGAGGACTTTTCGATAGTTCTTGGCATCATAGAAGTAACCGGCAATATATTCACATATCAAAAATGGAATCTCCGTTGAAGATCAGCAAGATCAACCAACGGATCCATATAAAAGAGCCATAGACTCATCCGTTGAGGACCAACAAAGTCAATCAACCAGATCCATGCCCGAATTCAGAAAACAACTCTTACTCCTTGTTCCAATATCTTCCCCGACGTACGTGTGGGTATCTTCGGTGACCCAGAGCCTGAGCACTGTATGGTTAGCACCCTCTAGGATCCTTCGCAGGTCACCTAGCGCTTCACTCATAGGCCGCTTCCTTGGTCCCTCATCCACTGTACCGGAAGCTCACCATTTAAATCAAACCGAGGCTGGTCAAGACCTTGGTCGACGACCTTGCTATGCGAGACGTCCTCCGTTGACTCTCCATCAGCAGTTGCAACTTTAACAGATAGGTCTCCACGATCTCATTCACAAGACGGTCAATATGCTTCCCCAGCATTCTTGATATAAAATAATCATTTAAAAACAGATTTCACATACAAATACAGTTCCAACAATATTTCCATTTTTTCTCATCACTCCACATCCTTTCACATTAGTTCCCATCTTTTCTCATTTTCTCACAATTTTTTTATTTTTTTTTCATCGATCCCTATCACATCACATCATTCCCACATCAAATCACATCCAATCGCATCATCCACACATCAATCCACATCATCCATACATCCATCCACATCATCCACACTAATCCACATCATCCATACATCCATCCACATCAATCCACATTATCACACATCTATCCACATCTTCCATACATCCATCCACATCAATCCATACATCAATCCACATCATCCATCCACATCAATCCACATTATCTACACATCAATCCACATCATCCATACATCTATTCACCTCAATCCACATTACCCACACATCAATCCATATCATCCATACATCCATCCACATCAATCCACATTATCCACACATCCATACATCCATCCACATCTTCCATCCACATTATCCACACATCCATCCACATCTTCCATACATCCATCCACATTATCCACACATCCATCCACATCTTCCATACATCCAAGCCAAAGGAAAACCAATAAATGGAATAAAGAAAAAGTAGGATTTCTAGCTTACATGAATTTTTGTGAGCTTTCCTTTGGCTTGATGGTTTGAGGGATCTACTCTTGTTTACAACAAGAGTGGCCACCAACTCTTTTGAAGAGAAAATGGTCAAAAACTAATGAATTATCAATAAATTCACTGTTTTTGGCTCTGGGGAGGAGGACAAAGTAGAGTAACAGTGCATAAAACACTATTAACCATTTACAAAGGGAGAGGCTTCATTTATATGAAAAAGTGAGCCTCTAACCAAGCAAACTGATTCTAGAATTTTCCAGATCAGTTTGGTTAATTTTTGACCATTTTTAGGTCAGTTTAGCTTACTTTTTGGATCTAGTTGCAGGAGAGAGGAGAGATGAAAATATCTCATTATTTGTGAGTTTAAAACTCAACCACACATGTGAAATAGGCGCCTCCTTCATGAGGGGAATCCCCCACACTGAGGTGTCAAAAATGCATGATTTCTTATTAATATCTCTTCTTTTTCAACTAATAACATTGTCCTTAGTCAACTCTTCATCTTATGTGAGTATTTACTCATTTTTGGGGGGATTTCCTTTTATTCTTCAATTTATCTCCTCCCTACATTTGGATTAATCTAATTGGTCCATAGGAACCTTAATTCAAAATTTTCAAAAAATCTGGACCCTTAGGCTAAGGTCCTTTTTACCTGATTTTTAATTTATTTCAATTGCACATTGAAAACTTCTTCTTGAATATCTGTTTCAGGGGAAACCATTTTAGACACTAGGAGGATTTTTATATCCAAAAATATCTCAATTTTTAATTACCTCCCTCTAGACATTTTCTCTCTCTAGGCCAAAACAGCGAAAAACATGATCTTTCTTTTATTTCAGAGAGGAGAGGAATAATTATAAGATCTGAAGGGGAGGTTTTTACACCTGCACACCTCAAAATCCGGAGGGAGGAATCTTACATCCTACGCCACTTAAAAAATGCGAGATGTCCTCATCTCGCAAAATTAGAGGAGAACTTTTTTCCTTAAGATCCAACTGATTCTGGGGTTCCTTATAGTCTGGTGAACCCAACAAAATCTTGGAATAAAGATCCCTTATATAAAACTCATCATCATATAATAATTCACTCAGATCGTATCATTCAAATCCTTATCACAATAATGGTCCATTAGATCGAATTTTCTATCTGAACAGTCCATGGAAATTTTCAATTATACAGATTTTTAATTTGACATCCCTTAACTTGATCCACTGGGTCAAGTGTTAATAGTAGTAAATCTGTCAGTACAATTCACTAATCTCATATTGATTTGCTGAAGTCATTAACGTCATTCGAGTTATCAACATCATCACATACGGACTCGTCCCATTCATCCTCATTGTGGTTTTGCTTAGTTTAATACATTTCAACCAAAATTCAAGAATCTTCATTTTTCGATCGGAATCCAAATCAACTCATCAGTTCTCAACCAAAATTTAAAATCATATTAACCACATTCGAATTCATCATCTGGATAGTATTAATGCTTATAATTTCAAGTCTTAGATTTACTCGTATATACTGCCAGTAATAAAGAGCTGCAGTTATACCCTCAGTATATACGGGTAATCAGAGTCCTTAGAACTATAAGGTAAATACCATCATGTCTAGGCCTCAAGCAAGTCACGGATTCCATACAATTGCGGTACTTCCATCTGAAGACCCAATTACCAATTTACGAATTTCAGTTTGAATATCAATTCGTATAAATTTTTTCACACAATTATAACCTTTTATTGCTTCTTCATAAAATTTTGACATTTTTGGCTTCTCGGTTGATCCTCATTAGCCAAATTCGCTATGATACAAGCTCTCTAAGATCCCTGTCCCCATCGCGCAATGAATTTTGGGGTGCTAGCAGCGAAAGTAGCACTTCTTGTGTGGGGTAGGATCCCACACTCGGGGCCTCGCCAACAGATATCTGGAAAAGAGACTAATCCATCGGTTCTTCCAAAACCGAACCTGGAAAAACTTCCCTTGCTTGGAAAGCACGGGCGATTCCTCCAAGATAAATTTTTCTCTAATGTAGTCAAAAGCCTTAACTAACTGAACTAATCTGATCAAACCCATAGTATCAAAGTCAGATCAAGGAAAAGATTGCACTTGGATCAAAGAGCAACGCTTTTTTCCTCATTGAGAGGCACAGCCGTTGATTCTTTTCCATAGAACAATTTTTATCCGGGATTTACTTCATCTGTCGTACCATAACAGAATTGAGTCTCATTTTAGGGATCCATCAGTCCAGCCTACCCCATCCAGTCCCGTGGGTTAGCCAACCGCCCACAATAGAATTGAGTCTCATTTTAGGGTTCCATCAGTCTAGCCTACCCCATCCAGTCTTGTGGGCCAACCACTGTAGTGATGGGATCCAATTAAGAATTTGGTTAGGTTTTGTCTCGGGTACTAGGGAAAAGAGTTCCCAGCCCCCCTAGCCGGATATTCATGCAAACTTAAAACTAGTCACACCACTTACACACCCAATATGAAATTACCTTTTTCATAGAATCAGCATCTTTTAAAAACAATCTTTTAATGAAACCATTGTGTCACTGATCATAATCCTCAAAATCTCAGGTTGAATCCTTATTTCCAATCATTCCTTAATCGGTGTACCTATGGCATCATTGGCAACCAAAACGCTCACCACCTGTCCACTCAGGGGCCTTTTCGATAGTTCCTAGCTCAGAGTAACCGGTAATATATTCACATATCAAAAATGGAATCTCCGTTGAAGATCAACAAGATCAACCAACCGATCCATATAAAAGAGCCATGGACTCATCCGTTGAGGACCAGCAAGCTTAATCAACCATATCCATGCCCGAATTTAGAAAACAACTCTTACTCCTTGTTCCAATATCTTCCCCGACGTATGTGCGGGTATCTTCGGCGACCCAGAGCCCGAGCACCGTATGGTCAGCATCCTCTAGGATCCTTCGCAGAAGGTCACCTAGCGCTTCACTCATAGGCCGCTTCCTTGGTCCCTCATCCCCACTGTACCGGAAAATCAACATTTAAATCAAACCGAGGCTGGTCAAGACCTCGGCCGACCTTGCTACACGACTCTCCATCAGCAGTTGCAACTTTGCAACTTTAACAGATAGGTCTCCACGACCTCATTCACAAGACGGTCAAAATGCTTCCTCAGCATTCTTGACATAAAACAGTCATTTAAAAACAAATTTCACATACAAATACAGTTCCAACAATATTTCCATTTTTTCTCATCACTCCACATCTTTTCACATTAGTCCCCATCTTTTCTCATCTTCTCATATTTTTTTTCCCATGGATCCCTATCACATAACATCATTCCCACATCCAATCGCATCATCCACACATCAATCCACATCATCCATACATCCATCCACATCATCCACACCAATCCACATCATCCACACCAATCCACATCATCCATACATCCATCCACATCAATCCACATTATCCACACATCCATCCACATCTTCCATACATTCATCCATATGAATCCATACGTCAATCCACATCATCCATATATCTATCCACATCAATCCACATTTTCTACACATCAATCCACATAATCCATACATCTATTCACGTCAATCCACATTACCCACACATCAATCCATATCATCCATACATCCATCCACATCAATCCACATTATCCACACATCCATCCACATCTTCTATACATCCATCCACATCAATCCATACGTCAATCCACCTCATCCATACATCCATCCACATAATTTACATTATCCACACATCAATCCACATCATCCAGACATCTTTTCACGTCAATCCACATTACCCACACATCAATCCATATCATCCATACATCCATCCACATCAATCCACATTCATTTCATAAGTATTCCCATTCTCATCTAATCACATATTTTTCTATCTCATCACTTATTTCCTCATTTATCCTCATCAGATCACATCTACTTGCATCTACCCATACATCTCATCACTTCACATACATTAACATCTATCCAGTTTACATGGCATCTTATCACATCCATTTCACATCACATCTCATTACATTCACGTCCCTTATCGTTCATTCACATCTCGATTCACATTCATTCACATCCTATATCATTCATTTACATCCCGATTCACATGACATCACATCTCATCTATTCATTCACATTTATCTGATTCGCATCACATATCATCATATCTATTTACCTTTCATTCACATCACTTCTATTCATCTCATCTATTCATTCACATTTATCTGATTCGCATCACATATCATCATATCTATTTACCTTTCATTCTCATCACTTCTATTCTCATCACACCCATCCATTTACCTTTCATTCTCATATCTATTTACCTTTCATTCTCATCACTTCTATTCTCATCACACCCATCCATCCATTCTTTCCCATCTATCTGATTCGCATTACATCTCATCACTCCTATTCTCATCGTATCCATCCATTCATTCCCATCTATCTAATTTGCATCACATATCATCACATCTATTTACCTTTCATTCTCATCGCTTCTATTCTCATCACACCCATCCATCCATTCTTTCCCATCTATCTGATTTGCATTACATCTCATCACTCCTATTCTCATCGTATCCATCCATTCATTCCCATCTATCTAATTTGCATCACATATCATCACATCTATTCACCTTTCATTCTCATCACTTCTATTCGCATCACATATCATCATATCTATTTACCTTTCATTCTTATCACTTCTATTCTCATCACACCCATCCATCCATTCTTTCCCATCTATCTGATTTGCATTACATCTCATCACTCCTATTCTCATCGTATCCATCCATTCATTCCCATCTATCTAATTTGCATCACATATCATCACATCTATTTACCTTTCATTCTCATCACTTCTATTCTCATCACATCCATCCATCCATTCTTTCCCATCCATCTGATTCGCATCACATATCATCACATCTATTTACCTCTCATTCTCATCGCTTCCATTCTCATCACATCCATCCATCCATTCTTTCCCATCTATCTGATTCGCATCACATATCATCACATCTATTTACCTCTCATTCTCATCACTTCTATTCTCATCACATCCATCCATCCATTCTTTCCCATCTATCTGATTCGCATCACATATCATCACATCTATTTACCTCTCATTCTCATCACTTCTATTCTCATCTCATCCATCCATCCATCCTTTCCCATCTATCCGATTTGCATCCCATCTCATCACATCTATTTACCTCTCATTCTCATCACTTCTATTCTCATCATATCCATCCATCCATTCATTCCCATCTGTGTGATTCATATCACATCTATTTATAGAATGTAAGAGAATTCTTATTTTTGATATAAAGATTCTTTACGCATCTATTTATGCACAAGAACAACTTCAGTGGGAAATAACACTTTTATAAAAATCCGTTTATGCATCTATTTATGCATAAATTCAATTTTAAGGAGAATAACACTTTCTAAATAAAAATAAATCTTTTATGCATCTTTCTATGCATAAATTCAATTTTAATGAGAATAACTCTTTTGAAATAAAAATAAATTTCTTTATGCATCTTTCTATGCATAAAATCAAAATTGATGGGAAAAACTCTTTTGAAATAAAAATAAATTTCTTTATGCCTCTTTCTATGCATAAAATCAGAATTTGATGAAAGTAACGCTTTTATAATTTAAAAAAATCTTTTATGCATAAATTCAAATATAATGAAAGTAACATTTTTATAATAAAAATTTTATTTTATGCATAAAATTCAATTTTGATTAAAGTAACACTTTTATTTAATCAAAATATTCCCAATATGCATCCTTCTATGCATAGAAATTAATTTCAATGAAAATAACACTTTTATTATAAAAATATTTCTAATATGCATTTTTCTATGCATAGAATAAAAATAACACTTTTAGAATACACAAGCGGTGGGGATTACTCTTTTTGAATAATAAAAGATAAAACTTATTTCACAAAATTTAAGAAAATAACCTCCTTTGTATGGCTAACCATTTTTCAATTTTTTTCATTCTCAAGTTACTTAGAAATTATCCCAAATGGTTTAAAGCATTCTAAACTAATCAAATTCCACTTTTTAAAGAGAAACAATATGAAAAGTTGAATTCTAACAATTTGATTACACATCTAGGATAAAGAAAGGCTGAATTCAAGAATGAAGAGAGGGGGAAAGCCTTTCCAACAAGGCATAGCACCATTTTTCATTTTAAAGAAAATAAAAATTAGAAAACCATTAAATGGAATAAAGAAAAAGTAGGATTTCTAGCTTACGTGAATTTTTGTGAGCTTTCCTTTGGCTTGATGGTTTGAGGAATCTACTCTTGTTTGCAACAAGAATGGCCACCAATTCTTTTGAAGAGGAAATGGTCAAAAACTAATGAATTATCAATAAATTCACTGTTTTTGGCTCTGGGCAGGACGAGTAGAGTAACAGTGCATAAAACACTATTAACCATTTACAAAGGGGGAGGCTTCATTTATATGAAAAAGTGAGCCTCTAACCAAGCAAACTAATTCTAGAATTTTTCAGATCAGTTTGGTCAATTTTTGACCCATTCATTCACATCTCGATTCACATGCTAACACATACATTCACGTCCCTTATCGTTCATTCACATCCTGATTCACATGTTATTACATTCATTCACATCCTATATCATTCATTTACATCCCGATTCACATGACATCACATCTCATCTATTCATTCACATTTATCTGATTCGCATCACATATCATCATATCTATTTACCTTTCATTCTCATCACTTCTATTCTCATCACATCCATCCATCCATTCTTTCCCATCTATCTGATTCGCATTACATCTCATCACATCCATCCATCCATTCTTTCCCATCTATCTGATTCGCATTACATCTCATCACATCCATCCATCCATTCTTTCCCATCTATTTGATTCGCATTACATCACATCACATCTATTCACCTCACATTCTCGTCACTCCTATTCTCATCGCATCCATCCATCCATTCTTTCCCATCTATCTGATTCGCATTACATCTCATCACATCTATTCACCTCACATTCTCGTCACTCCTATTCACATCACATTCTCGTCACTCCTATTCTCATCGCATCCATCCATCCATTCATTCCCATCTATCTGATTCGCATCACATATCATCACATCTATTTACCTTTCATTCTCATCACTTCTATTCTCATCACATCCATCCATCCATTCTTTCCCATCTATCTGATTCGCATCACATATCATCACATCTATTTACCTCTCATTCTCATCACTTCTATTCTCATCACATCCATCCATCCATTCTTTCCCAACTATCTGATTCGCATCACATATCATCACATCTATTTACCTCTCATTCTCATCACTTCTATTCTCATCACATCCATCCATCCATTCTTTTCCATCTATTTGATTCGCATCCCATCTCATCACATCTATTTACCTCTCATTCTCATCACTTCTATCCTCATCACACATCCATCCATCCATTCTTTCCCATCTATTTGATTCACATCCCATCTCATCACATCTATTTACCTCTCATTCTCATCACTTCTATTCTCATCACATCGATCCATCCATTCATTCCCATCTATCTGATTCATATCACATCTATTTATAGATGTGATAAATGTAAGAGAATTCTTATTTTTGATATAAAGATTCTTTACGCATCTATTTATGCATAAGAACTGTCTTGTGAATGAGGTCGTGGAGACCTATGTGTTAAAGTTGCAACTCTGCTGATGACGGAGAGTCAACGGAGGACGTCTCGCGTAGCAAGGTCAGCCGAGGTCTTGACCAGCCTCGGTTTGAAAAAGGCAATTTCATATTGGGTGTGTAAGTGGTGTGACTAGTTTTAAGTTTGCATGAATATCCGGCTAGGGGGACTGGGAACTCTTTTCCCTGGTACCCAGGACAAAACCTAACCAAATTCTTAATTGGATCAAATCACCACAGTGGTTGGCTAACCCACAGGACTGGATGGGGTAGGCTAGTTCTCTAGACAAACACAAAGCTAGATTGGTTTCAAAGGTGTATTCTCAAATTGAGGGTATCGACTATGAGGAAACTAAAAATTGAAAAATGGTTAGCCATACAAAGGAGGTTATGGCAAAATTTTCTTAAATTTTGTGAAATAAGTTTTATCTTTTATTATTCAAAAAGAGTAATCCCCACCGCTTGTGTATTCTAAAAGTGTTATTTTTTTTCTATGCATAGAAAAATGCATATTAGAAATATTTTTATAATAAAAGTGTTATTTTCATTGTAATTAATTTCTATGAAGGATGCATATTGGGAATATTTTGATTATAAAAGTGTTACTTTCATCAAAATTGATTTTTATGCATAAAATAATTTTTTTATTATAAAAGTGTTACTTTCATTATATTTGAATTTATGCATAAAAGAATTTTTTTAATTATAAAAGCGTTACTTTCATCAAATTTTGATTTTATGCATAGAAAGATTTATCCAAGAGACAAAAGTATGGATTCATAAGGAAATCCTTGCAGTACATCATTATGAATGACCAACTGTACATGAAGAGAAAAGACTTGATTTTGAGGAGAGTTCCTAGTAGGGAGGAAATTTTGCCATTTTGGCCTCTTGCCATGAAGGTGTGTGTGGGAGACATTTTGCCCTGAAGTTAACACTCAGGAAAATCTTAATAGCTAGATATGTTTGGCCTAGCTTAAGGAGGGATGTATATAATTGGTGCAAGAGTTGTGAGCCCTATCAACAACAAGGCAAAAGAGTTTTGCAGTATGAGTTGAGGAAGAGTATTGTGTCCTATGGAGCTTTTGAAAAGTGAGGACTAGATGCCATTGGTCCTTTGCCCACTACTGCTAGGGGTAAGACTTACATACTAATTCGCGTGGATTATCTCACAAGATGGGGGGCCGAAGCCAGGTGTGTGAGAAACATAACTGTTAAAGAGGTAGCCAAGTTTGTGTTTAAGGACATATGTGCCAGGTTTGGCATGCCTTTGGAGTTGTTGAGACTGATCAGGGTCCAGGATTCAGGGGAGAGGTAGTACAAAAGATTACATATTACCACACAGGTATTCCACTCCATATTATCCTCAATGCAATGGACTAGTGGAGAGATTTAATGGAGAGTTGTGCACTATGTTGACCAAATGTTTGGAGGATCATCCCAAGTAATGGGATCTACATGTATCTTCAGCTTTGTGGGCTTATAGGACAGCAGTCGGATCAGCACTATTTTCTCACCTTAAATGTTTGGAGGAGCATCCCAAGCAGTGGGACCTGCATGTATCTTCAACTTTGTGTGCTTATAGGATAGCAATTAGATAAGCATTAATTTCTCACCTTAAATGTTTGGAGGAGCATCCCAAGCAGGTGGGATCTGCATGGAGAGCGGTGCACTATGTTGACCAAATGTTTAGAGGAGCATCCCAAGCAGTGGGATCTGCATGTATCTTCAGCTTTGTGGGATTATAGGACAGTAGTCAGATCAACCACTAATTTCTCACCTTATCATCTTGTATTTGGGAAAGAAGCCATGATGCCTATTGAGGTAGAGATGCCTATTGAGGTAGAGATACCTAGTTTGCAGTTTCTTTTGAAGCATTAAGAAAGTGGTCAAGATGAGTATGTAGAGAGGCTGTTGGATCTTCAAGAATTGCAGTTGGCTAGAGAGGAAACTCTAGATCATTACATTCAACTAAGCAACCAAAAGGCTGAACATTTTAATTAGACTATCAAAGACAAAGGCATTAGGGAGGGAGATTTAGTTCTTAGGTACAACAATAGGCTAGATAATACCTTTCAGACTAAGTTTCAGATCAAATGGGGGGGGCCCTTCAAGGTAGTGCATGCATATGAGAATGGTACCTACTATCAGTTGGATGATTTGGATTATCAATAGCATTCCAAGAGGGTGAATGGCTATGGGCTGAAGCCATACTGGTGTAGGATCACGACTATACAGAAGGATTCACAGTGGTGGTGATGGACACTAGCTTGCATATTGATACAGATGTTCCAGCAGATGTTCCAACTGATTCTGAAGATACTTCTTGGGACTTGGATCTATTCTTCCTTGAGGACCACCTTGGTGAGGAGCCAGCAGGATGTGGTTGAGCATGAATGCTCTAACCAAGGGGAGTTGGGGAAATAATGATAGATTTTTTTATGTCCAAGCTCTAGTGCCCAAGACATGTGCCTGCCCAAACCCCAAAAATGAGAATAAGCCAGTCGGGTATGCTTAGAAACATAGAAATAAGAGGCTTTTGCATGGCCACCTTCTAAAATAGAACTAGATTTTGTGTCAGTTCTAGTTAGTGAAGGAGGGGCTTTTGCATGCATAGGAGAATTGGGAGTAGTCTCGATGAGGATAGCCGAGGGGAGAGCATAAGAGTTGCAGAAGTTGAGAGAGAGATGGGGATTGTGAAGAAGCTATGTGGAAGCTTGTGAATACAGTTTTTGTTTAGGAAAGAAGATGCGGGAATAGAGTGAGGAGCTTGGGTTTGTCCAAAGCAGAGGGTGCAAAGGAAACATATGATCTTGTAAGAGGTTGAGATGCCCTAGGATCTCTGGGAGTGAATCTCCATTAGAACTTGGATAAATCCAATGTGTTGCTCAACTATTCCTTGTTGTGTTTGAAGGTGGAGACATGCAGAGTGTTGCTGTAGATTCCATTGATGTTTGTACCTGTGAAAATGAAGGCAAAGGTTTGAAGAGTTGTTGTTGCTGGGATATACTTGTGGAGGATCCCTCAAGCTTTTGGTGCTTCTTCTCTTTTGTTTGAACCCCATGTCTTGGAGTTGTTGAGATTGGCTTGATTTCATCTATATGTAAAAGGTTTAAGTGTGAGTTTGAATCCTCAGAGTTGGATTGATGAGTTTTTATGCTTAAGTGTTATATTTGTATTGGTTTAAGGGAATTTGTTGAGAGAAATCAATTGTGAGTGAAAGTCTCTGTTAGTATAGAGTCAAATAGCTTAAATTTTGAGTCAAAAGTATCTGACAGAGTCAGCTAGCTAGGAAGGTATCTAGGTTCATCAGTTGATGCTGTAGAAGAGTAGATATTGTCTTGTTGGATTGAAGGGAAGTCTCTAAAGTCTGGTCTAACAATTAGAGCATAGTAAAAAAGTTAGTCGAATAAGTTTGGGGACTGGATGGTGGTCCAAGTGTTAGCTGAGGGGGGCTGATTTAGACTTGAATCAGCTGAGGGCTGATTCAGGTCAGAAGGGTGTCAGATAGAGTTAGCTGTGCATCAGGGGAGATCAGCTAGAGGTGTAGAAGGGTAGATATGATCCTTTTGTGTTTAAGGGAAGTGGTTGAGGGTTTGGTCTGATTGTCAGAGGTTAGTCAGCAGAGCAGTCAAGAACTTTTTGGTCAGCTGGGTGTCAAAGGAGGTTAGCTGAGGAGTTAGGAGTGAAGATAAGAGGTGTGGGAGGTCAAGTCTGACCTGGGAGGACAACTGAAGGAGTCAGCTAAATCAATTTGAGGGTGTTTAACTGTGTCAGCTGAAGGATAGAGGATATCAGCTGAGTAGATTGGTTCTCTGGATTTGTGCTTTGCTGCTGTTGTGGTGCTAGTTGATAGTGTTCCCCCCTACAGTGGTGTGTTCAGACAAGCTATAGAGGCAAACTTCCTCGATGCCTCAGTGTTGTGTTGCTGTGCATGGAGCACCGTGTTTATAAGGCATAGACGTCACATGGATGCATCACCGTGCTTGTAAGTCATGGACATCACATGGATGCATCACTGGCCATACGTGCATGTCTATTCCTTCTTATTCCATCATATCATTTTGGAGGATCGCTTATAAATATCGCCTTTTCCTCATTGTTCATGTACTTCTAACCATGGCGCCTAAAAGGCTCCCTCTGCGTGATATCACAAACTCAATGCTAGTTCTTGTATCAAGTATGCTTCTCTGTCATGAACCAGAATGAACTCAAAGTACTATTTTGAGAAATGGACCTGGAAATTCTTTACTAGGAAGGATAGTCACCCCTCCTAAAGGTCCTGCCTACATTCAGAATGTTTTAGCAGTGAAAAGGAGAGCAAGATTGCAAGGTTTGGTTTGTTCTTTCTTGTACACAACACTTCTTTTGAATCTTTATGATTGTGGTACCTACTCAAGCATAAGCGTACTTTCCAGTATCGATAGTAGCACGCTTTGTATTCTTGTTGCGATGATAGACTGTCTTTTTAGAAATTGACGACACAGTCGTAGCTACTGAACGGCAACCATATTTACAATTTTGTACCTTGTTTTACGGCATGTATGCTTGAATGCCTTACACAGTACTTTGAATATATGTATCTACGTTTGTATCAGGCTCTTCTGAAACTTTCAATGCAAAAGGTAAGAAGCAACAATCTGATCCCTCTGTTTTAGCAACAATTGCCCCAAATTTTCTTCCATGAAAAAAACCAAACTTATTGAGGCCTCGATCACTGTAGGCATTGGGAATGGCGATATCAACGTATCCAACCACTCTTGAAGAGTTTGTTCGTATAGAGTGCCTCAAAGGAATGTTTGCATTAGAGAAAGGTGGAACACTGAACCATCTTCACTTTGTTGAGATACATAGCCCTCCTCATGCAAATCTCCATTTAAGAAAGTAGTTTTGATATCCAACTAACATACATTCCAACCTTTATGTGCTGTAAATGCAATGATACTCCACATGGTAGTTATATGACATGTGGTTGCAAAGGTTCCTCCATAGTGCCATCTGCTCTACGTTTGAGCTAGTACACCCATTTTGTACCAATGGCCTTCTTGCCAAGAGGCAAGTCTAACAAATCCCATGTATCATTTTTGCACCAGCCATTTTGGCATACTTTTAGACTCCTCAATTTCCCTTCTTTCCTCATCAACTTCATCATCCACATTTGCCTCATAAAGGGCTGAAAAACATGCTGATTTGTATAATGTGGGCTAATTTTTAGCATTTCTTTGATTACACAAATGCTCTACACCAATGTGTCTGCATATCGAACAATGAAAGGAGACTGTCAAATATGTCTTGAACATACATTTTACTATTTTCTACATGAAAGCAAGGACTGATTTGCATTTTTCACAAATACATCTCTACTCACAGGAGTTCGCTTGATAGCAAGATGATAGAGATAGTAACCCTTACTTTTCAAGTTGTACCCCACAAAAATACATTGAACAACCTTATCATCAAGCTTGCTCTGCAAAGTTGCTCAGGCACAAGTGCATAAGCAAGACAACCAAAAATGTGTAAATGAGCCACAAAGGGCTTTCTACCATTCCAAGCTTCAAAAGGCATAATTGTATGCAAAGCCTTTGTAGCACACCTATTTAAAACATATGTTACACATAACTGCTTCTAGCCCCATAAACCATGAGGTAACTCTAGAATTTTAATCATACAATGTGCCATCTCCATGGAGAGACATGCTTTTACATTCAGCTACACTATTTTGCTGAGGTGTATAGAGGGCACAATTCATTGGTGTTTTTCCCATGATCAGCCATGTATGCATAGAACTCCTTAGACATATGCTCCCCCCTTTGATCAGTATGCAGGGTACCAATCTTACATGCAAAAGCATTTTAAACCATAGCAACAAAGTGCGTAAGGCACATAAAAACCTATGATTTCTATTTCAATGGATATACCCAAGTATGTCTGGAATAATCATCAATGAATGTCACAAAATAGAGGTAGCCCCTAATAAATGGTGTCCTCATATAGGACCACATACATCACTATGTATAAGCTATAATTTTTGGACAACTCTAACTGAATCATCTTTGGGAAATGATGCCCACTACATTTTTCTAAGAATACAACCCTCACAAACATGTTTGATAGGGGCTTCAAGATGTGGCAGCTCAGACACCATGTCATGTTTATGTGGCAAACGTAGAAAACTACCAAAGTTTAAGTGACCAAAGCATGCATGCCACAGCTTAGCATCACCCATTGCCTTTATGGCAGAAACTATACATACAGCATGCCTTTGTCTTTCATATGCATCTAGCCTATAAAGGCCATGACACAAAGTACCATAAGAAAAAATTGTCTTACTGACTCTCCGATCATGAACAATAAATATGTCATCCTCAAATTGAACCACTAAGCTAGCCTTAGTAATGGTGGTAGAGACAGATAACAAGTTCTTCTTGATCCATGGTACATATAATATATCTGAAAGCGTGATTGTTCCACCATTTACAATAGTGAGAACAATTTTACCCACTCCTTTTACTTACAAGATATGAGGAGTGTTTTGCACATGTTATAGTGTTTCCCTCTGGAGTAGATTCAAGTGATGAGAACAAATTGCGATGAGAAGTAATGTGCTTACTAGCACCACTGTCAAAATACCAAGCATGTATATTTGTAAAACAACCATGCATACATCTTGAAGAAGCAAAGGGTCATAATTGCATTGCATAATGAAAGCCCTATCATCATGTGCATAGTTTGCAGATCCTTTGTTTTGTGCATTGGATGTTGATGCATCAGCTACAGCCATACCAGGGACCTTTTTTTCTCCTTCTCCAATCATTTCTTGCCCTCATTAATGTAGTGATGATCAGGCTTCCTACAACAGTTGCATTTGCCCTTTTTTTTTGGCTTGTCGCCTTCCTTGTTTGTAGGCTTGTCGATGACTCTGATTCTGGCTCGTAACTACCCTATGGAAAGGATTTACCTTTGCCTCTTTGTTGACTGACAGGTAAAAGCCTGATCTCCTGTATGCATGACATATTTGTTTTGCATGGATTGCTCTTCTTGTTGCAAGAGCACGGAAACCAACTCCTCAAACTTTAAGGCATTTGGATTGCCTTTCATTTATGAGTCTGATGGTAGAAGCAAAACCTTGACACAAGTCCGACAACGCATTTAAGGCAGTAGGCACCAATGAACTCTCATGATATATTTCATCAACACTAGCCAACTGCTCCTTAAAATCCTTGATTTTTGTAAGGAAACTATCCATGGAGTCTCCCTCATCCATATGCTCTGACTCTAATTACTTGCGTATATAGGCAATGCGTACTTCATTACATACCTAGTACAATGATGCAAGTGCATCCCAAGTAAGTTTAGCAGTCTTGCATGACCGAATGTGAGGAATGATAGTCCTCTTAACTGACAAAGCATGTTTAGTAGTCTTACATGACCGAATGTGAGGAATGATACTCCTCTTAACTGACAAAAGCAAGCAATGCATGTGCTTGTGCATCTCTTCCATCCCACTTTGTTTGTTCTTGTGTAGGAGGTATATTATGCTGTGGTAATGCACCATGTGAAACAGAGTCCATGTCTGCAGATGTGCATTCTACATCATGTTCATCAGAAGGACCATGACATTTCTCAGCCCTTTGCTTCAAATACATGCCGTATCATATAGGACCATTTGGGTAGTTGGTCCTATCAAGCTTATCCTTAGCACAGCAGATAACATCTAAAATACATCACTGTTTGCCATTTCTAATAATACCCAAGAAAGTAATCACACAACTTGCAAAAGTATTGAGTTCTCTTTGATGCAACCAAGGTGGTTGCTAATAAGGTCGCTGAAAAAGGAGACCTACAAGGTGTATGAAAGAAATGCAGAGTATAATGAGTAGAAATTTTACTCATAAAAGATGCAGAGATCGATGTCATTAAAGTGAAGCCCGTAGATAAGATCCGATGTGTGGGTGTTTGTTGATGCTTTCTCGTGTATCTGCACAGATCCGATAAAACTACTCCAGAATCCGATGAAGAACGATGCAAATCCGGTCCCTGAAGATGTCTACAGAAAACTGAAAACTGCGCGAATGGCCCCCAAAACGTGCCTGGAATAAAAAATAGATTGAAAAATTTGCATACAAAGTTATGCACACTTCACGGTCGTTTATCTTCTCCCAAAAGAACTCCTTGGTCCGATTCAAGAAGACATGCGACTTGGTGTGAAGGGTAGGCATAACACAGGGGCCAGGAGCATATGCTATGATACCAAATGTTGGAAATAGGGTTACAGGAATGCGTGCACACACACACACACACACAATGGAGAAGCTCACAAGGGAGCACACAATGAGACAATAGATAGATAATGAATGTGTGATATACAAAGAAGATAAGTATACCCCAAGATGGATGTATACTAGCACGGGGGAAAAAAACCTCCTAAAGAGGGAAAAAAGTGCCCCGACTGGTCTTAGTGTGTTCACACACATCACTACCAAAAATGGCTACAGTATGGTTGGCTATTGTATGAAAGATCTCCACCATAAAAACCATTTAAAGAGATAACTCATTGGCTGGCAACTATATGCTATGTATGGTCAAGGGGATCTAAAGAACAAGGTATGCCCATCACCAGTGAATATAGTCGAACATGCATATGTCTTCGTGGAGAATTCATTTTAAATAAATTTGGTGCAACACTTGAAAATACTCTCCTTCGAATGATATGAGCTAGTAAGTATTACCCAGCTGTATCATGGATAATACCTAAAACAAGAAATGGCACGCGGACAGAAAAATAGCTTCGTCCATTTGGAAGGTCGTGAAGTTCCCACACTTGACATAATGCATCGATGTAGAAACAGTCTTCTACATGGACACACTAGCAAGAAGATACTTATTTGGAAACAACATGGAAGATGAGAATCATGCAAATGATCATGCCAATGAACATGACAAGGCAGGGAGTCATCAAAATCCAATCATGGTTGATGTTGAGGAGCATATTGAAGAAGAGGACTATAGTGATGCCTACTTGTCTGTTCGAGAAAAAACAGCTAGATTTAAGCAAGCGATCGTTGCTGGAGAAGACTATGTCTTTTTGTCCCCCACTACTTAGATATATGCAAGCCTCCACCAAGAGAGGACGCTTGCTTTGTTTACCTTAGTCCTTTTTAGTGAAGTTTTCCATGTACAAATTACCGTCGTCTTTCTATATTTGTATTTCTATATTTGTAGTTTTGTGTATGTGGTTTTTTGCCTTGCTTTTTCTTGTAAATGGAATTGTCCATATTATTATGTTTTTATATGCTTTCCCTATATTTTTGCAAAAGCAGCACCAGAAAACTTGCTGCCAAATTCTCGATATTAAAGTCATGGTTTTAAAAATATATTCTCGTTGACTATACTTGAACCTTTGCTCTAAAAAAAATTGGCCTACCTTCGCACTGAGCAAACAAATATGCACACCAAACCACATACACAAAAACTACAAATACAAAAAGATAACGGCAATTTGTACATGGAAAACTTCACTAGAAAGGACTAAGGTAAACAAAGCAAGAGTCATCATCTTGGGGCAAGCCTGTATATCTCCAAGTAGTGGGGGACAGAGGGACATAGTCTTCTCCAGCAACGATCACTTGCTTAAATCTAGTTGTTTTTTCTTGAATAGTAGACAAGTAGGCATGGTTGTAGTCCTTTTCTTCAATATGCTCCTCACACCATCGACCCGATTGGATTTTAACAATGATTGCCTGCCTTGTCATGTTCTTCATTGGCATGATCATTTTATGGGTCATTGTGAATAATAGGCCACCAAAATATTGTTTTGTATTTCCATTAAATATATTCTATGAGTTTTTTTGGGGAGAATATTTAATATATATTACTCGCTGCTGCCAATAATTACATCCAACTTTCTTTTCACTAACTTCAATAGCCCAACTGGGTATACTCCTTATTCTAAGATATCCACCAGCCTTTTACCACCTACTTGAGGCCCCTACCTATTCCAAGTCTCTCTCACAGGAGTTCAGTAGTTTGAAAAGGAGGTTCCATCTTTCATCTTCCCATACAAAGGAGGATTGACTCCAAGATACATAGTAACCAAGTTGCATACAAGCTACCATCATAGGTAGTAAATCCTTTGGGTGGAAGCTTTTCCAAAACACATTTACCAGCCCACACCTTCACCATAGGTCTAGTACCCAATGGATTTTCTATACATGCCACAAAAGTATATATAGGGTGCTTCTCCTTAAGGTACCACCTCTTGGTCGTGGGTCTAAACTTGGACAGCTTGGTCTTCACCTCCTTGATAATGAATTCTTGCATACAAGTTTTTGGTTAGGACTTCCTAGTATGTACCAAGGTCTGCTGTAAAGCAAGTCATCTGATTCCATTGCATAGAGATTGAATTGCATGGAGTGTGTTAGCATCATTCGGCTTGAATTGCATGGAGTGTGTTAGCAAAGTATACAGATTTACAGTTGGTAAACACACTTATACATAGTTTCAATGCTATTCAACCCAGTTTCCCCACCCTTATAAGACACTAAGGTATTTCTAGAAATCCAGATCTCCCAAAGGCAACCATATCTGATAATGTTAAATAACCAGTTAGTAACCTCATCAGGTTCTATCCCCTTTCCCAAGACCCAATCTCCCCATAATCCTTGAACCCCCAAAAGATCTAGCCACCCGTTTCTCTATCTTAACCCAAAATCCCTTGATGATTGGGCACCCCCAAAAAAGATGTCTCCCATCTTCCAAGGCTGTCCTGCACCTTGGACAACAGCCTGAGGTAAAGTTCTTTTGTAGAAGCTTGGAACCAACTGGTAAAGCCACTAGACATACTCTCCCCAAAAAGCTGAAACTTCAGGGGCAGGTTGGACTCCTAGATGAGCTTCCATATCTTTCTCCACGTTCCAGCTTTCCATTTTACCTTCCAAGCTTTGTTGTAGTATACCACATTCAAATTTGATTTTCTCAGTTCTGTGTATAAGACTTTGGCTGAACCTTTATGCAACTTAACCCCATTAAACCAACCCCAGTCTTTCAGCTAGCTAGAGTCATCCAAAGCAGCAGTGGATACCCAAACTTTTTGAAGCTCCCTCAAGATTTGATTGACCAGAGTTCTTTCCCTAGGTTTTAATCCAAATTCAATGACTAACTGATCAAGCTCTTTCCAGCCAGCTAGGATCCAATCCCAACAATTTGCCAAGATTCTTAGCCCTTTGTTGTTCAAATTCTTTGCCACATTGATGTCTATCAAGGCTAAAGGTGGGTTAAAGTACCAAGATTGAAGAAGGAATTGCCTCTTACTCTTACACATCCTTCCCATTGTAGAAGATATAACATCTCCTTCCATTTTCCACACAAGAACCTACAGAGTCAGGAGTTTGTAATCTTGAGAGGAGCAAAGGAAAACAACTTGTTTCTCTAGTTAAGCCCCATCCACACCCCTCTTTGATATACAGAGGAGTCTTCAACAATTTCTCTAAACATTCTGGCCCATATTTCTTCTTGGGATAAGCATTTGGGTAAGAGTAAAGCAATCTTGGTTGTTGAAGTGTGAGTAGGGAGATTCAGAATACCCAAACCCCCATCAGCCTTAGGTAGGCTTGTTTTATCCCATGGTAACCAAGTAGGTACCTTCGTTGTATTGCCTTTATTTATCCAAAGGAAGTCCCTTATGGGGCTCATAATCCTCTTCCACTGAGCTTTTCCAAAGTTGACCACTAGAGCCAATTACATGATATAAGCATTCAAAACTGTGTTGCAGATAGCAAGTCTATCATGAAAAGGGACTCTCACACCTTCCCACTTTTTGAGTTTCACCAGAAATCTTTCAATGGGCCACTTAGAGAGTTGTTTATTAGTGACATCCACACCAAAAGGTACCCCCAGATGTCTGACAACCTAGCCCTTCCTAATCACCTAACACCCCCATCTATGAATATCAAAGTCATTATCCGCTGTTAGGCTAATCATTTGGTTTTCTGGATATTACACTTGGACCCACAGGCATCAGCAAAATCTTGGACAATAGATAAAGCCCATCTCATGTTATCCCCATCAGCTCTAAGAAAAATCAAGGAGTCATCAACAACAAAACATTGGATGATCAATTGCTCCCCAGCTTTTAACTTCAGACCAGTAACCCAGCCTTTCTCACAAGCCTCTTCTAAGCAACAATAAGGAGATGGGAGGCAATGGCAAACAGAAGAGGGGCTAAAGGGCATCCTTGTCTAACAGATCTTCTGATTTCAAAACCCCCAACTATTCTACCATTTAAAAGAAGACTAGAGTATCCCCCCAAAGACAGAGTGTATATGCAAGAAGCAATCCTGGGGCCAAATCCCAATTTCTCCATTACTCTTGCCACATAGGATCAGTGAATCCTATCATAAGCTTTTTCCAGATCAAGCTGAAGCATTATGCATTTTTGGTTAGTTCTTATAGCTACATCTCTCCCAATCATAGCAACCAGAATGTTGTCATAAATGGATCTGCCCTTTATAAACCCATATTGTTTCCTAGAAATCACCTTCTGAATCACTGGGGTAATTCTTAAGGCTATGACTTTGGCCACGATTTTATATACCACTGTTAAGAGGGTAATAGGTAGTGATTAAATTTGTAGCAAGCAACCTATTTTGGGATGAGTTTCACCACCCCCTCCTTCAGGTCTTTATCTAAGACCCCATGACTAAAAGCATGGCTGCACATTTTCCAAATTATATCCTTCATGGAGGGCCAAAATGAGATGAAAAACTCTACATAAAGATCATCCCCACCTTGGAGACTTTTCCTTGCCCAAGTTAGTAATAGCTACCCAACATTCATCTTGTTCTATGTTCCTTTCTAGCCAGTTGGCCTCTCCTGCATCTACACTATGCTTTACCAATCTAAGAATTTTGCTTTTTGCACTATATCTTGCTCTGGAATCATCTTCCTTAAGACTCAAAGTGGCACCTAAATAATCTACCCGTTTCCTAGCCACCTCCTCTATATCCTGGATCTCTACCCCATTTTCATCCCTAATACTTCCCACAATCTCCATGTTGTCTTTCTCTTGGGTTAGCTTAAATAAATGTCTATTAGGTCTCTTATTGGAGGAGAAGGCATTCCTTTTGAAAGCACCCAATCTATACCTTGCTAGTTTGTCATCTTCTTCTTTAAGGCTTTGTTTGGCAACTTGTGTATAGGCTGATTTCTTCCTCTGAGAGTTTCCCCAGTTGTCTTTTCCTCTGTAGAGCTTCCAGTTAATCACTCCACTTCTTCCTATTCTCTTTCCTCTCATAAGCTCTCAATTTTCCTACTCTCCTTATGACTCCTTGCATCTCAATGGCAAAGGCACTCCAGGCACCTTCCCTAATGCCTCTTGTCCTCAGTCTACTAATCACTTCTTCAATGCTTTTTATAAACAACTCATCTTTCAATAAGGAGTTATTTATTCTTAGCTTGGCTAGGAAATGTCACAGTTTCTCATTATCCCCATTTCCAACATGCCACCTCCATATTAAAGGCATATGGTTAGACAGAGCATAGGAATTATCTATCCTAATTTCCAAGGCATGAGGTACCCAAGAAGCTTAGTGACCAAAAAAAACTCTATCCAACCTGGAAGAAGAGCCAAAATATTGTAAACTGAAGTATGTGTGTCCCGGGTCATTCCTCCATTCCCCAAGACTCCAACCATCTACCAGGCCCAACCTTCCTCTAAGTTCTCCCCATTTCCTCTTCTCCTGCCCCATTAGGATGGTACTTCCTCCACATCTATTAGCTAGAGCTTCTACCATATTAAAATCCCCCATAAGAATCCCCGGACATTGCATGTTAAGACCTCTAAGCCAGTCCCATATCCTTCCCCTTTCTTTGTAATTATGAGGTCCATAGATGTTAATAACCCAAAATCTCTCTCCCCCTCGACCTAGAATTCTACAACCAGCGCTCTACCATTCCTTTATGATGGTCATAACTCCACTATATCCTTTATCAGTACCCCCATATTACACTACCCAATCCTTAAATCTCTCCTTTCTAACCTCCTTTCCACCAAAAAGGTTATGTTCCTGTATGGCCAGCAAAGACAGCTTCCATTCTTTCACTAGACCCCAAAAAGTTACATTTTTTTAAAAATCCTTGATGCCTTTAACATTCCATGTACATCCCTTTATCTCAGTCAAGACGTGGAGATGGCCCTTGAGACATATTCCTGTGAATTCTTCAAGAATAGTGTTTTTTAAAGGTTTTATTTTAGTATGTAATGATTAATGCTTGAAAAAGATATGAAGTTGCTGAAACCACCTAAAGCTATGATTGGCTTCCAAGTAGTGCAATAACTCAGAAATTCCACGTCATTTTTAAACAATTTAGGGTTTAAGCGAGTGAAGCATCCGTCCTCCCCTCTTTCCTTCTTGTGCGAGGAGCTGTGCTGTGTAGTTGCAGGTCGGCCATTGTTCTCCACCATGGTAAGGATCATCTCTAATGTCTCTGTTCTTCAATGTATGCGATCTTGCTCTCTAATCCAATACATTGGTTAGGGTTTCGCTCGCTGATTGGGTCGCGTAGGGTTTATCGCTCAATTGTTTTGTCCGTTTCTGTGTCTTCCTTCAGGATTTAGTTTTCTTGACAGAATCTGCGTTAGGATTTATTCCAAGCGTCTGTTCTAGCGTTTGGATTCTTAAAAGTCTTTGTAGGGCTCCCTCTATCAAGGGATTGCGTAAGGAATTTTGGATCTATGGCCTGGAATGCCCTTCTGCTAGGGTTTGTAGCCCTCTTTCTGGTAGTGTTGAATTGTATATGCTGTTCAAGCTGTCCTGCATGTCTAGCAGCCCTTTACAATAGCGTCGTAGACTTGTGTCTAGCCCTTATTGTTTGACACGCCTGACATCCAGTTTGCGTTTGGCAGTTGATCCCTAAGAAGAACCGGGTGGAGGTCTACAAGTATCTCTTCAAAGGTCCTGATGGGGTTTCTACTAGCTGATGTGGATTTCACAAACTTATGTGATTACGTGAACATTATGTGGATTTTACGTTTGCCTAGCTGATGTTGATTTTGATAATGATGCCTTTACATGTGCTTGATATAATCCAGAGGGAGTGCTTTATGCCAAGAAGGACTATAACCTGCCAAAGCATCCGGACATTGATGTACCCAATCTGCAAGTTATCAAGCTGATGCAGAGCTTCAAATCAAAGGAGTATGTCAAGGAGAATTTTGCCTGGATGCACTATTACTGGTACCTGACGAATGATGGGATTGAATACCTGAGGACTTATCTCAACCTTCCTTCAGAAATTGTACCTGCCACCTTGAAGAAGTCTACCAGGCCTCCTGGCAGACCAATGGGTGGTCCCCCTGGTGATAGGCCCAGGTATATAGCTGAACAGCGTTTGTTTTTTCTTTTCGAGGGTAGGCGCCCCTGCCATGTTTAGTGTCATTTTGTCAAATGTGTACATACAGCCCCCCTATCTGTCCAATGGATGGTCCCCCTGGTGATAGGCTTGGGTATATAGCTATATAGCATTTGTTCTTTTTTTTTTTGAGGGGTAGGGAGTCCCTGCTATGTCTGGTTTCATCTTGTCAAATGGGTATGCATTGTGATTGGGGAAGGCTCTTACACTTGAGTATATCCTGAACTTACACATTTTCTAAACTTTTAGTTGTTATCTTCACACACATAAAGGTGGAAAGTGCATGGGGTGATGGGTGTACTACGTTGTCCTTGTCTCAATGATGCTTGAGGGTATTGTCACTGTGTTCAGTTGTGCTTTTAATCATAATCATTTAGATCTAAGCTGTCCGGTTGTTGGACAGAGGTCCTCCTCGTTTTGAAGGTGACAGGCCAAGGTTTGGAGACCGAGACGGTTATCGTGGAGGACCGCCCCGTGGTCCCGGTGGTTTTGGTGATAAGGGGGGTGCACCAGAGGGTTTCCAACCCTCATTTAGGGTATGATACATTTCAAGTTTTTAGACTTCAAGCTTAGTATGGTCAGGTCTTAACAATCGTTTATGCTGGGTTTTCAGGGGCCTGGAGCTGGAGGCAGACCAGGTTTTGGTCGAGGTGGAGGGGGCTTTGGGGCTGCTCCTCCTGCACTTCCCGAGTGATGGTTTTTGTAGCAAAGAGTCTTCTGCAATGAGCTACAACATCAGTTTTTCTCCCCAACTATTTTGATCTCGGGGCTTGAGTGCTTTCAACTTGAAAAAAAGACGTGTCTGTACTCTCTGGTGCATTATCTATTGGCATACTCTATGGCGATGGTGAGTACCATATTGCATGCTCTTTTATTCAAAGGCGCTGATCTCTTTCCAAGGAAATAGCTGTTCTGGTTTTCACTTGTGGAGGTAATGTTGATTCTTGCACAGGTAATGTCATTAGTGTTGGTGTTAAATAATTTGAGTTTTAAATCTGGGCCATTGTCATTACTTGTCAATTTTGTTTTATAAGGTCACAAATTTGGGCCAGCTTGAATGTTTTTTACTTGTCAACTTTGTTTTTCTTGGGCTTCTTGCAGTTCGTTTTGGTTGATTGATGCATAAATGCATGTTCACTTTTTTGTGAGGGTTAAGCGAAGGATGGCGCAATCCAAGGTGACCTGGGAAGTTCAGAAGCGGGTTTGCTTGCAAACTAGTGAGAATTCAGATTGTCAAGGGGCTGGTAGGAGTGCGTTTAATAGTAGTATATTTTATGTGCTTTTTGTTTGAAATCCCTTCCCAATCAGTGTAGGGAGAAATCTCGAAAGGAGCTGCTAAGGTAGCACCAAGATCTAGTAAGGAATGCTGTGGTCATTTCTCTTCGGGTTGGCCTAATTGTACCTTGGCAGCAATTCCAGTAACAACTTTTTGCTGTCAGTGGATGGGGATGGCTTACTGCAGGGTTAAGGAATTCTGGAAGGAATTGCTATGGGAAGTAATATCAACTAGTAAGGAATGCGACAGCCTCTTCCTTTCTTGTTTGCCTACTCTGGCAGCCATTCTGGACTGTAAAATGGCCACTGGGGGGCCATTCTGCAGGTGGAGGCAACTAGCAATAGCTGGGAGCCCCCTTGTCCTAGCTTGATGATCTGAGCCAGGCGATATAGAGTAAGACCTAATACCACCTGGAATAGAACCAAAGTTCCATCCCATAGGAATTATCATAATGTTTAACCATGTCTATCTTGTGTTGCAAATGTAGAAAGTGGGTTGCTATCACATTAAGGGAAGGTTGAGATATTCTAGGGGCCTGACCATGATTAAAAAGAGGATAAATAATGGGGCTAGGATGTCACTTTTAAAAGCTGGGATGTCACTTTTACACACGTAGCTTTCCAAATTTGAAAATTTATCTCTTTTGCACGTGTCTTTTGCATGTGCATAATTCATTTTCCCCTCCTTGCACCACCTCTCGCATTCTGCCTCCCTCTTCCCAAGCTCCTCTCACAACCTCCCTCTTGCCTCCCTCGTGCCTCCCTCCCCTTCCTAGCTCCTCTCACGGCTTCTCTCCCTCCTCCCATCCTCTCGCCTCAAAAGTGCCTCCTATCTGTCCAAGCTCTAGCCAGTTGCAACAAACAGTCCCAAGCTCTCCATTCCTGCTCACATCTACTTCTTCTCTCGGGGGTGTTTTTTTCTCGTATTAAAACAACCGTCTCTTCTTTTTTTCTTCTTTCTTTCACTTGCCTACCATCCCCTAGCTTTCTCCTCTCTTTCTTAGCTCCCATCATGCCTACATGTCCTTAGAGCTCTTGTTTCTGAACTCTTAGTCGCCTATTTGAAAGCTTAGTCCAACATCTCTTGTATTTCGTGACATTATGCCCCTATTGTCTTGCTACCCCTCTGATCTATAGCACATTTCTAAGCTATGTAGCACCCGTCTCTCCGCTTAGATTTGCATCACCCATTTATGCTCTTCTAGGGTCTTTTTCCCTTCAAGAATTTTCCTTGGAATTTATTACTTACAAAGATTGCATGACAGCTAAACCTTTTACGACATACTGCGTGTGTCCTTAATAGTTGTCAAAGCAGTTTTAATAGTTGGTACAATGTTAGGTTTACCTACCTCTACACTCACGTATGTAGCACAGGCCTCTATACTAGTGGTGCACGATTGTAGACTCTCTTATAGGCTCACTTCTCGAGACTCATAGCTTATGTATGTAGATTTATTTCTCTAGACTCATGCCTATAGACTCACATGCTCGTGCTTGTAGGCTCATGTGTGTAGACTCATGAGCTTACTTGTGTAGACTCACGAGCTTACATCTGTAGGACTCATGACTCATGTTTGTAGAGTAGACTTCCGGATCACGTCTCAAGATTCCAACTCTAGACTCAAGCTTGTCTCTAGACTTTGACTCGACTTAGAGCTCATGCTTGGAGACTCATGACTCACGGCTCATGGCACATGGCTCACGTGTTCAGACTCACGTCTCCCATGTGCTAGACTCTCGTTTTTTGTTCGTGGGATTGTGGGCTCACATCTCCTAATACGAGAGGTAGATTGGCTTGGTTTTTGGAGTTTTTAAAGATTTTTTGACTTAGTGGGATCATTTTGATTAATGGTGTTTTATGCTAGTGTTTTTTTAATTAATTTTGGTTGATTTTAGATGCCTCTAAGCTACCAATTCCAACAATCCATGAAAAAAATATATCAACAAGAACAACTTTTCGATCCTCCATTGTAGTCTTAAGGCTAATGTGAGCCAAAGATGAAAGCTCATCAGCACAATTACCATGCCGTTGCATATATGTCGAGTTAGATGTAGCAAATAAAAGGATATTATCTAGGAAAAAACAAGACATCAAGGAGAGAACTCTTGCGTCAACCGTGGCATCTTGGACATCCCTTATATATTGGCGAAGTAATAGGAATACAAAAGAAGAAAGTATCGTCCCTCTGAAATGAACCAACACAATGTCTCTTACTAGAAAATACTTGTTTCATCAATAAAGAAGGAAAAAGAAAAAAAGCAAGAATATTCCTACACAAGCACTCTAGTTTTTTATGACAAAGTCTAGGTGTTCGACTAAGTCAATTGAAGACATTTTAGAGGATAAAATAGAGCTTTGAAACCAAAGTATGTAGCACGTGGCATTCTCAAATCTTGTCAAATTTAGGATGAAGATAATATCGTCATAGATAATATTCAAGGATGCAAGTGATGATGTTTAAGATAGCAATGGTGCATTCTCAAATCTTGTCAAATTTAGGTTGAAGATAATATCATCATAGATAATATTCAAGGATGCAAGTGATGATGTTTAAGATAGCAATGGTGTAGATAGTGATGTTGAAGAGTAGTTTAACTCCATGGTTATAACGTAGTTTTTTTTCCATGGTGTATATTGATGGACCTTTTTCTTTGGTGTACAAGCTATTTGAAAACCAACATGATTAACTATTAATTGAATTAATTTGTATTTATGATTGTGAAGTTGCATAATTGTTATTTCATTGTAGAAGCACTTATACCCCTAATTTCAAGCAACTTTTTCTAACTATTGATGTTCTCAATGTTTTTTTTGAAATCATGTTTTTGGGTCATTTGGAAAAATCCTTCTTTCAAGTAAGTAGTTTTTCAAATTGTTACAATCACTCTTTTTTAAAAGGCATCTTTTGAAGATAATTTCCCTTAACAAGTAATATTAACCATACGATCTACAATTTATCTACAATAGTATTATATGTTAAAAAGGCCCAAATTATATATCAATGCATAGTTGTAAGGCTTTGAGCTCCATCTCATCTTGAATAGTGTTCCTTCGATCCCATAGGATTAAGTTTTTCTAGCTCCTCTTCCTTGATTGGGTTTCCTTGGTGGGGTGTACACTACCTTCCCCAATACTCTTGAAATGATTTGAGTTAAAACTAGAGAAAATAATGCAGATCTTGAGAGTAGATCCATATTGGGCACAAATGTTACAAGATAATCTTTGGTTGAAACGAGGTAGACCAAGATATCGCATACCCTAGGACTCCTTTGTAGGTAGGCATGCTTTTGCATGGTAGTTCTCTCTAGAAATAGCTTTCAACAAGGACTTGATTTTAAAAAAGAACCTCTCCAACAAAACAGAAGCCTCGTAATTAACACCAAGGAAGATGGCTTTTCTACTTTATCCAAAGATGCAAGTGATAATGTTTAAGATAGTAGTGCTGTAAACGATGATGCTGAAGAGTAGTTTAACTCCATGGTTATAATATAGTTTTTATCCATGATGTATATTTATGAACCTTTTTCTTTGGTGTATAAGCATTTTGAAAAATACCATGATTAATTAATAATTTAAATTAATTTTTAGTTATATTTTTAAAGTTGCATAGTTGTTATTTCATTGTATAAGTACTTATACCCCCAATTTCGATGTTCTCAAAAAAATTTAAATCATATTTTTGGGTCATTTTGAAAAATCCTTCTCACAAGTAAATAAATCTTCAAATCTTTTAAAAGCATCTCTTTTTTAAAGGAATCTTTTGAAGATAATTTTCCTTTACAAGTAATATTAACCATTTGATCTATAATAGTCTTTTATATAAAAAAATCCTAAACTATATATCAATGCATAGCTGCAAGCCTTCTTTAAGTGTAGTGAGCTCCATGTCATCTTGAATAGAGTTCCTGTTTGTTGTAATAATTCTTTCTATTTCTTATGATCCTTG
The DNA here is from genome assembly GCF_041138505.1 of Cibotium barometz. Taxonomy (NCBI): domain Eukaryota; kingdom Viridiplantae; phylum Streptophyta; class Polypodiopsida; order Cyatheales; family Cibotiaceae; genus Cibotium; species Cibotium barometz. Next base: position 38,763,575 of record NC_141057.1, on the reverse strand, counting down.
GTGCTAGGTTTCATTATGGCTGAGTCTGCCCTATATCTGCGTAGCCCTGATAGAAACTCAGTACATAGACCTTTGTATGAATGTATGCTGTGTGTATGTGCGTGGGGTGTGTGTGTGTGGGAGCATATATTGATACCAAGTTCTACACCCACTATTGGGCACTGACGACATTAATGGGGATGCCATAGTATCTAGTCCATAATATGCATGATGGAGTTGATGGTTTATTGTCTTGTGGATGACTACCATGAGGTTATAAATTGCACTTTCTTATAAGGTGAATTTGGGCATGTTCTTGGATTCATCTAGGTATATATATTCCTTTGATCCCATAGGTGTAGGTTTTTCTAGCTCCTCTTCCTTGATTATGTTCCTTAGTGGGGTGTACACTACCTTATAAGTACATGTATGGACCTTTTACTCTAGTGTATAAGCATTTAGAAAACTACCACTATTAACTACTAATTGAATTAATTTGTATTTATAATTATAAAGTTGCATAATTTTTATTTCATTATATAAGTACTTATACCCTTGATTTCAAAGTGACTTTTTCCAACTATTGACTTTCTCAAAATTTTAAATCATATTTTTGGGTCATTTTGAAAAACCCTACTCACAAGTAAGTATTTTTTTTAAAATCTATTATAGGCACCTCTTTTTTTTAAAGGAATCTTTTGAAGATAATTCCCTTAACAAGTAATATTAACCATTTAATCTAAATTATATCTACAATAGTATTAAAGTTTCCCTTAACAAGTAATATTGGCCATTTGATCTACAATATATCTACAATAGTATTATATATTAAAAAGGCCCAAATTTTATATCAATGCATAGCTGTAAGCCTTCAAGTGTAGTGAGCTCCATCTCATCTTAAATAGTGTTCCTTTGATCCCATAGGATGTAAGTTTTTCTAGCTCTTCTTCCTTGATTAGTTTCCCTTGGTGGGGTGTACACTACCTTTCTCAACACTCTTGAAATGCTTAGAGAAAAAACTAGAGAAAATAATGCAGATCTTGAAAGTAGATCCATATTGGGCACAAATGTTGTAACATATTCTTTGGTTGAAATAGGCAAACCAAGGTATGGCATACCTCATGACTCCGGTAGGCATGCTTTTGCATGGTAATTCTCTAGAAATAGCTTTCAACAAGGAAAACGTTTCCAATAAAATAGAAGCCTTGTAATTACATAGAGAAAGATTCTTCTCTACTTCATCCAAAGCGATGATGTTTAAGATAGTAGTGTTGCAGATGGTGATGCTGAAGGGTAGTTTAACTTCTTGATTATAATATAGTTTTTAACCATGATGTATATCTATGGACCTTTTTCTCTAGTGTACATTTGAAAACTACCATGAGTAATTAATAATTTTAATTAATTTATATTTATATTTTTAAAGTTGCATAATTATTATTTCATTGTATAAGTACTTATACCCCCGATTTCGAACCACTTTTCCAATTACTGATGTTCTTAAATTTTTTTAAAATCATATTATTTTGGGTCATTTTAAAAAACCTTTCTCACAAATGAATAAATTTTTAAATGTTTTAAAGCACCTCTTTTTTGAAGGAATCTTTTGAAGGAAGCACCATTTGATCTATAATAGTATCATATATAAAAAATTACCTTAATGCATAGCTGTAAGCCTTCTGTAAGTGTAGTGAGCTCCATGTCATCTTGAATAGAGTTCCTTTGATCCCATAGGATGTAAGATTTTCTAGCTCCTCTTCCTTAATTATGTTCCCTTGGTGGGGTGTACATTGCCTTCTCTAACACTCTTGAAATATTTTAGCTAAAACTAGAGAAAATAATGCAAAACTTGAAAGTACATCCACATTGGGCACAAATGTTGTAAGATATTCTTTGGTTACAACGAGGAAGACCAAGGGATGGTGTACCCCAAGGCCTTATCGTATGACTCCTTTGTAAGTAGGCGTGCTTTTACATCGTAGTTCTCTCTAGAAATAGCTTTCAACAAGAACTTGATTAAAAAAAAACCTTTCTAATAAAATAGAAGCCTTGTAATTGAGCTTTCCTTGCAACAAACCACCTTAAACTCCTAATTGGAGGAAACCCTACCCATGAAATATAAGGGCTCCCCAAAAATGAGCATGCTTAGTTAGTGTTTGATCTAGAAACGTTTTTAGTAGCATGCATACCTAAACTAGTGCATCAATAACCTTCTTCTTGTTGGATTGTGTTCATCTCCAACATTTATCCCATTTATGGCACCATTTATGTAGCATACTTATTTGATGTATTTTACTCAGTCGTGGGTATTTTTCCACATTTCTAGGCACTTTTCACGGGTTGTAGGTTTCTTCTATTGGCTGACTTAGCTATTTATGCTGTACATAAGAACATGCTTTTTGCCATTTAATTTATTCATCATTTTGCTCAAGTGTTGGTTGGCTACTCTCCAAGTCTCCTCTGCTTTCGCTTACTGCCTTCAACTATCCCTCATGGTATCAGAGCGCTATGGCTCTTAGGCCCTTGCTTCTACACTCTACAAAAAGACGATCAACCAATGTTTCCTTCCTTCCAACCCTCCCTCCCTGCAGAGGAGGTAATTTCTTTAACATAAATTTTTTGTTTCCGTAATTTTTGTATTTCATCCCTATCTCGAACTAATGGTAGCAATGTGTACTTGCTCCATTAGCTTCTTGGCCCTTCCCTTACTTCATTATTGCGCATCAGGTCGGCTCCCATCTTCACATGTGTGCATTGATCTCTGGAGTATAATTCTACATCTTTCTTTCACCTCACCTAGCATCTAGGGAGGAATGGGCAACCCTCGGGTACCTACTTGTAGCCTTTCCCACTGTAGATTCAAGATGAGGATACCATGGCTTCTACATCGATTGTTATCTCTTCATCTTTTTTCATAACTTCCCAAGGAATCCATCCTAGATGGGATTAACTACTTTGATTAATATTTGGAGATGAAGACTTTACTCCGATATCATCGGCTATGGGGTGTTGTTACTGGGGCTGACGCCAAGCCAAGTGTGACTTCTCCTTAGGCCGAGATTGATGCCTGGCTTGATAAGGATTCTTTGGCACATGCGTTCATCATCTTCAACATTAAACCATTTTTTTCTCGTCAATTTGATGACAATGATGATGAGACCACAGAAGAATTGTGGGATGCCATTCAAAGGAGGTATCATTGAGAAAACTCTACTTAGAAGATTGCCTTAGAGAATCACCTTGCCAACCTGAAGATCTCTGATATAACCAAGATCATGGATTCCATCATGGAGTTTGTTACCATCCAAAAGCAGTTGGTCTCTTTGGGGAGCAAGGCTACTAATGAAGACTTTGTTATCGGCTCCTTGCCAAATATCTCGAAACTTTCTCATCTTTCTGTGAAACTATTTCACTTCTTCTTTGTACTTCTGATCTGCATACTGTTGTTGGCATGCTTTAGGATAGAGCTACTACGAGGGGGAAAACAAGCTAGGGTGCTTTCAAGGGCAAAGGCAAATGGTCTAGTCTTGTTTAACACTTGTGAGGTCTGGGTTGACAATCAGAAGCAGTCAGTCTGGGCAGGTTGAGCATTACTAGTGGTGGTCTAGGTGTCACCTAAAGTCTGTCTGGCAGGTTGAGTATTACTAGTGGTGGTCTAGGTGCCACCTAAAGTCTAGATCAGGTTAGAAAGGAGTCGGCCTGGATCAACTGCTAGTTGTTGAGTCCCAATAGGGGTCAATTGTGGGTGTTTAAGAGTGGTTTTGGTCTCTTTGTGTTGAAGAGGAAAGTTTAAGTCAGATCTGAAAGTCAGTTGTCAACAATTAGACATAATTGAAGGAGAAGGTATCCCTGAGTCAGAATACCATTAGCAGCTCAGCTGTGAGTATAGGGAGATGAGTCCTGGTGGGGTTTGAGTGTCTTGAGGGGTTAATAGGGTTAGTGCACACAGAGGAGAGAAATTTTGATCCAATTGGGTTTGCTGGGTCATGTTTGGGTAGAACAGTCAAAATGCAGTCAATTGGAGTCAGCCAAGCAAAGAGTCTTTGGTGTGGTATGTATTTGAAACTGGGGTAGCTTGAGAGTTAGGGTAGGTTAGCACACCCGTGAGTGAAGAATTCTGCTTCAATTGAAATAGTTGGGTTAATCAAGACTATTTCGGACAACTGGGTCTGTCTTGCCAATTGAATCAGAAGGGAGGTAGTTGTGTGTCAAAGGAGTCCAAGAAGGTCTTGGGGACGTGGATATAAGGTTAGCTGATGCTAGAGGACAATAGAGAATCTTGGAGGACACATTTTGGAAGGAAGTGGGCATCAACATTCGAAAGCACGTATTCTGTCAACATCTGATTTGTATGTGGGTATAGCTGCGAGTATTTCTAGTCAGTCAGTAGTCAGTTGAGGTTGGCTAAAGGGTTCTAAGGGAAGATCAGGGCTATTGGAGATATGAGCTAACATGGGAGGACACCTGGAAGAGTTAGTTGTACTATTTAAGAAGTTTGAAGTGTGCTCAAGTGTCCGCCTGTGTGAGCTGGAGACCAGGGGACGTTAGTTGAGTGTACTGGTGCCTTTGAAAGATCCCTGTCCCCTCCGCGCAACGAATTCTGGGGTGCTAGCAGCGGAAGTAGTACTTCTTGCACGGGGCAAGGTCCCTCACTCGGGGCCTTGCCCACGGATATCCGGACAAGAGACTAATCCCTCGGTTCTTCGCTCGAAAACCAAACCCGGAAAAACTTCTCTCGCCCGGAAAGCACGAGCGATTCCACCAGGATATTTTTACTCTAACGTAGTCATGAGCCTTACTAACTGAACTGATCTGACCGAACCCGTAAGTCCCATAGTCAGATCAAGGAAAAGACTTGCACTTGGATCATAGAGACCAATGTTTTTTTCCTCATTGTTGAGAGGCACAACTGTTGATTCTTTTCCATAGAACAATTTTTATCCGCCGGGATTTACTTCATCTATCGTACCATAACAGAATTGAGTCTCATTTTAGGGACCCCATCCAATCCCGTGGGTTAGCCAACCGCCCAACCACTGTAGTGATGGGATCCATTTAAGAATTTGGTTAGGTTTTATCCCGGGTACCAGGGAAAAGAGTTCCTAGACCCCCTAGCCGGATATTCATACAAACTCAGAACTAGTCACACCACTTACACACCCAATATGAAATTGCCTTTTTCACAGATTCAGCTGTCTTTAAAACAATCTTTTAATGAAACTATAGTATCACTGATCATAATCCTCCAAATATCTGGTTGAATCCTAATTTCTAATTTTTCCTTCATCGGTGTACCTATGGCATCATTGGCAACCAGAACGCTCACCACCTGTCCACTCAGGGGCCTTTTCGATAGTTCCTAGCTCATAGTACCCGGCAATATATTCACTTATAAAAATTAAAATGGAATCTCCGTTGAAGATCAGCAAGATCAACCAAAAGATCCATATAAAAGAGCCAAGGGCTCATCCGTTGTGAGGACCAGCAAGGTCAATCAAGCAGATCCATGCCCGAATTCAGAAAACAACTCTTACTCCTTGATCCAATATATCTTTCCCGACGCACGTGTAGATATCTTCGACGACCCAGAGCCCGAGCACTGTATGGTTAGCACCCTCTAGGATCCTTCGCAGGTCAGCTAGCGCTTCACTCATAGGCCGCTTCCTTGGTCCCTCATCCACCGTATTGGAAGCTCACCATTTAAATCGAACCGAGGTTGGTCAAGACCTCGGCCGACCTTGTTACGCGAGACGTCCTCCATTGACTCTCCGTCAGCTGTTGCAACTTTAATAGTTAGGTCTCCACGACCTCATTCACAAGACGGTCAAAATGCTTCCCCAGCATTCTTGACATAAAACAGTCATTTAAAAACAGGCATAAATACAGTTTCTATAATGAACTCTCGTCTTTCCACATTGTTCCGCATCAATCCACATCCATTTCATATGTATTCCCATTCTCATCCAATCACATCATTTTCATCTCATTACATCTTTCCTAATTTATCCTCATCAGATCTCATCCACTCACATCTACCTATATCCACATCTCATCACATCACATTCATTCACATCTCATCCATTCACATCACATCTTATTCATTCACATCTATCCTGTTTCACATCACATCACATCACATTCATTCACATCACATATCATCCATTCACATCTATCCCAATTTACATCACATCCATTTCACATCACATCTCATTCATTTCCATCCCGATTCACATCACATCACATCTCATTCATTCACATCTCGATTCACATGACATCACATCTCATTCATTCACATCACCATCCCATCACATACATTCTATCCACATAACATCACATCACATCTATCCACATCATATCTCATTCATACACATCTCATCTCATTCATCCACATCCATCCAATCATTCACATGTATGACTACCCACATCTATCCATACATTCATATCTATAACTTCACATCCACATATATTCATGTCACATCACATATATTCATGTCACATCACATATCTATCACTTCACATCCACATATATTCATGTCACATCACATCACATTCTTTCACATACACATCCACATCCATTCTTTCACATACACATCCACAACCAAACTTTCACATACATCCACATCCATTCTTTCACATACATCCACATCCACATCCATTCTTTCACATACATCCACATCCATTCTTTCACATACATATTCACATCCATTTTTATCACATACACATCCACATCCATTCTTCACATACACATTCACATCCATTCTTCACATACACATTCACATCCATTTTCATCACATACACATCCATATCCCATCCATCCATTCATTCACATCTATCTGATTCACATGACATCTCATCTTATCTATTCACATCACATCACATCCCATCCATCCATTCATTCACATCTATCTGATTCACATGACATCTCATCACATCTATTCACATCACATCTCATCACATCTATTCACATCACATCCCATCCATCCATTCATTCACATCTATCTGATTCAAGGTTCGAGTCGGATAAGATTTTTCCTGAACTATCTTTCTCGAAAAGGTTTGATAATTCAGTTACTATTTTACTGAATTTCTTTCTTTGAATATTCACTTAACTGATTTCTAAATTAGTTACGAATTCCAATGAGGAATAAATTAATCATTTATCTGAATATTTCAATCTCGATAGATTTCTTGAATTTTCTTTTTACAATCCGTGTGAATATAAAACGATAGAAATTTCTCTCTTAGAGTATTTAATTATTCATTTATCAAATACTCATAGAATTTAAACATAGAATTTAAGAGAATTCTAAATTTGATATAAAAAATCTTTATGCATCTATTTATGCATAAAAATCAACTTCAATGGGAATAACACTTTTATAAATAAAATCCTTTTATGCATCTATTTATGCATAAAATCAAATTTAATAGGAATAACACTTTTAAAATAAAAAGAATTTCTTTATGCATCTATTTATGCATAAAAATTAATTTTTATAAGAATAACGCTTTTATAATAAAAAAATTCCTTTATGCATCTTTCTATGCATAAAAATCAAATTTAATAAGAATAACACTTTTATAATAAAAAATTATTTTATGCATCTTTCTATGCATAGAAATAAATTTTAATAAGAATAACACTTTTGTAATAAAAAAATTCCTTTATGTATCTTTCTATGCATAGAAATAAATTTTAATAAGAAGAATACTTTTGTAATTAAAAAAAATTCCATTATGCATCTTTCTATGCATAGAAATCAAATTTAATAAGAATAACACTTTTGTAATAAAAAAAATTTCTTTATGTATCTTTCTATGCATTGAAATCAAATTTAATAAGAATAACACTTTTGTAATTAAAAAAAATTCCATTATGCATCTTTCTATGCATAGAAATCAAATTTAATAAGAATAACACTTTTGTAATTAAAAAAAATTCCATTATGCATCTTTCTATGCATAGAAATCAAATTTAATAAGAATAACACTTTTGTAATAAAAAAATTCCATTATGCATCTTTCTATGCATAGATATCAAATTTAATATAAGAATAACACTTTTGTAATAAAAAAATTCCATTATGCATCTTTCTATGCATAGAAATCAATTTTAATAAGAATAACACTTTTGTAAAATAAAAACTTCAATGGGAATAATACTTTTATAAATAAAATCCTTTTATGCATCTATTTATGCATAAAATCAAATTTAATAGGAATAACACTTTTAAAATCAAATTTAATAGGAATAACACTTTTAAAATAAAAAGAATTTCTTTATGCATCTATTTATGCATAAAAATTAAATTTTATAAGAATAACGCTTTTATAATTAAAAAAATTCCTTTATGCATCTTTCTATGCATAAAAATCAATAAGAATAACACTTTTGTAATTAAAAAATTCCTTTATGCATCTTTCTATGCATAGAAATCAATTTTAATAAGAAGAACACTTTTGTAATAAAAAAATTTCATTATGCATCTTTCTATGCATAGAAATCAAATTTAATAAGAATAACACTTTTGTAATAAAAAAATTCCTTTATGCATCTTTCTATGCATAGAAATCAAATTTAATAAGAATAATACTTTTGTAATAAAACAAAATTCCTTTATGTATCTTTCTATGCATAGAAATCAAATTTAATAAGAATAACACTTTTATAATAAAAGAAATTCCATTATGCATCTTTCTATGCATAGAAATCAAATTTAGTAAGAATAACACTTTTGTATTAAAAAAAATTCCATTATGCATCTTTCTATGCATAGAAATCAAATTTAATAAGAATAACGTTTTTGTAATAAAAAATTCCATTATGCATCTTTCTATGCATAGAAATCAATTTTAATAAGAATAACACTTTTATAATAAAAAAAGTTCTTTAATGTATCTTTCTATGCATAGAAATCAAATTTAATAATTAATATCCGTTATATCCATGCATATTCATAGGTGAATATGTACATGGAGTAATTAGAATATTTCTTTTAGATGCAAAAATGGTGGGAAATTACTCTTTTGGAATAACATAAAAATAAACTTTCTTTTTTCATAAAATTTTAGAAAACTTTACCATAACCTCCTTTGTATGGCTAACCATTTCTCATTTTTATCTTTCTACAATTAACTTAATTAACCCAATTTAGAATTATAGAACTCTAATCTATATACTTTTCTAAATTCAAGAGAGTAAACAATAAAGAAGAGTTTAATTAATCACTTAGTTAATCTTTCTAGGATTAAGAAGGATTAGAATGTAAAGAAGAGAAGGGGGTGGCCTTTTCATCAAAGGCATAGCATTTGAATTTAATTCAATCATCTGCAAATCATAAAAATCAAGAAAACCATAGATTTTTTATTAAAATTTATAAACAAAGTAAGAAATTTAGCTTACATGGAGCTTGTAAGCTCTCCTTTGGCTCGAGGGTTCTACTCTTGTTTGAAGCAATAGTGGCCACCAATTCACTTTGGAGAGGATTAGGCAAAAAACAATTGAATTATTATAAAATTCAATGTAGATGGCTCAGGACAGGAGTAGAGTAACAGTGCATAAACACCATTAAGCTTTTACAAAGGGGGAGGCTTCTATTTATAGGAAAAAGTGAGCTTCTAACCAAGCAAACTGATTTTAGAATTTTCTAGATGACTTTGGTCAATTTTTGACCATTTTTGGGTTAGTTCAGCTTACTTTTTAGATCTAGTTTTGAAACAAGAGAGAGGAGAGAGAAAAATATCTCATTTTATTGATTAAAAATTAGGGGTAATCTACTTCATGAGGGGAGATCCCCACACTGAGGTCAAAATTTAATTTTTTTAATTCTTTTCTTTGGTCCTTAGTCCACTCTTCATCTTATGTGAGCATTTACTCATTTTTTTTTGGGGGGGGGTTCTTGTATTCTTTAATTTATCTCCTCCCTACACTTGGATTGATCCTATTGGCCCATAGGAACCTTAATTGGACCATAATCCAAAAATTTCTGAAAATCTGGACCCTTAGGCTAAGGTCCTTTATACCTAGTTTCAATTAATTCCAATTACACATTGGAAAGTTCTTTTTGAATTTCTATTTCAAGGGAACCCATTTTAGACACTAGGAGTATTTTTATATTAAAAAATATCTCAATTTTGAATTACCTCTCTCTAGATATTTTCTCTCTCCAGGCCAAAACAGGGTAAAACAGAATCTTTCTTTTATTTCAGAGAGGGAAATAATTATAAGATCAGAAGGGAAGGTTCTTACACCTGTACACCTCAAAAGCTGGAGGGAGGAATCTTGCAGAGCCTTCATTTGGTGTTTGAGCTAGATTGTGGTGCAATAGGTGATAATTCTTGCTTCATCACGGGGGTGTGTTTTGGATGGGCTATAGAGGCAAGTCTCCTCGAACACATCATTGTTTTGGTTCCCCCCCACTGAGGAGGGCTTTGAACCATCCTTTAGCTTGTTTGCGAGTTGATTTAAGGGGAAACTCTCCAGTTAACATTTTTGTCGATGTTATTAAAGGGAGATGCCAAAAGGTGGCTGCAAACATGGAGAACTCAACTGTATCAGGGTCAGGCTTATGAAGACGTCAAAGTGGCCTTGGTGCAATATTATAAACAGGGGGAATCCCCAAATGCTCTATGGTAGGAGATTCGAAAGTTGAAGCATAATCTGTCGGATGTGTTTGATGGATTTGTGGACCATTTTGAAGACTTGTGGGGCAGATGGGATATTTACTGGGAACAGAGCACCCACTTGTCCTTCTAAAGAGAAACATGTTTATTCAGTCCCTTCATGCTGAGATTTGAAGGAGAAAGTGGAGTTAAAGAGACCTAGAACCTTTGAAGAGGCCTTGAGGATAGCCAGAGAGAAGGAGTGGAAACTACAAAGATTAGCTAAAAAATAAAGGGAAGTTCAAACTGAAGGAAGGCCAGCTGTGCCTGGGGAGAGAAGAGCAGAAGGAGCTGCTGCATGTGCCCCGGTGGTTTCTAATCAGCTGATGCAGGGTATTAACCATTTGACTCAAAATATGGAAAATTTGAATCTAAATTTGTTGCAAGGAGGCAGAAATGCCCCTAGGATAGGAGACAAAGATGTAATGAGAGGCGGGGGAAGAGGAGGCCCAAACATGAATGTGCAGTGTTTTAATTGTACAGAAAGGGGGCATATATCCCTTTAGTGCCCATATCCTAGAAGAATGGGTGTTGGTCGTAGGGCCGGACAACTGCCAAACATCCGTAGTCGGACAGCCACCTAGCCGCGCTGAGCTGGAGCGGTGCCTTCGGAATATTAGAGCTATGCACTTTAACACTAGTTAATAGGTCATTACGTTTATGAATCAGCCCGTGAGCATGGGGGTATGTTTGTACTGCCCTATGACTGCGAGCAAGCAGTATAAAAGGATGTAATCAAAACTCTGTAAAAGTTGTTGTTTTTGTATTATCTCTTTGGAATAAAGGAAGATCATTTTTGTATCATCTTAGTACATTCCTTGAGTATGCATGTCTTTTTGTATCAGCTTAGTACATTCCTTGAGTATGTATGTCTTTTTGTATAATCATCTTGTCTATTATCATTTTTGGCGAATATGTCAGTTAAGTCTTCGGTATTTCATGCAACAATCAGGATTATCCACACGAGTCAATTAGTCTTAGTAGTTAGTTCTGTTGCGCAATCGCTTATAGCTGATAGGCTGTGTCTGTGTTGTCTCATGCCTGATCCATATTAGATTGGTGTATGCTGCACGCATAACTAGAGTCACTCAACAGGTTGCTTGGGATAGCAGTCAGTCCCTAACAATACTTTGGCAACCACGATGCATCTTGTTGTCTCTTTCTTGTGTTGCTTTGCTTGCTACTTGATTGTTTTTATGTTCGAATCAATTTCCCGTGTTCGAATCAATCCTTCATGTTAGCATGTGAACTTGCGTTACTTGGCGTGGCACCAAGCTCAGGATCTCCAGTTCGCTAGACTTGAAGAAGCACTCGCATCACCTGAACCATAGTCCAAATATGAAGAAGAATCGGTAACCCTACCCCCACCACCACAACCCGCCTTCTGAATTACAACATGCTTCTGCGACGACCAGCCACGTCACCGTGATGTATCCCAAGTTCTCGGGAAAATCCTTAGAGGATGCGGATGCTCACATCCTTCTTTTCGACAGTGCTACACGTGAACGTCCTCGGACCGATGGACAAGAACCTCAAAAAAGTAGCTTTTGTCCCAACCTTCCCAAAAAGTGCCGCTCTCTAGGTTTCTTAGTACGAGTACACTTATTTTCCCGCCTGTGATGCAATCAAAGATACATTCCTTCAAAGATTCAAGGAAGGCAAGACCTCCGTGCATGTGCTTGATAAGCTGTGCCGAATGAACTTAAAAAGCTTGACGGTGGAAAACTATGCTACTAAATTTCGAAACCTTTTCTGTAGATTGGATGTAGCCAATCCGCCCGCCGACGAGATCCACAATTCTTATTTTAGGGAAGGGTCTCAGCAAACAACTCAAAAGGGCAGTTAGCTGGTGCCGATCTTGCCACCATGACTCTACTGGAGCTGGTCGAATCAGCTATGAGGGCAGAGTGTGTGTTGGTAGGATCCATCAAGAGCAAGGGAAAGACCAAGAGCAAGTGGAAGTCCAGAAGGTCCACTTCCAAATCTTTGGAAGAGGGGAATGATTGTGATAACTCCACTGCAAGTGGAGGAATCGGAGGCGGAGAAGGAAGATTGCAAGGCACGGAAGGTAGGAAAGACAACCAAGGAACTGGTTGTTGCAGCCATGGCTCAGTTGACTAGTGAAGGTGCGAAGTCCCCTCCCACAGTCCAGTCAGGCACTTGGTGTTTGAGGTGTCGGAATCATGGACACAGAGCCGAAGAATGCAACTTGAATGGGCTTTGGTGTGCCATTTGCAGAACCTTCACACACACCATAGAAGCATGCAGATATAATGGGAGGAGAGAACCTCCACAACCTATGATCCAAGCCCCCGTGGTGGCAGCTGTTCAACTTGCCCCATCGATGCGCTGGATCCATACCGAGAAGGCCACAATTCCATCCACGTGGGAATTTTCCTCTTAGGGATGTGCTCGGTGCTCTCAACAACCTATTTTCATGTGTTTTTATCACCATGCCCTAGGCCATCACAAGTCTGAATGTGACCTTTGGAGAAAGCATAGGGCCGAAGTGGAAGGAGCCCAAGCTTGAGTATCAGGCCCGTTAGCAATGAAGGCCATAGAAATCCAAGCTCTTGATGAGCAAGAAGTAGTCAGGCCGACCACAGAGGCAGCTGAATCATCCGCCATGGCGGTGACAAGATCCATGCAACCCGAGTCTCCGGAGGTGAAGAAAGAACCGACCTTGGATAAAAAGGGGACGCAGAAAGTTGTCACCTGGTAGGAACATAACAAAGTATGGATGGAAATGTCTAATTGGGTGGAAAAATAGTAGGCCAGAGAGACGTTGCGAAAAAAGGAGCTAGAAAGGCCTAGGTCAATCTGTCTCGGTAAGAACCCAAAGTCAGTATACGGGTGATGAAGCTGGAGTAGGAAGGTAAAGTGCCCTCGACAGCGGAGACACTAAGGCCAAAGAGAACGGTGCGGAGACACCACGGCGGCTGGGGAATGAGGTGCGGAGGCACTGAAGCAAGGGGAAAGCGGAAGTAGGCTCATCGCTGAAGCAAAAACATAGCCGTATGATCTGTGGGAAGATCTGAAGCGGTGCCAATTCATATGTCAGTGGAACAGCTCCTCACACTGGTACCAAACTTCAGGGAGTAGTTGTGCTATGCCGATTGATGCTTTAGGAAGAGAAGATGGCACCCTTGTAGCCGCTTGCAGATAGAGAAGACAAAAACCCTATCGAGGGAAGCCCCAATTAATGATGAAGCCATCCCAATGATCCAGGTCAAGTTGGCCAGAGTGTACATAGCAAAAGTACTACTAGATGGTAGATCAGGGGTCAACATCTTTCCAGATACAACATGTAGAATGCTTGGGTTTAGCAGATGGGATCCCACTCTGTTTGCCGTAAAAATGGCAGATCAAAATGACGAGTGCAGCCACTCGGATTTATTTGCTGAGCTCACATTGGAAGTCGCTAGATTTAGTTTCCAGATTGCAGTAGTGGTGCTCTAAATGGAGGACATCAAAGTTGCCTACCCGATGCTACTAAGCAGACCGTGGCTTAGGCAAGGCAAGGATCAAGCAAGACTAGGATGCGGATAGGATCTCTCCGGCGAGGAAAGAAGAAAGTCAGGATTTTCGTGGCTAGTTCACAAAAAGTGGAGAATCCTTCCTGACCGAAAGTAGTTGAGGGAGTAAACATGCTGGAAGGATTAGACCTCGATGAATAATATCTCCAACAAAATGCCAATCTGATTAGCCTGTTTAAGGCTGATGTGGTTCGGATAATGTAAAGGTATCGACCAAATCCCTAGCACAAAAATGAAGTTGTCAGGGGTGAGCTTGATCCGCCAAATGCCCTTGATAGGGACCTCAAGCAATCCAAGGGTCAAGGAAGATGAACGTATGGAGATGAATCTGGGAATAGATGCCAACCCGAAGATGGTCAGAGTCAGTGCCAAGTTGGATGCTTCATTCCCGGGAAGAAGTTCGGGTGTTGCTCACTTCCTTCAAGGGTGTTTTTGCATGGAGCTACACTGAAATGAAAGGGATTGACCCCCACTTCTACTAGCATAATCGGATCAACCTGAGGGAAGATGCAGTCCCTATCTAACAATAAAGGTACCAGATGAATCCCAATTATGGCAAAAGGGTCAAGGAGGAATTGGTTAAATTGCTGCACACGTCGGATTCATATATCTGATTGATCGAGCGACATGGTTGTCCCCCATTGTGATTGTTCCCAAGAAAAATCAAAAGCTGAGAGTCTGTGTGGATTACATGAAGCTGAATACCACCATAATCTCAGATTCCTTGCTAGATGCTGAGTTGGCTATGAGATGTACTCCTTCTTGGATGGATTCAATGGCTACAACCAAGCCCAATGGCACCAAAAGATCGAGAGAAGACGACCTTTATCCCTGAATGGGGAGCATTTGCATCCAATGTCATGACCTTCAGGCTCAAGAATGCTCCCACGACGGATGGTTCATGAGATTTTTGCTGAATTTTTGACAAGCTTTATGCGGGTGTTCATTGATGATTTTAGTGTCTTCGGGAAATCATCTCAACATCTGATGCACATGTAGTTGTGCTTGGCCAACTACCGAGTTTCTAGACTTAGCCTAAATCCTGCTAAATGTGCCTTTGCCATCCAAAGCGGTATTCTCCTTGGCCACATTGTATCTCTGGAAGGCATTGCAGTAGACCTGGCTAAGGTGGAAGTAATACAGAAAGCTTCAATTCTGACCAGTGTGAAGGAGATGAGAAGATTTTTGGGACAAGTCAGATGGCACAGTCTAATGCTCTGGTATCTTGCCCATGTAGCAGTCCCATTAAACCAGCTAATGACCTAGATCAAAACACCATTGACCCAGCAGAGTTGAGGCAAGCCAACCTCGACTAGACGGAGGAATGTGACATTGCATTGTGGTGCCTCAAGCTGATGCTATTCAAAGCACTTGCAGTTCAAGCCCCCTAATTGGGAATTACCATTTCACGTTTTTGTGCATGCCTCAGATGTGGCAATAGGAAGTGTCCTGATGTAAGAGGAGGCCGACAAAAAGTGGTTTCGGCTCGTTTACTATGCCAGTCGGTGATGACTATTAGATGTCGAGCATAATTACTCCACCACACATAGGAAATCGCTTGGCATGATCTATTCAGTTGTTGGCAAGTTTCGCCACTATTTACTTGGCAAAAAGTTCACGTTCCATGTGGATCATTCTGCCTTGCTTTATCTTGTGGATAAGAAGAGCTTGGCAGGAAAGATGGCAAGGTGGATGTGCTGATCCTGCAAGAATTCAAACTTAGCATAGTGCACACCCCGAGCGTGAACCATACAGTGGCAAATTACCTATCTTGACTGGAATCTGGTGGTGGACTGGAAGCTGAAGATCAAGTGGATTGGATCTTTTTGGATTGTGGAAAAATTATACGAGACGAAACATTCCTCCACAGCATACTCACACAGAAGAGTGCTTCCAGAAGCGGATCACAGCTATTGCATGCTGTTACCGTACAACAGGCCGATGCCACCTAATCCATTCATATATGTGGTGGCACCACTAACCCACTACCTCGGAATCCATCACATTAATATGGGCACACCTCTCCAAACAATCATCATAGATTCGCCTAGGAAGTCGAGCGATGTGATACCCATCATCATGATTATTCGACGGCTGCACGGCAATCATGCACAACATGAAGCATGATAACTATTTTTGGATTACCACGAACTGCAGTTAACTTTCTTGTATCTATCTGTTTGCATGCAATCCCTCTTCTCGCTCACACAAATCCAACCCTGCACTTGTGTAAACCTTCGCTTCACCTGCAACCTTCTTCTCTCTTCTCTCTCACGCACCGCCTGCTTTGCTCGAGCTATGGTGACCTTTGAGCCGTTCAACAACATCATCATTGAGAACGCTGAAGTGCAACAGTGGCTAGGCATCACCCGCCTGGCAGATTTCCTCACCATCCCATGGCACATAGTACCTGTGCACCCTGATGCTAAACACAACTGTGAGCCGGCACTACAATCACCTTGTGTGGTGATGAAGCCATGCTCATGGAAACTTTGGCGGCTACACACCTAAGCTGCCCCTCATTGGCCTCACAGAAGTCGCCTTGGCCAAGAATGATTATTACATGATGGTGAGACACTTCGGTGACTATGTGAGCGGTGAGCACAAGCTGGGCAATCATAAGAACCCCACCTCCATTCTGTGTTATAGAATTTTCTTGGAAACCATCAGGGGGCAGAACAAGATGCAACATATCTCAAAAGCAGCCATGGGTTGGATCCACAAGGTTGAGAAGGGAGAAGACATCAGTTGGGCAACCCTCTCCTTCACGAAAATGCAAAAAGAAGCCATCCGCCTTCAGAAGAGCAACATGCACACTAAGATGGGCCGATTGCTCACATTGCTATTTCCATTCAACGTAAGGCATGTGTAGAACCTGTCCCCCCATTGCTGCTGAAGAGCGGAAGTACCACCCCGCTTGCACCTGCACGTGCACCTCAAGAAGTGCAAAACACTCTAGAAACCCAGCCAGAGGACTGACATCCTCGACACTAAGATGGGACACACCTGTTCCACCACCATGGTGTCCTAGATCAAGCGCAAGCTAGTGTTGGCCTCCAAGGTCTCCAAAGAAAAGAAGCAGCGCATCTTGTTGGAGCTACCCTCTACTCTGCCACCCATCCTAGTCGCCCCGGCACAGTCTGTGTGGTAGCCTCCAGCACTGCACGTCCCTCAAGCCAACAGCCACCCATTGATGTCCCCACAACCCAATGGTACGACGTGAGTACCTCGCCTAGTGCTTCTAAGGAGAAGATCCGTTCGGCACCTGCCACAAGCAGAAGCCCAAATGCTCCGCCTACAAGATACTGTCAATTGCCTCCAGAAGGAGAATACTGCCCTCTGTGATTGGATGGCAGGTGCCCAACTAAAGAAACCGAAGCCCAAGCCATCACCTAGTTCACTAGTTTCCTTGACTCCCTCAAAGCCCAAATCTTCAAAGAGAAAACCCAAATCACCTTCCTTGACGCCCAACTCAAATCCCATACCAATGCCTCCGCTGATACCATCTAGATCGACACTCGCATCTTGGCCGATTTGTCCAACTCACTTTAAGATGAGCTAAGCCGTCTTTGGGACTATCTCATGGACGAGCTTTGCGTGATCCTCACTGGGCCAATGCAAGCAACTGGCCATTGGCCAAAAGAAGACGCTGACTCGGATGATGAAGGCGACATGCAATTCGGCACATCGAGTTGCATGCTTGCCCCACTCCACTCCGCCGCTCTAAGTGCCCCTATAGCTCCAACCCAGCCCTTGCCCCCGAAAGCATCAACCTTCACTGCCCATGATGACCTCCTCACACCAAGATGGACAAACTGGAATAAGAGCTCGCCCGATATGTAAAGCGCAGAATGCGAAACTCTTGGGCAAGAAGCCTATCCAAGATCTGGTAGAGCCAAACCTGGAGGCACCGATCGAGATGGTGCCCTACTTCAGGGAACCACATCTAAAGAAGATTCGGCCATGGCCCTCCTGAAGGATCATGCCACGACTCTCTAGAACTACGAGCTGCATGATTGGATGGCCGCCATCATGAAGATGTTCTACAAAGATTAGCGACACAAGAACGATAAGGATGAGATGCTCGCTCACATTGAGGAACTCAAAGCCAAGATCGCTGAGAAGAGGCCAGTCACTTGGAGGTGGAAGAACTAGGACACGCACGTAGACATCTAGCTCACCATCACAAACAGAGGCCAAGAATGTCATCCTCTGCGCCGCCCAAACTCACCTTTGCCTGAACACAGATCACGGACCTACATCGCGAAATGATCCAACTCCAAGCCAACCTCACCCAAACCATCCACCAGGGCTGTTAATACCTCCAGATCCTCGCCACCGACATCATCGTAGCCAACCTACCCAAACCGCGAGCCTGGAGGAGGATGGATGCCTTTCAGCATGGCCTCAACCCCCAACCCCTTTGCAACCTCACCCCCACCCAAACAACCCCAACCGCCTCCCAACAATGATGATGATGAGATGGGAGGAGTCGAAGATTGAAGCTACCAGACCCGAGGGATCAGAAATGTGTCGAGATCGATGGTGATCATCATGAGCACCTCGGCTAGCCCAATGTGGTGGAAGGTCGTTGACCATACTGGCGTTCGTGTTTCGCAGCTCAAACTTGAGGAAGTTTTCCTTCATCTCCCAGATCCATTCTTCCATTTGCCTATCACTGGGTTTAGGAGTCTGGGCACTAAGTTGGCATAGATGGATTCATCTGCACGCTGTGATCAAAACTCCCCCAGGCTCAAGATAGATGGCATCCTAAGGAGCATCTAACATGGTCCCCATCTCTGGGTGTGAAAGATCCATGTCCCCTCTGCGCAACGAATTCTGGGGTGCTAGCAGCGGAAGTAGCACTTCTTGTGCAGGGCAGGGTCCCTCACTTGGGGCCTCGCCCACGGATATCCGGACAAGAGACTAATCCCTCGATTCTTCCAAAACAAAACCTAGAAAAACTTCCCTCGCCCGGAAAGCACGGGCGGTTCCTCCAGGATATTTTTACTCTAACGTAGTCAAGAGCCTTAGCTAACTAAACCGATCTGACTAAACCCGTAAGTATCATAGTCAGATCAAGGAAAAGACTTGCACTTGGATCATAGAGACCAACGCTTTTTTCCTCATTGAGAGGCATAGCCGTTGATTCTTTTCCATAGAACAATTTTTATCCAGGATTTACTTCATCTATCGTACCATAACAGAATTGAGTCTCATTTTAGGGATCCATCAATCCAGCCTACCCCATCCAGTCCCATGGGTTAGCCAACTGCCCAACCACTGTAGTGATGGGATCCATTTAAGAATTTGGTTAGGTTTTGTCTCGGGTACCAAGGAAAAGATTTCCCAGGCCCCCTAGTCGGATATTCATGCAAACTTAGAACTAGTCACACCACTTACACACCCAATATGAAATTGCTTTTTTCACAGATTCAGCTGTCTTTAAAACAATCATTTAATGAAACTATAGTATCACTGATCATAATCCTCCAAAATTAATCCGATTAATTCTTAATTTCTAATTTTTCCTTCATCTGTGTACCTATGGCATCATTGGCAACCAGAACGCTCACCACCTTTCCACTCAGGGGCCTTTTCAATAGTTCCTAGCTTATAGTACCCGGCAATATATTCACTTATAAAAATCAAAATGGAATCTCCATCGAAGATCATCAACCAACAGATCCATATAAAAGATCCATATAAAATGGAATCTCCATCGAAGATCATCAACCAACAGATCCATATAAAAGAGCCATGGACTCATCCGTTGAGGACCAGCAAGGTCAATTAACCATATCCATGCCCGAATTTAGAAAACAACTCTTACTCCTTGTTCTCCAATATCTTCCACGACGTACGTGTGGTTATCTCAGAGCCCGAGCACCGTATGGTAAGCACCCTCTAGGATCCTTCGTAGGTCTAGCGCTTCACTCATAGGCCGCTTCCTTAGTCCCTCATCCACCGTACCAGAAGCTCACCATTTAAATCGAACCGAGGCTCGAACCGAGGCTGGTCTCACGACCTCGGCCGACCTTGCTACGTGAGATGTCCTCCGTTGACTCTCCGCCGTCAGCTGTTGCAACTTTATCAGATAGGTCTCCAGGACCTCATTCACAAGACAGTCAAAATGCTTCCCCAGCATTTTTGATATAAAACAGTCATTTAAAAACATGTCATAAATACAGTTTCTATAACGAACTCTCGTCTTTCCACATTGTTCTACATCAATCCTCATTTATTTCATATGTATTCCCATTCTCATCACATCATTTTCCATCTCATCACATCTTTTCTCATTTATTCACATCAGATCTCATCCACTCGCATCTACCCATATCCACATCTCATCATATCATATTCATTCACATCACATATAACATCTATCCTAATTTACATCACATCTCATTCACTCACATCCCGATTCACATGACATCACATCTCATTCATTCACATCCCGATTCACATCACATCACATCTATTCACGTCCACCATCACATTCATTTACATCACATCCATTTACATCCATCACATCACATTCATTCATATCCATTACATTCATTCATTCATATCCACCACATTCATCCTCATAACCATCCTATCACATACATTCTATCCACATTATATCACATCACTTCTATCCACATTATATCACATCACTTCTATCCACATTATATCACATCATATCACATCACTTCTATCCACATTATATCACATCACTTCTATCCACATCTCATCTCATTCATCCACATCCATCCAATCGTTCACATGTGTACGACTACTCACATCTATCCATACATTTATATCTATCACTTCACATCCACATATATTCATGTCACATCACATCTCTTTACATCACATCACATTCTTTCACATACACATACACATACACATCCATTCTTCACATACACATTCACATCCATTCTTCACGTACACATCCATATCTATTCTTCACATACACATTCACATCCATTCTTCACATACACATCCATATCCATTCTTTACATACACATTCACATCCATTCTTCACATACACATCCATATCACACAGTCACATTCATTCTTCACATACACATCCATATCCATTCTTCACATACACATTCACATCCATTCTTCACATACACATCCATATCACACAGTCACATCCATTCTTCACATACACATCCACATCCATTCTTCACATACACATCCATATCCATTCTTCACATACACATCCACATCCATCCATTCATTCACATCTATTTGATTCACATCACATCTCATCACATCTATTCACATCTTTTCACATCACATTATATCCATCCATTCATTCACATCTATTTAATTCACATCGCATCTCATCACATCTATTCACATCACATCTCATTTCTATACAAGTTTTCAGTTTGATTTTCTTTTGAATACAAGGAGTATTTCTTGAATCAATATCCCCAAAACTTCTTGATCGAAATTTTGAATTTCATACCAGAATTCCTTGAATTCTATAACCTTGATTCACAGATCAATTTGAAGGGTCTCAAACTTAGTTTCAGATTTGGCGAGAGTTTTGAGTGTATTTTTCTAAACTGGTCACACCTTTCCTCAAAACTGACAAAAGAGATTGGTCTTAGTCATAGTCTGATTCAAGGTTCGAGTCGTCGGATAAGATTTTTCCTGATCTATCTTTCTCGAAAAGGTTTGATAATTCAGTTACTATTTTACTGAATTTCTTTCTTTGAATATTCACTTAACTGATTTCTAAATTAGTTTCGAATTCCAACAATGAGGAATAGATTAATCATTTATCTGAATATTTTGATCTCGATAGATTTCCTGAATTCTTTTTTTATAATCTGTATGAATATAAAACGATAGAAATTTCTCTCTTAGTGTATTTAAGTATTCATTTATCAAATACTCATAGAATTTAAACATAGAATTTAAGAGAATTCTAATTTTGATATAAAAATTCTTTATGCATCTATTTATGCATAAAAATAAACTTCAGTGGGAATAACACTTTTTATTAAAAAAATCTTTTTATGCATAAAATCAAATTTAATAGGAATAACACTTTTAAAATAAAAAGAATTTCTTTATTCATCTATTTATGCATAAAAATCAAATTTTATAAGAATAACACTTTTATAATAAAAAAATTCCTTTATGCATCTTTCTATGCATAGAAATAAATTTTAATGAGATATTAACACTTTTGTAATAAAAAAATTTCCTTTATGCATCTCTCTATGCATAGAAATCAATTTTAATGAGAATAACACTTTTAATTAAAAAAATTCCTTTATGCATCTTTCTATGCATAGAAATCAATTTTAATGAGAATAACACTTTTGTAATAAAAAAAATTCCTTTATGCATCTTTCTATGCATAGAAATCAATTTTAATGAGAATAACACTTTTGTAATTAAAAAAATTGTTTTATCTAATAATAGAAATAAATTAAAATGAGAATAACACTTTTGTAATAAAAAAATTTCCTTTATGCATCTTTCTATGCATAGAAATCAATTTTAATGAGAATAACACTTTTGTAATTAAAAAAATCCTTTATGCATCTTTCTATGCATAAAAATCAATTTTAAAGAGAATAACACTTTTGTAATTAAAAAAAATTCCTTTATGCATTTTTCTATGCATAAAAATCAAATTTAATAATTAATATCAGTGTTATCCATGCATATTCATAGGTGAATATATACATGGAGTAATTAGAATATTTCTTTTAGATGTAAAAAAGGTGGGAATTACTCTTTTGGAATAAGATAAGAACAAACTTTCTTTACCACAAAATTCTGGAAAATTTTGCCATAACCTCCTTTGTAAGGCTGACCATGTAACTAGTTATTCTTGTTGGAAATCATATGATGGACATTGTGTTGTTGAGGAGCATAACCTTTTGGGTTATTATTTTTGTTATGATTCATGGTACACAAGTTTGTGTAATGACCCAGTGTAGACAATGGAGGCCTTAAGGCTCAAGGTTAGAGTCCATCAAAATTTAGAGTCAGAATGACAAATAGTGCTAAAGTCAGATGTTTGGGAATTGTAAAGAAGTTGCATGTAAATATTTTGGTATTTGAAGTAGAATTAGATGTTCATGTGATGCTATCAAAGTCTGAGGCATACCCATTGACTCTTGGAAGGCCATGGCTGATTTCCATGTGAGGGCAGAGTAGGACTGGTGGAGAGGACATCTAATTTTGGGTTTGGACCAGCCATTGAGAAGACAAGTCAGTTATGACATGGATAAAGAAGGAAGGGAGTTAATTCCAAAGAGTAGTACATCAGAAGAGGAAGATGAAGAGACTAGGTCTATAGAGGATTCAAAAATAGAGGAGTTCAGTTCAGAGGATGATGGGGAAGAAGTCCAACCTACTAGAGCAGATAATTTTTTGTAAACCCTAGTGTGGGCAAGGATGCTGTGGGGGAAGTACTGTTGTAGCAGGGGAAGGAACAGTAGTATATGAGGCTTCTATATTTTGTCACCAGAACAAAGACTCAAGGGGAGAGAACATATTCTGAGGCAAAACAGGTGATGATGGCTATAGTGTTTGCTCTGAGAAAGTTTAGATCCTACCTACTCCCAAAGCCCTTTACTATTCTTACCCACTATTCACTACTTCCTCATGTGATCCAATTTGACATTCATTCTAAAATATTGTCCACATGGTTGATTGAACTACAGGAGTTCCAGTTTACTTGCATGTGGTGGAGGACAACACTAGGGCTACACTAGCTGACATTCTGACATACAGGCATAATCTAGTGGTGTTGAAGGAAGAGACAGTGGCAAAGAAGAAGGTGCTCAGATGGAAGGATCCTGAAACAGGGTTGTCAAATGCTTTCACTCTATTTTTTGATGGGGCTTTGAAGAAAAGCTCAGGAGTGGCCAGTGGAGGTATAGTCTTGTTGGACCCAGAAAGCAAGGAAGTATTTAAAGATGCAATTAAATTGCAGGTGCAGACTAGCAATGATGCTGAGTATGCTACTTTGGAGTATGGTTTTCAACAATGTATCAAGAAGGGAATGAGAAGGTTGATTAACAAAGGGGACAATTTATTAGTCATTAGATAGCTGCAAGCTGTTTGGAAAGCAAAGAATCCTAAATTAAAGGAATGAAATTTTTAAATAAAGAGGATGCTACCCAAGTTCCAAGAAGTATATTGTGAAGAGAGAGCAGAATCAAGCTGTAGATGCATTAGCAAAGGAAGGGTTGGGCAAAAACTTGGATGTATATGCTATCACTGTTCCCATCCCACCTATGTTGGAAGAGAAAATTTACAAAAAATTAAAGATTTTTAAGGCAAAAATATGGTTTTATAAGGAAAGCTTTACAATACATTTTTTTTAATGATCAATTGTATTTGAAGGGCAAGGACTTGATTTTGAGGAGAATTCCAAACAGGGAGGAGATCTTTGCCATTATGGCCTCCTGCAAGAAGGGATGTGTATCACTAGTGTAGGACTGTGAATCCTTCAGAAACAAGGCAGGAGGGTTTTGCAATATGAGTTGAGAAAGAGTATTGTATCATATGGGGCTTTGGAGAAATGGGGATTGGATGAAATTGGTCCTCTGTCCACTATCGCTAGGGCAAGACCTACATATTGATTGGATGAGACTATCTGACCAGACCTATCGCTAGGGCAAGACCTACATATTGATTGGATGAGACTATCTGACCAGATGGGCTGAAAATGTGTGAAGAATGTAAAGAGGTGGCCAAATTTGTATTTGAAGACATATATACTAGATTTGGCATGCCATTGGAGCTATTGATAGACCAGGGGCTTGGATTTAGAGGAGAGGTGGTGTGCCAATATGATAACTATGGAACTGATTTTGAGTTAGAATCAGTTTAGAAGGTAAAAAGTTCTTATCCCATAGTGTTTTCTTCTTGTGTACCTGCGCACAGGTGGTGTAGTAGAGGCCATCACCCACACATCGTTTGGTGCAGCCCCACCAATGTGGAGTAGAAAGTAAACCAGTGAAAACATGAATGTTTTCACTCTAGGGGGATTGGCTATATGTGAGGAGAAAAATGAGCCCCTCCAGAACATCATGTATAGATATGAAAAATGTGTATATGATGGATCATAGGTTTGGCAGGAAAGACATGTGGCTATCGGCGGGTGAATTTTCAAAGGTGCGCAAGGACGAGAAAAGAAGGTGCATGGGCCAACGTAAGAACCGGGCGGCATAGGGTTCCAGAAAGAGGGCAAGGTAGTGATGGGGTTCAAGGATGAAGATTTTATTTTTTGTGAGGGACTCTCCAGTCTCGCAGAGTGACTAGAGATCACCAAAGACAAATGGGAGCGTCGACTGTAGTTGAGTGGTCTCCCCTGCATGTTTCTTTCATCGTGGAATATGCAAGCTAGAGTTCGTGTAGCTTTTTTCAATTTGTAGAAGACAACACAGTGTGGGTGGATTTGGGTGGATCAAAAAGCAGAAGGTAGCAAAAGATCAAAAAATTGGCCTAGAGGTGTGTCCTTGGGTTCTCTGTGTGTGGCCGTTGATGGCACGGAAGCGGTAGAGCTGTCTACGCCCTCATAGCATGCCACACTTCCACACACGCATGCAAACACACCAGAACACCAGACCAAAGCGCATGAACAAGACTCATATTTCAGAAAAAACCTTGACCTTTACAGAATCGGATATCCCAAGATATCCCAGACACCAGCTACACCAAGCACCGCTCGCAATCAGCCTGCTCCAGCTCCTGGTCGCTCCAGATCCCTTCGCTCCTTGCTTCTCTGCAGCAGCCCTTCTCGTTCTCTGCACTGCACCTCACCTGAAGATCTCTCTGCTGCTCCACCAGCTCACTGCCACTCCCCAAGCATAGAATCAGTCACCTACGCTGGCTGTCTTCACACCTCTGCCCAGCAGCTTGCCTCCACACGGCAGCAACCACACTTCTCTAGCTTCTCTGCAGACCCTTCCTTACACCAGCACCTAGGCGGTTCACTCCTTGCACTCTGTCTGCTCCCAGCTTCAAGCTTCCATCTTGCGCTTTCAGCTCTAGTACTCTCCTTCGCTTGCTTCAGCTACTGCTAGCGTCAAACCAATTAAAGCCATTCCATTATTCTGCCTTCGCCAGTGCCACCACCTTTCCTCAGAGGCGACAACCTTCTACGTCAGCACCACTCCACATCAGACAGTCGGCGCTCTCCAGTCGTTGCCCGCAGCTACAGCTAACACCTCTTGGTCTGTAGTGGTTACCAGCCACGCTGACCTGCACGCCTTAACCACCCTCTGTCTGTCGCAACTAGCCACCAGCTTCAGCAACCCCCTATCGTAGCATCTCTCTCTACAAGGTCACCAACCCTACCAGCCACCTTGCCTCGTGACGACCTCCCAGTACCAGCTCTCCCCTCTCACAAAACGGCGCCCTCAGCTGCGCTCCAGTTACTCTACACCACGGCCTTTCCTCTCGCACCTGCAGCAGCCATGCCACCAACTTCAAAGCTGCCTCCTTGTGATCTCTCTCTTTTTCTGCACTTGAGAGCCTCTCCTCTGCTTGTTTGCGTCCGAGAGATCCCCTCAACAAGGCGACCTCCCTTGCTTTTGTCTTCGCCAGCTTTACACGCTTACAGCATTCGCCAAGCTTCTGGAGGACGTGCGCTGGCGGCCATTCCAAGCTCCACGCTGCTTTGCCAGCTGGCCACCCACTTCTTTTTATTTTATTCTTCTAATGCCTAAAGATAGCCACCCCCCATACCTTCTTTTTCACACCAACAGAGGCAATATTGGCCACATCAATAGTTGCTTTCCCATGCTCTACACACCTTCACTCTCAAGGCAACAAGGGCCCCACTTGTCTTTAATGCCCATGCCTTCATACACACTTCACATACAACCTTTCGATGCCCGCTTCATTCTTGGAGACGCACACCAAGAGCTGCCAAATGGTTGATATCAACCCCATCTGACCTTTCACCAGACAAGCCTGCAACAAGCTCAACACCAAACCGATCCATGCTGAACACCTGGCAACGCCTTCAAAAGCAAAACTTCACACACGCCATGCACATGTATGTACACATTATCAGCCTCTATTTTTAGCCACACATATTTAGCAACCCCCTTTTTCTGCTGAGACATTTATGTCCAGCAGCTGCACAATCAGAAACCACTTATCCCCCTGGATCAAACAAAAACCTCGGTGCATCTTCCTTCCAGTCCTTCAGGCATTCCCCTCCAACAGATAATTATTGAAGCACCCTGCCATAATCTGCTTTCAGCAACCCCCTTGGCTCACCATATATGGCCTCATCACCATCCACTGTCACACTTCCTCCTCCAGACCAGCTCACATATCCTTGTGAGGGAAACAACCATTCCTCACCTTTACTCCCCTCTAACACATCTGAACCCCACTCATAATCATATACCGAGATAACACTCATCTCATCATCAACTCCCATCTCATGGTCACCCAATCTGCTGCCCACATCACTGGCTTCCAACCCTTCCTCTGGGCAACCTGCCAGACTCGAACTACAACCAAACCACTCATCCATTTGCTGAGCATCCACACGTGGTGTGTTCACCATACACTCACTTCCTTTTAGCCCATCAACATCACACACAACAACCTCGTGCACTGTAGACTCATCATTGTCGCCTTCCTGCAGTTTCTCCAGCTTCAAGACCATTGGCGATCCTGCAAGATTCTCCACATCTTGCACAGGCATCCCTACCATGTCTAAGCTCCCCAAACCCCCAGGCAAAGCATCTTGGTCCCCCTGACCAACAACAATAGTCTCACATGCATCCTCACCACTCACAACCACCTCATTCTCTTGGGCATGACAAGGAACACACACCTTATGTTCAGCAACCACACCTGCGAAGTCTATCGCACCATCAACCAAAGGAGCATCCAGCTCACCATCAATCACACCGTCACTCTCTTCCTGCATGCAAGCAATCTTCTCCAAGGAAGCCATCTCCAACAGATCATCCAGTGCACTATCAAGTACACTGTCCAGCTCATCATCCACACTCTCACCACAGGCTGCAATATCCAACTCATCACCCAGATCATCCATACGGGCTCCATCCACAGC
Organism: Cibotium barometz; assembly: GCF_041138505.1. Lineage (NCBI taxonomy): Eukaryota > Viridiplantae > Streptophyta > Polypodiopsida > Cyatheales > Cibotiaceae > Cibotium > Cibotium barometz. Next base: position 38,735,324 of record NC_141057.1, on the reverse strand, counting down.
ATCTCCACTAGTAACACTTTGATCATCACACTCCACCTTGACTGGCTGAAGTACTGGCACCTGCTCACAATCCACAACATCATCAATACTCCCATCCTTCTCCTCCTCACCTTCTGAAAGCTCTTCAGGGCTGATTCCAGAAACCTCACCCTTCTCCATTCCCAACAGGCTAACCTGTCCCATACCCTGCTCTGCAAATGTGACCTCATGGACCTCACAAACACTGGGCTGAATTGTATCCTTCACCTGCATATTAGGGCCACTCACCCTATCACTCATTCCCATAGACAATTGATATACTCCACCATTAGCTTTGGCTGGTCTCTCACATTGTGGACTCATATGACCCCACTCACCACAATTCCGGCATTGCACATCACACAGATACCCTTTCCCTCTTCCAATATCTACTGAATTTCCTCCAAAACCAGATGATGCATCAGGCTTCTTTCCCATAACACCCATGCCTCGTCCTCTTCCTGTGGACTCTATCCAATTCACGCTTAAAGACTTCATGAGCTCCACTGCATCATGAACTTCCTTCTTCAATGAGTCCTCCTGTCTAGGAACAACAGCAGTTTTTCTTCCAGGATGCATACTCTCAATCTGTGGCACCTTCACAAACCTCCTCGGCTCTTCCCGCATTCCCATCTGCCTCAGATGCTTCACCTTCCACTCCTTCTCTCGAGCTACTCTGACAGCCTCCTCAAAGCTATCCAGGTTCTTCAGCTCCACCTTCAGACGGATTGTTGGCTCCAGACCTGCCACAAACCGCTCCCTCTTTATCATCTGCGGGGGTACTTCAGGAATCAGAGCCTCACACCATAGACTCCACAGTCTACCAAACTCTATCAAGTACTGATCCACATCCTGACCATCCTTCTGCTGAATGTTACACAACTCCTTCCACACTTCATTTGGACTCTTCACCTGGACAAACTGTGCCAAAAAGGCAGCTCTGACTACACGGTACTCAGGATCCTCTCGATGAATGTTCCTGTGTGTAGTCACAAACATCTGTAGCCATACTTTTGCATCACCCTGCAAGCAATAAGTCAAAATCCGAGAAAGGATCTCCGGGGTTGCCCTGTCTTTTATCAAGGCTGTAAACTCCATCTTCTCCAGAAACCTGGTTGCATTCTCCTGTGGCAATCCCCAATACTCCGGAAAATCCTGAGCCATTTTCCAAATCTTTCTTCACACAGCCCTGTTCTCTTTCACAAACCAGAGGAAATCTGTTCCTCTGTGGAGGCACCAAAAAGTGGTGGCACGGAAGCGGTAGAGCTGTCTACGCCCTCATAGCATGCCACACTTCCACACACGCATGCAAACACACCAGAACACCAGACCAAAGCGCATGAACAAGACTCATATTTCAGAAAAAACCTTGACCTTTACAGAATCGGATATCCCAAGATATCCCAGACACCAGCTACACCAAGCACCGCTCGCAATCAGCCTGCTCCAGCTCCTGGTCGCTCCAGATCCCTTCGCTCCTTGCTTCTCTGCAGCAGCCCTTCTCGTTCTCTGCACTGCACCTCACCTGAAGATCTCTCTGCTGCTCCACCAGCTCACTGCCACTCCCCAAGCATAGAATCAGTCACCTACGCTGGCTGTCTTCACACCTCTACCCAGCAACTTGCCTCCACACGGCAGCAACCACACTTCTCTAGCTTCTCTGCAGACCCTTCCTTACACCAGCACCTAGGCGGTTCACTCCTTGCACTCTGTCTGCTCCCAGCTTCAAGCTTCCATCTTGCGCTTTCAGCTCTAGTACTCTCCTTCGCTTGCTTCAGCTACTGCTAGCGTCAAACCAATTAAAGCCATTCCATTATTCTGCCTTCGCCAGTGCCACCACCTTTCCTCAGAGGCGACAACCTTCTACGTCAGCACCACTCCACATCAGACAGTCGGCGCTCTCCAGTCGTTGCCCGCAGCTACAGCTAACACCTCTTGGTTTGTAGTGGTTACCAGCCACGCTGACCTGCACGCCTTAACCACCCTCTGTCTGTCGCAACTAGCCACCAGCTTCAGCAACCCCCTGTCGTAGCATCTCTCTCTACAAGGTCACCAACCCTACCAGCCACCTTGCCTCGTGACGACCTCCAGTACCAGCTCTCCCCTCTCACAAAACGGCGCCCTCAGCTGCGCTCCAGTTACTCTACACCACGGCCTTTCCTCTCGCACCTGCAGCAGCCATGCCACCAACTTCAAAGCCGCCTCCTTGTGGTCTCTCTCTTTTTCTGCACTTGAGAGCCTCTCCTCTGCTTGTCTGCGTCCGAGAGATCCCCTCAACAAGGCGACCTCCCTTGCTTTTGTCTTCGCCAGCTTTACACGCTTACAGCATTCGCCAAGCTTCTGGAGGACGTGCGCTGGCGGCCATTCCAAGCTCCACGCTACTTTGCCAGCTGGCCACCCACTTCTTTTTATTTTATTCTTCTAATGCCTAAAGATAGCCACCCCCCATACCTTCTTTTTCACACCAACAGAGGCAATATTGGCCACATCAATAGTTGCTTTCCCATGCTCTACACACCTTCACTCTCAAGGCAACAAGGGCCCCACTTGTCTTTAATGCCCATGCCTCCATACACACTTCACATACAACCTTTCGATGCCCGCTTCATTCTTGGAGACGCACACCAAGAGCTGCCAAATGGTTGATATCAACCCCATCTGACCTTTCACCAGACAAGCCTGCAACAAGCTCAACACCAAACCGATCCATGCTGAACACCTGGCAACGCCTTCAAAAGCAAAACTTCACACACGCCATGCACATGTATGTACACATTATCAGCCTCTATTTTTAGCCACACACCGTTCTATTAGAGAGTTGATTCAGTCTAGTCATCTTGAACTATAGCTGCCATCAGGAAAATTCTGGACTCAAAAGAGGGTTGTTTCAATAATAATATAATAATAGACACATAGATTGAGTGACATGAAATCTACCAATGATATTCACCGGTGGTGGGACCTCTGTACAAACCCACCAATGAAATCTACCAATGATATTCACCGGTGGTGGGACCTCTGTACAAACCCACCTAAAATGTGGAGAAACTCTTATCTTCATGAAATATTAAAAAAACCATCACCTTGTCTTAAAATATTTTAAACCATTTTTTTGTCAGCACCTAACACAATAAAAAAATGTTTTCCACATTCCTATGTTAGACATGGAGCACTAAAAAATTCTTTCCACCACCCCTAGAACTAATGATTTTGAATGCTTGGAATAGATAGATACCCAATCTCTTGGTTATTCCCTCAACTTGGTTCCACTTTTGAAACTCGAAACATCTTTGTCATCCACTTTCTGCTACTTCTTTCTCATACATCTCTTAATCTCTCATGGCAACTGAAAGTGGAATGAAACGAGCAAAGAGCAGTATCTCATTTGTTGTGTTGTATAACATAAAAGATGAGAACAAAGACTGGATTCCCCAAGTATACAGGAAGAAATACTCTTGGGTCACTATGCAGCCAGGAAAACGTGGGCCAGGCCACTACCGAGTGAAGGGAAAGGCATCTAAAGACTTGGCCAAACATTGGAAAGGAAGGATCCTTAACTTCAAGATGGCACTAGGAGGGAAAATTGTCAAAGAAGTGTTGATCCAGCATGTATTCATGCAAAAAGAGATCAGCGTGGGACCATTGGAAGGACTTCCAAGACACAGACCACATTGTAAGTGCTTGTGTTTTGTATTCCAATGTTGCAAATAAGGTGATTAATATACATTTTTCTGCCTTGCACAGATTTGTACCCATCCACAAATCTCTAGGAGTGGGAGCCTGCACAATGCTTAATGGGATTCTTGAATGTCGTACATGGTGAGGTGGGGGAACTTCAATATGAAATTCGTGCACCAAGTGATCTCGAAAGAAGTAGAACATATTTCTATGACTCATTTTATACCTTGCCCACTCAATCGAGTCGACATGGAAAGTTGGAACGTATTCCTTTGCCTGCACTTGATAGTCCTGAGTGGCCATTGCTTGATACAGAAGTGATAGAGTCATACAACACCAAAATGTTTAATGATATTAAATGTGCTATGAAAGCCTAGCATTGGTGCAAGAAATGTCCACTTAAGTTTGTTTATTCCAATTGCATGCTTTGTTGATTTATTTTCTGATTGTAAACAATTGAGAAAAACTAGAACAACTTTTATGTGCAAAGATATAGATGAAGCCTGGCTTGATCATTTAAGGTTGGAGAGTGAAATCATCAAAGGGAGATGATTTGATCAAATGTCGATTGAACACCTCCGACATTGCATTTCGGTGAGTGTTATTACATTCAAATGTCTTTTTGTGAAACAGTTACAAAGCTTATTTGATTATACTCGAGAAATTATCCTAATGATATTTTGGAATCAGATACTATATTGCTAGGCAACATCTGTGCATGTCATTTACTTATAGAAGGTGGCGATGGATCAACAACAACTGGGAAAGCATGGACCAAGATACAAGAGATGGCAGCTACTCTTGCTTGATAGATATAGTTATGATTCGACAGGGTCACCCATTATTGACATTGGAAGTGGAAGAGAATTGGACTCTCGAATATGTTAGGAAGGAATTAGAAGTAGCTATTCAGAATCCTCCAGATCAATTTTGCTTCAAGCTCGATGGCCGGAAGGTAAGTAGAAGAAGAGAGCATCAGATCATTTGTAAAGATGTTGCAGCCCCACATGAATTGGAGGCACTAGAAGATATATGATGTGACCATGTATATGTATATGGTGATAATGTATTTTCCATATGCAATAAACTTATCTATTCAGAACATTGCTTTTGTAATGCTTTATTGTTAAAACAATGTATTGAAGGCAAAAATTTCCCAATTGAATTTTTATGTACACAAAAAGGCCTAAAGTAAGAAAACAAGAAGTGAAGGAACACAGTAGCAAATTTGATCCTCTGATTTTCAAATTAAAAGTGCATTTACAATTGATGTTCTCTCTCCAATAACACTAAATATATAATATAAATGTACATGTGTAGTTGCATATTTACAAATAGCATGTTACAGAGTGGAGTACATTTGTTGGAAGAAGCAATCCAACAACACATCGATAAGGAAAAAACTATATATCACTGGAACCCATAGGTTTGGGCTTCAAGATGGAGCCATGGCTCTTCTCCCAAGTACGGAACCCATCTAAGAGGCTCAGGGGGCCTATCCCCCCTCGTGGATTGGGCGGGATGAAGTCCACTGGGCCGTCTGGAGGAATTACTTCTGCAACCTTGATCATTTTCGCAATCGTTTCCTCCCTAAACGTTTGGACGTCTAGGTCCACGTAATGAGACATGGATGGAAACTACCATCACAATTCATCAAGGCATAAGATCAACATGACAATATACAAGAAGATAAACAAGAGTACGCATGCGTATGGGAGCTGAAAAATGCTTACATCCTCTGAAGGGAGCTGAAAAATGCTCCGTAGCAGCAACAATGCATTGAGAGAAACCCTCCACCCACAGCTATAACCATCATCTTGTTTGGGCACACTAACCCTTCGAATGGTCGCTTGCTCCTCCAGGGTGTCGATGTCCATGCTCAGGCTCTCATATAAGCGGCCATTAGTTTCCTGACACCACTCCAAACAAAGACCAATCAATATCCTGATCAATCCGGACTTCTAACTTAAACAATAATATGTATCGTAATGATTTTAACTCATAGCAACACATTGCCATGGACACCAGATGTCGAATTTGCAAGGTAAATAACATTGTCTTGCACATCGACTAGAACAAGACTCCAATGGGCACTGCATCACATCCAAATAGATTTCTATTAGTTTCAAGCTAGATGAAAAACAAAATGCCTCCTCGCATTGTGGTGAATCGATTCACTGTGAAGCGAGAGCACGTGCCAAAGGAAGCACTATATAACTCGTGTATGGTGATTCGTATAAACATCATGCAAGAGAGATACAGAGACAAACTCACTTTTCATGATATGCCAAAAAAATTACTCGAGCATCGAGCTAGACCTCCCGAAACCAGTTTAGCACATCAAGGTAGGGAACTGACTCTACTAGCAAAAGTGTTGACACTAGCGAATCAATCTGGAACACCCGATGCTGTACATCCTTGGGCAATTGCAAAATAACAAAACTTCACAAGAAAACATATCAAGAGTTAGGCATAAACTTTTAAGAGCCAAGAATGAAAAATTGTGGGAGGACAGAGAAAAGAGTATACCTCAAAACACATCTGAGCACTTTGTTGTTGACTTCAGTTCTAGGATCAAACAAAATGTTTATCTCCTCAACATGAATCGGGAAATAACATCTTTGCCCTCTAATATGATAGGGTACATAGAACTCCGGCAACAAATATTGAAGCGCCTCCCGATTCATTGCGTGGAGTGCGCGAACATTTTCTCTTTTTTGTTTGCAATGCAAGCATTGCCACATGATGTTCCCTTTGAGCACTTGCCCGAAAATTTGCCCGTCTCATGTTCATGTTCTGGAACTCCCTCCATCACCTCTTCAATTCTCACTTTTTGAACGGGACGGACATCCAAAATTTGCACCATTCGTGCATCAGTAATTGTAACTGGCCTAAGTAACTTATCATATCTAAAACGAAGGGCTACTAGGCTGAAAAAATCTTTGTTCATCACTGTGACCCTGTGTGCATGGGCCACAAGAACATAACTATCCATAAAAAATTCAATCATCATCCAATCCTCTGCGGCCTCCTGCAAGCAAAACAGGGCCGATGCCTTCCACCTAAACAAAATTCCATTTCGCTCGCAAATTCTCCTGACAAGCCTGTGGAAAGGTAATCTTGGAATAGCAGCAGTCGGGTGCTTCATAAATCGTGTGATTTCTTGCAACACTGACAAATGCTTTGCGAAACGCCTTTGTCTAGGCTGCAGTTTGGATAATCGGGAAGGACTGCTTGATTTCCTTGATCTTGAGGCATTCAGAGTGCCCACCTTCTTCCCACTAGATGAGGGACCTGCATTGTCCTTGGGTCTAGCTGTATGCCTTACACGACCATCTGAAAATACAAGCAAGTGCAGAAAACTTAGCTATTCAGTAGTACACGATTAACAATTCACCATAATGCGAGAGAGGGTGGCCAAGAAAGCAATATACACTTCCTCGCGTTATGTTGAATCCATTCACCATAACGCGAGATGAAGGGCCACTGAAAGCACAATAATCCTCCTCGCATTATGGTGAATTAATTGACACCAATGCGAGGTGGATTATCGTGAATCCTTTGCCCTTTGATCTTGCGTTATAGTGAATTGATTCACCATAACGCGAGACCAAGGGCCAGTCAAAGCAAAACAATCCTCCTCTTGTTATAGTGAATCGATTTACTACAACGGGAGGAGGATTATCATGAATCTCTTACCATTCTATCTTGCATTTTGGTGATTCAATTCACCATAACACATGGAGCCGTATTGAGATTCTAATGGTCCGTCGTCGTCTGCTTTAAGGTGAATCGAATCTCTCTTAAGCAAGATTCAATGGCAGAGGGCAAACAGTCGAAGAATAAACAAAACAATCAAGGAATATACAAAAAACTCACAAAACAATCAAGTAATATACAAAAACTCACATTTCATGCGTGGGAATGGATGGAGACTGTCGTGTAGGAGGTGGAATATCGGTTCAGTAGTGTGGGGGTAGTCGGAAGTTGGAAGGAGGCAAACAAGAGGACGGACAAGGCGAAATCGATAAGAGGAGATGGCGTGATTAACGGCTTTGATTAGTCTTTATAGTGTGTACACGTGTTAGGTACATGGCGGGTTGCCACATGGCATTCATGGAATGGCGGGTGAAAAGGCAGCACTAACGTGTCGCATAGCATTAAAAATAGTTTTTAATTGCCTCTCTTGCTTTGATTAGTCTATATAGTGTGTACACGTGTTACGTACATGGCGGGCTACCACGTGGCATTCATGGAATGGCAAGTGAAAATGCGATGCTGACGTGTCGCATAGCATTAAAAATGGTTTTTAATTGCCTCTCTTGGATACCCATCTGGTCATATTCTCATTTATCTCCCCACCAACGGCCTTCATCTCCATCAACGACTATCTCTTCCAACCCTCCTTCATCAATCATCCTCCTTCATCGTCCTGTATCAAACGACAAAGACAAACCTCTAACCTCCTTCATCTCCATCAAAGATAACGACAACGTCTCTCATCTCCATCTCCTGCGACCAACGTCGATTCGTTTTCCTGGTATTTTTATCTCTTTTGTGCTTCCTTCTCCTTTTGTTATTTCGTTCTCTTGGTTTCATTCTTGCAAAACTCCTTGCTTTGTTTTTTCATGATAGAAACGTTATGGTGAATTGAAAACCTATGACTCCTCGCATTATGGTGAATTGACTCACCACAATGTGAGGAAGACTATTTTAATTCGTCTGGCACCTCCTCTCTCAGTATGGGTACATGAGAAGTATCTTTATTTGTAATTCACCATAACGTGAGAGGCGGCGCCAAAGGATGCAAAAGTCCTCATGTAGCAGTGAATCAATTCACCATAACGCAAGCGAAGGTCCCATAGGAAGCACAATATGCCTCCTCGCATTATGGTGAATCGATTCACCATAACGTGAGAAGAGGTCCTTGACGAAGCTGCAATTTTATTTGCATTAGGGAAAATAGATTCACTACAAAGCGAGGAGGAATACCTGGCTTCCTCTGGCATCTCCTCTCGCGTTATGTTGAATCCATTCACCACATAGAGATTTGGTGTTTAAGATCGACTGTCTCTCTTGATTCATTGCTTGAACTAATAATTTCCATGTCTTATCTACACCCTTGAATTTAGCCATGGCGCAAGTTCAAGTCGAGTTTGATGTGGACAAAGAGATTAAAGAAACACCTGCAACTCTATTGTATGACTTTCTCTACAAATATGGACGTCATGATTTGCACCCTTCGATTTCGTTGATGTTCAATTGCAGTTTTTCTCTGGAGGATACACTTTCTAGCCATCCCGAATACTTTGAAGAGGCAAAGCAAGAGTTTGATGAGCTCACAAATGAAGATACAGTGATGATTGATGGGAAAAACTACATTCATTTTAATCTCAAGGTGTCGCTGGAGAAGAAGTAGAGGTTAAACAAGGATTGGCACAAGGTACCATGTGATAAGAAGAGAGCTTTGCCATGCCCTTTTCACAAAAGAAAATGCCGCTTGATGGAATACTCTTATGCCTTCTTATGCTTCTTGCACATGAACGTGCAATTAACAGATGAAGAATGTATAGAGCCGCATGCGACAAATGAAAGTGAAGACACGGTTTCTCATCAGGCTAGTCCCACCGTTGAGGATGTTGCTGAAGAGGAGGACACTCCTCATGTGATTGAGGAGTTCAATGTTGAAGAAGAGAGGAAGCTCAGTGCAGCGGTTGATATTGAGGCAGTGAGAGAACAAAACACTGACGTAGGCCAGCTTGTGATTGAATCAGATGAGTTCTCCCCCATTCCAATGCCATTGCTCCCCTCCTACCAAGTAGGAGATTCAGAGTATATATTGTTGATGACATACATACAACATGTATTTAACTTAAGGAAGGACCATTGCATAGCCTTCATAGCCCAAAATCTGGAGGTTGATGACAATTTTGTAGATGATGATGGGATAGATAAGTACTTACTAGTGGATAGCCATGTGAAAGACACCGAGTTCCTATCTGTGATGTGCACCAACACTAAAGATGATCTATGCTGATGCCCTTAAATATGAAGGAAAAGATGCCACAGAGGAAGAGCTACAAGAAGCAAGGGAAAGACTGAATATTACCAACATGGGAGAGTTTAGGGATGTGCCAAGTAAGATAGCAGAAACCGTTCCTAGTTCGAGCACTAATTTATGGCAAGACGCCTTGCTTGAAGCAGATGAGAACCAAGAGGTTATTTTCTTTTGTTGTGTTTTCGTACTTTTGTTGCGGATTTGGCTTTATCAACTTTGTCCTGGATTGTTTGGTGATGTTGTTTCTAGGCTAATGCTCCTTTATTTTTTCAGTTGGAAATATATGAAGAAACATTCCTCAAACGTGCTTCAGGCAAGCATATGGCGGGATTGGGCCACGATTCGACACTAGGAACATATATACATCGCCTAAAATTCTCGCAAATTGTAATATTTCACACTAGCTTCTCCAAGGACAATGCAAGTTTTCCTCTGATGGTGATAAAGGCTCTATCCAGGTATTTAGGTGGCTATCACTTATGGCTGAATGCAAACAAGGCAATACTTCTAGAGCGGCAAGCAGCTGTTCGATTTTTTGGGGAGGGACCAGGAGTATATTCATTGAGATGTATATTTAACATATGCTGCTTACGGCTTGGCATGTGGAATCACAGATCCTAATCTGTTGAGTGATTACGGGAAGAAGCATCTTCTTAGAACAGCAAGGCCAATGGTCCCTATTAAGCCATTGATAGAGGAAGAAGAAGATGTTGTAGAAACTTCATCAAAAAGGGCTCGGTTGGGGGATGTCTTTGCTCCCCACAACAATAGATTTAGATTGTTCCAGTTGTTAAGAAGTTTCTTCAAATTTCTTGATACTCTTCTTGCTTACCATTAAAAACTATGAAATGTATATATATTGAAAACATTTGTATGGGACATAGATGAAAGCTCTTGTTCTTTTAAAATCTTTTGAAGTTACATCATTGTTTTATAATATGTATTTTAATGATCAATTTTCTTCCACACTCTGCCCTGTCTTTGTCGTTGTCTTATGTTTGATCTTCACACGAGCCCTCACTTGAATCAGCCTATACCACCACTGACATAGTTGCTTCATGGGATTACTTTTCTTCACTCCTCCTCCATATTGAGTGGCCCTTTGATAGGCACAACGTGCTTGCCAATGAGATCTTTCCATGCCTTGGGTAGACCAAATCCCAAGGCTTCCACACTCTTCCGCAAAAAAGGGTCCATGTGCATGCAAAATGTGCTACAAATGCTCAACAACAACAAGGCATTTAGTATCGTACAATATATATTAAACAACAATAAAAACTCAAAGCTGTAGATATTCAAGTAATAACCATGTATTGTGTCAAGTTTGTTGCACCCCATGCCTTTTCATAGCTAGTGTAGAACTCTGTCACACAACTGTCTCAAATTTCTCAACATCCCCATCTTCAAACCTAGCTTTTTGCAACAAAGGTGCTAGGCGATCAAGTGCCAACCACGCTTTGGCCTTTGCCACCCTTGCTTGTCCTGAAGAGCCTCGATCAGGTACAGCTGCATGAAGCTTTCTCCACACCTCAAAATCTGTACCCAGGTGACCTCTCTGGGTATGATTAGATAAGAAGTTTCTGGCTTTTGCACCTCCAAAACATGGTTTTCTAGGAACATTTCCTGTCTTCCCGGATCTTTTCAAGTCCTTCTCAATCTTTCACTTGACCATAATGTAAACCTGCATCTGAAAGCACTTGCTCTATTTTTTTAATAGTTCTTTCACTCTCTAATGTTGGTTTCATAATCCATTCAAATTCGATGTACATGTAGACTAGTTTCTCAATTATTCTAACCAGCGCATGCAAAACACAAATATCATTGCTGAATGTTCTGAAATTACAAATGGCTATTGGTGAAATTTTATGACATCCGTGTTTATGAGTGCAATGGAAGGCTGAAATTTGTTTTAAAACTTGATGAGAGTGAGGTGATCAAAGGACAGAAGCTGGAAAGGGTTAGCTTGACTTTAATGAATAGAGCTTTGGATGCAAGTATCAGTAATGCTGATGAGAGGCACTTTAGTGTACAATCCAAAAATGAGATTTGGTGGCTGGTTGCATTTGAGGTGAGGTGCTATCCATTTTAAAAAAAAGTATATTATGTTGCTATCCATTACATGTTGTAGACAATTTAACTGGCCTCTTGTTATTAACAGGTTCCAACAGAGACCCATGAAATTCTAAAGTGGTACTTTAACCAGACTGAACTTCCTTCCACTATCTAGCAGCAGTCAAATGGCAAAAAGCTTTATGTAGAAGGATATGGTGAGTATGAGGTTGAATGGCACCTAGCTGTGCAGATCTTAAAAACTTGAAATGCATGTTTGGTATTTCCCAAGGAGCAATGGCCAAGTATCCTTGCCTATATTGCATGGCCGAACGAGGTGTCTCCAAAGGAGGAAAAGAGAGAGAATGGAAATGCCTAAATGCAAACAGTAATATGCGTCAAGCCCCAAATTGTGATGCTCCAGGAGTGGATCCTAATTGGGATCCAATTCTTGCTATCCCTTGGATAATGAAATTGTTGAACTCTGTAAGCTCTATGATTTTCTGTTCCCTACTCTTTTTAGTCACTGTCAATGTACTAGACACGTGACAAGGCTCTCCAACAAGCTCGACCATTCCCAAGTTGAGAATATTTCGAGCTTTGTTCACATGAAATGGTTTTGGAATGGGAATTACTATTTTTTTTCCAAGCTTAGAATTAAAACCTTTTTTAACTTTATTAAACAACATCCTGCAAGACTTTGTGCTTATGCCAGTCATGTCACATGTACCTTGTGCATCTGCGGGAGTGAATGCTTCACTCACCTTCTGCAAGGATTGCTTTGCTATGTCTGATCGAGGTCTTGCAAACTTAGGATGATGTATTGCTGACTCCACGATGTCTTTTGTCAAAACTTTGCCAAATATATCAGAACCTTGCTCTTTTGGACCCACAACATCTGTGACCATCCTGAAGCAACAATGATAGCTATTTTAGTCCATCATTCATCTAACTATACCACCCCCACACCCAATCCCCCATCTCCAAAAAAGGAACTAAAGATGAAAATGAAAAGTGAGTGCTCAAAGAAATTATAGATCCCATAATACCTGCAAGCTTTTACACGATGCTTCCATTGGCCACCTCCAACATTGAGTTCTTCCAATGGTTTGAACTGTCTCTTGTGTAATCGAGCACCTAATGGCGTGTCTTTCAAATATTATAATTTTTTGTTGAACTTTTCAAGTTGTTTTCTAAGGTGTGCATTCTCACTCTCCAAAGTGAAATTATTGATTTCTCGAACTGCCAAAATTTCATTCTTCTCTTTAATGGTGGCCTGCATCTTACACGAATAGTCTGCTGTGCAAATGATCAATCTCTTTTTGTAACCCAGAACAAACTTTTGCTTTGTCCTCATATGAAGCTTGCAAAGCTGTTGTGATCGATGCTAAGTAAAAATTCGCACCTTCAAGCATTTTTATTATGGCATCTCTATCACTCAAATGTCTTTCAAAGTTACATTGAATGATACTTTGACATTGGCCAAACAATCTTTTGCAATATCCAAGCAATTCATTTTCACCCTCATACAAAAACTTGAAGAAACTTGTCAACACCCAAAGAATGATGGAGATTGAGAGGAGGTTGGATCTGGTGTGGGTAAATACTACCATCCAACCATAGGTCCATATTTTTCTTTCCTTCATTTCGAAGCTTAATAATGTGGGCTTTGCATGCTGGCCTCCTAGACCAATTTCTCTTATTACAGCAGGGAGCATAATCGGCTTCTACTTGGAAGTGGATGTCCACCTTTTTCTTCTTTTGTTTCACAGGTTCCATTGCATTGTTCTGTGCTTTAACAATACCAAAAAGCATCACGAACTCACACTTTAACCAAAAGAAACCAAAGATATTACACTTATCTCCTGTGAAGAAGATTGCTTCATTAAAACCAAACGACAACATTCACTAAATAATACCTCCTTGTCCATCAAACAAACTTGTTGGTATCCTCGATGCACCAAAATGTACACAATACTTGTAAGCACAACCCTCACTTGAAAAAGGTAAGAAATGGGATTGTTATTCATGCACAAGCAAGTATGGCACATGAAGAACAAATTCTTTTCCATCCTTTTTCAAAACTTGCCGCCTCAGTCTCTCCTCAAACCTTGATGTATTGGATGAATCAATGTTCCATTGACGAACTTGGAAGTAGGCAGGCACTCATGAGATGGAGAGGAAGATTGTGGCGTGAGAAAGACGCAGGAGGCTATGAGCTTCCAAAATGGAAGGAATGTGAATGAGAAGAACAGAAAATCAAAAACTTCCCACTCAAAACAATTCAGATTTGGAGTGGTTGTGGTTGTGGTTGTGGAGTAGGGAAGACAATGAGGGAGACAATGCACGATGATGGGTTGCAGGGATGAAGTTTGGTTCAAGTTTGGTAAGCAAAGTTGGCTTGGTTCCATTCAAAAGTGTAATGAAGAAAGAGAGTGGTGACTTTTTTCAATAAAATAAGGCACCATAGTGGGAATAAAAAACTATACTTAAGAGGCATTGTTTTGAATTAAAAAACACCCCACATGTGAGTTAATGGAATAAAGAACTCAAAAATGATGCACCTACCCTCCAATATTATATGTGGGTTTATTGGCTTGCTTTGTCCACATCACCATCCCAAGGGATCTGTTACAAGGCCCCTTTTTGAGTCCAAATTTTCTCTAATGTAAAGATGGAGATTTGAAGTTATCGTCGAGATCTACCTGAGAGAGATCCTTGAGTTTTTTTGATGTATTCTTCTTATGGTTGTGCCCATGTCTTAGAGCTGTTGAGACTTTGATGAGTTTTTGTCTATCAGAAGAAATATGAGAGTTTGGTTGGTGTACTGTGGATAGTTTGGGAGATCTTTATTTGATGTTTTAACTATGATATGTGTGTTGTTTTCATTGAGTTTATGAAGGTTGATCCCTGAGTGTGCCAGTCTGATGACTAGGGAACTGATTCTGAGTCAGAATCGGTTGAGAAGGTACAGAGTTGGTTCTATGTCAGCAGCAAACTAAGCATCAGTCTTGTCAGCTCTGTGTGTAGAGGGTGAGATCTAATCTATCTAAGTTGAGAGGGACCTATTTGGAGCTTGGTCTAATAGTCTGAGGACTGTCAGTAGAGCAATCAACAATCAGAAGGGCTAGTGGACAGGTGTTTTTGTGGCAGCTGTGAGTCTGCTTGTTGCTATCAAGAAAGGTTTAATTATGGTGGTGGATGGCTTAAGTGTTTTGAGGCTTTAGAGGTGTCAAAGGAGGAAACTGGAAGAAGAATTTTGGGTCTGTTGAATCAGTTTACTCTATTCTTTAATCCGGGCCTGGATTAGATAGTGCAATCAAAGAAGTGTAGGGCAGTTGATTTGTCTAGAGAGGCTCTAAGGTTTAGAACTTGAGTTTAGATGATGTAGGAGGAAGGTTGGAGGAGAGCCTAGAAGACATTTTCTTGACTGTGGAAAAGGGGAAGATTTTTGTGTCAGATTTTAGTTTGTTCAAGATTAGCTAAAGTTATTCATGTCAAATGATGATCAGAGGAGGATCGACTGTGCTGTGAGAAGTGAAGGCCAGGGTCAAAAGGAGCCCTGGGCTGACAAGGGTGGATGATTACAAAAATCAAGTGAGTTTGTTTGTGGTTGGACAAGGTGTCCAACTGGGTCTAAACGTCAGAAGGGAGTCAACTAAGGGGTGCTCACAAGTGCAGTGGAGCTCTGGAGTAAGGTCTTAAGGTTGGCTAACAGTGGAGCTCTGGAGCAAGGTTGGCTAACAGTGGAGCTCTGGAGTAAGGTCTTAAGGTTGGCTAATAGTGGAGCTCTGGAGCGAGGTCTTAAGGTTGGCTAACAGTGGAGGATATTTTGGAGGCCTGGAGGGAGGACAGGTTTCTGAGGGGGACTAGAGGTTGATTTCGAAAGCACTTTTCTTACAGTTTTATATTAACTCAGAGAGAATTTGGTTAGCTGGAGTTCAGAGAGGCTTTTAGGTGGATAGCCAGAGCTTTTGGAGGTCTATGTTGACCTAGGAGGATAGTATCAATTGCATTAAATGAGGAAGTTGGGAGGGTGTTGAAGTGTCCCATTCAATCAGCTGGAGGGCCGAGGACAGTTGCCACGTTGGTTGGAGCCCTTGGAGCTGGGATTTGGGTGTCCCCTAATTCTAATCCCATAATTTTTTCTTCTTGTGTGTCTACATAGGTGGTGTAGTAGAGGCCATCACCCAGCTACCACACAACATGTCACACATGTGTTGGGTGTAATCATTTCATGTCATAACTATTTATTAATGCGTGGGTAGACGTGTCATTCTACTTCTCGCTTTCGCTTCTTTGACTATTCTATGATCTTGTATCTACACTCTATCTATGCTTTCACACGGGCTCCATCTCTTCATCCTCAACACTTTTTTCAATCTCGTCTATGCTCTATCTATGCTTTGTGGCTTGACCTCTTCATCCTCAGCACTTACTTCGAACAAGGTAACTACAGACAAATTGCCACAATGTGAGATAAGACTTTGAATGTTTTCTGAATTTCCTTTTGTGTTATAGTTTCTCTATTAATTTTATGCATTCCGATGTATTTATGATTCATTTTATACACTTGCGATACATTTGTGATACTTTTAATAAATTTGTGATACTTTTTTTGAATATGGTCTTCACGTTTGTAGTGAGTCATTCAAGTTTGTGTATGCGTCATACTTTCTTGAGCATTAATTTATTTATTTAAGCTTTTGATTAGTCATTTTCTGGAATAAAGAGCTATGCATAAGATATCACTACAATGAGAGAAGGGGATCAAGATTGTGTCTAATGATGTCCCCATTTCGCATTGTAGTGATTTGGTGTCACTTTGTTGTTTTTGATATTTTCTAAGATAACTTGTAACATAAATGCCTGTTTTAATTTTCAGATGGCGCGTATGAAACGTAACACAAGGCGCTCATCAAATGACAATCCTAAATTAGGGAAAAGGGTTTCAAAAGCCAAGAAGGCTGGTCATGGGAAGAGTATGTCCACACTCTCGGCAATGAGGAAGCGAAGGTAAGAGCAGCATAGATCCGTCTTTTGTGAGTTGAGAAGAGTGTAGAGACACATGCAAAGGGCCATCCCGAAGCTTCCTTTCCAACACCTCATAAGATCCATTTGTGTGACAGATTTAATATCAATATGCATTAGCAGGCTTCTGCTATAAGTTGCCTGTAGGAGACTACGGAGGGCTTTCTTATTGAATTCTTTCAGGATAGTTATGTCCTTGCTACCCATGTGCACATAGTCAAAGTGATGCTAAGGGATATTAACTCCCTTTGGCTTGTTAGATTTTCTTCTTTCTGACACGAAGATGAGAGACAATCTTGAAATCCCCCTTTAAGGGGAAAAGTTAAGGTCACAGATGTCACTCATTCTCATTTCACATGGCTCAATTCACAAGCTAGTGGCAACCAAGCCAGGGACCAGGAGCTCCAAGCCAGGGATCAGAAGCTAGAAGAGAGGCAGAGGAGGGATGCTGCTATTGAAGATGCATGTCAGGTGATTCATCATAATAATGTTGAATCGCTACGTATCTTGGGCCCCTCCTTTTATGTCAGAATTCCAATAGGAAACAATCCATAATTCTTTCCTTTCAACATAGAGGAGATTCAGATTATATTGGATCTGAACAAGGAGGCCAACGATAAAGCTTTGTTGGTTGCTCTAAGGTTGGATAAATCCTTATCATCATCTTGATTCTAAAGTATTTTTCTTGCTTAAAGTTACAAATATAATATTATTTTGCCATAAGCCTGGTTTTATCAAATCTCCCAGTCATAGGTTCAAGAGAAAGTTTATATTGTAGATTCCCTCCTTTCAGCTATTCTGATTTTATAGCGGACTGATGTATGCTCGTGGTTTAGCTCCATTAATTTTGACATAGCTCAGCTCCTCCCAATGGCATATCAACAACAAGTGATATGCAATCTTAGTATAGTGATATTGATTTACTTTGTATACTTTGTCTTTTTCCCTTCCCTTACTTCTCATATTTTATGTCTTTGTATACTTTGTAGTTTACACTAGAGTTTAATCGCTTATGACATTGAATCAAAGAATTGTTACTTGGCCAATTCATCCAAAAGGCTATCATGGCACCGTTAGACATTAAGTCTACATAATCATTTTTGATATATCGGGGGGGGGGGGGGGGGGGAGAGAGAGAGAGAGAGAGAGAGAGAGAGAGAGAGAGAGAGAGAGAGAGAGAGAGAGGGAGAGAGAGAGAGAAGCTTTCAGTATTTACAACTATGAAGTTTTGTGAAAATCAATTAGAAAGTTCATAAGCAGTCTTGAGGCCATCACCCAGGACCCCGAGCTATTAGACTAGACATCATTGGTAAAATGTAAAGTCCCTAAGAAATGTGATGGTGGCCATATCCATGGGTGGAGAGTGTGCTACAATTCAATGTTGTTGCTACACTCTATTTTTGAATTGCCCTCAGGAATGGTAAGCACATACCTTTTTTTGGAAATGATATCTTAGTTTCCTGCCTTCTTCATTCATGTAGAATCTGATTTATCTTAGTTTCCTTCCTTCTTCTTCTTGGAAATAATGGTACATATCTGATTTATCGCGTGCGGGCAGAATTCATCATTATCATGATACACGGATTTGGATTTGTGCTTGTTCAGGGTCAAGATGATTGAGAACTTTATAAACAATATTCACGATCATCCTCCTCACATCCTAGTTGCATTCGTCTCACCTCACCATGTCCACATCCACGGCCACTGAATCATCAACCACCGATGGACTGACAGGGTAGTAATTGATCTTTTGGATGCTAAAGGGTATGAAGAGAAAACTATGCAAAAACTGGAGAAATGAAACAAACGGGAAACGCAACAAACCAAATTTCCCCTCCTCGACAAACGCAAGCTTCCGCTTCATTGCCTTGAGAAGAACAAGCTTTCCCTCCCCACCAAGAACAACAAGTGTCCCCTCTAACTTCCCAAGTGAGATAGCATACTCCTAATTTTTTGAACAAAGGTGTGATCCAATGTCAAAATGGAAAATATTTGATAATGTAAAAACATATTGATTTTGCTTGTATTGCTCTCAAAAATACAAAATGGATTGATGTAAACAAGGCATTGATCCTTTGTAACTGTTTGCCATCAAGAATAAAATATGCTCTTTTTTAATGTCTTCAAGATGTTTGCCATCAAGAATAAAATAGGCTCTTTTTTAATGTCTTCAAGATGTTTGTTACATATGTATCTCCATGTTGTAATGATTCTTTGACGACAGAGTCGGTAGCACCAAGAAAACTTTCCTGGTAGTGTCTTTACACGAAATTCTCCTTTCTTTTCTCCTTTTGGTAACTATTTTTAGAAATGATAGTTGTATGTAAATAATAATGATTATGGCATATTTTTAAAATCAAAACTTTTTCAAGGTTAGAGTGATTGGCATACTTACGGTCATTGCATTCGAACACATAATCATCAGGCACTTGTAGGTCCTCCTCATTTGCTAAGTTTGTTCTTATTTCACATAGGGAGACGTTTGACCTAATATTTTGTATTGTCAAGAGAACATGTTCAAACCATACCTTTAATAATATCAATGATTTTCAATGTCATCCTCCAAGTCATAATCAATCAACACAAGATTTCCATTGACATAATGCCATCTTATATAATGAAAGGTTAAAATAAAATTCTAAGAGCTAATCATAAATTTACAAACAAGACTTCCATTGGATTTTACAAGTACCCCATTTAATTATTTCACATCCCAGTTTTGATCTAAGAAATCCAAACATTTCTCTGATTTACAGATAAACATTGACAATGTTTTCGTGACTCCTCGTCTCATGAAAGAAGTTAACAAAAAATGTAATGGCACAAAGACAATGATTTTCACATGGTGATTTGCTACATTAAATGGTCTCATACATCTTTGTAGGTCTTGGTATATCTTTAATCTAAAGCACTCACTTGTTTTTGTAGAGGGTATTGGCCATTCTAGGCTTTCACATGAAGGCAGTGGTGGTAATTCTTTCAAAGATCCATAACTTATAACACTATGATGTGCCATGTAAAATTTTTCATAAAAGAAAACTCCCCTCTTTGCCAAATACCTGCTTGAGCTTTCTTTGTATAGCGGCTCGCCAATGGAAGCATAAATTGCATTGAAGATTCCCACTATACTATCTGTAGGCTACCATTCTACCACATTTGAACGATATATATATGTACAGAGATATACAAGATAAGTGTAAGTAAAAAAATGAAACACATTACATAAATATAATGTAAAACCCTTCCAAAAAAAACATTCACTTTCAGTTTGATCTATGGAGTGACATGCCATTAGGCAAACATTGCAAACGTAGTTTTGAGTACATGTAGGCATGCTGTATAAGGACTTCCTTAATGCTCCTACATGTGTTAGATAGCTTGAAATCTTTAACTCTGCCTTTGTAAGGTATCGATGAACTCATTCGTTGCATTTTTTCTCTTCCTCGTCCGTGCAACATAACCTAACTAGAGAAGGTGATAGGAATCCACCTTTGATTATCCATATCAAAGCTATTGTATACTATAATAGCTCTAAAAGAGGAGCAGCGGAGCCTAGGACTTGTGGTGGTTTCCATTGAAGCAAACACAAGTGCAAACACGCAGACAAAAGAAGAGATAGCCTTTAAAACGCAAGAAGATGGAAGAAGAGATAACCTCAAAAAAGTGTGAAACTATCATAGGGAAATCCATTCATTAAATGAGTTGGAAAATTGAAAGAATTTTTTGAGGAAAAAACTACCTTTATTAAATGACCTTACAACACTCTAGTTTTCATGTGCATTAATGAACTGTTTATATAAAGCGTGGTCTAAGTATTTTGCAAATGTAATTTGTTTTTCTCTATTAATAATATATCATATAAAGATTATACAAAAACATCAAACTATCAAAAGTTATGTTACGGAGGCTCTCTTCCTATTGGTCCACACTCTTTCTCTCTCTAGAGGAAAAAGGTCCAAAATTGACTCCAATTCTCCCCTAATTCTCATCTAGTACCTTGGACTATGGTCTCTCTTTCAAAGGAGACACTGACCTTGTTGGCTATACTCTGATGTTGATTGGGTAGGTGACCAGGATACAAGGTGGTCCACTTCTGATTATTGCTTCACTTTAGGATGATTCGGCCTCATTTCTTGGCAATCCAAGAAGCAGGATACAATCTCAATTTCTTCTACTAAGGCTGATCCACTGGGCCTATTCAGATACTTGCTCTATGAGCTATTATGGTGGTTGATGATGTAGACACATAGTAATCTTGATGTTCTTTCAAGCTCCTCTATTCACATTCTTATAGATAGCCAGAGTGCCTTGGTGTTGGCTTAAACTTCATCTTTTTATGGTAGGACCAAACACATTGAAGTCCATTTTCACTTTATTCGTGAGCTTGTCACTAACAGCATCATTTCTCTGGAGTATTGTCCCTCTTAGGAGAACCTAGCTGACCTCTTCACTAAACCTCTTCCTCGAGATTGTATTGATTAGCTCTTGATCCATATGGGAGTTGATCCACCGTGCTGGAGCTGAGAGAAAGTGTTGGACTATGTTCATCTCCAACATTTATCCCATTTATTACACCATTTATGCAACATATTTATCTAATGTATTTTACTCAGTCGTCGTGGGTATTTTTTCCACATTTTTACGAACTTTTCACCAGTCGTGGGGCTTTTTTCTATTTGTGCTATATATAAGAACATGCTTTTTGCCATTTAATTTATTCATCATTTTTCTCAAGTTTTGGATCATTGTTGGCTGCTCCAACTTTCTCCTCTGCATCCACTTGCTACCTTCAACCATTCTCTCACTTCTCCTCCTCATTTTTGAGTTATAGTGTCTTGCAAGGTCTTTTTGTTGATCAATTCAGGAAGCACCCAATTAGCATAGGTTGCCTTCTTTATTGCAAACACAATTCTCCCACCCCTCATACAAATGGGATGCTTTCATATTTTGGAATTTCTTCTCTCTTTTATTTACAAACATGTTAGCAGATACATGAATGCATTTCCTCTCGATCAATTTACTCCAGAGTCTACATGATTTATGCCACCTAAATCCCTCACTTGAACCAAACTCTTATAGTTAAAGCTTATATTCTTATTCTTCTTCTTTGTATTTTCACACTTGGTATTAAAACTATATTGAGATAAATTCTTCTTCTTCTTCTTTGTGTACTGCCAGAGTTGGTACTGAAACTACATGCGACCAGGGTAGATTCGAACCCACCACCTCCATTTTGAGAGGTAGAGGGTGTTATAGTTGGGCACCCAAGAGGTAAAAGTGGAGATTATTCTTAAAATTAAATCATATTTTCCCATTAAAATTATTTGCTACAGCTATGAAAAGGATTATACTATTACAAGTGTCGTGTGAGAAGCTATGAATAAGACTATATTATTACAAGTGTTGTGAAAAGTGCAGCTTTTTCTTAAAAGCAAGATATATTTTTCCAATTAAAATTATTTTGTATAGCTATCAAAAATATTATATTATTACGAGTGTTTTGAAATGAAAATTGTGGAGAGGGAGGGAGGTTTAGAGTGCTTTTTTTAATCATGCCCCCTCTTTAAAAAAGGAATGGTGCCCTTGAAAACAATTTGAACCTAGTACATTAATTAACACTTACGGTGCACACTCAATTTGCCAAAAATTCAAGTGTTTCTAGACTATAGCAAGTTTTTGAAATAAGAAACCACTTTTTAAATCCAACCCACTTTACCACAAAAAGCATTGCACCACCAAGGTACCTACACTGAATCTATGCTTTGTGGGAAAGGCCAATCATCAATTGTTCATCAATTGTTCATCACTTTGATACCTTCAATTAAGGAAAATTTCAAAACTCTAAAGATAGCCTTTATTTATGGATTCTCTAGGTAATCCGCTAGGTGGAGTGTGGCAATAGAACTCTACATGATAGAGCAAAAACCTAAGGAAACTGTAAGGGATTACATCTTGTGCATGAAAACCTTGATCTCATAATGTGAGAACTAGGAGAGACTAAATGATGCAAAAATGAAGCATTGTTTCCTCATGAGGTTGAAGGGAAACACTTTGCATAACCTGATCATTGTCTGAAATCTAGATTCTTTTGTTTAATGTTACAAAGAAGCAATCCATTTAGATGACAACATGATGGAGCATAATTGTGAAATAAAATATTCCTCGTCTAAAACAATGATGAGGATGACTGTGAAATAAAATATTCCTCGTTGAAAACAATGGAGGCGAGGTCTAAAGATAAATTAATCTCTAAAATGTTTATTGCAAAATTATATACTTTCTTGCTTGAAAACTTTGGGAAGAAACTCAAAAAAGGGGATAGTTACTATGAAATAGAAAAGGGAAAGAGGCATGTAGAAGACCAACTTCTAATAAAAGATTTAAAGGACACACACAATGGTGAAGCATCCAGCTCAAATCTTCCCAAAAAAACAATAAAATCCACTTGTTTAACATAAGTGTTCAAAAGAAAGTTCATTCTTGTTGCATGGGCAAGGACAATCAGAAGATGAAGCCATGTCCAACACCTCAGTGAGTGCTCCAATCTAGGCTCTAAAACCCATCCCATCACCCCAAGATTTGAATGAGATTATTGTTAAGAGCCAAAACAAGCAAGCTCAAGAAATCAATGCTTAGGAGTGTCAAATTTTTAACTGGATCACCCGTTGAACCATGCTTAGGATTGTCACGGGTCTAGCTAGATCGTGTGTTATAATTGAAGCATATAATGTCTAATCCATAAAAGAAACACAACACAAAAAGAAGAGGATAGAATCATGTGTTATAATTGAACCATATAATGTCTAATCCATAAAAGAAACACAACACAAAAAGAAGAGGATAGAATAATTTCTCTTTCAAGAGGAAGAAGTACTCAAACCAATCCTTGAGAGGAAGAATTGCTACAAGTTAGTCAATGAAGATGTGAATTTCTATGGTTCCATTACAAGATCTAGAAAGTCTATGACTAAAGGTGTTGTTACATCTCATTACAAA
The DNA here is from genome assembly GCF_041138505.1 of Cibotium barometz. Classification (NCBI taxonomy): domain Eukaryota; kingdom Viridiplantae; phylum Streptophyta; class Polypodiopsida; order Cyatheales; family Cibotiaceae; genus Cibotium; species Cibotium barometz. Next base: position 38,711,494 of record NC_141057.1, on the reverse strand, counting down.
TCCATATATTTGGAGATACACTCTTACCATGCAAAGTTGATTATGGACCTTCCATATTTTCACCCCTACAATCTAATTGTGAACACCATTTTAGATAATTTGGGAAAATCCCACAACTTTGGGACACCAATTTTGAGGTCTCCTTACCCCTTTTTCCCAGAAAATTCCATATAATTTGGGACTTTTTTTAAATTAACTTGGAAAGTTGTGTTTAGGATTTGTGACTTGGTTGGTCACTTTGTAGGCAAAGAGATAGCTTCTCATGAAATTGGTGGTGTTAAGAAACACCTTTTTTGTTGTTGTAAAGAGTCGATGTTGACTCAGGTGTTGACAAACACCTCATACAAAGATGTCCTTTGATAAAAGAGTTGATAAATCCCTAGCATCCATATATGATCCATTGTACCTACATATATGATCCCTAGCATCCATATATGATCCATTGTACCTACATATTGTTATAAAAGAAACATCCAAGAATAGCACACAACAATAATCTAATTCAATTAAGATAACAAAGGTCATATGAAGTGTACAAACAATTAGATAAAAACCTCTATGACCATGTGGTCATAGGCCTTACCATTCACCATACATGAAAGTAGAAATAAGAGCATATGGGAAACTACAAAATAAATTGGGAATTCTCCAGAATAAAGTGTGAGCCAACACATATCATAGGAGGAACACAAGTAATCTAGTTTTCAATTGCTACCAATAAGATAGCCTACGCTTTCTCCACTGCATTGGTTGGGATTTTAACTATTTCTAGAATTCTTTTGCCCCTTGGAATCCATGACCAAACCACAGCATCAACAAACTCCCATCACCTTTGGGTCTGTTGCTAAGTTTCAGCACCAATTCTTTTCCCAGCAGCAGCTGTTGTAGGGTTTTTCTTCCTATGTTTTGGTGCCCAATACTGAATGAAAATTTTCTTGTAGTTAGGGGATGAGATATCAAACTCAACATTTGACTCTGCAACTCCTAGCCGTATTGGGTACCTAGGCTCTCCTGACCTCATAAGAAAAAAGTCACCTTTTGCACATCAATGTGTGGTTTAAAAACATCCTTTGGCCTCCCACTTAGAGGACCACAATATTGGTCATTCCACTCCTCGTATCCTTAGAACTCATCTATCTCTTCTTCTATCTGTTACATACGGTGGGTTTCTGCAGTCTTTGACCAAAACCCTCTGTAATTCCCAACACACTTGTTTGGTTGGCTTCTATAGCTCATCAACTATATTCTTCCAGTATGAAATAACCGGCTGAATGTATTGTGTGTATGTTGCTTCCTTTCCCTTCTATACGACCACTTTTGCCAAAATTCTAGGTAGCCCCTGATCTCTTGAAACACTGCTAGACTGACAATCACATAGTCAGCTATAGGCACCACATCATGCAACCTGATGGTAGCATTGGTTTCCCTTCATTGTCTCTCTTCCATAACTCAATTCCTCCTTCTTTTGGCATCTTATTAAGTGATTTTGGGTGGACGTTGTACTGCATTACCAGAATTTCCTCTTGCATAAAAAAACAAAATTGTAAGGGTTTTGAATGTCCCACTAGATTATCTTGCCCATCGCATATATACCCACCATCAACAAAGGATTTGAAGTCTAGAACTTGTGTTGGCAAAAATGGTGCCGGTGATCCATTAAATGTGGAAAAGTGAATGTCATACTAGTTTGCAACTTCTCTAAAAGCCTACTAAACAATGCATCTATGTCCTCCTGTGTATGACCCACCATCAAGAAACCCAACTGCACTGTTTTGAAAACCCCTCTAACAACTAGCAAGGACAAGTAAGCAAAAAATAACGATTCTTATTTTCTATTGCACAGTTATCCAATTGTAGCAAAAGATTCTTTGGCAATGTGCAAAATGTAGGTTTGGGTTGGGCATTTGAAATAGGCTCACTAGATGTTGATTGTTAGAGTTGAGAACCTTTAGTAACCTCTTAATTAAATTCTAAGGGCTGAACACTTGAAGTTACCTCATTACCTCCTTCAATAGTTAATAGTTACCTTTTAGTTGTAGAAACAACCAAGTCACTCATGCCTCTCATTTTGCAATGGTGGTCTAGAGCCTTTCTTGAGTTCAATGCTTTGAATAATGTGATGTTGCTACTTGGCATACCATCATTGCATAGATCTCCCAAGTCGTGTGCCTCATTCCTTTCCAAATTTTGTAAGCACAATACAAGTGAACCAATTGTGGCATTGGGGTCTGAGGGCCACAAATCGTTCAAGGAGGAATGTCCATACATCCCATGACCATGTCCATGAGTTATCATACCACTCAATGATACTTGTAGACTGATATGCACTATTATACTCTTTTGATTTCACATGTGATCTAGATATTGTTGTCTTCTTTTGGTCCATTTTATCATGAATAATGCACAAATATTTAGCGCGTTGCATCTGTGAGAACTTATACCATGTGTAGTAGACATTTCTACTACAACTTTGTTGCATGTGTATTCTTCGATCTTCCTTTAGCTACTCGATCATGTACTTGTCCTTTGCTGATTCCAATTGAGCCTTAATTCTACTGCAAACACTGCACTTGGAGAACTCGCTTGTTTTTTACAAAGTCACATGTTTAAACTATGTATTCCAAATCCTGTTAAAGGTAGTGCTAGACATTGGCTTGTAATTCAACCTCTCAAGTGTTTTGTTGACATCGTGTAAAATGTCAACCTGCTTGTATGTGTTTGGTATCACAAGCAAAGTCTCCCTAGTGCCATCTTCCATTGTTCTACTCTTATGTGGCATTCTCTCTGAGTTAGTCTCTACAAAACTCTCTGAGTTAGTCTCTACTCTTATGTGGCATTCTCTATGAGTTAGTCTCTACAAAACTCTGTATGATTGCCCTTCCCATTTCTGTATGCTCTCACCCTTTTCATATAACATCCATATTGCCATGCACTGTGCGGCAAACACCATTCTCAAACTTTTTACAGTAGCGATAGAACGATGTTTTTGAAATGCCATGCATTTCATACCAGGCTCTGCAACAACACACCTCACCATTTAAAGAAAACACATAGTCCTTTGCGGATGTTGGGTTTTAGCACCAAGCAACAAGGAGTGTGTCATACACATAGTCTGTTCTCTTTTGCAAGCTTTGACCCCAAAACTCCTTGTGCAGAGCTTGAATATTGTCACCATTTTCATGTTGACAACAACTATTTCCACAACAATCTATGGATGAAACCAATTGCATTGATTCCAACAACATTTGTTTGCTTTTCTTTGATGACACTATTGATGTCTTTAGCTTTCTCTTTAGAAAGCAATACTTTCATTTCCGTGAGAGTGGCTCTACCAAGATAACATGTTCAATGTGCAAGTTATATGTTTCATTCATTTTATACAAGTCCTCATATTGTAACAAAGCGTGTCCATCCATTGTTCCTGATTCTTTTAATAGGCCAATTGATAAGACCGATGCTGCAAATATCATCCATGGCTATACTAACCTCACCCTCAAATGTTTTCTCAATACCAATACCTATGTTATCGTCACCCAACACATCAAAATTTATTGAATCATAGGGATACACATACATGATGACTCCCTCTCCAATCTTTTTGGTTTTGCCCTCATCTCATAACTCAACTTTCTTGTCCTTCCAAGCTTCTCGATAGCTCAACCCATTAAACTGTAGAGAATACATTAAATTATACCAAAAAGTGGGCCAAAAGGGTGCGAAAAAGGCCTATGCGGGAGGCCCGCACAGGGCATTTTCGCACCCCCTTTTGCCCCTTTGGATTTCAATATTTTTTGCAATGTTTGGGTTTTTTAAAGAAATTATTCCCCATGACACATGATGTTTGAAGTTTTTCTGCGAGACCTATCCAATTGATGGGCCAAAAGGGTGCGAAAAAGGCCTGCGGAGGCCCACTCAAGGCATTTTCGCACCCCTCTAGCCCCTAAGGATTTTGATGTTTTTTTTGCAATGTTTGAGTTTTTTTAAAAGAAATGTCACATAAGCCACATGATGTTTAAAGTTTTACCAGGAAGACTTGTCCAATTGATGGGCCAGAAGGGTGCAAAAAAAGGCCTGCGGAATGCCCACGCACAGGGCATTTTTGCACCCCTCTGGTCCCTTGGGATTTCGATGTTTTATGCAGGAATTAAATAACTCAAAATATCATGATAATTCTATTCATATTCCCAAAATCTTAGGTTTAAATGCATGTCCCTTCATTGAGAATGGTTTTAAAATTACTTATACTATAAGGGTTCATTCTCTCTCTAGAATTTGCTAGGGTTCACTGGTGTTTAGCCCTTAATTTTTTACAAAAATTATCAAATTTAATCTAAGTTCAACGATTTGTCTTTAATAATATCCCCCTTCCTTTAGCTTTGAATATTCTCGAAAGCTTTAGGCCTTTAAGAGGGATTTTATCTCTATAATTATAGCATCCCTCTTAACGTCCTATGTGCATAAGGTGCACATGCACACCTTAACTAAATCGACCCAACTTTAAAGAATATTATTGATTTTTTAGAATTTTTGGAGTAAATTTATTAGCATAATCTTAATTCTACAAATTTTTGGAGTAAATTTATTAGCATAATCTTAATTTTACAAAAAACAAGTGGGCTAGAAGGGTGTGAAAAGGACTTGCGCATGGGAGGCTTGTACAGGGAATTTTCGCACTTCTCTAACCCCTTTATATTTTAACCCAAGACACACTATTAATTTTTAGAAATATTTAAACCTAAAACACAAAATGTAAATTTTTATAATATGACTAATTTTATTGATTCACCCAAAAATTTGAGTTAAACTAAAGTTAGAAAATTAACCCAATTAAATCAATTTGTAGGTTGTTTTGAGTAAACAAATATCAAATAAATGAAAAAATAAGTGGGCCAGAAGAGTGCAAAAAGGCCTGTGCAGAAGGCCCACCCAACTACAGGGCATTTTCACACCCCTCTGGCCCCTTTGGATTTTGATGTTTTGTGCAATTCGAAGGCATGGGGAAGAGAACATAAAAAGATGAACTCAAAAACAAATTCCACATGAGACGATTCATAGAGATTGCAATACAATTGGACAACAATTCGTAGAGATTACAATACAATTGGACAACGATTCATAGAGATTGCAACATAACATTACGAAGGAGATCGTTTACATAAAAGTTTACATATGAGATGGTGGGATTCAGGATACAAGGGCTCTCTGATGCTTTTTAGCTATGGGTAGATCCCCTGTTAAGACAACTTCTACTATGTCCTTGGGTGAGTGTTGGCCTACGGATTGTGAAATTCCTATTTGATCCAACACTTTGCCTCTATAGTTTGTACCAAAAGTAGTCATTACAAGAGACTTCTTAACTAATATGACATAGCTAACTGACTAGCCTAAAGTGGCCACGCATAGCTGCTTTGATAACACTCTCAATGCAAAAAGTGGAAAAGTGGCAGATGGGGTGAAGTCCTTATGGATTATGACAAAATAATCCATAGGGAGATTGGGAATGTAATGGTTTAGGGTTGGGTATATGTGAGTCAATCCCCCACCTCGCGTGGCCTAGGTGTTGACCTCCACCATAACTTCCTGCTTTTCATCTTCGTCTTCTTTGGCTTTGCGTTCCAAATTAATCTTGGACCTTGTCTCATCTGAATTTGCCCTCTTTGGACTTCCGCCACCCGTCCACAAGTTGACCTCCACCACAACTTCCTGCTTTTCATCTTCGTCTTCTTCGGCTTTGAATTCCAAATCAATCTTGGACCTCGTCTCATTTAAATCTGCCCTCTTCGGACTTCTGCCACCCATCTCCCAGTACAGCACATCCACAAGTTGGAGATTTTTCTGTGCAGTCTGAAACTCCTCCTCAGTTATATGTGAGCTTGTTTCGTGCTCTTTGCTTCCTCTAGTGCAATCGCCACTGTGTCCTCCATGGAATTTGTCAATGGTGGCAGGAGGATATCCTTAAGGTATCATGTACCCGAATCATCTATAGGGAATTTGCATTTCACTTTGAGCATGCTAAGGCAGTCATCCATGCAAATCCCACAAGATTTTTTGATGTCGTGCAAAAATCGAGCCCCAACCACCACTAGACATAAACTTTCAATTTCTATTTCTGGAATGCGGGCAGAGTAATCTTCAATTTCCCTACTGCTAGCATTGGCCTTGAAGCATTGAGGGTTAGCACACCCTCCAAGAAGTCTTTTTGGACAAGCACTAATTCACTGGGGCTGGCCGTGGCTACCCTATCTTGCTCACTCTTCTCTATGACAAACCCCCCATGGGGGGAGCTCAACCTCTCCTTCCTCGGTTCCTTTAAAAATGTGGAAGACAAAAGATGCCAACCATGAGAGGAAGCGCTGGGGTCAATATCCCCTTTGTTGAGCTTTGCAGACTTGTTTGTTTTCAATCTCTATGAAGTGATCTGAGAGTGTCGCCATACGTTCAAATATTTTAAGCCATTTTTTGAACGGTTTTTCATTGTGGGCTATGTGCTCGAGTAGTTTACATGGCACCCACAAGCCATTATCATCCCATAATGCTAGTGAGGTGACGGCCTGGGTCTCCATGTAGGTGAGCGTGTCAGCAAATAGATATGAGTGTAGTCAGATGGTGGAGGTCCAGTCAACCATGTGAGTGAACATAGCGTGCAGGTGTGTGGCCTGAGGGGAAGTCAGTCTCATGTAGGAAGTCTATAAATTGCTCTAGGGGCATCATGATGTGAGGAGGGCTGTTTTTAGTGATTTGGTGCTCTGGAGAGTGCAAAGAAAAAAATGACACATAAAAGGGGCCTTGGGTATTTATAGAAGGTTTGTGTCCTATCACACTGGACAAAAAAAAAACCTAAAAGGGTCCTTGGGTATCTATAGAAGTTTTGTATGAAAATAAACCAATAACGGAGTGAGATTACAAACCAACTCCAAAATGGAGTGAGATTACAAAAACATATGCCCAAATAGGAGTGAGATTACAAAATAGACACTTCCATCTTAGGTCCCTTGAGCCAAAGTGATGTCATCTTGCCCCCAATCTGAGGACACCTTGGTGCTTTCTTCTAGCCACCTTCCAACCTATCCCGACACACCTCCTTGTAAGTGACCTACGATAGTTATGAGCAAATACACTTGTTTAAAGAGCAAATAATCCTTACCTTCCTTCCTTGCAATTTGAAGCAAGCATTGTTGATTCCCTTGTATCCCAAGATGTGTAGGTGATCACAAACATTCGACAGGGTCCAATGCTTGCTTGCTTGGACAACCTCTACCCCCACATTTGGTAAGCATATCGATAGAGATATGGGCTCTGCAACCTCCTCTTAAGATTGTAAGGGAATCCATGCTCCCTTCTTCCTCATCCACCGCTCATAACAAAATCAAATGCACAAAGTGGCACGTGCTTGATCAAAAAGAGACACTGGACTGTACTACATTGCACTTGAAATTCTCCCCTTTGTGCTCCCCCTCCACAAGTTCCCACCCTTGGCCAAGTAAATTGACCATCTCTTCAACACCCAAAACTTTGCACATATACATGGGTGGGTGTTTGTGTGCACTCAAAGGCCTAAAACATGTGGGCAAACACATGCATAGGGCATGCACAGTAAGACCCACTGAACTTGAGGCCTTAGTGTACTTCAAAGAGGCTTGTATATTACTAGAAATCTTTGCTTTAAGAGCAATCGTAGTCCAAACATCAAGCATTGGCCATTCAATGCTATAGAGAGGAGGGGAGGGGATTTCTTCAAGCTTACCAAACCCGTTGGCCTGTGTGGGCACTACATAGTTATGTGTGTAGAAGAAAATGCTTAATGCTAAAAGATATGTCAACATCATATCCACCAACTGTGTGGAATCTTCCCAAGGCGGAGAGTGTTTTATGGATGCGTAGACATTGACCTCATTATTAAATCCTTTTCCGTTACAACCCAAAGAATATAATTTTTAAGGATGCCCCTATGGCCCCCCGGTCATAGGCCTAAGTGGTGACTAACTAGTCAAATGTCTAGACTTTATGATAACATGCATGGATATGGATTTACTAGTGATAAATCCTCTTATGCAAATGCTTATGCACTCTCACTTAGAGGCCTTCAAGCATGATAAAAGTTATCTTACATGTATGGATATCTCTATAAGAACTCTATACAACTTTGATCATGTGGCTTCTTGTGCATTATATATAGAGGTAGTTTTTTTGCTAATTACACTTATATTGTTTATTTTAGACTTAGACAATAAAAGAAGTACATTAGACTGTTACGTTGCACAATATGTGAGAAAGGATGATCCCCTAGGAACACCCATTTCCCAATTCCAATTGATGAGATGTTTGAGATCAATAGCGTAGCATTTATGGTCCATCTCTCAATAATACAAGGAACACCCATATTCCCAATTCCAATTGATGAGATGTTTGAGATCAATAGCGTAGCATTTATGGTCCATCTCTCAATAATACAAGGAGTAGGTCTTGGGCTATTTGTGCACACACGTCTTGTGAGTGGTGCAGCTATTCTCCACTATGGAGAATAGTTGCACCACTATATTTGTGCACACACGTCTTGTGAGTGGTGCAACTATTCTCCACTATGGAGGATATAAATATCCTTTCAATATTTGGAAGGAATTGTGTAATCTTTATCCATGGGCTTCAAAGTACTCATTCTTAAAGGGCCCAAACTTGGATTGTGAGGAAGATCTCTTATATATTATTGGTGATGTACAAGATGGAAATGTGGCGGGTATGCCATCATGATGGATAGCTTGACCCTAGGCCTTCTGTGGATGATCTAAACAACCTATCATCTATGCCCACCTTGTAAAATAGAGGTCTAACCCTCATTTTGTTAAAACATAACATGTGGCAGTGCTTGTATGTTAGTGGAAAAGACCCTATTGCCTCTCAGTCACATAGGTCTCTTATAGAAAGACTTCCTTGCAAGACACTCCCCTCTTAATAATTTCCCTCTTACTAGGGAGATTTGAGCGACAAGAGACCTTATGGCCTTTCGGTCATAGGCCCTTCCTATGTTGAAATATATCATGTGGCCTCTTGGACATAGGCTAGGGTCTTATTCCAAAGAGAGTACTCTTATCCGATATGAACTAATCTTTTAAGAATTGAGAAGATCTTTGTTGAAAGAGACCTTATGCCCCCCAATCATAGGCCTTTGGTGAATGGCTTTCGTAACAAGTCTACACCCCTCTTGTAAAAGGAAGGTCTTCGCCTTAAGCTAGAGAGAGTGTGTTGAAAGAGACCCTATGGCCCCCTCGGTCATATGCCTCTTGTGAAAAAACTTGTCATCTACAACTTAATGCAAAAGAGAGGTCTTATCCTTATGTTATTGAAAAACACCCTATGGCCTTTCATTTGATAATGGAAGAAATCGGTATTAAAGGAGACCTTATGACCCCCCGGTCATAGGTCTCTTGTAAAAGGCTTTGCTATCAAGTTGATACTCCTTTTGCAAAAGAGATGTCTTTCCCTCATTCTATGCTAGATAAATACTTGTTAAAGAATCCTTATAAACACCTAGTGATAGGCCTCTTATTAAATGACTTAGCTAAAGGATGCCTTGTTGACTTTATAGCTTTAAATAATTTTATGTGGGGACCCCTATGGCCCCTCCATTAGAAATCAATGACATAGAGTTGCATAGAAATGAAAGTCAGCTGATGGAGAGGATAGGGATGTCATGATCAATATGCCAATGGAAACAGAAGATGATGTAGTGTTTAGAATGTGTGGAGAGACAGAAGAGAAACAAGTGATGAAAATACCCTCAAATGATTTGTTGGCAAGTGTAGTGCATGTTGAACCGAACACATGTTCTACTAATAGGCCAATGCTAACAATTATATTTAACTTGTGTGGATTACTTATGAGGTGTTGTTGGCAAAAGTCCAAAAAACTATAGAGCTTGAAGTGCAGTTATGAGTATCTTGTTCTACGATCATGATGTTTGGAATTCTTAAAGACATTATTGGATAGCTTCAATGTAGGAATATGGTCAGCTCTGCAAATGATAATTTTGTGGTAGATATCATAAAGGTTTTAGAAAAAGAGGTAGGTGGGAATCTTTCATTCTTTATGGTTTGGGGACAAGGTCAATGCCAAACATGTGCGACAACAAAAATATGTCGTCCAGATAATCTAGGTGCGGAAGCATTTTTTAAACCATTAGCTTATGCATCACAGATCTTTGGTTGTGATGCAAGAAGAACACTACTTGTTGATGATGCACCATTAAAGGGATGTGTTAACCCTACATGTAGTTCTATCTTTCCTCCTTCATTTAATGTGGATGAGGAAGACAATGTTATCATGGGAGAGCTACTACTATACTTGGTTACGCTTCATCATGTTTCTGACGTTTGTACAATGATAAGATCTTCTCCTTATGGACAAACACCACTAGTCAAAGGTCATGAACTATACATTCACGTTTAGCAGATTGTGGAAGAGTGGGAGGAGGAAAAAAACGTTGGCCAGATAAACAATAAAACATCGAAACATGTGCAAGATCTTAGTGGAGCAAAGGGTGCTACTTCTAGAAGTACAAGTGGCTACTCTACTTGAAGTCAAGGCCACAAGGAAACGATAGTATCAGACCATGAGAAAGTGAGAATGTTAAGGAGTGCTCCGTCTATATAACAACCATGAAGGGAGTATAAGCCATAATGCTTGCACAAAAATTGGGACTCAAAGGCTCATTGATCAAGCCTCATGAAGCCAAGAGCTATCTAAAAACAACTTCAGAGGCAATACAATCTCAACTAGAAACTCACTCCAAAGAGGATGCATGGATATATTACTATATTTCAAGATCCATAAACAACTCTAAAATCCTATGTATAAGGCGATTAAGTCTTTACCCATCAACTCCATCATTTTCTCATGATTTAACTATTTTCAATTGCTTTTTCTCTATCAACTCGGTGGCTCCAATCGTCTTATGTAATAATTTGATATGATTGAATGGCTTATATTATGTGATATATATCTTAAATCCTTAATTCCAAAATTGTGGCAATCAATAATATTAATATAAATTGGTTTGTATGATAAGAATAATTATTTGATTGGTTTGTATTGATATTTTGATGGGAAAGCTTGATTAGTGTCTCAGTTTGCTAATACAAAGGATGAGATCCCTATGGCTAGGTAGACATATGCCTCCTTGGCCTCATGCCACAATGACAACTAAAGGACACTTGCATGAGTAGACCTATGGACACCCGGTCATAAGGCCTAAGGAAATGGTTAATTATTTTACACATGGTTTAATTTGTTTTGTAGGATAGACAAAATTCTTTCATTGGTTTGTGGGATTGAATGAAATACTTACTTGGACAATAAAGTTGCGCCATGGTGATGTAATATGTGTAATATTTTTTATGATAAATTGAGACCGCTAAATTGAAGTACCTTGGCTCAAGTGGACACAAGTATCATATATCAAATTATTAGACTTTTCCTAAGTGATGTTCATGTTGTTAAGATTCATTTTCTCTGAGAAATTTTGAAGATAAATAATTGAAGCAGGTAAGATGGTCACAACAATTTTACATTAAATTAATAATGATTATAACATGATGTCGAGTGTAATGAAAAGTGTTGGACATATATTTGTGATTTGTGGATATTTGTTGTTGTTGGTGATTTAAAGTGGTTATCACTGAAGCTTCAAAATGGTGTTTCTAAACACCAAAATCTCTTTGAGATACACATAATCTTTGATAACTTGAAGACACATACATGAAGCACTTGAGGCCACAAGAGTTATACACCAAATAAATATGTTGTTGTGTATAATGAAAAGTGTTGCATATATATTTCTAATTAATGAAAATTTATTGTTGTTAGTGTTTTAAAGTGGTTGTCACCACTGAAGCTTCAAAACGGTCAAAGGTTTTCTTTTCTAATGTACAAGTTTAGAGTGTAGATATATTTTTTTGTTCTAATATTTAAGATGAAATTGAGGTGATTTTTTTCAAAAGTGTTGCACTCTATATGTTTGGTTAAATGATCTTTTATGTAATTGTATAGTTTCATTTTCTCCCTTAAACGTTTATGTGATTGTATAGTTTCATGTTCTGCTTACCCTTAACTCCCACATCTCTAGAGTTTCATACTGATCCTATATTTTTTAACATGCCTATGAATAAGATTGATGAAATATGGGGTAGAAACTTTTCTACCCATATTTACCCTACCTATGGCTAGGCCAATGCTATAAAAGAAACCTAATATTTTCCTTGAGATTTTGAAGTTAGCCTTCATCAGAGGTGGAATTGGATTCTCTCAAATCTATAACAAGACAGGATGGAAAGGCATATAGCTAGGCATGGCTGGTAGAATCTTTACTCTAAAGTTATTTCTCATCCTAGCTACTATCTACTTCCTCTCTTGTTGGAGACCATCCAACAAAGAATTGAAAAGCTTAGGTGCAATGTGCAAAAAATAATGGCAAAGTGACCCTCCCTAGCTAAGGAATGAGGTAGTTCACTTATTGATTTTGCACTCCAACTTTTGCTTCATGCAGTCCCACCGTCGATTAAGAGTGATAGCCACTCTTAGCATATCCCATCATTGTTGGTTAAGAGTGATAATCACTCTTCACCTAATCTCACCGTCTCGATTAAGAGTGATAATCACTCTTCACCTAATCTCACCGTCTCGGTTAAGAGTGGTAGTCACTTCCATTGGAATATGCTAAGAACTCTGAGAATGGTTTACCCTTATAAGGTCTTGAAAGTAAGTTATTCACTTAATTCCAAGATCTCTTTGTGGATTGGCTAAATTTCTAGTTTCTCATTCTTGACCAATGATCCCAATGCTTCACAAAAATCTATGATTGATTGTTGCTAAGTCTCTTGAAATTTGTTTTCATCTCCTCAACGAGGTAGGGTTATGTTATCTCTGCAAACTATTCCAATCATTGGTTTCTTGGTAATTTACATAATTTTGGAGCCCACATTGTTAGATTTCATTGTATTGAATCGAGAAATAGCTTTGCAATAATGGTTAGGTGTGGAAACCTCTTCAAAATCGTAAGCATTGGCTCCATTGGGTGTGGATTAGAGTGGGACAATTAAATTTGGTTCATGTATTTCATATTTTTTTATGTATTGTCGGAATTAGTAGCTTAGAAGTATTTCTTGAATGGATACTTGCAAGAAGAAGTATACATGGTACAACCAGAGGGTTTTGTGGATAGCTCAAAGAAGACGCATGTATACAAAGTTTAGGAAATCACTCTATGGCTTAACCAAGCTCCAAGAGCTTGGTTTGAGTGATTGGTTATGTATTTGTAGCAAATAGGATTTCATATCAGCCATGATGATCACTCTTTGTTTGCAAGAGATGTGAATGGGAGTCTTATACTCATAGTAATCTATGTGGATGATCTCATAGCGATCAAGAACAATGTAAGAGATGTGAATGGGAGTCCTACGCTCATAGTAATCTATGTGGATGATCTCATAGTGATCAAGAACAATGTAGAGAAAGTGAAGAGGTAGTTTCATGTAGAGTTTGAGATGAAGGATTTGGGTGAGTTAAAATTCCTTCGTGGAATAGAGATTGAGAAAACAGAAGATGGTATGTGTTTAAGTCATAAGTAATATGTATTGTATTTACTCGAAGAATTGCAATATTATAAGCCAATAACCATGCCCATGGATGTTAATCAAAGGCTAAGAGCAGAGTCTGGAGATTTGTTTGACCTTTATCACATGCTAGTGGGCAAGCTTATTTATCTAACTATCACCAAACCTGATATTACATATAGTGTTGGAGTAGTTAGTCAATTTATGTAGGAACCCTAAAAACCTCATTATGATGCAGTGAAGAGAATCATAAGGTATGTGAAGACCACAGTGAATCATGGTTTATTTTATAAAAGAAACAAGCAATTAACACTACATGTATATAGTTACTTGGTTTAAGTAGGAGATCCCAATACAAGGAGAAGTGTGACATGCATATATTGTTCACTTGGAAACAAATTTGTTTCTTAGCTTTCTAAGAAGCCTAGGAGTGGCTTCAAAGTAGTATGGAAGCAAAGTAAAAAGCATTAGCTCAAGCTTCATGCGAGGTTTCATGGATGTTATATTTACTTCCCAATTTGGGTTTTAAAGTGGAGAAGCCAATATATGTGTTTTGTGATAATTTTAGCTCGATTCATTTTCATGCAAGAACTAAACATGTGGAAGTGCAGTATCATTGTGTATGGCAGAAAGTATTAGCAAAGGAGATTGATGTTCTATACATCAATACAAATGATCAAATTATAGACATTACGATGAAGGCACCAAGTAGAGTCAAACATGAGAAGTTTTGTTGGGAGCTTGGATTGATAGACATGAATTATGTTCTGAGAGGGAGTGTTGATGATGTAGAACCAAATTCATGAGTGTCCGGCCAGTTTTTGAAAGTTGTTAATGACTAGCCTGAGATTTTACATATAGTAATAGAGAAGATAAATAATTAAATTTGAGTCAAAAAGGTTGTGGAAACCTTTGAGTCTAGAGAGTAAAATAAGGAGATTTTGGATGGTTCAAATGATATGCATAGTGGGCAACCAAAAGATAGAGTAAAGAGAAAGCAAACTAGAAAAAGTTTGAAAAAAAAAAGCCAAAAGTTGTAGAGAAACAAGGATGGGAAATATGGGAAATATTTAGCCATAGCAGAGTCGCTTGTAAAGAAATAGAGAGTGTTTAAGTTGCAAATTCGTTGTAATATGTGTTCCCAATCATTAGCAAAGTGATTAGGAGTGATTTTAAAGAATTTTTTGTGTGAATTTTCTCTCTCTATTGCACACGTTTTCTCTCTTTTGCTAAAAACATTGTGGAATGATTCAAGGATGGGTTGAGTTGGTGGAGAAGGTCAAGGCTAGGGGGCTCATGGATGCCATTAATGAGGGGGTTGAGTTGGTGGAGAAGGTAAAGGCTGGAGGGTTGAGTGGTAGAAGAGAAAGAGGCTCCCATGGAAGACATAACGGATTACTTGGACGAGAGGGTTATGTGTGGGAATTTAAGTTGGTTTGATGGAAGTGGTGGAAGAGGAAGAGGCTCCCATGGAAGATATTACGGATTGCTTGACGGGAGGGTTATGTGTGGGAATTTAAGTTGGTTCGATGGAAGTGGTGGAAGAGGAAGAGGCTCCCATGGAAGTGGTGGAAGAGGAAGAGGCTCCCATGGAAGTGGTGGAAGAGGAAGAGGCTCCCATGGAAGATATTACGGATTGCTTGACGGGAGGGTTATGGTTGGGAATTCAAGTCGGTTTGGTTAGAGAGGTGGTTAAGGTTGGTTTTGGGGGATTTATTGTGGCACACCCAATTTCTTCGACCCAATTTCTTCGCCAAACAAATGGCTAGGTAAGCTTTTGCACCTGAAGATTCATGCATACCCGGGGTTCCTTGTAGGAACTCATCGAGGTCATCCTCTTTGTCTAGGCATGGAAAAAGGTGAAGGCCTCATGTGCCTTGTCCACGTAGATGTCTTGCAGTGGGTAAGCCACATGGATGGTCTGAACTTGTTGAGGTTGTCCTCTTCATCTTCAGCCCTGGGTTCCTTGTAATAACTCATTGAGGTCGTCCTCCTCATCTTCAAGCATGGAAAAAGGTGAAGCCCTCATGTGCCTTGGCCATGGATATGTCATGTAGTGGGTAAGCCACATGGATGGTCTGAATGGTGGCTTTGCCGATGAGATGAGGGGGGTTTTGTTAAGATAAGAGTAGACTATATGATAGAGTAAGGGGACGCCCAACAGGTTATACTACTGATGATTGGGAAAACTACAAAGCTAGCAGAAGGTAGACTTCATTGCTCAATGACAAGGGTTTTCATGGTTATCATGGTCGAGTGAAGTGAGTCTACATGAATGGGGTTGTTGAGGCCGGGTGGTGCCATAAGGTCAAGGAAATGGTCTTCCTCAGTAAAGAGTGTGGAATTGACAAATAGATGACACCACATAGTGAGATTAAACAGATGCAGATGGGACTCCATATAGTATAGCAATGTGGCATCCCTGAAGGAGATGGCTTGATTGATGAAGAAGAATGGGGTGGCAAGGGTGGGTTGCCACATGGTGTTGATGCAGGCTAAAATGGTGTGGAAGGTGGGGTTAGAGATAGGGTTCGATAAAAAGATGTTGAACTGAAGGAAGTATAGTGCTAAGGTGCAGGTGATGAGGGTAAGGGTATCCATGAGAGACCAACGCATGGTGGGTAATGTGTCAAGGTTGGTAGTCCATGAGAGAAGCATGTCTAGCTTCAGTTGGTCGCGCCCTACTAATGGGGTATTATCTGAGGCAAGGGTGTAATGTATCATTCAAGGGGTAAGACCAACTCATGGTGGGTAATTTATCAAGGTTGGTAGCCCATGAGAGAAGAATGCCTAGCTTCTGTTGATCACGCCCTCCTACTAATGGGGTATCATCCGAGGCAAGTGTTTGCATGTGATGAATTTTGGCATGTGCCTTGACAATTGCGGGTTCTTGATGGAGGAGGAGCTCTTTGTAGGTTGCTTCCCTAGCAACTGCCTTGCTCATACTTTGAGCACAAAGATTTTGTTGTCTAAGGCTTAGCAACGGTCACTCCGTACTTGTATTGTTTTGGTAGAAATTACACACTAAACCATATCTATCTATGGGAATATATCTGAGGGTGTGTGTCTTGTAAAATTGGCTAGGGTTGGCTCTATGGTTACATTGGCTAACCATTGCTAACCTAATAAGTTGACGATATTGTCTGCCAACTCATCCATGCTCTTGTCCTTGACTAGGACTCTCGATGGTGGTTGTTATGTTCCCTTACTCATAGGGAATCTGGATGATACGTCCCCTATCTCTTGGTTTGGGTGAGAAACTTCCATATTGTAGAGATGGTCATGAAGCCTCTTACTCTTGAGACCGATCATGATCAATGAGTGATAAGTCATCTAGCCTTTCTCTCACGGTAGCACTCATCAAAGATGTAGTATGTCTAGACTTGTAGAGATGGTCATGAAGCCTCTTGCTCTTGAGACCGATCAATGAGCAA
The DNA here is from genome assembly GCF_041138505.1 of Cibotium barometz. Classification (NCBI taxonomy): domain Eukaryota; kingdom Viridiplantae; phylum Streptophyta; class Polypodiopsida; order Cyatheales; family Cibotiaceae; genus Cibotium; species Cibotium barometz. The sequence continues at coordinate 38,694,456 of NC_141057.1, read as the reverse complement.
TAAGACATTCAGCCTTTCCCTAGGACTGCATCTCATATGGAGGTACTTGGCTAGCATAATATAGTCTCTCTCATGGTATCTACTTCCTCTTTCTTGAGGTTATAAATTTAAGCTATGGGGCTCCATTTAGCTCTGCCACTAGGTGAAAATCTCACAATGAAAGTGTGTCTTAAGACCTTGTAATTGGCCTTTTTAAGTGGGTTAGTGCCCTAAACCACTAGCCTGCTTTGCCTTCAAGAAGGCAAAGTCAAAATAAATAGATCTTGGTGGGATCATGAATCCTTCCCATGGCTTCGCAAACTTTGTTAAAACTCCTTGAGGTACTGAATGGGATCTCCATCAAATTCGGTCATCATCCTTGAGATGTGGATTAACTTGGTTTTGCCCAAATCCATGCATGTAAAAGTGTTACATTCATATGCTATATTCATAAGGAAAATTCATATTGTAACACCCCTTCCCATTTCAAACACCATCTTCTACATATTTATGTGGGTGGAATGTAAGGGTATGGTTGCGCAAAACCCTCTATCTCTTTGGGTTGAGAGTTTCATGCCCCATGGGGTTGGGTTATGCAATTTCCAATGGAGATGGTCCTATGCCTGCCTCTAAGCTTTGAGGCTGCAGGCTTGCGGTTGAGGACACATGTGATTGCCCTTATAGAATACCTAGGTTGGAAGTAGTCCCTATCATTTGTCCACCTTTCTCCACACTCCTTGTTCCTCCCCACACCTCCTTGCTCAAACCCTGTCTCACTACTAGTCCTTTAACTTCTGCCACACTCCCTATTCCCCACACTTCCTTATCCAAACCCTGTCTCACTGGTCCTTTAACTTCTCCCACATTCCTTGTTCCTCATCAAGTAGAGATGTCCAAATCGAGAGGAACTATTGACACTTGGTTCTCTGGTGATGAGACGAAGCTTCCAAGATGGGTTTCTTAGGAGGTGGTACTTTTGCTTGCACTGTATGTGCTTGTTGTGGGCTAGTTTGGGGATTGGTGGGTGTCGCCCACCTCTGATACTATTATAAAAGAGACATGTATCAATTGTCTCTAGGAAAATGATGGGGCTATTGAGGGAATTCCTCCCAACTCATGATTGATTCCAGCTGGAGAAAACCATGGTCCTAGTCTTGCTCCCACTCTCTCATTCGAGCTTTGCCCAAGCATGGGCTCGTTCAATACCCTTTTCATAAAATTTATGACGCTATTCACTCAGTTATTTGGGGCTTAGAGGATCGTGGTGCCTCTCCCGTTTACTACCAAGGGTTATGTGGTTCCTCCATCCACATACACATTTATTTGGCTTCTTCCCAAAGCCTCTTGCTTGAGGTATATTCAAATAAGACTTGCCTTATTAACAAAAAAGCACTCTATTGAGGTTGTTTGATGAGACCAAAGGTTGGGTGGGTTTGAGAAAGTATGACAAATTCAAATGAGTCTTACCTTCTTAACAAAAAATCACTCTATTGAGGTTGTTTGATGAGACTGAAGGTTGGGTGGGTTTGAGAAAGTATGGTTTGATGCACTATAGTCTACTAGATTATTGTTTCCAAAAATTAGCCCAATTCGCCAAACGTTTCTATCACATGAATTGGTCTTCAATAGCATTCTTAGTGTTGGTGGTGGTGGCTAGGTAGACAAGCAAGTTTGATAATGACATTATTTAGAAATAAAGCGTTAAGGAGATGCTAGAAATTGGCCACTCAAGTATGGTTGTTCATGCATGTTTGATGGTGGCCTTATGTGAATTTGGAGCAGCTTGGCTCACACAAAGTTGTGGGCTAAGTCACAGCTAGCTGTGGCTCACATCACACACTGGTATAGTTCACGTCTCCTCATGCTCACATCACACACTGGTGCAGGTCACATCTCCTCATGCCATGCAAATATACTTACTAGACTTATGGCTCACGTTGTACTTCAGATCATTGATGATGGCTCCTCATGTCACTTCGAAATATGACTTGTTAGGCTTACATTCACGTAGAAATAAGAGTTACTAGACTTACAATGCTCATGTTTCACGATGGCAAGTGGCTCATGTGTTTTTTGTATGAAATGGACCCTTGTGTTTTCATATAAATCGAAGCTTGGTGAGCCATGTGGCAAGTCGGGCTACGTGCCTATGATAGGGTTGGTGATGCATAATTGACCTTAATGAACCAATAATTGAAAAGGTTAATATTTTTTCTTAGAATTTGATGCCAGTATATATTTTATGATAGGAAATGACCTTACAAGTCTCCAAGGTAGTTTTTACCAGCTAGCAAAATATTAGGCTCAAAAAGATCTGGTGAGGTAGGCTCACATCACATCTAGTTAGACTCATGTTACATCCTTGTAGGCTCATGTCATGTCTATGCTTGTTTTTCATGAGACTATTAGATCACGTCCCCAACCAAGAGGTGTTTGGGTCAAGTTTTTCTTGGTCTTTTATGATTTTTTGAACTTATATTGGGTGTTTTAAGGTTCATAATCCTAAGTATGAGTGATTATGCAAGTGATTGATTATTTTTATACTTGTTTTTGTTAATATTAGATGCTCTAATGCTACCAAATCCCCAACCATACATGAATAAAATCAAAGCAAATAACATCCATGCCCTAATCCAAGATCTTATTTTTGAATTGTTCAACACTCCACTAGACTAAGCCACCTATTTGCTCTATGCAATCAAACCTAAGGCTCTTAGGATTAATCTAATGCAATCAAACCTAAGGCTCTTAGGATTAATCTAATGCAAAACACCAATGAAATTAGGGCTTTCCCATCCAATCTTGCAAATAGAATGTCAACCTAATACAAAGCAAGACTCAATCATAAAAATGAAAAGACTCCAAAATCAGGGTGCTACCCCCCTATTCGTACTTGGTCATATTATGTAAACCCAACAGCCACAAATAGATGGAATTCAGAGCTAAGCCCTAGGCTTTGCCTTGTCAGCAGCACCAAATATGTTCATAGTAAGATCTTACCTAAGTCTATGTCAAAGCAAGTTTTGTTTAATACTTTGCTGTAGAGCCACAAAAGCAACTTCCCGTGTATGCTAGCCTGTCTTTGGCATCCTCTCCTAAAAGTTCCAGGTTATGGAAGTGAAGGAAAACCTCTATTTGCCCTGATGGATGCTAGAAGAGGATAGCCTTGCGGTGGTTCTCTCTTACAAGAGAAGGAGGGTAGAAGAGAAACTTAAGCAAGCCACTATCAAGCTAGGTAAAGATTCATCAACCAAGCAAGCAAGAGAGTAGAGAAGAGGGGGAACTCACTTGAATTCTAATGCAAGGGAATGAGTGTCCATGAGTATACAAATGGCTAGCTTTCACACTAGGTCGTCAGACAAAACTTTAAAAAAATTCCATAACCACTAGGTCTAGCCTTAAGCAAGTATGTACATGGAGTTTGTAACTTCCTTATTTGTCGTTAAGGATGCTTTATAAAATCTAGCACCTCTTACAAAAAATAAGCTTCCGTTACACGCGGGTAAGATGGAGAAGTGTCGAATAACGGGTGAAACCATGTTAAGCGACGAAGTGGTTAATAACAAGTGTCATAATAATCTGAGTACCGAACATGCCATAATAATCTGATTACTAAACACGCCAAAATACAAAAGACATATGCTTTTCTTAAGAGGTAACATTTTGGCTAGGTACCAAGAGGGCCAATCAAATCACGATGGTAATGGAAGGTGCACCTAAATAAATCACACAATGAGGATACAATTGATGGAGTAGTTATCTCATCCAAATATGTTGTGGGAGCATTTGCTACCCTTTTAAAAACATGGGCATCTTACCTATGTGGAGGATTAATATTATAGACATGGAAGAACCCTTTCTAATGTTTCAGACAACAACGGTACTCAATAATATAGACATGGATCCCCACAACCCCTTATACAAAGAAAAGGGTCATAGTAGGTAATGTTAGTTATGGGTTAGATTAGCAAGAGGAGTTGCTTTGTAGATGAACCTATAGGTAAACTTCCACCTAGACCATTATCCTTCATGACCGATTGAAATTATATATATTAAAAACTATTACTAATCCTTGTCCACTAATTGCCATAGTAGGAAATAGATTTACTCGATTAATAAAGCAAGTGCATGGTCCACTTGATTTTGATGTGTTGAGGTGTTTGTTGAGGATGCCTAGTATGTTTTGGGACTTTTATCCTCGATAAGTTGAAGAAAAAAAGGGGAGAGAGAGAGAGAGAGAGAGAGAGAGAGAGAGAGAGAGAGAGAGAGAGAGAGAGAGAGAGAGAGAGAGATTGTTGGTGATCCCCATGTTGACATGGGAAGGTAATGCTTGTAAAGCTTGCCTTAGGCATGCTTTTGATGTAAGAATTTTATTTAGCAATACAAAATTTTTATTTCAAAAAAACTTTAAACCCTTGGATTAAAAACAAATAGTGTCTTGTCGGCGCTTTATTCAAAGTGTCATGTTAAATGCATGATATTAAAATTTTAAAATACCCTTATTGTGTCTTTTCAAAGAAATTTCTTTTGTCTTTTAAAAAATTAACAACCAAGCATGGTACTACCTAATATGGCCAAAGAATGTAAGAAGAGGAAACACAAGATCAACTATCTAGATCAATATGTGTAGACCATGGAGCTTTGAACAAAAAAAAAGCACAAAAGAAAACCACTCTATCTTTCTTAATGTAGGACCAACAAAATAAAGGCGATGAATATGTTTATCGGCTTGACTTACTCTAGGATTTAATTAATTTGCAGAGAATATCCATCCATTTTTTTTGTGCATTACCCTTTTGTAAGTTTTTCTACCTTCATGCTATTCAAATGCCTTCTAAAGCTTCTAAAATTATAAACTCAAGATTTTCTCTTGTTTATATGTTGCACTACACTTCGTATGACTGCATCATGCAAACTCTCTCTCTCTCTCTAGCACAGTAGAGAGGATGGGCATTATTTCTCTGTCTTTGACCATTTGTCTCTCTCTCTCTTAGGTTGGAATTTGAGTAGCCTCTTTCTCATAGAGACAATGGATTGCAAGCGACAGAAAATGCATGACATGAAGCTTAGCTGCAAGCATCAGCCGCCGCCGATGTTAAGCTATAGAGTAGAAAATTGGGGTCATGATGAGGAGAAAAGGATTGAGGAGGGCCTTGGTTTGGGCATTGTGTAGAGGAAGAGGGGAGGATAGGTTTGGGGCACACTAAGAAGGGGGAGTTGGATCCTCCAAGACCAACTAGCTTCTCGCTTTGAGCCAAGGCAAAGGAAGAGAGGTGCGACAAAGGGGGGGGGGGAGAGGGGCGAGGATGACGTTTGGGGTACATGGGGGCAAGGGTGATGAGGAGGCCGCGACGGCTACTCGAGACTGGCAATGGTCAAGGAGAACCATATTATTAAAAATATATATTTTTAGCTCTAAGGTGCCTTAGTGCATGATTAAAAAAATATATTTTTAGCTCTAAGGTGCCTTAGTGCTTTTTTTTTTGGGATCAATAATAATTATATATATTACCTCATAAACTGTCCAAAAATAAAACCAACTTGAGAACAACCAAGCAACCTACAAACTACTGAACTTTACAAATCATTTTTATCCTCATTTAGGATTCTACACAGAAAATCCCATCTCTCCTCCTCCATCAAAAAACACGATTGCTCCCAGGAGATCTGGTAGCCCAACAGGATGCAGACCTCCATCATCGCTTCAGTAGTGCAACCACGATGGGACCGTTTTTCCATCATTCCCCCTCTGTTGGACCAAATCTTAACAGTAGGTCTAGTTCCCACATGATTTTCTACAAATACAACAAAAGTGTGATCAACTTGCTTTGTTTTTCGATACCACCTTTGAGTTTTTGGTCCAAATTTAGGTGGCCTCCTCTTCCCATCCCAACACCTCACCTTCATCATAGAATTCAACATTAGGACTTACTCCTAGTATGTTTGTTTGAAGCTCCACCAAAGAAATATTATGTGTGCATCCATTTTTTTCTATCGTTTTAATTGCAAGCATGCCTCATGGTAAAGTTATCATCTCGGGGGGTACGTTTACATACACATGGCGTGGAGCAATGCACGATTCACCAGCCCAGCCCGCTTTCGAACAGTACTACACTAGCGAAGCTAACGCCATAGCTTCTCTGACATCGCCATAACCTCAAGTTGGACTGAGGTTCCCCACAGTGCCTCAGTGTTTCGTCTGTTCTGTTTCTCGATCGGCACCTGTTTTAAGTGCAGATTTGCGGCTTTCCTCCTCTGTTTCACGGCCCCGGAAGCTTCACAGACCAGGTGTTCCTCACAGGTTTGTCATTTTTTGGAACTCTTCCTGTTTAGGATTTCCATCTGAAACAGAGTTTCCAAGCTTTTTTCCTGGTGGATGTCGTTGCAGTTAGGGTTTTCCAAGCTGGACACTGCAGCAGTTAGGCTTTTCTCAGCCGTTAGTCAGTTTATTCAAGCATTTCCAGAGTGTCGAGTTAGGGTTTTCTGAAGTGGATGCACCAGCACTACAAGCCTTATTTAGGTGTGAATTTGGGGTTTCAAAGCTTCACGTACGTGTCAATTAGGGCTTTCCAAGGCAGACTTATTACCAATAAGGGTTATGAAAAGTTGGATGCTTCAGTACCTAGGATTTATTGAAGGTGGGTGAACTTGGGTTTTTGAAGGTGGATGCTCTAGCAGATGGCATGGTTGCACGGAGCCTTCCCTTATCTCTTAGTCGTCAGGAGGGTGGTCACCCTCTGTCCTCTGATAAACCCATCCTAGCAAGCCTCTCTTCCTTGAAAGCAACCAATGCTCACTATATCCCAGATGCAGCATATATCATTGCTCCAGTTAAAATTGATATAAATGCGGAAGGAGGGGGGCATGGCAACAAGCATCCTGAAGAAGACATTAAGGGCTTCATCAAAGCCGAGCATCGCATTAGCATTGTTGAGGAACCAAAAACAGAAATGGAGGGATTTATCATGGGGGAGCATGACATTGGCATGATTCAGGAGCCCATAGCAGAAATCGATGGTTTTGTTAAGGGTGTGCATGACAATAGCTTGGTTCAGCAGCCACCAATGTCAAGGGACCAGGTTGCCAATGTCAACACAAATGTAGGCACCGCACCAAGGAAAAGGAGAGTTCAATGGAACGACAGCTACGGAAAGGAGCTTGTTCATGTGCTCGAGTTTGAAGCGAGGTATTTTACTTGCTCATAAGATTCTCCACACTGAAAATGTTTTGTTTAGTTTGCTTACATTCCAGTGGTCCACATTAGGATGGCATTTGTTTGTTTGCTTGCAGCGATTACTGTTTGCATTTCTAACTGATATGGCTGAGGCAGATGTGACTTTACTAGTTTAGGTTTCATAAGCGTCCGCCTTTGAAGTGAATTCCCTCTTGTAATTTTGGTAGGGAAACCAGATGTCTTGTCTTGTGGGACTTCTTGGGCACAGCCTTGTATGAGCAGATGCTCGCTGAGCTTATCAAGCTAGTGCTGCCAATCTGTTAGCAGAGAGCAGAATAGACTTTGGAATTGCAAACTGCTATTGAAACTATCGACACCATGCATGACTAAGTGAAGCAAGCATGTGACTGTGCCAAAAAGGTGCCATGGTATGGACCAGGAGGGAAGCCACTATAGTTGTGGCTGAGGCATGACTAGAGGTCAAGAATACTATGTGGCAGAGATACATTATGTGGAGGAAAATTTGGCTTCCAAATATGAAGGACCTCCCCATGTCAAATGTGACAGTGCAAGAAACAGTCACACCCATTGGCTGCATTTTGGTCAGATATATGGCTGCGTTTTTGGGGATCCTGCTATTCTGCACCTCTTCAGAACCCCTGCATCTCTCCCATCGACGCCCTCTAATGCCCTCCTTTGCTCCAGCTCATTGTGAGCCGACCTGCAGAACCTTTTCCCACCTGCTTCTGGCCATTGTACGCTCTGCATATACTTTCATCAAGCATCTATCTTATGGACAAGTTCCCAGGAGCTGGGTTTCCGACATGGCAGACCAAGGTACACTTACTCTTGATGTGGGAAGGACTATAAGAGATTGTCACTAGTCGAGCATTCTCTACGCTTCCAGATCTATGGACGGGCTTCATATTGTGGACATGACACGTCGTGGCAAGGGACTTACGTCTATGCCAAGGGTCATGTGGATTGGCACTTCATGGTAGAGGATTGATGTCTAAGTAGGTTGGATATGAGAGGCTGGGGATTTTGGTCCGTGCCCATATCTAGATTACGGCATTTTGGTTGGCTTGGGAATGTAATGTCTATGCCCGGAATGACCGCGTGCTATAAGCGAAATGAAAGGGAGATTGACCAATGCATTCTTGTGTATGTCATACTTGCATGCCCGGAACTATTTTCGCTTTAGTGCTTGCAAGTCATGTGTGTTTAGTTTACGGACCGGGGACGCCCTCTCATGAACCGTGCACGTGAATCTGTATTCTGACCTTGCTTCTGGGGTGTAGACAAGAAGTAGGTGTGACCTGTTGCTTTGCAGATCCACACTTCATTAAAGTACGGCCGGACAACTTATAAGTGAGTTTGGGCATCCACACTTCGTTAAAGACTAGGCAGACAGGTTATAAGTGAGTTTGGGCACTTATTGGATGGTGCCCGGCCAAACTCTCATAAATCAGGCACTCTTTAAAGTAAAAGAGTGTTGACAACTTATTGGGCACCCTCTCCACTTATGAGAGGTGTCAAAGTCATGCAGCAGTAGCACGCACACCACTCAAGGGCACTGAGCAACATCGGTGGCTGGGCTCTCATCTCCCAGTTGTTGCTCCTCCCCAAAAACCCGATCGGAGGAGATATATATGACAAGGTGCCACCACACCCTATATATGGCTCTTCGACTTCCCATGCTCTTGCATATGGGATAATCCACCACTTCAAGTCATGCGACAACTGGAGAGTAGCTGCGAAAATTGCCACCTTCAACACCCTCCTTCAATTCGAGCACCTCGATCAAACAGAGGTTAGGACCACCTAGGACCACACTGCCGAGCTTTGATACCATGTCAAAAGTCATGCAACAGTAGCACGCACACCACCCAAGGGCACTGAGCAACATCAGTGCTTGGGCCTCCATCTCCCTGTCGTCGCTCCCCCCAAAAAGCCAACCGGAGAAGATATCTATGACAAGGTACCACCACACCCTATATATGGCTCTGACTTCCCATGCTCTTGCATATGGGATAATCCACCACTTTCCGATGGGGGAGTTTGCCCGTTCCGGCCTCAATGATGTGTTGAGAGAGAGGCGAGCTTATCTTCAGTGTGGTTTTCTCATTCATTTGCAAGTGTATTCAATCTAGGATGGGTATTCCTGGGTGCCTGCGTCGTTACACATGAAGCTTGTGTCTTGAGAAATCCTTGATAATGTAACTTTCGGAGGGCCTAGGGGTCTCGCAAAACACTTGACCATTAATGCAATCAAACACTTAAATGGGCCACAACCTTAAACATATGCCACTTAATCCACAAAACTATAAAAGAGATGTGTGCACAATTGACACCACATAGAGGCCGGTATGGGCCTCCCCCCCCCCCCCCTCCCTTTGAGTATTTTATCACCCAAGGAGAAAATACCATGCACAAGCTTTGGGGGCCTCACTCTTCCCACGAGAGCTGTCGGATTATCCATATACAAATGCCACAACACAACTCAACACGAGGCAACCATAAAATTCAGCCGATACACAGGCTGTAGAAATATCGTGCCAACAATATAATCCATATACCTCCGTGTGGGTACTGATTCTTTCCCAAAAAAACCACGGGTCTTTATGCAATTCTCCATTCAACCAATTCAACAAGTACAGTGGTTGGAACAACATGTAGAATGGCTGGTACAGTAGGTACAAGGGCCTTGCCTTCAGTATTTCTTCATGATGGACGCCTCCAAAACAGTCCCCAACAACTGGTATACTTCATGGAAAGTCTTCAAGAGAGAGAGAAAGATAGTAGCCATCATAAGGGGAGCTTGTAACGGTTGTAGAGGCTAGTGTGCAGCAAGAGAGCCTCCTCCAAATGAGGAGAGAGGGCTTCAATTTGTAGGTTTGGGCCTCCCACGAGCTAAAATGGCAAGAGAAGGCTATAATGACAAGTGGAGAGCCACACAATAGCTGAAGTGACAAGTGTGAGGCCACTTGTCTTACTTTGATCCACTTTCTAACAAGTGTCAGGCCACTTGTCTCACTTTGGTCCACTTTCTTGCCACATGTCTCAATCTAAGAGATGGGTTCTTTCATAAACTTTATCTCTAAAAATATCCCAACTGGTAGCCCATTTGTCATAGATACTTTGGCAACTCTTGGTATTTGCTCGATTCGAGAGGTAATGACACGAATAGAATTTCCATCGGAGTCGAGCCAAAAATAGCAACTCTCCTAAATTTTAGGAGTGTGATCCTTTGTATTCGAGGATAATCCCCCATTCCCAAAGCTTGTAGTTTCCAAATATTTAGACGTCCTAGAGTTCACCAGATCCCTTTCATATTGGGAAATGTCTAGGCTGGTGATAGATAATACAATCATATTACAAGGGGTTGTTCCTTTCCAGCCCTATTCATAGCAGCCAAGTACGGGATGGGACGTATAATACGGCAAAGTATAATACGTGTATAATACGTCGTTTTTATCAAGCCATAATAAAAAACGTGTACATACATACATACATACATACATACATACATACATACATACATACATAGTGACAGGGGGACGGCGGGACGGCCACGTGGGACGTGGGAACGCCGTCCCGATTAATTGCAGGCGCGGGACGGAGGCGGGACGGCGCAGGGGACGGGACGGAGGGGACGTGGCAAGGGGACGGCCGTCCCCGTTGGAGGGGACGGCGGGACGTTGTCAGCCGGGGACGGGGACGCCTGCAACGGCGCAACGGCTACAGAAAAGTAGCCGTTTTTTTTCGGGCAACGGCTACTAGCCGTTGGCGGCTGGCCGTTTGAGGCTGGCCGTTTGAGAGAGAGAGAGAGAGAGAGAGAGAGAGAGAGAGAGAGAGAGAGCTGCCATATGCTATATAATGGGCTTATGCTACTCCTCTTCTACTCATTGCTCAAGCCTTCCATGAATGATGATGTACCTCTAGGCTCTCCACCATCTCCCTCTCCTACTCAAGCTTTCCTCTCCACTATCTCCCTCTCCTACTCCACCACCTTCCTCTCCACCCTCTCCTACTCCACCACCTTCCTCTCCACCCTCTCCTACTAGACTACTTCAATGATTCAATCTTCCCTCTACCTCTTCTCCTACTCTACCCTCTAAGCTCTCTCCACCCTCTTCTACTAGACTACTTCAATCTTCCCTCTACCTCTTCTCCTACTCTACCCTCTAAGCTCTCTCCACCCTCTTCTACTAGACTACTACTAAGTTACTAACTATTCATGGCATCCTCTTCTCGTGCGGGCGGTAGGAGTAGAACGGATGGGTGGTCATGGTGGGATGAGGTCAACTTCGAGCCTCCTACTCATGCGGGGGGTGCACGTCCATGGACATGCAAGCTTTGCCCATATAAGCGTGTGGGTGGGGCCAATAGGGTGAGGGCCCATTTGTTGCATGAGCCCGGTCATGAGGTGAAATTTTGTGAGCGGGTCACACCGGAGATAAGAAAGGAGCTTCTTGCAAAGCTTGCCGCCCATCAAGCTTTGAATGCAAGCCAAAGGGTGCGTGGAGTGGATCCCAACACTTATGTCACTCCAACCCAAACATCAGGTTCTACATCGGGTGGTGGTGCATCTTCATCTACCCCTCTACCACGTCCTCCTCGTGGCACTACTCGTGGCTTCACACAAGCCGCCTTCTCAATGCCGCAACCTAGTCCACCCTCTCTCTCTCGTCGGCAAAGTACTCTTGAGGGGAGTTGGGATCCCAAAAAGAAGGAGGAGGTTGATGCCGCGGTGGCCCGCTTCTTTTTTCATGACCACATTGCTTTTCGTGTGGCACGGTACGTATTTCACTCACATGATTTCATCATCATGTCTCACGAGTCTTGATTCACGGATCACCATTTTGCCATTCTAATTACTTGCCCTCTTTTTTTTTGAAATGATAAATAGGTCCGACTACTTCAAAACGATGGTGAAGAAGATTGGCGAGTACGGTCCTCACTACACACCTCCATCCTCCGAAACCTTGCGGACCACTATGCTTGACAAGGAGAAACGCCTTGTTGAGCAAGCGGCGGCAAACACAAAGAGACAATGGGCTCGCAATGGAGTCTCTTTGATTGCAGACGGATGGAGTGACACACGGAAAAGGTCTATCCAATGTCCATGGCCTTGTGGCATACTCACGGGGGGAGATGTACTTTGTCTCCTCACATGATGCTTCAGGGACGGGAAAGAGTGCGGATGTACTTGCTGCTGAGTGGAGTAGTGCTGTCGAGATTATCGGCCCCGAATGTGTGATCGGTTTCGTCACGGATGGTGAGGCGACAAATAGGGCAGCGGGAGCTATTCTTGAGAGTATGTATCCTCAAATCACCGTCTCTTTTTGCATGGCACATTGTCTCAATAATCTTTTGAAAGATATTGGGAAATTGTCATGGATTGAATCGGTGATTGATGATGCATGTGCAATTGTGACCTTCATCAACAATCACACATACCTTCGATCCGAGTTTGGGAAGAGGTCCACAAAGGTCCTTCTCAAGTACTCGGACACTCGCTTTGCATACAACTTTCTTATGTTGCATCGCTTGAAGGATTGTCAGGGTGCCGTGCGGCAACTATTCATCAGTGATGAGTTTTGCTCCTCATCTTTTGCACGTACACAGGTAGGGATTTCATGCAAGAAAAAGGTCGACGATGCTGATTTTTGGGAGGACCTCAAGCGCACTGACGCCATGGTGCATCCCATTGTCCACTTGCTCAGGATTGTTGATGCTATGCAGCCATGCATCGGCAAAGTATATGAAGCCATGGACCAGATGATAGAGAGTCTTGAGAAGCTTGAGCCAGACGTAGATAGATATGAGGAGATCCACTCGCTTTGTGTGGCGAGATGGAGCTCATATTCCTCTCCTTTACATGCAGCTGCTTTTATGGTGGACCCAGAATTTCAGGGAAAAGGGCAGGAGGGTGATAAAGAGGTGAGCAACGGTTGGAGACTCATCTTGGATCGCCTCACGCCGGATGCAGAAATCAGGCGCAAAATTAGAGACCAGCTCTCTAATTACAGGGCATTTCAAGGCTCATATGGATGTGCAGATGCGCAGCAGGACAGATTCAAGGTTGGTGCAGCATTATGGTGGGAGGACTTCGGATCAGATGGACCAGAGCTACAACAGTTGGCGATCCGGATCTTGAGCCAGTCCGTTAGCTCTTCTTGCCTAGAGCAATTATGGTCCTCCTACAGCCACATTTCATCAAAGAAAAGAAATCGGCTTGGGGTGGAAAGAGCTAATGATCTTGTCTTCATTAGCGCAAACTTGCGCATGCTTGGCAAGAGTGCAAGATGCAATGCCGATACTTTTACACAGTGGGAGATGGAACAGGAGGAGGCAGCTACAACTATTGCACAGGAGGGTGGGACAGATGGTTCTCATCATGAGCCTTCATCGGATGACACAAACCCCATCCACACTTCACGCACTCATGATCATGAGGCTAGCACCTCTCTTATTGGGAGCGCAGAGTATGAGAGCGAGTGACTTATATTTTGTATCGCCTAGGCCCGCGAGTGACTTATATTTTGTATCGCCTAGGCCCCAACATCTTTTGAGTATATCTATTTAATGTTATCAACTTTAAAGTCTTTCTTTTCCGACTTTGCAAGTCTTGACTCTTGACTCTTGCACCTCGTAGCGTAATTTAATTTTAAATGTAATGTGTATCATGATTCATAACTTTTGGAGTTAGAAAGCTTGTTGTTATTGATTGATTAATCTTGATTCTTTACTCCTCTAAAATTAACAATTTTGAGTGCCGTCCCCACCCCCCGTCCCCGTTCCCTACCTTTAGCCGTCCCCGTCCCCCGTCCCCGTCCCCGTCCCCTGGTAACTATGACATACATACATACATATATATATATATATATATATATATATATATATATATATATATATAATGTATGTACATATATACATACATACATACATACACACACACACATACATACATACATACACACACACATACATACATACATATATACATACATATATATACATATATATGTGCGCGCGCGTGTGTATACATACATATAGGTACACACACACACATGTATATATACACGTGCATATACAAATATATGTACATATAGACATAGGTTGTTAACATGCATACATACATGAAAAACATCAAAAAAGGTATATATATATATATATATATATATATACACGTGTATATACTCATATATGTACATATACATATAGGTGTTAACATGCATACATACATGAAAAGCATTAAAAAAGGTTTTTATTAATGTATGTATTAGAAAAAAAAACATTCAGCAAGTTTTTTTATTAATGATAAAAAACTCGCGTACGTTTTTTATTTTAAAAAAACGTTTTTTACGTTTTTTTTGAAAAAAAATTAAAAAAAAAATCACGTTTTTTATCAATTGGACGTTTTTTATAAAAAACGTCCCGTCGCGTCCAATATATAAAAAACGCGTTTTATAGCTGCTATGGCCCTATTACAGTGTCATTTAAATTTCAGCATTGCTATCTCATTTGGTTTTGTGCCATCACATCTTGTTTAATAGTAATAATAGTTTAAGCGTGTGTCAAGATTGAGCTCAACCCTTTTTGGGGCAATTACATTGGTACTAGAGCCTAGGATCTTCCTCCTTTCTGAGTGGAAGATTATTCTATCTTGCATACACTAAATGTTAGTGCTTTTAAACATTATGGCAAGCCATTATGCCATATAGGACTGTCCATCTTCTTTTGAGTTTGTTACATCTCTCACTCTCTCTACACACCATGGATCTGTTTGAGCCTCCATAGCTACTGGCTCTGCTAACCTAGTTTTGTGCAAGTAAGGTTACGGGCATTTGTCTGAAGTTTCAACTACAAAGGCCTTACTAGGAGCCAGAAAGTATCAACATGGGAATAGTGGAAAATCGCATGGGTTCTTTTTGGATGATTTGCCTCTCCTCCATGGTTTGCAATATTGTTAATTTTCTGCTTTATAATTTTATGAGGGACTGATGTCCAGTTATTCCTCTCTTGGAGCTTTTTGTTGTCATTTAAGGCTTAGTTTGCTGGTCAAGATTAGGTAAAGGCAAAATTTTGTACTTCATATGGATGTTGTTTTGGGCTCTTGAAAATGGAGTGTTGACTTTATAAATCATCACTAACCAAATAAGATCCTCCTATCTTGGTGTTTACGAACAGTGACACAGGTGATTCTGAAGAAGACGATGATGATGCTGATTCGCATGCTTGCACATGCACTATCCAGTAGTATCTATGCCAAGGATTCGATTTCAGATTATACAGTTTATTTTCATATTATTGCAGAGTAGTCCACGGGTATTTGATTACAGAGGAAAGCTACAGAGCAGGTCTGCCTTTTCTCCTTGTCAAGGAAGGCATCTCCTTGTCATGTAAGGACAGTCATTACAATAGGAAAGCTACAGAGGAGTTCTTCCTTTTTGCCTGTCAGGTAAGACATCAACCATTTTGTTTGCCTAGCACTCATGAAATGGAAATGCCTAAACTGGGAGGCAACACACTGTAACTAATAGTTAAACTACATATTAAATACAAAGGCAGGTTTTATTCTCTAGGTTTTTGTCCTAGAAGTGTGTGTACATTGACTTGTTGTCGTCAATTAAAATAATAATAATATGTATTTCTTTTGATTGAGCGTACTCAGAAATATAATTGGCACTCAGCAGAATGAATTGCATAGATGTTTTGAATGACTGTTGTTTGAAGTTTGTCAATAGAGGACCCATGGAGGAATGGGCGAGTAATTTTTCCCTTTAACACTCTCCGCCCGTCCCCATGGCCAGGGAACAAGAGGCCACCCTGCACAAGAGGTTGGTCACATGCAGAGTGAGTTTTCGAAAACTACAGGCTTTGTGATCGATACACCTGCTCTTTCTTCTAGAATATGCATACCCTTTTTTTTTATAGGCAGTACGTTGATAGACGTATTCTTCCTCTTTTAGCCGATGGACACTTTCTTCACTCTTTCTTCTTCTTCTTCTTCTTCTTCTTCTTTCTTTTTTTTTTCTTCTTCTTCTTCTTCTTCTTTATTTATTTATTTATTTTTGGTTGGGACAAATGTACCCTTCTTTTGATAGGTTCTTGGATTTAGTATGGCATATGGTACCCTTCCTTTCTTTTATGGCATATAGTACCCTTCCTTTCTTTTGGGATACACTTACTCTTGGTACTCTTTTAGCTAATGCAATCTTTCTTCCTTAGATCATTATGCATACTCTTCATTCTCTTCTCTTTTGGAATAGACATATCCTTCCTTTGAATAGTATTCTTTCTTTTGGGATAGGCATACCCTTATTTGATAAGTCCACATACTCATTTATGGAACATTTTTACCGTCATATTTGATAAGTTGGTGCGTATACCCTTGTTTCTAAGGCGCTACATACCCTTCCTTTTACTCAATAGACATGTGCACTTTCATTAGAATGGCCCGTACATATGTACACATTCTCTGGATCAAGACATAATATTCTTTCTTTGGAGTAGAAAAGGTTAACACAGAGTGGCTAGTTGCTTTGCTTAAGGTCATTGCTTGATGACTGCAAGAATAAATCTAGCTAAGCTTTGGAAAAAAAATCCTTCTCTTCAACTCCAAAAACAATGTGATCAGGTTAGCAAGATACTTTTTCAACAAGCTTACATGGAGTCACAAAATTTGATATGGACATTGTGTGAGAAACACAACCATAATTGTCCAAGCACTGTACTTTTTATACATTGGAGAGAAATTCAGCTAGCTTGATGATGCAGTACGTAGCAACTATATTAATGGTGTCTAGTTTTGATGGTTTTTTATTTTTTAATAACTAATAATTATAATGAAATAGGGTTTGTTTACCTAATAAATTCAATTGTGATCGTGTCACTCTTGAGCTTTCGTAGATGATACTATAAGAATTATACTTGACAAAATGTCATGCGATATTCATGCTCACTTAGCTCGTACTCATTACTCGGAGGTGGGCTTGGACCTGCCAATGTGTAGGGATGTGCACCGATCCTTCCCTGGGAGGTGGTGTCTTCGATGGGGTCAAAATGAAGCTGTCACCTATTGTTATGGGTTACCGCACCTCCTAAGAAGGAACTCCACACAAACACCAATGGAAGAAGCAATAGACACAACAATCGTTGGGTACTTACCAATGCTTCAAGCTCGTGTCCCTTGAGGCTCCCCAAGCTCACTTTGAAAGCTCCACTCCTCCGAACACCACCTTCACGTTGTCACGGCGAAGTCGCTCACACCACGCATGCAAGGCAACCAACCTATCACTCACTCATATGCATGCTTGCATGAAAGAGACACATGTACTAAAGAACTCTCTCTCTCTCTCTCTCTCTCTCTCTCTCTCTCTCTCTCTCTCGACAAAGTACAAGAGCTCTCATAGCACAAAGGGGGATTGTGTCTTTCCATTATGAGAAATTACCTTATATATAACTAGCCTTTATTCACACTTGGACACCCAAAACTTACTAAGGCCTTGGATGGCCAGTATCTCGTAATGCACAACTTTTATAGTGCCTTTGCATAACACTTATTAATGTTCTCAAATGGAGGAGCATATTTGTTAATCCAAAATAGGATTAACATCTCTCCTTCCCTGATGTAGGTTTTGTCCCTAGAACTTATTACCGAGGTCTAAAGACCTGGTTGCTGAACTCATGCATATAGAAGTTACGGCATGACTGAAGCTTTTTTTAGGGTTCTTCTAAAAGCCGCGTGTGACGTCCAGAGCCCAATGTCGACCATATCTTCAAATGTAATATGCATGTAGCTTGGAAGACATCTTAGGCGATGATAGTATAACATCATGCCTCTGTCAGTAGGACCTTTGTTCATGTCAAAGCAGAGCTGTTCAGTTGCAAATCCATCATATCTTTCTTTAGGTTGATCTATCAAGACCATTATCAGCTTCAGAAATCTGATTCTTGCCATGATATCTAGATCTAGAATACGGTTTCAAACTCGTATCCAGGTGAGCATTTGCTGCCTTTGACTTGCAATATCTGGAAATGATGATGGTGCAAAGTGTGGAAAATTATAGCAGACATGAGAATCGCGACGTTTGGCATTATGGAATTGTAATGGTGTCAGCCTCCTCTTGATAAACATGTATAGTGGATCAACCCTTTGGGTTGGCGGGGTGGGTTGGCCGGAGCACTGGTATTGCTGACTATATTCAAGAATTGTCAAATACTCCTTACGCCACTTTGGTTGTATATCGAAATCCTCAATGCGGGGTTGGTATCATTTGTGATGATGGCCATGTAATCCCCCCTTGTATGAACGAGATTTACTTTGCACCACCTGCGGAAACAGTAACTAATCATGAATGTAACAATTCTGATCTCGAGTAGGTCCGCTAAGTGGGGGTTTGCCAGCTTTGTATGCTTTGCGACATTTGCCCATAAGGTACATTCTCCTGTAATTGGTAAGAGCTCCTCCAAATCTGGCATTGGTGCACGGAGAGGATAGGGCACATAAGGTTGTCGTGTTGATGTCACTGCGTAATAGACGTCTAGCAAGATCCTTCGGTTTGGTTCAAACGGTGTGATTTGCATCAACACCTTGAACATGGGTTGCCTGCCCCGATAAACCCTTCATATTTTGCACATGACAAGGACGCAAGGATATTGTTGTCAGTGAAAGGTTGAATGTCATCTTATGGATGAATAGGACGTACCTCATGAAACGGCCGTGGTGGAGACGGATTTATTGGCGGCATCTCCTCGGGGGCAAGAGTGTTAGTGGGAAAATAGAGAGGGATACAATTTATGCGAGAGAATATACAGTCTGCCTCAATCTTGTTAGTAGAAGTCACACTCGAAAAGGGGGTGGAATGGAAGAGAACACCGGATATGTAGTTGGAATGGATGAGCTTTGTGTTTCTTCCTGATCCTCACCTGAACTTGGGGGTGGGTAGGTGGGTGGGTGGGCTTGTTAATTTTCATGAACTCTTGGAGGTCAATGAGATCTTCTAATAATGTTAGGATATTCGGTATGTGTTTTATGAAAGTTATAAATTACATTAGTCATCATAGCCTCCAAATGTTTATGGATATTGCAGTAAAGTTTAATAATACCAAACGGATGATAAAGAGAAGACTCTAAAATATTTAGATGTTGGTGCGTATTATAAACTTCTAACCATCCGTGGCTGATGATCCACTGATAGTTGCATGCAACCACTTTGTGGTTGGCCGGTGTGGGTATATCATCTAGCATAAACAGGTCGAGTTTGTCGACACTTATTCAAGATGTCAGAATTTTGTAGTACCCGACACCAACTACGAAGGTTAAGCACGATGGGATGCAAGGGATAGAAAAAGATATCAATTGGTTCTGTTAGTACTAAATCCCTCCAAAAGATTCCCATAATAATAGTGGGATCGGCATCTCTTTCTGTATTTTGGTGAATTAGTGTTAAGTCTCCTAAACCGAGGTCTTATGTTAAGTTAATCTCATATTGAAGAAGAGAGAGGATTACTGAGGATAAAAACAAGGTTAGTGTTTGAGGAGGGGCTCGAGGAGTTACTGGCAACGAACTTATCTCCAAGGCTCGTACGATGAGTAGTCGCAATTCATCGATTGGCTCCGTTCTCTTTGTCCTTTCCAAAATGGCCAGTTGGCGCTCCAATTCTTGAATCCTTGAGTCTTTAGTTGACAAAAGATTAGAGATGGCAGCTTCACGTACCATTCGTGCAACGTCTAGCTCTTCATATCTTCTGGTTGCTGCTGCTTGTGCCCTTCTTGCAGATACTTCTAGTGTATTAACTTCTTCAATCTTCTTGAGCTGCTCCTCTGCTAATATCTGGCTGCTTCTTATCTGTTGATTGACATGGTCAAGCACTTTCTGGTGGTTGGCAAGCATCTGTTCCATTTCCAAAGATTTTACAGTGATCACCTCATTTAAAGATTTAATCTTTTCTGCATGGGCTTTGTTTAATTGTTCCCTTTCCATTTGAAGGTTAAGCACTTTCTATTCAGCTGCAGCGACGGCTTCAGTTAGGGTAGAGATTTGCTTTGTTAATCCTTCTTCTTTGTCGTGGAACGTTTCATGAGCCTCTTTAAGCTATTGTGTATGTTGCCCTTCTTTTTCTCAAGCATTTGCCACCTCTTTTTGAAGCTTCTCCTTGGCTTGCTCGACTTGTGCCTTCAACTCTATGCTCTCTTTGATCCTTTGAACTATGGTTTTGCTCAGCATTTGGTTGTTCCCTTCTAACACTTGGTATCTTGCCTCTTGTTCTTCCGCAGCCTTAAAGCTTTTGAGGATGACCTCTCTGTGTGTAGCATCGGCTGCCACCATTTGCTCCTTAAGTTGCTGCACTTGGTCTGTGGCTTTTTGTACTTGCTTCCATAAGGTGACATTCCTATCCTAGAGCATGTGACTAGTAAGTAAGTGACAACACCATACCCTTTGCTCTTGTTCCCAGATAGAAGCGCTTGTGGAGACCGCACCTTCTATTTCACTGAATGGTAATTGTAACAAGCTGTCGAGGCCCTCCATTGTCACCTTTAAGAAGCGATCAGCTTGTAAGTTATGCAAGAAAGAATCTTCAGTTACTGGGCCTTCATCTTCCAGTCGTTGTCACTTGTTTGGGCTTGTAGGTTCTTCTGCTCTCTTTCTTTTCTCAGCTTTGTGGTCTTCCTCTGTGGCCTCTAGATATGCGGATGTAGACTCTTCATTCCTTGTGCTAACATCTTTTTGCGGCACTACTTCGTTTGTGGCTTTCTCTACACCAATCTCCTTGGAAGTTGGTTGATATGAGAGAACACAGTCGTGGAGTGGTGAGAGGTTCTTGAATGCCATTTGTGTTGGGTTGGGAGGGGGTGTGAAGAGGTAACTCCGAAGTTGTGCTCACGGGTACATCAGAAAGGTTTATTCCCCTTTCCTCTTGCTGCTGCAGCACCTACTGATATGATGTAATATCCTGGGCTATTTCAGATTCCAAGCGTTGGGATTCCTTAGCAACTTCTGGGTGAATGCCATTTGTGTTGGGTTGGGAGGGGGTGTGAAGAGGTAACTCCGAAGTTGTGCTCACGGGTACATCAGAAAGGTTTATTCCCCTTGCCTCTTGCTGCTGCAGCACCTACTGATATGATGTAATATCCTGGGCTATTTCAGATTCCAAGCGTTGGGATTCCTTAGCAACTTCTGGGATCATGCCCCTCATTTTTTTGTCTTTAGTTTTTTGCTTCCCCTTCTTCAGCTCCTGCATTCTCTCTTTTGTCTCCTTTAATAGGGCTTGTCCTTCCTGCAGCTCTTCAGGAGTGATGGTTGGTGACTCTAGAGGCAATGCAGCTTGTTGTACCTGTGCTTCCGACATGCTTTCGGGAATTGGAAGATAAGTTGCATGACTGAGAACTTTGGTAAGTAGATAGGGATTGCACACCTTTGATTGGTGTGACTTTAGGTAGTTCTCCATGTCTCTATGGATGTACCAAGCCCAATCTTCTTCTTTTTCATCATGTACCTTGGCTATACGGTTGAGTGGGACCCTATTATACATGTCAACCGGCTTCACTTGCATCATCATAGACATCGCTCTACATGCTTTCTCATTGACTTCATCACGTATATTGTCATAGTTTGCCCCATTGGAGTTGTAGGAAATCCTTTTGAGCATATCTTCCATGGGTAGCTTCTCAATATTGTGGATATGTGTCTGTATTGGCGGGGGCAGCAGAGCATCGTGTATTAGTTCCTCTAAGAGGAGGACTTGTTCTGGGGTGCCATCTGCCTTTGTTACTATTCCCCTCTTGGTGGCTTTGTCATATGATTTGAGGTACTCCACACATAAATCTATGTTGATGGTGCGGGGGAGGCTTTCGGCTATTCTGCCAAGACCCACTTTCTCCAGCTTACCTTTAACCTGTGTATCCTCCAATATTTGTAAACATTCGGGGTTGTGGTAGTGGAGCGTGATTTTCCCGTGTAGTGTCTGAATGTCTTTGATGATCACAGATCCTTGGAAACTCTGTGCATATGGCCCCAAATTACTGAGCTTGGTGCCACAACGTGCTCTCTTCCTTCATTCCGCAGGTGACACTGTGGTACTTGTTTGGGTCATGGCCGATTCTAGTGTAACGCAATAGGCCATCTGTAACATTGGAAAGAGCGTCGATCATAATGATCGGTAGGAGCTCATGGTCTCCCCCTTCTCTTTTTTTTTTGGTGATGTGTGTTTATGTGTGTTCGCTTGTGTGCTTGATGAGAAGTATGTTAGTGGGGTGAGCAATAATAGATGTATGAGTGTTGGTAGGGAAACAATGTTAAGACATGAAGTTGCAAATGTGAGAGTTTAAGTCGTGAAGAGTTAGCTTAGGCCGTTGAAGAGTTAGCGCGTGAAAGGCTTAGCTCGTGAAAGGCTTAGCTTGTGAAAGGCTTACGTGAAAGGCTTAGCCCATGAAAGTTGCAAATGTGAGAGTTTAAGTCGTGAGAGTTAGCTTAGGCCGTTGAAGAGTTAGCGCATGAAAGGCTTAGCTCGTGAAAGGCTTAGCTTGTGAAAGGCTTACGTGAAAGGCTTGAAAGTGCAGGTTGTAAATCCGTGAAATAACAGAGTTTTGTATGTAATGTTTTGAGTGAAAATAAGTGTGAGTTTTGTATGTAATGTTTTGAGTGAAAATAAGTGTGAGTGTTTGTCTATAGCATGTCCTAAACATTGGAATGCGATTAAATGCAGTGTTTAGTCCTATCGAAGTGTTGGTATGAACTCCAAGAAATAGCATACTGCTATTTCACGGGTTTAGAAAATCCTTACCCTTGTGAGGCGATTAAGGGTGAGAATACACCTTTGCATGCAAATTGAATATTTACAAGTCATGGCAACTCAAAAACAGAATGAAGAACATATGCAGACGAATGGAATAAGAATGCATTCGATTATTTTCATATTCTATAATCTTTTATTCAAAAGAAAAGAAACAATCGAAGTTGGAGGACACCCTCCTACCTGTGATTGAAGGTCGTAAGCAATGATAAATGAAAGAACCCTTGAATGCAATGCCGCAGGTGATGGCAGCTGATGAACCTGAATGCAAAGAAGAATCAAAGGCAGGCGAGCACGACGAAGAGAAATGCATGAAAAAAAGAAAAAAAGAAATGGATACCTCTTGTAATTCTTCTCTGTTTATTGCCACAAAAACCAATGTGGTACTTTGGAACTTGTGGGAATTTTTTGTTTCAACTGCTTTAATTCAACGTGAGAGCTTTTGATTTTTCCCTCTATCCAACTGAAGAGTGCATCCATCGAACCTTGCGGAACCTGTTTTGTTTCTTGTGCATGTGAGTGCATGTCTTCCTTCCCCTTCTCCACAACTTTGTTCAGTTTTTTATCCTTGGTGGATGACATTGGCAATGTCGCACCTTTCTGTTCCACTAGATAAACGTGCTTCTTTCTCCAAACCAATTTTTGTGCCTTCTCATCACTTGATTTAACTGGGAATTGGTCCTGTTTGTGGTTATGGTCCTTTCCGGTTCTCCTAAAGCCGCATGCTGTATTGGGTCTTGGGTTGAACTTGGATACCCATACTTCTGTATTGCCTTGATAATAGCCTTGTGCAGCTAATAAATCCTTGTGAACCCATTGCTTTTGAATACTTCCAGTATTGCGGGTCTTCTTGGAATAGTGTTTTTTGTCGTTGGTTAGCTTTCTTGATTCCATTCTTGTAGCCTAACTTTTTTTCTTTAATCCCCATGAGACCTTGTTTGTATCATAGTATCGTTGTGCTTGAAGTTGGGCTTTGGAAACCCACTATTGATGTACTGGACACTTTTGCTGCAGTTTTTGCGATTTTCTTATATGGAGATGAGGTTGTGACATGGACGCTTTCTCTGGTATGATCGCTGCTTTCTGTGGCATCGGTGGTTCCATGTCACTCGCCATTGCCTGTTTTCCTTTGTTTAAGGGGCTCCATAATGTCACAGTGATGGTATCCTTGCCATCATTGAGTTGTGATGTTCTCTTTTCCTATTGGATATGACAATTACTGGCACAGATCCAGGATCGTCCAAGAATCATCTCTTCTTCCATGGATCTTGCAGGCACGACAAACACCTCTCCCACTAAGGGATTATTTCTGATAGAAATATTAACGTTTAAAAACCCCATAGCTTTTGTTGTTGATAAATGCACACTTCGGACTTGTGCATTTGTAGCTTCGAGGTGAGGTTTGTCTAGAGCTACCCATGTTTCATAAGAGATTAAGTTATGTCTTGATCCCGTATCAATTAATGCAATGCTCTTGACGACGTGACTCTCTTTCGTAGAGAATTTTACGCTGAGACATATCGGCTCAATGTCCAAGTCATCCTCATCAAGAAGGGTGAGTGAAGCCATGTTTACATGCAACATTTTTCCCTATAGTCTCTATTTGGCCTTGGCTTCCCTTGCCTTGGCTTCTTCTTGAGCTTATTTGATTTTTTCTTTAGCTAGCTCTTTCTTTTGTTTCAGTAGATGCTCATGTGTGAGCATCTCCTGGGTCAGTGGTCTGTAATGCTTCTTGAGTTTATTCCCATTGATGTATCCTTCCATCTGTACTCCCTCGATGGTTTCAATTCGGGCTGACCCTTGAGGGGTGATTTTCGACACTCTAAAATGTCCTAACCGTCTGTATTTCAGTTTCTTTTTCTTGGTGCTTCCGATACCACACATGAGGACGGCCTCCCGTTTCCAGTTCCTTTTGTTTCAAGTTATGGTCAAACCAACGCTTTCTGCATAATTTCTCGACCATAAGCCCATGTGATGTAATTAGCCGGGTTTCATCAAGTTTTTTTAAATCAATCAATCTCTCGGCCAATGCATTTTCAGTAAGCCTCTCCTGTACTGCAATTCGTAGGCTTGGAACTAAGTTCTCCTAGACATTACCACATCAATGTCGTAAGCTAGATGGAAGGGAGTATATCCTGTCACCACCTTATATGATGTACAATGCGTCCATAGAGCTGTAGTCAGCTTATGTTCCCAATCCGTGCGACTGACTCCTAATGTTTTAGTTAAGACGGCACATAAAGTCTTGTTTGTGCTCTCTGTTTGACCATTTTCTTATGGATAATAATGTGATGACATTCGATGGACTACAAAGAATCCGGCTAGTAAGTGTTTAATCACCTCATTAATGAAATGCGAACCCCGGTCACTGACTAATTCAAGTGAGCATCCAAATCTAGAAATGATATGTTCATATAAGAACTTGGCCGTGGTTCGTACATCAGCTTGCTTAGAGGCTCTTGCCTCTGCCCACTTTGTGAAATAATATGTGGCCATGATTACATATCGAGCTTGTGAACGGATGCGCTGTTGGACTAATGGGTCCAACAAATTCAATTCCCCACTTCTCAAAGGGTTGTCTTACAATCACAGGGGTGCGTGGAATCCTGTCTCTTTGTTGTGGAATAGAAAATCTTTGACACTCCTAGCATCTTTTCACAAACTCTATGGCGTCCACAGTCTCGCTGAAAGCACTTTGCGAGCTAAAACTTCTACAGCGAAGTGTCCTCCGTCTATTCCTGAGTGTGCTTCTTCTAGTATTGTGAAAAATTTATCTTCTCGCACACACCTTCTTAGGATATCATCCTTGCCTAGCTTATATAATTCTCCAACAATTAATTGATAAGGTGTGGCCAGCTTAATAAGCCGACACATTTTATCCTTGTTCAAGGATCGTTCTTGCAGAAAACCATGAGCTAGATAGTTAGATATCTCCTCACTCCACGCAGGCACCATGTTCAATTTGAACAGACAAGGGGAATTAAAGAAAAAGGAGTTTTGTGGAACCAATCTCAAACTGGGAATTTTACTTGCATAGAACCTCTGTTTTCATTTAAAGGATTGTATTATGCCAAAATGCTAGAGGAAGCATTTGGCATGTGTTTTACTAAGAGGAGGTTTGTTGTGCAACAGCTGGCAGGGAGTCGTCGAGGGACGTCGCTTGCGGCAAAGCCTGCCGAGGTCTTGACCGACCTCGGTACGGTTAAAAGCGTGCGCTTCCGGTACGATGGGCAAGGACCGACATGCTCCCACATTCTTGTAGGGCATGGAGCTCTTAATCCAACAAAGGCCGGGCTAAGGCCTCTAATAATGAGCCAGTCCATGAGGAGTTGGTTGGACCTAGCCATAGACCCGAATTACATAGAATAACCAATGCAAGAAGAGGAAGAGGTTTAGGTAGGGGGGAGTGGCTCCTCAAATACCAATTGTGGATCCAAATGCAGTCACAAGGGTGGATCTGCTAAATATAGCCGTGAAAATGGGCTGAGAAATGGTTAGGGAGCTAGACACCGCTCTAGAATCCAGAACATCCTAAATGAAGCCACATATCATTTCCAAGCTTGTACAAAAGTTCTTGGGGAATGGAGACCCAATCCAACATATTGAGATCTTTGAGTCAACCTGTGAAACCTCTGGGTCACTGAGTGATGTGACCATGATCCACGCTTTCTCGCTGACCCTAGAAGGAAAGGCTCATCAATGGTATCGAACCCTAAAGCTAGAGAATAAAGTCAACTTCACTAGGCTTAAGAATGTGTTCGTACCAAGCTTTGCTTGAAGTGGCGACAGATGGAGTCTTGTGGCTCAGCTCAAGCAAAAAGAAAATGAGTCCATGCGAGATTATGTATCTCGACTCAAGCACTTGAATTCAAGATGCAAGCTACGGGAGAGACTAACCAATGATCAGGTATTTCCTTGCTTTCGGAGAGGAGTCCGAGATCATAAAAATGCATGATTATCTAGTATTAGCCCGATTGGCTACCTTAGATGCATGCTGTAAGCTGGCAATAGAATATGAAGACAATATGCTTGAATTTCCACAACCTGAAGATGCCAAGGCAATTTCAATAACATCAACATCACGAGTCTCAAGTCACCAGGACACAGGAACCTGGAGCAAGCAAGTAGGAAATATGACTATGGAGACGAGCTCAGTAATGCCATACTAGATAAATTAAAAAAAGGATGGGAAAGAAGCACCAGGGCATGTTCATCTCTACCCCCGTAGAGATCTAGTTTGGTGCTCCCTTTGCAGAATGAATCACAACTACCAAATGCCCTCAATTAAGAGTAAGGTAGTTACTCTATTGTGCTCATTGTGTGAGACTAGGGAACCATGACACTTCCATGTGCAGATATTCGAGGCTCCAACTTGTAGCACAACTACCAGCACCCAGAGTGCCGCTAGCCTTACTAGCACCACCAGTTCAAATCACTGCGGCTGCAGGGCAGTCAAACTCATCCTACTCACCAAGAGTGATGTTCCGGATACATGATACGTAGTCTTTGCCACCACCTATTCTACCACCATAACCTCCACACACTAAAATCAACCAGGTATTGATTAAGGAACCCTTGGACGAGGGAGAAGTCATGCATGAGGTAGAAATCAATAATGATTACTATGAGGAGGCCACAAAGATTTTGCCAGAGTTTTGTCTTACAGAATAGCATGCCAGTGCTAGTGTTCCAAACCATGGTACAATGGAAAGGTAAAGACATAAACTCAACTATAAGAAGGGGGCCACTACAGTGTTTTGGTTGTGGTGGACCTCATTGAATAGCATACTGTCTTAATAAGAATGTGGTTCATGCAAGCCAAGCTTAGCCAATGGCAGCACAGCCTAACGACATGCCAACACTTGTGTTAAGTGTGGGGTTGATCATTTGATCAAAGACTGCCCATATCGCGCCAGTGGTTCTGCTTCCACTTCTAACCATGCCACTATCAGGACCTTAAGTGTGCAACCTAAGAATATCACGCCACTAAATGTCCTGACATGAGCACAAGCAAAACAAGTGGACAAAGGGAAAAACCCTACCGGTGATACAACCTCTAAAACTAGGAGAAGGAGAAGAGTGAAAAAAGTGGGCAAGGGTGACACCATGCTCACGATCCGAAGAAGATACCATTGACATCGGATCCACCGAGTAAAAGGAAGGGAGTGACCAAGCACCGAAACCAGATGAGCATACCCAAGAAACGCAAAGAGAGAGACCAACAACCCCTAAGGGGATTGTTGAATATCCAAATGTTGAAGAAGAGATAAGGAAGCTTGAAAAAGCTAAGGCCCTGGTTGAGGAGTGCCAATGAATTCATGAAACCAAATTGAGGGCTAATAGGGATAGGGACCAAGAAATGAGCTGATAAAGGAAAGGAAATTGGATGTGCCTACTCCAATTCCAGAAGAGTCTGAGGGAGGGACTCAGTGTGAATTCATGGCAAGAATGTTTGAGGAAGTAGAGCAAGACTTGTCCTTTCATTCATTCCCTAGGGGTGGGTACACAAAAAAATACATTGAAGGAGCCCTCACTTGCCAGGGAACCAAGGGACATAGGCAGTCTCGCAACCATACTGTCCACCACGGTTAAAATGCCACTAGGACCATTATTACACAATACTCTGGCTTTGTGGGCAGACATAAAGGATTGGGTAGAGGAAAGATTAAACCCAATGTCCATTTCAGAGGAGACCCAGTCACCTCTAGTAGAGAAAAACCTAGAGCATGCTAAGGTAAGAACTCCCAAATTCATCAAAATACATGTCAATCAACTGGACCGGTATTATGAGAGTGATGACACAAATGCTACAATTCCAATCCATCATAACGGGTACCAAGCACTAGCTATATCCTGGATGGAGGAGTTGGGGTGAGCATCATTTTTACAAAACATTGTTGGGAGAACTGGGGTAAACCTGATTTGGAAAGAGCAAATCTAATTGTTAAAATGGCAGATGGAACCATAGTGACAGGGGGACGGCGGGACGCCCACGTGGGACGTGGGAACGTCATCCCGACTAACGGCAGTTGCGTAACGGCGGCGGGACGGCCTGGGGGACGGAACGGACGGGACGTGACCACGGGACAGGCGTCTCCGCCCGGGGGGACGGGGGGACGTTGTCAGCCGGGGACAGGGGACGTATGCAACGGCTACAAATTCTGCAACGGCTACAAATTCCAATCGTTTTTTTTCAGGTAACGGCTACTAGCCGTTGGCGGCTGGCCGTTTGAGAGTTTGAGAGAGAGAGAGAGAGAGAGAGAGAGAGAGAGAGAGAGAGAGCTGCCATATGCTATATAATGGGCTGCAAGCTACTCCTCTTCTACTCAAGCCTTCCAACTTCCAAGACTTGAGTTCCTCTCCACCATCTCCCTCTCCTACTCAAGCTTTCCTCTCCACTATCTCCCTCTCCTACTCCACCACCTTCCTCTCCACCCTCTCCTACTAGACTACTTCAATCTTCCCTCTACTTCTTCTCCTACTCTACCCTCTAAGCTCTCTCCACCCTCTTCTACTAGACTACTACTAAGTTACTAACTATTCATGGCATCCTCTTCTCGTGCGGGCGGTAGGAGTAGAACAGATGGGTGGTCATGGTGGGATGAGGTCAACTTCGAGCCTCCTACTCATGCGGGGGGTGCACGTCCCATGGACATGCAAGCTTTGCCCATATAAGCGTGTGGGTGGGGCCAATAGGGTGAGGGCCCATTTGTTGCATGAGCCCGGTCATGAGGTGAAATTTTGTGAGCGGGTCACACCGGAGATAAGAAAGGAGCTTCTTGCAAAGCTTGCCGCCCATCAAGCTTTGAGTGCAAGCCAAAGGGTGCGTGGAGTGGATCCCAACACTTATGTCACTCCAACCCAAACATCAGGTTCTACATCGGGTGGTGGTGCATCTTCATCTACCCCTCTATCACTACTCGAGGCTTCACACAAGCCGCCTTCTCAATGCCGCAACCTAGTCCACCCTCTCTCTCGTCGGCAAAGTACTCTTGAGGGGAGTTGGGATCCCAAAAAGGAGGAGGAGGTTGATGCCGCGGTGGCCCGCTTCTTTTTTCATGACCACATTTCTTTTCATGTGGCACGGTACGTATTTCACTCACATGATTTCATCATCATGTCTCACGAGTCACGATTCACAGGTCACCATTTTGCCATTCTAATTACTTACCCTCTTTTTTTTTGAAATGATAAATAGGTCCGACTACTTCAAAACGATGGTGAAGAAGATTGGCGAGTACGGTCCTCACTACACACCTCCATCCTCCGAAACCTTGCGGACCACTATGCTTGACAAGGAGAAACGCCTTGTTGAGCAAGCGGCGGCAAACACAAAGAGACAATGGGCTCGCAATGGAGTCTCTTTGATTGCAGACGGATGGAGTGACACGCGGGAAAGGTCTATCCATGGCCTTGTGGCATACTCACGGGGAGAGATGTACTTTGTCTCCTCACATGATGCTTCAGGGACGGGAAAGAGTGCGGATGTACTTGCTGCTGAGTGGAGTAGTGCTGTCGAGATTATCGGCCCCGAATGTGTGATCGGTTTCGTCACGGATGGTGAGGCGACAAATAGGGCAGCGGGAGCTATTCTTGAGAGTATGTATCCTCAAATCACCGTCTCTTTTTGCATGGCACATTGTCTCAATAATCTTTTGAAAGATATTGGGAAATTGTCATGGATTGAATCGGTGATTGATGATGCATGTGCAATTGTGACCTTCATCAACAATCACACATACCTTCGATCCGAGTTTGGGAAGAGGTCCATAAAGGTCCTTCTCAAGTACTCGGACACTCGCTTTGCATACAACTTTCTTATGTTGCATCGCTTGAAGGATTGTCAGGGTGCCGTGCGGCAACTATTCATCAGTGATGAGTTTTGCTCCTCATCTTTTGCACGTACACAGGTAGGGATTTCATGCAAGAAAAAGGTCGACGATGCTGATTTTTGGGAGGACCTCAAGCGCACTGACGCCATGGTGCATCCCATTGTCCACTTGCTCAGGATTGTTGATGCTATGCAGCCATGCATCGGCAAAGTATATGAAGCCATGGACCAGATGATAGAGAGTCTTGAGAAGCTTGAGCCAGACGTAGATAGATATGAGGAGATCCACTCGCTTTGTGTGGCGAGATGGAGCTCATATTCCTCTCCTTTACATGCAGCTGCTTTTATGGTGGACCCAGAATTTCAAGGAAAAGGGCAGGAGGGTGATAAAGAGGTGAGCAACGGTTGGAGACTCATCTTGGATCGCGTCACGCCGGATGCAGAAATCAGGCGCAAAATTAGAGACCAGCTCTCTAATTACAAGGCATTTCAAGGCTCATATGGATGTGCAGATGCGTAGCAGGACAGATTCAAGGTTGGTGCAGCATTATGGTGGGAGGACTTTGGATCAGATGGACCAGAGCTACAACAGTTGGCGATCCGGATCTTGAGCCAGTCCGTTAGCTCTTCTTGCCTAGAGCAATTATGGTCCTCCTACAGTCACATTTCATCAAAGAAAAGAAATCGGCTTGGGGTGGAAAGAGCTAATGATCTTGTCTTCATTAGCGCAAACTTGCGCATGCTTGGCAAGAGTGCAAGATGCAATGCCGATACTTTTACACAGTGGGAGATGGAACAAGAGGAGGCAGCTACAACTATTGCACAGGAGGGTGGGACAGATGGTTCTCATCATGAGCCTTCATCGGATGACACAATCCCCATCCACACTTCACGCACTCATGATCATGAGGCTAGCACCTCTCTTATTGGGAGCGCAGAGTATGAGAGCGAGTGACTTATATTTTGTATCGCCTAGGCCCCACCATCTTTTGAGTATATCTATTTAATGTTATCAACTTTAAAGTCTTTCTTTTCCGACTTTGCAAGTCTTGACTCTTGACTCTTGCACCTCGTAGCGTAATTTAATTTTAAATGTAATGTGTATCATGATTCATAACTTTTGGAGTTAGAAAGCTTGTTGTTATTGATTGATTAATCTTGATTCTTTACTCCTCTAAAATTAACAATTTTGAGTGCCATCCCCACCCCCCGTCCCCGTTCCCTACCTTTCCCCGTCCCCGTCCCCGTCCCCTGGTAACTATGGATGGAACATCTTCAAGACCTATGGGGCTGTTGAAAAATGTAAGACTTAAGCTCTTTTCATTCCGCTACCATCATATTTGTTGTAATGGACTTTCTGTGCGAACTGGATCCATATGACATCATCTTGGGCAGACCTTTCATGAGGGAGACCAAATTGGTGCATGATTGGGTGTTAGATCACGTGTATGTTTGAAAGGATTTGCAGATTCTAAAGATTGATCTACAAACGTGGAAGACACACCCAATGGAAGGAAAATTGTTTGGAAACAATTTGGTCACCACTTATAGAAATGCGTCCCTACAATTCTGCCAACCAATGGTAGAGAATTCAAGGGAAGAGGAAGATACTGCAATGTATGCATCGCTTCCACCTCTAGATTTCAGTGAAAACTGGATGCATGTGCTTGCCACTATAGATGTGTTGCAACAACCCAATATGTTGATTCAGGGAACGTTCCTCCCACTTCAGTGTGCATGGTAAATGTGCAACCAAGAGAAGAGGATATGGAGGATGAAGCTTCCAAAAGAGAAGGGTCTGGATCTCAAGGCCGCACCAGTACCCAATGCCTCAGAAAATGGCTAAAACAGAAGAGGTATATCGCTCGACGAAATGTCGTGTTATGAAGTAAACCCATGGACGCCTAGTGGCTGAGATATCTCGAAGCCACTAAGGTGCACGAGGAGTTTTCTAAGAATTGGGGTGAAGAGTTGAGTAAGATATCCCTGCTAGAAGGAAAGCGAGAGGAGGAAGTTATACCTCAAGAGTAAAAAACGCCTAAACTCACAAAACAGGGCATCGAAAATGAAACAAGGCTCTGGCTGAAGCTGAACGCGAGGCTACGAAGGTGATGGCTCAGACAAAAAAAGAAGATGAAGATAAACCATACCTACTCTTAGTGTCGGACCATTTCGAAACATACACAATTGACGAACAAAAAGTGGTCCACGGCTAAAAGAGTAAAGGAATATGGTCTATCCACGTCATACGATGGTCCACATGAATCCAAAATATGCAACGATTGTAAAGGAGGAGATTGAAAAACTCATCGCCATGGATTTCATCTATGAGATTGAGCACATAGATTGGCACAACCTTCAAGGACTATTTGCGAAAGTGGCTGGAGGTATTCATTGATGATCTGTGTGCACACTCATGCTAGACTAAACATTTGGCTTGCTTGCGAAAGATGTTTGAGCGATGTCGATTTTATCATGTATCTTTAAACCCTTTGAAATGTCAATTCTGGGTCAAACATGGTGTAATCTTAAGGCACATTGTGTCTAAAAACGGTATTCCATGGATAAGAGCAAGGTAAACAATCTTGGTATTATCGCCACCCACCAACTACAAAGGTTTATAGATGTTTATGGGCCACATTGGGTATTATCATTGTTGATCATATTCCATGCTGAAATCGCCAAACCATTGTACATACTACTTATTGTCTTTGAATGAACTAAGGAATGCCAGAAAGCATACAATAAGTTGAAGAAATCACTGGCCAGTGCACCTATCCTGAGACCACCTAACTGGGATCTTATATTCCATGTGCACATCGATGCATCAAACTTTGCAATAGGTTGTGTATTAGAACAGCCTAGGGAATTCAAATCGGATTCCCAGTTTGCTTTGCCAATCGTCAACTAAACGATGCAGAGATAAATTACACCATCAGTTTATGCTATAAAGAAATATCGACATTACTTACTAGCCAACAAATTTGTATTCTTTGTGGACCATCAGGCCCTATTATATTTGGTGAATAAGACTTGCACCATAGGGAGAATCACACGCTGGTTACTTTTACTCTTGGAATTCAACTTTACGGGTATAGTAAGAGAATGGACACAACTCGTGTTGATCGACTACATGTCTAGAATTCCAAATGGAGAACCTGCAAGTAGTATTGATGATGACCTCCTAAATTTCGTAATGAGAATCCTTGATCTCTCATCATCAGGGTAATCTACCCATCATTTGATTGATTGTCCAACTAGATTCTAGGTGATTTCGGTCAAAGGAAAACTAGTTTAATTCAACGGTAGTCTATTCTTTGCATTTAGGAACTGGAATTGGTCACGAAGTTTTTGCTTGATTCAGATCGAGAGATGGACAAGTAGGTTTATTGTCCGTCCCCCTCTCGTAGTCTAACCAAAATCATTCGGTTTAGTCTTAACAAGGATTTACTTCAGATAAACATCTATTTTTGGTTAAATACTAATTTAGTGATTTAACCAATTAAAATATCTAAAGATATTCTTTCTACTACTTAATTTCTCAATCTTAATTCCCTAGGTAGAATTATGGTGAAATTTCATCTTTTGACACCAAAAATTAATTTCAATTCTTTCTTTACTTAAATATCATAAAAATTTTCTTTTAACTAAATACCAATATCTATTTTTTTGAATAAGCTTGAAATCCCTCATTTTCTCATTTAATAAGTGCAATCCAAATGTCATGGGAATTTCTCTTTTATCATAAATTAAATCTATCTAAAATTTCTCTTTAAATTAAATAAGAATATTCAATATTCTAAATATACCAAGAATTTCTCTTTTTTCATTTAAATGATTGAATTCCAGATATGATGGAAATTCCTCTTTCATCATTTAAATTTATTCATGCTTAAAATAATTTTAACTAAAATTTCTCTTAAAAATTAAATAAAAATATCCATTAATCCTCATATGACAAGAATTCCACTTTTTTCATTTAAATGATTGAATTCCAATTATGATGGGAATTCCTTTTTTATCATTTAAATTTTTCTTATACATGAAAATAAATTTAACTAAAATTTATCATAAAATTGAATACATAAAATTGAATCAAAATGTCCATTAATCCAAATATGACAAGAAATCCACTTTTTTCATTTAAATGATTGAATTCCTAATATGATGGGAATTCCTCTTTTATCATTTAAATTTATTCATGCATAAAATAATTTATCTAAAATTCTTCTTTAATTTTAAATAAAATATCAATTATTTTAATATTACAAATTCTCTCTTTCTCCATTGGAATACATGGATCTCCATTACCATGGGAATTCCTCTTTTATCATATAAATGAAATTACTAAAAATTTTACTTTTTCTCTAATTAACTATTTATACATAAACATTAAAAATTAAATTTTCATGGATATGACAAGAATTATTCATCTAACATAGGATGACTAATCCTAGAATATGGTAGATAGTCCTCTTTTCACATTATGCATAAAAATAATTTATGTGTTAATTTCTAAAAATTTTACCATAGCTCCGCTCTGTTATTAGTGATAATTTTTAATCATTTTAAAAAGCATAAGACTTAGTAATACACTTATGATAGATTAACTATCAATAGATATAAATCTAATTTATGGATCTAAATTATAATTTTATCATAATTTATGTAACATAAAAGCATTAAAAAGTCATTTCTTTGGCCTCTAGCTTGACTAGCATAGAGTTTGATTTTAGAATTGAGAATTGCTCCATGAGAAGCATCATTTGAATAGAGAATTGGTCATAGGAATGACCATTCTTTGAGCGAGAGAGATATATACTTAAAAAACATCCTAATTAAGCCATTCATTTGCATACTTCTCAAGCTTGAGAGGGGTTAAGAAGTGAAAAACATTTAGAATAGTAGAGAAAAAATCATAAAGTCACATCTCCTCTTGTTTTGCTTGCTTCTCTATTCTTAGGAGAGGCCCCCAAGCAATCAATTGGTTAGTATGTTGAGAAGAAAGCTCCAAGAAATGTTGAAGAGAGAGAGAAACTCCAATCTCTCCAAAATGTAGAGGATTTTTAGGGGATAATAGAAAATATGCTTATTCTAATGTAATATTGGCATGGTCTAGTTTCACAGATGAGAATAAAAAAGAATGAGGGTCTATTTATATGTGAGGGAGGCCACTAAGTGAGTCCAACTAAGTTCTAGAAATTTTCAGCTTCAGTTTGGTTGAATTTGGACAAGATTTGGACCAGTTTAGCTCTCTTTTTGATTTGGTTTGATCCAGGAGAGAGGAGAGATAAAAATATATGACTATTTTTAAATTTAAAACCCATTCACATGTCTGAAATAAGAGCCTCCTTGAAGTCTCCCCCTTTCCTTACCAAGGTGGCAAAATTGTATGATTACTCCAAAAGATCTCATTTTTTTAGTAATATGTCATAGTTTTTAAATAATAAATCTTGTACTCAGTCAACTCTTCATCTTATGTGGACATTTACTCATTTTTTGGTATTTTCTTTTATTGATTCGATTTATCTCATCTCAACACTTGGATTAATCTTATTGGTCCATAGGAACCTTAATTGGACCATAATCCACAAATTTCAAAAAATCTTGACCCTTAGGCTTTTAAATCATTTTTAATTGATTCCTAATGCACCTTGGAAAATTTATTTTGATTTTTTGTTTCAAGAAAACATATTTTTTATATTAGGAGAATTTGTTTATCCAAAAATATCTCAATATTGAATTACCACTCTCTGGAATTTTTTTTATCTCTCTACGCAAAAACTAGAAAAAATAATATTTTCTTGTATTCAGAAACACGAAATGATTACAGGGGATTGAAGTAGAGCCTGTTCATTAATCAGGCTCAGGAGTTATGAGATAACAATTCATTCAGAACATATCATTCATATCCTTAACACAATAATGGTCCATCATACCGAAAATTTCATATGAACATTCTTTCATGAGAATTTCAGTTATGCAGATTTTCAATTTGTCATCCCTTAATTAGATCCACTGGGTCAAGGGTTAACAACAGCAATTTATTAGCACAATCCACTAATCTCATAGTGATTTGCTGAAGTCATTATTGCCATTCCAGTTATTAACATCATTATTGGGATTCGTCCCATTCATCCTCATTGTGGTTTTGTTCAACTTATCACCTTTCAACCAAAATTCAAGAATCATCATTTTTTAATCAAAATCCAAATCTACTCATCAATTCTCAACCAGAATTCTAAAATCATATCAACCAGCATTCGAATTCATCAGTTGGATAGCATTTTTGCTTATAATTTCAAGGTCTTAGATTTACTCGTATTATATACTGCCAGTAAAGAGTTGCAGTTATACCTCAGTATATACGGGTAGTCACGGTCCTTGGAACTATAAGGTTGTCTAGGCCTCAAGCAAGTCAAGGATTCCATACAATTGCGGTACTTCCATATGAAGACCCAATTACCTATTTATGAATCTTCATTCTGAATATCAATTTGTATGAATTTCATCACACAATTACAACCTTTTACTGCTACTTCATAAATTTTTGACATTTCTTGCTTCTCGGTTGATCCATTTTAGCCAATTTGCTCTGATACCAGTTGTATAAGGTCTATCTCAAGGTGTGTGAAAAGAATCTTTCCACTGGCCAATTCCACTTGCATAGGTTTCCCGGATTTTTGATTTCGGACTAATTTACGTAGACATCTTGGGGAAATAAAAGAATGAGTACTTTCTGAATCAATCAAAAGCTTGAATTGCGTACCCTGGTACTGTGCTGGAGTCTGGAGAACTAAAAATTGACGGTTATTCCCTTGATGCTCTATTGCTGCATAGATCTGTCCTTTTTCTTCCTCCACTTCATCGGCTATAGTGACAGCTCTAGTTGCTTCAATCTGAGGTGGAACTCTCTCTCTCTTTGGTTGTTCTAATTTTGGGAGGGAGTTCGGAGACTCCTTTGCATGGAGGCTGTAGGTTGAGCTGGCACTCTTCTAGGGTTACCCTGATTTTGGCACGGGGGGGACCCTGATTGGACTGATACGAAGGAGTCTGTCTTTGAATTCTGGGACCCTGGCGTCCTTGGCCCACAGAAGAAGATGGGAAATCCTTAGCTGGTGCCCAAACCCCTAACATCCAAATTATCCGTTCTCGCTTCGAAGCTCTTTACTCTGCATTCTTGAGAGAGCCAAAGTTTCTGAGAAAGAACTTTGAGGGAAAGGTCTTCCTTCATTCCTGAAACTTCCGATCTCTAGATTCTGGTTGGGACCTTGATGTCTCTTTGGAGGCGGAAGGTTAAAAGAACTTCCCGGTGTCTGAAATCTTTTGAAGGATGAGGGATTTCATGATGAAGGCTTTGGCGAAGTCCTTTGCCATTCTGACAGCTTCCGCCATGGACACTGGCTTGGCATTCTTAACCAGTGTGTCTAAGGGTTCGTTCATTCCCTGAATGAACCTAGCCAAAAGTTTCTCTTCATAGAGGTGGTGAATATTTGAGTAGAAGAGCAAATGCCTGGTGATATTCTTCGATGATTTTTCTCCCCTGGTTTAGCTCTAAAAATTCATTCATTTTGGTTTAGCTCTAAAAATCCATTCATTTTGGTTTCTAAAAACCTGGGGGACAAAACCTCTTTCTTAAATATGCTTTAAGATCGTTCTAGGAATAAGCTTTAAGATCATTCCAGGACTGGGTATTCTTGACCAGATGGTTGGTGTCACAATGGTTCCTCCATGCCACCCTGGGTGTTTCCACATTTTCAGCCTGGCAAGAGCCATTTTGCTCCGCTCATTGTAGCCTGTGACATCAAAATACTCTTAGATCGTTCTAGGAATAAGCTTTAAGATCATTCCAGGACTGGGTGTTCTTGACCAAATGGTTGGTGTCACAATGGTTCCTCCATGCCACCCTGGGTGTTTCCACATTTTCAGCCTGGCAAGAGCCATTTTGCTCCGCTCATTGTAGCCTGTGACATCAAAATACTCTTCCATAGCTTCCACCCATTTCTCCACAGCCTCGCCTAAGTTCTCCCCTTCTCCTTTGAAGGGTCCTGGGCTGAGTTCTGTGAAGAGACTTGCGAACGTCGGGGTCAAGCTCTTCTTCTTCGAAGAGAGGGTCTGGCTGACGGCCATGGTTTCCTCACCTAATGATTCTGCCAAAAATGATATATTATTAAATTTTTATTTTGATATCATCCACAAGATCCTAAGACTTAAGAGGTTCGAAAAATAATTTCTTAAACAAGATAAATGATCTTATTGGAGATCTATGACATGTGTCCGGTAACAGATTTTACTTCATCAATTCATCAATCAATAATCACTTATACAACAGGGAATTTTTTCACAAAACATTTCTTTATTTATATAAAAGTTACAATATGTACATAGAGCAGCTCAGCTCCAGAAGACAAAATCTCCTCGGGAGATGCATAAGACGATGGTACTGGGCTATAGACATGCCCTGATACAAATGTTCCCTTACTGCCAATCAAGGGAGCTACTATCTTCTCCTTAGGAATAAAGCGCCTAAGGAGTTTCTATAGATTTGGCAGGAAAGTCTGAAATTTCGAGGCCTTGAGTGATATAAAATAACACCATGTATCACTTTGAGCTTCATCAGAATCATGGTCAATGAGAGATTCTACCTCAGCATCGCACGCTGGTCGCAAGAGGCGTGGACATACTGCCTTGTAAACCACTTGTGCTGCCATCACTCCGCTGGGTCAGGAAAATATAGATCCTCAAAATGGCATGCGGCTCGGCTTGTTCGAGTGGAAAAGATGAGATGCTCGAAGGCAAACACAGTCATGTCTTCTGAGTGAGGTCGAAAACACAAGATAAGTGTGGAACTTCCATCTATAAAATCAAATTCTTTGATTAAAAATCTTCATTAATGAGGCTTACAAAATGAAAATACAATATGTAAATGCTATTTCTGAACTTTTATTACAAGTTTTTGATAAGAATTCATTTGTCCTTATTAGCTTTCAACAAAGCTTTGATACCAGCTATGAGATCCCCCTCCGAGGGCACTGGCGCGGCGGAAGCACCATCGTCAGCCTCTCACACGGGGCGGGGATCCACACTTGAGTCCTTGCTCGTGGATGTCCAGATGAGGGACTAGCCCGGCAGTTCCTCCAAAACCGAGCCCGGAAAAACCTCCCTCGCCCGGAAGGCACGAGCAATTCCACCATGGGAAAATCTTCTAACGGGGGAATTAATCTAACGAGTCAAAGTCTTAACTAGTTAAATTGATCCGATCGAACCTGAAATCACATAGTCAGATCAAAGAAGAGACTTGCACTTGGTCCATAGAATCAATGCTTCTTTCCTTCTTTAACAAGGCACAGCCTGCTGATTCCCTCCCACAGAAAAAGGGTCTTCTCAGGACTTAATCTAACTAACGTAACTAATCCTATCTTAATTGTTTCGCAAGAATCCCCCGATCTAGCCTAACCCCAATGGGCCCATGGGTTAGCCAACCACTCGAGCCAACCACCCGACCACTGTATTGGTGGGATTCCTTTATAAATATTTGGTTGTGTTTTGCTCGGGTACGGAGGAAAAGAGTTCCCAGGCCCCCTAGCTGGCATTTCATGCAAAACTTAAGGTAGGCATTCCACATACACACCCAATATGAAATTGCCATTTATAACAGATTCGGTTGTCTTTAAAACAATCCTTCAATAGAAATCATAATATTACTGATTATCATCCTCCAAAATTCTGAGTCCATTGTGTTACAAAATATGTCATCTGGACTCTCCGTTGAAGACCAGCTCACCAACCACAACGAGATCTAATATCAAAATTTCATTCACAAAAATCTTTCTTTTTAGCCCATCAGAATATTTCTCGACGCACGCATGGATGTCCTTGGTCAGAACCCTCTAGGATCCTCCTTAAGTATCCTAGCACTTCACTTAGGGACCGCTTCATCGGTCCTTGCCCATCGTACCAGAAGCGCACCATTCTAACCGTACCGAGGCTGGTCAAGACCTCGGTAGGCTTTGTCGCCACGCGAGCGACGTCCCTCAACGACTCCCCGCCAGCTGTTGCACAACGAACCTCCTCTTAGTAAAACACATGCCAAATGCTTCCTCCAGCATTCTGGCATAATATAGTCCTTTAAATGAAAACAGAGGTTCTATGCAAGTAAAATTCCCAGTTTGAGATTGGTTCCAAAAAACCCCTTTTTCTTTAATTCCCAATTTCATAATCAGAATCCTTGATCTCTCATCAGGGTAATCTACCCACCATTTGATTGATTGTCCAGCTAGATTCTGGGTGATTTTGGTCAAAGGAAAACTAGTTTAATTCAACGGTAGTCTATTCTTTGTATTTAGGAACTGGAATCGGTCATGAAGTTTTTGCTTGATTTAGATCGAGAGATGGACAAGTAGGTTTACTGTCCGTCCCTCTCGTAGTCTAACCAAAATCATTTGGTTTAGTCCTAACAATGGTTTACTTCAGATAAACATCTATTTTTGGTTAAATACTACTTTAGTGATTTAACAAATTAAAATATCCAAAGATATTCTTTCTCTCACTTAATTTCTCAACCTTAATTTCCTAGGTAGAAATTATGGTGAAATTTCATCTTTTGACACCAAAAATTAATTTCAATTCTTTCTTTACTTTATTATCATAAAAATTTTCTTTTAACTAAATACCAATATCTATTTTTTTTGAATAAGCTTGAAATCCCTCTTTTTCTCATTTAATGAGTGCAATCCAAATGTCATGAGAATTCCTCCGCTCATTGTAGCCTGTGACATCAAAATACTCTTCCATAGCTTCCACCCATTTCTCCATAGCCTCGCAGCCTCGCCCAGGTTCTCCCCTTCTCCTTTGAAGAGTCTTGGCTGAGTTCTGTAGAGAGCTTTGCGAACGTTGGGGTCAAGCTCTTCTTCTTCAGAGAGAGGGTATGGCTGATGGCCACAGTTTCATGATTCTGCCAAAAATGATATATTATTAAATTTTTATTTTGATATCATCCACGAGATCCTAAGACTTAAGAGGTTCGAGAAATAATTTCTTAAACAAGATAAATGATCTTATTGGAGATCTATGTCATATGTCCGGTAACAGATTTTACTTCATCAATTCATCAATCAATAATCACTTATACAACAGGGAATTTTTCCACAAAACATTTCTTTATTTATATAAAAATTGCAATATGTACATAGAGGAGCTCGGCTCCAGAAGTCAAAATCTCCTTGGGAGACGCATAAGACGACGGTACTGGGCTATAGACATGCCTTGATACAAATGCTCCCTTACTGCCAAGGGAGCTACTATCTTCTCCTTTTAGGAATAAAGCGACTAAGGAGTCTATAGATTTGGCAAGAAAGTCTAAAATTTCGAGGCCTTGAGTGATATAAAATAACACCATGTATCACTTTCAGCTTCATCAGAAGCATGGTCAATGAGAGATTCTACCTGAGCATTGCATGCTGGTCGCAAGAGGCATGGACATACAGCCCTGCAAACCACTTGTGCTGCTGTCTCTCCGCTGGGTCAGGAAAATATAGATCCTCCAAATGGCCTGCGAGTCTGGCTCAGCTCGTTCGAGTTGTAGCCAGAAGAGATGAGATGCTCGAAGGTGAATGTAGTCATGTCTTGTGACTGGGTGAACGTGAAGTCACATAGTCAGATCATAGAAGAGACTTGCACTTGGTCCATAGAATCACCGCTTTTTTCCTCTTTTAACAAGGCACAGGATTCCCTCCCACTGAACAAGGGTCTTCTCAGGACTTAATCTAACTAACGTAACTAATCGTATCTTAATTGTTTCGCAGGAATCCCCCAATCCAGCCAACCAGCCCATGGGTTAGCCAACCACCCGACCATTGTATTGGTAGGATTCCTTTATAAATATTTGGTTGTGTTTTGCTCGGGTACCGAGGAAAAGAGTTCCTAGGCCCCCTAGCGGACGTTTCATGCAAAAATTAAGGTAGGTATTCCACATACACACCCAATATGAAATTGCCATTTATAACAGATTCGGTTGTCTTTAAAACAATCCTTCAATAGAAATCATAATATTACTGATCATCATCCTCCAAAATTCTGAGTCCGTGTTACAAAATATGTCATCTAGACTCTCCGTTAAAGACCAGCTGGCCAACCAAACGAGATCCAATATCAAAATTTGATTCACAAAAATCTTTCTTTTTAGTCAATCCAAATGTTCCTCGATGCACGCATGGGTGTCCTAGCAACTGCGAGCCCGTGCATATCACCTGGTCAGAACCCTCTAGGATCCTCCTTAGGTGTCCTAGCACTTTACTCAGGGACCGCTTCGTCGGTCCTCGCCCATCGTACCGAAAGCACACCATTTTAACCGTAATGAGTCTCGTCAAGACCTCGGTAGCCTTTGCCGCGAGCGATGTCCCTCGACGACTCCCCGCCAGCTGTTGCAACAACGAACCTCCTCTTAGTAAAACACATGCCAAATGCTTCCTCTAGCATTCTGGCGTAATACAGTGCTTTAAATGAAAACAGAGGTTCTATGCAAGTAAAATTCCCAGTTTGAGATTGGTTCCACAAAACCCCTTTTTCTTTAATTCCCAATTTCGTAATGTGAATCCTTGATCTCTCATCAGGGTAATCTACCCATCATTTGATTGATTGTTCAACTAGATTCTGGGTGATTTCGATCAAAGAAAAACTAGTTTAATTCAACAGTAGTCTATTCTTTGTATTTAGGAACTGGAATCAGCATGAAGTTTTTGCTTGATACAGATCGAGAGATGGACAAGTAGGTTTACTGTCCGTCCCTCTCGTAGTCTAACCAAAATCATTCGGTTTAGTCCTAACAAGAAGGATTTACTTCAGACAAACATCTATTTTTGGTTAAATACCAATTTAGTGATTTAAACAATTAAAATATCTAAAGATATTCTTTCTACTACTTAATTTCTCAATCTTAATTCCCTAGGTAGAATTATGGTGAAATTTCATCTTTTGACACCAAAAATTAATTTCAATTCTTTCTTTACTTAAATATCATAAAAATTTTCTTTTAACTAAATACCAACATCTATTTTTTTAAAATAAGCTTGAAATCCCTCTTTTTCTCATTTAATGAGTGCAATCCAAATGTCATGGAAATTCCTCTTTTATCATAAATTAAATCTATCTAGAATTCCTCTTTAAGTTAAATAAGAATATTAAATATTCCAAATATACCAAGAATTTCTCTTTTTTCATTTAAATGATTAAATTCCAAATATTATGGAAATTCTTCTTTCATCATTTGAATTTATTCATTCTTAAAATAATTTTAACTAAATTTTCTCTTAAAAATTAAATAAAAATATCCATTAATCCTAATATGAAAAGAATTCAACTTTTTCCATTTAAATGATTGAATTCTAATTATGATGGGAATTCCTTCTTTTATCATTTAAATTTTTCTTATGCATAAATTTTTTTAACTATAATTTCTCATAAAATGGAATAAAAATGTCCATTAATCCGAATATGACAAGAATTTCACTTTTTCCATTTAAATTTAGTCATGCATAAAATAATTTATCTAAAATTCTTATTTAATTTTAAATGAAATATCCATTATTTTAATATGATAAATTTTCTCTTTCTCCATTTAAATACATGGATCTCCATTATCATGGGAATTCCTCTTTTATCATAAAAATGAAATTACTGAAAATTCATCTTTTTCTCTAATTAACTATTTATACATAAACATTAAAACTATTTATACGTAAATTTTCATGGATATGA
The DNA here is from genome assembly GCF_041138505.1 of Cibotium barometz. Classification (NCBI taxonomy): domain Eukaryota; kingdom Viridiplantae; phylum Streptophyta; class Polypodiopsida; order Cyatheales; family Cibotiaceae; genus Cibotium; species Cibotium barometz. Next base: position 38,649,913 of record NC_141057.1, on the reverse strand, counting down.
CAAGATTTATTCATTTAACATAGGATGACTAATCCTAGAATATGGTAGGAAATCCTCTTTTCACATTATGCATAAAAATGATTTATGTGTTAATTTCTAAAATTTTTGCCATAGCTCCGCTTTGCTATTACTGATAATTTTTAATAATTTTGAAAAGCATAAGACTTAGTAATACACTTATGATAGATTAACTATCAATAGATCTAAATCCAAGTTATGGATCTAAATCATAATTTTATCATAATTTATGTAACATAAAAGCTTTAAAAAGCCATTTCTTTGGCCTCTAGCTTGACTAGCAGAGTTTGATTTTAGAATTGAGAATTGCTCCATGAGAAGCATCATTTGAATAGAGAATTGGTCATAGGAATGACCATTCTTTGGTGGAGAGAGAGATATACTTAAAAAGCATCCTAATATTGGCATGGTCTAGTTCACAGATGAGAATACAAAAGAATGAGGGTCATTCATCTGAACATTCTTCCATGAGAATTTCAGTTATGCAAGTTTTCAATTTGTCATCCCTTAATTGGATCCATTGAGTCAAGGGTTAACAGTAGCAATCTGTCAATAATCCACTAATCTCATAGTGATTTGCTGAAGTCATTATTGCCATTCCAGTTATTAACATCATTATTGGGATTCGTCCCATTCATCCTCCTATTGTGGGGTTTTGTTCAACTTATCACCTTTCAACCAAAATTTAGGAATCATCATTTTTCAATCAGAATCCAAATCTACTCATTAAATTTCAACCAAAATTCTAAAATCATATCAACCAGCATTCGAATTCATCATCTGGATAGAATTTTTGCTTATAATTTCAAGATCTTAGATTTACTCGTATATATTGGTAAAGAGCTGTAGTTATACCCTCGGTATATACGGGTAGTCATGATCCTTGGAATTATAAGGTAAATATCATCATGTCTAGGCCTCAAGAAAGTTAGGGATTCCATACGATTGTGGTACTTCCATCAATTACCTATTTATGAATCTTCATTTTGAATATCAATTTGTATGAATTTCATCACACAATTACAACCTTTTACTGCTACTTCATAAATTTTTGACATTTCTTGCTTCACAGTTGATCCATTTTAGCCAATTTGCTCTGATACCAGTTGAATAAGGTCTGATACCAGTTGAATAAGGTCTGTCTCACGTGTGTGAAAAGAATCTTTCCACTGGCCAATTCCACTTGCATAGGTTTCCCTGATTTTTGATTTAGGACTAATTTACGTAGACATCCTGGGGAAATAAAAGAATGAGTATTGTTTGAATCAATTAAAAGCTTGAATCGCTTACCCTGGTGCTCTGTTGGAGTCTGGAGGATTGAAAATTGACGGTTATTCCCTTGATGCTCTATTGCTACATAGATCTGTCCTTTTTCTTCCTCCACTTCATCGGCTATAGTGACAGCTTTAGTTGCTGCAATCTGAGGTGGAACTCTCTCTCTCTTTGGTTATTCCAATTCTGGAGGGGAGTTTGGAGACTACTTTGCATGGAGGCTACAGGTTGTGCTGGCACTCTTCTAGGGTTGCCCTGATTTTGGCACGGGGGACCCTGATTGGACTGATACGAAGGAGTTTGTCTTTGAATTCTGGGACCCTAGCTTCCTTGGCCCACAAAAGGAGATGGGAAATCCTTGAGCTGGTGCCCAAACCCCTAACATCCGAATTATCTGTTCTTGCTTTGAAGCTCTTCCCTCTGCATTCTTGAGAGAGCCAGAGTTCCTGAGAAAGAACTTCGAGGGAAAGGTCTTCATTCCTGAAACTTCCCGTCTCTAGATTCTGGTTGGGACCTTGGTGTCTCTTTGGAGATGGAAGGCGGAAGGTTAGAAGAACTTCCTGGTGTTGTCTAAAGGATGAGGGAGCTGGCTTTGGTGGGACTTTCACGATGAAGGCTTTGGCGAAGTCCTTTGCCATTCTGACAGCTTCTGCCATGGACACTGGGTGGCTTGACATTCTTGACCACTGTGTCTAAGGGTTCGTTCATTCCCCGAATGAACCTAGCCAAAAGTTGCTCTTCGTCTCTAGAGGTGGTGAATACTTGAGTAGAAGAGCAAATGCCTGGTGATATTCTTCGATGGTTTTTCTCCCCTAGTTTAGCTCTAAAAATTCATTCATTTTGGTTTCTAAAAACTCGGGGGACAAAACCTCTTCCTTAAATATGCTTTAAGATCGTTCCAGGATTGGGTATTCCTGACCAGATGGTTGGTGTCACAATGGTTCCTCCATGCCACCCTGGGTGTTTCCACAATTTTCAGCCTAGCAAGAGCCATTTTGCTCCGCTCATTGTAGCCTGTGACATTAAAATACTCTTCCATAGCTTCCACCCATTTCTCCATAGCCTCGCCTAGGTTCTCCCCTTCTCCTTTGAAGGGTCCTGGCTGAGTTCTGTGAAGAGCCTTGCGAACGTCGGGGTCAAGCTCTTCTTCTTTGGTGAGAGGGTCTGGCTAACGGCCACGGTTTCCTCACCTAATGATTCTGCCAAAAATGATATATTATTAAATTTTTATTTTGATATCATCCACGAGATCCTGACTTAAGAGGTTCAAAAATAATTTATTAAACAAGATAAATGATCTTATTGGAGATCTATGACATGTGTCCAGTAAAACAGATTTTACTTCATCAATAATCACTTATACAACAGGGAATTTTTCCACAAAACATTTCTTTATTTATATAAAAGTTGCAATATGTACATAGAGCAGCTCACTTCGAGAAGTCAAAATCTCCTCGGGAGACGCATAAGACGACGGTACTGGGCTATAGACATACCCTGATACAAATGTTCCCTTACTGCCAAGGGAGCTACTGTCTTCTTCTTAGGAATAAAGCGACTAAGGAGTCTGTAGATTTGGCAGGAAAGTCTGAAATTTTGAGGCCTTGAGTGATATAAAATAACACCATGTATCACTTTCAGATTCATCAAAATCATGGTCAATGAGAGATTCTACCTTAGCATGGCACACTGGTCGCAAGAGGCGTGGACATACTGCCCTGCAAAAACCAGTTGTGCTACTGTCTCTCTGTTGGGTCAGGCCCGAAAAACTTCCCTCGCCTGGAAGGCACAGGCGATTCTACCATGGAAAAATCTTCTAACGGGGGAATTAATCTAATGAGTCAAAGTCTTAACTGGTTAAACTGATGTGGCCAAACCTGAAGTCACATAATCAGATCAAAGAAGAGACTTGCACTTGGTCCATAGAATCACCGTTTTTTTTTCTCCTTTAACGAGGCACAACCGCCGCGTTGATTCCCTCCCACAAAACAAGGGTCTTCTCAGGACTTAATCTAGCTAATGTAACTGATCGTATCTTAATTGTTTCGCAGGTAGGAATCCCCCGATCCAGCCTACCAGCCCATGGGTTACCACTGTATTGGTGGGATTCCTTTATAAAGATTTGGTTGTGTTTTGCCCGAGTACCGAGAGGAAAAGAGTTCCCAGGCCCCTAGCTGGTGTTTCATGCAAAAATTAAGTTAGGCATCCCACATACACACCCAATATGAAATTGCCATTTATAACAGATTCGGTTGTCTTTAACACGATCCTTCAATAGAAATCATAATATTACTGATCATCATCCTCCAAAATTCTGAGTCCATTGTGTTACAAAATATGTCATGTGTCCGTTGAAGACCAGCTGGCCAACCAACGAGATCCAATATCAAAGTTTGATTCACAAAATTCTTTCTTTTTAGCCCATCTGAATCTTCCTCAATGCACGCATAGGTGTCCTAGCAACCGCATGCCCGTGCATCACCTCGTCAGAACCCTCTAGGATCCTCCTTAGGTGTCCTAGCACTTCACTTAGGGATCGCTTCGTCAGTCCTTGCCCATCGTACCGGAAGCACACCATTTTAATCATACCGAGGCTGGTGAAGACCTTGACAGGCTTTGCCGTGAGCGATGTCCCTCGACGACTCCCCGCCAGCTGTTGCACAATGAACCTCTCTTAGTAAAACACATGCCAAATGCTTCCTCCAGCATTATGGCGTAATACAGTCCTTTAAATGAAAACAGAGGTTCTATGTAAGTAAAATTCCCAGTTTGAGATTGGTTCCACAAAACCCCTTTTTCTTTAATTCCCAATTTCATAATCAAAATCCTTGATCTCTCATCAGGGTAATCTACCCATCATTTGATTGATTGTCCAACTAGATTCTGGGTGATTTTGGTCAAAGGAAAACTAGTTTAATTCAATGGTAGTCATTCTTTGTATTTAGGATCTGGAATCGGTCACGAAGTTTTTGCTTGATTCAGAGCGAGAGATGGACAAGTAGGTTTACTGTCCGTCCCTCTCATAGTCTAACCAAAATCATTCGGTTTAGTCCTAACAAGGATTTACCTTAGATAAATATCTATTTTTGGTTAAATACCAATTTAGTGATTTAACCAATTAAAATATCTAAAGATATTCTTTCTATCACTTAAGTTCTCAACCTTAATTCCCTAGGTAGAATTATGGTGAAATTTCATCTTTTGCCACCAAAAATTAATTTCAATTCTTTCTTTACTTAAATATCATATAAAATTTCTTTTAACTAAATACCAATATCCATTTTTTTGAATAGGCCTCTTTTTCTCATTTAATGTGAGTGCAATCCAAATGTCATGGGAATTCCTCTTTTATCATAAATTAAATCTATCTAAAATTCATCTTTAAATTAAATAAGAATATTAAATATTTCAAATATACCAAGAATTCCTCTTTTTCCATTTAAATGATTGAATTATAGATATGATGGGAATTTCTCTTTTATCATTTAAATTTATTAATTCTTAAAATAATTTTAACTAAAATTTCTCTTAAAAAATAAATAAAAATATCCATTAATGCTAATAGGACAAGAATTTCACTTTTTCCATTTAAATGATTGAATTCCAATTATGATGGGAATTCCTATTTTATCATTTAAATTTTTCTTATGCATAAATTTTTTTAGACTATAATTTCTCATAAAATAGAATAGAAATGTCCATTAATCCAAATATGACAAGAATTTCACTTTTTCCATTTAAATGATTGAATTTCAAATATGATGGAAATTTCTCTTTTATCATTTAAATTTATTCCTGCATAAAATAATTAATCCAAAATTCTTTTATAATTTTTAATAATTTATCCATTATTTTAATATTAAAAATTTCTCTTTCTCCATTGGAATACATGGATCTCCATTATCATGGGAATTCCTCTTTTATCATAAAAATGAAATTACTAAAATTTATTTTTTCTCTAATAAACTATTTATACATAAACATTAAAAATTAATTTATCATGGATATGACGAGAATTATTCATTTAACATAGGATGAATAATCCTAGAATATGGTAGAAAGTCCTCTTTTTACATTATGCATAAAAATGATTCGTGTTAATTTTTAAAATTTTTGCCATAGCTCCGTTTGCTATTACTGATAATTTTTAATAATTTTGAAAAGCATAAGACTTAGTAATACACTTATGATAGATTAACTATCAATAGATCTAAATCCAATTTTTGGATCTAAATCATAATTTTATCATAATTTATGTAACATAACAGCATTAAAAATCCATTTCTTTGGCCTCTATCTTGACTAGCATAGAGTTTGATTTTAGAATTGACAATTGCTCCATGAGAAGCATCATTTAAATAGAGAATTGGTCATAGGAATGACCATTCTTTGGGGGAGAGAGAGATATACTTAAAAAATATCCTAATTAAGCATAAATATAAACTTTTTGTGATAATTCATTAGAATTCTTTGGAGAGCTTCATTTGCATTGAAAAACCATTCGTTTGAATACTTCTCAAACTTGAGAGGGGTTGAGAAGTGAAAAACATATGGAATAGTAGAGAAAAAACATAAAGTTACATCTTACCTCTTGTTTTGCTTGCTTCTCTATTCTTAGAAGAGGCCCCCAACCAATCAATTGGTTAGTATGTTGAGAGGAAAGCTCCAAGGAAGCTTGAAGAGAGAGAGAAACTCCAATCTCTCCAAAATGTAGAGGATTTTTAGGGGATAATAGAAAATATGCTTATTCTAATGTAATATTGGCATGGTCTAGTTCATAGATGAAAATACAAAAGAATGAGGGTTTATTTATAGGTGAGGGAGGCCACTAACTGAGTCCAACTAAGTTCTAGAATTTTCCAGCTTCAGTTTGGCTGAATTTGGACAAGATTTGGACTAATTTAGCTCCCTTTTTTATTTGGTTTGATCCAGGAGAGAGGAGAGATAAAAATATCTTAATATTTTTGAATTTAAAACTCATTCACATGTGTGAAATAGGCACCTCCTTGAACTCTCCCCCTTTCCTTACCAAGGTGTCAAAATTGTATGATTACTCCAAAATATCTCATTTTTTTAGTAATATCTCATAGTTTTTAACTTGTATTCAGAAATAAGGAATGATTATAGGGGATTGAAGTAGAGCGTGTTCATTATTCAGGCTGAGGAAGAATCTTACACTAATGCCATGGTACCCTCTCACACATTCAAGAATCTAGGAATAGAAATGCGTACACAATGTGTGTGGGATTTGTGTAGAATTATTGAAGAGATTAATAACTTCACTTACAAGATTGTTTACATGAGCTCATGTCAATATCATATTAGCATGTACTCATGCTCTTCTTATCTTCAACGCATGGTTCCATAGCTTCCAAATGATCTCAACACATTAAGTGTCCATAGTATGCCCTTACCATGGCTTAAAAGATGCATAGGCAATCCAACAAAGCATCACTCAAGCATAGATTGCATTAAAGTATTTGTATGATGAAGGCTCTCTGAAATCCCTTGATTGGATATACCAATTGATTCAATCTTGCTTGATATGGTGTGAATCATGAAAGAGAATCTCTAATCAAGCAATTAACTACTCCATTCCAATGGCATCCAATGGTATATGGAATTGATAAAAAACTATAAGGTTCCCCCTTCTAAAATAGGGGAAACACTTAAGATAGTCCACTAAGTCTTAACTTGGAGAAAATCTCTTATTTATCGACACCTTGACCATGTAGAGATTCAAGGATACGATTCATAGGTAAGACCTAGTCCTATCCAACAGGGGGAGCGTGATCCCACAGGGGAAGCGTGATCTTCTAAAAATCAAATCACCCATAGGGTAATTGATCATAAATTGGACAACAACTAGACTTCTTATCTTCAACGCATGGTTCCATAGCTTCCAAATGATCTCAACACATCAAGTGTCCATAGTATGCCCTTACCATGGCTTAAAAGAAGCATAGGCAATCCAACAAAGCATCACTCAAACATAGATTGCATTAAAGTATTTGTATGATGAAGGCTCTCTGAAATCCCTTGATTGGATATACCAATTGATTCAATCTTGCTTGATATGTGTGAATCATGAAGAAAGAGAATCTCTAATCAAGGCATTAACTACTCCATTCCAATGGCATCCAATGGTATATGGAATCTCTAATCAAGGCATTAACTACTCCATTCCAATGGCATCCAATGGTATATGGAATTGATCAAGAACTGTAAGGTTTCCCCCTTCTAAAATAGGGGAAACACTTAAGTTAGTCCACTAAGTCTTAACTTGGAGAAAATCTCCTATTTATCGACACCTTGACCATGTAGAGATTCAAGGATATGATTCATAGGTAAGACCTAGTCCTATCCCACAGGGGGAGCGTGATCTTCTAAAAATCAAATCACCCATAGGGTAATTGATCATAAATTGGGCAACTACTAGACTTGATTAGAGGCAACGCTTTTTTCCTTATCCATGCAAGGCATAGCCGCTGGCCTAGTCTTCTAGAATTGAGTTGCCCAATAACCTATTTATCTAGCGTAGGGCTTTCACTTAATCTGTTGGAAAGCTACTCGACTAATCGGGTCCACCCGTTTGTAGGAGGGCATTCCATCCTCCCACTATCCACCCTACTCACGCGTCAATTTGTTTTCTAATTAATCCTACCACACTATTTGACATAAATAAACATGTTCCTTAATTAAAGCCCTTTTTCACAAGGTTTGTTAAAACAGTTTTTTTTCACACAATACAATAATGCCAAAGATAAGATATATAAAAAAAGTTTATACATGAGTCAATTCCATACAAGCCAAACCGGCTCTCTTATTCTTTTCCTTTATACTACCGATGATCTAGAATTCGGACTTCTAGCCTCTACATGCTGGGCAAAACCCTCCAGGACCATACACCTCATCGTCAGCCACTGGTGGCGACCGAGGACTCAAGCCGGCCTATCGCCCTCTCAAGCTCCATTGCTCGATCCTCCCGCCCCTCAGAGGGATGTCTGCACACTAGGGTGGGCTTATTCACCTCACTAGCCTGGGCCCTCTGAACTAGACAACATCATAATCTCTCGCCTCAATCGGTGAACCTTATTCTCCCAATGGTATGAGGGATACCTTGGGCCATTCTCGGGCTTTGCTCTAACGATGCCGCGCGGTTGGCCACCATTTCCTTCAGGAGCTTGTAAAGGGAGGGATGGAGCCGCATTGGGAGCATCTTCTCTAATCTCATTGTTGTGCGCTCCTCCCGAGGTAATATTTTGACGTTTTCGAGAAGGGGTCATCTTGAATGTCGTCTTGTAGGGCTCGCTGTCGCGGTCGAAACGCTCTAGTCAGATCTCAATTCCGAGATCGTTTGCTCACCATATGAGCAAAAGACCACAACGCATGAACCCTCTCTTAAGCCTAAAACCTCTTACTAAAGTCCACGCAAATGGGGGGGGGGAAGAGTTAAGGACACTGCCTCCTAGCAAGAGGGGGATAGAGGAAAATTGCCTTATTTTGAAAAGTGACAAGTGAGGGGGTGTGGAGAGGGGTGGCTGTACTACAGCAAGTACACTGCACTAGGACAGACGGCGGTATGGACGGTGGCACAGCAGAGCATAAGCTACGCAGAAATGCATGTTGCCCATGGAACACCCCGAGGGTTTATATATCTGTGGGGTACAGTTATGGGCATTGCACAAAGCAAGGACAAAAGGACGGTGTACTAGCAAAGGCTGTAGATCAATGGCCTACATGGCTCAGGGGGAAAGGTACGGTGTCGGTTAACAGGGAAAGGAGTGGTACGCATGTACCTTATCTAGTCAGGGGGCAGCATGGGTGTCCACGTAACAGTACGTGTGGACCACGCAGTGGGCGGTCGTCCTTTGGTTCTTGTGTGGCCATCGTACGGGCACCTTGGTAAGTGTGTACGCTTCAAATTTTGGGGCGAGGTCCCCAAATTTGGGACGTCGGTCTCGATTTGCATGCCAGACCGCCCGAGGGGGTGAATTTTTTTTTTGTCCGAGATGTTCTCTTGGTCGTTGGGGTGCAGACCGTTCGTCAATTGGACGCTCGGTTGTGCATTTAATAAGGTTTAAAGGTCATCACTTTTTAACTAAAAATGATTGAAATTTACGTATAAGCTTGATCCAGTGTCTGTTTTGGATGCTGTAAAATCCTATATTAGGGTAAAATCGCACCTAGATTCTAAATTTGGGCTCAAAATTTGAAGATTCTAAGTAGAAATAACTCATTTAATAAAATCATTGATTTTTATACCATAAAAACTCATAAATTTATCTATTACATGGACATTTCTTTATTAGTGAAGATGGGTATGTTACATCCTTCCCCCCTTAAAGAAATCGAGATGTCCTTATCTCGTCCATGAATTGGGGATAATCCTTTAAGAGTGTAGCTTCATCTTCCCAAGTTGCATCCTCTTCAGGGTAATCTTTCCACACCACTGTACTAGATGTTCTATAAGAGTTCTATTTCGGAGTTGCCTTTCCCTAGAATCTATGATGCTACTAGGCTGTAATTCAAGGACTCCTTGAGTAGGGATTACAACTTGTTCATCATCAAGAATATGATCGAGACTGGGTATATAAGATTTTAACAAACTTACATGAAATACATTGTGGACTTTGATGATATGGGCTGGGAGTTGGAGTTTATAAGCACTTTTACCTAGACACTTGATAACTAGTTGAGTTCCGAGGGCTTGAAATAAGGACTGCCAGAACTTTGAAGTGAAGTCAGAATCTCGGTCACTTACTATCTTTTTTGGGAGACCATGAAGTTTGAGGACTTCCTTGATGAATATTCGAGCAACATCAGAAGCTTTGAAGGTCTTCTTTGTTGCTGGTATAAGGTGAACTACTTTGGTAAGTAAGTCCACTACTACCAGAACGGAGTCATATCCTCCTTGAACAATGGGGAGACTTGTGACAAAATCCATACTAATGCACTCCCACTTCATTTGGGGAATATCCAAGGGTTGAAGTTTCCCAGGCATCTTGACCCTTTTAGCTTTGATCCTTTGGCATGAGAGACATTGCTTCAAGTACCGAACGACATCATTTTTCAAGCCTGCCCAATGAAAGCTCCTTCTTATGGCATTTAATGTTTTTGCATAGCCTGGGTGTCCTGCCAGCAGAGCAGGACTATCATGAGCTTCATGGAGGATTAGTTTCTTTAAAGCAGGATCCTTAGGGATACATAGCCAGTGATTGAAGTAGAGGCTTCCTTCATGAGTGGAGTATCCCTTGATTAGATTCTTCTCTTTCTCTGAATTTCCCCCTTCTTCTACTAACTTCATCATCCTCTGATAATCTGGATCATGAGATGAGACTTCTTCCACCTTGACCAGTATGGGATTATTTGGCATGAATTTCAATCCATCTCCTTTGCCGCATGTTGCTGAGGTTAGGCTGGGTGAAGATCCACTTTAGACTTTTGTGGTCAGTTACAAGCTGGAATTTGCCCCCAAGAGATAATGTCTCCATAATTTGAGGCAGTGAACAACTGCTAAGAGCTCCAAATCATGGGTGGCATAATTTGCTTCATATTGCTTCAGGTTGTGGGAAGTATAAGCGATTGTTCTTTCTTCTTGGCCTAAGACACCACCAAGTGCTAGACTACCGGCATCAGTAATAACCACTTCAAATTCCTTGGTGAAATCAGGAAGTTTCAGGATTGGGACAGAAGTAATAATGACCTTGAGCTGATCAAAGCTATTTTGATGGATTGGCAGCCACACTATTTTGCAATCCTTCTTAAGAAGATCCGTCAAAGGTGCAGCTACCAAGGCATAATCTTTGATAAAAATCCTATACCATCCCGTGATTCCCAAAAACCCACGAACTTCACGAACTAATTTAGGGGGTGGCCACTCCAGAATATCTTTGACCTTGGCGGGGTCTACTGAAATGCCATCTTTGGAAACGATGAGCCCAAGATACTCAATTTGATGAGTAAAGAAGGCACATTTTCTCTTCTTGGCATAGAGTTTGTGTCTGCGCAACAATTGCAGAACTCTACGCACATACTCCTCATGCTCTTCCATTGATTTGGAGTAGATTAAGATGTCATAAAAAAAACAAGCACAATTCATCCAAGTAAGGACGGAATATATATTACATTAGGTGGTTGAAGGTTGCAGGAGCATTGGTTAACCCGAATGACATTATAGTAAACTCATAGTGGCCATAACGGGTATTGAAGGTTGTCTTGGGTATATCTGCTTCCTTGACTTTGATCTGATAGTAACCAGACCTCAAATCTATTTTTGAGAAGACTTTGATCTGATAGTAACCAGACCTCAACAAATCTATTTTTGAGAAGACTTTGGCCCCATGAAGCCTGTCATCAAGAAGTTCATTGATGATGGCGAGGGATAGGATACTTATTCTTGATAGTGACTTGATTTAGTCCTCGTCTCGATAATCTATGCAGAGGCAGAGAGTTCCGTCCTTCTTTTTTTGGAAAAGAACAGGTGCCCCCCAAGGAGAGCTACTGGGGCATACGAATCCTTGCTCAATGAGTTGGGTAAGTTACTCTTTAAGTTCAATGGCTTCAGGAAGGGATATTTTATAGGGCGTTTTTGAGACGGATTGAGCTCTAGGGATCACCTCGATTTCATGATCGACTTCTTGAGGAGGCGGTAGCCCTGTAAGCTCGTCAGGGAAGATGTTAGAGAATTCTTGGAGCCAAGAGGGTTTTGTCTCCTTACTAGGTTCAATGGCTTTGTTGAGCTTGACTAAGAAAACTTGCTGACCCTTACGTGTTCCCTTGAGAAGATGCTTTGCCTTCACTACCCTAGATTTAGGTTTTTGTGTTATCCCCTGAACAAATATTACTTGGCCATGCTCATTTTCAAAAGTGATACTCCCTTGGTTACAATGAATGCTAGCTTTGTTTGTAATTAACCAATCCATCCCAAGGATTCCATCATAAATTCCTAATGGCAAGACTCTAAAGTCGCCACCATGAGTTCACTCATTACCCAGCTCAAAATCAATGTTTCCTATAGAGTGGCGAGATACTACTTTCCCACTGGCTAACTCTACAGTCATTCTTCTAGCTATTTTTTAAGCTGTTTTTTGACTCAAGTTTAATTTTTGCAAACACCTAGGAGAAAGAAATGAATGGATACTGCCACAATCAATCAAAAGCTGAAATGGCTTACCGTGATGAGTGGCTGGGGTTTGGATTACACCAAATTGTTTATTCAGACCTTGGTGTTCTACTACCGCATGGACAGTGGCGCGCTCTTCTTCAGCCATTTCCAAGGTCGGTTCTTCACTTATAATACAGGCGGCGGTCCTAGCAACTGATCCTCCGTGACCTCTGCCACGCCCACCGCCTCTAGCACCTTGGTGGATAGGGGTTCCACGGCCTTGATTTCCTCTGCCACCTTGGGGAAATGATGTTGCCATCTTGGGACACTTGGCCCTAAAGTGTCCCAGCTCATTGCACTCAAAACACAGAGGGCCTTCTCTGGAAGAAGCAGCACACGAGCGGGGGACAAAAGAGTTGCTTTGTTGCCCTCTGTTGTAGTAGGGAAAATTCTGTTGGGGTTTCTTGTAGGGTTGATCTTTAGGATTTGCCTCAGGGTAAGATCTCTTTTGAGGCTTAGGTTTGTCAGTCCTCATTTCTTTCACAAGGGGCTTTGCTCGTATGAGAGCATCCTGTAATGTGCTTGGCCTCATTGCTTCAAGGTGGGAATCTAAGGGTTCATTTAACCCTTGGCAAAAACGAGCCACTTGCTGGGAAGTAGTCATAGCTGGGGCATACTTCCGAAGAGTGATAAATTTGGATTAGTAGTCCTCAAGAGTTAAGCTGCATTGCCTAAGACTAAAAAACTCATTCATCTTTATGGATTCATGGGATGGGGGAAGATATCTTTCCTTCACGGCCTGCTTGATGTCTTCCCACGTTTGAGATGCTCGTCGGTGACTCCCTTGTCACGGCACCACTGTTTCCACAGAAGTTTAGCATCTCCGATGAGGCAAAACCGTGCAAGCATAGGCTGATTTGGTACTCCAGTACCGGCAGCAACAACAGAGAAATAATCATCCATCGCTTCAATCCAGACTTCAGCATCCTTCTCAATCTTTAAACCTTTTCCTTTAAAGGAGGGAGGTTGCATTTTCTTGAGCAGGAGCTTCTTCTCCTAGATATTAGTGTAAAGCGCATTAGGAAGTGGAGGGTGATCGTCCTAGCCCATCATTGGAAAAACAATTTTAAGATTACAAGATTCATACTTGCACAACGCTTATTTTGGAGAGTAAAACACTGAAATCATTTTATTTTCAAATATTTACAAGGACGAGTTTTATTACAAAGATCTCAGACTAATATAATTAGTCTTATTTACTATCAAGGGAAATTCCTAAGCTTGACTATGACATAAGGGTAGAGCGGTCCACATAGGTGAAATATGGGGGTTCCGCTGTAGTTTCTAAGACTCTAAAAACTGATGGTAAGGGTGGTAGACTCTGGATTGGGGTAGGTCCCAACATAGCTACTCTGTCAGCATGTAAGACCTACATCACTTGGTCATACACCAGCGATCCTGAGGTATGCAAATCCCATCTATAGTCACAGAGGTGTCGGCCCTGGGGGTACCGACGAACCAAAATAAACGGATCATCTTCAGCTTTTCAATCCAACGAATCTGCTTTAGGTCGGTGGTAAGGTTCCCAATTCGTTCTGCTCGGATGAAGAAATATCTCGGCCCACGACTCCAAAAATCTCTACCCCATCCTCTTTCAATACGAGAGAAATGAGGGAGGGACATCTTCTCTAGTATCTGCACCATGGTGTGACTCGAAATTTGAGGAGTGACTAGTAGTCTCGAAGATGCATTGGAAAACTAGAAACTTCGAGTAGGCATCTTCCTCTTCCTGCAATCATTCAAACATAAATTCCACTTGTTTTTTTAGTAGGATGTTTTTATTAATTAGCATTATGTTAGTAGGTAAAACATTCATTACAAAAAACAGTCCTTAAATGGTAATTCCTAGGAGCTAAGATCAGCTCTCATACCAATTGTAAGTGTCCCCCCTTCTAAAATAGGGAAAACACTTAAGATAGTCCACTAGGTCTTAACTTGGAGAAAATCTCCTATTTATTGACACCTTGACCATGTAGAGATTCAAGAATACGATTCATAGGTAAGACCTAGTCCTATCCCGTAAGGGGAGCGTGATCTTCTAAAAATCAAATTACCCATATAGGGTAGGGTAATTGATCATAAATTGGGCAACTACTAGACTTTATTTCTAGAGGCAATGCTTTTTTACTCATCCATGCAAGGCACAGCCGCCGTTGGCCTAGTCTTCTAGAATAGAGTTGCACAAGAACCTATTTATCTAGCGTAGGGCTTTCACTCAATCTGTTGGAAAGCCACCCGACTAATCGGGTCCACCTGTCCGTAAGATGGTGCTATCGGGGCATTCCATCCTCCCACTTTCCTCCCTACTCACGCATCAATTTGTTTTCTAATTAATCCTACCACACTGTATGACATAAATAAACATGTTTCTTAATTAAGGCCCTTTTCAACACACAAGGTTTGTTAAAACAGTCTTTTTCCACACAATACAATAATGCCAAAGACAAGATATAAAAAAAAAGTTTATACATGAATCAATTCCATACAAGCCAAACCGGCTCTCTTATTCTTTTCCTTTATACTGCCGATGATCTAGAATTCGGCCTTCCAGCCTGCTGGGCAAAACCCTACGGGACCATACACCTCATTGTTGTCGGCCGCTGGCAAGGACTCAAGCTGGGGCTTGTTGCCCTCTCAAGCTTCATCGCTCAATCCTCCCACCCCTGAGAGGGATGTCTGCACACTAGGGTGGGCTTATTCACCGCACTAGCCTGGGCCCTCAGAACTAGACAACATCATAATCTCTCGCCTCAATCGGCGAACCTTATTCTCCCAATGGTATGAGGGATACCTTGGGCCATTCTCGGGCTTTGCTAATGACGTCGCTCGACTGGCCACCATTTCCTTGAGGAGCTTGTAAAGGGAGGGTTGGAGCCGCATCGGGAGCATCTTCTCTAATCTCATTGTTGCGCGCTCCTCCCGAGGTAATATTTTGACATTTCTAGGAAGGGGCCATCTTGGATGTCATCTTGTAGAGCTCCCAGTCTCGCGGTCGAAACGTTCCAGTTAGATCTCAATTCTGCGAAGGTTTGCTCACCGTATGAGCAAAAGACCACAACGCATGAACCCTCTCTTAAGGCTAAAACCTCTTACTAAAGTCCACGCAAATGGGGGGAGGAATTGTGAGATGTCTTTAACACAAAAACGTTTTGCTGAAGGGGAGAAGGGCTGCTGTAAGTCTCTTCACACGGGGGGGAGAAGAGTTAAGGACACTACTGCCTCCTAGCAAGAGGGGGATAGAGGAATATTGCCTTATCTGAAAAGTGGCAACTGAGGGGGTGTGGAGAGGGGTGGCTGTACTACAACAAGTACACTGCACTGTGATAGACAGTGGTACAGACGACGGCACAGTAGAGCATAAGCTACGCAGAAATGTGTGTTGTCCATAGAGCACCCCGGGGGTTTATATAACTGTGGTGTACGGGTATGGGGAGAAGAGTTAAGGACACTGCCTCCTAGCAAGAGGGGGATCGAGGAGTATTGCCTTATCTGAAAAGTGGCAAATGAGGGGGTGTGGAGAGGGGTGGCTATAAGGGGCGGCTGTACTACTGCACTGGGACAGAGGGCGGTACGGGGACGACGGCACAGCAGAGCATAAGCTACGTAGAAATGTGTGTTGCCCATGGAGCACCCCGGCGGGGGTTTATATAACTGTGGTGTACGGGTATGGGCGTTGTAGAAAGCAAGGACAAAAGGACGGTGTACCAGCAAAGGCTGTAGATTAGTGGCCTGCATGGCTCAGGGGGAAAGGTATGGTGTCGGTTAACAGGGAAAGGAGTGGTACGCATGTACCTTATTTGGTCAGGGGGAGCATGGGTGTCCACGTAGCGGTACGTGTGGACCACACAGTGGGCGGTCGTCCTTTGGTTCTTGTGCGGCCATTGTACGGGCACCCTAGTAAGTGTGTACAGTCCAAATTTTGGGGCAGGGTCTCCAAATTTGGGACGTCGGTCCTCGATTTGCGTGTCGGACCGCCCCGGGGGCGAATTTTTTTTTGTTCGAGATGTTCTCTTGGTCGTTGGGGTGCAGACCGTTCATCAATCGAACGCCCGGTCGTGCATTTATTAAGGTTTAAAGGTCGTCACTTTTTAACTAAAAATGACTGAAATTTGCGTATAAGCTTGATCCGATGTCCATTTTGGATGCTGTAAAATCCTATATTAGGGTAGAATCGCACGCAAATTCCAAATTTGGGCTCAAAATTTCAAGATTCTAAGTTTAAATGACTCATTTATTAAAATCATTGATTTTTATACCATAAAAACGCATAAATTTATCTATTACATGGACATTTCTTTAGTAGTGAAGATGGGTATGTTACAAGAACTCCAAAACTTGAGAAGCATGGCTTGATCATTGGTCCATTTGAAGGATTAGGTTGCTTGATGATACCATTAGAGTGAATCTAATGATGGCTAGAAGAGGTTAATGCAAGTTGAAGTGGCCAATACCAATGAATTAGGGTTTCCAAATGGCAAACCCTAAATCACTTCCAAAATCAAGGAGAAATGTGGAAGATGAAGAGATAATGCCAATATCCACTAAGCTTTGATCTCTTGAAACTTATATTGGCTGAAATAGAAGTCTATTGTTGAAGATCCTTGAATTTTCAGCTTGCCTCTTCCTCCTCATGCTCCATAATCACCAAAGATGGTTTCAAAATCTACTTGTAGCTTGATTGTGGCACCTTCACTAAACATTATGAGTAATCAAAGATTAGAATGCCATGATTATGTTGGTTGATCTTGCAAAACATGGGCACAACCCTCTGTTATCCTCAGAGATGGATTCGCCTACTAATCGCCCCATTGGAAGACATAATGTGTATAATATGCCGACTTAAAATTTATCTAAGCTTAGCTAAGCTTACTAAAAATCTCAAGGCTCTCATTGCTCATGAAAGACACGCCGATATGTTGAAACAATGGCTATAGTAAAAAGGTACAAGCGGCCAAAAATGGCAAGAAGATTGACATAATCAAAACCCTAAAGCAATGCCTTGCTAAAACACAGATTGAAGTCCTAAATTCCTCCAAGATTAAGCAAGAATAAGAGGAAGAAGTAAAATGTTTTGGATTAGCAAAATCAGGACTAGCAAATTCCCCCAATTTTGGTCTCGACATTCAAATTTGATGAGGCCATCCCCAAAAATAATTGGTCCACCATAACCCATAGCCCCCAAAAGCTTATGAAAATGTAAATCAAAAAAGATCAAATCAACTCACACAATATCCCCAAAAATAAATCAAATCAACTCACGCAATATCCCCATTTCTTTAACAAGAAAATCAAGAAAGCTCAAAAGAATTCAAAAACATTCCAAGAAAATGGATCTGATACCAATGCAAGAAACTAGGGTTGGCCACTCAAGGCATGGAGTGACAACATGGGTGTGGGTCACCATCCTAACATCTCAAGAGGGATAAGTCCACCGTGGAAGATTGAGCATAAGAGCTCCAAGAAAATTAATAGTCAAAATGATCCAAAAAGGTGTACAATGCCCATGAGCCCTATGTATCATATAGCCCAATGCCACCAAAGGTACACATGTGAATGACCCTAAGCCCAAGTTCCTAGGCCCCAACTCGATGTGTATGTATCATCAAATCTACTTCCTTAAACCTTACTTCGTTGGGTAACTATGAATTGTCCCTAAAGATGTCAAGAACAATTTCGTTGATTCCTCTTTGTTTTAATATTTTCTTTAATGATCCTTCATGGTTATCTGGTAGTCCACTTGCTCCATGTAAAACTCCAAAGTATGCCCAATTTATTAGACAAGAGGTATTTTGTATGGAGAAGATTTGATAAATATAAGGATTAGCTTATAGAAATGAATAGAAAAGAGATTAAGGTGTAGAGATTAATGGGTATAGGTATGTATGGAGAAGATTTGAGAAATATAGGGATTAGTTTATGGAAATGAATAGAAAAGAGATTAAGGTTGGATATTAATGGGTATAGGTGTGTGTGGAAAATATTTGAGAAATATAGGGATTAAATTATGGAAAAGAATACAAAAGAGATTAAGGTGTAGGGATTAATGGGTATAGGTGTAATTAGAGTTAGAAATGAGTGGGTGTTGGTGTCCAATCAAGACTCGGAACTTGAGTGGTCCAAACCACCGAAAGGATACGTAACTAATGCCATTGTGCCCAACAACGATAAGCCAATACTAGCACGTTGCGCCGCCAATCTTCCTATGCTAAGGGAGTTAGTCGCAAATGCAGAGGTTCGTTTCTGCATCAGATGAGATTGCTAACGTGGCTCCTAATTTTGCTTCCAAATAGGAGTCACGTGTCCGGATAGAAATGACGTTGAACCCTGATTCTAGCAAGAAGACATATCCACACAGAAAGCACTGATGCAAACTAGGAATCAAATAGACTTATATAGTACACAGAATGGAGAATCACACCAACAATCACTGTATATCAGAGTGAAGGCTTAGCCCAAAGTAAAATGCAATAGCCCACAGTTGACACTCCGAACTCCCTTCTCTCTCTTGTATCCTAGTTCCCTTATCCTAGTTCCCTTTTACAACTACTTGGGTACTTCCCATTGGCAAGATTCAGTTACAAGGTTGTTACAAGAAAGGTATTTCTCAATGGATATTCAAGGCAACGACACTAGTGATATGACAAGACTGGGCACTGACCAATGGTTGGATGACCCACATCACCTGGCAATCATGGTGGACGCTACACAAGTAAGTGAAGCCCACATGATTCCTTTAGATCAGGATGGGCTATCATAGGGCAACGTGCATCTCATTAACCACCCATCACTTTTCCTTCTTTTCCTCTTGTGTTCTTGGCAGGGGTTGTGGAGTCAATCTCCTTCTTGAGGGCTTTTATAGTCAACTTATCCTGTCTTTGTAGTTCTTTGTACTTTGCCACCAGCCCTTCTTCCAGCTCTTCAATCTGTGCTCTCAGGGTAGCCTCATCTCCAGATTTTTCTTCCACCCTTTTTGTAGCTGCCCAGGCATGCTCTCGCAGCTCATCATAAGGGATTATGTCCATAGATGATACTTTGTGTAGTACTATCTCCTTTCCTTTCCCCTCAGGTTTCTCCAACGTCTTCTTCCCATCCCCTTTCAGTTGGATGAACTTTTTCTTCCATGTCTCTACTTCCAACCTAAGCTGCTCATTTTGATCTTACAAATCCTTTTTCCTACTTGGTGTTTGCTCCAGTGGGTCTTGCCTCCTTGTGTCTCCTGGGCTGTGGGTAATAGTCTCCATGACTCTTGTGGGGAAGGCTCGTGCCAGTTTTTGTGCATCCATATTTTCATCTTGCCTCTAGAAGGGGACTATTTACCTGTAGGAGGTAGGTGTGGGGGGCTGCATTGCCACTGTCAGCTTTTCCAGATATCCACCCCACACATCCTTTAGGTCCTCCATGGCATGTCCTTTCCATTGTTCCATCTTTTCTACATCATATACTTCTGGTTCTAGCGTTCAAGATTGCAAGTCGAGATTTTGTCTTGACTAGCTCCACTTTGTCTTTATTCGCCTTGGCCTGCACCTCTCTTATGATTTTGATGTGTTCTTATCTAATCAAGAGGATTTGGCCCTCAGACCTAACCTAGATCTCCCTTGGCCCTGGCGGTCCATTTCTTCCTTTAGCTACTTGTTGGCCTCTTTGTTCTGGGGCCAATACTCCCATTTCTGGAGTTTTAGCAGCTAATTATACATTTCTTTCACCTTGCTTGCTTCTCTCCTCCTTTTGTTTAACTCCTCTTGCACAGGTTCCTGTTGGCTCTTCATGGTTCCATCCTTGACCAGAGTCTACAGCTTGGTGATCTCCTTAAGTCCATTTGCCATGCACTTCTGTAAGTAATTGAGCATCCCCACACCTAGTTTGTGTCGAAGGACTCTGGAAACTGTGTAGGACGGGGTGTAGGGAGCTCATCTTGTGCTTCCACTTGCAGGGGTTATGCCTTCCCTAGTTGCAATTGTTTAGTGTCTTCAGCCTCTTGTTGTGCCTGTTCTAGTTGAGGGCGTCCTGCAATTGTTGTTTCCTGCTCTTCCGGCCTCTGTGTAAGTATTGACTTGTTGATGTATGTCAGCAAAGTCCTCCTTTAGCATTTTGCTTCTATTCACCTCCACTCTCTTCCCCTTCTTTCCCTTCTTCTTTTCTCCGAACTCAAAGGTTCTTTTCTTTTTGGTTATTGCCTCTCCAGAGCTCCCCTCTTACTAGGACTTTGCCTCTATCTCCTCCCTTCGTCATGCATCTTTCTTTATGTTTGTTTCTTCATTCTAGCTCTCCTCCCTTCATCATGCATCTTTCTTTATGTTTTTTTCTTCATTCTAGCTCTCCTCCTCCCTCTCTGTTGCTGGTTGTTCTTTGAAGAGAGCTATTAAGTAGGGGCCAATCTTTGTCTTGGTGTTTGGGTGGGTGACCTTATCGATTTGGTCTTTTAGGTTACTATATGACACCTCCTCCCAAACACCTTTGCTCTTGCCTCTACTGCCTTATCGATTTGGTCTTTTAGGTTACTATATGACACCTCCTCCCAAACACCTTTGCTCTTGCCTCTACTGCCTTCACCAAACTAAAGGCCTCTTTGGACATGTAGTATGGCTTTTGGGTGAGGTTAATCATCTCTACCACGAAGCGCATACGCTTCTGCCTATCTTCGTCTGGAGTTTTTATGATTTTGAACTCTTTGGCCTCGCCTTCCAATGGGCCGAACTCCTTGATGAGTCCTTGATTAGGTCTTCTTTTTTTTTTTTTTTTTGGCTGGCTAGATCTCTCCTTTTCCTTTAGCCAAAAATTTGAATACCTTTGCCATGTATAGGGCATTGAACAACTTTTTCTCCCCTAATGGAAGCGTGATGGTGTCAGTCTTCTACATCTGCTCCACCTGATCCACGGCCTTGTAGTTTTGTTATAGCTCCTCCTAGGGCATCTTAGTGACAAACTCCTTTATCTCCATCCTCTCTAGCCATTTCACAAGTCTTTCCACCTCCTCTTATACGGTGTAGGATAGAGGCTCGAACTCGAGCACCACAGTTCTTGCCTAAGGAATGCAGGGGTTGTGCGTGAGAAGGTGAGGAAAACAGAGTTAAATAGCAGAAAGGGAATCTAGCATGCAGAGAGAATTTTTTAAATGTGATTTGGGAACTAGGATTTTAATGGAGAAGCATTTATCTTTGCCTTTACCAAGTGCGACCATAATTGCTTCATATTCTCATGATTTCCCCAAATCTTCCTCGTTACCCAATCATCAGTGTTATGCACACTATTCACAAGGTTATTAATGGCAAGCTCCTTTTCATGTCCATGCACCCATTTTTGTGGCAACAACCTTGACTTTCTTGCCTATGCCATGCTGCTGCTACTTGGCTCCTCTCAGTATCTGTATATACCATTATCATATTTACAAATTCGGGGTCTAATTTTGGGCTATTTACTTTACTATTGTCACTTACTCTAGAATCTTGTCCTTCTTCATGTTCCTTGCTGAACTCGGATTCTGGTTCCTGAAGCATCTCTAGACTAAGAATCTGATTCCCTTCTAGACACCTTCTCCCTTCATCTAACATCTTTCCAAATAGGGCTTCAACTTGTATCCATTTACCAACTTCCTAAGTTTTACACCATCCAAACTTGCTAGCTCAAAAGTTCATGTCCCTAGCTTTCTTACAATCCTGTATGGGCCCATCCATATCTTTTTCAATTTTCCCGAGTGGGGTCCCATTCTTGATGTGAACAGTAGGACACCATTTCCTTCCTCAAATATTTTGAACCTTGTCTTTTTGTCCACTTGCAGCTTTCTTCTCTTTTGCACAATTTCTGTTGTGCAACCTCTTTTCATCTAGCTTCAAGAGTTTTTCTATCATGTGTGTTGAGAGATGTAATCGCAGTGTTGTGTATGTGTGAAAGCACCCTAGAGGTGCAAGATATTGTGGTGAGATAGGAATACCACATGTAATATTGTATGGTGTGTAAGTGTTGACCAAAAGAGCGAAAAAGGAGTTGCCACATGGATGATGATGTGTAAAGTGGGATAAGGCTAGAGGGCCTATATTATTGTATGGTTCACTTGAGATATGCAATAGAGCTATTGTTGAGTGTGCAATCTCTCTCTCTCTCTCTCTCTCTCTCTCTCTCTCATGGAGTTTTTAGTGTGGTTTAATCCACCTTAATCTTATGCTTAATCTATGTCTATCACCATGATCAATCCCATTTGTAGATTGTTAGCAATGTGCACCTCTAATTCTTCTGGAGAGAGCCTTTCAGTCAATGTTCCCCTAAGACTCTATGTCAAGAACTCCATGGACACTATTTCTTCTAGTCCATACACCATACTGAAGGGTGTAAGTCTTATTGCATTCTTATCAGCTATCTGAAACTCCCATAATGCCGAGTGCAGCTTTGTGTCCCGGTCATTCCTATTCTCATTCACTATCTTGATTAGGATTATCTTGAGGATCTTATTAGTGGACTCTACTTGCCCCCATTGGCTTTTGGGTAGTAGACTGTCAACTTCTTTGGTGTTATCATGTGTTGCTCCATTAGTTTCGTGATCACTTCATTGATGAGGTGAGTCGCTTCATCACTAACTATCTCTATAGGGCATCCGAATCTTGTCATTATGGTTGCATAGAGAAACTTTGCTATACGGATGATGCCTTACAGTCTCTATGGGCCTTGGCCACTACCCATTTTGTGCAATAATTAGCACCAATATGTATTTGTTTCTTGTCCTTTGAGCAACTGGTTTGAATGGGCTGATGAAGTCGAGACCCCACTTCTGGAATGGCTCGAGTGGCAGGACTGATTAGGAGGCATCCTGTCTGCATTATTTAATTACCCTAGCCTCCTTTGACACATGTCGCACTCCCTTGCAAACTTATGTGCATCTTTTAATGTAGTTAGCAACCATAGTCCTGCCTTGAACACCTTCCGTCCTCTGACTTCTCCGAAAAAATTCCCATCGCTTATTACACCTTGATGCGCTTATGCTAACACAACTTGTTGCTCGTGCTCGGGGACACATCTCCTAAGAATCCGGTCAATTCCCATCTTGTAGCGATGCCCAACCACTACCATGAATGACTTGCTCTAGAGAGTAAGCTTCTTTATTTGATCTCTCGACATATACTCCAAAAAGGACAAGTCGGACAAGAATTGTAGCATTTTGTCGTACACCAGCTGGGTCTTTCTCCTTCTGTGAGGAAAAGTTGTGCATCTGGGAAATTATCCACCACCCCTTCTGGTTCTTCTCTTGTTTCCAGTCATGAGACAAGAAGTCTGTCTCACTACATGCTTGTTCCCGGGGGTGTGCCTTATGCGCTAAACTCAAATTCCTACAACAAGACCATCCATTTGGCCAACTTTCTTGCAAGGTTTGGTTTGTTTATTAAGTACAAGAGAGCTTTGTGAGCCACATGAAACTTAAACATCTTACCCAGCAAGTCGTGCCTAAACTTCTTGATGGAGTAGATCATTCCCAGTGACTCCTTCTGTGTGGTGGATGTTGCATGACAAATGAAGATCAATACAAGGATGCAACAAAAAAGACACTTAGGGCTCTTGAAAAGAGTTCAAAGTTGTAGATGAATGTGGGAGGGGGCTTGACAATAATCCCACATGGGAACTTTTGGGAGTTCTAGAATTTTTGTATAAAAGGTGGCCCATTTGAGAGAGGGAGCACACTCTTTGGTCATTTGGTTGAGAGGCTCATAGAAAGAGCTTGCTCCATAGCTCCTTCTCAAGTGCTCTCCCAAGGCTCTCCATCTCCATTCTTGTTTCAATCATGTACTTTCTATTCTTTACATTTTCAATGATATGAGGTTTTGGTCTACACTCTTGCTAATCTAGATTTCTTAATGATGTTTTGATTTGTGAGTTATAGAGTGCTTGTGATGAAGCTTGTGCTTGAAATAATGTGTAGTTGAGGCTTGTGTGATAGCTCTTTGCATATTAGGTTCCTTGCATAAGTTGCATTTGTGTGCTTAAGTGTAGCCTAATCTTGATGCTTTGATTATGTAAGATTGATTGCTTGAGTGTTGAGAAGGATTGAGTAGGACTAGAGGTCATTAGTGTGTGGTTAACTCTTCTTCTCCCATTCGGGATAGCCTCTATGCGCTAACCGGGTTGCATTCACGGATTGACAAGTGTGTGGGTTGGAGTGTAGCCTCCGCTATGCTATGATGTCCCAAACAATGGCGCCGCTGCCGGGGAACGCACACCTAAGTTAGTGAAGGATGTTAACCATTACTTCTTACTAAGTGCTCCATTGATTGCAAAATCGTGGATTAGGGTAGATTAGAGTAGAGTTTGCAAGGGCATTGAGTGTGTGATCTCAAGGGTGCCTTGTGTGTTTTCGGTTTTTGATTAGAAGCAAAAAAATAAAATAAAATTAATTAAAACCCCAATGCGGTAGAGAAATCCCGCCATTAGTCAGATTTATGCACATTTTGTTTTTGCATCTTTGACGGCCTTTCTTTTAGTGTGTGGAGGCGGCCTTTCTTTTAGTGTTTTGTTGTGTTGTTATCGAGTAGGGAAGCATCTCCATAAGTGCAGCAAAGAAAATATATATATATATATATATATATATATATATATATATTACATTGGAGAAGCGTAGCAGTTCGAAGGACAGTTAGAAGGCGGCTTGCAGAGGCGGGTTTTAAAATATATATATATATATATATATATATATATATATATATATATATATATATATATTTATATATATATATATAATCTTTTTACGTCTAACGTGGTAGCGTGGAGGGGGTCGTCTGTACTGAGCGCGGCAGTGGGAGGCTGTAGGCTGTCGGAAGGTGAAGGCGGCCAGTTGAGGGAGCTGAAGGCGGCCAGTTGAGGAGAGAGAAGGCGAAGCCGACAGCAAAGGCGCTGAGGGGACGTCTGCAGGTGACGTGGCAGCAGAACCGACGTGGAGTTGCAGCGAAGGCGGTTGGAAGAAGTGTGTGGAGGCGGCAGAAGCCGGGCAAGAAAAATATTAAAAAGAAAAAAAAAAAAAAACCAACAGCAGCCTGTAGAGTGTTGGTCGGCATCAGGCTCAAGACTTGGAGAAGCAGTGGCCAACGGCTGCAGCTACAAACACGAAGGCGCAGAGACGACTGTAGCGAAGGTGACGTGGCTGTAAGCGGTGGCGCAGCAGCATAAGCGGGCAGCAAGAAGAGAGCAAGCGTTGACTGGCTGTATAGGCGGTTGCACGGGCGGCGAGAGCCTGGTGCTGAGGCGACTGCTGGCAGTTGCTCTGTAGGCGAATCTGAGGGAAGCAGAGGCGGTGAAGACGAAGCATTGAAGGCACACCTGCAGCGAGAAAGTCGGCGAGCGGCGAGCGGCGAAGCGGTGGAAAAAGATAAGGTAGGTGGTATTTTTCTTTTTTTTAAAAAAAAAAAATTAATTTTTCAATGTTTTTTTATATTTTTAAATAAAACAAAAAAAAATAATAATATTTTTTTATTAAAAAAGAGAAAAAAGATTAAAAAAAACAATTAAATTTTTTAAAAAAAAGAGATTAAAAAAGAAAAAGAAAGAAAGAAAAGAAAAAGAAATTAAAAAAAAAGAAGAAAAAAAAGAAGAAAAAAAAGGAAGAAAAAAAAAGAGAAAAAAGAAAACAATTAAATATTAAAAAAAATAGAGAGAAGAAAGGAAAAAAAAATATAAAAAAATAAAATAAAAATTAAATTATTTGTTTTTTTTAAAGGAGTCCATATTCTTTGCATATTTTTTATTTTATTTTTCATTTCTGTAATTTTTAGCATAATTAGAGTGATTTGCATTGTTTTAACTTTTTGTTATTAAAAAAAAAAAGACGAAAACAAAAACAAAACAAAACAAAACCAAAAAAAAAAAGAAGAAAAAACAATTTTTATTTTTGTATTTTGAAACCATTGTTCATCATTTAAATTTTTGCATAATTAAGGTAGCTTGCATTTTTTATTTTTTATTTTTTTAGAATTTTTGTAAATGATGCATAATTAGTAAATTCATATTTTTTATATTTGGCATGAAATTTATAAGTTTAAAAAAAAAACACAAAAACAAAAACAGACAAAAACAAAAACAAAACAAAACAAAAGGAGAAAAAAACAAAAGAAAACTAAAGAAAATTAAAAAAAAAAGAAGATAAAATTGAGTGTTTTTTAGGAGTCTACTTTTTTGCATAATTTGTAATTCTTCATTCTTTAATTTTTTGCATAATTAGTTTAACTTGCATTTTTTTAAATTTTTGTAACTTTGTGCATAATTAGTATTTTTTTAGTGTGATTCATAATTTTTTGTGTTAAAAAAAAAGTAAAAATCATAAAATCATAAAATCATTAAAAAAAAACATTTAAAAAACAAAAAAAAAGGGTAGATAGTACACTACACATATACTCATTTTTAGTTGTCTTTAGTGGTTAGGTAGGGAAAAATATATATATATATATATATACATATATATATATATTTTTATCAAAAAAAACAAAACACAAAAACCAAAACCAAAACAAACAAAAACAAAACAAAACAAAAACACATAAAAAAACCAAAACAAAATTTTGACCTTATGCACTTGCGGTCGGGATGTCGTGTAGATTCTGCCATAGGACCTAGGGCACCTTCTAGAGTACCTACGCAAGAAAGTGGGACCCAATCGGTAGGCAATTTGGCAGATATTGCTGAAACCCTTTCTGAATCCCAATCCGATACCCTTTCCTCTAGAACAACTAGTTCATTGTCCATGGACAATCTAGGGCCGACAAATAGTCATCCCGTAGCCCCAAATAGAACACCCACAAGATCCTTTAATCCATTTGAAGCCGACACCATGGGGTTAACACTCAATGTGAGACTCCAATATGTCTACACAAATGCTCAAGGAGCTGAGATCTTTAGGGACCCACAACAACAGTATCTTGTTAAGATCGCCGACTTTTTCTCAGAACTTGATAGAGCACCTCTAGTCAATGACCAGGGTAACATGTATATGGGTGGAGATGGTGTTCGCTACGAAGTCACCTACCATCCAGAAAAGGTAGACAAATTAGGGGAGCTCTCTAAAACCGAGTTCTTAGACTTATCAGAACTTTCCAGAGCAAGGGTGTCTAGAGATGACTGGCTCATTGAGCCGGACATGCCTGGACCATCCAATGCCCAGTCCTCAAAGCCATCCACCATAGATGATTTACTTCTTGTAGATCTAAATTTGGAAAGGGATAGGAAAGGCAAGAGTAAAATGGATCAGGGGGCTGAAAGCCAATGGGAGTTTGTACGACAAATTCCTGTGACAAAGGTCTTACAGGATGACCCACTTCAAGAGGTCTATAAGGACTCGTTAGAGGGATATTATGCCACAACTAAATTGCCACAGCTAGATCTTCCTCTAGCTTATGTGGTGGTAGTTGAGAAGCGTGCAGGACACATGAACAGAATAATTGATAAATGGGCCAATGAATACCGAACCTTAGATTGGAAAGAGATTCGGGAACTCACGTGGAAAGGACAACCATTATTTATGGAAATGTTCTCAACAAATACAGCCAAACCAGGAGAGACCATCTTTCTTGGAGAAACTGTTGCTCCTCCCTTACGAGAGTTCACTAGAGAGGGACCTTCAACATCTAAGTGGACCACTGCTAGTAGCCCAACTCTAGCACCAAGATATTGTCCTACACCAAATGTGCGACCATCGGTCACACCACAACATCATCTTTCTCACTATGACAATAGGAGGAGAGAGGAGCCAACTCGGCTTCCTATAATTGCACCTCCTGAAATGAGGGTGACAAGATCTTTGGAAGGGTTTGGTGAGGCTGGTAATAGGGTACCCACACCAATTTTGGAAACATGTGGACCATCTTTCCAAAGAGAGGAACAATTCCCACTGAGAGTAAGAGGCCGTAGGCCCTATGATGAGTATTCAAGACAAGTAAGGCCATCAACTCTTCAGAAACTGGTAAAGAAGTATGAAGGGTCGGGAGATCCATACGACCATGTAGCAGCATTTAGACAAGCCGTTCGAGCTGAGCAAGTGGCTGATAAGCATACTCAAATTGAAGGGTTTGGACTCACTCTTGAGGGAAAAGCCCTAGCTTGGTTTCAGGCATTAGAGGCTTCAGACAAAACTTCTTTACGAGTTTTGGAAGAGCGATTCATTGCTGCTTTTTCCTTGATGGGAATTCAACATGACACGGTAGCACACATCTACTCTTTCAAACAAGGTGAGAATGAGAGTGTTAGAGACTGTGTAAATAGAATGAAGCAGTACATTAATCATTGCCCAGAAGATGAGAAGCCCGCCCAAAGTCGATTAATTTCTCTCTTCTTAAAAGGCCTCAAAAATTCGACACTGCATACACATCTCTATGCGAAGAAACATACAAATTTCAATGAGTGTTGCCATGATGCTATGGATTTCACCGATAACTTCAAGTTCCAAGATGGTTCTGGCCCTGAGGTGAAACCTAGAGATCAGTGGGGTGATGACCAAAGTTCAGGGTCTAGCGCGCTAGTAAATCCTGACTAGATAGCCAACCTAGTGCTAAGGAGATTAGGACAAACCTATCGTCCACCCATGCAGCCACAACAACAGCAGCAGAGAATGAGGAGTGTGCTTCCTACAGGTCCTCATCTTTGTGGAGCATGTGGCGGTGACCATAAAACAGAGGACTGTAATACCTTTTCTCCTCTAGTCACAAACCAACCCACAAAAAAATGGTGCCAAGCCTGTGCTTGGAACTTTACTCACACCACACAGGAATGTACTCGCATTGCGAGAATGAGACAGGAACGTGAGCAGCCGAGGGGTGGAGGGGCTCCACAAATGTATCAACAGTATACTAATTTTGAACGTAAGCCACCGATGACACAAGAACAAGCACGACCTGTTCTTGGTGCTCAACCTCCTGCTCCAGGGACTGCTCCTGTGAGGGTTGTCAACTACGACAATTCAAATATGTGTAGAGAATTGGTAAACCCAGGCTATGTGGAGGAGGAATATGTATCATATTCATCCAAAGAAAATATTTTTGAAAGTCCCGAATACCCAAGCCCAGCACTGGAGATTCAACCAGGGGAACAAAACTCTTTAATGTTGCTAGGCGGCTACCAACCTAGGACTCCAGGCCCCTCAGGTCAATGGCAGCCAAGGAAAGTAGAGGCCAAACCAATGGGCCCCTGTTATGAGTGCGGAGAACCCCATTGGGCTCGTGATTGTCCACATCGCTCAAGGCAAGCATCTCGGTCAAATACAACAGTACAACAGTTTCCACCGATTGAAAGATATTGTCTAGGGTGTTGTGTAGAACACTTCCCAAAAGATTGTCTGTTGAAACCACATGAGGAGGGCACCTCTCAACCAAAGGTCTCACTCAACCTTGTAGGTACAGTTCCATCGCCACCTTCATCTGAGAATGAGGATGTCGTGCCACTTAGAGTCATGACTAGATCACAGACACGAAATGCAGAAATGCAAACTGATGAGACACCTCGAACTAGGGATGCAAAGACAAATCTAGTGGACAAGACCCTACAGTCCAATAGAAAAAAGACCACTAGGAGGAAGAAGAACCGAAGCAAACAAATTAAAAGTACATCCACTAGTTCTCAGGAAACCTCTAAACAAAACATAAGGGATAAAACTTTTACATCCCAAGAAGTGCGTGAGGAACATCAACCTCAACCTGAGCCTAGTGCTAAACAAGATGAGGCTAGTACGACTGAGGTTAGTTCTGGGGGCTCTGTTTTTGTGGATAAAGTGAATGAGACTCTAGAGGCCATCATTGATGCTCATAGAAGCCGCATTACAGCCTTATCTTAACTACCCAAGAAGCTTCAAGAATACCCAAACCCTCGTGAGGAGAAGATCAATCTAGCTGTACATCAGCAACTCATTAGGGAAGCTCAGTCAATACTTGAGGGACCACCACCACCTATTCCTCGGGGCCCGACCTCTCTTAAGCCAACATTAGAAACCATACCGGAAGTGTCATCAAGTAGGGAAATGAAAAGTGAGCTCATTTCACAAGCTCATAGCGAAAGGTCTGCACCAATTGACACTCCATTGAAAGAAGAAAATCTGCCACCACCTAGCCTTGTCTTCCCATGCAATGATGAAGTTATTGATGCTAATGAGGACATGTCAAATGAGATGTGGGCTGCAATACATGAGAAAGTTAATGAGAACATGTCTTCTATTAGTTCGCCTCCATTCTCTGAGGTGGATTTTACCAGAGGCATGGAAAACAAATTTAGACACCCAAGCATTCAGGAGGAAGTTCAAACAATTGTTTCTCCTAGAAGTAAGCATACAATGAAAACCTTACCATCATATCTGGGAGAATATGAGAATTGTTCTCAAACCTTGAGGATACCCTCCATACATAAAAGGTTGACAAAGGAGAAAGATATGAGTATGGAGCAAGCTATTTTGTCAGCACCAGTGGCTTGTACCTTACCTTTGCTCGATTTGATAAAAATTCGACCTGAGTTGTGGAATGATATTGCCACATGTTTGTCAGAGCAGGTATTGCTACAAAAGGGTCACCATGAGTGTACTATACACCCTGAGACAAAGCATGTAATGCCAGTTCCTATCAACAAAGTAGGAAAATTTTGTGAAGACGATCAGGGAAATGCTACCCTCCCATTAGAAGTGCGAAAAGTATCTTCAACTGCAATACTTGATAGTGGCGCAGGAGTGGGCATTGTGACAAGGTCCATTTGGGAAAAGTGGGGCAAACCAGCTATTAGGAGTACAAGGATGCGCTTGCAGCTAGCAGATGGAAGCTTAGAACATCCCCTTGGGCTGCTTGAGAACATATTGGTCACCACATGTGGGATTGAATATGAGCACACCTTTGCAGTAGTGGATTTTGGAAAGCATCCAAACTATGAAGTGATATTGGGTAGACCATTCATGCGACAATTTCAAATGATTCAAGATTGGGGATACAATTACTTGTACCTCCGACATGATTCTGTCATTACAAGGGTCAACCTAAGGAATCACTCATATCGTGATGTAACAAGATCTCCAATAGATGAGTTTGATTCTGCTTCATCTGAGGGCTCAAGAGTTACACTGTCAGATGGGCGAGAAGATCTATGGATGTGTGGAGCCTCATGTAGGGATTTCAACACTGAGAGACTTAAGGGTAATCGAAGTGTATCAGACGAGGCATACATTCCACAACCCTTCCCTGAGCATTTAATTGATCCATTAGAATGGAGTCATGTCCTTGCAACATTATCGACATGTGCTTTACCGAAGCCAATTCAATTCTATGACTCAGATGGATATGACATTATACCTATACGAATGGTACAACCACGTGCTCTTCTAGATCATTTGTACTATAGGGATACATCCAAAACAACAGCTATGCATGTCGAGGAAGTCTCAGTTGAGAATTTAACACTCAAATCTGTTAATGATGCTGATAAGAAAGAGACACAAGCTCCAACACAAATGATGTGGATAATTGATGAGTACTCAAGTGAGGGCCATGGCTGGCATGTTCCAACTACTCTAGTTGCTGCTCAAAGAAGGCCAGGCAAGAAGGAATTATCAATATGGCTACCCAAAGATGCGTACAAACTTGTACCATCTAGTCCAGCTGCTAAGCCTCCTAAGAAGCACATCATTTCCAAGCCTAAACCTCGGATTGTTAATCGATGGGTCCCAAAACATGTTCTCAAAGTACAAGGCTATTATGAGGGTGCAACAGTAATTTGGCTTCCAAAATGCCATGCTTTGCGAGGGGTGACAGAGTGTTTCAGAAAGATTCTAAAAGCCACTCTTGATTGTCCATATCAGTGGGTGCAAAAGAAATCAACACAAACTCTTCAAGAAAGGAAAGGTGGCTGTGATAGCACCTACAAAACTACTTGTGTTGATCTTCCTAAGACATGTATTGAAACACCGGTTGTCCCGATTTCTCCATATTACACAATTCCATCATCAACTTGTGTACCTACGACGACAGGTCTAAATGAGTCTCATTTGAGCATAGATTCTAGCATTTCAATGCCTAAATCCTCTTATCTTGCTCAAATTCCAAGACAATTGATAAAGTTCCCACCCAAGAAGGACATACCTAAAACCAAAGATAAGGCATTAACACTACAAATGAAGCTCTTTGGTAGATCAATGTTTGTATAGAGTGGTTCCTTATGCCTTTAGAGGATTATGTTCTTTTTGAGATAATATCCACCACCGGCGCACGGGTAAGTAAAAACGACTCCACAATAAGATCGACAAGCCAGGGCACTTTTCTCCCATTGGGTTTTTTCCCTCGGCTATATTCGGTGTTTGGCACCAATGGCAAATTTTATTTTTTTCTTTTCTTTTCTTGTTTGTTAATAAAAATTTTGCAGAGATCTCCGTAAAAAACAAAATCATCAAACACGCCCCAATAGTCCACCTATCGTGCAAACAAATTAGGAAGGGGGGAGACATGCTACGCTTACAAAGATCAAGGAGGAGCAATCTGCACCAAAATCAGCAATTCATCAATGCAAATGAACAACATCAAAAGGGCACTACAACAGGTGTATTCAGATCTTAATCTTTATTTCTTTATGTGCTCTTATCTTTCGAATATATGGTTTGCATGTTCACACAATGTTGGTTGGTTTAAGTTTTTGATTAGTTGTTAAAATATGGTGAGTGAGTTCTAGAGTCTTAGAAGACTTAGTAAAAGATATTTCTATTTAAAGACAGTGTAGAATATATACCAATGGAGTATGCCAAGTACTTATGTTTTCAAGGTATATTAGTTATCCCTAGTGGTAGCTACCTCTTAGATATGAGCTAGGTGCTAGGAGTCATAAAAATTTATGAAAATATACCCTAAAAAATATATATATATACAAAATGAATTGAGACATGAAATGTCTACCGCCATGTGAAATACTTGGTAGGACCTGAGGTTGTCTTAGCACCTTGGGGCCGAGGCCTTGGTTTCCATGGGGTGAACACTGATGTCTAAAAACTTCAGAAGAAGAACTTTGAGGAATCTATCGCCTTGATAGATGTTGGTAGGACTCGGGGGTACACTATGGGCCCTCAAGACCGATGCCCTCATCTTCATGGGGTACTCCTTAGGTCATAAAAGAAAGAAAAAGGGTCTGTCGCCCTTGAGATACTTAAGCGGTCTTTAGATTCTCTTGGCGAAGGTCTCTTGGCCATTGCTTGGGTCTCTTTGGGATAGAACCTTAATCTTCATCAACTTCTACTCACATATCAAAAAAAAAAAGAAAAAAAGAAAAAAAGACAAAACAAGAGTTCCAATCACCTTTGCTCATATTTAGGAGTAGGTATGCCATTTAGGAGTAACTTACATACTGGTAGGACATTGGGACTACGGTCATAACCGGCGGTGTACAAAGCACACTTGCCTTTACATAGCACTATCTACTACTTAAGTCTCACTTTGACCAGTCTTTACTCACCCATTTTAGTACTCATTAAAACTTTAATCAGCCTTGCACTTGTATGCTCACGTGTGAAATTATCATTGCTGGTTTTTCTTTTCTTTTCTTTTTTTTAATAAAGGACTTTACTTGTATCCATTGTTTTTTTTTTTTTTGCAGCTCTTGCTACTACCGCGCTTGAGGACGTGCGCAAAATAGGAAGGGGGGAGTGTTGCATGACAAATGAAGATCAATACAAGGATGCAACAAAAAAGACACTTAGGGCTCTTGAAAAGAGTTCAAAGTTATAGATGAATGTGGGAGGGGGCTTGACAATAATCCCACATGGGAACTTTTGGGAGTTCTAGAATTTTTGTATAAAAGGTGGCCCATTTGAGAGAGGGAGCACACTCTTTGGTCATTTGGTTGAGAGGCTCATAGAAAGAGCTTGCTCCATAGCTCCTTCTCAAGTGCTCTCCCAAGGCTCTCCATCTCCATTCTTGTTTCAATCATGTACTTTCTATTCTTTACATTTTCAATGATATGAGGTTTTGGTCTACACTCTTGCTAATCTAGATTTCTTAATGATGTTTTGATTTGTGAGTTATAGAGTGCTTGTGAAGAAGCTTGTGCTTGAAATAATGTGTAGTTGAGGCTTGTGTGATAGCTCTTTGCATATTAGGTTCCTTGCATAAGTTGCATTTGTGTGCTTAAGTGTAGCCTAATCTTGATGCTTTGATTATGTAAGATTGATTGCTTGAGTGTTGAGAAGGATTGAGTAGGACTAGAGGTCATTAGTGTGTGGTTAACTCTTCTTCTCCCATTCGGGATAGCCTCTATGCGCTAATTGGGTTGCATTCACGGATTGACAAGTGTGTGGGTTGGAGTGTAGCCTCCGCTATGCTATGATGTCCCAAACAATGGAGTAGTTCTTTTCTGGTCAACGAGACAGCCTTCTTCTTGTATAGTACACTCGTTTGTACTATCCCTCTTGTACTTCCTACATCAAAGCACTGCCAATGGCTACATCAGAGGCATCGACGAACACACAAAACACTGGGTCATAGTTGGTGGGCTGCTGGAGGATGGGAGCTGCTGAGACTATGACTCCTCTTGGAGGAACTAAAAGGAAAGAATGGCATAATAATTCTACCCTCCTCTTCTCAATAGACCAGCTATGTGTGCAAGATACCTTCATCTTGGAATCTAGACAATGGGGATTCCTCTTGTAGATTCTTAAGGGAAAGCATAATATAATAACTCTACCTTCATCTTCTATCGAGTAGATTTGTTTGTGAGTTATGTTCATCTAGGACTCTAGCCAATGGGGGCTCCGCTTAGAGAAATTGAAGGGAACATGTAATACAATAACTCTACCCACCTCTTCTCAATCGAGTAGATATTTGTGCAAGTTTCCTTCAATAACTTTACGACTCTAGCCAATGGGGACTCTTCCTGGAGGAGATGAAGGGAAAGCATGCTCTTGTAAAGGCTATGCTTCTACTCTGAAAACGAGATGATGAAAGGTCTAGTCAAGATCTACTATTATTGAACCTCGCCTTTGAAAAAAGGGAGCTCTCCAAATGTCTTTAATTCATTTGCGAATCTTAATACCAAGACTCAAACTTTTAGGAAAACTCTCTATAGCATCTCTAGTCCTCCTCTAGTCATGAGGGATTCTCTAGAACCAAGCCATAACTTATGCGAGTGGTTCATGCAATAATGTTAATCATGCCCCCATGATGACACACTAACTCATTCACATAGAGTCTATCAATGTGGGAAATTTTGATCCATGCATCCTCGTATTGGACTTAGAAATATGGAGATCCACTACTACTAGTGAGCTTGACCTAAAAGAGAGAGCTCCCCAAATGTCTTCAATTCATTTCACAATATCAAGATTGAGAATCAAACTTTCAAGATCACTCTTTGATGCCTCTCTAGTTATGAGGGATCCCCTAGGTGAAGGAGAACCATGTGATGATTTTTACGAGACTGGTGCATGTAATAATATTAATCATGCCCCCATGACGACACACCCACACTCATTTGCATAGAGTAGATCAATGTGGGAAATTTTGATCCATGCATCCTCCTATCGGATCTAGAAACATGGAGGACCCCATGGGTGAGGCAAAAATTTGTAAGCATCTTGGCCTTTCATGGTGAGAGCCAACTCCTCCGAGGAAAAGTACAAACTAGAGTGGAGTAGACCGAGAGGCTCCCACCCTTGGGGACTGCACTACTAAGAAACCCTATGTATCATGTGTGTTTAAGATATTAAAAAAAACCCTTACCTATGAATTTTTCATGAATAAAATGATCCCTTTTTTTAACGGACTTACATTTAAAAAAATTATTTGAAAATCCCTTTTGTAAATGTATTTCTATAAATTTACCTTAAAATTTTGAATTAAAACACCCCTTGATTTGAACTCATGTGCTATACTTACAGATTTTTAGGTGAACCTCCTGAGCTCTCACCATATCCCGAACTCTACAAGACTTCCTTGTGTTGGGTGAACCCCCTAAGCTCTCACCATATCCCAAACTCTACAAGACCTCTTTGTGTTAGGTTCCATAAGAGGAGTGAAAGGAGAAACCATGTTGGATGCTCACAAGGATTCCCCCCCAAGACTATTAAGCATTTGGGAATGTCTCTCCCTCTTTTGGGACCTACCATAACTAAAGTGGTGTGCTGACTCCCAACTGGGTGTAGCAGGTTTCCAGAATGAGTGGATGTAGACTTGGAATTTAATTGTCTAATGGTCTATAGCCTGCTCTTAAACCTTAAGCTAGTTCTTCAATTTTACTTCAATTGCTTCTACAAGGCTATTGGCCCTATTGGGACAAGGACCCTTAAAATATTAAATCACATTTTTAAAAAATAGATACAAGAACACAAGATTGGTTCCAATTTACCCCTTAAAAGAGTGAGTCCATGCTTCCTCGCGGTGTATTTTAATCAATTAAAATAGTTCTTTGGGGGCTCAAAATATATCTCAAGCAAGAATCTCTTGCTTTACATTACACATGAGCTCTTCTTCTAAAGTTGGACAATGACCTTATTTATGAACATTGTACCAAAAATCAAATGTCTATAAGAAAGTGTTTACATGTCTAATGTAAATAATTATCCACTGCATCGTTGAATAGCATGGATGCTCAAAATGGAGTAAACAATATGTGTCCCCACATGATGAAATAATAATGTGCTGATGCCTAAAGTCGAGCGTGCCAAAATTTGCCTAACCCCACAAGCTCACCTCCACATTATCTAACCTAAGGATCTTTGTTTACATTAACTACACCAATTAATTCCACATGATTTGTGTAGACTATATATCATTTTTATATAAAGCCGTTTCTTTCTTCTTAAAGAATAGAACCATATTTTTTAAATAGATTCAAAGCTATTAGGGTAAATATTTTTTATGATATGTATGTGAATGATAGTTTGATGCTTTATGAGTAACATAAGATTAGTATATGCATAAAAGCCACATAAAAAATAGTCTTTTTGTGATATGAAATCACAAGGTACAGAAATCAAATAAAACTCACATCCACTAATAATTTTAACAATTGATACAAGCAACTAAATTTACATCTAAAAGATCCAAAAATTCTCAAGTGGGTTGGTGGGTTCAATTGTAACATAAAAATGAGGAGGTTTTAGTTGTGGCATCCTTCTCTCGAGGGCCTCACTAAAGTTTATATATAATATCACTTGAGTGCAGATTATTATTGAAGTAGGTCCACTTACATTATTGATGTTTACAAGAGCTGTTTCATTTATTAACTTGCAATGGATCTGATTTACAATGGGGGTGTATAATATTCATTTTAAAAAGAATGCATACATACATATTTTTTTAGCTCACACAAGTATTTTGGGGGATGCCTTAAAAGTGAATACCTTTGGTCATCCTTGCAATCACTAGATGCCTTAAAAGTGAATGCCATGGATCATCCTTGAAATCACTAGATGATAAGAACAATTGCACTTGTCAAACCATTAAAATAAAAAATTGTAATAGATATTGAGTTATGTAGTCCACCAAGTATTGCTCTCCATCTTACGCATTTCTCATCAACCATTTGGTGGTTGTTCATCTATTTTCCGTCATGCAAGTTTCAAAATCAAAAGGTCCCTGTCTGAAATTTGTAAAAAGAATGGATTTTCCTATATGAGAGGATTTAGTTTGAATGTAGAAGCACTACTACTCAAGTTGAAGAAATGTGTTGTTATTTGGCCCATAATAGTTCAACTCAAGGAATAAAGTAGCATGAATGAGTGGCATGCGTTGAGCTCAACCAATAGCCTTCGAAATTAGTGTGCGCGTGCACGTGTGCTTGCCCCAACACGAGAGCAATCTTGTCAAATAAAACACGAGACCCTGAAACATTGGAGAGGCCACGCCAAACGGTTCTATTGGCCTAAAAGGATTTGAATATTATGAAGGTAAGGCGAAGGGCGGAGGCTATCAGTTTTCGAACGATTGAAGGCTTTTTCTTTTCTCTTTTGGGCGATTCCAGAAGTAGGAATCTAGGCACGTTAGTCTACTTACCTACGGTGATGCTTCTGAAAACACCTTTATCTCTGCGCGGCCCGATGGATTCGACGCGCATTACGTTCACCATTGTGTATGCGAGAGCCTATATATTGAACCCACATTCTTAGCTATTCTTCTCAACCCACCACCATAGCCTTGTCTGCTAAGCTTTTAACTCTCAAAGACACCAACATGTGGTTGCCTGCAATAGCTGCAACCCTAGTTTCTCTTACATGGCGCGTGGCTTCTTGTGTCTGAAGCTCAGTAGCCACACTTTTTCCATTCACAGCCTGTGCCAGGCCCCGAAGAGAGAGAGCACAGCCCGCAACACACTTAGCTATCTAGCTTGTGTTGTTAGGGCTGTGCTCTCTTTCTTCCGGTGCTGACGCCGACTTCAAACTACAGTCGACTCAACTCAGGAGATTAGGCCACGACAAATAGCCTCGCCTCTGGCGATCAACCACCTCTGCCTTGACTTAACGTCTTGATTTCTGGATACTAAGTTAGGATTTCAATATTTGTTGCAGCTTGCTGGTTGTTCACACGTCGGTGACAGTTGAAGTAGATTGTAGATAAACCGTATTTTCTTAAAGGAGAGCCATAAGTTTTTCCATCCTGTGCACATTCACTCGGAGTCCACATCCTCCGTGCTAAAATATCTTCCCTCATTCCATATATATACAAAAGTTTGATGTCATCAATGTAGAGCATATCATTTGTAGTAGAAAGGAAAGAGATGCACTTACATATCATTTGTAGGAAGAAAAGAAATGAACTTATATGAGGGTTTGTATCCTCTTGCATATTCACATTCCTCCCTTAATGCTATGAGATGTATGCTTATTCATTTTGGATTATCTAGGAGCTTTTGGGCTGAAGGCAGTTCATAAGCAGTCTTTGTTCAAAATCATCTTCCCACAACTGCACTTGTTGGTAAAATTTCCATTACAATTTGGACACAAAAAACTTCTTCTGTATCACATTTTTGCACCTTTGGATGCATTGCTTATATTCACATGCCAAAAGAAATGCGACAAAAGTTGGATCCTCTTGGTTTGAAAGTTATATTTATTGGATATTTTGATAATTCTAAAGGATACAAATTTTATGATTGTACTTCTTAGAAAGTCATCATCAGTGGTGATGCTATATACGTTCGATGGGAGAGGTACATGGTCTAGTAAGGATTTTGATGATACACAATCCTTACTCATTGCTTTTTCTTATCTGTTTGATAATCATTGTATCTCTCAAGATGCTGTGCATCCTCCTTATAAAGGATTCTAAAGACCCTACAAAGGATTCTAGTGATAATCTTGATAGATACATTGATCTTCCCATTGATATTGAATATGGTTCAAATCATGTCTATGATGACAGTTTTGATGATGCTATGAATGTTCATGAAGATCTAGAAACTTATACAAAAGCTATCTCTTCTCCACAAAAGGATCACTCAAAGGGGGCTATGCAAGCCGAATATGATTCTTTGATTTTCAAAGGTACATGGGTTCTTACTGATTTGCCTCCTAATCATGTTCCTATCAAGAGCAAATGGGTATATAAAACAAAGAAAAAAGCTAATAGATCTTTTAATAAGTTTAAAGCTCGTTTGGTTTTGTAAAAGGATACTCAGAAGTTGTAGGTGTTGATTATCATGATACTTTTTCCCTTGTTGTTTGCATGACTATCATATGTGCCCTTTTCGCATTTTCTCCTCATTTTGATTTGGAGATTCATCAAATGGATGTAAAAATTATTTTTCTTAACGATGATCTTAAAGAAGAGATTTATATGGAACAACCAGAAGGATTTTCAATTCTTGGGGCAAGGAACATCTTGTGTGTCGTCTTCATCGCGCTCTTTATGGTTTAAAGCAGACATCACGTTCTTGGTGTATCAAAATTGATCTCTTCCTCACATCGAAAGGGTTTATCTCTTGTTTCTTTGATCCTAATATATATATCAAGCGCGAAGGTATTCTATTTGTTATTCTTGCTCTATACCTCGATGATACCATACTTGTTTCGAATAATCTTAACTTTATGTAACTCATAAAGAAGATTTTGTCATCGGCTTTCGAGATGGTTGATCTTGGTGAGATTCACTCTTGTCTTCGTATTCAAGTTCAGTGCTATCGCCAAAAATGTATCTTGTTTCTTCGTCAATCAAAATTCATTGACGATATTATTGAAAAGTTTAGTCTCGTCAATGCTCATTCTGCAAATACTCCATGTCTTGTAAGCTCCACCAAGTATACAACTATGACGCATGATGAAGCATTAGCCCCACATCAACCTTATGCTAATCTCATTGGTTGTTTACAATTTGTTGGCTTAAACACCAGACGAGGTATTCTCTTTATGAGCTAATTTCTTGGAAAACATCTTGCTTCTCCTTCTGTTGGGCATTGGATTGCAGCCAAATGCGTTCTTAAATATTTGAAAGGCACTAAGACTTTGGACTCATCTATCACCGCCAACAAGAATCCTCTCCCTCAGATTCTTTATGTTTTCTTGGTTATTTAGATGCTGATTGGGTAAGTTCTCACTCGTCTATAGTGAAAACTGTTTCTTTGTTAATGGTTGCTTAATTTCTTGGGCTAGCAAGAAACAATGTTGTGTTGCAATCTCTACAACCGAATCTGAGTATGTAACTACATCTTTAACAGCTCTTGAATTGGTATGGCTTCGTTAATTACTTTTGTTGATCTTGGACATCCATTACCGTCAAATACTCCACTTAGATGTGATAATCAAAGTGCCATTAGTCTTGCCAAAGGATTATGTTCAACATATCAAATTCAAGCATATTTTTATTCATTATCATTATGTTCGACATGAAGTGAAGAAAGGATCAATAATGATTGAGCATTGCCCCATAGATCAGATGATTGCACCAAAGGATTGAGTGAAGCTCGATTCACATCATTACGTGGAGAACTTGGAGTTGTTGCAGCTTCATCCTTGTAGATAATCTTTC
The DNA here is from genome assembly GCF_041138505.1 of Cibotium barometz. Lineage (NCBI taxonomy): Eukaryota > Viridiplantae > Streptophyta > Polypodiopsida > Cyatheales > Cibotiaceae > Cibotium > Cibotium barometz. The sequence continues at coordinate 38,608,531 of NC_141057.1, read as the reverse complement.
ACATTACGCACATTGATCTTTTATATATGATATGTATGTATAGGGGCTCGGATTTTTCCCTTGTACTCCCCAAGGGTTTTTGCACTCGCAACTAGAGACCTTTGTTTGAGTGGGGGTGTTGGAGCTATATATATCACACCCTAACTTGAACTAGATCTCACCTATATATACAAACTCATAATCAATATGAACTAGTCTTTTGGGACCGTATATGGTGTGACTCTCTTTCTCCTTCTCTCTCTAAGTTACTATGTCCATATCTGTTCATGTTGTGTATTTCCAACAGTTGTAGTCCAAAAATCGACGGTGTAGATCAATTAGGTAAGAATGGAAAGCCCCAACACACCACAATCACTACCACAAGCCTAACTAAGTGGAGTGCACTTACCTTTCTACTCATCATGGGAAACTTGGATTCTCACCCACCATCTCGGAGAAGAGGTAACCATGTTAACTCTAGCTAGCACTTAAGAATACCCACCTCCCATTGTCACTCCCCTAAGAGTTATCTATGTAGCTAGCACTTAAGAAGACCGTGTTAACTCTAGCTAGCACTTAAAAAAACCCACCTCCCATTGTCACAGCAAGAGTTCTCTATGTAGCTAGCACTTAAGAAGACCGTGTTAACTCTAGCTAGCACTTAAGAAGACCCACCTCCCATTGTCACAGCAAGAGTTCTCTATGTAGAGCTTGGGAGCCTTAAAAGATAAGAGAACATGCTATCCTCTCAAGAAGTCACCAATCCTCTTTCACACTATCTCACACATCCACTCATATACAAGCTTAAGTATGGCAAGAAGGCAAGTGGATCACACACACACACACTCTAGACACCAATCCTCTTTCACACTATCTCACACATCCACGCATTTACAAGCTGAAGAATGGAAAGAAGGCAAGTGGATCACACACACACACACTCTCACACACAAGCAATAACATGTACATAAAGAGGAAAGAGGGCAAGAGAACTTCGGAACAAGGAAAAAAGAGCACACTGTCATTCAACACTCAAGGGATTCTTCTTTTTTCATTAGAGGAAAGGAGAAATTAACTTATATATGATAAATTGACATACGCTACAAGAGGATGATGGTATAGCTACACAATGTAGTCACGTGATGTAGTGAGAGCAAGTATTGAGAGAGTTGTCAAGTGCATGAAACATGACGTTTTTTCCTAGTATGCAGCTATAGCCGCATATATAGCTACATACTCTTATTAAATAAATTCTCCCATGATGCGACGCATCCTTTCTTTGCCAAAATTTTCTCCCAAAGACATATGCTAAACTCATTTCCTCTCCTCCATATTTCATACCTCAAAGCACCTCAAGCACCTCAAGTATGAAACTCATGCTCTCCTTCATTTATGTGCTTTCATAGTTTCATGGCGAAGGTAAGGATGTATATTCTCTTTTCTCTCACCTTTTTTTTCAATATCTATGTGCATACTTAGGTTTTGAGTCTTGTCTTCTTATTTTTCTTATTCTTCTCACTTTTCTTCAATTGCATAACTCTAACTTGTTTATTTTTTTGTGCTTTGACTTGTAGATTGGAACTTGTTATTTAACAAAAGCGTGTACTTCTCAACAAACACTCAACTCCTCTAAATTAAGGTAGGAGAACTTGTTGTAATGAAGCACAAGCATAGGTCAAAATATCTAAATAATGGGCCATGAGCCAGGTTACTATAAGTAGGACCTGGGGTTCATTGTGGGGATCTTTTGATCATTCATCACTTGGACATTTACATGTACTTTGAAGAAGATAGCACATGCAAAAGCATAAACAGTAAATGAGAGAGTGCAAAAGAGATTGAGAGAGTTGGACAAGATGACATTTTATAGCAGCAGTAAAGCTTTACAATGGCATAGCCGATAGCACGGTGTTGACCTTATTGAAAGGAATGGATGAATAAATTGATGATGGGAGGCCTCCTTTCATAGTGTTGTGTGGAAGCTTGCCGACCCCTAAAAATAGGAGAAAAAGCATAAAACACCCAACAATGGGTAGAGCCCATATACACAAGAGGTGCACAATTCTAACACTTTTGTGTATTTGATTTCTTGATTCTTGGTCTAGATCCATTTCAATTGATATCAGAGCTTTGCTTTTGATCCAATCTTTTGAATTTTCTTGAAAATATTTTGAGTGTTCTTGATTTTATTGATGTTCTTTATTTTTTAAATTTTCTTGATCAAGAATATGGATATGGTGACTTTGGATGGTTGAATTGCTTTGTATTTGTTTTGTCCTAAGATTTTGGGGCCATGGGTTTGATGGTGGGTACCAAATTTTGGGAGAGCCATACCAAAAATTTGAATCTCAAGACCAAAATTGGGGAATATTTTCCTAATTAGGTTTAGTTGCTAATCAAAATGTTTTTTCTTCCCTCTTCTTCTTTGCTTGATTTCTTTGAGCCATGGTGAGCAAATTATGGACTGAGAGTTTGTCAAAATTTGGGGATTAGTAAGAGAATGCCATCAGCTTCAATATAATCTTGGTTTCAATGGCAATTTTGTGCATTTTATTTGTGTTTTTCTCTGCTGAGTTTTGCCCATTTTCATGGCATTTGGAGCTTAATACCTAAGGTACAAACTTAGCAATGTTTGGAATGACAATTAGTATGAGGTATGTGTCAGGTGTTTTTGTGAGAGGTATTTCGGGCTTGTGTAAATACGTGTGCATGGTGTGAATGAAAACTTGGCCGTGGAATGCGTTGCCAGGTGTACAGGATGGATGACTTTTGTTTTAGGCCTGAGTTGCAGGCCTGTCCGGAACGTGGGTTGCTAGAGATGGTTTCAGCTGTTCGGCTTTGAGTATGTGTGCATCCTCAAAGAAATAACTGGGCAATTAAAGATTGCAATTGAAGGTATGGAAGCATGGGCACGGGAAGGTTGTGTTTGAATGTGTGTGGAGCATGGGCAAGCAAAGATGATGTGGCCAATTGCCTTTGTTTTGGTGTGAAAAGAAATATAATAGGTGGCTTTAAGTAAAATAAAAAATGAAAATGATAAACAACGTGGCCACTTATAAGGTTAGCTACGTGGATGTTTTACATGCTGCCAGCAAATCTTCTGGAAGCTGGCGAAGCATGAAGAGTCGGCGCAGTGGAGACAAAAGGGAGGCCGTCGCCCTTTTGTTTTCGAGGGTTCTTGGGCGCAACTGCAGGATTGCAGAGAAAGGAGCAGCGGGCAGAATCGCCTGTGCTATGTGTAGAGGCTGGGGGCCCTCCCTAGCGAAAACAGCCGCAAGCCTGGAGGGACGCTGCAGCAGACAGGTGCTGAAGAGAAGGGAGCGCAGCCTTGTGGAGTGAAGCGCAGCTGGTAGTCGGCCTGAAGGGATTTAGAGGTGGTGGGGCCTCCAGTGTGAAGAGAAGGTAGCCATCGTGTAGAGACTGGTTGACGAGCTGACAGTGTGGGGTAGCTGAGCGTGGAGGACACGCGTAAGAAGAGAAGAGAAGGTTGCCTTCGCAGTGGGTGGGGTGAGCGTCCAGGTGCGAAAGACTGGTCGTCAGCGACGACAGAGGTTCGTGGTGAAGTGCAGCCTTGAAGAGGCGCTGAATGCGAAGAGAGCGGGTGAAAGTCGAGACTGTGTGAAAGAAGAGAGGCTGGCCGTGTGGGAGCTAGTGGAAGCTGCTGCTAGCGTCAAAGAGCAACGGGAAGGAGACAGTGCAAAGAGAGAGAGGAAGAGCCGCCTTGGAGTGGTTTGGGTGGCCGAAGAAAGCAAAGGCGAGCACAGAGGGCTGTGAAGGTTACTTGGGCATGTTGGGTAGCTACTAGAGCCGTTGATGTACAGTTGCAGGTGCAGCTGGTTGGAAGCAAAGGGGACAGGCAGAGCGTTGGCTGGTGTGGGCCGCGTAAGTGAAGGCTGGAGCATGGACGGACTCAGGTGGTATGGCCTTGGTTCGGTCAGTCAGAGTGGATGCTGAAGATAAGTGGACAGCGTGTGGCTGTGGATATGGTAGAAGGCTGGTGGCTGGTGTGGGCCGCCTAGGAGACTGACAGAGTGGACAGAGAGCAGGGTGCCGAGTGAAGCAGAGAGAAAGGTTGGTGTTGCTGCTTGGTGGTGGGCCGGTAGCACTGCAGATAAGCTGCAGGTGACAGAGGATCAGAGACAGAGAGAGAGAGAGACGTTTGGGTAGCTGCTGCTCTGCTGACGACACATGCAGAAGTGATGGGCTGCAGAGAGTCGAGGGTTAGCTGGTGGGGCACCCTCTGAAGAGAGAGTGGCCGGGTTCATTCTGGTGTGATTGGCACAGCACGCAGGCAAGAGGTTCGTGATGATTGGGGATGTGGTGTATCCTCGGCAGTGACAGGCCTCAGTGAGTGTTTTGTATGATTGTGTGAGTAAGGCTTCTGTGTCGGGAGAAGCTTGTATGAAATATTGTGACTAGGAATATATTGCTGGGTATTTATTTTGGTCTATGGTGCCCCTGTTTTTGCTGTCTGTCTGGCGTGGGTTGGGTGGTGAAGTGTGAGGAACGTTCCAGCCGGTGGCTGGTGGTGCCCCTGTTCGTGTGTGTTATTCCAGGTTTGCGAGGTGAAGGGCTATAGAGGCAGTGGTTCTTTCTTCTTTTTTTCACCTCACATCCTTCTGGTGCCCCCACTGAGGATAGCTCTGGTGTTGTTCTTTGCCTAGAAGGGCGTGTGTTTCACTGAGGAGAGCTCAGGGATTGTTGCAGGTTGTCAAGATGTGGTCTTATCCAGAGTTTCATGGCAGGAAGGGTGAAGATTGTTGGAACTATATATATAGATGTGCTCTATATATAGAGGAGACCCATCTATATATAGAGCACATGCACATCTATATATATAGTTTCAACAAAGATGTGTGTGACTTTTTGGAGCAAATGGAGTTGGCATGCATTAGCAATCATGTGACAGATGAAGAGTAGGTTCTGAAGCTGATAAAGATTTTCTTGAAGGGAGATGCCGAAAACTGGCTTAAGGATTTTGAAGCACAGGATGCTGGTGTTTTGACCTTAGACAGGATGAAAGAAGGTCTTTTGGAGCGTTTTCAGCAAGTGGAGGATTCTAGTGTGCTTTGGCAGGAGTTGAGCATCTTGAAGCAGGTACATGGGCAATCACTGGATGATTTTGTGAAGGTATTTACATGTTTGTGGGGTAAGTGGTGCATGACATTGAAGCAGGAAGTTCCTCCTATATTTTTGAATAAAAGCTTGTTTATTGATGGTTTGCTACCTCATTTGAGGATCAGGGTTGAGTTAAAGAATCCCAAGTCATTTGATGATGCAGTTAGGGTTGCTAGGGAAAAGGAAGGCAAGATTCTGAAGCAGATGGAGATGGGTATTTATCCGTATGAAGGTGTTGTGTCTGCAGGGGATAAGCAGGTAAATTTGGTTGAGGTGGATAAGAGTTCTATGCAAAGTTTGATTAGACAGGAGCCTCAAAGGCCTATATAGGTGCAAAGGGGGATGTTTTATGTGCCTTCTAACTTTTTTCCAAAGTCTTTAAAGCATGTGCAGGTGGATGAGAAGCAGGTGAAGGAGCAAAGTGCAGATGAGGAGTTGCCAGTGGATTCTTCTTTGGATGAGGACGTTATGGCTGTACATGACAGTGAGTTGGAAGGTTCTATTGGAGATCATAAGCATTTGGATTTGGATGATATGCATGCACATGGAAGCAAAGAGGATGATGCCTTGGGATTGGCTGATGATAAGAAGGAAGAGGAGCTGGATACAGGATGCTTAAAGGATGATTCTTTGCCAGATTCTACAAGGGAGGAGGATGGGGTAGAGATTGCTAGTGAGATTGTTATTGAGAATGTTGGTGATGTGGATGTTCAAAATAGGGAGGACGACCTTATTATCATTGATTTTCTTGGGCAATTGGATGATGATCCAGTACCTGTGATGGAAAAGGTGGATGTTCTATCATGGGATGCTTCATGTGAAGAGGAGTCTTTGGACTGCAGTGACACCTGGGAGGTTGGCAATGCCGTAGAAGGCTATCAGCTAGAAGAGCGTGAAGATGAGAGTTCGATCGATAATGATGCGAAGCTCGATGCTGTCCTAGATGGTGTACTCCAAGACCTGGTATGCTTGGGGGAATTGGAAGCTAAGCAAGGGAGTGGGTGTTCTGGGAGTTTGAAGGTTGATGAAACTGTGGAGCAATTAGCTTGCGAGCTTGGAATTCCCTGTATGGATGCAGACATGGTTGTGAGTGTATCAAAGGCTTCTATGCATGTGGCTGAGATGTTGAAGACAAAGGCCATGGTTGAAAAAGATGTTGAAAAGATTGAATTGGAGGATGATGTTGTGATGCCTGTCTTGGAGAGCATTAAGGCACCTTTGGATGCTCCTGTGGTGGAGAATGATGATATGCTTGTGTGTGAAAATGTAAAGGTTGAGACTTGGGCCTCTCAAATGTTGTTGAATTGGATGTTAGCTGTTGTGATGCCGCAAGTGTTGAGAACTAAAATGTATATTGTAGGAGAAATGCTATATCAAGGTCTGTCTCGAGAGCAGGCGCCTATGGATGAGGATGTATGGAGAGAGACTATGGACGCTTATGAAGAGATGGATGAAAATGATTTTGGAGCACATGTGGTTGACGTGTGGTGTGCTTTGATGCCACTTTTTTGGAAGAATGTTATGAAGGTGGATGATGGATTGAAGCAGTTTCCTTTTGATCCAGGTGGCTGAGTTTTTTGACAGCGATTTGGAGTTTTGTACATAAGATTGTACATATTGTGCGATGAGTGTAGATGCTTTTTGCTGCTGAGCATGAATGCTCTAGCAGATGGGGGGGGGCAAAGTATGTCAGGTTTTTTTCTGAGAGGTATTTCGGGCTTGTGTAAATACGTGTGCATGGTGTGAATGAAAACTTGGCCGTGGAATGCGTTGCCAGGTGTACAGGATGGATGACTTTTGTTTTAGGCCTGAGTTGCAGGCCTGTCCGGAACGTGGGTTGCTAGAGATGGTTTCAGCTGTTCGGCTTTGAGTATGTGTGCGTCCTCAAAGAAATAATTGGGCAATTAAAGATTGCAATTGAAGGTATGGAAGCTTGGGCACTGGAAGGTTGTGTTTGAATGTGTGTGGAGCATGGGCAAGCAAAGATGATGTGGCCAATGTTGCCTTTGTTTTGGTGTGAAAAGAAATATAATAGGTGGCTTTAAGTAAAATAAAAAATGAAAATGATAAACAACGTGGCCACTTATAAGGTTAGCCACGTGGATGTTTTACATGCTGCCAGCAAATCTTCTGGAAGCTGGCGAAGCATGAAGAGTCGGCGCAGTGGAGACAAAAGGGAGGCCGTCGCCCTTTTGTTTTTGGGGGTTCTTGGGCGTAATTGCAGGATTGCAGAGAAAGGAGCAACGGGCAGAATCGCCTGTGCTATGTGTAGAGGCCTCTCTAGCGAAAACAGCCGCAAGCCTGGAGGGACGCTGCAGAGCAGACAGGTGCTGAAGAGAAGGGAGCGCAGCCTTGTGGAGTGAAGCGTAGCTGGTAGTCGGCCTGAAGGGATTTAGAGGTGGTGGGGCCTCCAGTGTGAAGAGAAGGTAGCCGTTGTGTATAGAGTGGTTGACGATCTGACAGTGTGGGGTAGCTGAGCGTGGAGGACACGCGTAAGAAGAGAAGAGAAGGCTGCCTTTGCGGTGGGTGGGGTGAGCGTCCAGGTGCGAAAGGCTGGTCGTCAGCGACGACAGAGGTTCGTGGTGAAGTGCAGCCTTGAAGAGGCGCTGAATGCAAAGAGAGCGGGTGAAAGTAGAGACTGTGTGAAAGAAGAGAGACTGGCCGTGTGGGAGCTAGTGGAAGCTGCTGCTAGCGTCAAAGAGCAACGGGAAGGAGACAGTGCAAAGAGAGAGAGGAAGAGCCGCCTTGGAGTGGTTTGGGTGGCCGAAGAAAGCAAAGGCGAGCACAGAGAGCTGTGAAGGTTACCTGGGCATGTTGGGTAGCTACTAGAGCCGTTGATGTACAGTTGCAGGTGCAGCTGTAAAGGGGACATGCAGAGCGTTGGCTGGTGTGGGCCGCGTAAGTGAAGGCCGGACTGAGGTGGTATGGCCTTGGTTCGGTCAGTCAGAGTGGACGCTGAAGACAGGTGGACAGCGTGTGGCTGTGGATATGGTAGAAGGCTGGTGGCTGGTGTGGGCCGCCTAGGAGACTGACAGAGTGGACAGAGAGCAGGGTGCCGAGTGAAGCAGAGAGAAAGGTTGGTGTTGCTGCTTGGTGGTGGGCCGGTAGCACTGCAGATAAGCTGCAGAGACAGAGAGAGAGAGAGACGTTTGGGTAGCTGCTGCTGCTGACGACACATGCAGAAGTGATGGGCTACAGAGAGTCGAGGGTTAGCTGGTGGGGCGCCCTCTGAAGAGAGAGTGGCCGGGTTCATTCTGGTGTGATTGGCACAGCACGCAGGCAAGAGGTTCGTGATTATTGGGGATGTGGTGTATCCTCGGCAGTGACATGCCTCAGTGAGTGTTTTGTATGATTGTGTGAGTAAGGCTTCTGTGTCGGGAGAAGCTTGTATGAAATATTATGATTGGGAATATATTCCTGGGTGTTTATTTTGGTCTATGGTGCTCCTGTTTTTGCTGTCTGTCTGGCGGCGTGGGTTGGGTGGTGAATTGTGAGGAACGTTCTAGCCGGTGGCTGGTGGTGCCCCCGTTCGTGTGTGTTATTCCAAGTTTGCGAGGTGAAGGGCTATAGAGGCAGTGGTTCTTTCTTCTTTTTTTCACCTCACAGTATGCCCTAGTTATGGGGATTTCCTCCACGTTTTTTTTTGGCCCCTAATGCATGCGATCTTCTTCACGATTTGGAGTTAATGCCTAAAATACAAGCTAGCCATGCCTTGTATATTGCTTAGTATGTTGTATGGGGTAATTAGTAGGCATTTTAACACTCTTTTCATGGCAATTTTAGGCCGCTATGTTGTCTTGAAATTGCTGCATTTTTGTTGGTTTCCATGAGGTTTTGGAGGTTCCGTAGTCTTCAATTAGTTTTTCTAATTCTTGGTAAGCCTTCATACATTCATATGATGGTGATTTCAAGCCTTAATAGTCAACAATGGAATCTCTTTACCTTGCCACCATGAGAAAAGATGTGGCTAAACCCAAAATTTTTGGATATGGATATTCTCACTCAAGCAATCAAGCATTCAACTCATTTCTCAATTGCTATATGTTGATTGTACCCTTAATGGTGATTGGGAATGATTTGTACACTTGTAATTGGAGTTTTTGGCAGCAAGCAAAAGGATCCATTATTTAGAGTTTCATAAATCTAATTAGTGATTTATTGGATCCATTAGCATCATTGGCTTGCCTATTAGCGAAAGTCACATGCTATTTTTGTTGAATGGTGGCCCATACCACTCTTATATTGAAATTTGAACAAGGATTGCCATAATTAACTATCACATGCTATGCATTGAAACATTGAGCTTCACATATTCCCATTCAATGCTAAACTTTCTCCATGGAATCTTGATCTAGCAAGGATTGGATGGTTTTAGTGGATTGGCTTGATTGAATGCACTGTGGTGAAAAGGGGATTTCATTGAGTAATGGATCCATTAAGATGGATATGGCACATGCTTGTGAATAATGTGGATGCCTTCCTTGTATTCTTGAGTCCATGGTGAGGGGCTTTGTACACTGAAACCATTTGGAAAAAGCAAAAGACTATTGGATCTATGTGTTGTAATGATTTAGCATGTTTCTATAAATGACATTGGCATGTGTCTCATGCTCTTATGCATTTATATGCTTTCCATTGATTCTCGCACTATTAGAAAGATAGTTATGTGGTGAGGGTACCATGGCACTTTGGAGGAGAAGCCAAGGGGTGAATGTCATGAATCCGGTGTGCCATGATTGCCTTGGGAAAGTGGTATATTGAAGGCTTAGGTACCCGGCGCATGAATACTTGGACCCAACCCTTGGGTTTATAATAATTTGTAAGGGGGTGGGAAGGCTTGGCTAGGAGATTAGCAAGAAATGCTCCATCGACATGCAAGCTTCAACGACATATGGAATGCAAGAGGTCATAATGGCCAACACTATGTGGTGCACATGAATTGGAACAATGGATTGATTTTGAAATGGAAATGATACCAAATACATTATGAATTATGTTCAATGATGCTTTGATATGATAAGTGCATTAGAAAATGTAAAGGATATTGTGTGAATGCCATTTTGATTGCTTGGGAAATTGAAATTTCATCCATAATACAAAGGAGACTATGGAGAAATTTCTCTAAAAGTTATGATGCATGGAGTGAATTGGTGGCACACAATTGATGAATGGAGTTGATTTTGATGGTCAATACACTTGGGGAGAGAAACAGGAAATACATCGCAAGTTGGAGTGCAATATGAGCCCAATGGAGCCATTCTTAACAATTCTTGCATAGGTACTAAACCCTAATTCAGTCAAAGAAAATTAGGACTGAAGTTTAAGTACTTATATAAGCTTATAGTAATGCCTTAGACGTACATAACAAGCCCATAACCTCTCCGTTTTGACATCATTTGGGTAGTCAAACCTAGGCAGTTGACTTTGACCAAAAAGTCAAAATAGAGCGCATTTGCATTTGGGGTGTGTGTGCATGAACAAGCCCTTAAAAGAGAGTCTATAAATGAGTGGGTAGAAGTAAAAGGATGAATGGAATCTAATGGGAGAGAATAAAGGTTAGCATGAGAAGATCTAGGATGTGTAGAGATATTCTGGGAAAAGTGAAGAAGTGGAGAGAATTAAGCAAAAGAGGTGGAGAGAATCAAGGATGAGGTGTCCCCCTAGATGTCGGGAAGGTGGCACAAATCAAGGAGAAGATCATGGATAAACTTGTATAAATTGAGCTTGTGCTAATGAGAATGAAGCTGGTTATTGTGTCAATCTCATGTCCACATTGTGTTTCTAATCACCATCTTTAATTGCTCTTTGATCTCGTATTAGTCCTCACTTATGCCATTATGAAGTGGTTAATATTCGACCCACCATATCTCATTTCATTGCATTAGTGATGGTATCCATGTAAATTTTAACTTGGTATTAGAGCCAAAGATCCATGCCCATCCTTGCTTTAGCCTATCATTAATTTCTTAATCCATCATTTAGTGATTTAATCACTATTGCCTTCATTTCACCATAGCTGCCCTGTACACCCCTTTGAAGAAGCAGTCAATGATCTTAAATGTGAGATCCCTCAGCCCCCTCCACGCACTAGACTGCCGGTAGAAGCTGACAGCGGAAGCAGCCCCCTCATGCGCGGGGCAGGGTTTCTCACTCGGGGCCTCGCCCACGAATGTCCGGGCACGAGACTAGGCTGATGGTCACTCCGAAAACCGAAACCGGGAAAATTTCCCATGCCCGAAAAGCGGGGACGATTCCACCTTTTTGAATTTTCTTAACGAATTTTTCTAATGTGATCAATTCTAAGCTATCCTTCAACTGAATAAACCAGATAGAAGGAAACTGTCACTGATATAATTTGATCATTTTAGTAAATTCAACGCTTTTTTCCTGATCAAGATCAGGCACAGCCGTTGATCCACTCATTTGAGAAATTTATCAAGAAATTGACTAGCTACTCGGATCCTAGCGTAATCCTAAGATTTTTCAGTTGATTATTAAAACTCCACTGATTCCAGCCTAACCCCATCCGGCCCATGGGTTAGCTACCACCCTGCACTGGAATCGGTAGATCCAAACAAGTACTCACCCACCCATAATTGAAATGCCATTCTTAACTTTAGCTTTAGAAAACAGATACGCACACACTCCTCTTTAAAACTTTAATCTATAAAACAATCAATTGACAAACAATTTACGGGTTACACATGTCATACTTCAAAATTTCCATTGAGTCTTTGTTTCTCACAAAACAGTATCACTCTGGACTCTCCGTTGAGACCAGCGAGTCAACAACGAGATCCAGTGTGATAGATTACAATAAACATAGGTCCATCATATAATATCTTCCTCGACATACGCATGGATGTCCTCGGCACCGCGAGCCCGTGCATCTCCTGGTCAGAACCCTCCAGGATCCTCCTTATGTGTCCTGGCACTTCCCTCAGGGACCGCTTCGTCGGCCCTCGTCCATCGTACCGAAAGCGCACCATTTTAATCATACCGAGGCTGGTCAAGACCTGGGCAGGCTTTGCCATGTGAGTTATCCCCCCTTGATGACTCCCCGCCAGCTGCTACTATTGCAACCGAACTTCCCTTAGAAAACATAAATGCCAAATGCTCCCTCTAGCATTCTAGCGTAAGACAGTCCTTTTAAGAAAACAAGGTTTCTATGCAAGTTTTCAGTTTAGATTTTGTTTGAAAACCATGAATAATCTTAAATCCGAGCAGCATAGATCTGCCATCTTTCCTCTTCTACTACATCTGAAATTGTGACTGCTCTGGCTGCTGCAGTTTGAGGCAGAACTCTTTCTCTTTGGTTGCCCTAGTTCTGGGAAGGAGTTCTGAGGTTACTCTGGACAGAGGCAGATGGCTGAGCTGGAGTTCTTCTGGGGTTACTCTGGCTTGGGCGAGACAGACCCTGATTAGACTGGTATGAAGGGGTTGGTCTTTGAATTCGGGGTCCTTGACTTCCCTGTCCCCTTGACATGGCAGGAGTCGGACAGTCTTTTATAACTGGTGTCCAAAACCATGGCATCCAAAACATCAGCTTTCAGTTCTGAGCTCATCCCTCTGATTTCTTAAAAGAGGTGAGGCTCCTGAGAAAGTATTCTGGGGGAAGGGTCTTCCTTCACTTCGGAATCTTCCTGCATCCTGATTCTGATTGAGGCCTTGCTGTCTCTTCGGGGGTGGAAAGTTTGAAGTACTTCCCTGGGCTTGGAATCTTTTAAAGTTAGAGGGTGCAGGCTTTGGCGGGACCTTTACTACAAAGGCTTTGGCAAAATCCTTTGCCATTCTTACTGCTTCAGCCATGGACACTGGCTTGGCATTTTTGACCAGTGTGTCCAAGGGTTCGTTCATTCCCCGAATGAACCTGGCCATGAGTTGTTCTTCATCTAGAGGTGGTGAATATTTGAGTAGAAGAGCAAAGGCCTAGTGATATTCCTCGATGGTCTTGCTCTCCTACTTTAGCTCTAGGAATTTGTTCATTTTGGTTTCCAAAAATCCAGGGGGACAAAATCTCTTTCTCAAATAGGTTTTTAGGTCATTCCAGGACTGAGTATTTCTGTCCAGACGGTTGGTGTCACAGTGGTTCCTCCATACTACCCTGGCTGTTTCCACTATTTTCAGCTGGGCAAAAGCCATTTTGCTCCGCTCATTGTAGCCTGTGACATCAAAATACTCTTCCATGGCTTCCACCCATTTCTCCACAGCCTTGCCCAGGTTCTTCCCTTCTCCTTTGAAGGGTCGAGTCCTATGAAGAGCCTTGCGAACATCAGGGTCAAGCTCGTCATCTTCAGAGAGAGGGTCTGGCTGCTGACAGCCCACGATTTCCTCGTCTCATGATTCTATCAAAAATTATATATTATTAAATTTTTATTTTGATATTATCCACGAGATCCTAAGACTTCAGAGATTTGGAAAACAATTTCTTAAACAAGACAATGATCTTATTGGAGATCTATGACATATGTCCGATAACAGATTTTTCTTTATCAGATCGTCCATAAACAATCACTTATACAACAGGGAATTTTTCTCCAAAAAACATTTCTTTATTTATATAAAAGTTGCAATATGTACATAGAGCAGCTCGGCTCCAAAATTCAAAATCTCCTCGGGAGACATATAAGAGGACCGTACTGGGCCGTAGTCATGCCCTGTTACATAAGTTCTCTAACTGCTAAGGGAGCTATTATTTTCTCCTAAATCGACTAAGGAGTCTATAAATTCGGCATGAAAGTCTGAAATTACGAGGTGTTGAATGATATAGAATGACACCACGTGTCATTTTCAGCTTTATCAGAATCATGGCCAATGAGAGGTTCTGCCTCAGCATTGCACGCCGGTGGCAAGAGGCATGGACAAATTGCCTTGCAAACCACTTATGTTGTCGTCTCTCCGCTGGGTCAGGAAAATATAAATCCTCGAAATGGCATGCGAGTCTTGCTCGGCTTGTTCGAGTTGAAGCGGAAGAGATGAGATGCTCGAAGGCGAACGCAGTCATATCTTGAGACTGGGTGAGGTCAAAAATACCAGATAAATAGGGAACTTCCATCTATAAAAATAATTTCTTTGATTAAAAATTCTTCATTAAAGAAGCTTACGAAACAAAAATACATTATGAAAAATGCTTTTTATGAGTTTTTATTATCAATTTCTGATAAGAATTTGTTTATCCTTATTAGCTTTCAACCTGGCTCTGATACCAACTGTGAGATCCCTCTGCCCCCTCCATGCACCGACTCCCGGTAGTTGACAGCGGAAGCAGCCCCCTCATGCGCGGTGTCGTGCTGTGACACGTCCATGTAGGGAAAATCTTCTCTGTGATCAATTCACATGAATTCAGAGACAAGGACATGCAAACAGTGATGTATAAACTGTACATGGGCTTGATATGCTAGTACTCTGTAGATAGGAGTTCAAATATAGTGTGATTTCAAGTATAAAGTGATACACTGGCATGGTTGATTTCTTTTGGGTATACAGGGCATTTACAGATGGGCACTTGGAAGGTCGCATTTGAGTGTGTGAAAGCATGGGGGATAATTGATGATAAAAGGGCCAAGGTGACAATGGGCATTGGTGTGAAATGGAATGTTTGGTGGCCATCCATTAGACACATGGCCAGTAATTTTAATGGCCACATGGAGGCGTGAAGGACTGCCAGCTGGAAGGCCTGGAAGGATGGCGAAGCTGGCGAGTTCGAGAAGCTGGCGAGTTGGAGAAGCTGGGGGGGCCTGCAAACGAAAGGGGTATGCCGCCTGAAGGGGGCCGGGGTAAGAGTGAAGTGCCGGGTGCAGTGATGCAAGCTCGCTCTGGTGCTGCAGAGCAGACCCGTGAAGAGTGCTGAGGCTGAGGCAGAGACGAAGTGGCTGGTGGATTCTGCAGGCGGTGGCGGTCGTGAAAAGGCGGGGGCTCTTGGACGCTGTGAAGCCGTGCGCTAGCTGCAGAGGAAGAGATAGATAAAGGAAGGCCGGGCTGGTAATACTGCGGGAAAAAGAAGTGTGGGCTAGCGTGTGGGAGCGGTCGGCGCAGGTAGGCGTGTGAAGAGAAGTGAGAAGGCTCTCTAGCGCAGCCTGACAGAGGAGAGGTGCCTGGGTAATCGTGAGGAAGAGGACCTCCTGGTAGAAGAGGGCTGGGGAGGACAAGTGAACTGCCTGGGGAAGAAGGCTGTGCACAGCTGCATATATAAAGGACATAGACCGGCTGCAACAAGTTCTCTCTCTCTCTCATTTCCCTCGCCTTCGAATAGGTCAACAACAGTATGGTTTCCTGCTTTTTGCTGATCTCCCTCCGACTAGCCAATAGTAAGCTGGTTTAATCCCTCTCTCGACTGGTTGCTCTCAGGCTGGTCGTGCAACTGCGAGTTCTTTCTCTACTGGATGCTCTCCAAAACAGGTCATATAGCTGTGTTCTCTCTCTCAATACAATGAGCTCTATTCTAGACTCTTTTGTATGGAACAAATCGTGCAGCAGAACTGTGTCACCTGTACTCTAGTCAGGTTGCTCTTTCTTTGGTGGAAGAGTGTTTCTTCTCTCCTACCCTCAAAACAGGATGTAAAAAAGCGGGCTACTATGGGGTATATTTGGGGTTGTTTATGGTTGTGTATGGGACTTTTATAGAGCTATTTTTCATGGAGCAGATCTGGCATGAGCACATAGCAAAAAACTTGGGCTTTTAGCCTTGTGAAGAAAACTTTCATATACTCTCATCTGTGCTTTGAGGAAAGCTTTCCAAGATATATGTGGACAAATACACTGCTGATTGCACCTGCACCGGCTTGAGAATCAGGGTTTTGAAGCTGTGATGCTGTGGTTTACCAGAGGAGGGGAACCCTTGAGAGTTTTCTTTTGTATTTTCTTTTAATGTTGATGCCCGTGTCTCAGGGCTGTTGAGACACTGTTATGTTTTGCCTATCTAAAGAATCTAGAGAGATTGGCTTGCAAGCTTCTGCAGGTGATGCCCCTTGAAGAGATATATCAAAACGACTCTCACAGCCAGAAGTCTCGCACTTTCCCAGTGATACCGTCCACGTCACGACAGCTTTGGTGAACCCGACGTGAAACCGCTGGGGTGAGAGTACGTAGAGATGGCTAGCAAAATGGAGCATTTATATGCAGAGATGAAAGAGCTTGAAGAGCGGTTCAAGAAGATTGAAGAAGAAAAGCAAATTCAGGAAGCGGTGGAAATTGCGGTGCAATTGGTATATAACAGGGTCAATATATTTGATGGTTTCGATCCAGAAAGCTATCTAAGGTGTTACGAGACAGAGATGAAGAATCAAGGGGTTCCAGAAAACATGATGATTGCATCTTTTGCATACCTTATAAGTCTTGATTTAAAAGATGAAGTGCTGGAACTAGCAGAGTATCACTCCAAACGATGGAGTGATTTTGCAGATGCACTTATTTATGCGAGTTCCATGAACCTAAAGCAGGAGCAACTTACTTGGGAAAAGAAAAAGCAAAAGGGTGATGAAATGAGGTATAATGTGAGGTGTGATAGTGTTCCAGCAACGATCCGAGCCAATTTAGAAGCGGTTGTCGATGCATGACTTATGGAGGATAATCAATTGCTATTCAAGGCTGATACAGAGATTGTGGAGGTTGTTTATGCTAAATTGGGACTACAAAAAGCCATTAGTGAGCATCAAGGCCTTCACAGTGCCAAAAGCGATGCTTTGCTACAGCCTCATAAAGATGCAATGGGTGAACTGTGCAAGTATAATCTGTCTTCCTTGTTTGAGGGTGCAGACATACAGGGTCCTATAATCATACCACATGATGTGTGTATGCCTATGCTTGAGGAGACACTTGATTCAGAGAGCTTCAGGACAGGTGCTCAAGACCCAATACACAAGAAAGAGGACATCGCTAATAGTTTCCTCTTGGGCTGTGAAGCATGTAAGCTGTGTAAACTTGAGGATTCTCATGACGAAAGTGCTCCTTCGAAGGGTATTCCTCAGGTGTCGTATCATATGTGTGAAGAACAGCAGGAACCAATGCTTCTTGCTGAAAGCATGATTGCAGAGTTTGAAGATCTAAGACAAGAAGAAGATGCTATCATTACTGCATTCTTATCTGGTTATGATGCTTATAAGCAGGATGATGTACATGAATATGCATGCGAGGAAAATAAAATATTACAAGATGGGCCACAAGTATGTGTGATTGATTTAGAGGGGGTGAGTGATATGGGTGATTCCAACAGTGATGTTGCTTCTGAAGCTGGTTGCCAAGGTTCTTTGGATTTGGGTTATCCTGGAATGCTAACTGGGTGTTCCAACAATAAACAGGGTGATGCTATGTCATCAGTGTCAGGGTTACCTTGCAACCACATTTGTGAGCAACAATCTCGAGCTTGGAAGCCTGTTTATGATGATGATTTGGAGAGGGAAATTGAATCTGTCTTTTTGGATCATACAGGGTTCAATGACATACAGATTCAAGGGTACTCGGGTGAGGGACCCATAATTCTAAGCCCATCTGCAGACAGGTATCAAGAAATACTGGGAAATAACATGCAGGATATGCAAAGTGTGGTCACAGAGCCTCATGAGGCTGTTTATGAGCAACCAAATGGATATAGCTATGGGGGTATGAATGTTCATGATAATCAACATGTGGGATTGCAAGATGATAATGGCTTCAATGAGATTGATCTTGAATTGGATGCTATCCTAGATGATGCATTGGATGATTTCATGATATATAATAGATCCCCATCAGCTTTGGGCTCTTCTATGCTTGATGCTAGTCAACTGTCGGTTGCAAGTGAGCAAGTGCAGGTGTTATGTAAGCCAAATGATTGTGATGAGATTGATTCAGATCTGAAGGCTATTCTCAATGATGCCTTGTTGGACTTTGTATGTGTTGATGGTGTGGATGCTTTGCATACTTTGCAACGGCCTAAAGAAGAGGTATATAATAGCATAGAGGAAGCCAATGAAGACCATGCTTTTCCGTCTTTGGATGAGAAGAATGAATGTTTGTCAGTGGGTGAGCTGGATCAGGGCAAGGTAGATTTGGACGGGATGTTACCAAGTGTGTGTTCCATGCTGTTAATGCAGTTGTTACTTGGTGTGGCCATACAATATGTGGTGCAAAGGCTTCAAACATGGCCTGAGGAAAATTTTGAAGGAAATTATTTTGAAGAGCATCCCACTTTGAATGATGAGGATAATTATGCATATGCAGAGAATCTAAGTGAGGATAGGGCTTCATATGAGCAAAGGATATGGCACATATGCCAAAAGCGGTTGGTATTTGATCCAGGTGGGAAAGCAGAACCATTCAGATGTGATTGCTAAGATATAAATATCTTGCAGGCTAGGGGGGTAGGTTAAGATGTCATGCTATGTTTCAACAATGGATAACCCCTTGTGAGTGGCACTATGTATATTCTTCTAATGTTTCATGTTTACTAGGGTGATACCAACTGGGTCAGGTTTGACAGGGTTTAAGATGCCTAGTTGGATGCTTGTACATATACCAATGTTGGTGTGCAAATAATGCATGGACACTGAATTCCAGGACCAATGTGGCACATACCGGAGGATGTGCAGGCTTAGAGGGGGTGGATGTCGTGTTGTGACACGTCCATGTAGGGAAAATCTTCTCTGTGATCAATTCACATGAATTCAGAGACAAGGACATGCAAACAGTGATGTATAAACTGTACATGGGCTTGATATGCTAGTACTCTGTAGATAGGAGTTCAAATATAGTGTGATTTCAAGTATAAAGTGATACACTGGCATGGTTGATTTCTTTTGGGTATACAGGGCATTTACAGATGGGCACTTGGAAGGTCGCATTTGAGTGTGTGAAAGCATGGGGGATAATTGATGATAAAAGGGCCAAGGTGACAATGGGCATTGGTGTGAAATGGAATGTTTGGTGGCCATCCATTAGACACATGGCCAGTAATTTTAATGGCCACATGGAGGCGTGAAGGACTGCCAGCTGGAAGGCCTGGAAGGATGGCGAAGCTGGCGAGTTTGAGAAGCTGGCGAGTTGGAGAAACTGGGGGGGCCTGCAAACGAAAGGGGTATGCCGCCTGAAGGGGGCCGGGGTAAGAGTGAAGAGCCAGGTGCAGTGATGCAAGCTCGCTCTGGTGCTGCAGCAGACCCGTGAAGAGTGCTGAGGCTGAGGCAGAGACGAAGTGGCTGGTGGATTCTGCAGGCGGTGGCGGTCGTGAAAAGGCGGGGGCTCTTGGACGCTGTGAAGCCGTGCGCTAGCTGCAGAGGAAGAGATAGAGAAAGGAAGGCCGGGCTGGTAATACTGTGGGAAAAAGAAGTGTGGGCTGGCGTGTGGGAGCCGTCGCAGGTAGGCGTGTGAAGAGAAGTGAGAAGGCTCTCTGGCGCAGCTGCTGACAGAGGAGAGGTGCCTGGGTAATCGTGAGGAAGAGGACCGCCTGGTAGAAGAGGGCTGGGGAGGACAAGTGAACTGCCTGGGGAAGAAGGCTGTGCACAGCTGCAGATATAAAGGACATAGACCGGCTGCAAGAAAAATAGGTGGAGAGAATCAAGGATGAGGTGTCTCCCCAGATGTAGGGGAGGTGGCACAAATCAAGGACCAGATCATGGATAAACTTGTATAAATTGAGCTTGTGCTAATGAGAATGAAGCTGATTATTGTGTCAATCTCATGTCCACATTGCTTCTAATCACCATCTTTAATTTCTCTTTAATTTCATATTAATCCTCACTTATGCCATTATGAAGTGGTTAATATTTGACCCACCATAGCTCATTTCATTGCATTAGTGATGGAATCCATGTAAATTTTAACTACATACACTACAAGAGAAGGCCCTATTACCGGAGTTTTGTTGCATCCCTTTAAGCACCATGATGAGCGGTGCTAGATAAGCGTCGCTACTATTAATGCCCTTATAAGCACAACTCAGCGGCATTAGTTAAACACCTCTATAAGCGTCGCTCACCAACGATGTAAAAACGTCACTATAAGCATTGTTATAAGCGCCGCTTAATGACGCTGGGAAAAAAACAGAGTGTTTAAATTGAGTGGAAATAGAAACTTATTGACAAACATCCAAATATTTTTGAAATAAAATAATAAAATCATCTAATAGTTACACAAACCGATCAATGTGTACATATGTTACGACGATGATATATATTTATTTTGTACCATCATTAAATCCATCTTGCAATACATCCGTGGACGCATGCCAATTGGTCTATCTATAAATCCATCATTTTGATGGCCCCTATATCAATACAAAGCTCTATTCCCCTAATTGAAGAAGATGTAGAGGTATTATCATCATGGTCTTCATGGTTGTCACATTGATTGTTACTTGCATCCTCCACTATGCATTTCTTCTTCAACATATTGATATTGAAATATACGTTTAGATTGAGGAGTGACTTGTATTACATACCACCAATTAGGATCTCTTTGGTTCGGATGAAACATAACCTAAAAGAAAGAACCACAAAATATTTACAAGAAAATATATACAATGCATTCCTTCTATCTATAGATTCATCAAAATTATAAATCAAGTGTAAACCTGTTCACAACGTTTTGGTAGTACATATGTGTCTCTTGAATCTTGCCATAATTTATTTGGGTCAATTGCAAAAAATCTGCTTGGATGCTTCTTGATAGTTGCTTGAGTACCTCTTTATACCACTTTGAACCACTAAACATTAAATATGAACACTTTGAAAGCTCTAAATCCAATCTCTAATATTTCTTGATTTTTTTCACAATATTCAAGTTTCTCTTCTATAATATTATATTCTCTTCTACTAGATCAACTTTCTTGGTCAAAACTTGCCATTATATAACAATCATATGTGATTCTCTTGGATTCCACACGTTGAGTGCAAAAATGTCGACCTTCCAACTACATTGCATTATGCACTTTATATTGCAACCCAATAAAAAATCTTTAATATGTAAGAAATTTAGTATTCAACACTATATATCTTAGCAAAACATATTTACTTACATGGTAGTCGCATCCCCTTGCATACACCCATTGTTATGCATATATGGATCAATTTGTTTCAAATATTTAGAGATGTACACGAGGGATTCTTGCACCAACCTTTCCTCTGCATGCTTCCTCTTGGCCTTTCCCTTTGCCTCGCAAATCCCTTCAAGGTTTTCATGAAGCATTCAAGAAAGAACATCCACCGGCTACGAATAACACCGTATATAGCCACCTCATTCACTAAATGTACTAGAAGATGAGTTGTGAGAATGGTTCTTGGAAAGATTTCCTCAATCATACACACCACCTTAATTTGGTTCTTGGACAGCTTTCCTGATCAATCATACATACCACCTCAATTGACTCTATTGGAGTCTTCTTAATGGAATCTAGATGAATCTCATTTGACACTATCCACCTATTCAACAAAGGAATAAATGATAAATTAAACAATAATAGATAATTTCAAAGGTATATGTTATATCAAATGCACAAATTCATAGTTTTAATTGGAACTCACCTCGCCAATCCACCTAATTTATAGATGACATTATGAGGTTTCTCTTCTACGCACCCACCAATTGATATTGGAAGTGTGAACTAGTGAAATAAATTTTTGAAAACAATAAAAGATCAATATAGATTCCACATAACATAAGCCGAGGAGTGCCAAAAAAATAGCTATAGTTATGTATGTACCTACATCATCTTCTACCCAATGATGTGATTTAAGACCATACAATTAATGCTCACCCTTCATTTTTGCTATTTTAAATGCACCCTTTAATGAGTGCATTACACTGGTTCATGTACAAAAAGATAAAATTTGATTCTTGACATTCTTTTCCTCTTTCCTTGTCAACCTCCATGGTGCCTTTGGTAAACAACCTTGTCATTGACTACCGTTGTCCATGCATTTTCCATGTGTCTGATATGCTTTAGATCATCTCTTATTGCATCAATGTCTTTTTTATAAATTATATGGTCCTAAATCATTGATGCCACATTCTTAAAAATGTGCATTGGATTCAAAAGATGATTTTTTTTAATTGTGTCCAATATGGTAGCCGATAGAAGATTGAGTACCATTTCATTCCCGTGGGTCTTGTGATGGGAGTCATCGTCCATCTCTCGTCCCACTCTCCATCTCTCCACCTTTCCTCCAATAGCATTATAGTAGGCGAATGCCACATGGCCTGCCACTCTACACCTTTCATCACAATCGGAGAAACCTCTGATGGACTATAATTTGGGTGGTCTGGAGAAATGAATTGATGATGTTCATCATACACCACTTTCTTAAGTGCATGTGCTTGTTTGGAAAGAAGTGATGGACCGCAAATTGGACATGAATTATATCCTTAAATTGTGAGGCCTACAAAATTGGCATGTAAGAATTGAAAGTTAATAGACATAACAATACATTAGAGTTATAAATGACTCATTTGTGCATTCTTAGATAAGAATCAATTTATGAGTACGATGTACGTGAGCGATCCATATAGCCCATAAAATCATGCATAGTCCACATAAAGATACCCTTGACCATTGCATTGTAGCATGAAATTGGACAAGAAACATAATGCAACCTTATGCCTCTCCATAATGGCTTGAGCTCATCAATCAAGGGCTCAAGGTATACATCCATATTCTTTACCTTCTACTTCGTGGGGCACAAGAAACGCAAACATCACACGACCCTTCTTGATGGACATCCATGGAGGAATATTGTAATTCACAACAAAAATGGGCCATGTGGACCATGATGTAGACCTCAATCCAAATGGGTTCACCCCATCCATACCCAATCCAAGCTGTAAATTATGAGGCTCTTATTTGAAATCTGGCTATTAGTCCTCAGTGTGAGCTCAGTGGGTGAGTTGGCGAGAATCCTCATCATGCCATTGGTTGAACGATGGTTAACATGCCTTTTAATTAACTCAACAA
This sequence comes from Cibotium barometz, assembly GCF_041138505.1. Taxonomy (NCBI): domain Eukaryota; kingdom Viridiplantae; phylum Streptophyta; class Polypodiopsida; order Cyatheales; family Cibotiaceae; genus Cibotium; species Cibotium barometz. Next base: position 38,585,517 of record NC_141057.1, on the reverse strand, counting down.
TGTATTGACACTGGAACATATGTTGAATGTGAGGTATAATAGGAAAGTTCATCAATAACTTTTGCATAATTTTGGCACCCTATAAACCCTTTCTATAATGATCCAGTCCACAAATTGGACATTGCATGACATTGGCAAAGGCACTCTTGAATAGTACACAATCACTACGACATGCATGAATTCGAGTGTAATCCCTACCAAGCTTGGAAAGTATTCTTTGACCATCACTTCTTCTTGTGCGAGCATCAAATTGTTTGTTGGGAGCAACTTCTTTAATAATGAGAGAAGGCTATTCACACTATTATTGCTCTATCCATATGTTGTTTGCAAGTTGAGGATTTCCAAGCATGCCTGCAAAGTTGATTACTTTGCACCCTCGTAGAATGGTGTGTTAGCCTCATTGTGTAACACATCCTCTCTTTCATGTGTTTCAAAGTTAGGTGTCTCTTCCTTACCCTTACTTTGAAAAAAGTGAGTGATCATCTCCTACATGACATCCTCTTCCTTTATCTAATGTGGAGGAAGTCTTGGGTCTTCTGAATGTACTGAACATGCTCCACTTTCCAAGTGCTCCTTACGACTCTTGTATTCCTTCCTCAAGTTTCCCCCAATGAACGAATAATGAGGCATATTGTGTAGTACTTGTGCACAAATGTCCATGCACTCCTCATCCTAATGAACCATATTTAAAATTGACACTCAACATTACATATGGCAAACCATGAGTTTATATTTCAAGGAATAAGTTTATATACTAAAAAAGTAATTAGCTTGCATCATCAAGTTGGCTGGTATTGGTTCAAACAATCCCCATTTTCTATTATGCTCCAATGTCACTCCATGTTCACTTACAAAAACATTCTTGCATCTTCACATGGTGGATGTGGGGGTTGTTTTGGGGGAAGTAATAGATCTACTTCCAATTCCCCACCAACAGCAGAGGATATGAATTCCCCACCAACAGAGGATATGACGACACATACAGCAGGTGGTGGATCAACATGCCTATTGTGGAGCGACGCTTTTCCTTACTATGTGAGAAGGATACATGGGTCGATCTTTGAGGATAGCACCAAAGGGAAGCATGTCATAGCACATATGCATCACCTTGTATTGAGTTCAGTAACATTTGGGGCATTGACCGAAGAACTCAAGATGATGCAAAGAAACAATACATTCTGCAAGTATTGAAGTCATAGTTTCCTGTGTCCCACGCTAGCTTATAATTTAATGACCTAAAGATGTTAGATTATAGGTGAGGTCATGTAGGTCACAGGAAATCATTAATTGCAAAGGCCATCAAGGGTGGTGGCTTCAAGCCGCCAAGAGAATCAAAAAAGGATTAGAAGAAGGCCAAAAAGATGTATCGGGAAAATCCCAATCTATTCAAGCAACAAAGAGAAGTATCCTGAGTATGCATGCATAAAAGAGGGGCTTCTCATCTTGGATTGGGTAGAAGGCCATCTTTCCTTTCTCAGTTTATAAGTATTCGAACTCTTAACATTTTGTATTCAAAACTTTGGTTTCCAAAGAATTAAATCTTAAATAAATTGTTCTTTTTTAAATGTGTGTTTAATGTAGCAAAATGTGGTGGGCCGTTCTCCTTCTCGTGAGGAGTACGCCTTTGCTTATCACAGTGAGATCTCCACTACATTTGAATGGTTGTGACAATAGGGTGCCACATTGAACTATGAAGCTATGCTTGTTGTAAGTTTATATTATTTTTGTTTTATAAGCTTTTACAAATTTATCTAGGTTGTGTTTTAATATTACTTGATCTTATGTGATTACAAGAAGATGAGGACGAGGCAATAGGCAAGGAGGAGGAGGATGAAGAGGAGGATGAGTATAGACCGGCCTATTGTGTTTAATGTTGTGTAACTATACTCAATGTAATTCTCTTGTTATGGAATTTTGTATGTAACTCGCCTTTTATGGCATTTTGGGATTTAATACAATTAAGATTTCGGGAGTTACTATTTTTAGTTTTGTATTTTAATATGTCTATATGTCTGTTTGTGCAAATTAGAACTATTTTTAATATATTGAGTTAATTTTTTTAAAAGGATAGATTGGGGCATTAGCCCTAATCTGCCCCCAAATAAATGTTTTTTATAGCACTGCTGAGTGGTAGAAATAGCATTGCTAATAGCGACGCTGTTTTTTTATCAGCACCATTGAGAGCGGTGCAAATAGCGACGCTGATGCAGCACCCACAACGCGATGAAACTGATGTTTTGACAGCACTGTTGAGCAGTAAAAATAGCGTGGAATACAGCGGCGATTATAAAGTGGGATGTAGTGGTGATTATAGCATTGAAAAAATAGGTACATTTATAGTGGCGCTTACAGTGACCCTTACACCTCGACACTTTTCTAGATCCTTTTATAAGAGCCACGCTATAATCATCTCTAACCCCTCTTTTTGTTGTAGTGATGTCATTTCAAGTGACACTCTTATCTAAATGATGATGGAAATGAGTGCAAATTTTGACACTATAGCTATAAGAATTGTATTGATGGAAGAAACTTTAGCCCAACTAATGGGTCAACTTAAGCATGATGATGGTCATGGTAGTCATCAAGGAGACATGAATTCCTTTCATGGGATCTCTTTTGAAGACCAAAGAGAAGGCAAGCAACATATGCAAGAGGCTTTAACAAGGATTACTGAAGAAAATCTTACAAAGAATGCCACAAGTGGATTCATGGTAGAGGCTAGAAGACCTCTCATGAAGGAAATGAGGTCTACATCTTTCCAAGCTTGTTCCTCTCACTACATGGAAAGAAACATACATCTTGGTCTAAACACTTGGTACTAAACCTTGGAGAACACAAAAGAGTATCTTCACATTCCAAGGAAAATCAATCTTCTATGTTTGAAGAAGAGTTGTATGTTGATGATGACGTGGTTGAACAGGATTGGGAGCATATGTAATTCATCAAAAGAAATTAAAGGGAAATTTATGATAGTTGGATGGAATTGCCTTATTTTATTAAGGAGTAAAAAGACTTTGCTCAATTTGTCAATTCTTACATGCAATTCTCAATTCTAACCACTAGTGATTATCAAGGGCATACAGGATGTATGGATTTTGATTCTTATGCCTCTACAAGAATCATCTTGGCTATGATTTTTCCTATGAGATCACTCTTAGCAATGGTGGTTTGAACTCAATTGAGAGTGATATTACAAATTCAATTGATAAGGATAGTGATGAAGAGGACTCTTGATGCAATGCAAGCAAGGATCTATGGATTCTCAATACCTAATGGTGAAGGAGAAATGAGCATGTTCTGGATTGTCGAATGCGCCATGATGTCTTCCTTGTGATTCAGAAGGTCAACCTGGATTGTTGGATGCACCGTTGTGTCTTCCCTTTGATCTAGGAGGTCACATATTTGTTTCATGGTTAAATGATCTACAGAGTCATGGTTATCCCCACTGATAACATACTTGTTTCATGGTTAAATGATCTACAGAGTCATGGTTATCCGCTGATAACATATGCATAGCATAATGACTCAACACCATGAATATCCACCATTTTCAAACCACACTCCCAAAACTGGCCATGGCTTTGCTAACCCATAGTAAGTTCAACACAAAGGTTAGAAGTGATTACACCAGAGGATGCACCCTCACAATACCACGCAATACATCACACAACCAACTAGATTCGTACTCAGGCGACAAGCTTCTTTCACAATACAAGCTCCACCGGCTATGAATGAGCAAGCCAAATTAGCACCATAAATTTTTGCTAATGCTTACCCTTACACTATGATAGGTATGAAAATGATAGTACTCATCTCGTACAAGCAGGTATATCGCGAGTAGGAGTCAAGATAGCTCCTTCACAAGTTGAGGTTGAACAGAGCTTCACGAACTCCCTGAGTTTCCGTAGTGTTCCATCATCTTCATTATCCTCACAAAGAGGTCTTTATCTCATACTTTTGCCCTTTCTCCTGCAGCATCCAATCATCTCTTCGGAGCAAAACCAGAAACATCTCCTTCTCTGCGCTCAGAGGCAGCAACCCAATAATAACACTTCACACACTCTCTGTTCTACCAGCGGTAGTAACCTAATGAAGCATACACACACTCCCCGCTGCTGCAGCAACCCATGAACAATGCACATAAAATGGAGTCACCAGGCTCTGAGAGCCGGCAGCAGCAAAGACAAAAAAACACACACTCACTCTGGCATCGCCAGCCCAGAAGAACGGCGGCAAAACAACTAAAATGAAACACACGAGCTCTGCCAGCTCTGCGGCAGCTAACAAAGCAACACACCACTCTATGCCAAAGGCGGCAACCTCAACAATATACACACAGTCACACTGGCCTCAGAGGCGGCATCCTCAACCAAAGAAAAACCCCCCATCACACTCCCTCTGGCATCACCAACCTCAGTGAAATGGCAGCCACAAATACAAAGAATACACATAAAAAGACTCTCCTAACAGCCACCGCACACCTCTTCTTTATACTCTCAGCGTGTTGAAGAAGTCCTCTCGCGATATCGGGCGATTTCTGGATCCTCGTTCTGCATTTGGCAACCACCACGCCCGCCATGCTTTTGCATCCGCCAGCTTCTGTTTGAACCTTTCTTCACTTGCTATTTTATTTCCGCTACTTTTTTTTTAAAAGAAAATGTAATTGCATTATTGCCTTTATAGATTAAGGCCCTAATACCATGCACACAGTTGATGTTGGTGATGATCTCCGACCGCGTGTGTGCCCTCAACAAGAAACCTCAACCCCTTGGTTTGGTCATCATTATTGATGAAAATTTATCTCGGAACTCTATTATTTTGTATGTACCCTCTCCACCACGGCCACAATCTCAACCCATGCACTATTCAATACTTCCTTCGTACAAGTGGGAGAACCTCATTTTTCATTGTGCCTTCTATATACAAAAAAAATGGTTCTTGTTATCCTGAGTGGCTGAGGTGTTGGACATTCCAATGCTATATGTACATATGTCAGAAAACCACACTCAAAAAACTCCTAACATAGTTTGCTCAACCCCCAAGTCTGCTAGATCATTTATGACTAGCAGAGAAAAGTAAATTGAGACCCATGTCACCACTTTCCTTACATTGACCTATCACAGCCTCAATTTCATACATGTCATCCTTAACAATGGTCATCAGTCTTACATAATATTTTTTTAAGCGCAGACCATTTACCCTGGATGGATGTAGAGTTGCATGAAGGTTAGCCAATTGGTATGTACCATTGGCAAAGCACTCCAACACCATAAAAGGACCCTCCCACTTAACTTGGAACTTTTTCTGAAAGGTGTTGTCAAATTTGCTATTATACCTTAACACCATGTCACCTTTTTCAATCCCTTTACTTTTGATTTTAGCATTTGTGCGCTTCATATTCTCTTCTTGCATGACCTATTGTAGATACAAAACTCTTTCCTTGTATACATCTTTTGGGTCATCAGTTTTTCAAGCATTTTAATTGCTGGTAATTCCACCTCAATAGGCAACAAAGCTTCCTTGCCATATATCAAATGAAAAGGTGTAAATCTTGTGTCAGTTTTCACATATGTTCTTTAAGCCCACAGAGCACTGGGCAATTCCAGATCCCAATTTTTTCCTTGATGTTGGGTTATCTTTGACAATATCTTCATAAGTTCACCATTGAATCTTTTATTGAGTCTGTTACATTGTGGATAGTATGGAGTGGTGTAGTTATGCCCAATCTTCATTTTGGCACATAAGTAACCTATCAATTCTACTATGAAACCAGGCCCTTGATCAGAAAGCAATTGAAGAGGTACTCCAAATTTGCAACCACAGATGTCCTAATACACAAATTCTGCAACATCTTTAACACCAATATTCTTGACTGCTTTAGCTTCTGCCCACCTAGAAAGATAATCGGGTTGTTGCAAGATCAGGGTGTCCAGTTTTGTCCAGTTTATGCTGGACTGGGATAATTCTTGGACAACAAATTTGGGGAAAAAAGGTACTTCAAAACGAGATCAAGAAACTAATAGAAAATACACATACACTCAAATTTACCCCCAATATAACTTATATTAATATAAATTAGTCCAATTTATCAAAATTAACCAAAAATATGATAAAACAATAAAAAAATGATCTTTCCATACTTAGAGTGATCTAATTTTTTTTCCATAGATGCACCAATACAAGTACACTAGTCCCTATAGGTTTTAGATGATTTACATCAAAAATGTAATTTTACTAATTATATTATTAGTATTTGCAGGCCTTCTGATAGCCTGGAAGAATTTTAGAAAAGAGATCATTAAAAATCGAACCATTGGATTTGAAATTTTGACTAACCACCACATTCTACCAATGTCTCACTATCTACCACTCTTTTGATCTGCAAGATTATGCATTTTTAAGTGGTAGTTATTGTGGGTGCAAAAAGTGGCATATATCATAACACTTTAAAGACCTTGAAATATTTAAAGAAAATAGACAAATAGCTTAAAAATTTCTCAAAAAATCAAGTTAAGCTCTATATTATATGAAGATCTAAGATGCAAAGTGGAAATCTCATATGAATTTATATGTGAAAGATATTAGCATTTTATGGAACCAGCCCAAATTTGGGACATGGTGTATACATTGAGCTTGTACCTAAGGAAATGAGGACTTTTAACTATCTAGGGCTTGATTAGATTATGCAACTATATTCCCAACTTTGCATGTGACGTTCCAACAAAAGAACTTGAAAGGAAATTCCTTCGTTAGCTAGGAGAGATTGGCCACTAAATGTAAATAAATGCCTGTTTTTTTACTATTTACAGGGTACCTGAGTGGACAAAACTGGGCACCCTGATCCTGCAACCACCCAATCCACTGTAGTGAATACATAGCTTTTCCCCCGACTAGTAATAGGTAATGGACCCATAGCATCAATTCCTCATTTTTCAAATACATCATAAGCTATTATGGTTTTTCGAAGCTCGGGTTTAAGTATCCTATTTCTGAATGACTGACATTGTTTGCATGATTTGCACCAGTGGTGTACATCCTTTTGAACACTCGGCCATACATATCCTTCCTACAAAATTTTATGCAAAGTAATTTTGAATGCAAAATGTCCACCAGAAGATCCTTCATAATTTTTCTCAAGGATCTTATATAACTCTTCCTTCCATGGCACACATCTTAAAATCAAATCTGCTCCCCGCATATACATTACATCATTGATAAGTGTGTACCTGCTAGCTTTCCTCGCAAAACCATTATTTTTAAGCTTCTCAATCTCCTCAGGTATCTTGCTGGTCAACAAAAACTTCTCTTCTTTCTCCAAGCACTCCCTTACACAGTACAAAGGTACATCAGCTTTGATTACAAAAACCTCATTGATCATACTCTAAGCAGCTTTATGTGCTTCTTTATTTTGGCTACGATCTATATGGCGAATGCTCCATGCTTCAAACTTCTTAAGCAGGCCTCTAATTCTCAAAACACATTTCGTTAAGTGAAGTATTCTTGCTCTTCCATATTCCAAGTACCTGTTTAACAACAAGTAGAGTATCACCCTTAATACAAAGTTGGCGTACACCATACCTTAAACATATGTGCAATCTAGCCTCCAATGTAGAATACTCAGCTTCATTATTGCTATGTGCATCCACCTTTATGCCTTTCTTACAAAGAAGCTTGCCCTCTTGTGGATCATGTAACACAAGACCTCCTGACGCAGCATCATGACTTTTCCTATAAGAGCCATCAAAAAACAAAAGGTGTGCATTCCCAATCTCTACCACATTCTCAATAGTCTTCTTCACAGCCTCTTCTTTATTAATAAGGAGAGGAGTCTCCTTGTAGGGTAAAAGATCTGCCAAGGTAGCCTTGGTGCTTTCCTCAACAAGGAATGAAAAAGAAAACTCCTGCAATTCCATAACCCATTTCATCCACTACCTTTGACATGTTGCTGCCATTGAAAAGCTGTGGTAAAAATGTGTAGCTTGTCAAGAAAACAAATGGCGGAGGTAGAAGATAATGACGGAGCCATTTGCATGCATATACCACAATTGCCATTATAAGCTCTACTTCTGACATGTTATTTTTTGCCATAGTTTTGACCCCGCTAACACAATAAACTGGGCACATAAAATGAGAACCCTTCCCCTTTTGTAATAACATGGCACCAATAGCATCATTTCCAATAGATGGATTTACATAGAAAACCTATTCCAAATTAGGAGCCTGCATGGTTGGCATAGGCCCAAAACTTCCTTCACATTTCGAAAAAAATTTTCACATTTAATAGTCCAATTCAATGGATCATGCACTTAGTTGCTTGTTGCAAAGGATAAAGCAATTGTGAAGAAAGAGAAATGAACCTGGTCATATACTTCACCTTTTGGATAAATGTGGCAAGTTGTTTGGTATCTCTAGGTGAAGGAAGAAGGATGAGAGACTTCACTTTATTTGAATCAGCTTCGATGCCATTTTTTCAAACCACATGCCCTAAGAGCTTCACTCTTGATTGTGCAAGGAAGCATTTCTTGGGATTGAGCTGTCCCCACCACACTCATCATAATGCTCAAAAGCTAGAGCCAACTTTTTACCAATGATCTTGCGTGGAGCTATATATACAAAAATCATCAATGAAGTCTCTAACAAACTTACCAAGGAAAGGAGATAGTACCCAATTAGCTCTCCTTTGGTAATGAGCAAGACCATTGGTGAGTCCAAAAGGAAGAACTTTGTACCACAAGCAACCCCATGGTGTAATGAAAGTGGTTTTCTGTTGATCTTCAGGGGCTATCTTCATCTAAAAGTAACCCCAAAAAAACCATCACAGACACTATACCTTTCAAAACCAGCTACTGTGTCGCGAGAATCTCGTCAAGGAAGGGTAGTGGATAAGGATCTTTCTTGGTAGCTGCATTCACGGGCTTAAAATCCACAGAAACCCTCCATTTCCTACCCTTCTTTGGAGTTACCACTACTGGGCTTACCCAATCAGCGGCATCAACTGGGGTAATGAAACCTGCTTTAAGAAGCTTGTCCACCTCTTCCTTTAAAACTTGCATCTGTTCACGTCCATCCTTCTAAGCTTTTGCCTTACAGGTTTTGCACCCTCCTTCAAATATATCTTCAATTCCTCACCTTTGAATCCCCTTATTTCCTCGTATGAGGTGATAAAAAGATTAGGGAACTTAGACAAAAATTCCGAATACGTGTTTTTCTCCATGAAGGATAGATCTAGACTCAATGTCTCCATAAAAATTTTTTATTTTTGGCTTGGTTCCACCTTTGGCTGCATAAGCTCTTCTATCACCTCATAGGGTCCAAGGGTGTCTTCTTCTTCCACATTAACCTGTGCCACAATTTCATTTTCATCCTTCTCTTTATGTACTAAAAGGAAAGCAACATCCACCTCCCCTTCACTGGTAGAAGAGCTACTAGTTTTTGTTTCAGAATATGAAGAGCTAGTAGACTCCTCATCACTACAATCCTGCTCACGTGCATCGTCCAAAAAATTTCTACTATGCATATCAAACAGCTTCCTTTTACCTTTTTTGTTGTAGAGGCATATAGTAACATCTCTCCAATCTTGCACTGCTTTCACTGCTCGCAACCAAGGTCTTCCAAGAATGATTGGATAGGCTCCTAACCCTGCTGGCATAACATGAAAATCCACTGTTGGCTATATATAGAATGTCTCTATATATAGCCCTAGGATCTCCTCTATATATACTCATCTATTGTGTGTATTCCACACACTTTGGGGATTCAATCTTGTGTCTTCTCTCTCATCTCTCTCATGTTATCGCCTCCATCTCCAACATGGTATCAGAGTGTGTGCAATTCATGGCGATCACGGTTCTCTTCTTCTTTCCATACGATAAGCAAGATAAGTCTCAACACGCTTCTCTTTTTTTTCCATACGGCCATGTGTGTGTTATTGGATGGCACATGAGCGAGAGATGGGTGTAGAGAAATAGAGAACGGGCTCCAGAAACCTTAGCTTCGGTTGTTTTTAATTATTAAGACTTAAAGAAAAGCGCTCTTTGTTTGACGATGACAGGCGTCAGCAGACCTGCTGTGCAGCTCTCCTCACATGGCTGCTTGCGTGCTCTTCTGTGTAGGTATTGACCTCTCTTCTGTTTAGGTGTTGACCTCCTCTCGGCTGTTTACATCACGTGGTTGCTGTAGGTGTTGACCTCCTACCGACTGTATACAACACGCGGCTGTAGGTGTAGTGGCTTATGCACGATGGCTGGCTGCTGTGCGCCAACTGCAACAGCTGTAGGTGTTGTGGTCGCCTATAGAGATGTGCCGTGCTGGAGGCTAATTAGAACAGTCGTTATGTTGCTTTTGAACGACGCCCACTATATTGTGTGTGAGGGTTCTTCTCCCTCCCATGCGGAGAGGTAACGGAAGAGAGAGAGAGGGAGAATAGTTACTCTCTGCAACAGCTATAGGTGTTGTGGTCGCCCATAGAGATGTGCTGTGGTGGGGGCTAATTAGAATAGTTGCTTTTGAATGACGCCCACTATATTGTGTGTGAGGGTTCTTCTCACTCCCGTGCGGAGAGGTAACGGAAGAGAGAGAGAGGGAGAATAGTTACTCTCCTCCACACTTGTGAAAGAGAGAAGGTGCTGTTGACGGCAGCGCGCAACTGTTATCTTCCATGCTTTATTTATGATTAATAAATAAATCTTCTTCTCTATTTCAAGCAGTAGCTATGTATGGCTTTAGCGTTTCTTTTGGCAGGCGCACTTTTTGCTAACATTTTAGTTTTATGCGCAGAAGAAAATAATACTTCTTGGGCACCATTACCTTTGATACCATTGATCTTCAATAGCTTTTCTTTTGGTATTGTTCCCATGGATTAATAATATCTTTACCGTGCTTTCTTGATGTATTGGTTGTGTGTGGGCACAGCAGCACCTGCACCTGTTTCCCATTGATGTGTGTAGACACGAGGCCCAAAGATTTTAATAAGCTTTAACCTTATGATTTTAATAAGCTTTAAAGTTGAGGGCCATTCCCACACAGGATTTACACTTTTGTGTTTGTTTACTAATCCTCATCAAGTTTAGATTTTCATGTTCATATGCTCATCTGTCATTTGGATGTTGAAAAACATCATTATTTTGAAAGGCAACTCGATTATTTTTACATTTTCGTGATCACATCATCACGAAACTTCATTATCGTTACATTACCCTGATCACATCTTACACGCAATGCTGCTATCTTCACTTCTTATGGTTTCTTGATCATATATACAATCTGAAAATCTATGCTAACCATGGCCTTGATATTTTGCGAAGGCAGTAGGTGCCAACAAGAGCAGGAGAGTTTGGATTATGGCGAGATAAGTTCTCTATTTTATAGTTTGTTTTACATTAACTATGAGAAATTTTATTGAAATTCATACATTAATCCACTATCAAGCGTCTCTTAGAGAGAGCATAACTACTATTTTACACAAGTTCAGACTAATTTTACCTTTCTCATCTTGCATTTGGTGTCGAGTTTGATATGGCTATCGTAACCTGCTAATTTTGACATCTTTTAATGAAAGCTATTCAGGAGTAGTTTGTGACCCTAAGGAAGATCTTGTGGAGACATAATCCTTATCTCCATCATACAATGGTAGCATTGGTTTTCCATCACGAAAACTGCTATATGGGTAGGTATCCATCAAGTGCGTGGAGGATACTCAAACCTCACTTTTCAGATGATGAGCTGATAGGTATGATTCTCAGATTAAATCCTCAAGAAAAGGTATGTCAATTGTTTCTAGATGAGGAGCTGATAGGTATGATTGTGATGCTTTTAAATGCATCTTGTTTCTTTCATATTGATGGAATGTGCATCCATTGACTTGGTTTACCTTTGTATTAATGCTTTGGTATTGTCTCATGATACTATGGTTTCCTTCCGTGATGATGGTTACACGTTTCCTCAAAATGTCCATGATATCCATGATGCCATGGTGTTCCATGATGATGGTTACATGTTTCATCGATGATGGTTGACTATGTTTTCATGGATCGTTGTTCCATGATGATGGTTATATGTTTCGTTGATGTTGGTCATTCCAAGCTATATGTTTCCATGGATTGTATCCATGATTCCATGGATCATTGTTCCATGATGATGGTTATATGTTTCGTTGATATTGGTCATTCCAAGCTATATGTTTCCATGGATTGTATCCATGATGCCATGGTGTTGTTCCATGATGATGGTTACATGTTTCATCAATGATGGTTGACTACGTTTCCATGGATTGTATCCATGATGCCATGGTGTTGTTCCATGATGATGGTTACATGTTTCGTGAATGATGGTTGACTACGTTTCCATGGATTGTATCCATGATGCCATGGTGTTGTTCTATGATGATGGTTACATGTTTCGTCGATAATGGTTGACTATGTTTCCATGGATCGTTGTTCCATGATGATGGTTATATGTTTCGTTGATGTTGGTCATCCCAAGCTATATGTTTTGTTGCTGTTGGTCATTCCAAGCTACATGTTTCGTTGATGTTGGTTCACTTGGCTAATCTATATTGGTTGATTGTGTTTCCATGGATTTTATCCATGATGCCATGGTGTTGTTCCGTGATGATGGTTACATGCTTCGTGAATGATGGTTGACTACGTTTCCATGGATTGTTACCATGATGCCATGGTCATTGGATGCACCGTGCCTTGGCTTTGGCTCATCTGATTGACTAGGTTTACTTAAGTCTATCAATGTCTTTTGTGGTCGACAATGCAACCCTGCAGGTCTAAATGGCTATAATGGTGGTCAAGTCTTGGAATTCAATCTATGGCAACTAACAAGAAATTCCGTCGAGCATATTTCCCGAGAGGTTTGATTTCTCGTCCCGTCAGCATATGAGGTTTATGTTCATGTCATGTCATCCTGACTACATGTTAGAGGTTTGATTTCTTGTCCCGTCATCTTATGAGGTTGATTTACATTCATGTCATGTCAACATGACTACATAGAGGTTTGATTTCTCTTCCCGTCAGAGGTTTGATTTCTCGTCCTATCAGCTGATGAGGTTTATGTTCACATCATGTCATCCTGGCTACATGTTGCCTGCGGCGGATGTTAAAGGTTTGATTTCTCGTTCCGTCATCTTATGAGGTTTACTATCCTGATTGAGGTTTACTATCCTGATTGTGAATGTCACACGTTTGATTTCTTGGCCTATCATCTTATGAGGTTTACTTTCAAGTATGTCATGTCAGAGGTTTCCTTTTTCATCCTGTCAGAGGTGTTTACATCCTAATTATTGTTTCATGTCAGAGGTTCGCTTTTTCATCATGTCTGGTCATTCTACCTATGGACGTCAGAGGTTTGAATTCTCGTCCTGTCATCTTATGAGGTTTACTTTCATATCATGTCATCCTGGAGGTTTGATCCAAGTTATAGTTGTCTCATTATCTTGACTCATAATAATGGAGGTTTGATCTTATGTCATAGATTTTTCCCATGGCAAAGATATGATTCTAGCTTTCCATGATATCCTTACTAACTAGAATGAGTGTCATTTTCTATTTTAGTGTTTATTAACAGGTCAATCTTCCAAGTCAACTTCTCCAAGTAACCAGATTCTCTTACCAAATCTAGTTCATTTGCCATTGATTGGATGATCTTCCACAAGTTGACATTCCCATGCATGTCCTTGCGGATGGACTATATTCCTAACCAACCATATAAGATACCTTTATGTCTATTTCTTTGTGTACATCTTTTCGTGTACATGTCATATTTCTATAACAAAATTATGGTTTTCCATTTGTTATGGAGACTTCTTCCATATTACAGGGTTTATGGATCAGGATTGTATTTGGATATTGTTGAGCTTCAATATAGAGAAGAGACTACAAAAATATTATTTGGCATCATCACGAAGATAGACTCGCAACCTACATGAATGGATCAAGATAACATGAAGATGGATGACGATGACTCCTTCAAAGCTTTCATGGCTGTTGTACACATAAGAGTGATGAAGTATATATGGGAGTGATGTAGCTCCTTCATGGCTATTGTATATATGGGAGTGATGTAGCTCCTTCATGGATATTGTATATATATGGGAGTGATGTAGCTCCTTCATGGATATTGTATATATGGGAGTGATGTAGCTCCTTCCTGGATATTTTATATATGGGAGTGATGTAGCTCCTTCGCAGCCTTCATGGCTATTGTATATATGGGAGTGATGTAGCTCCTTTGAATAATACTTTGTAACTATAAAATAATTTAATATAGCGGTAGGTGTATATAGAGCTGTGGGTTTTTCCCTTGAGCCCCCAAGGGTTTTTTCATCCACAGTTAGAGACCCTTCTTTGAGCGGGGGTGTTGGCTATATATAGAATGTCTCTATATATAGCCCTAGGATCTCCTCTATATATACTCATCTATTGTGTGTATTCCACACACTTTGGGGATTCAATCTTGTGTCTTCTCTTTCATCTCTCTCATGTTATCGCCTCCATCTCCAACATCCACAACTGTTTTAACATCATAGACCTCCACTTCAAGGGCTTTAACTAAGCCTAAACACTTGACCTTTTAATGGTTGGCCAAACGTATACAGAAACCTAAAACAGTAAGACCAAGCTACTCCACACAAGAGTGAGTAATGACACATATCTGAGCACCACCATATTCTACATAAGCATGCCCCATACTTTTTCCTTTATGCCAAACATCTACAACTGGGCAAATGTCTGGAAGTTCTTAAATATAGAGAACCTTCACTGATCCCTTCTCTAGCTTTTTCTCCAATCGGATTAACAAGACTCTTCCATTCCTTCCTTAGTTTGGGCACGATTTCAATCAATTGTCGAAAAGTCACATTTACCTTTCTCTCGATGATGTTAGACTTCAAGCTATAGTGTGATTGGCCATCCCCCAATGGAAAATCCGAGACTTGGAATTTTCTACAAGGCCTCCTCTTTCTTTTGGCTTTGGCATCCTCTCCTTCATGAACCTTCCCTATTTTCTTGTTGGACCCTGCAACACCTCTTCCTTCCCTCTTCAGTTGTCATCTTCCCTATGTGCATTACCACCACTTCTTCCTGCTTCTTTGTCCTTTCTACGGCCACCACATTCACTACCTTAGTTTTCCATTTTTCTTCATTAGTTGACCCACTAGGACCTACTTCACCTTTAATTTCAATACCTTAATCATTTGATCTATTAGGCAAGTGTGAAGGTAGAGGATACATGTCACCTCCCATTCTTGGCGGTTTGTCGGCAGTCAAGGCTTAGATGTCCCAATTCTCCAAAATTGTAACATGTGGGTATAAATCTACGACCCCTGCCATATCCATAGCCTCCACCATTTCCTGCTTGGCCTTCACCATTGGCTTGGTAAAAACCTCTTCCCCGTCCTTGTCCACCACCTATATTACTCATAAGTTTTAGGTTAAGATTCTTCATTACATCAACCATTTGTCGCATGTCATGCCTTAGCCCATCATCTATGGTAGTGGCTACTGATAATGCTGGCATTGTTTAAGGCATGTGGACAATTGATGAATCAACATTGTGGACTATTTCTCTGGGTATCCTAGCTAGAAGCAATTAAACTCGCTTCACCTCTAGCCTCATAATAGATGAGTCCAGCTAGCTCCAGTCCTTACTTCTTGCAACCTCCATAGCATCTTCGACAGACTCATCCGTTGTAGCTTCCAGTCCTTACTTCTTGCAACCTCCATAGCATCTTCGAAAGACTTAGGATTTTTTATCTCCACCCTCTAGCATATAGTGCCCTTGAGGCCCAAAATAAATCTACCCTTCTTCATCATGTCAGGGGGTGGCTGCTCAAGTCCTAAAGCTTTACACAATCTTTCCTAGAGCAAGGAGAACTTATTGATGTAGGCATCAACATGTTCATTTTCACCCTGTGTGAGTCTGCACTTCATGCAAAACCTTATTTGGATCCTCAATCTTCTTGAACCTATCGATTAAGGCTTGCATTAGGCCATCCATAGTCATAACTTCAGGTGGTTGGGCTACCCTTATTGCATCCTCATAGGCTTTAAGCCACACTCTTGCATCACCTTTGAGACAAATCTGCAAGAGACGCAGCACCTCTGTAGGATCATCAATGTGGTTTGCTAATATAAGAAACCTCCATGTTCTCAAGAAACTCTGCAATGTCTTCATTTTGCCCTCCTAGAAACTCTAGATAAGACATCATCTTGATTCCTTCCAAATCTTGATTAGAGAAACCCTTTTTAAAAGACCCTTCCCAAAATCTCTTTTAATGGGGCCTACACTCTCCAGTGGCCTAACTAAAGCTCGGTTATCCTCAGTGGGGGAACAAAAACATGTGGGGCAAAAAGAAAAGGGCAGTTCTCTATAGCAGCATCCACCCACACATGTCGAAACACACTCAAAGAACAAAATAGGGGCACCAACAGCCTTTACTAAAGTTGGAAAAGGGGAACTCACACACTAGAACCTCATATACTATGTGTGTGTGTGTGTGTATGTGTCTGTCTGGGTGGTTGGACAAGGGTAGAGAGTTGTTGAACTGTGGATGGTGAGGATCTTAAAGTTTAGTGTGTGAGTTTCCCTTTTCCAGCTTTAGTAAAGGCTGGTGGTGCCCTTGTTTTGTTCTTTGAGTGTGTTACGGCATGTGTGGGTGGATACTACTACTATAGAGGACTGTCCTTTTCTTTTTGCCCCACACCGGCATAATGCATAAAGCTCGACATGTGTAGGTATCTACCGGCATGCATTGGTTGCTACCGCCATATGCATAGGAAGGTACTGGCATGAGTAAGTAGATACCGACATGTGTTGATTGCTATCGGGCGGCATGTGTTGGAAGCTACCGGCATGCGTAAGAAGATACCAACATTCATAGGTAGCTACCGAAATAATGCATAAAGTTACTGGCATAATGCATAAAGCTACGAGCATGTGTAGGTAGCTATCGCATGCATTGGAAGCTACCAACATGTGTTGGAAGATACTGGCATGTGTTGGTTGCTCTACCAACATGTGTAGGAAGCTACCGGCATGCATAGGAAGCGTGTGGCATGCATTGGATGCTACCGGTATGCATTGGTTGCTATCGGCATAATGCATAAAGCTATCGGCATCCATAGGTAGCTACCGGCATGCGTTGAAAACTATCAGCATGCGTAGGATGCTACCGGCATGCATTGGTTGCTACCGGCATCCATAGGTTACTACCGGCACGCATAAGAAGCTATCGGCATGCGTTGGAAGCTATCGGCATGCGTAGGATGCTACTGGCATGCATTGGTTGCTACCGGCATCCATAGGTTGCTATCGGCACGCATAAGAAGCTATCGGCATGCGTAGGAAGCTACGGACATGCATTGGATGCTACCAGCATGCATTGGTTGCTACCAGCATAAATAGATAGTTACCAGCATGCCTAGGAAGGTACCAACATGCATAGGTAGCTATCTGTAAGATTCCTCCCCCCCATCTTTTGAGGTATACAGGAGTAAGAACCTCCCTTTCTGATCTTATAATTATTCCCCTCTCTGAAATAAAAGAAAGATTCTGTTTTACCCTGTTTTGACCTAGAGAGAGAAAATGTCTAGAGGGAGGTAGTCCAAAATTGAGATATTTTTTGATATAAAAATCCTTCTAGTGTCTAAAATGAATTCCCTTGAAACAAAAATTCAAAAAGAACTTTCCAGTGTGCAATTGGAATTAATTGGAAATGGGTATAAAGGACCTTAGCCTAAGGGTCTAGATTTTCAGAAATTTTTGCATTATGGTCCAATTAAGGTTCCTATGGGCCAATAAGATATCAATCCATGTGTGGGGAGGAGATAAATCCAATTTGTAAAAGAAATACCCAAAAATGAGTAAATGCTCACATAAGATGAAGAGTTGACTATGTACAAGGGTTATTAGTAAAAAACTATGAGTATTACTAAAAAAATAAGATATTTTAGGTATAATGATTCCATTTTGACACGTGTAAGGAAGGGGAGTCCCTTCAAGGAGGCACCTACTTCACATGCTTGAATGAGTTTTAAATGTGAGAAAGAAGAGATGAGAGAAGAGACAATGTACTCAAGAACTCATCAATGAACCACTAGCCAACTTGATTAGAAATGAACTACAATGCTTCATATATATAGGAAAGTTCCTCCACGCTTTCCTCCACCCAAAAATGTGTGTAAATAGGAAAAAATGGAAATGAATGCTATAAATCCCAAAAATGTCTAGAGGCTAAAGAGTGTGCCACTAGCGTGATACCATCTGGAGATGACACCTATCCGACACCTCCTCTTCAGGTCCACATGGGAGGACCAATGCCAACGCGCTGAAGAAGATAATCCAAGGTAGGTCGAGGAAGAGGCTTAGTAAACAGAGTGTGCCACTAGCGTGACACCATCTGGAGATGACACCTATCCAACACCTCCTCTTTAGGTCCAGATGGGAGGACCAACGCCAATGTGCTGAAGAAGATAATCCCAAAAATGCCTAGAGGCTAAAGAGTGTGCCACTAGCGTGATACCATCTGGAGATGACACCTATCCAACACCTCCTCTTTAGGTCCAGATGGGAGGACCAACGCCAACGCGCTGAAGAAGATAATCCAAGAAGGTAGGTCAAGGAAGAGGCTTAGTAAACAAATCAGTAACATTATCTTTGGTAGAACAATACTCAAGCTGAATGCGACCTTTAGAAATCCAATCACAAACAAAATGAAAATGAACATCAATGTGTTTGGATCGTCCTCAAATAACTGAATTTTTGGCTAAAGCAATAGCACTATGTGAATCTGAGTAGATGAGTGTCGGAGTAGATGAACATCCAAGGTGATTCTGAATTCGCTGAAGCTAAAGTGCTTCAGAAGTGGCATCAAGATCAGCATAAATAAGCTCAAGTATGCGTGTGGCCCTATGAGTAGCCGCCTCTGGAAAAGAAGCCCGATGTTGCTTTCCTTGAGCACAAGAAGAACAAATGTGATGACGAGGTTTCTGAAGCTTTGGTAGACCTGTAACCATGTCATGTGGTGAGACAAGATGTTGCATAGTAGCAAGAGGAACATGGCCAAATCAGAAATGCCATAGATCACTATCTTCATTAGAAACAAGTGCTTTAGGAGAAGCAAATAATTGATGAAGATGAGACTCATGTGGTGGCAATTGTGCTGTAAAAGAGCTTATATGATAAAGCCCAACATTTTGATAACCATGTGCCACACAAGAAAGTGACTATCTATTAATGATTTCAATCACTTCATCATCAAAGTAAACCCCAAGACCTTTAGAAGTAGCCTTAGAGATAGAAAATAAGTTGACAGACATCTTAGGCACATGCAAAACATCATGTAAGATAGCATCTCCAAAAGAAACATCACCAATACCAAAATCACAGGGAGAGATGAAGCATCACCAATGTGTACTGATGAAGAGATAGACTTATAGTTTTCCAATAAGGAAGAACTATTCGTCATGTGAGAGGTAGCACCACTGTCGACAATCCACTCATCCGCAGTATGCGTATCAAGATCTTTGATTACCACAAGTGATGTGTCACATGAAGAAGTAGAAGACATAGCAACATATGCAATCTTGGCGTTACCGTCTTCCGTCTTGTCTTTGTTTTTGTCGTGAGAAGATGTTGATGTAGAAGAACCCTTAGATTTGGATTCAAGTTTAGCTTTTACCTTCTTGGATGCCGCCTTCTTAGCAAAACAACGATCCTCCGTATGGCCACTACGACCACAGAAAGTGCACTCCTTGGAAGAATCCTTTGATTTGTCCTTGTCGCGCCTTTGGTTGAAGAATCTTTAGCATTGGAATTAGAGCCTTTGCGTTGATCATTCCCCTTGCCTTTGCCTTTGCCCTTGCCTTGGCTTACAAAAGCCGAGTCCTTTTTGTTTTACTTGCGAGTAAGGCACTTATCATGAAGAAGACCCATAGTCTCTTTAAAGGAAGGGAAAGGAACTCAAAGAAAGATGTTATCTTTGAACGATTCAAAAGAAGAAGGCAATTTACCAAGTAGCTTGTGGACCGGATTGCTTACCAATGTACTAAACTCTTCAAGTTGCCGCTTGATTCGATTGAATTCTCCAAGCTTCTCCACTATGTTGTCAAATTCGGAGATAGAAAGCTTATCCAAATCTTCTTCCAACTTAGCCATCTTAACCGTTGAAAGTCTTCCATATTGCATTTGTATAGCGTGCCATAATTGTTGAGCCGTACTCCTTGTAGAGAGAAATTGAGACACAACCGATGTAGACATGCCATGCACAAGTAAAGCTTTGGCCCGTGCATCCATATAGGTTTGATATTGAGAAGGCACCTTATGAGGAGAAGTGATTATAGAACACACCCCGGCGCTTTCCAAAAGAAGTTGCATAAACAAGGACCAAGTGTGGTAGTTGTTGGGGGTAAGCTTTTGTGAATCGAAAAGACTCGGAAGGCTAAAAGATTGAGTGAATGGGTTAAAGGGCTGATATGATTGAGTGGGGAGAGGAGTAGTAGTGGAAGTAGTAGAAGGAGGAATCATAGTAGATGAAGTTGCAATAAAAGGCATAGATGATGTAGGGGGATATACCATAGAGGGCATAGAACTATGTGGATAGGAAGGCATAAAGGACAAAGAAGAAAGAGTGAAAGGATCCGTAGAAGGTAATGGATACGACAGAAAAGAGAAAGTAGAAGCACCTACCGAAGAAGGAATTGCACCAACTTCCGTTGTAGTAGTTGCCGGTCCCCAACCGTCGTAGGAGATGTAGGATCCATAGTATCTTCAAGTTTGCCTTTATCTTTTGGAGTAGAGGACTTCCGAGATCCCATAGGGAGTGGAGGGTGGGAAAACACAAGGGAAGAAGTGTCGTACTTCCAAAAACGCAGCCAATAGATGGGCTGTCCACCAAGGAAGTATCTCCAAAATATGCACAAAGATAGTGCGAAAAAATGCAGCCACAAAACGCAGCCGATATATGAACCAAAAGACTCCGTAGAAACCACCAAGGGAGGGCTGAGAATGTAGCCTTAGGTAGAAGGAGTATGGAGGAGTTGATTGTCCACAAAAATGCAAACACAAAGTGTGTAGCAAAGTGAAATTTTCAGCCGGTAGAAAGGTGTAGAAAAGAGGATGAATATGTATCTCAAAATGTCACCATGAAGAGGGCTGAAGTTGATGATGAAAACGCAGCCAAGAAATCTCTCCACAAGAAGCCTCCAAAAAAACGCTACCGTATGTAGGGAAAACTAGTTGGGCCCAATGTTTTCACTGCAAGTAGAGTTATAGGACTCAGATTGAAGTGCTTTAAAAACACACTTGCAGAGGATGGTAAGGGGCTAGTTTAAAGCCTCTTACATCATTGAATGAGTGCAAGGATGATAAGTGCTTCTATAAAAAACGCAAGCAGAAATTCAGCATGCAGGTGGTCTGCGAAGAATAACTCAAAAATGATGAGGAATTTGCGAAAGCTTTCTTCTGCAAAGTTGTAGACCACCATGATTCTAGTAGTTTTGCAAGCACAATCTTCAAAAAAGCATTCCTTTAGCAGATAATCAAAGAATGAAAAGACGCAATTGAAAGCGGGGTTATTGAAGAAGACCAGAGGTAGAGAGGAAGAAGGATAAGGAGGCTCTATGTGCGCCACCACCTTGCTCTGATACCATGTGAGAAAGAAGAGATGAGAGAAGAGACAATGTACTCAAGAACTCATCAATGAACTTGATTAGAAATGAACTACAATGCTTCATATATATAGGAAAGTTCCTCCACCCTTTCCTCCACCCAAAAATGTGTGTAAATAAGAAAAAATAGAAATGAATGCTATAAATCCCAAAAATGCCTAGAGGCTAAAGAGTGTGCCACTAGCATGACACCATCTGGAGATGACACCTATCCAACATTAAACTAAAAAATAATGTGATATTTTTATCTCTCCTCTCTCTTGGATCAAACCGAATCAAACTAGGTCCAAATCTGGTCCAAGTTCAACCAAACTGAATCTGGAAAATTCTAGAAATCAGTTGGTCTTGGTTAGAGCCTCCCTCTCCTATAAATAGAACCTGAGCCCTTTGTAAAAAAATAGGAGAATTATACTATGCCAAAATTATGCTAAAATAATGATAATTTTTACTATTCTCTAAAATTCTCTCCAAATTGAAGAAATTGGAGCTTCCCTCCTTCTTCAATCTCCATTGGTGGCTCCATCAACATACAAAACCAATTGATTGGTTGGGGGCCTCTACCGCCCGTGATCAAGCAATTTGTAAGGTAAAAGATGAATTTTGATCTTTTTCTATTATTTCTCAATGTTTCTCTCTTCTCAACCCCTGTCAAGCTTGAGAAGCTTAATTGGAATGGCTTAATTGATGAATGGTAGTAAGGAAATACATAAATTCCCATTTATGCTTAATTTTAATGGTTTTTATGTTTTTGTCTTCTCTAAAATAAATATGATGTTATGCCTCATTGAAAAAAGGCATTTCCCTCTCTTCTTTAGTAAATCCAACCATTCTTTATCCTAGATGAATGATTAATGGATAAAATCAAGTTTTTCATAATGTTTCTCTTAAATAAGTAGAAAATGTTTACATTAGAATGATTTAAATACTCTTGGTGAAATTCTAATTAATTTTAGAGAGTTAGAAATTGAAAATGGTCAGCCATACAAAGGAGGTTATGGCAAAATTTTCTCAAATTGTGTAAAATAAGTTTTACTTTTTATTATTATTCAAAAAGAGTAATTCCCATCGTATATGTATTCTTAAAGTGTTATTTTTCATCCTAGGTCTAGAAAAATGCATACTAAAAACATTTTATTAAAAAAGTATTACTTTCTTTAGAACTATGCATAGAAGGAAGCATATTGAAATTGTTATTTTGATTATAAAAGTGTTATTTTCATCATAAATAATTTTTATGCATAAAAGAAATTCTTTTATATTAAAAGAGTGATTTTTATCATAAATGATTTGTATCATAAAAGATTTTTTTATATTAAAAGTGTTATTTTTATCATAAATAATTTTTATGCATAAAAAATGGATGCATAAAAGAAATTCTTTTATATTAAAAGAGTGATTTTCATCATAAATGATTTGTATACATAAACATATGCATAAAATATATTTTTTTAAATTAAAAGAGTGATTTTCATCATAAATAATTTTTATGCATAAATTAGATGCATAAAAGAAATTGTTTTATTATAAAAGCGTGACTGTCATCAGAATTGAATTTATGCATAAATAGATGCATAAAAGAAAGTTTTTATTTTAAAAGAGTTATTTTTCATTGGATTTAGTTTTTATGCATGGGAAGATGCATAAGAGAAATTCTTTTATCCTAAAAGTTTATTTCCTACTAAATTGGATTTATGCATGGAAAGATGCATAAAGAATTTATTTTAATCCAAAAGTGTTATTCTCATCAATTTTGATTTTATGCATAAATAGATGCATAAAGAATTTTATTTTTAATTCAAAAGAGTTATTTTCATCAATTTTTATTTTATGCATAAATAGATGCATAAAGATTTTATTTTTAATTCAAAAGAGTTATTTTCATCAATTTTGATTTTATGCATAGAAAGATGCATAAAAGATTTATTTTTATTTCGAAAGTATTATTTTCATTGAAATTGAATTTATGCATAGATAGATGCATAAAAGATTTATTTTTATTTTGAAAGTGTTATTCTCATAAAAATGGAATTTATGCATAGTAAAATGCATAAAAGGTTTTTTTTAATTCAAAAGTGTTATTTTCCTTAAAATTGAATTTATGCCTGAATAAATGCATATTCCTACTAAAGTTTTCTTTATGCCTAATTAGATGTGTAAAGAAATTTTCTATCAAAAATTTAGAATTCTCTTACATTCTATAAATAGATGTGATGAGATGTGATAGGAATCAAATTGATGTAGATGGATGAATGGATGATGTGGTTGATGTGTGAATGATGTAGATTAATGTAGATTGATGTATGGATGATGTGGTTTGATGTGTGAATGATGTGGATTGATGTAGATGGATGAATGGATGATGTGGTTTGATGTGTGAATGATGTAGATTAGTGTAGATGGATGTATGGATGATGTGGTTTTATGTGTGAATGATGTGGATTGATGTAGATGGATGAATGGATGATGTGGTTTGATGTGTGAATAATGTAGATTAATGTAGATTGTTGTATGGATGATGTGGTTTGATGTGTGAATGATATGGGATGATGTAGATGGATGTATGGATGTGGATGTATGAATGTGGATCTGGATGTATGGATGTGAATATGGATGTGTATGTATGAATGTGGATGTGGAAGTGGATATATGAATGTGGATGTGGAAATGGATGTGTGGATGTATGAATGCGGATGTGGAAGTGGATGTATGAATGTAGATGTGGATGTGGATGTATGAATGTAGATGTGGATAAGGTAATCCTAAGTTTTGGATGCTACAGGTTTTCAGTAATGAATTCCAGCAGGTTTTCAGTGGTTTTTCTGCGGTAAAGATTCTAAGTGTTCAAATTAAGTGAAAATTCAAGATTGAGTTGTCAATTAGTTAGTATACTCAAAGGAAGCCTTTAAGTGTGTAGATGGACATGCAAATCAAAATTTGATTTTAAAAAAAGTAAAACGTGACCTATTTTTAGAGTCGACTTTCACATACAGCTCATTTTAGCGATTCCGTCCATGCTGAGTTGTAGACCGCACATGTTCTTGTAATTTTAAGTATCCACCCACAAGACTAGTTTCTGATATTTTTGCGCGAAGTTATACCAGTAGATCTGAGAGGCTTGTCAAATCTTTAAACAGTTCTTCCACAAATTATGGAGAGTATACATGGATTCCCAATCAATCAAGGTATTAGAAAATATATCAGGGAAGGATACAAACACTCTTTTTAATATTTTTCTTTAAATTATTTTGATATTCGATAAATAAATCGATAAGTGCTTATATGAGAGAGTCCGAGTCGATATAGGGCATGCTTAACGATGAGTAATTCTTGACTTTATTAATTATACATGATCACTTTACTCTATATGACTTATAGAATAAACACTTTTAGAGATAAAGAAGTTTGTGACTAGATTTTAGGTATAACCTTCATTAGGGGCTATTTTACAAAGCATTTATCTTTCCATGTGTTTAGAATCAAATTTTTACATAAAGACAAAAGTTTTAGACGACAGAAAACTCTACAAGAGTGTATAAGATGCTAGAAAGCCAAATCTATTTCGTGTTTGAGTTATTCAAGTGTAAAGTGGGGCACTTGGTTGTTTTTGAGTGTCATGCTGAAAACACAACTTTGGCTATTTTAAATTCTCTCAAAGAGACCTTAGAGCTCATTTTTAGAGAACCATCACTGAGACGTGCTTTGTAGAGCATTAGAAGTCCTAAAACTCTGTAGTTTTGACTTTTCTCTAATTCCAAATAGATTGAAAAATATTACTCTCCCAAAGAAACCAGTTGTTAGGCTTTGCCTTAGAAATTGCTATTAAGATTGACTATCTTCTCTATATAAGAACACAAAGTCCCCTTCTTTGAATTCCAATGGCCTTCAATGTGCATCTTCATAATGCTTCATCTTCTCTTGAGAGTTCTTGATGCTCTCTTCGCATGTTTGAAAAAGATTTTACATTCTTTCCATTTCCTCCCTTGCATATGGATTTGTATTCTCTTTCTTGAATTCTATGATTGGTACATGCACCTTGTAACCATACATAGCCTCAAAATGTGACATTGCAATACTACTATGATAGGTCCTATTGTAGGCAAATTTCACCAAATGCAACCAATCATCCCAGGCATGTTGCATTTCATAGCAATAATGCTTCAAGTAAGTCTCAAGACACGTATTGACCCTCTTGGTTTGACCATCGGTTTCCAGATGATAGGCTGTACTACTAGAAGTAATCTTAGTGGCCATGCTATCAAACAATGTATGCCAAAATGTGCCCATAAACTTCACATCTCAATCACTCACTATTTTATGCGGCAAACCATGAAACTTGAACACATTTTTCATGAATTGGTGTGCCCCATAGATGCCAAGTGTCTAACTTTTGCTTTTGGTACAAAATGGGTAGCTTTTGTTAACTGGTCAATTACCACATAGCTTTTGTTAACTGGTCAATTACCACATAGCTTTTGTTAACCGATCAATTACCACAAATGGGTAGCTTTTGTTAACCTGTCAATTACCACATAGATGCTATCTCATCCCCTTTTGGTAGAAGTCAAGCCAGTAATGAGATCCATAGCAATATGCATCCATTTACCCTTGGAAATAGGTAAAGGCTGAAGCAAATCATCGGGCTTGTGTGTGGGATTCTTGTTGAGTTGATAAGGCATACACTTAGCAACATATTCTTTGACTTCTCTCTCCATTGGCCTTTCCAATGAAAACTTTTCCTTATGGCATTAGAGGTTTTTAACAAAACCAAATGTCCCACCATGGGAGTAGAATGCATCTCATCCATGACCTTTTTTGTTGAAGGATGAGTGGGTTACAAGATACACCCTTTCCTTGTGATAGAGGAGACCATTTTGTAACTAAAAATGAGGTAAATCATCACAAATAGCATGCTGTAATTTCTAACTATTTGTGAAGCCTCATAAGCAAGCATATATTCCTCTTGAATATCCTTAATCCAATCATTATGCACTTCCGTGGTGGCTGATAAAGAACATGTCCACATTCTCGATAGTGAATCCTCGATAGTGAATCCCCCACCACATTTGCCTTTCCCTTCATATATAAGTGATCTCAAATTTATATTGTTGAAGGATAGCCAACCATCTTCTTTGCTTAGGTGAGAGCTTTGGTTGTGATAGGAAGAGTTGAAGAACCCTATGGTCACATCGCACATAAAACTTGCTTCCATAAAGATAGTGATGCCATTTTGAAATGTACCCCGAATTTTGTTCTATGTTGTAACACAAAATTTCCTAAATCATATAGAAAACAAAATCACTCATACTTTAGAAAAATAAATAGTTTTTCAATAAATCATATTCGTTTGCAAAATTCAAAGTAACAATAATATTCTTCAATACAAAAATCTAAGAATCATAGAGAAAATCACCAACAAAAAATCTAGACAATAGGGCCTTTCTCTGATGCTCATCCACCCAACCACTCTGGATGTTCGCCGCTATCCTGGGTATTCCTCTAGTGAATCATGTCCACTCTGGGTTCTACCAAATGGCTCCTAGAGGGCATAAATCACAATCTCTATTCGGCGTTCCCTGTCTAAGGCCCGAACCTCAAAATCTCTCTCTCTCTCTCTATCCTGCACAAAAAATCCTCAAGTCTCTAGAAGAAGACAAAAAAAAACAGTCCACGAGAATTAGTAGATTATCATGCACAAAATCATCAAAGATAGAAAATATTTTCTAAAAACATGCATTCGAACCAAATA
This sequence comes from Cibotium barometz, assembly GCF_041138505.1. Classification (NCBI taxonomy): domain Eukaryota; kingdom Viridiplantae; phylum Streptophyta; class Polypodiopsida; order Cyatheales; family Cibotiaceae; genus Cibotium; species Cibotium barometz. Next base: position 38,558,100 of record NC_141057.1, on the reverse strand, counting down.
CTGGAAAGTGGTGTCAGTTCGTGAATACCGCCACCCTATGCAGAATCTCCCAATTATCTAAACACGGACTTTATTCCTCCTGTGTGATGAACTAAATTTCTTTATTCCTCTCTCTGACAAATGAAGTTATCTACACCCTCATGCGAGGCCGTTACTAAACGTTAAGGGTCAAAATTGGTGTTTGGGCCCCATTTCAGGCGCTTGTTGCGGTTATATTTATTATGTAAACCCCCATATGAGTTTCCTTTAGGCTAAACCACTCACTACTATGACCCTCTTATACATTATCTAACATGGTTAAGTATAGAATAGAAATTGCATACAAATGATGGCACAAAATATGCATAAAAAGTCTCAAAATTGACCCAAAATCGACATATCTAAATTACTAAATTTTTTACCAAACTTAATCTTTTATGTCCTCAGTATTTCCTACTTTTCAACATTGAATATAGACGCTAAAAATCACCAAATCAAATGGATATAAAAATACGTACATATGAGTACGTTACACATTTCTTGATTGCATGCAAAATAGAAATCATCTCTTAGTCATACACATGCATCTCCATCACTTTGTCATCAAGTTTGCGGATTTCATAAGAAATGACCCCATGATCTTAATACAAAAAGGAACCAATGCCTCTTCCACATGCATCCACTCTAATAGTGAAAGGCTTGGAGAAATACGGGCATACCAAGAGAGGTTCCAAAGTAATCATTCTTTTAATATCATCAAAACTCTTAATTTTGTGCCATTACATCCCAAAAGAATGTCTCTTTCCTCAACTTATCTTTCAAAGGAGCCACTATATGTGCATACTTTTCAATGAACCGGTGATAGAATGATGAGAGACCTAAGAATCCCCTCACTTGAGTGAGATTGGTGGGAGTAGGCCAATTCTTCACACAATCCACCTTCTTGGGGTCCACCTTTATGCCACCAATGCTCACAATGTGACCAAGGTATTCCACCTCTTTTTCCATGAATGTACACTTGGTTTCTTTAGCATACAATTTGGTGTCTGCCAATGCATCAAATACCTTCTTCACATGAACCAAGTGCTCCTCTTCACTTTTTCTATACATCAATATGTAAAAAAAAACACCAATACAAACCTAAAGAGGAATGGCTATAGCACTTTGTTCCTCAATGCTTGAAAAGTGGCCGGTGCATTACATAAACCAAACGGCATCACCATGAAATGATACAAAACTCTTTCGGTAAGAAATGCCTTCTTATGCTCATCCCCACTTTTCATTATTATTTGGTGGTAACTGGACCGCAACAAGTCAATCTTGGTGAAGAACTTGGCACCCTTCAATTCATCTAAGCAATCATTAATTCTTGGAATTGGGTACCTATTCTTGATGGTAATTTTGTTAACATCTCCATAATCTATGCGCATTCCAAAAGTCCCATCCTTCTTCTTCACCAATAAAACTTGCGATAAAAATGGTGATTGACTTGGTTCCACCCAACCAATATCAATGAGCTCTTTAACTTGCGTTTCCACTTCATCTTTCACCACTTTGAAGACCTGTATGGAGGTTTGTTGACCGGCCTTGCATTTGGCTCCAACTCAATGGCATGATCAATCTCCTTCATTGGTGGCAAGCACTTGGGCATATGAAACACATCTTCATACTCTTTAAGTAACTTCTTCATAACCTCATGTGTAATTTTTCTCTCTTTTTCATTGTCCTCATCCTTATTACAAAGCTACAAAACATATATATAGCCACTCTTATTGAACTCCTTCTTGAGTTGTGTGCTATTGATCAAGGTTAACTTTGAGGTGCCAAAACCATGCAATGTAATGGTCTCCTTCCCATGCATAAACCTCAACAAACCTTGTTGAAAATTATGGACAAGGTTCCAAGAGTTGATAGCCAATCACACCCCAAAACCATATCGATCGGCCCCATATCAAGCACCAACAATTCAGCTTTACAAGTGTACTCTTTTGAGAGCATCAATTTCACATTTATGAAAATCATTATGCAATCCTTGCTATCGACGTTTGCTACTTTAACGTTTTTCTTGCCAATGCATCTGGGTATAATTTCAGATTTCCCAATGATTTGTAGTTCACATAACTATGTATGCTACCGCTCTCCACCAACACAAATGCATCTCTTACCTTGACCTTATCCTTGAATCTCAATGTATGTTCCCCTTTGCAAACGACATAAGATTCATTGGATATGGAACAAAGAGAAACATTGTGTTCATATGCATTTGTAGCACTCAAAGTATGAGGTAAGCCATCATTATAGTCGTGAAGATCACCAAGAGAACCACACCGGGGTCAAAACAAAACTCCCCATCCGATTCTAAAGAATAATCAGCATCCGCAAGCTCGCATGACTCCTCAAATGGCTCCAATTCTTTGTCATTAGTGTCATCCACTACTTTCGAATAAACCATATTCATCTTGACATGGTGGGCTTTGCACTCCTTCTTCCAATGGTCCTTGCTATACTTCCCACCACATTTGTAGCATAGGTTTTTGTCCTCATCTCATTAATGCAGTTCTCCTTCACAAATTTGGTCTTGGTGACCCCATCATTAGTTGGCTTTGTACCCACTTGTGAGGGATTTTGAGAAGTATTTCCACTTTTTGAAAGCACCCACATTGTATGGTTTACCACCACTACCAAAGATGGTAGGGAATTTGGGTACAATGGGAGTGGTAAGAGATGACTTTGTGAAAGCATTTGACTCATAATCCAAACGATGGTTCACCCATGTATTTCCATACTTTTCTTCGTATACTTCAGCCAAGATCATTGCATTCTTCAGAGTTTTTGGTCTTTGTGCCTTCACATCCATTCCAATTGCATTCTTTAAGCCCTTAATATACTTGACTATTTTGAATTCCTCACTAAACCCTTCAACATGAAGCAGAAGTTTGAGAAACTTATGTGTATACTCCTTCACACTCATGTATCTTTTTTGTAGATCTTCCCATTCACAAACCATTTTGTTCTTGTGCATCTTGGAAGTGAATGTATCTCTCATATCTTCTTTGAAAAAGCATCCCAACTTGTGGCCTCATAACCTTGTGATTGGAGATGTCTCCACCATGCATGAGCATACTCTTTCAAGTGTAAAGTGGAAAATTAAACCATAGCTTTTTCACTTCGAGGGTTTATCTCAAAATAAAGATCCAATTTGTTCACCCACTCCTCGAAGGCATCATTATTAGTGCCTCCACCGCTAAAGTTTGAGAGGATGATCTTATTCTTCACACCCTTGAATTCATCTCCATTCGCATGATGGTCACCATGCCTATGCATAGGCCCATCCATATAATGATTGTAATCCTTAAACTCACCAAAGAAATCTTCCTCAACATGAGGTCTTGAAGCACTGCCTTGATGAATGTTCCCTTTGAATGGATTCACTATACAACACGTCGGGGGCCACAACAACATTTTCTACAGTGCTTTTTTTGTAAAGAGATCGGGGATTCTGTTTGCTACCCCGTAGTAGCGAAATTTCACTGCTCATCTCAGCAACGCTCCTAGCGGTAAAATTTTGCTGCTCCACAGCATTTGTATAGCAACAAAATTTTGATGTTGTACTATGATTTCACTCTAAACAACGAAGATAGCAACAAAATTACACTGTTATTTTTATTGCATGAAATTCCAGAGAGTTGTTGGATGCTGAATTCTAAAAATACATCTCACGTGCACAGAAAATGATATATAGTTTTAAAAAATCATCCATCAAAACCTTTGGAGCCATGTTTTGAGATTTTTTTTTGAAAACTTTTGAGAAGCGAAACAATGTGAAGATCATGAATCTATCCCATCTTATTATAAATCCATATGTGTTGCTTCATCAATGTCTATATCTAATGGAAGCTCAATGAAAAGATAGGGTTCTATATAAATATCAATATCACTATCATGATCTAATGAAGCATTGTCATGATTTTTTGATAGATGACTCATCATCTTCTTTCGATTGATGTTCCTCATGCTCTTCATCGGCCCTGTCCAAAATGTTTTCTTCATCATCTTCTTCCAATGAGCCGATTTAAGGTAGTGCTTGCACCTCATCTAGAGATTCGGCCTCCACATCTAAATCTTGAAAGATATGTTTTGAATTAGGGGAAACTTGTATAACATACCACTACTTTGGATCAATTTGATCGGCGTGAAACACAACCTAATATCACAAAGTAAAGGGGTTACACTTTTATTATACTACATCAAGATTTAATCTGGGATTGGTTTGGTTACTAACCTATTGACAGTGTTGAGGTAGTATGAAGCTATCTTTTTCATCATTCCAAAACTTGGTGAAATCAATTTGGAAGAACCCATTTGGATGTTTCTTCACGGTTGCTCGAGCACCTCTATATATCACCTTGAACCATTTGACATCAAAGATGAATAGATTATGCTCTAAATCCAACCTCAAGAATATATTGAATAGTTCCACAATACTCAAGATTGTCCTCTATGACATTGGTATCATGTCTACTTGCTCGAATTTCTTGCTCAAAAGTTGCCATCAAACCACAATCAAATGTGTTTCTTTTGGAATCCACACGCTCTTGCGAAAGTGCCTTCCCTCTTACCATATTGCATTATATAGTTTTTACTAACATTAAACAAAAGCATGACATTTAGTATTATATATAGTGCATTAAACAAAATATATACGTGAGGAAGAGACAAATAATATACTTACTTGATGGTCACATCCTCTTGCATACTCATGCTCTTCTCTTGTGATCATCTCTCCATTTTGCGATGCCATCGATATTGCAATACTAAGCCATTCCATATTGATCACATTTGGTAGAGGCTCCAAGCTAGGTGAGAATGGCAAGCATCTATTTGCTCTTCTGAAAGATCATCTCTCATCCTTTTGTTTGCATCCTTGTATCTCCCAATCCACTTCTCCATGATGGGACTATTTAGAATGGAGAATGTATTCATCTTGTGGCATAATGCTTCATCTAGTCTTCGTAGCCTTTCTTTTCCCTGAGGCACATTAGTGATTAGTCGGTCATCCTCCTTATCACTCCATAATCGTGGCATGGAAGGATCTATGCGAGATAGATGGTTTGAGATATACACAAGATACTTTTGCTTTAACCATCCCTCTGCCATGCTTTTTTCTGGCCTTGCTCTTTGTCTCACAAAAAGTCCTTCAAGGTTTTCATAAACCTTTCAAGGAAAAACATCCATCGAACATGAACAACACCACCACAATGCCACTTCATCAACCGAATGCACCACAAGATGCAATTGGCTAGTGAGAATTGTTCTAGGAAAGTTGTCCTCAATCATACACACTACCTCAGTAGCATTGAGACGAGCCATCTCAATGGATGTACAGGATGCATCTCCTTTAAGGATATGTACCTACATACATAGCAATTATGTGTACTATTTACCAATACATAGCTTGTGAGTGCATGAAAATTCCAAATAAGCAATATAACTTAGTGAATTGAAGAGAAGATTCATACCTCACCAAGCTTCCCATTTTGCAAATACCCTCTCTCACCTTCTTGTCTCCACAACCAGCTATAGCAATTGGAAGAATAAACTATGCATAGAAAAAAATGCAAGTTGGTATATGAGCTTATAAATTATGTACCATAAAGAGAAAATGAAAAAGTGAATATTTATATAACTATAATATCTTGTGCCAATCATGTGTCTTGAGGCCATATAATTGTTCCTCTCCTTTCTTTTTGGTCTTTGTGAAGGCACCCTTCAATGAATGCATTACACAGACACAGGCATGGTTCCATCAAACCTTTTCACATACACAAAGTTAATCTTTTATACAATTTATTTTTCGTATATTTTAATCTTATATGCATGATGCGGAATTATAGTTGGGCCAATTGATGCCATGGGGGAAGACTACCCCACTTGGCCAGTCAACGTCGTGGGGGCAATAAACCCCACTTGCTCAGTTGGGGCAGAACATGCCTTTGATAGCCGCAGGCCAATTGGTGCAAGCCCATCATGATATGGTTGTGATGAGCCTACACGACCTTCCTCTACTAGACCCACCCCTGCTCTCTCACGTCCGTCTTCACCACAACAACAACGTAGTAGGGAGTCTGGGGGGTAGTAGACATGCTAGCAGGGGGCGAAGGGGGGGGGGATAACTTTTTCTTTGGCAAAAGCAGACATTGGTATCATGTCTACTAGCTCTACTTTCTTGCTCAAAAGCTACCATCGCATCATAATCAGATGTGTTTCTTTTAGAATCCACACACTTTGGACAAAAGTACCTTCCCTCTGACCATATTGCATTATATAGTTTGTACTAACATTGAACAAAAGCATGATATTTAGTATAGTGCATTAAACAAGGTATGTAACAATCGAAGCATGAGACAGAGATCAAAAATGTAGTTATAGCTTGAGGGTCACATCCTTGTGCTCTGATCTTGTGATCATCTCTCCATTTTTTGATGCCATCATACGAAGACATGTCATATTAATCACATTTGATATAGGTTCTAAGCTAGGCGGGAATGGCAAGTGTCTATTTGCTCTTCTGAAAGCTCATCTCTCATTCTTTTTTCATCTTGATTGAATTCTTGTATCTCCCAATCCACTTCCTCATGATGGGATTATTTAGAATGCAGAATGTATTCACCTTTTGGCATAATGCTTCATCCAGTCTTTGTTGCCTTCCTTTTCCTTGTGGCACATTAGTGATTAGTCGATCATCCTCCTCATTGCTCTCCATAGCATGGAAGGATCTATGCGAGAGTGTAACGTACCCATATGTACGTATTTTTAGATCCATTTTATTTGGTGATATTTAGCATCTACATTCAATGTTGAAAAGTAGGAAATAATTAGAGGAAATAAAAGATTAACTTTGGTTACAAATTTAGTAATTTAGATATGTTGATTTTGGGACTTTTTATGCATGTTTTGTGGTGTCATTTGTATGCAATTTCTATTCTATACTTAACCATGTTAGATAATGTATAAGAGGGTCATTGTGAGTGGTTTAGCCTAAAGGAAACTCATATAATTTAGGGATTTACATAATAAATATAATCGCACAATGATTGTCCAAAACGGGGGTCGGGACACCAATTTGACCGTTAATTTTTAGTAACGGCCTCGCATGAGGGTGTAGATAACTTTATTTATCAGAGAGAGACGAATAAAACAAAGTTAGTTCATCACAGGATGATTAAAGTCCGTGTTCAGATAATTGGGAGATTCCGCATGGGGTGCCCGGTATTCGCGAACGAATCTGACCACTTTCCAGTGTTTAAAAAAAACGTATCTTCTCTAATTTGGTTCAATTGCATGTTTTTAGAAAAGATTTTCTATCTTTGATGATTTCTTGCAAGATAATCTACGAATTCTCATGGGCTGTTTTTTTGGGGCTTCTTCCAGAGCCTTGAGGATTTTATGTGCGGGATAGAGAGAGAGAGAGAGAGAGAGAGAGAGAGAGAGAGAGAGAGAGAGAGAGAGAGAGAGAGAGAGAGAGAGAGAGAGAGATTTTGAGATTCGGGCCAGCCCTCCTTATAAAGGGAACGCTGGACAGATATTGTCATTTATGCCCTCTGGGAGCCATTTCGTAGAACCTAGAGTGGACGATATTTACTAGAGGCATACCCAGGATAGCCATGACGTCTAGAGTGGTGGTTGGGTGGACGGGCATCGGAGAAAGGCCCTATTGGCTAGATCTTTTGTTGGTGATCTCTCTCTGATTTTTAGATTTTTGTATTAACAAATATTACTACTGCTTTGGATTTTGCAAACGAATATGATTTATTAAAAAACTCTTCGTTTTTCTAAAGTATGAGTGATTTTGTTTTCTGTATGAGTTGGGAAATTTTGTGTTAGAACATAGAACAAAATTTGGGTACGTTTCAGTTAGTATCAGCAGAGAATGTAATGTACTCATATGTATGTATTTTTAGATCCATTTGATTCGGTGATATTTAGCATCTATATTCAATGTTGAAAAGTAGGAAATACTTAGAGGACATAAAAGATTAACTTTGGTCACAAATTTAGTAATTTAGATATGTCAATTTTGGGACTTTTTATGCATGTTTTGTGGTGTCATTTGTATGTGATTTCTATTCTATAGTTAGCCATGTTAGATAATGTATACGAGGGTCATAGAGTGAGTGGTTTAGCTTAAAGGAAACTCATATGATATGGGGGTTTACATAATAAATATAATCGCAATAACGAGCGCCCGTGAGACGGGGCTCAGACACCAATTTGACGCTTAATTTTTAGTAACAGCCTCGCATGAGGGTGTAGATAACTATATTTGTCAGAGAGATGAATTAAAGAAAGTTAGTTCATTATAGGATGAATAAAGTCCGTGTTCAGATAATTGGGAGATTCCACATGGGGTGGCAAGTATTCGCGAAACGATTCTGACACCACTTTCTAGTGTTTAAAAAAAACATATCTTCTCTAATTTGGTTCAAATGTATGTTTTTAGAAAAGATTTTCTATCTTTGATTTCATGCATGATAATCGACTAATTTTGATGGGGTGTTTTTTTTTGGGTTTCTTTCAGAGCCTTGAGGATTTTCTATGTAGGAGAGAGAGAGAGAGAGAGAGAGAGAGAGAGAGAGAGAGAGAGAGAGAGAGAGAGAGAGAGAGAGAGAGAGAGAGATTTTGAGATTCAGGTCGGCCGTCTTTATATAGGGAACATCGGACAGAGATTCAGGTCGGGAACATCGGACAGAGATTGTGATTTATGCCCTCCTCTGGGAGCCATCTGGTAGAACCCAAAGTGAATGAGATTTACTAGAGACATACTCGAGATAGCCGCAACGTCCAGATTGGTGGTTGAGTGGACGGGCATTGGAGAACAGCCCTATTGGCTAGATCTTTTGTTGGTGATTCTCTCTATGATTTTTAATTAAATGAAAAACTCTTTGGTTTTCTGAAGTATGAGTGATTTTGTTTTCTGTATGAGTTGGGAAATTTTGTGTTAGAACATAGAACATAATCTGGTTACGTTTCAGTTGGTATCAAAGAACGTAACGTTCTCATATGTACGTATTTTTAGATCCATTTGATTTGGTGAAATTTAGCATCTATATTCAATGTTAAAAAGTAGGAAATACTTAGATTACATAAAAGATTAAGTTTGGTCACAAATTTAGTAATTTAGATATGTCGATCTTGGGACTTCTTATGCATGTTTTATAGTGTCATTTGTATGCGATTTCTATTATATACTTAACTATGTTAGATAACGTATAAGAGGGTCATAGTGAGTGGTTTAGCCTAAAGGAAACTCATATGATATGGGGGTTTACATAATAAATATAATCGCACGAGCGCTCAAAACAATGGCGCCCGAACGCCAATTTGACCCTTAATTTTTAGTAACGGCTTAACATGAGGGTGTAGATAACTTTATTTGGCAGAGAGACGACGTAAAGTAAGTAAGTTCTTCACAAGATGAATAAAGTTCGTGTTCAGATATTTGGGAGATTCCGCATGGGGTGGCCAGTATTCACGACATGAATCTGACACCACTTTCAAGTGTTCAAAAAAAAATGTATCTTCTCTAATTTTGTTTGAATTCATGTTTTTAGAAAAGATTTTCTATCTTTGATTATTTCGTGCATGATAATCGACTAATTCTCGTGGGCTATTTTTTTTGGGCTTCTTCGAGAGCGTTGAGGATTTTTTGTGTAAGATAGAGAGAGAGAGAGAGAGAGAGATTTTGAGATTCGGGCCAGCTATCCTTATACAGGGAAGGCCAGACAGAGATTGTGATTTATGCCCTCTGGGAGACATTTGGTAGAACCCAGAGTGAATGAGATTTACTAAAGGCATACCCGGGATATCCGCGATGTCAAGGTGAATAATAGGAAGATTCATAAGCGAATGGAGCTAATGGCCTTGGTAGATACCAGCTGGGAGGCTGAGGGTATATCGATAAGTTAATGAACTTCTCTTGAAGAATACCTTGCAAGCTTCCTTTTCAAATCATTTTGTAAAATCTTTTATGATTTACCAATTAAAAGTGCAATGTGTATTTTAATCTATTTTCTTGGATTGTAGAAAGTTGTCCCATGCAGGGATTTAATATTCACGTGATCACAAGATTTTTTGTGATAATAACACATGTGAACAAGTTATTCACATGTTCTCATGTTACCGTTCACAAATTAACAGGTCACTTGCCATTTGGGAACCCCTTTTAAAAGCTTGGCTACACATGGGAATAAGCTATTCACATGTTCTCATGTTACCATCTTCACATAATAGCAGGTGAGTGGCCACCTAAGAAGATTTTTTATGCCCGACAAAGATAAATTTTTTAGGCCCTTGTGAAAGCTTTGTGAATATAACATGTGATCACAAGATTTTTTGTGTTATTAACACATGTTATTAACATGTTCACACGTTTTCGTTTACGTCAGTGAAATCCCTGGTCCCATGGATGCGAATTCTTATAACACATGAATGGTCAATTCATTCTAGGCTTTACATTGTAGGCTAGGAAAATGGTTTTATGGCACAGAGAATTGGAGATGACAATTGTTTAAAACTAGGGTGGTCTTATGGCACACAGGATTGTAGAACATGGTTTTTAGCAGTATATAAAGACATCGTGACATTATTTCTTACTCATAGCTCATAATAAAAGCCAGCCTCCCATGGATGCGAATTCTTCTTGCGTGATAAGGATGCTCCTAGAAAGGTTGCTACGCCCCCTCCAATCTCACAAGATGACTCATTGTATTCCTCTCTTGGGGATACAGATGATAAATCTGTCGTGTACTCTGAAAACAGACAGAAAGACCTTGAAGATGTAGAAAAACTGATATAGCTAAAGCCAAAGCCATGTATCAAACGATCCTTCACAAGACCCAAAACAAGCCAACTGAAGAAAAGCCTACTCAGCAGGATGAGTGGAATTTTAGGAATGTCTTGTATTGAGGACTTGGGTTCAAAACAATTTGTATCTCAATGTTACTTTAATGGAAAATATCTTGCGACATTTCAATTTATCTGTGTACTCATATTATACTTTGCTCTCTCTCTCTCTCTCTCTCTCTCTCTCTCTCTCTCTCTCTCTCTCTCTCTCTCTCTCTCTCTCTCTCTCAATTTTTTCATAAATTGATTTTAAAGCTGTCTTAAATTGCTAAGATAATGAGGTGTTCAATAATAATTCTGGATATTTAAAGAATCAAAATATGAGAAAAAAGCTTGTATCGAAAAGAATCTTTACAAAATGAAATGTATTAATAAAGATCTATAGGCTAGGGCTGTTGGGGTTCCATGCCCTCATGATTCTCTAAAAGATCCCTACCCCCTCTGTGCAACAAATTTTGGGGGTGCTAGCAACGAGAGTAGCACTTCTTGCGCAGGGCAGAACCTCTCACTTGAGGACTCGCCCACGGATATCCCCAGACAAGAGACTAATCCCTCGGTTCATCCGAAAAACTTCCCTTGCCCAATAGACATAGGGGATTCCCCTAGGATATTTTTATTCTAACATAGTCAAGAGCCTTAACTAACCAAACTGATCCGACCGAACCCGTAAGTTACATGGTCAGATCAAGGAAAATATTTGCACTTGGATCATAGAGTCCAACGCTTTTTTTCTCATCAAGAGGCACATCCGTTGATTCTTTTCCATAGAACAAGGATTATCCGGGATTTACTTCAACTATCGTAACTTTAGAACAAGAGACTAATCCCTCGGTTCATCCAAAACCGAAAAACTTCCCTCGCCCACCAGAGCAGACATAGGCAATTCCCCTAGGATATTTTTATTCTAACGTAGTCAAGAGCCTTAACTAACCAAACTGATCCAACCGAACCCGTAAGTCACATGGTCAGATCAAGGAAAATACTTGCACTTACACTTGCATCATAGAGTCCAGCGCTTTTTTCCTCATCAAGAGAGACATCCATTAATTCTATTCCATAGAACAAGGGATATTCGAGATTTACTTGTACTTTGTAAATTTTTGACATTTTTGGCTTTTTGGTTGTTCCCCTTTAGCCAATGCGCTTTGATACAAGCTGATAGATCCCTGCCCCCTCTGCGCAACAAATTTCGAGAGTGCTAGCAGCGGAAGTAGCACTTCTTACGCACGGTAGAACCTCTCACTCGGGCTTTAAAATCCATACCTCTGACAAGATCACGATGATGAATATCAAGAAGCTTTGCAAAATCCAAATGGACAAATTAATGATGCCATAACTTGCAATCAAGATCTCCTGGGAGCAGTAACAACATTTGCAACATCATCATTCAAAGACAACTCAAACAGATTACCACGTCGAGGAGCTACTGCGATAGTATGCCCACCCTTCTCAATTCGACACTTTGTATGAGATCTAAACCAACAAAAAGGCTAATATCAACAAGTCGAGCAATAGAAAGAAGATTCCTTTGAAGATCTGGAACATGCAAAACTCCTCGCAATATTCTGATAGAGGAAAGGGTGCCACGATATAGATCACCAACACCCATGACTTGACAAGTAGTGTCATCAGAGCAAGATACACCAATTTATTAATTGGAAGAGCATGATAATTATGAAGCCATTGGGATTGGTAAGTCATATTACCAGTAGCACCAGAATCAACAATAAAAAGAGAACCATCCCAAACAAGAAGTACTCTTCCAGGAGAAATATCATGATGAACATATGCTAGCTGTGTAAGGCCCCTCTTTTCCTATGCATATGCTAGCCAGGCCATAAATCCTAGAGCTCTTTGATTAAGGATTTTCTTTATGCATGTATTTAAGCTCTATTTATGCATTGGTCTTTCAGCAGAGAGATCTAGAAAAATACCTACCTGAAATGAACCCAAGGCACTCAAGGACTCTATTCAAACATGAAAAAAAAATAGAAATAGTAAAGATGAATAACCTACCTAGAATCTTGGGAGTGAATATATTATGAGACTAACAGGAATAATTGAGGTAAGACTACGAAGTATTTTTTATATGTAAAAGATTGCATATAAATGAGGTTCAAGGGATTTCAAATAGGAAATACATAATAAATGATAGCACATCCAGCACTGTAGATCCACTGTACCATCCAGCACTTTGTCTCTGACAAAGTGATAGTGGACCTCTATGTGTTTGGTCTGCACATGAAAAACTAGATTCTTGGCCAACTGTATGCTGCTCATGTTGACATCACAATGAATGACAGCCTTGCCCCATCAATAGGTTCACCCAAATCAGCCAAGAGATTCTTTAACCATATTCCCTCACATGTAGCAATGGCTGCACCCCTGTATTTAGCCTTTGTACTAGATAAAGCAACAGTAGGTTGCTTCTTTGTACTCCAACTCACCACGGCACTTCCAAGTGTAAAGGCATAACCACTAGTAGACCTCCTGTCATACGAGCTACCTGCCCAATCTACATCTGTGTAGCCATGTATATCCAAGCCTTTACCATGCTCATAAAGAAGACCATAATGTGTAGTGGTCTTTACATATCGCATAATGCGTCTCACTGCATCCAAATGAGGTTTTTTGGGGCTCTGCATAAATTGACTTACTAGCCCCACAGCATAACTGAGATCCGGGCGTATTATAGTCATGTAAATGAGACTTCCAACCATCTTTCTATACATAGATGGATCATCCAACTCTTTACCAAAATCAGCCCGCAACTTCACATTCTGCTCCAAAGGTGTACTCATTGGCTTCTTACACCCTGTCTCATCCCACATTTTGCCAACATATCCAATGCATATTGGCGTTGAACTAACCATGTACCTGCATGGTCTTTGATCACTTCAATTCTAAGAAAATATCTTAATTCACCCAAGTCTTTCATGTCAAACTGCCCACTCAATGCCTTCTTCACATGCCCACTCAATGCCTTCTTCACATGCATCACATCTGTAGCATGATCTCCTGTGACAATCAAATCATCCACATAGATGATAAGTAAGACTATCCCATGATCTGTTTTCTTCACATAGAGTGAAGAATCTGCTGTAGAAACTTGAAATCTAAGGGAGATAAGATATCGGCTCATCTTATCACTCCAGGCACGAGGTGCTAATGGTTTCTTTAATCTGCATACATGAGTGGGATATCTTGGGTGTACATATCCTTCTGGCTGTGCCATATAAACTTCTTCTTGTAGATCACCATTTAGAAATGCATTTTTCACATCCATTTGATGCATTTCCCAACCATTTGCTGTAGCCATAGCAATGACTGCTCTCACTGTTCCCATCTTTGCACCAACTGGACTAAATGTTTCATCATAGTCCAAGCCTTGGGTTTGTGCATAACCCTTAGCTATACCAATGTTGCTTTATGTCGTTCATCAATGGAACCATTTGACTTGCATTTGACTTTGTAAACCCATTTGCAACCAATGACATTTTTGTCTTGTGGTAATGCAACCAAATCCCATGTTTCATTTATATGAACCTGTAAGATTCCTCCCCAGCCTCTCAAAATATCCAGCATCTTCCCCTGTAATCAATCCCCTCTTCAAAAATATAAAAGACCTTGTTTCTAGCTGCTTTGACTTAGAGAGAGAGAGAGAATATTCTAGAGAGAGAATATTCAGATTTTGAATAATTGTAGATAGAAAAATTTCTCATCTTATTAAAATAAGTTCTCCTGAAACAGAAATTCAAAAAGAACTTTCCAATGTGCAATTGGAATTAATTGGAAATGAGTATGAAGGAGCCTAAGGGTCTAGATTTTCAGAAATTTTTGGATTATGGTCCAATTAAGGTTTCTATGGGCCAATAGCATCAATCCATGTAGGGAGGAGATAAATCCAATTTTGTAAAAGAAGATACCCAAAAATGAGTAAATACTCACATAAGATGAAGAGTTGACTATGTACAAGGTTTATTAGTAAGAAACTACGAGTAATATCAAAAATATGAGATATTTTGGGTATCCAAAAATGAGTAAATGCTCACATAAGATGAAGAGTTGAAAATGTACAAGGTTTATTAGTAAAAAACTATGAGAAATATTAAAAATATGAGATATTTTGGGTATCCAAAAATGAGTAAATGCTCACACAAGATGAAGAGTTGAAAATGTACAAGGTTTATTAGTAAAAAACTATGAGCAATATTAAAAATATGAGATATTTTGGGTATAATGATTCCATTTTGACACATATGTAAGGAAGGGGAGTTCTTTAAAGGAGGTGCATATTTCACATGCTTGAATGAGTTTTAAACTAAAAAATAATGTGATATTTTTATCTCTCCTCTCTCTTGAACCAAACCAAATCAAAAGGGAACCAAACCGTATCAAAAAGTAACCAAACTAGGTCTAAATCTAGTCCAAATTCAACCAAACTGAATTTGGAAAATTCTAGAAATCAGTTAGCTTTGGTTAGAGGTTCCCTCTCCTATAAATAGAACATGAGTCCTTTGAAAAAAATAGAAGAATTTTACTATACTAGAGTTATGCTGAAATAATGCTAATTTCTACTATTCTCTAAAATTCTCTCCGAATTGAAGAAATTGGAGCTTCCCTCTTTCTTCAATCCCCATTGGTGGCTCCATCAACATACTTAACCAATTGATTGGTTGGGGGCCTCTACCGTGAACAAAGAATCAAGCAATTTGTAAGGTGATCATTTTCTATAATTTCTCAATGTTTCTCTCTTCTCAACCCCTCTCAAGCTTGAGAAGCTTAATTGGAATGGTTTTTGAATGCTATTGAAGTTAATTGATGAATGTTTGTGAAGAGTTACATAATTTGATGAATGCTATTGAAGTTAATTGATTAATGATAGTTAAGAATTACATAAATTTCTATTTATGCTTAATTCTAATGGTTTTTATGTAATTTCTCTCTCTCACTCAAGAAATGGTCATACTCATGACCATTCTCACTCCAAATGAAGCTTTTCATAAAGCTTTTCCTTAATCCAAGATTAAGCTATGCTTGAGGCCAAATTAATGGCTTTTTTCTATACTTTTAGTTTATGTATATTGATGATTCAATCCATTATGGATTAATGATCCAATTAGAGACCATTCTAATTATTTTCTTAATGATAAGCTTTATCCCTTTAAAAAAAATTTGAGATTTATCAGTCTCATAGCAGCGGAGCTATGGCAAAATTTTTATAAAAATTATGCATAAAATAATTTCATTCAAAGCATGAAAAGAGGACTTCCTACCATATTCTAGGAATTATCATCCTAGATTAATTGAAAGATATTCATTGTAATCCTAGAGAAATTAATTTTTATATTATGCATAATTGATTTTCATGCATAGAGGTATGCATAAAAGATTATTATTTTAACATAAAAGTGTTACTTTTATCATAATTGAATTTCATGCATAGAGGTATGCATAAAAGATGATTATTTTATTATAAAAGTGTTACTTTTAGCGTAATTGAATTTCATGCATAGAGGTATGCATAAAAGATGATTATTTTATTATAAAAGTGTGACTTTTATCATATTTGAATTTCATGCATAGAGGTATGCATAAAAGATGATTATTTTATTATAAAAGTGTTACTTTTATCATATTTGAATTTCATGCATAGAGGTATGCATAAAAGATGATTATTTTATTATAAAAGTGTGACTTTTTTCATAATTGAATTTCATGCATAGAGGTATGCATAAAAGATGATTATTTTATTATAAAAGTGTGACTTTTATCATAATTGAATTTCATGCATAGAGGTATGCATAAAAGTTGATTATTTTATTATAAAAGTGTGACTTTTATCATATTTGAATTTCATGCATAGAGGTATGCATAAAAGTTGATTATTTTATTGTAAAAGTGTTACTTTTATCATATTGGATTTCATGCATAGAGGTATGCATAAAAGATATTCTTTTTATACTAAAAGTGTGTTTTTTTCATCATAAATGGATTTTATGCATAACTTAGATGCATAAGAGAAATTCTTTTATTCTAAAAGTGTAATTCCTACCAAATTGAATTTATGCATAAGAAGATGCATAAAAGATTGATTTTTAATTCAAAAGTGTCATTCTCATCTAAATTGAATTTATGCATAGGAAAATGCATAAAACATTGAAATTTAATTCTAAAGTGTCATTTTCATTTAAAATGAATTTATGCATAGGAAGATGCATAAAAGATTGATTTTTACTTCGAAAGTATTAATCTCCTTAAATAGAATTTATACATAAATAAATGTGTAAAGAAATCTTATATCAAATATAAGAATTCTCTTGTATTCGATAAATAGATATGAGATGTGATAGGATGTGATAAGAGGTGTATAAGATGTGATAAGAGGTGATAAGATGCTTATGAAATAAGTTAGGAGGTGATAAGATGAATTAAGATTTGATAAGATGTGCATGGGATGAGGTAAGAAGTGTATGTGATAAGATAAGATGTATATGGGTTGTGATAGGGCGAGAATGGATGTGATGTAAAAGATTAGATGTGAAGGCATATGGGGTTATATGAATGGGAATGTGGAAATGGATGTATGTATGTGGATGTGTGGATGTGGAGATGTGTGGATGTATGTATGTGGATGTATGTATGTATGTGGATGTGTGGATGTGGAGATGGGAGTGTGGATTGTCTGCTTCAAATACAAAATTGAGAGACACCCGTTTTTTGGGCGCTCTCAGCAGTAACCCCCAATCGATAATACCTATGCGTGGCTTTAGCTCTTTTGTAAAATCCAACACTACATTGAATGGATGTAGATCGGTATGTACAATTCCTGCCATATGTGTTGCCGCTAGGCCTTCCACCAGGGCATGCATAATATGTGGCATGCTTATTACTATTTGTTTTATTTTCGAAAGTTCTAGATGACTTAAAGGGATATTATCAGGCGGGGGTTGTCTCCATCCTCGATCCAAACGGAAAATTGCTCTGGTGAACTCACTGAATCTGAAGGGAATCTTCAGAAGAGTATCACCAAGAGCGCTGCCATTATAGTACGGAAAAATAGTGATCCAAGGAGCCTCTTTTGTAAAGGCAATGCACCGGACAATCGATGGATGTAGCACTTGCATACCCTGCTCTGCCTGGAAGCTCTCGAACTTGGCGCTGCCTTCTCCTTTGTAGTGCTTTCCGCAAAAAGTAATGTGCTCCGGTAAAAATGATATACCTTTAACTGTATACTCTTTTACTGTGCCAAAAACTCTGGAGCCTATTGTTCGCCCTTCGAACAGAGCCTCGTGCGGGATGCCAATGAGATGTGTGCACATAGAATTGTAGATGATACGATTAATGACACCTGTACCACTTGCATCTGCCTGGCTGGACGTTGCAGCGACGTCCTGGGCAATGCGCACTCTTTTGGGGAGGGACTCTGCATCCAACGCCTTCATGCGCTTGCTCTTGGCTCTTTGCTCGCTCCATACAACGTCCCATAACTGTAGACGTTGCATATTGGCTTCAGGCGGGGCAGCATCTCTAAGATCACTGCATGCTACACGCATGCTCCCCAAAATGGTTCGTGTTATGTGTTGATGGTTGAAATCTGCTATCTTCTGTCTATCAAGCAACTCAGCGTTGCCTCCGCTTCGAAGCCGACGCTGTGCATTTTTCCATATTTGGTTTATTAGATCTCGCATGAGTATCTCAGACTCATTGATCTTTTTGACGACATCATCAGCACATTGTGACACTGTGATGACCGCTTCAATGCGAATTGCTCGCATAACGATTTTACGCTCTTCGGGGGAAAGCATGTTGATCGTCTTCCTAAATCTAGCAAATATCACTAAACACAAAAAAATAGAATATCAAACATTACTGAAATCAACATCCAGCAAACGTGAGAGAACAGCAACAAGTATATCAATATCGTCAATGTTCAAACAAAAACGGAATATCAAATAATTTTAATGAACTCAACATCATGCAATACATTATCGAACGTGAGACAACCGCAACAAGTGCATTATTACTTACGAAGTGTATACATTATCGAATGAGAGAGAGAGAGAGGGGGAGAGGAAGAGAGAGAGGTGTGACAGATAGAGAGTGGAAAAATTAAATGACATTTTTTATAGTTTTGTGAGTTCCTAAAGAGAGAATGGGTATGTTTTGTAATCCTAAAGCACTCCTCATCTACACACCTATCGTGATAGAGAGAGAGATGTGAAGTGTATCATGAGAGAGAGAGAGAGAGAGTTGTGAAGTGTATTATTGCGAGAGAGAGAGAGAGAATTGTGAAGTGTATCATGAGAGAGAGAGAGAGAGAGGAGAGGAAGAGAGAGTTGTGACAGATAGAGAGAAGAAACATTAGATGACATTTTTAATGTTTTTGTGAGTTCCTAAAGAGGAAAATAATGTACTGTTTTAATTTTTAAGTAAATAGAGGGAGAAAAAAGAAATTATTAAGAATTATGTATATTTTAAGAGAAATTAAAAAAAATCATTATCTACACATCTATCGTGTTGTGAAGTGAATCATGAGAGAGATAGAGAAAGAGTTGTGAAGTGTATCATGAGAGAGAGAGAGGGGGGTAAGAAGAGAGAGATATTCATATTTTTCGAGTTACGAATCACGATATTATAAAATAAAACGTTTAGACAATATGATGTAAACTTTGATCCACGAAATACTCATGCCGCGTTAGCAACCAAGTATCGCATGGATCAAACACAATAAAAACAATACAAGTCAAATCAAACAAATTTACGACATTTATTCGACCGCGTTAACGATCATATGCCGTAATATGCAAGCAAATTTACGACACTTTTTTGACCGCGTTAACGATCAAATGTCGCAATATGCAAAAAACAATTTATGCACTAGCGGACGACACCAACGTGCCGCGTTAACGACAAAATGCCGCCTGATTCTATGGGAATACAAATAGGATACGAACATACACTGGCCGCGTTACCGACCATATGTCCGCATTTGACAAAGGGAAGGGAAGGGAAGGTGACATCGCCATAACGATACTATGCTTGCCGCGTTACCGACTAGTACCGCTACGGCGTGCCATACTTACCATAGGGCACAGACTAGCCGCGTTACCGACTAAGTGCCCCAGGGTAAGCACCATTCCGAAGAATGGCCTTACACACACACCAGTCGTGTGGCGGGCCACCCACATCCTGCCGCGCATTGCGACAATGGGCGGCTGCCACGGATTTCATTAACGTCTTCACAATTTCGTGATCACGTTAACAAAACCTGTTGTTAACATAAAAATTCTTGTGATCACAATGTATATTCACGGGCATTTTTTATGACTTGCAAAAACCTTCTCTGCCAGTAATCCCACCGGGAAAATGTACATTTCTCGGCGGGCCCGCCGGGAAAACCCATTTTCCCGGCGGACAAATAAAAAAATAAAAAAATAAAAAAATAAAAAAATAAAAAAAAATAAAAAAATCATGTTCACAGTCATTCTTACCATTTTTGGGCCTTCTGGACTCATTTATGATGTCAAAAGTTCAAAATTCTTAGCACAAAAAAAGTTTTATATAATTTACTGGCCTTAAGTTCAATTGACACACCAATTAAATCTAACTATACTTACATCAATTGACTCAATTGTCCATGACATCATTGCACTCAATTGAGCCCAATTGGACTCAATTACACTTGATTTACACTCAATTGATATTAATTGGGTGTCAATTGATGTCAATTGTGCCTAATTCGACGCAATTGAGCCCAATTTACACCCAATTTGCATAAATTGGGTGTAAACTAAGTATCAATTGAGTCGAATTGGACTCAATTGATAATAATTGGATGTTAATTGATATTAATTAAGCTCAATTGACTTCAATTAGGTGTTAATTTATTACAATTAATGTCAATTAAGCTCAATTGAGCTCAGTTGACATCAATTGGGTGTCAATTGATATCAATTAAGCTCAATTGAGCTCAGTTGACATCAATTGGGTGTCAATTGATATCAATTAAGCTTAATTGAGCTCAGTTGACATCAATTGGGTGTCAATTGATATCAATTGAGCTCAATTGGGCTCAATTACACTCAATTGACACTCAATTGGGTGTTAATTGCATCCTATTGTGCTCAATTGAGCCCAATGGGATGCAATTAACATCAATCGGGTGTCAATTGATCACAATTGATATCAATTGGGCTCAATTGCACTCAATTGTGTGATCGATTGTGTGTCAATTGATGTCAATTGAGCCTAATATGATACAATTGAGCTCAATTCACGCCCAATTGGATGTAAATTGAGTGTCAATTGAGCCGAATTAGACTCAATTGATAGCAATTGGGTGTTAATTGATATCAATTAATATCCAATTAACACAATTAAAGTCAATTAAGTCTAATTGACTTCAATTGGATAATTTAGATGTCAATTGAGCTCAATTAGACGTAAATGACATCAATTGGAGATTAATTAACATCATTTGAACCTTATTGACATCAATTGGGTGCCAATTAACATCAATTGGACTCAATTGACATCAGTTGGGTTTCAATTCAGCCAAATTGGATGTAACTGACATCAATTGGGTATCAATTGATTACAACTGAGCTGAATTGGGCTCAATTGATATTAATTGGATGTCAGTTAAACCTAATTCCATGCAATTGAGCTCAATTGACATCAATTCACATCAATTGATATTAATTGGGTGTCAATTGATGTCAATTGAGCCTAATTCGATGCAATTGAGCTCAATTCACATCAGTTCACATCAATTGGGTGTCAATTGATGTCAATTGAGTAAAATTGAGTCTAATTGGGTGTCAATTGAGTCAAATTGAGTATAATTGGGTGTCAATTGATATCAATTGAGCCAAATTGAGTCTAATTGAGTCCAATTAGACTTAATTAAGCCAAATTGAGTCTAATTGGGTGTCAATTGATGTCAATTGAGTCAAATTGAGTCTAATTGGGTGTCAATGGAGCCTAATTGACATCAATTGGGTGTCAATTGATGTCAATTGAGCCCAATTGAAGCTAATTGTGTATCAATTGACACACAATTAATGTCAATTGGGCTCAATTGACATCAATTGGATTCAATTGACACACCATTGATGTCACATGGGCTCAATTGACATCAATTAACACCTAATTGATGTCAATTAATATCAATTGGGTGTCAATTGATTATAATTGATGCTAAATTGAATGAATTGAGTCCAATTGATATCAATTAAGTCTAATTGGGTATTAATTGATCAATTGGGCTCAATTGATATCAATTGACACCCAATTGGACTCAATTGACATCAATTGGACTCAAAAGGGTGTTAACTCATGTTAATTGAGCCCACTTGACATCAATTGGGTGTTAATTGAGCTCAATTGGACACAATTAACAATAATTGGGTATGAATTGAACTCAATTGACATCAATTAAGTGTCAATTGAGCCTAATTGCATCCAATTGAACTCAATTGACATCAATTGGGCAAATTGCATCCAATTTAATTCAATTGACATCAATTAAGCTTAATTACATCCAATTTAACCCAATTGGACTCAATTGAATCCAATTGGACTCAATTGACATCAGTTAGGTGTCAATTGAGCCTAATTGTATCTATTTGGACTTAATTGACATCAATTGGGTGTCAATTAAACCCAATTGGAGTCAATTGATATCAATTGGATGTTTATTGATATTAATTGAGTTTAATTGACATCAATTGGGTGTTTATTGATGTCAATCGAGTCCAATTAGATGCAATTGGACTCAATTGGATGTGAATTAGACTCAATTAATATTAATTGGGCTCAATTGATATCAATTAGGTGTGAATTGATGTCAATTGAGCCCAATTCGATGCAATTGATATCACTTGGGTGTCAATTAGACTCAATTGGCACCCAATTGATGTCAATTGAGTCCAAGTGGATGTCAATTGATATCAATTGAGCCCAATTGATCAATTGACACCCAATTAGACTTAATTGACATCAATTTGACTCAATTAGGTGTTAATTGATATCAATTAGACTCAATTGAATGTTAATTGATATTAATTGAGCTCAATTAGACTTAATTGACATCAATTAGGTGCTAATTGAGTGTAATTGATATCCATTAAGCCTAATTTGGCTTAATTGACATCAATTGGGTATCAATTGACTACAATTGATGTCAATTGAGCTCAATTAACATCAATTGGGTGTTAATTAATGTCAATCGAGTCTAATTAATATCAATTAGGTATCAATTAAGCCAAATTGATATCAATTGGGTGTCAATTGAGTCCAATTCACATCAATTGGATGTAAATTGAACCTAATTGGACTCAATTAACATCAATTAGGTGTGAATTGATGTCAATTGACCCCACTTGGATGCAATTGATATCAATTTGGTGTCAATTGGACTCAATTGGCACCCAATTGATGTCAATTGAGTCCACTTGGATGTCAATTGATATCAATTGAGCCCAATTGATCAATTGACACCCAATTAGACTTAATTGATATCAATTTGACTCAATTGGGTATTAATTGATGTCAATTGAACTCAATTGGATGTTAATTGATGTTAATTGAGTCTCAATTGACATCAATTGGGTGCCAATTGAGTGCAATTGATGTCAATTAAGCCCAATTTAGCTCAATTAACATCAATTGGGTGACAATTAACTACGATTGATGTCAATTGAGCTGAATTGACATCAATTGGGTGTTAATTGATGTTAATTGAGTTTAATTGACATCAATTGGGTGTTAATTGATGTCACTTGAGTCCAATTAGATGTAATTAG
The DNA here is from genome assembly GCF_041138505.1 of Cibotium barometz. Lineage (NCBI taxonomy): Eukaryota > Viridiplantae > Streptophyta > Polypodiopsida > Cyatheales > Cibotiaceae > Cibotium > Cibotium barometz. Next base: position 38,534,410 of record NC_141057.1, on the reverse strand, counting down.
ACTCAATTGGGTTTGAATTAGACTCAATTGATATCAATTGGGCTGAGTTAATTGGGTGTCAATTGAGCCCAATTGACATCAATTGGGTGTGAATTGAACGTGATTGGACTCAATTGACATTAATTAGGTGTGAATTGATGTCAATTGAGCCCAATTGGATGTAATGGATATCAATTGGGTGTCACTTGGACTCAATTGGCACCCAATTGATGTCAATTGAGTCCAATTGGATGTCAATTGGTACCAATTGAGCCCAATTGATCAATTGACATCCAATTAGACTTAATTGATATCAATTTGACTCAATTAGGTATTAATTGATATCAATTAGACTTAATTAGGTATTAATTGATGTTAATTGAGTCTAATCGAACTCAATTGATATCAATTGGGTGCCAATTGAGCGTAATTAATATCAATTAAGCTCAATTCGGCTCAATTGACATCAATTAAGTGTCAATTGACTACGATTGATGTCAATTGAGCTCAATTGACATCAATTGGGTGTTAATTGATGTCAATTGAGTCCAATTAACATCAATTGGATGTCAATTGAGCCCAATTGATATCAATTGGGTGTGAATTGAACTGGATTGGACTCAATTGACATCAATTAGGTGTGAATTGATGTCAATTAAGCCCAATTGGATGCAATTGATATCAATTGGGTGTCACTTGGACTCAATTGGCACCCAATTGATGTCAATGTCCAATTGGATGTCAATTGATATCAGTTGAGTCGAATTGATTAATTGACACCCAATTATACTTAATTGATATCAATTTGAGTCAATTGGGTATTAGTTGATGTCAATTGGACTCAATTGGGTATTAATTGATGTTAATTGAGGACTCAATTGACATCAATTGGGTACCAATTGAGTGCAATTGGTGTCAATTCGGCTCAATTGACATCAATTGGATATCAATTGACTAGGATTGATGTCAATTGAGCTCAATTGACATCAATTGGGTGTTAATCGATGTCAATTGAGTCCAATTAAGCCCAGTTGTGTCCAATTGGGTGTCAATTGATTGAATCCAATTAAGTCCAATTAAGCCCAATTGAGTCCAATGAAGTGTCATTTGATGTCAATTGAGCCCAATCGATCAATTGACACCCAATTAGACTTAATTGATACCAATTGGACTCAATTGGATATTAATTGATGTCAATTAGACTCAATTGGAAGTATAATAAGATCTAATTGATGGTAATCGAGCTTAAGGTGATAAATTTAGAGATAACTTTTTTTGTACAATGAATTTTGAACTTTTGTTATCATAAATGAGTCCAGAAGCCCCAAAAATGGTAGGAATGACTGTGAACATGAATATATTTTGACCAATTTTTTTTAACTTTTTTTCCCGTCGGAAAAATGGATTTTCCTTTCTCGGCGGGCCCGCCGGGAAAACAAAAAGCCCGGCGGGCTTCGGCAGGTTACCAGGTCACTGGTAACCTGCTATTTTGAGAACATGAAAACATGTGAACATGTGAATAACATGTTCACAAGTGTTATTAACAAAAAAATCTTGTGATCACGTGAATATAAAATCCCTGGCGGGGCTGCCCGCACGAACTCACCCACACACACATCCCTCGTGTGGCGGACCACCCACATCCTGCACGCATTGCGACAGTGGGCGGCTGCCCGCACGAACACACCCACACACACACACACACACACAAGTTTCATTACGTGTGTATGCTGTTAGCAATGAACTCCCAAAGGGCCCCCCGGGCCCATATATATAGGAAATTGTACCTCGTCGGGCTACATGACGACCCCGCAGGGACCCGCCGGGTTTTGCTTTATCCCGGCGGGCCCGCCGGGTATATCAAAAGCCCGGCGGGATTTTATCCGGTTACCAGGTCGCTTGCCACCGGCTTTTTTGAGAACATGTTAACATGTGAACATGTTAATAACATGTTAACACATGTTATTAACAAAAAATTTTTTGTGATCACGTGAATATAAAATCAGAGTTAGCAATGCCATCTCTCCAGCAACAAATTACGAGAAGAAGATGGATTTTCAAGAGAAACTACAGTGAAAGATTCTCATATTCTGCAGTCTTCTTGATCTACACATTTTGAGAAGCTTCAACACAAAGATAAAGTAGACAAGCCCAATGTGAATGGAAAGAAAATTGAAGCTACAAAGAAAACCAACAATGGAGATCAAAAATCTCGTGTGATGATATGTTACCAATGCGACAAAGAAGGGCATTATGCATTTGAGTGTCCAAAAAAAAGAAAGAGAATCAAGTTGTACTCATGAATGTGATTGAATACGAAGACAAGGCGACCAACCTAAGCAAGAGGGTACTCCCAATCATTATTTCTACCACTAGAGAGGTAGGCCTAAAACTCATACTTATGCATTGTTCAATATTAAAAAAAAACAACCTATAGTTAAAATTAAAATATATTGGTAAAGATAGTTTAATGATTGATATGTACTTTCTATACATGAAAGAAAATACATATTATACCATTCACTATCAGGACTTGAGTGAACTAACAATAATGCACATATGTTTTTTGACTAATCATCGAAGAATGTATGTAACATATTATTATTTCACATTCAACCCTTAAACTTTAACACCTCATTTAATACACTTTATGTAAAGTATTATCTTTTCTATTTTAAATAAGGTTAACTAGGTGTCTGTGAGAGATACTTGTGTAAGTGTCTGTGAAAGATACTCGTATTAGTGTATGTGAAAGATAATCTTTTGATGTTCATGATCTAAGTGATGTTTATCTGTGAGACGGATAACTTATCACACAATCTAATGTTGAGAGGGATTTTATTTGTGATGATTATTATATTCTAACTCTCTTCACCTCACTTGCTAATTAAATATGCAACTGAGGTCAGTTACAACCCAAACAAGAGGGAATGTTATGATAATTAATTTATTATTGGATGATCCAATAAGTGAGGAGAATATCTTAGGTGATCCAATAAGTGAGGAGAATATCTTGGGTGACCCAAGTGTGATTAATTTGGTTGTGAGTGAATCCAACCAACTGTGACATGTGTGACGCATGTAAAAAATGTGTGAGTTTGATTAAGAGTGAATACAATCAACTCTTTTGAATTAATTCTTGATGAGGGTGACCCTACCTGGTTGTGAGTGAATACAACTACCTGTGACATGTGTGAAATGTGTGGTATACTTTGTGAATATGTGTGACGCGTATGAAAACATTGTGAGTGAATCCAATGTACGAGTTTGATTATGAGTGACTCCGATCAACTCAAGACACGTGCGACATGTGTAAAGGTTATGTGAGAGAGAAAATACTTGACGAGAACCCTATTCAAAGGACTTTGCAAGCTACTCTCGAAGCTCAAGAGTCTCGAAAGGGAAAAAAGATTAGTAGAAAGGCCTTTACTTTTCACGATTATGATGGTAGAAAGGATGCAAAAGTCATACTTGCATGGTTGAGCCAGCTTGATGATTATTTTTCAAGAGAAAAAGTTTATGAGAAAGATATGGTTAAATATGTGCTACTAATCATTTAGTAAGTAGTGCAGCTCTTTGGTGGAATGTTATTAGACAGGGAACATGCAAACCAAAGTCATGGAAAGACTTCTAGAAGCTGATCAAAAAGGATTTCTTACCTCCTTCATGTAAGAGTAAAGCTAGACAACAATGGGATATTATAAGATAACTCGAAAAAGAGAACATATCAGCCTATGTTGACAGATTTTGGAAAACTTTATTGCAACTTCAAGCTATAGAGAAAGTGCGTGAAAAAGAGAAAAGGAGAAAGTTCACAGCAGGTCTCGGGCCAGTTATTAGAGCAAAAGTGAACATGTTTCATCCTCGTTCTCTAAGCAATGCCATCTCTCTAGTTCCAAACTGCGAGAAGAAAATGGATTTTCGAGAGACACTACAGTGACATATTCTCATATTCCTCAGTCTTCTTTACCTACACATTTTAATCTAAAGCTTCAACACAAAGATAAAGAAGAGAAGCCTAATGGTCCACAAGTGAATGGAAATAAAATTGAAGCTACAAAGAAAACCAAACATGGAGATCAAAAATCTCGTGTGATTATATGTTACCGATGCGACAAACAACGGCATTATGCATTTAAGTTTCCAAAAAACAAAGAGAATCAAGTTGTGGTCATGAACGTGATTGAAGACGAAGACAAAGGCGACCAACCTAAGCAAGAGGGTAATCCCAATCATGATTTCTACCACTAGAGAGGTAAGCCTAAAACTCATACTTATGCAAAAAACCTACAATTGAAATTCAAATATATTGGTAAAGATAGTTTAATGACTGATATGTACTTTCTTTACGCGAAAGAAAATACACATTAGACCATTCACTATCAGGACTTGAGTGAACTAACAACAATGATGCACATATGTTTTTTGACTGATCACTGAAGAATGTATGTAACATTTTGTTATTTCACATTCAACCTTTAAACTTTAACACCTCATTGAATACACTTTCTTGAAATTATTATCTTTTCTATTTTAAATAAGGTTCAACAGGTGTCTGTGAGAGATACTTGTGTGTGAAAGATACTCATATTAGTGTATGTGAAAGATACTTTTTTGATGTTCGTGAGATGGATAATCTAAGTGATGTTTATCTGTATAATACGGATAACTTATCACAATCTAGTGTTGAGAGGGATTCGATTTGTGACGAATATTATATTCTGACTCTCTTCACTTGCTAATTAAATATGTAACTGAGGTCAGTTATAACTTAAACAAGAGGGAATGTTATGATAATTACTTTATTATTGGGTGATCCAATAAGTGAAAAGAATATCTTGGGTGACCCAAGAATTTGGTTATGAGTGAATCCAACCAAATGTGACATGTGTGACGCATGTAAGAAATATGTGAGTTTGATTATGAGTGAATCCAATCAACTCTTTTGAACTAATTCTTGATGATAGTGACCCTAGTTGGTTGTGAGTGAATTGAACCAGTTGTGACATGTGTGAAACATGTGGTACAATTTGTGTGACGCGTATGAAAACATTGTGAGTGAATCCAATGTACAAGTTTGATTATAAGTTACTCCGATTAACTCAATATATGTGTGATGCGACTAAAGGTTATGTGAGAGAGAATCCACTTAAATACATAATGACATTATGAATCTAATGTGGGAACCATTAATATGTTTGATCACTCGTGTGTGTGTTGATAGTTACCACCGAGGATGGTTGTCTTTCTGAAACATGAGAACTATCAGGGTAGTGAGATTTTTCAGAATATTTTATCATGGGAGTGAATCCAATTAATTATGTGTGATGCATGCATGGTTCATATGTGAAGCATGGATAAGCTTGCATGCATAACATAGTGTGTTTGTGTGTGTCTTTACATGCCACAAGGACATAAGCCTTGCATATGCATAGCCATGTCGCTATGTGCGTGCCATAAGGCCATAAGCCTTTCATGAATGTGCCTTAACACATATGCCATAGGCATTGCCATAGCCTTATGGATTATGCCCATATGGCTTATGTGTTAAGGGCTATGCATGTAGGGCTTATGGTCACATGTGTTAAAGCATATCACGTAACCATAAATCCTTGTGTTCATAGCCTTACATAGCATTGTGCATAGCCTTACCTAAGCCTTGTGCACATAGGCCATAGCCTTTTATAGCCTTGTATAGCCCATAGCCATAAAGTCTTGTGTGCATAGCCTTACATAAGACTTATAAGCAAATCCCATAGCCTTGTAAATATAACCCATAGCCTTGCATAGCCTTACATACCCTTGTATAGCCCATAATCATTACCTCTTTGCATAGCCCATATGCATATAGCCATAGTCTTATGGCTTTTGGCTATATGCATCACCCATAGCCATAAACCTATGGCCTTATGGCCTTGTGTGCATAGCATTACTACATAATCCTTGTATACATAGCCCATATCCTTACATAGCCTTGTATAGAACATAGACATAGCCTCTTTGCAAATACTATAAGCATAGCCATAAACATAGCCTCTTTGCATAGACATAGCCCACAGTAACCATATGACCTTGCAAGCTTGGTATAGCCCATGAAGCATGGCCTTTTATGCATAGCCTTGTTTTCATAGCCCATAAAAATACCCCAAAAGATTAAGCAATTTCTTCAATGCATATACCAATTTCCCACCATAGGCATAGCCATATAGCCATGCATAGGCATTCAGCTTTAGCCACGAGCCATAAGCCTAGAAGAGTAAAGCCGTAAGCCCCCACCATGACCCACAACTCATGCGCCATAATCCCATGAGCATGGCTCATAGCCTTGTACGCATAGCCATATGGCCTTAAATGCATAGCCCAACAGACTAATAGCCCATAGCACGCTAGTACCTGTGTTTCAAACCATGGTACAATGGAAGGGCAAGGAAATCAACTCAAATCTGAGAAGAGGAACTTTACAATGCTATGGATGCGGTGGGCCACGTTGAGTTGCCAAATGCCCAAATAAGAATATGACTCATACACACCAACCACAACAAGTGGTGACCACGCCCAATGACATGCTAGTGCTCACTTGCACTAAGTGTGGAATTGATCATCTAATCAAAGATTGTCCCTACCGAGCAAGAGGTTCCGCTTCATCTGCCAACAATCAGGCCACCATTCGTATCATTAGTGTACAATCTGAGAAGATCACACCACTCAATGTCCTAACACGAACTCAAGCTCAATTAGGTGACAAAGGAAGGAACCAGGCGGATGCTACTATTTCCAGATCGGGTCACAGAAGAAGAGTGAAGAAATTAGGAAAGGGGGACACATGGGTTACAATCCAAGACGGATCTGAAGAAGATACAATTGACACACTGGATCCATACAATCAAAGGAAGAGGGGGGTCAAGGGATCAATCTGGAAGGATAATATCTGGGTAAACAAGGAGAACAACCAGCAACTCCAAAGGGGGTTGGTGAATACCTTAATGCCGACGAAGAAATGAGGAAGTTAGAGGATGCGAAAGCTTTAGTTGAAAAGTACCAACAAATTCATGAAACTAAGGCAAGGGCCAACCGAGTAAGGGATACCATCTATCCACAAGATGAACCACCCCGTAATAGGACTTTGAACCTACCCATACCCCGACGATTCCGGAGGGAATTGAAGAAGACTCCCAAACAAACACAATGACTAGAATGTTTGAGGAAAATGAGTTGGGGGATTCCATTCACTCCTTCCCCATGGAAGAATATGAGACACTTGGATGGGAAGAACACTATATCCAAGGAATCCAGGAATATAGGAAGCCTAGTTGCTGTATTATCCACGCATGTCCAGATGTCCTTGGGTCAATTGTTATGCAATTCACCCACCTTATGGTGGATAGATATAAAAGAATGGGTTGAAGGAGGTCTAAGGCCAGTTGATAATATTGATGATGCTCTACCACCCTTGGCAGAAAGACCCTTAAGGCATACAAAGGAAATGCGAATAGTTAAGATACCACTTAACCAACTGGGATGCTACTATGAGAGTGACAACACAAATGCTACCATCCTAATTCATCATAATGGATACAAGGCATTGGCAATCCTGGATGGTGGGGCATGTGTCAGCATCATTACCAAACATTGCTAGGAAAATTGGGGGAAGTCGGATCTAAAAAGAGCAGATCTAGTCGTCAAGATGGTTGATCGAACATCTTTGAGACCCATTGGGCTCTTGGAAAATGTGAAGTTCAGACTTTTCACGTTCCACTATCGTCATACATTTGTGGTCATGGACTTCCTACGCCAACCTGATACATATAACATAATATTTGGACGACCCTTCATGAGGGAATCCAAGTTGGTGCATGGTTGGGCCTTGGATCATGTATATGTACGCAGGGACTCACAAATATTGAAGATTGATCTAAGAGCATGGAAGGCACACCCCATGGAAGGGCAATTTTTTGGTAACGACTCAATCCCAAAACGGAGCGAACCACATCCCTACACGTATGCCAGCCCACAGAGGGGGAGACCAAGGAAGAGGAGGATACGGAGATGTATGCATCACTACCTCCCCTGGACTTCAGTGAGAATTACATGCATGTGTTGGCCACAATTAATGTGATGCAACCTAAGGGAACCCAATATTTGGAATCTGGAAACATCCCTATGACATCTCTCTGCATGGTTTGATAGGCAAACCATGGATGAGGAGTCAATGGAAGAGACATCAAGTATAGAAGGTACCGTGGCGCGATTTTGTACTAGTAATCAACGCATCAGGTGATGGTGGAGACAAAAACGATACCTAGCCCAACGAAACGCATTGCTACCCTGCAAAGCAGACCTATGGATGCTCAATAGTTGAGGTACCTTGAGGCTACAAGGGTACATGATGAATTCTCCAAGGATTGGGGCAAAGAGTTAAGTAAAATATCATTGGTAGGAAGGGATCTAGAGAAAATCACCCTTAAGGAAACCGATACACCCAAACTTATAAAATCAGGATGCCAAAAATGCAATAAGGCCTTGGCAGAGGGAAAATGTGAGGCCAAAAAAATCACGGAAAAAACCAAAAAGGACAATAAGGACAAAACGGATGTACTCTCAATGCCTGACCATTTCAAGAACTATACAATTGATGATCGGAGAGTGGTTCGATTAACAGCCACTAGGGTGAAAAAGAAGGGCTGTCGGCATCATACGATGGCCCGATAGAAGTCAAGGAGGTTGATATTGCAGGATCAGGGGAAGAAGCAAGGCCCCTATATATTACCAAAGATTTGACTTCTGCAGAGGAAGAAGGCTCATTGCTCTCCTCAAGGAATACAAGGATTGTTTTGCCTGGAACTATAAGGAAATGAAAGGGGTACCACCCGAGGTGGTACAACATACGATTCTAATTATGGAAGGATCACGACTTGCCAGAAAACCTTACCAGATGAATCCAAAGTATGCAGCAATAGTAAAGGAGGAAATTAATAAGCTCATTGCTTTGCTGACTTTATTTATGAAATCGAACATACGGATTGGTTGTCACCTATTGTGACAGTACCTTAAAAGAATGGGAAATTGAGAGTGTGTCAATCTTAAGAAAGTGAATGTAGCCACTCATTTAGGACCATTACCCATTACTGTATATCAAACATGTCTTAGAAAGAGTGGCTGGAAGGGAAGCGTACAGCTTCTTGGATGGGTTTTCAAATACAATCAGGTATACCTCTGCAAAGAAACCCTACAAACCATGAATTCAATAGCCAAATGCTCAATCTTGCCAACGGTGGATCCGTAAAGAGACATTGAATAGCAATACAGTCCAAAATAAAGTCTCAATCTCATCAAAACACTTGCACTCTTTTGATTTTCATCTACATCCAATTAAACACTCCAAACATCAAAGAATAGAAGAAGATGCACACAAAACAAGACATCAACTTCCAAACTTCACAAACATGTGAGAAGCATCAGACAGGCCGCAAAGATCCCACACATTTTCATTCTTGGAAAAAGTAAAATCAACATCAAGTATGGATTCCTAATGAAGTCTTGTTGAAGCTTGGATATTACATAATAGGTCAGATATGTATTCTCGGCACCAAGGAAACTTAGGTGTCACACTCTTCTAGATCACAACAGACTAGGAGCAATAAAATCATCCCAAGATACATGGAGGCAACCAAGGTACCCTAATATAACAGACATATCTTGGCGCAACCATTTCCATCATTTTTCTCAACAAAGATGCACCAGCATTAACAACCCGACATTCGACACTAGTTTGAATCTTGCCTTTGACAAAGAATTTAGTCTATTTCTATCCATAAATTAGTGTCCTCACCACAATACCCTCAAGACTGCCAACTATTGCTAGGTCCGAGGATGGACCTAGAATAGAGAGGGGGGAATTTTAACCCAAGGTTAACGGGTACCACCAAAAACATCTTCTCAAGACCTTGTACACAATGGATAATTGAGAAGTCAGCAATGATCTAAGAAGACACATCCAGATTGTGGAAGAGCTAAGAAAAGAGTGTGGACGTTTGCAGTCAAATGGACATCAAGAACTTTCAATTGCTTGCCCAAACCATGCAATTTCCGCTCAAAGTGGGACTTTGGATGCATGTGACATGCCCTACTCATGCATTTGTACTTCATGTTGTACTCATCTGGGATGTCATGGCTTGTATTAAGGCCATCATCCTATGTACCTCATGAGAGATCTCCAGTTACTTCTCCTCAATTCACTTTTAAAGTGTTGGGTGCCCAACTTCAGTGAGTGTGAATGCCCATGGCCAATAAGTGGAATGTATATAAGTGAGTTTAACTAATGAGAAAGGTACATTCCCTTTAGTCTTGATCGAGAGTGTGCTCTTGCTCCTTGTGCTTTAGCTCTCTACCCTATCCTCTTGCCCTCTTGGTAGTACTTGTGTGACAGTCTTTTCCTCTTGCACTCTTGGTCTTTCCATGTCTTTCTAGTGAGAGAGTGAAACTAAACTATTGTCTTGCCTCTTTGTTGTATGGTGGAGCATGGTCTTGCAACAACGGGGAGTCCCAAGCTCTACATAGACAACTCTGTTGGTGGTGACAACGGGAGGCTAGTCTTCTCAAGTGATAGCTTACATTTGGGCAATTGTTTATTCTATAAGATAGGAGGTAAGCTACCAGGTTCCCAATGACACATGAAAGGTGAGTACTCTTCATTTGTTTAGCCTTGTGCTAGTGAGTGTGGTGTGTTTGGGATTTCCATTGGTGCCGCAACTAGTATGATAGACCACTCAAGAATCTGTAGTAGCAGCCTTGTCAGTAATAGCCAATATTTCTCTTTGATAAGTAATTAACCATGTACCTCTCCACCATAAATCAACTCCCTTCACCACCACAATACCCTCAAGACCACCAACCATTTCTAAGTCTAAGGATGGATCTATAACCTAGAAGGGGGGAATGTTAACCCAATGTTAACGAGCACCACAAAAACCATCTTGTACCTTGTACACAATGGATAATGGAGATGTCATCATAGAAAATGTGATAAGAAGAAACATCAATCTTCTAGAAGAGCTAAGAAAAGGGCATGGATGTTGTCATTTAAGAAGGGGTGTAGGACACGGACATCAAGAATTTTCAATTTGTTGCCCAAATCATGCAATGTTTTCCCAAAGCGAAACTTTAGATGTGTGTAACATGACCTACTCTCGCATTTGCACTTCAAGGAGCAAGAGCACACTCTCAATAAAAATGCAAGGAAACATCCCTTTATCATTAGTTAAAGTCACTTATATACACGACACTTATTGGCCACAAAGGAGTTCACACTCAATAAAAATGCAAGGAAACATCCCTTTATCATTAGTTAAAGTCACTTATATACACGACACTTTTTGGCCACAAAGGAGTTCACACTCACTAACGTTGGGCATCACAAAACACTTAATAAAAAGTGAACTAATGAGAAGTAACTAGATATATTTCATGAGGTGAATAGGATGATGGACTTTGTACGAATACATCAAGGGCATAGCAACGTTCCTATATAGCGCTAAGGATTTCGGGATGTTTAGGCATTCTGTCGCTACTCAACAGTGAAATAGCGTCGCTCAACAGTGATATTTCACTACTCAATAGATAGCAAAAAAAATTAACTGCTATTTTGTTGTGCCGAGTAGGAAAAATTCCCTCCTCGGGGAACTATAGTAGCAAAATTGTGCTGCTACACTTTAATTTCATTACTTAGGAGTGAGCATATCATTAAAATTTTGCTGCTTTATAGATATTTAAATTTCCAGAGAGTTATTCAAGATTAAAATTCTATTGCACATATGAGATACATACATAAAATGATGAATGATAGTTTTAAAAAAACATCCATCAGAACCCTTAATGCCATGTTTGAAAACCAAAATTGAAGATAGTTGCAAACTTTTGAAGGAAAATATTTACAGAGATCATGAATCTATCCCATCTTGTAATAGATCCATGTGTGTTTCTTCATCAATGTCTATATGTAATGGAAGAGCGATGAAAAGATGGGGTTCCATATCAATATCACTATCACTATCACTATCATTATCGTCTTTGGATTTATGTTTGTCGTGCTCTTGATTAGCCTCCTCTAAATTTTTTTCTTCATTTTCATCATCGTCTTCTTACAATAGGTACTTTCACCTCATCTAGAGATTTCGTCTCAACATCTTGATCTTGAAAGATAAGTTTTGAATGAGGAAAAACTTGTATAACATACCACCACTTTGTATCAATTAGATCGGTGTGAAACACAACCTAAAATCACAAAGCAATGGGGTTACACTTTTATTATACTACATCAAGATTTATAGTGATTGGTTGGGTTACTAACATGACAATATTGAGGTGGTATGAAAGTATCTTTCTCATCATTGCAAAACTTGGTGTGCAAAACTTGGTGGAATTAATTTGAAAAAACCCATTTGGATGTTTCTTCATGGTTCCTGGAGCACCTCTATATATCACCTTAAACCATTTAACATCAAATATGAATAGACTAAATTCTCAAATCCCAACCTCAAGAATATATTGAATAGTTTCACAATACTCAAGATTGTTCTCTATGACATTGGTATCATGTCTACTAGCTCGACTTTCTTCCTCAAAAGTTACCATCACACCATAATCAAATGTGTTTCTTATAAAATCCACATGCTCCATGCGAACGTTCCTTCCCTCTTACCATATTGCACTATATAGTTTGTGCTAACATTAAATAAAATCATGATATTTAGTATAGTGCATTAAACAAGTTATATTACAATCAAAGCATGAGATAGAGATGAACAATATACTTACTTAAGGGTCAAATCCATGCGCATACTCATGCTCTTTTGTTGTGATCATATCTCCAATTTTTTGATGCCATCAATATTTCCATACAAAGAAATTCTATATTGATCACATTTGGTAGAGGCTCTAAGCTAGGCGGGAATGGCAAGCATCTATTTTCTCTTCTGAAAGCTCTTCTCTCATCCTTTTGTCTATTGATTGCATCCTTGTATATCCTAATCTACTTCTCCATGATGAAACTATTTAGAATGTAGAATGTATTCACCTTTTGGAGTAATGCTTCATCTAGTCTTTGTTTCCTTCCTTTTCCTTGTGGCACATTTGTGACTAGTCGTTCATCCTCCTCATTGCTTCACAATTGTGGCATGGAAGGATCTATGTGAGAGAGATGCTTTGAGATATACACAAGAGACTATTGCATCAATCATCCCGTTGCCATTATTGCTTATGGCCTTGCTCTTTATCTCACAAAGTTCTTTAATGTTTTCATGAAGATTTCAAGAAAAAAACATCCATCAAACATGAACAACACCACAAAGTGCCACTTCATCAACCAAATGCACCACAATATGCAATTGGCTGAGTGAGAATTTTTCTAGGAAAGTTTTCCTTGATCATACACACTACGTCAATAGCATTGAGAAAAGCCAATTTAGGATCTATCTCCTTTAAGGATATATACCTACATACATAGAAATCATGTGTACTATTTATTATACATAACTTGTGATTGTATCAAAATACCAAATATTAAATATAACTTAGCTAGTGAGTTGAAAAGAATATTCATACCTCACCAAGCTTCCCATTTTGTAAATAGCCTCTCGCACCTTCTTGTCTCCACAACCAATAATAGCAATCAGAAGAATAAACTACGCATAGAAAAAATGAAAGTTAGTATACGAGCCTACAAATTATGTACCATAAAGAGAAAATAAATAAGAGAATATTTATATACTGTAATATCTTGTGACAATCATGTTTCTTGAGGCCATGTAATTGTACCTCTGATTTCTTTTTGTTTTTTGTAAAGGCACCCTTTAATAAATGCATTACTCCCATTGATAATGAAAAGAGACAATCACACTTTTCACCTTAGTGATCCTTCTTGGTTAGTACCTATGGTGTATTTGGCAGGACCATATTACCACTCTCACCTATGATTGGCCATGCACTTTTAAGGCATCCAATGTTTTGTAAGTCATCCATTGCAGCCTTCGTATCTCCTCTACCAATTGAATGGTACCAAATATTTTTTGCCAGATTGTTGAAGATATGCATGGGATCTAAGAGATGATTGATATTCAACCCACACCAACATGGAAGTCAAAAAAATATTGAGTGTCTAGACATCCCATCGAGTGGTGGGTTGGGTATGCTTCTCCATGCCTCAAATCAATCTCTACCTCTCATCACATGTGGTGAGACATCATGTGCCACATACTTGGGATGTGAACCAGGGAGAAATTAATGATGTTTGTCATACACCACCTTCTTTAGTGTAGAGGGTATTTCCGAAACAAGTGATGGTCCACAAATTGGACATGCATAATGTTTGGAGGTTGCCAAACCTATTTTAAAATTGATATGATTTGAGAGGTAGAGTAAGAAAAGTTTAAACTTATAAAGTTCAAGTATGTACCTGAGCATTTCAAACCCAAGATAGTCATGCATCGTCCAAACAAAAACTCCTTGCACCTCCATATCAAGCCTATTTATTGGCTTACATGTTCATACCTCACCATAGTGTCTCACACTCCGCAATCAAAGACTAGAGGTACACATCTAGGTTTGCCACCTTATACTTGCCTGGTACAAGGAGAGCAAGCATGATATGATCTTTCTTGGTTGCCACCCATGGAGGGAGGTTGTAATTCACCAATACAATAGGCCAAGTAGACCATGATGTGGACTTGAACCCAAATGGGTTAACACCATCCATGCCCAAGCCAAGATGTAAGTGACGGCTCATCTTTAAACTATGGCCATTGATGCTCCACATTTTTCCATGCCTCTAAATCAACTACAATCTTCATGATGACATTGGCGGTTGAGCAATGAGTAGCATTCCATGTTATGAGTTATGAAATCCCTTTACCTTTAAACATGTGTTGGATGCGAGAAATGATAGGTAAGTGTCTCAACACCTTTCAGGGAATTTTGTCTCATTTCAAATCATCTCTATAGTGGCTCTCTCTACATTGTAGACATTGTGTTGCATCTTTATAAACCCCTTTAAATAGCATGCAATCCTTGGGACATGCGTGTATTTTTGTATAATCCATACCTAACATAGAGAGAAATTTAGCAGGCCTATGTCGTGATTCTGAAAATAGATTTTGAGGGGGAAGAGTCTTCTTGACAAGCCTACAACATAACATAAGAAATCATATGTGAAAAAACCTACAAGGAGACTATATAAAACATCAGACATTTAAGAGAATATATTGATTGGATATTATCTAAGAAGACTTGTGACCCTTGCATCACTCCATCAATAAGTTACTTGCAAGTTTAATAGCTCTGAGGCTTCTTGCAATGTAGAGTTAAAAAATCCCTCATACAAAGGGATGCTTGCCTCTCTACACAAAGTTTGCTCCTCTTGTGACATTGGAGCTTGCTCTCTATCATCCATGAACTCTCGTTCAAGCAAGTCATTCACCATGTCTTCCATGATGAGATCCTCTTCTGACTCATGTGACAATGGTGTGGCATGTTTTGTGACACTCTCGTATGGTTATCCTCCAAGTCATTAGCTACACTTGGTCGTGCCAATGACTTATGAAGCCCACATGATCAATTGTTATACGATGTTGTCGTATATATTGGCCCTTGCATGGATCACACATATGATATATTTTTTCTCTCAATCATTCTTCAAAACTAGCCTCCAACCCTTGATCAGTGTGTCAAAAATTTGAAATTAGGCTAAAACTGATTATATATTAGTATAAAAACACATGCACGATCTAGAATTGGCAATTGGAAAGTTATCCAAAGTTTCATTGTAGTAGAAAAATTTCGCTCCTGATGAGTAATGACCTGCAAATTAAGATTCCATCTAAATCGCCGCCGCCTACGCGTTTCATTTCTCTACCTACCTCTCTTTGTTGCACTTGCTAGGATGACATATGCAGAAGCACTTCCTCCCACCCAATTCTATCCACCTCTCCCTCCAACAAAGCTCTCTCCCTCTCTAAGGGAAGTGCATATCTCCCTCTTCTATTCTTAATTACTTTCTTCCTTTCTCCAAAGTTTTCATGGAAAGCTTGATTCCTTTCTTGTTTTCCAAGCTTTCATGGAAAGATTCAACTATACTCTTTAAGTGATCTTTTCTTTCCCTTCCTCTCTTTTTCCTTTCACTTTATCTCCTCATTTTGCCTTTCCCTAACCCTAGCTTACACATAGAAGTGCTAATAGTAGACAGCTCTCCATCAAAGCTCGTGATTATGCAAAAGCTAGGGTTAGGGAAACATAAACCACAAGCTTTCAATCGTATATGCATTATGATTAGCTTAAATAATATCACCTTGTTTTTCTCCTCTTCTCCTTCTTCTGTTTTACTTCTGCTCTTGCTTTATTGTATGTTTAAATGAAGTATAATTACTAATGTTTTGTTTTCTTTGTTGCTATTTTGTAAGTTTATTCAATTCAATAACAAACAACTCTAGCTTCTTGAGGTAGGAGCTTCCTCTTTTCTATTATGTTTTTATGGCTCTCTAGGGTTTAGGGATTTTAGGGTTTTGTGAATTTTTTGGATCTCTATACGTATTGAGATCTGTCTATGCATGCATACAGCTCCCAATGCATGTCCCAATGCATGTATAGAGATTTTAGGATTTTTTATTTAATGTGTTTTCATCCTTAATCTTATGTTTGATCTACTAATTACTTTATTTTATTTTTTGTTATGTAGGTCTTTCAAATTCAGCTTCACAAAAATGAGGTAAGACCTCTTTTTCTTTTGATTGTTTATGCTTTTCTCTACGTATTACTTCACCCTTGGGTGCTAGGTTAGGTTTATTTTAGGCTTATGCATAGGCTCAAATATCTATGTATATCCTATATATATATATAGGCTTCTTGCAAAAATCTTGCAAGCTTATGCAAGCTTTATGCATAGAGCTTGCAAGATCTATGCATAGGCTTCTTGCAAGAGCTTTATGCATAGGCTTCTTGCAAGAGCTTTATGCATATTTATGTAATCTTTATGCATAGGATTCTTGCATATCCTTCTTGCAAGCCCTATACATAGAGCTTGCAAGCTTATGCAAGCTCTATGCATAGAGCTCGTAAGCTTATGCAAGCTCTATGGATAGAGTTTGTAAGCTTATGCATAGGCGTGCATAAAGCTTATGCATAGAGCTTGCAAACTTTATGCATAGCCTTCTTGAAAGTTCTACGCAAGATCTTTATGCATAAGCTTCTTGCACAACCTTCTTGCATGCTCTATGCATAGGCTTTCTGCATAGAGCATGCAAGCTTATGCAAGATCTATGTATAGTCTTTATGCATAGAGCTTGCAAGCACTACAAGAGAATGAGAACATAGCCATGCAACATAGGCGTGCAAACTAGAGAGACATGGAAGAAGTGAGAGAGAGGCCATGGGCAAATTTGCAATCTGGCAGGGTTACGCGGATATTTACACATCTATAAGCACGTCTATACTAATATAGATGCACTTATAGATGCACATATAGACTCGAGTATAGATGTGCTCTATTAATTTTTTTTTAAAATAATCCCACGTTCAACACCGCAACTATTTTCGCTTCCCCTCTACTCCCTCTATTGTACATAACCCTAAGCTTTTTTGTACCCCTCTCTTCCTCATGATGGCTGTACCTCACCCTTTGTCCTCTCCTCACAAAGTCTCCTCTTAAGTCTCTTCCCACCAAGGATGATTCCTCATCACACAAGGTAATCTCTATCCCACACTTGTCTCTCCCACCTCTTCATATATTCATGGTTTTTGAATGGTATGTGTAGAATAAGGGTTTTTGATTGGTATTCTCTTCACTCTCTCTTTCTCTCTCTCTCATGCATAAGCTTCTTATGTTTAAAATTTTTGAATGGTATTCTCTTCTCTCTCTCTCTCTCTCTCTCTCTCTCTCTCTCTCTTTCTTATGCATAAGCCTAAGAGGCGTATGCATAAGAGGCCTCTTATTCATAAGCCTCTTATAAATAAGAGGCTTATGAATAAGAGGCTTATACTATGAATAAGGCCTTGTGTATCCATGCTATTCACACTTTTAGGGTTTTATATTACTAATTCTTTTCTCAACTTTTTGTTTTGTTTTGTAGGTCTTATAATCCTCTCTTTCAACTTCACCCAAAAGAGGTAAATGCTTTTCTCTCTTTCCTCTCTTTTCGATTTTGTATGTATGCATTAGGTTCTTAGGGATTTTGTATATGTATGCATACTAATCCTTTCCTCACACTTTTGTTGGTTTTGTAGGTCTTCTAATCTTCTCTTTCAACATCACCACAAAAAGAGGTAAATGCTGTCCTATCTTTCCTATCTTTTTATCCTCTCTTTCCTCTATTTTTATCAACCAAAAAGAGGGGTTTTGTTTTGTAGTTCCTCTATGCATAGAGCTTAATCTATGAATAGAGATCTAATGATAGAACTTAATCTATGCATTAAGCTCTATTTGTAGAGCCAAATGCATAGATTAATCTTTATGCATGCATTAAGTAAGCTCTATGCATAGAGCTTAATATTTTTGATTTTGTATGTATGCATTAGGTTATTAGGGCTTTTGTATGTATGCATTACTAATCGTTTCCTCACTCTTTTGTTGGTTTTGTAGGTCTTCTAAACTTCCGTTTCAACATCACCAAAAAAGAGGTAAGTGCTTTCCTATATTTCCTCTCGTTCCTATATTTTTATCCTCTCTTTCCTCTATTTTTATCTATCAAAAAGAGGGGTTTTGTTTGGTAGGTCCTCTATGCATAGAGCTTAATCTATGAATAGAGCTCTAATCATAGAGCTTAGTCTATTCACATTAAGCTCTATTTGTAGAGCTTAATGCATAGATTAAGCTCTATGCATGCATTCATAATACATAGAGATCTATGCATAGATTAAGCTCTATGCATGCATTAAGCTCTTTGCATAGAGCTTAATGCATTCAAAGAGCTTAATCTATACATGCATTAAGTTCTATGCATGCATGCTTAATGCATAGTGCCGGGGTAGGGTTTAGTTTAGGTTAGTGTGGCTTGCATAGTGCTTTATGCAACATACGCCTCATGCATAGCTTTATGCATAAGGCCTCACACGCATAGCTTTGTGCATAGGCTTTATGCATAAGGCCTCATGCATACTTTATGCATAAGACTTATGCATAAGCTTTATGCATAAGGCCTCATGCATGGTTTATGCATAAGCTTTACATAGCTTCCATAAGGCTTGCATAGCAGCGTAGTTTGCATAAGGCTTGCATAGTGGCATAGCTTGCATAATCTTTAGCATAGCTTGCATAAGCTTCTGTATGGATGCATTACTAATCCTTTCCTCACCCTTTTGTTGGTTTTGTAGGTCCTCTAATCCTCTCTTTCAACATCACGAAAAAGAGGTAAGTGCTTTTCTATCTTTCCTCTCTTTCCTCTATTATTATTGCACCCTTGGGGTGTGCTGAGGATTTGTTTTCTAGGTTTGCGCATGAGATTTATGTATGCTTTATGTATAATGATCATGCATGCTTTATGCATACGCCTCAAGCATAGCTTTATGCATAAGGGCTCATGCATAGTTTTATGCTTAAGGCCTTATGCATAAAATATTCTGATTAAAGCTTTATTATGCATAATAAGTTTTTGTATGTATGCATTATTAATCCTTTCCTCACCCTTTTGTTGGTTTTGTAGGTCCTCTAATCCTCTCTTTCAACATCACGAAAAAGAGGTGAGTGCTTTTCTATATTTTCTCTCTTTCCTCTATTATTATTGCACCCTTGCGTGCTGGGGATTTGTTTTGTAGGTTTGCGCATAAGCTTTATACATAAGATTTATGCATGCTTTATGCATAATGCTCATACATGCTTTATGCATAATGCTTTATACATAAGCCTCATGCATAGCTTTATGCATAAGGCCTCATGCATAGCTTTATACATAGGGTTTATGCATAAGGCCTCATATATGCTTTATATATAAGCTTTATGCATAAGGCCTCATGCATAGTTTAAGCCTCAAGGGTTCACCTAAAAATATGTAAGTATCCCACGTGAGTTCAAATGAAGGGGTTTTTTATTTCAAAATTTTAAGAAATACATTTACAGAACGGGTTTTTTTATTGATTTTGAAAAAAACCATAAATCCAAAAAGAAAAAGGGATCATTTTATTCATGAAAAAATTACAGGTAAGGGATTTTTTAAATACCCCTTGAACGCACGTGATACATAGAGTTTCTAAAAGTAGTGTACCCCTCGAGGTTTAAGCTTAAGGCCTTATGCATAGTGCTTTATGCATTAGCTTTATGCATAAGGCCTCATGCATAAAGAATTATGCTTAACACTAGTTCTGTAATTGGACACTAAAGTGTCTTGAGGACACTAAAGTGTCCTGAAAGTTAGCATTTTTCTTGAATTTTTGTGGGCAATCTATTAAGAGTTTTGAAATGCTTAACATCCACAGATGTTCCTCAAGACCCAAAAAAAATTTGAGATTTTTTAAATTGCACTTTTCTTAGCTTTTGCAAGGTAATATTTTAATTTTCTTAGACACATGCTGATAAAACGCATGATTTTTGCTGTTTTCAAAATAGTAGTAATTTGTACATAACTTTTAGAAGGGACATAGTTTGATCATGAAACTTGACTTGATGGAAAGCCCATGATGTAAACTAAATCTTGGAATCATCAAACGATAATTATTGGATAAATTTTTGACTCACTAATATTGAAATGATGTTTTTTATACAGGTGGAGCATGAATTTTTCTCCTTCCATATGCAAGCTAATAATGTAAAACTTGAGGTGCACCCATGTTATATAGGGTAAATACTACTTTGTTTTGAATTTTCCAAAACTTTATAGCCACTTTTTGGTCCTCTTCTCATACATGGCCTTTTGCGCAACCTGTTTTTAATACATAAAATGTCTAATTATGAGCCTAATTTTGATTTTCATCAAAGGGGAAAGCTGTGTAAGTGCATTATTTGTTGTAACTATAGGTGTAGACTACTTGTGCAAGCATAGTTATGATTAGTTTTTGAAAAAAGATGATCAAATTTTGTATTTTTGTTTGTTTTTTACAGTGGGAAGTACGAATAGCACATTGGGGCAACCTCATGTCAAGGGTGAGAAATTTTATGGAGAAATGATATGTTGTATGGATGTATTTGCATTGGAGTCAATTTTGTGAATTCATGTATGAAACCTCTTGTGTGCAGGTGGTCTTAAGCTCGCTGGATTTAGCACAAACCCCTCGAACAAACTTATCTGAAAGTGTACATGGGAGTTGGCTTGCTGGTGAAGGATACAAGGAAAAGTTAGCTTGTATGATGCGTGCATTTCAGATATGGCAAACGCTTTACTACAAAGTGCAAAGCAATATGCATACCAGATGGGGAAGCACAAAGGTGAGGGACCAAGCTTGAGCAAGTTGCTGGACAGGGTGGCAGCAAGGTCAAGACCGACACCACCACAAGTGGCTTGCATGGTCCATGAAACAGTAGCTAATACTCCTATGTATGAGGAATCAAGGCCTCTACATGGAGATAAGGAGACTATTCAACGGAAGAGGGTGAGGACAATGGAAGTAGACCAATGCTCACATTGTCCAGGTTATGTCATGCAGAGCAGACATTGTCAAAATTGGGGAACAGCAAGAAGAGTAAGTTTTGGAGATAGAGCAAGTCCCGCTTCAAGGGGAGGACCAAAAAGTCCAATGACTGGAGGAAACAAAGATGTCGGACATGAAGAGCCTAAACAACATTATGGCACAATGAGCGGAGGACAAATGCATGTAAAGGAAGAGGCCGTTGGACGCACAATGTGGGCCATTAGACGAACCCCATTGAACTCAAAAGTCAAATGTTTGGGAGGTATTGATGGAAGACTTAAGTGCAACTCATACATACAGGGAAGCACTATTGGAGTTGTTGCCCCTAGCTTCTACTCAGAGTGACGACATCCTGGTCCGGGAGGGCCAAAGGCTCAAATGATGTGGTTTTGTCCTTCAGATGTTTCACACACATGCCATGTAGATCCAAACATAATATACAAGCCATCATACCCAGATATGTGAAAAGTGGATGTTGGGACCAACATAACCAGCCAAGAGGTAGAGAAATTAGTAAAGGCAGGGTTCAAGTTAGATGTAACTCATGAAGAACCTTTTGTGTCGGGGGTGGGAGAAACGTCCACACAAGCAGCGGGCAACAAAGAAAGTGACAAGAGGCCACATGATGCTACACAGAATACAAAGAGATCAACCAAGTGGAGGCATTGGATTTCCAAAGAAGCAAAAAAGAGGATTGGTAGTGCCGAGGCCATGATAGCGACAGTCCTTAATGAGAGTGCAATGCAGCCGTCCCCCTACTCTATTTTTCATTTGGCATGTGAGAGTGGAGAGGACTATTTTATACACATCAAGGTACAACCTTGGTGTACATGTCCTGATTTCATGCAAAGAGAATCTAGAGGAAAGTCTTACGTTGCATGTAAGCATATCTGTTTTGTCTTCTTGCGAGTTTTGGGATTACATAAGAATGAGGATATGGTAATGCATCAACCGACACTATCACCAGAGGAAGTGGACAATATACTATCACGTCCTCGAAGCAAGAATGTTTGTGCCTATACTTAAGCTTTAATCAAGCCTGTTTGTGCCTACTTTAGCTTTAATGAAGCCTTCCATGTTTGTGCTTACTTAAGCTTGTAAGGAAATGTGAAGTCAATCTTTTTGTAATAAGAAAATTTGAACCAATATTATTTTTGTCTTGCTTTGGGATGGAGTATACTGTCACGTACTCTAAAGTCTTATTATAGGTAGCTTGCGACGCTATGGTAAAGGAGTTGTACCAACCATATATCTTCTTGTAAGGAAATGTGAACTCAATCTTTTTGTAAGAAAATATGAGCCGGATATACTTGTTTTTACTTGTGTTGAAATAAACATTGGAAGAAAGGTACATAGATAGGTATTTTTGTGCCTATATTTAAGTTTCTTGGACATAAAATGTGTTTTTATATGTAGGAAAGTAGGTATGTAGGTATGTATGCATGTATATATGTATGTATTATACAAATGTGTGTATATATGTATGTATATATGTAGGAAGGTAGGTAGGTAGGCAGGTAGGTAGGTAGGTAGGTAGGTGTGTTTGAGAATATACATGTATATATGTATGTATGTATGTGAATGTATTTATTTCTCTTTCATAAATACTTACTATATAAAAGCTCACCAAAATGTATCATTTTTCTTACAAGCTCACATAAAACTATCTTATCTCCAAAAAGCTCGCCAAATAAAGCTCGCAAAAAAAATCAAACCCGAATTTCATGATCTTTTCCATTCTTTAAATACACAAAAATATCATCTAAGAATACAAGAATGAAATCATCCAAATATTCAGGAAACACATTATTCATCAAACACATGAGAGTAGCAGGTGCATTAGTCAATCCGAAAGGAAGAGCATTGAACTCATAATGCCCATACCAAGTCCTAAATGCACTCTTAGGAATGTCTGCTTCTATGATGCGAATTTGGTGGTAAAGACAGAGGACCCACTCAGATGACTCAACAACTCATCTATGTTAGGTAAAGGGTACTTATTCTCAATGTGTAGCCTATTCAACCTTCTATAGTCAATGTAAAGTCTATAAGTCCGATCCTTTTTCCTTTGAAACAAAACCGGACTACCCCAAGGAGAAACACTAGGTCTAATGAAACCCTTTTGCATCAAGACATCCAATTGAAGCTTTAGCTCTCTCAACTCATCCACATTAAACATATAGGGTGCCCTGGAGTAAGGTTGGGTTCCTCATTCTACTTCTATAGCATGATCTAAGTCTCTAGGAGGAGGCATCCTAGGTAGGTCATCTAGAAAAACATCATAGGAGGTTTTTCACATACTCGAGATGGTCTTCCTTCTTTGTCTCTTCCTTACCGTCATCGATAAAGATTAAGACTGTCTCACACCCTTGCCTAATCCCTCTCAAAAGTTTCATGGTCAAAATTAGAAAGACCTCACTATTCCTCTCCTCCCCCTAAATAACTTGGGTTTCTCCCTCACTACTAGCAAAACTTACAATCCTATCCGCATATTTAATGAGGGATTTGTTGAAGACTAACCAATTCATCCCAATTAGTTTATCGCACTTACCCATCTCGATGGCATAGAAGTCTCCCTTACACTTCCTTCCCACTAAGGTGAAAAATAAGTTTTCTAAGAATCCTTAGGTGTAGTGAAATTTCCCATTGGCAAGTGGGACAGGCCTCTTTACTTGATTTCCCAATCTTAAGTGTTGTGATTTCACAAGTTTTGGAGAAACAAATCAACGAGTGCTACTCGAGTCAACTAAAAATTGAACATCCCGATTTCTAGTCTTTCCTTTTTTTCTTATCTCACTGAAGCATGTGCATGAGATGGAAAAGAAACCATACATTTCATTATAGGTTTAGGCAACTCACCTTATTCTCCCGCTTCCTCGATTGTGGGATCCGTCTCTGTTAACTTCGCTTGCATCTTCGGTTCAGTCCAAAAATTGAATTTAGCTTTGTTTTTGCACTCAAATGTGTGATGTCCCTGCTCCCCACATCTAAAGCAGAACCCGAGCCTCCTTGGTCGCTCAATGATCTGGGGATCATTCTGCCATGTTGCTGGTTTCTCATTCTTCCGATTCCCAACGTTTTGATTTATTGGACTTATTCTTATTTCCAAAATTTTAGAAATTTGGATTCTGCCTACACTGCTGAATATAGGGCGCAAATCCTTGGTTTTTTCCACTATCGTAATTTCAATCTTTTTGTTGCATATATACATCCTTCTTGAAACTTGTAATCACTAGAAAATTCAGACCTACATGGAATATCTAAGTTTTGAGATCCTTGAGGACGATGGCTTGTTGGAATTAACCTTGATTTTGAATCCTTTCTTTATTATATGCTTCCATCCTTTCAAAATTTTCAGCTTTGGATATATTATCTAATTAATCCCGCAATCCTGTTCCCTTCATCATGTAGAGGAGGTCCTCCTTCAAGCCATGTACAAATTTGTGAGTGAGAGCCTCACTTGAGACTTCAGGTGCATACTTGTGTAAATGAAGCAACTTCTCCTTATACTCATCAACAAAAATAACATGTTTTTGCTCTTGGACGTGCTTGAAATTGTAAATTCCATCTTCTTTTCAATATAGTAATGAGGAGAACAATACCTCTTTTCTATAGTAGCTCGAAATTCAGCCCAAGTAATTGGTTCATTTGGTTTCTCTCAAATTTGTACATGGAACTTCCACCATAATTTTGCAACACCATGCAATTGCACTAAGGCTACTTTAGTCTTTCCATCCTCATCAAATTATCAAAGGGCAAAGAAATCCTCCAATTCTTCAAGCCAAGCCTCAAGATCTTCTCCTGTCTTCTTTTCACCCATCAAATTTTGAGAGTTTTGCTTTCTTTAAAACTTGCTTTAGGGAAGATTTGGCCACATCTTCTTGTGCTTCAGCTCTTTTGTGGTTTTGTGGTTAACGATTAACATCGAGTGGAATCTCTACATATCCCTGTAGCACCGAAATTGTTCTCATTATGATTTGAGGGGTCAACTACTATTTTCCTTTAGCTTTGTTTAATTTTGTGGGGTCAATCATTCAATAAGCTGAGCCTACTCTGCCAACTGTCAGGCTAAAATTTGAAAGGTGTTTTTGGTCAGTGTACATATGGTGCGTGTGGTGTGTGAATAAACTTTGCCCTGAATGCCCTGGCAAGTGTACAGGCCGAGTGGTTTGGCAGAAAGCTGGAATATGCACGTGTTTTGTTTTCCGGAGCAGATGCTGGAGATCTGGAGTTTTATTGCAATAATGTGGTGTACGGATGGTTACTAAAAGAGGGTACCGACTGGAAATTGTCGGGTTTGGTAAGTTGAGGTTGATGATTCGAGATTGTGGGCAGATGTTGCATAATATTGGAAAGTCGTGGTGTTGCACTTGAACTTGAGAAGCAAGTTATTAAGGTTGGGATGGTGGTCATCATTTGTGGTTTTGGAGGCTTTTAAAAAATAAAAAATTTATATTATGTGGCCATTTTAAAGGAGAGACAAGTGGAGTTCGTTGTGGATGGCCACCTCGACATCTAGAAGGTGGTGGAGAGCTGACGGGTGCTCTGAAAAAAGGAAGGGGAGGCCTATTGTAGAGGAGCAGAGCTGGGCAGAGAGAGAGGAAAAAGCTTGAGAGGCTCTGTGGAAGCCGCCTTGTGTGTGTGAAGGCCGGCGTAGGAGGGGGTCGTCGCCTTGCTGACAAAAAAGAGCCTGAGGTGCAGGCGAGTGGCGGCTTTTTGGTGTGGGGGGGCCTCGTATGGTTGGGCGTGAGGCGCTGCAGGTGGGAGACCAGAGGCGAGCTGGGGCCGCTGAGTGTGTGGCCGTCGTGTAGCAGAGAAGGGCTGGACCACCTCAGTAGGCGAGCGCTGGAGTGATAAAGAGGCGTGTGACCACACAAGCACAGAGCAAAGGACAGAAGTGCTGGGCGGCTCTGATGCGTGAGGCGACAACTGGCTTACAGGTGCAGAGAGGGTGAACGTGGAAGGACGCTGCAGTGGGCTGGCGTATGTGAAGCAAACTGGCCACTTTGGTGCGAAGGATAGCCTTGCTGGCGCTGAAACCAGAGGCAAAGAGGGAGAGAGAGCCTAGTGATTGGCGCAGCTAAGAGCTGGAGGCGCCTGGAACAGACGGGCTGGAAAGCAGCCGCCTAGTGATTTGAGTAAGAGGAAGGGCTAGTTGCTGGTGTGGGCGACTGGTTGTTAACAAAAGAGAAGGTGCCCAGTTTAGACTGCGAAGAAAGGTGTGAAGGCCACTTGGTTGATGGATGCAGAAGTGAAGGCTGGTGTGGGCCTTGTGTGTTGGTTATAAGTGGGCTGGAGTACAGCCGGGTGAACAAGAGAAAGAGGCTGCAGGTCTCTTGGGTGATGTCTAGTGTGGGCATCTGATTGAAGCAGCAAGAGAGGGCTGCTGTGAGGAAGGGTACGTGAGATGTGGCTTTGGGCTAGATATCTGAGGATGCTGCGGTGAGAAGTGGTTCGTGGTGCTGAGGATTGTGCAAGGCTCTGGTGGTTGGTGAAACTGCTGGTCACGACATACAGAGAGTGGGAGCTGCTGAGTGAAGGTTAGCTGGTGTGGGCGCTGTCGTGAAGTGTGCGGAGTAGCCAGGAAAGTACAAAACTTCTAGCTGTGAGAGTGAATGTTAAATCCAACAAGGAATTTCACGTACAAGATTTCCCAAGGAGAATTGAACACCATTATTTCCATTGACAAATACATGTGTCCTCTTCCCTCAATACATCCTTGAGTTCCTCCAGGTGAATGCACAGATTTGCATGAAATCCTTTAAACCATTCACATGTGGGCATAACAAAGATTTCCAATTATTCCAATATACATGTGCCCAGCTATATCCATTACATCCAGTGCCCTCAAAACTGTTATTTCGAGATGTACCTTATCACCTGAAAACCTGCCTTAATGTTCTAACATCTCACAAGCAAAATATAGCATTTGGCATAGCTTTGACATACTCATAATTTTCAAAATCCATATGAGAAGAAAGTAAGGCAAATTTTCCTCAGCTTCAATGCATTTTTCACCAATCACCGAGCTCCAAATTCCTTAGCTTTTTCCCTAAAAATCCTTCTATTCAATTCCAAGCTTCTTTTGATATATATATATATGGGTTAAACGATTCTCTCAATTCGTATAGAATGAGAGTAACATTTAAGAGAATATATGTATATATATATATATAAAAAACACTTAGCTGTCGAGTTGAATGCGTGGAACTCCACCAACCGTATGCTTCATATCAATTATGCGAGGGTGAAACAGCTGGAGAAGCATCGCACAGTGTTGGTTTTGAAAATAGCTTTTCCCATAAATACATCATTATGTTGTGCTAGAATTACTCTCTAATTCTAGCACCTACAAAGCACTCACAGTATATATATATTTTAAATAAAAACGCCTGGTCTTTTTTGACGCTGTTATCAGACGCTGCAGAAAAAAAATCTCCACTCTGCTATCGCCGTTTCATTCCGGTGGTTTTCCCTTCTTTCCCCGCGGCGATCTCGGGCCTTCCCACCTTTTCCCACTACTGATGCGGGAATTTCCTATTCCCAAAAGCTGCGCTCCAGAATTTTCCAAATAAAAGAACCTTCTCTCTTCCACGTGCGCTGCCATTCGTTATTTGCTTCTTCTAACCTTAGCATTAAGGTTATGCCACCCATCATATGTTTCTTCTAACCTTAGCATTAAGGTTAGAAGTCTAATAGTAAGACATAACCTTATATTCGCTTCCATCATCCATAAAGGAAAACCACAATGCATGTGACTCTTGATATACACTCAACATCATCTTTGAACAAAACCATTGCACCACTGTAGGCACACTTACTTTGAAGAGCATGACACAAGCCCATAAGGCATTTTAGCCAATAATACCTTGAATTTCCTGCTTTGGCACAACTCAAGATTCTCAAGGCATTCTCACACCTATGAAGACATTCAATGAACTCCTCGGCACTGTGATACTCATTAAGTCTCCATTTCTCTTGACACCTTCATAGTTTATAAATTATCATGTCGGCCTATATGATTTATAGAATCCCCATTTACTTATTCAAGTATTTCTCCATGCCTTCATAAATGCATTCCTTTGTGCATTGGTATGCCCTCATGACATCATATATATCTGGATGCTTCTAACTTGCCCATGAGCTCTGAGTAACAGCAAAAACATCATCCTCCATACTCATATACAAAAAACCCCTAAATCTGACTCAGCCTCAGCTTGTCTTATTGAACCTCATATACAATATGAACATATGTACATGGCATCATATAATGACTCGTCATGGCACTTAACCTATGCATCTGGATGTGTGTTTGACGGCCTCACATGCACGGTTTCATATCATAGACGTGCCATGGCACGACATCCACCCCCTCTAAACCTGCACATCCTCTGGTATGTGCCAAATCTTCATCAAGGTCCACATATAACTGGATGTCGTCTTCATCTTCTGCAGTTCCAGGAAGATCATCCTCTTCCTCTTCAATCATATCCATACTTCCACTGTCAAGCCTCTCATCCTGAATCTCTTGTGAATCAAAAGGATCACCATCATGCCTTCTTTTAAATATCTTGACTCTTTTACCAGCCACAAGATTCTTTACTTCTGTTCCATCAAGCTCACACAGAGTATATGTGGCATTTTCATGCACATGCCTGACAATGTAAGGGCCAAACCATCTTTTTGCAAATTTTCTTTGAACAGTGAATTGGTTGTCAAGGCTACTATCATACATTAGAACCCAATCACCTTCTTCAATAGGTTTTGGCTGGAGTCTGTGTCTACTATCAAATCTTTCTTTATTTTTCAGCCTTGCATCTTTCAGGCGAGCTTTAGCAAGCTCTACATCTTCAGGCCTCCTCTCCAACTGTCTTATTCTCAATGCAAGGAGGTCATCTCTGCTCAATCCTTCCATCCAGGGCAATACATTCCAAGTTAGAATTACTTCTTCAACTGGCATCACTGGCTTCTGACCATACATTAATTCAGCAGGCATGTATCCTGTCACTGAGCTATGAGTTGTACGGTCAGCCCACAAGGCATATGGTAGCAGCTTTGGCCACACTCTCATCCTTTCTCTGCATGCCTTAGCCAAAGCTTTAATGATTGGAGGATGTCCTCGCTCACTTTTCCCATTGCCCTCAGGATTGTAAGCACATGTTAGAGACAGTTTGATACCAATTCTAGAGAAGAATTCCCTTGCTTCTTCAACATCTAGCTCTCCCCTATCAGCTGTTATTTTCCCAACACAACCATATCGGCAGATCACATCTTCCAAGAGAAATTTGCATACTGTTTCCGTACTCTTTGTTCTAAGGGCACGCCCTTCTACCTGATTTGTCAAATCTTCTCTTGCAAGTGCTATATACCGCATCTGCCAAATTCCCAAAGGCATTGTAACTAGATCCACTACCCATTTGTAGTGCATGGCAGGTGGGTAAGTTGGTTGTAAGCCATCACGATGCCTCACATTTGAGTACATTTGGCATACTATGCATGTTTCCACATATTGGGAAATATCCTTGTACATTCCTCTCCACCAATATTTTTCCTTTATTTTGGTAAAAGTGGCCCACACACTTCTATGCCCAGCCCAGAGACTCTCATGGAATTCTTTCACAAGCTTCCCTTGAGTCTCTTTATCACATACGACTCTCTGTGGCATAGCATTCCTCTGTTTAGGATGTTTCCAGAGATACCCATCCTTTAGAAAGTAACCATATGCTTTTCTGCGGATCCTCTTAAATTCTGAGTCAGACCAATTCTCTTGCCTTGTCAGAGTGCTCAAATATTGACCAATAAGCAACCAATCTCCTTCATATATTTCCTCAATAAAAGACTCAAGTGCATTTGATAAGCAAATATGATCCCCCTTAGCATATGCTGTGGTATAGAACTTTGTACCCACATCATCAATATCACTAACCATCTCTTCCTCATCTTCATACCTGGCTCTTGATAGCATATCTGCAACTGGATTATCTTTTCCCGCAATATGCTCAAACTCAGGATTTAGTGACTTGATATAAGCAATCCACCTAAGCATAGCAATATCTGGAGTGGTACAACTTGCTATCATCCCAAGAAGTGGCAAGCAATCAGTCTCCACAAGTACAGATGCCCCAATAAGATATTCTTTTTCACATTTTAGAGCAGTGACTATCCCCCATAATTCTCTCTTGATCTGTGGATACTTTCGCTGCCGAAAGCTTAATACCTTTGCTCCAAATCTAATTACATACCTATGATCATCCTCATCATCTTGCCCTACTGCCCATCCAATCCCAGTAGGACTAGTATCAACTGTAACAATCACAGGCCTGCCACACTCATAATCTGCCTTTCTCAAAATGGGTGATGATTGGAGCAAATATTTCAGCTTCCGCATAGCTTTAATATGTATTGCACTCCACAAAAATTTTTGATTTTTCCTCAAAAGCTGATAAAGAGGATCTGCTACATGTGCATAATGTGGGATCCAAATAACATAAAAGACGCACGCTCCAAGAAATCTCCTCAGCTCTGTAACATTAATGCATATTTCCTTCATTCTTTGTATTGCATCTATCTTGGCTGGACAAGGACGGCGTCCACTAGTACTACAAAGATGTCCCACTATTAGCACTTCACCAACCCCAAACACTGATTTTTGCCCAGATAAAGTAAGATTCACTTCTTCAAGTCTGGATAGAATCATGTCACAATCCTTTATATGATCTGCCACAAACTTGCGGCACCCTTTTGAATCCAAATTCTCATCTTTGTCTTTCTCATCACAGCCCTTTATTGGCACATCATCCAAAAATGGCATAGTTTTTTGTGGTATGAAGTCCCGTAAGACTTTATTCATTCCATTCATCATATGTGCCACTGAGTTAGTGGCTCCCTGTGGTAAGGTACACATCCTTACTAATCCCAAAGGAGTTCTCATTGTGGTCAAGTCCCTGCTTTGCATATCCAGCTGGAACTGATCATATCCCGAATACAGATCACCCATAGAGTATATAGCTTTCCCTGCAAATGCTTCTGCAAACTCATCCACAATTGGACCTGCTCCCACATTCCTGATTGTGACTTTGTTTACAGGTTGCATGTCTTGAATAAAGCGCAATGTCCCATTTTTCTTTGGTACTGTAAACCATCTGTTGGAATATGGGGCACATGAAGGCTCCAAGATTCCCATCTTGATCTTTTCCTTTAGTAATTCCATCAACTTTGGCAAGAGAGCCTTTGGTACTGGAATTGGCCGCAGATTCCAGGGCACATGTGGAACAGTAAAGATCACCATTGGTGCTGTTACACTTGGATCAACACAACCAATCTCATGCGGCTGAAAGGCAAAAGCTTTCCCATGTTTTACAAGCATCTCCTCAAAGCATTCCCTTTCAACTGGCAACAGAAAATCCCTCTCACCAATCTTCAGCTCTTTCAGAGTTTCTTGAGTAAATTTATGCCCAATTTTCTTCGGATCTCTAAGATTTGGCTGCATAGAAGCTTCATCTATCTTCTCCTTGCTTCCTGGTGGCAAGGGCAAGGCAACTGGCTTCACCTTTTTTGCAACCGTTTTGTACTTTGTATCAACATGAGCATCCATCTCACAATTCATGTTTTTACATTCCACCCCCTCAAATTCCTGGATTATATCATACATCTCCACAGATGACACCTTTATCATTTCATTTCCACCCTGTAAGCATGCTCTTCTCATATCAAAAAGTACATCCATAGTATCTATAAATGACACCTCATCAAGCACCCCTGAAATAAACTCATTCTTCTCCAAAAGACCACACTGCTCAAAACTTTTTTGTTCATTTTGTATATGTTTTTGCATGCCACGCTTTAAATCCTTGCTTTTTACAAAAACCAGTGACCCATAGCTGGAGAATCCCTGAAAATTTGCTGAAAAACTATTTACATTGATGATTGAGTCCTGCGAGAACTCATTTCCCCTTGTACCATTGGAATCCCGCTTTACAATGGCACCTGGCCAAAATCCCTCATCTCCCTGTAATTCATAAACTCTCTGTTTATCTTTGGGAGTGACTGTGCCCTAAGAAATTCACGATTCCTTTCATGATTAATGCAAACTGTCAAAAACTGAACAGCCTTTTTGCCATCTTTACTCCTTATTCTTGCATAAGCTGAACCATCATCCAAAACCTTTGTTTCCATCCTTACAGCTGTAATGTAGGGTTGCCCAAGAATGAGGGGATACGATGACATCTCCTGAACAAAGAAATTCTGATCATCCTTCACATCCCCTATAGTTACCCTTACATTTGGACATGCTGCATAAAGCTCTCCAGATGAATTATTAGCTGCTTTAATCATCCACCCATGATCCACATCCATTGGCCACTTACATTTGTTGTAGAGATTTTTAGCCATAAGATTTATTTCAGACCCATGATCAATTAGAGCGACATATGGCTCTTCCAAATCACCTATCTTGACAAGGGTTTCAGTGGTGGCTCTTGCCCAATGGCTCCTGGAGTAATGACTTTTTGTAAGAACTTCTTTTTCGTCATCCTCTTCCACAAAACGCACTTGTCGTGCCCCATCAGCAGAGTGATTACATTCCACCACATTTTCTCTCTCTTCCTTTTTCTGTACCTGTACACCATGAGTCTTAGAAGTGCTTGCTTCCCCTTGTGATGGAATAGATTCAATTATGGACTGCCTTTTTCTTCGTATAATATCAATTATCTCATCATGAAATTCTTTCTTTGCAATCCCCAAGACTTCCCCTAGTGTGAATTCCACCCTGCTGTTTAGAATTCTCTCTTCAAGCACCTTTTTGAGATCTGTTGCAACTTCAATATCAGATTGAAGCTTGTAGAGTGGACTTTTCCCTTTACCCTTCTCCTTCATTTTAACTGGCACTTCTTCCATTGAAACATCATGTGGAGGTCTGCTTTGCTGTGGAGGCATATGTGATGGCCCAGGATCCTTCTTTTCACTTCCACGTGTAACTCTTTTTGATGGCCCTCCTTCCTCATTTTCCCTTTTACGTTTCTCCTCTACCTGTGCCTCATTATTTTGGCATTTGGCAATATAGGCATGAATGGATAAAGAATCCACAGGCTCCTCCCAGCCAGTCTCAAGGCGTATACAATCACCTGCCTCATGCAAAGCTTGCTTTGACACTTTCCTTGATGCAATTAATTCCATTGTTGACGGCCAAAAATTCTCATTCTCATAATCCTCATCATTCTCAAATCCCTGCTTTTGTTGACCAACCTTTAATCCATAGGTTGCTGCCTCGACCATAGAAATGGCATGACTAGCAACCATATCCTCTACCAGCTTTTTCATCCCTCCTTTCCCAAAGTTTGTACTCAGCGGAAGACCAGTCTCTGTAAGATGGATTTTCCCATCTTTGAAGAACACAAGTTGATTTTTAAGAGCTTCTTTATAGCTGGTACAATCCTTCTTTGCATGCTCTGGGTCATCACACCATATGCATCTATATGTAAACCCTTCTTTGATTTGAGGCCTTTGCATAGAAGCCTGCCCCAATGGTAGACCTTTTTCTTCGATCCTGGACATCTTCAATTTTAAATCACGCATACCCTTGATAAGCTCATCCATCGGCCCATCTATCTTAGGAATTGTGGCAGCTGGCTTGGATAAACTCTCAGGGGTAACAGCAGCTATGGGGGTTGCAGATCCCATCACCATTTTATCCCTCCTCCGCTGCCGCTTTGCTAACATAGTGACTGCATCCTCAACATCATTCCAATCACTCTTTAATCCTTGCTCTGTATTTTTATCCTCAAGGAGGATTTCCAATGTCTCCTGGAGATCTTTCCCAGCTGCCTGCAAGAAGAGCTCTGTCTTTTCTCTGTCCAAAGTTGCACGCTCTATTCTTGACAACTGGGCATAACGCTTCTCAAACTCCCTTAGCAATTCTGTGGCAGAAATTCCCATTTTAGGTTTTGTGACCCATTCCAAAAAAGTTCGTTTGGTTACTCGCTCAGAATCCTCCATGAAGTATTCATCTTTTAAGGCAAGCTTGAATTCTTCCCAATTTCTGCCACCCTGTGCTGTCTGCAATCCTTTTATGCGCTCTCTTATTTCAGGAACGCATACCAACTCGAAACTTCGAACCATATCCTCCTCGGTCACCCTATTTAGCTCCATCTCCTTTATATAATTGCGCAGATACTTTGTAATGTCCTTCCCATCAAATTGATCTACCTTTTTCACAATTGATTGTAAGGCTTTGGTCATGGAAATCTGTCCCCTCTCAGCAGCTTGTTGCTGTTGCATGTACATGGAAAACATTTGGAACATCTGCATAACTCCAGGGTCAAAATGAACCCCCTGGCCCTCAGAATTCTCAGCCATAGCTTCCCTATATGTTTCACTACACTCTCACCCCAGCAGCTTCACGTCGGGTTCACCAAAGATGTCGTGAAGTGTGCGGAGTAGCCAGGAAAGTACAAAACTTCTAGCTGTGAGAGTGAATGTTAAATCCAACAAGGAATTTCACGTACAAGATTTCCCAAGGAGAATTGAACACCATTATTTCCATTGACAAATACATGTGTCCTCTTCCCTCAATACATCCTTGAGTTCCTCCAGGTGAATGCACAGATTTGCATGAAATCCTTTAAACCATTCACATGTGGGCATAACAAAGATTTCCAATTATTCCAATATACATGTGCCCAGCTATATCCATTACATCCAGTGCCCTCAAAACTGTTATTTCGAGATGTACCTTATCACCTGAAAACCTGCCTTAATGTTCTAACATCTCACAAGCAAAATATAGCATTTGGCATAGCTTTGACATACTCATAATTTTCAAAATCCATATGAGAAGAAAGTAAGGCAAATTTTCCTCAGCTTCAATGCATTTTTCACCAATCACCGAGCTCCAAATTCCTTAGCTTTTTCCCTAAAAATCCTTCTATTCAATTCCAAGCTTCTTTTGATATATATATATGGGTTAAACGATTCTCTCAATTCGTATAGAATGAGAGTAACATTTAAGAGAATATATGTATATATATATATATAAAAAACACTTAGCTGTCGAGTTGAATGCGTGGAACTCCACCAACCGTATGCTTCATATCAATTATGCGAGGGTGAAACAGCTGGAGAAGCATCGCACAGTGTTGGTTTTGAAAATAGCTTTTCCCATAAATACATCATTATGTTGTGCTAGAATTACTCTCTAATTCTAGCACCTACAAAGCACTCACAGTATATATATATTTTAAATAAAAACGCCTGGTCTTTTTTGACGCTGTTATCAGACGCTGCAGAAAAAAAATCTCCACTCTGCTATCGCCGTTTCATTCCGGTGGTTTTCCCTTCTTTCCCCGCGGCGATCTCGGGCCTTCCCACCTTTTCCCACTACTGATGCGGGAATTTCCTATTCCCAAAAGCTGCGCTCCAGAATTTTCCAAATAAAAGAACCTTCTCTCTTCCACGTGCGCTGCCATTCGTTATTTGCTTCTTCTAACCTTAGCATTAAGGTTATGCCACCCATCATATGTTTCTTCTAACCTTAGCATTAAGGTTAGAAGTCTAATAGTAAGACATAACCTTATATTCGCTTCCATCATCCATAAAGGAAAACCACAATGCATGTGACTCTTGATATACACTCAACATCATCTTTGAACAAAACCATTGCACCACTGTAGGCACACTTACTTTGAAGAGCATGACACAAGCCCATAAGGCATTTTAGCCAATAATACCTTGAATTTCCTGCTTTGGCACAACTCAAGATTCTCAAGGCATTCTCACACCTATGAAGACATTCAATGAACTCCTCGGCACTGTGATACTCATTAAGTCTCCATTTCTCTTGACACCTTCATAGTTTATAAATTATCATGTCGGCCTATATGATTTATAGAATCCCCATTTACTTATTCAAGTATTTCTCCATGCCTTCATAAATGCATTCCTTTGTGCATTGGTATGCCCTCATGACATCATATATATCTGGATGCTTCTAACTTGCCCATGAGCTCTGAGTAACAGCAAAAACATCATCCTCCATACTCATATACAAAAAACCCCTAAATCTGACTCAGCCTCAGCTTGTCTTATTGAACCTCATATACAATATGAACATATGTACATGGCATCATATAATGACTCGTCATGGCACTTAACCTATGCATCTGGATGTGTGTTTGACGGCCTCACATGCACGGTTTCATATCATAGACGTGCCATGGCACGACATCGCCTTTTGGTGAGAGTAGCTGGTCTTGTGTGGGCCGTGATTGCAGGCAGTGAGTGGATGCTGACCAGAGAGGGAGCCTTGGGTTTTTGTGTGTGTTGGATGCAGAAGTGGTGCTGATGTGTGGGGCTGGAGACAGTGGGGCTCGCCTACGACAATTGGCAGGTAGCAGCAGACAGAGAGTAGCCGGGCTACAGAGGAAGTGAAGAAGGGTTGCTGGTGTGGGCGCCCTCTTGGTTGATGCTATATATGTTTTTTGTTGAATGATCATCTGTCCTTCATGGTTCTGAGCTGTCTTATGGTGTGGGTGGGTGGCGAATGTTGAGAGAGTGTTCCAGCCGGTGGCTGGTGGTGCCCCGTTCGTGGTAGTTTTTCCAAGTTTGGGAGGTGGAAGAGCTATAGAGGCACGTTCTTTCTTCTTTTTTTCACCTCACATCCTTCTGGTGCCCCCACTGAGGAGTGGCTCTTTCTGGTATTGTTTGACTGAGGATTGCTCAGGGATTTCTCTTACGAGGGTGTATGCCCCAGAGTGAGAGATTGAAGGAAGGTGTTTTTGGGTTTTTGCTTGGGATTGGAAGTGAAGTTTGGGGGTTAAGATGATGTCTTACCCAGAGTTTTATGGTGGTCCGAATGAGGATGTGGTAGACTTCTTGGAAAGGATGGAGGTTGCATGTATAAGCAACCATATCAGTGAGTCGATACAGGTGTTGCGGCTGCTGAGCATCTGTTTGAAAGGAGATGCAAGGACCTGGTACAGAGCTTATGAGGAGTCGTTGAGGGATGCTATTCCACGCATTGAGATGACTGAGGATGGATTGAAGACAGCACTTAGCAACAGGTTCAAGAAGGTGGAAGACCCCGACAAGGTTTGGCATGAGGTGCAAGCTCTGACACAAGGTGAGTTTGAATCAATAGATGATTATATGAAGAAATTTTCTTTGCTATGGGAGACTCTATGCAGGGCTTTGGGAGAAAACCAGGTGCCGCCTGACATGATGAAGAAGAACAAGTTTGTAGCTGGACTTAAGAGGAGTATTCGCTGGAAAGTGGAACTGAAGAAGCCCAGGTCTTTTGAGGATGCGGTGGAGATTGCTAAGTCAAAAGATTGGAAACTGCAGCGGATGAATCAGCTGGGGATGATTCCAGTTGTAGCACAGCCGGAGATTTGTAGAGTGGAGGCTACACCTATGAGTGCAGTGATTGAGAGGATGAAGCCCACTGAAGCCCAAGCTAAGCAGATGGTGCCACAAGCTAGTCAGGGAGTACCTATGGTTCCTGCAGGTTCTGATGAGGGATTGCGGCAGGATATGAAGCAGATGGTTGATCTTATGAAAAATTTGAGCTTGAATTTAATGGGAAGTACAGGTGGTGGACGTGGTAGAGGCCGAGGTAATAATCCTGAGGGGGGAGATGGACAAGCAGGATATGGACGTGGTCGCGGTAGGGGTCGTCATTTCATTCCTACATGTTGGAACTGTGGTGAACTTGGTCATCTGAGTACAGATTGTGATAAGCCTCAACGTATGGGTGGTGATATGTACCCACTACCTTCACAGTTACCGGACAGGTCAAATGATTATGGTATTGATATCAGGGATCAAGCAGGTCTGAGTGGAATCACAGCTGAAGAGAAAGGTAAAACTAAGGTGATAGATGTGGTCACCCTTGAGAAGATGAAGGAAGCAGAAGCTGATGTGATGCCTTTAGGGAAACGGATGCCACAGGAAAGGGAAGGCAAGGATGCTGCAGGACCCAGCAAGAAGAAAGGTAAAGTGAAGGAAGGAGAGGATGTGAAGGTCAAGCAGAAGAGGAGGTCTCGTAGGAAGTTTCAGGTAACTGATTTTCCACTAGGGGGTGGGTAGGATATCTATGGTCTGCAGGAGGACATGGCTGGAAGGAAGGCTAACATTACTTTTGGGCAATTGATAGAGTTAGCTCCCAATTTGAAGCGTCAGTGGAAAAGACTTGTGAATCCGAGAGAGAAGGAGCCTGCCAAAGGGATAGTGACTGTTCTATCTGTTCAGGAGTTACCTGACATATGTCCTGTGGTGAATGTGTGGTATAAAGGGAAGAATCTGGGAGAGGCATACATAGATGGTGGAGCACAGATTTGTGTGATCACATTGGCAGCTGTGGAGAGGCTTGGTCTTGATTTCACTGAAGCATCTGGATTCCGAATTCGGCTGGCTAATCATCAGAAAGTCAAATGCTTAGGTATGGTTAAGGAATTAGAATTGGAAGCTTTTGATGTGAAGGTGCTTGTGGATTGTCATGTTATGCCTGCAGGAATGGGTGCATTCCCCATCATTTTGGGAAGACCATGGCTGAGAGCAGTGAAGGCTGTGCAGGATTGGAGGAAAGGGGTCATTACTCTGTATGACAGGAGAGGGGATAAGAAGCAGTTTAACATGGATAACCAAAATCCTGTCAGTGATGAAGAGGAAAGTGAAGCTGATTCGAGTGATGACACGACCAATAGTACCACTACTAGCGAGGGAACAGAGGATACTTCATCGAGTGAGGAGGATGCAGAGATGGATGCCCTGGTTATTGATGGAGAAGTGCTTAGTGATGAGGTTGCTGAACAAGAAGAAGCCATACATGAGGAATGCGAGGAGGTACAAATGAATCCTGAGCAAAGGTATGCATGTGATGTGAAAGAGCTTGCTTTTAAGTCTTTGAATGATGAACCTGTGTGGGATGAGTGGGAAATAGACAGTCTACAAGATGATGAACCTGAGTTGGAGCTGGATGACCAGATGTGCATAAATGTTAAAAAAGCCATGACCAGAATTAAAGCTATGAAGGAAGAGCAACAGAAGGCTTTGAATGATGCTGCTGTTATGGATGAATCTCTTGGTGACCTTGATGAAGATGAACATACAGGAATTGAGGTGGATGCTTTGGCAATGGTGCCTGTTGAAGAGGAGTTTGTTTTGCCTGTGGTAGCTGGTTTTGATGGTGAGGCTTCTTATGTGGATGGACAGGAAAGTGTTATGGAACAACAGGTTTTTTTTTATGAAGCTTTCATCAGTTTTTACCCTCAGCAGGAGTTGCTACACTGGTTCTCCGATATTGGTGCTGATCATATCAGGGATTTTGGAATTGAGATGAGACGGGATGGTGTGTATGTCAGGAGCTTTGTCTCGAGAGACTCTGGTGTTGTGTTGTGGGATATGGGATGGAAAATTATGCCTTGGGTGGATGATAGAGTTTCTTTGATCATTTGGAATAGAGATGGGTTGGTTACACTGTATGATGCTCAGAGGATAGACGGAGGGAAACGTGGTCATATGCTTTCTGCTGATCATAAATGATTCAGCAGGCTAGGGGTTGGGCAAAGTATGTCAGGCTAAAATCTGAAAGGTGTTTTTGGTCAGTGTACATATGGTGCGTGTGGTGTGTGAATAAACTTTGCCCTGAATGCCCTGGCAAGTGTACAGGCCGAGTGGTTTGGCAGAAAGCTGGAATATGCACGTGTTTTGTTTTCCGGAGCAGATGCTGGAGATCTGGAGTTTTATTGCAATAATGTGGTGTACGGATGGTTACTAAAAGAGGGTACCGACTGGAAATTGTCGGGTTTGGTAAGTTGAGGTTGATGATTCGAGATTGTGGGCAGATGTTGCATAATATTGGAAAGTCGTGGTGTTGCACTTGAACTTGAGAAGCAAGTTATTAAGGTTGGGATGGTGGTCATCATTTGTGGTTTTGGAGGCTTTTAAAAAATAAAAAATTTATATTATGTGGCCATTTTAAAGGAGAGCCAAGTGGAGTTCGTTGTGGATGGCCACCTCGACATCTAGAAGGTGGTGGAGAGCTGACGGGTGCTCTGAAAAAAGGAAGGGGAGGCCTATTGTAGAGGAGCAGAGCTGGGCAGAGAGAGAGGAAAAAGCTTGAGAGGCTCTGTGGAAGCCGCCTTGTGTGTGTGAAGGCCGGCGTAGGAGGGGGTCGTCGCCTTGCTGACAAAAAAGAGCCTGAGGTGCAGGCGAGTGGCGGCTTTTTGGTGTGGGGGGGCCTCGTATGGTTGGGCGTGAGGCGCTGTAGGTGGGAGACCAGAGGCGAGCTGGGGCCGCTGAGTGTGTGGCCGTCGTGTAGCAGAGAAGGGCTGGACCACCTCAGTAGGCGAGCGCTGGAGTGATAAAGAGGCGTGTGACCACACAAGCACAGAGCAAAGGACAGAAGTGCTGGGCGGCTCTGATGCGTGAGGCGACAACTGGCTTACAGGTGCAGAGAGGGTGAACGTGGAAGGACGCTGCAGTGGGCTGGCGTATGTGAAGCAAACTGGCCACTTTGGTGCGAAGGATAGCCTTGCTGGCGCTGAAACCAGAGGCAAAGAGGGAGAGAGAGCCTAGTGATTGGCGCAGCTAAGAGCTGGAGGCGCCTGGAACAGACGGGCTGGAAAGCAGCCGCCTAGTGATTTGAGTAAGAGGAAGGGCTAGTTGCTGGTGTGGGCGACTGGTTGTTAACAAAAGAGAAGGTGCCCAGTTTAGACTGCGAAGAAAGGTGTGAAGGCCACTTGGTTGATGGATGCAGAAGTGAAGGCTGGTGTGGGCCTTGTGTGTTGGTTATAAGTGGGCTGGAGTACAGCCGGGTGAACAAGAGAAAGAGGCTGCAGGTCTCTTGGGTGATGTCTAGTGTGGGCATCTGATTGAAGCAGCAAGAGAGGGCTGCTGTGAGGAAGGGTACGTGAGATGTGGCTTTGGGCTAGATATCTGAGGATGCTGCGGTGAGCAGTGGTTCGTGGTGCTGAGGATTGTGCAAGGCTCTAGTGGTTGGTGAAACTGCTGGTCACGACATACAGAGAGTGGGAGCTGCTGAGTGAAGGTTAGCTGGTGTGGGCGCCTTCTGGGGAGAGTAGCTGGTCTTGTGTGGGCGGTGATTGCAGGCAGTGAGTGGATGCTGACCAGAGAGGGAGCCTTGGGTTTTTGTGTGTGTTGGATGCAGAAGTGGTGCTGATGTGTGGGGCTAGAGACAGTGGGGCTCGCCTACGACAATTGGCAGGTAGCAGCAGACAGAGAGTAGCCGGGCTACAGAGGAAGTGAAGAAGGGTTGCTGGTGTGGGCGCCCTCTGGAGATTACAGGGACCGGGAGAAAGAGGCTTGGTTGTCAGACGCAAGGGTGTATTCCCTTGGCAGTAAATCTTGGCCAGAGTCCTGGTCTTTGGTGTATTTGCTGAGTTTGTACATGGTTGATGCTGTATATGTTTTTTGTTAAATGATCATCTGTCCTTCATGGTTTTGAGCTGTCTTATGGTGTGGGTGGGTGGCGAATGTTGAGAGAGTGTTCCAGCCGGTGGCTGGTGGTGCCCCGTTCGTGGTAGTTTTTCCAAGTTTGGGAGGTGGAAGAGCTATAGAGGCAGGTTCTTTCTTCTTTTTTTCACCTCACACCAACCTTTGCTGAATTGCGTTATTATCAGCCATCTTTCAAGCACGATAAAGAATGTGACCACTACTCTGATACCACTTGTGACACTCCCACTCAATAATAATAATACAATTCAAGAAAATAAAACTTGCACAAATTTTTGAGGTAGAAAGAGAACAATTCTGTATGTAATCAAGAAATCTTACAATAATCTGATATGAAGCACTCTTGAAGGAATGCATTCGAACCACCCCCGAGCTATCTCACTCGCACTCTCACTCTTTTGAAAATCTTGCACTCACACTCGCACAGACACTCTCAGTCGCACTCTCAATCTCTTCTTCTATTTTCTGTGTATTCCTC
This sequence comes from Cibotium barometz, assembly GCF_041138505.1. NCBI lineage: Eukaryota > Viridiplantae > Streptophyta > Polypodiopsida > Cyatheales > Cibotiaceae > Cibotium > Cibotium barometz. Next base: position 38,491,887 of record NC_141057.1, on the reverse strand, counting down.
TTTTTCACATCAAAAGCCAAAAGTAGCCCCTTTTAGAGCTTTCTCGATCCGCATGCCATATTTTTATCTTTTCTCCCTTTTGGAAGAAGCGTGTTTGGGAAGCTTTCTTCATATGCGGTCATCATTCCCATGAGATTATGTTTTCTTTTAACACTGGGAAAACATCCCTTTTCCATGGTGTGCCATTTGTGCCTTGGTGATATGATGAGGATGCTCAAAAGCTCATCTCAAACATTCCATCCTCTTCTTCAATTTTGTATCTCTTTGTCCGAGGCTAAATATTTATTCTTGACCTCCATTTAGGGCCTCTAATGTCTCGACACAAAAATCTAGACACATTTTTAGCACAAAACGACTCAAAACCCACTTTGGAGTCACCAAATGGATATGAAATAATGTGAATCACAAAGAGTTCACTTGAGCAAGTTGTTCTATGTACAAAACAAAAACACTCTCACACAACAAACTTTGCCTAATTGAACCTCTAACCTATTAAAAAATCACTCATCACAAAAATGGGAACTACCTTAAAATGACCAAAAGCAAAAATTTCCTGCAACACAAAATTTTGTCAAAACACATTAGATATCCTTAAAAAATATTCTACACACTTTCTACAACAATAATTTATGAAAAATATTTATATAAAATTAGGAAGCGTCACAATTGCCCCTCCTTGAGAACTCTGTCTTCCTCAGAGTTTAAATGAGGAAAACTCCACATGCAATGAATCTAAGTCTATCCACAAATCATCTTCTAAGGGATACATGTCCATATTAACCAAAACTTTGACTATAGCCCTATTTCTAAGTTGCCTTGTTCTTGTATCCAAAATGAATTGAGGTTCAACCCTCAAACTCCCATCTTCCTAAATCCTAAATTTGTCCTGCAAACCATCAGAAGGATTAGCAACATAACTTTTCAATAAACTCACATGGAAAACAGGATGCACTTTTATATTGCTAGGCAATTCTAGTTTATAAGACAATGTTCCCACTCTTTTTAAGATTTTAAAAGGAAGAACGAAACGGGGTGAGAGTCTCCTATCCTTTCCAAGAATCAAGTTACTCTTCTTAGGAAAGACTTTCAAAAATACCATATCACTGACTTTAAACTTACTAGGTGCATGCTTCTTGTCATAATAAAGTTTCTGTCTATGTTGAGCCTTCTTGATACACTCCCTAATAGTCTTAACTTCCTCATTCATCCTCTCCACCATTTGTTTGGAAACCTAAAAAGTTCACCGATGTATAACACTTTTGTCCATAAACGGCCTCGAAAGGTGTCATTTGGATGGATCTATGCCATGAACTATTGTAAGCAAACTCGGCTAAAGGTAAGAGTTCAATCCAATTAGTTTACTTTTCATTGACATACATTCTAAGAATATCCTCTAGCACGTAAACTTTGAATCCCTATTAGACACTATACTTTGACGCATACCATGCAAACAAAAAGTTTCTTTCACAAACAACTTGGCTATCTTCTTCATAAGAAAGAAGTGAGCCATCTTCGTCAAACGATTGACAACTAAAGAGATAGTGTCGTATCCTCCTCTAGCAAGGGGAAATTTAGTGATCAATTCCATTGTAACTGATCCACTTCCTAGAAGGAATGTCTAAAGGTTGCATTTGACCTCGCATTCTATGTTGTTCAATCTTCACTTGCTACCAATACAAATATTCTCTAATATAGCATTGGACATTACTATTCAAACTAGGCCAAAAGTAAGGTTTTCAAACCTTACTATATGTTTTGTTATATCAAACGTGTCCGGAAAATGGTGCATCATGACAATCATGAAGAATTTTGGCCTTAAAAGATGATTCACTAGCCACACAAAGTCTCCCATTATAGTAGAAGTTTCCCTTAACCAAACGATATTTTCTCTCAACCCTCTCAGATGGAGTCTTTGCAATTCTCTCTAGGATGCTCACATAAAAGGGATCTCTCTCAATTTTAGCTCTAATGTTTTTGATTATGTCTGACCTAAATGAGAGTCAAGGAATTAATCAAGGGTCGCCTACTCAAAGCATCAGCCACCTTGTTCTCCTTACCCTCAATGTATCTAATCTCAAAATAATACTTGCATAGCAGGTCCATCCACCTCCTTTGCTTATTGTTTAAACAATCGTTGAGTGAATAGATATTTTAAACTTTGATGATTAGTCTGAAGTTCAAACTTGACACCAAGTAGGAAATGTCTCCAATGCTTAAGGGCATGCACAATTACACCTAACTTGCGGTCATGGGTAGGATACTTCTCTTCATAACTCCTAACTTTCCTTGACTCATATTCTACTACTCATCCATCTTGAGAGAGAACACACCCAATTTGTGTTCTAGTAGCATTGCAAGTTACTGCTACAAAAGGTTTCCCCATTTCTGGTATTTTCAAAATATAGTTCTTAGCAACCTTAGCTTTCAAAGTGTCAAAAGCTACTTGACACCTTTCATCCCACTTGAACTTTTTTTCTTGTTTGGTGAAATCATCGGTCAATCGAAAAGCTATCTTAGAAAAGTCTCTAATGTGTTTTCTCTCAAATTGTGCCAATCCTATGAAACTGCTCACATCTGTCACACACTTGGTTGTAGGCCATTCCATAATCACTTTAATCTTCTCGAGATCTATGTGGATACCCTCCTTAGAAATGACACGGCCTATATACACAATCTTGTCCTTACCAAAGAAACACTTTCTCATCTTTGCATACAACTTGTGATCCCGCAACTTTTGAAGTGTTTTCCTAAGATGAATTTCATGATCTATCCATTCTTTGAATACATAGAAATATCATCTAAGAACACAAGAATGAAATTATCCATGAAACACATTATTCATAAAACGCATGAAAGTAGCAAGTGCATTAGTCAATCTGAAAGGAATAACATGAAAGTGCCCTTAGCAAGTCATAAATATAGTCTTAGGAATGTCTGCTTCTTTGATGTAAATTTCGTGGTATCCATATTGCAAGTCAATCTTGGTAAAGATAGAGGACCCACTCAGTTGACTCAACAACTCATCTATGTGAGAGAAAGGGTACTTATTCTCAATGGTCAACCTATTCAACCCTCTATAGTCAATGCAAAGTCTATAAGTCCCGTCCTTAAAAAAAAAAAAACTAGACTACCCTAAGGAGAAACATTAGGTCTAATGAAACCCTTTTGCATCAAGACATTCAATTGAATCTTCAACTCTCTCAACTCATCCATATTAAACCTATAGGGTGCCCTAGAGTAAGGTTGGGTTCATAGTTCTACTTCTATAGCATGATCTAAGCCTCTAGGAGGAGGCATCCTAGGTAGGTAATTGAGAAAAACATCATGATATCCATCAAGGAGTTTCTTCACATACTCGGGATGGTCTTCCTTCTCTGTCTCTTCCTTAAGCTCATCGAGACAAAGATTAAGAATGTCTCACACCCTTGCCTAATCCCTCTCAAAAGTTTCATGGTCGAAATTAGAAAGGCCTCACTATTCCTCTCCTCCCCTGAATTACTTGGGTTTCTCCCTCCTCTCACTAGCAAAACTTACAATCCTATCCACACAGTTAATGAGGGCTTTGTTGGAGACTAACCAATCCATCCCAATTATTGCATCACACTTACCCATCTTGATGGCATAGAAGTCTTCCTTTCAATTCCTTCCCGCTAAGTTAAAGGATAAGTTTTCTAAGAACCCTTAGGTGTAGTGCGTTTTCCCATAGTGGCAAGTTGGACAAGCCTCTTTACTTTATTTCCTAATCTTAAGTGTTGTGATTTCACAAGTTTTGGAGAAATAAAGCAATGAGTGCTACAAGAGTCAACTAAAAATTAAACATCTCGATTTCTAGTCTTTCCTTTTATTCTTATCAAATGTTGAAGCATGTGCATGAGATGTAGAAGAAACCATACATTTCATTATAGATTTAGGCAACTCACCTTGTTCTCATGCTTCTTCGATTGTTGGATATGTCTTAGAGTCAACTTCGCTTTCATCTTCGGTCTAGTCCCAAAATTGAATTTACCCAAAATTGAATTTAGCTTTGTTCTAGCACTTAAATATGTGATGTCCCTGCTCCCCACATCTAAAGCACAACCCGAGCCTCCTTGGTCGCTCAATGAATTGGGGATCACTCTCCCATGTTTCTGGTTGATGGTTTCCCAACATTCTGACTAGTGGACTGATTCTGATTTGAAGAATTTTAAAAATTTAGATTCTTCCTACACCCCACTGATTATAGGGCGCAGATCCTTGGTTTTTTCCACTATCATAATTTTCATCTTTTTGTTGCATATTACGCCATCTTGAAACTTGGAATCATTAGAAAATTCAAATCTACGTGGAATACGTGAGTTTTGAGTGAAAAACTTGAGGACGATGGCCCATTGGAATTAACCTTGATTTTGCAGCCTTTCTTTCATTGTACGCTTCCATCCTTTCAAAATTTTCAAATTTGGATATAGCATCTAAGAAATCCCACGATTGTGTTCCCTTCATCAGGGGATTTCTAATTTTTGAGCAAAACCATCTGAGCATTTGAGCAAATTGGATCAGAATGTAGTTTTTTTGTGTCAAAGTTTATGAAAACAATCCAAGTGTATGGACCCCTTTTGTGAATAAAGGGGTCATATTGCTTAAGAAAAGAAATGGATATCCTCATTTCTGACTAAACAAGTTTTCTAACTCTTGAAGTTCATGAAATGAGGCCATGATTATGAAACCGTTTTGTAAATGAAGGGTCCATATTGCTCAATTAAAGAAGTGGTTATCCTTGTAAACTAATAAACCACAACAACCAGTTTTGTGATTGTAAAATCATCCTACAAGGCTTCCCATCATGAAGGTGTGCAATCTGCAAAAAGTATTATTATAATAGTCCTTTCAAATTTTGTTCAACATCATGAAGGTGTGCAATCTGCAAAAACCAGGCCTTGAGGCATGTAAGATAATGCTGTGTAGATCTCTTTTGTACTCAAGTTAGCTTGGTGACCAAAAATATTATCTTTTCTATCCATATAAGTTAATATGTAAATAATATAGCCCAATTTTAAGTCAAATACACTCACAATATTTTCTATTTTGCTATTGTTGTATATTCCAATACATGCTCACATTATTTCAAATAAGTTTTCTACCTATGCAAATGAAAATGAAGACATGATTTATCACATAGAAGACATGTTCAAACTTTTGTGATGTAAAATCATCCTTCAAAATGTCCTACCACAATTATCAAGTGGAGAATAATTAGCACACTATCCTTGTGGTTCAAATTACTCATGGAAAAAATGATTTCTTATATCCAATCCAAGGTACAAAAGGAAATGTAACAAATATAGCCAAATTTTAAGTCAATATTTTACACTCATAGTTTGGTATTTTGCTACTACTAGATGTGTTGAGTTCATGTTATTTCAAATAAGTTTCCTACAAAGCGTCTTGCCACAATTATCAACAAGTAGAGAAACAAACCAAAAATTTACACAAGGAGAAATGCAAAAGGCCCCAAAAACATTGTTCTTGTGGTTCAAAATCTTCATGGAAAAAAGGATTATTATAGATATCTTTTCATTTTGTATTCAACATCATGAAGGTTCAGTCTTCAAAAAAATACCATTTTTGTGGTTCAAAATCCTTATGGAAAAAGGATTATTATAATAGCCCTTCCATTTTTTGTTGACCATCATGAAAGTACAGTCTCCAAAAACTAAACCTCAAGGCATGCGGGACAATGCCTAGAATATCTCTTTTTCACTCAAGGTGGCTTGGTGAACAAACATATTATTTGTGCTATCCAATCCAAGGTATGAAAGGAAGATGTAATAAATATGTTTGCATGGAATATAGGCATCCGATTTGCGGAATCGTCCAATGAAGTCTTCACAATTGCAAGAAGGAAATGGAGAAATGTCAATCTTGTATTCAATACCTTTTTGCATTGATCCTTCTGTAGAAACAATGAACTCAGCATGCTCCATGGCCTTCATGAATATAGGCATCCGATTTGCGGAATCGTCCAATGAAGTCTTCACAATTGCAAGAAGGAAATGGAGAAATGTCAATCTTGTATTCAATACCTTTTTGCATTGATCCTTCTGTAGAAACAATGAACTCAGCATGCTCCATGGCCTTCACGATTGTTGCGTCCTTAACAATGCATTTCATGACCAATGACCTCTGAATTCTATCTTCCATTTCTTTGGAGATTTTGTTTCGCCATCTGATTGCTTTGCCATCTCGACGCCGAGGTCGATCTTCATGCAATACTATTGTTTCATCATGGGCTTAAATTGGTGAAGCATAACTTGCACCCACCATCGGAGTTGACACTCCTAATATGACAAACCCCGATTTTGTCAACCTGGCAATCTCTGCACTTGTGTTCCTGATTGAACCTTCCACCTTCCTGGTGATGGTCCTGGAATACCTGTAATGCTAGTTGATGGCTTCCACATGTGGGTTACATCATTTCCACAAAACCAAATCATTTGGGAGCGCACTCCAATTGGTGTTTGAATCCTCCCAAAGAATGATGGTGCAACAACGCCACGTCGATTTTCACGATCCTTTATATTGACAAGCTTGTTACATTTTCCTCCTTGTCCAAGCCAAGCCTGGCAACGGACTTGGCTTGTTTACAGGAACTCTTCGTAATGCCCAATTTGCATCATGCACTTCATATTCTTGTACACTCTTGGAATCATCATCCTCAAAACTCTCTATTGCAAATTTAGTACTAGATTTTGAAGACATGGAGTATCTTTTCTTATTTGCATAACTGTACTCAGGGCGGTGACTATCATCCTCACATATATTTGAAGGCATTGACTTTGGCCTTTTCCTTCGCACGGTCTTGTCATCTCCATCATTAAAACATACTTCAGATGCAACACCCATTTCCTTTGCAACATCACTTGTTAGATCAACAACTGTTTTGGCACTAATGTCAATTCGAGATTTTGAAGATCTTTTTTTTAAGGTCTCCAGACTTGGCCCACTTCCGATAAACTGGCCCTTCAAAAAAGATGTGTATCTAGCGCTTTGTAAAATTGCATTTGAGAGGTCACTAATAGAGGCATTGTAGAGACCAACATATTTGACATGGTTCAATCCAGCCCTCCAACTACCATGAATAGACTGCTAGATTTGTTCGAGGTATCAAGTACTTCTCGTTATCTAACATACTCTGCAGAGATATTGTAATGGCAAAATTACATTATTAACATGACAAAAAAAATTCAAGAGAAATACAAAACCAACCTCTATAATGTAGTGGCCCCAATGGGAAATCCTAGCATGCCACCATGCAAACCAAGTTTCAAGCCGTGGCAAGTCTGAGTCACTTGCATGGCCTGCATTCCACCATGCCCTTAGGCTTCTCATTTCGACTTCTGCAGCTTGCTCTGTAGAGGCATCCTTCCAGCGTCTACATCGGATTTTAAATTCCTCTTGGCTGCCAACTTTTATACATGCCTTTGCATGGGAATGAAGACTTTGCTCCCAATGGAAAAGGCAAGAACGCTCTTTCCCTTCCATTATATTGTCAGGGCCACCATTGAAAGTGGCACGTACAGCTCTCCAATTGGCTTGGGCCTCATCTGCCATGAACCCTTTGAATTCAGCATTGTCAAACCCTTTTGAAACCATTACTTTGTTGAGAGTATCCCAAAATAGAATTTGTGCGTCAGTATCTTCCACCTTGAAGTCACAAGTTGCAATTGTTTACAACTCTTGGATAAAAGGATTATACACATGGCAAGCCATGGTAGTCTAATCTTTCATTCGCTTCACAAAGTCAAACAACACCCAACAATGACCCAGTTCTCCTCCAGGTCTCATTTTATTTACCAAATCAACCCCTGAACCAAAACCTTGGGTAGACATTTTAAATACATGACACCTGCTGAATGAACTATGTTGCAATTGTCCTGGAAACACTACACTTTGGAAATAATTATATCTACAATGTCTTTTCAAGTATAAAATTCCATCTAGCCCATCTGACACAGGTCAAGAGTCACGTCGACCCTCCTCAATCCATCTTGATAATCTATACACAGACATAAAGTTAATCAATATTCATTGTGATAACATAATTTAATAAACCAATGCAATAACAAATGTTATGGTAATTACCTTCTTTTGTCGAGCAAAGGTTCACATTATTTTAGCAAATCTTGTAGCTCAACATCCGACATCTTAATCCCATCTTGCACATTTTTAGACAATAAAGTTTCCAGAATAATGTCTTGGGACAATTATATTTTGTATCCCTTTAGGGCATACAGCACCACCAGCCCTCACCATTTCAGAAACTTTGGTTTTAATGGCATCCTTTGTTCTTCTAGTCAAACCATCTCCAACGAGATGATTATGATGGCCATGGTGTATGAGTGCACGAGTAAGATTCACACCATCTCTACATTCTCGCATGCAGAGTAACATTTCACAGTAACATCTCTCCAAGCAAATTGGTGGACGACCACAATGTATACATGATAAGGAGCCATACATGATAAGGAGCCATATGATTCAATTGACACGTTTGCTGGGGCCACTCTAATCAATCTCCCATCCCATTGTGTCTCATTCTCTATCCCAATTCTTTTTTTATAACCACAAGTTGCATTTATACAACGGAGGTGACCTCTACATTCCTTTCTACGAACCACACCAGGAAATACTATATTTGTTGTAATAGGATCACTCCAAACATGACCATCAAATTTTGACTCCGTACCTTTTGTGCGATGTTTCATTGAAGTAGCTGGTAGCTCAAAGAAAACATCACCATCATAAGTAGAAGGCAGCTCATCCACAGTGACGTGCATTCCAACCTTCTCATAGGCCTCACGCAATCTGTTCTTTATAGGTAGTTGCATAATAATCTCAATGACACTATGTTGTTTGTCATTCTCAATGTTGCTAGCTAAATCATGTTTCCTTGCCTCATCATTTTTGTTGCAAACAGAGTAGAAATCTTTTTTGTTTTCGTGCACTAGAGTCTTCTGAAGTTCATTGTCATCAAGCTTGAATCTTTCTCCCTTCACGGTGAAAATATCACCAAACTGCGCATCAAGGTGAAACATTTTGTATCCATCGTCATGGACTTCGTATTGCAGCTCCATTGTCAAATCAGACCCATTATCACCAAAGTGCTGATGGACAGATATGGACCCAAGTGTGAATTGAAAATGGCTAGCAAGCACCATCTCTGACAACACTCCTCTACCTATGGAAGTGCGAACAAACATATGCAAAGATCTATCCTCATTCTGAATTGTGATAGATTCCATAAGAACAGAATGGTTGAGCTGTGCAACTCAATGAGATGAAGTCCAAAGGGTGAGATCAAGAGCAGAGTGTTCGTTTCAAGAACTCATTTGAAACAAGAGTCTGTCACAAGAAAAAATTCTCACAAATGCTTTGCACACACTGCCCATTGTTTATACTCACAACTTTGTAAGATAGGTATTGTGAAAGTCAGCACAAGTGTGACAATGGTACTGAACCATGATGTAAATTTTAGCCATCATTTGTTAACAACAATACTATAATACCATGGACTCTTAGACCTTTTAATCCCCAACCTTTCTTTGACACGTATGGGAGTTATTGCAAGCCATTCTCGCTAGCAATGACATTTCATTATTGCTACATAAAGTTGATAGATAGATATAAATTATAACTGTGGCGAACAAGAAATGGTTGGTTAGCACATCTCTAACCTTTTGAATATAAATTATGATGTTAAAAATATGCCGAAAGACTGTTTCATCGATTAAAGGGGTCTATTGGACTCTATCTTGCATCAATTATTAATGAAAGGTAGAGGCCAATAGACACCTTTCGTCGACGAAAGGGGTCTATGAGCCTCTATCTTTCATGAACCATTAATTAAATATAGAGGTTAATAGACCCCTTTCGTTGACGAAAGGGGTCTATTGGCCTCTATATTTAATTATTCTCTCCAAAAGGGGTCTATTGGCCTCTATCATTAATTGAATATTAATCAAAAAGATATTTAATTGTATGTCGACCTCACACAATAAAATTATCAACCTCACAATTATGAAAAATTATCAACCTCACACAGTAAAGATGTTTAATTAAATGATCACTCATCATTGCTGCATTCTCATTAGCAATCAAATTCGTATGATAATCATTATAAGTCATGGTTCCTATTAACATCATAGTTTGGTAGCATAGATTGTAATTAAAGCCAATAGACCCCTTTCATCGACGAAAGGGGTCTATTGGCCATTCATTTTCATGAGAGCCCTTGGATGAATTATGGATTGGATCTCGACGAAAGGGGTCTATTGGCCATTCATTTTCATGAGAGCCCTTGGATGAATTATGGATTGGATCGGCCATCGCCGCCTCTCGAGCTCTGCGGCACGCCGCCCTTGCCCTCGTGACTCGCGACCCACCCGCACGCCGCCCCCCTTTCCCGCGCCCTCGTAAGGGGTCTATTGGCCTTTAAATTTTCTTAAGGGCTCATGAAAATGAAAAGCCAAAATACCCCTTTCGTCGACAAAAGGGGTATTTTGGCCTTTCATTTTCATGAGGAAAAAGGGGCCCCAAATTTGAAAAAAAAACGTTTGTCTTAATTCTCCTCATTAGTCTCTTAATACACCAACCATAAATGCCATAACTTGAACTGATATCCCTATCAAAAAGCGACTTAAAACTTCAAACAACAATTTTGTTTTTTTGCAATTGTGTTAGCAGACACACGATATTTTCATGAAATTTTTCATAACAATAAAATCATGAGAATCTTACACAAATAACAAGAAGACGGTATCCTTAAATGACCGACAAATCTGCGGCACGCCGCCCTCGCCCTCGTGACTCGCGACCCACCCGCACGCCGCCCCCCTTTCCCGCGCCCTCTTGTCTCTCTGTACTCTAGGCTCTCATGAAAATAAATGGCCAATAGACCCCTTTCGTCGACGAAAGGGGTCTATTGGCCTTTAAATTTTCTTAAGGGCTCATGAAAATGAAAAGCCAAAATACCCCTTTCGTCGACGAAAGGGGTATTTTGGCCTTTCATTTTCATGAGGAAAAAGGGGCCCCAAATTTGAAAAAAAAATGTTTGTCTTAATTCTCCTCATTAGTCTCTTAATACACCAACCATAAATGCCATAACTTGAAGTGATATCCCTATCAAAAAGCGACTTAAAACTTCAAACAACCATTTTGTTTTTTTGCAATTGTGTTAGCAGACACACGATATTTTCATGAAATTTTTTATAACAATAAAATCATGAGAATCTTACACAAATAACAAGAAGACGGTATCCTTAAATGACCGACAAATTTTGGCATCGTTTGGGTGGCCCCCCTTTTTCCTCATGAAAATTAAAGGCCAAAATACACCTTTCGTCGACGAAAGGGGTATTTCGACCTTTCATTTTCTTAAGAAAATTTAAAGGCCCCTTTTTCCTCATGAAAATGAAAGGCCAAAATACCCCTTTCGTCGACGAAAGGGGTATTTTGGCCTTTCGTTTTCAATCTTCAACGCCTTTCGTTTTCAATCATCAACGCTCTGCCTCCCTCGCCCTCGCTCTGCCTTTCTCCTTCCCTCCCTCCCGATCAGGCGTTCCCTTGGCCGTTCGGTGCATCGCGGTATACAAATCATGAGGCACACATACCACACTTGTATGGTCTCAAAGGAGCTGGCCTTTGTACAGGTGGTTTTGTGACTTGAACATTTGGCTCATCTTCCTTATCGTCATATCAGTGAGAACCTCCATATCCAATGGTTAGTAGGCCGCGATGAGTGAGAACTCCTCCCCATGTGTGGACGGCTTCTCAACCTGAAACACGTAGCGCTTGGTGTCATGGCCACGCAAGTCTGAAGTCCGCACCACCACAAGCAGTGAAAGGTATGCACACGTCAGAACTTGGCTATTGAAGTCTTTTTGTTCGCAATTCCGCTCTCTGTGCCCCAGCTTCGTATCCCTATTGAGTTGGAGTTTTAGGGATATTTCTCTCCGCTTTCTTTTTGCCTTTGGAATCCGCTTCCTCTTCATCTGACTCAACATATTCAGAGGGTACTTCCTCTGATTCTTTCTTTAGATTGGTTATGGAAAAATTGAATAGATCAAGGCCCTTGCTCTTTTGGGTCAGTTTTTGGAGATTGCTCTTTTGGGTCAGGCCCTCTTGTAGATCTTTTTATAATTGGGGGTGGAGCAAGCCCTTTGACCGTTTTCACCTGATGATTTACCTTCTGAATGAGCTCCACTTGAGCAAGTGCCGGCGGAAGTTCATCTACCATCTCGAGGGCATGGTAGGCTATCCTTGTGAGCATGGGCCCCGCATTCATGTACTTTTTATTTCTGTCTGAGTTCTTCAGATTTCCTTCCACTAGCTTCTCATATATGTATTCAGGAAAATCACATCGGACCACTTTGTTCTCTGACATTCCCATTGCCATGACCACCGCCACATGTCTAATTGGCTACGTATATCGGGGTGTCATTAATTATGGATTCTTTCAATTTGTTTTGCATATCTTTATACGCGACCTCCAACAATGTGGTGCACATGGCATAATAGGATGGAATTATAGAGTTTTCACCATGATTGCAAGGATCTATGCCATGAAGGATAATGAAGAATATTAAATGATAACCTAGAGCAGCATACTATGTTTGCAGCATCAACTTGGATATTTTGAAGTTCGATACCTCTCAAGGCTTCTATGATTGTTGGTTGCCTATTTTGAGTAGTAAAAGAGACTCAGTAGGAGTTTTATGATCAAGATTCTTTGTGCTTTCCCCCAATATCTCCCTTATGATATTAGGGAGGTATTAAAGATGTTTAAAATGCAAAAAAACATGTCTTTTCTAGTCAGTCATTGCAAATTGGTTGACTAGATTATTATTGCACAGTGAACATATATACCAAGCTGTATAAACAAAATACACTGTGTGGTTTAAGGGCACATCACATTGTTTTCCTATACACCACATGATATTGACATATGTACGCATAGTACTTGGAGATTTTTCGCTTCCCTTTTAGACACATGCACTATTATGAAAATAAGGCAAGGAGACGAGGAGGCCTTAGGAGACACAACACAGTATATTCGAGATATTGTACGCTTTTAAGGTTAATAACTTGTTCTTGTGTGCTTAATAACTTTTTCTTGTACGCTTTTGTTGTCCAGCTAGTCTCCTCAAGCCCCATCATCTCGTCAAGTGCAACTTCAATTAGCAGCATCACGATCAAGCTTCAGGTATTTTCTATTTTGAAGCCTCTTGGGGTTTCTTTGTATGCTATTGAAGTAATGCTGGGACTTAATTGACCTTGTAAGTTTATTCTATGCCATGCGATGACTTCTTTTTTTAAATGCATCTTTGTCACATTGGCAGGATGGTAAAATTAAGAACTTCTGAGAGGAGGGGGAGAGGTGGAAGAGGAGAACGAGGAGGCAAGAGAGGTGGAAGGACAAGTAGCAAGAGAAGTTTGCAAGTGGAATCTACACCAAATTTAGAGATTCAAAAAGAGGTTGAAATTGAAGTTGAAGAGGATAAGGAGATGGAAGACTTTGAAGACACTACTATAATTGTGGAGGAATCTTCTAAGAAGAGAAAGAAAGAGGATAAACAACTGGATGAGGAGTTTGAGCAAGCGTTTCTTGCTGCACTTGATATTGGCCAAGGGAAGGATGTTATTGAATCTCTTGCAATCAATCCTGGAAAGATTGCTCCCTTGATCCCATTACGTCGTTGTGTTGTAAACACAAGAGTGAGAGGCCTACGAACTGATATGGATAGCCTAAAGCAAGCTCTAGAGGCAGAAAAATATATTCAACAGAAAGGAATGTTTATTTTATCTACAACACTTTCGGATGGTGTTTCACAAGAGGTGACAGATGAAATTAAACAATCATGGGATTCTTGTTGGAGGGATGTAAATGCAGAATTTGAGGCACAGATTGTTGATGATGCTGATTGGTCATTTTTGTCTCGAAAGATGTTTTTTGTGTGGGAGGGGAATCACCGTACTGTTGCATGGATGTCTCTAATTGAGGAGAAATTCAAGACATCAAAGGCATGGCATATTCGAGTTTTAGCAAGTTTTATTACTCCAGAGAAAGAAACAGAAATGAAGCTAATAGCTGCTCTTCAAAGGTTCAATCTGTAAGTGCGAGTTCTTGCTTATATGTGTTACCTTTTTTCGAGCTTTTAAGGGTTTTGTGAACAATTCTTAATATGTTTGAAGCTATGTATTTTTTATTTTTCAGCCTTAACGAAACAGCAATTATTAAAACAAATCTCAAGGATTATTTGTACAACACGAAGATAATGTGTTCATGTGATGAGAATGAGTACTTATCACTTTTTTCTGAGGAAGAAAAAAAGACACTTGAAAAGCATAGGGCAAATGAAAGCAGTAAAGGATCAAGTACTTGGTATCCTTTCACATCTCTGATGCTAGGGAGAATGGTATTTGCAGTAAGTTTCATACCATTTGTCATGGATGTCTTTTAAATTAGAACTAACTAATTCATTGTACTCATTCATCTCTTTGGAATATATTTTAGCCACTATACAAGCAAGATTATGAGGCAAAGCTAAAGGAACTTCAGCCAAATTTGACTGTTGGCTGATATGGAGAAAGCACTTAAAAGTATTTGAAAGGATGTGAATCTCAAGTATGGTCGAAAAATGATCAAGGTATGGTTAATTTAATGATTCTTAATATAAAGTTGACTTTTTAAAGTGTTCAAGTGTTTTTTGAGATTGGTCATATGATCTTTGTTTACAAAATGATCAAGGTATGGGATATGCATGTATTGTATGATTAAAAAATACAGTTGAGTGTGACGATTGCATGTACTGTTTATATGTAGATTCTGTCTATTGTCAAACCAACAAATGGTGAAGATTGGTTTAATATCTTGTGGAGCCTCCCATTTGATGATAAATCATCCATTGTCACATTGGAAAAGTTGTATAACATCTCCATTGCAAAAGTCTCAAAGGAGACACAACTAGCAACCCTTAGAATCTTAGGGTCAGATTCAAATTTGAGAACAAGTTATGGGATGCCAAAAGCTGATAGAGAATTCATAAAGTGGATGGCGAAAGAGGCATGGATGGAACAGTTGCTTTGTGAATCTGTTACTGTCTCAGGTCTTGGTTGCTAGTCAACAAGCTAGCTTTGTGCTTCCTCAAGATCCTACGTTGAGAGAGTATTTTGGGAAAATACAAGCAATGAACAGACTTGAACTTTATGAAGATTTAAAGGATTCAATGACTGGTGCTACAGCTGCAACAGGACAAATGGAGATGACGAGGGCATCTCGATGATTGGTATTTAGGTAAGCAATACATGTTTTTTCCTTTTCAATTAAAAATCCATCCTTAAGTATTTCGCTTTTGTACTAAGACTCTTATTGTATGCAGATTCTTGCAATCCTTAAAAGCTGTTGGTAAGATTGAAAAATTGTTGCCCATATGTCGAGTATGGACAAAAATTCAGGACTTAAAATTCTGTATGTACTCTCCAAACATGATAGAAAAAGAAGGGAAGCAAGTGCTCTCTGAGTGGGAGAGAAAGAACTGCCTGTGGTTGGTGGCTCGATATGAAAAAAGGATGTTGCATCGAGGAGGAGGTAGAGCTGTACACACAGCATAAAAAGGGAGAGATGGGTTCATCAAGCTCAAATTCAGTCCATGAGGATGATGCAGTCATTGAGGTTCAAAAAACACTTGAGAAGATGACTAAAAAGGACAAAGATTCAAGTATGGAACTAAAGAAGGGTGGTAGGCCACCCTTCTTTAGTTCCACCAAAGATGACTAAAAAGGACAAAGATTCAAGTATGGAACTAAAGAAGGGTGGTAGGCCACCAAAAAATCCTGGTACTAATAATGGTAAGTTCTCTTGATCTTTTTTCAAGCTGTTATTTGTTTGTGTAATATATGTTGTTATCACTTTGTGTCTTTACATATGTGGTGTGGGTACAGATGTGCAGGTACTGCAGTCTACACCCATTCTGAAAGGATGTAAATGGAAAGACAGGTCTGTCTGCTTTTTGTACATTCCATTGACCTCTCTAACTTTGAATCAGAGTGGCACATGTGATGCTTCACATTGCAAGGTTTGGTGCTATGATTATGTCGAGTTTGGGAAGCAATTGTCTGTCTCAAACTTCACACAAGCCTATATAGACATGAAGGAATACTTTGTGGGTCTTGGAGGTGAAAGAAAAACAAGAAATGGTAAGAGTGTTGCTTGGGCTGCAGATTTTGTCATTATTGATCTGCCTACACAGCTAGAAGCTCTTGGAGTAGAGGATTCCACATCTCCATCTTGGAATTTATTAACAGAGGACCATGTACGCTACTCCTTGCTAGTAGCAGCCACAGTTGTTTTAGATTCTGGCTGGATCCTAGTTATGTGTGCTCCTCATGTTCTTCATTTGGTTGAGCGTTATGCTAGGATCAGTAGATTGGAGTTTGCATGTCGAATGTACATGCAATGCTTGGATGCATATTGCACAATCAAAGTTGGTGGTATTGATCATAAGGTGAGACAATTGTCATACAATGACATGTTGAAAGAATTTATGCTCTCGTATAATGAAATGGCTTGTACTAAGTATATGTTTAATTCTTTTCTTATCTTTAGGTGAATGTTGTGGTTTTATGCCTTCTTCATCGGGCTGGTATGTCTTGTGTTTGTAATCCTGGAAATGCTTCCGTGGTTGGTACCAAATTGGGCATTGCTTTTGGAAGTAGTTTGTTTCATCATTATTTACCAACAAGTGAGCAGACTATAAAACATGGAGAGAGTATTCCATGGAGAGGTGCATTGGAGAAGGCTCCATGCATGATGTTGTACTTATTGGAGTTCTTGTGTCCAATTTCTGGACATGTGGTGGACTTAGGTGCTGGGACTGGTTCTATGCAAAAAGCATGCGTGCATTCTGGGAGAGCATGCTTATCTATTGAGAATGATCCTGACATTTGCAATTCTATATTGCAACCATTTTTGGATGGACAGAAAGGAAAGGGAAATGTGTTAAGCAACTATGGGACTCTAAATGATTCCGAAGATGTGGAAATGGTTGTTAATCTTCCAGACGACTAGTAAGTATGTTACTCTCGTGTTTTATCTTTTTAAACCTATTTGTTGGAGAATATTATTATCAATGAGGCATTGATATTGATTGATCTATTTTAGCTTTTTGCCTTCTTATGCAGGTGCTATGGCTGAGATGATGTGTAATGACATTGCATTCAATGCCCCCATCAAAGAGAGAAGGCATCGTCGCAATATCTATGTGGATGACATTAGTAAAGAAGATTGAGTCTAGTGATTTGACATGAGTTTTTCCCTTCAAGCAATTCATTTTGCTTGTAATGCCCTAGTATTGAACATGCATAACTTTTGTGGTATCTTGCACCTATTTCATTTGCTAGAGATGTAGTAATCATATTGAAGAACTATTAGTACATCATGTGAGTACCCACCATGAATATTAATCTCAATATCGCATATTCAATTTTGAGCATGTTGGTTTCATAAAACTTTTTCTATTTGCTAGAGATGTGATAATCATGTCATATCTTAATTAAGGTTTGCATGTCAAAACTATGAGTTGTGTACAAATGATCATCATGGTGAATTGAATCTTGAAGTATCTCCTTGCAACTAATAAATGTTTCGGCATAGATGCATGCAAATTTGCACCCTAAATTCTTCACCATGTGACTTGCAATCATTTCGTCATCACTATCTATCATGATAGTACGAATGATGGATGATGTAGGTGGAGGGTGTTGAAATGAAGTAGACATGAAAAGTAGTTTTGTGAATAAAGGGATCTTATAAGCCCTAAATACTATTGGAAAGAAATGTAATTAAATGTATATAGCATCTTTGTAGGGTAGTTTTATGACTAAAGGGTGTGTGATGTTAGCGGTATCTTTGTGGGGTAGAAATGTATATAGTATCTTCTTGGGGTAGTTTTATGACTAAATGGTGTGTGATGTTATGATAAAATTGTCTACGAAATCACAATATAGGCCATGCTCAGAAAAATGTGCTCAGACCAAGACGCTCAGAGAAAAGACATACCCCCTTCATCATGTAGAGGAGGTCCTCCTTCAAGCCCTCTACAAATTTGTGAGTGAGAGTAGCCTCACTTGAGACTTCATGTGCATACTCGTCAAACGAAGGAACTTTTCCTTTAAGTCAACAACAGAAAGATCATGTTTTCCCTCTTCGACTTGCTTGAAATTGTAAAATTCCATCTTCTTTTCCATATAGTAATGAGGAGTTTGGTGGTCACCATTATCAAGGTAAAAATTCTTCTCGACTTTCCTATCCTGATAAACATTGTTCCTATTGTGATAAGAATGGTCATACTGTCTCTAATTGGTGGGCACATCAATATGATGAGGAACATGGCATTACCACCAAGCAACCTCATTCGAATTCCTCCAAAAATCATACTCCTTGTGACTATTGTGGTCATACATATCATCCATCTCATCGTTTTTTCAAAAGGTAATATGATCAAGATCACAATCGCGCATATGCTGCTTAACATACAAGTAGTGATGAACATAATCATTAGGAGGTAAATTGTGTTCATCATGATATTTCTCCTGGAAGAGTACTTGTTTGGGATGGTTCTCTTTTTATTGTTGATTCTGGTGCTACTGGTAATATGACTTACCAATCCCAATAGCTTCATAATTATCATGCTCTTCCAATTAATAAATTGGTGTATCTTGCTGATGACACTACTTGTCAAGTCATGGGTGTTGGTGATCTATATCGTGGCACCCTTTCCTCTATCAGAATATTGCGAGGAGTTTTGCATGTTCCAGATCTTCAAAGGAATATACTTTCTATTGCTCGGCTTGTTGATATTAGTTTTTTTGTTGGTTTAGATCTCATACAAAGTGTCGAATTGAGAAGGATGGGCATACTATCGCAGTAGCTCCTCAACGTGGTAATTTGTTTGAGCTATCTTTGAATGATGATGTTGCAAATGTTGTTACTGCTCCCAGGAGATCTTGATTGCAAGTTATGGCATCATTAATTTGTCCATTTGGATTTTGCAAAGCTCCTTGATATTCATCATCGTGATCTTGTCAGAGGTATGGATTTGAAAGCCCGAGTGAGAGGTTCTGCCGTGCGTAAGAAGTGCTACTTCCACTGCTAGCACTCTCAAAATTTGTTGCGCAGAGGGGGCAGGGATCTATCAGCTTGTATCAAAGCGAATTGGCTAAAGTGGAACAACCGAAAAGCCAGAAATGTTAAAAATTTACGAAGTACTAGTAAATCTCGGATATCCCTTGTTCTATGGAATAGAATTAATGGTTGTGTCTCTTGATGAGGAAAAAAGCGTTGGACTCTATGATGCAAGTGTAAGTATTTTCCTTGATCTAACCATGTGACTTACGGGTTTGGCTGGATTAGTTTGGTTAGTTAAGGCTCTTGACTATGTTAGAATAAAAATATCCTAGGGGAATTGCCTATGTCTGCTGTGCTGGTGGGCGAGGGAAGTTTTTCGGTTTTGGATGAACCGAGGGATTAGTCTCTTATTCTAAAGTTACGATAGTTGAAGTAAATCCCGGATAACCCTTGTTCTATGGAAAAGAATCAACAGATGTGCCTCTGGATGAGGAAAAAAGCGTTGGACTCTACGATCCAAGTGCAAATATTTTCCTTGATCTGACCATGTGACTCAACAAGTAGCAAGAGAGTCGAGTGAGGGTAGCCTCCAACTTGTCAACGCTCAACACAATATACTCTCCCATGTCCTCCACTATCTCCTTTATACTTAAAACCAGACTGTGCAATACTCTTTTGATGGGTACCAAGAGACCTGACTTCCCGGAGTCCACCATGGATATCTATACACATGTAGAAGGAGATTTTATCTAAACCTATAAGCATACACTCACAATCCTCTACTACATATACACAAGATAAAAGATGCACACAATAAATATCATCATATTCTAAGTAAACTATAACATACTCAAATACAACTCCAAATTCCACCAACGGCAATAATAATAACATAATGTATCTCATAATGTCAAGAATGGCAACAATAACATAATATCAAACTGTCAGAGATAATATCAGAGATATAAAGCCGATAGTTCCATTAAGCTCTAGAAACAGTATAAAATAAAAGAGTACTTTAAGGATTTCATGTTCCTAAACATTCTACTGAGTTCGTTGCACTATATCAGCGAGCTCAGCATGAGCTCTTGTTTCCTGAGTGATATAAAATAGTTGATTTTGTTTCCACTCAGTGATGGCCTCTGAAAGCTTCAGCTACGCTTTATTCATGATGTCAGTTGGAGTTCTGCCCCGATAAAGATCCACAACATATTGTTTCCTTTTAAGAGTTGTGCCGTAAGCATCGATGTTGTCTTCATATGTGTAGGCTAAAAAGATATCATTGACAATGTTGTCTTCATATGTGTAGGCTAAAAAGATATCATTGACAATCTTTCTGTATGGCCATTAAATATATACCTATGCAAATTAATTACTTTGATTAAGCATTGATGGATTTTTCCACATAATATATTGTGACCAATAAGTTGTACTACTCTTATACCTTATTGTTCACACTATGATCTCTCTCTCTCTCTCTCTCTCTCTCTCTCTCTCTCTCACACACACACACACACACACACACAAACACATATTCAAATAAGTGCGCATGTGTCCACGGTGCATGATGATCTACTCCAATGCTGATGTAAGCCATTATTCTCATGAAAGCTACGCTCTATAGAGGAGTGATTCTCTAAATGAAATTATGGGTCTAGCTACGCTCTATAGAGGAGTGATTCTCTAAATGAAATTATGGGTTTAGCTTATATGCAAGAAGGAGTATTTGCTATGTCGATAGCCCATGGGGGCCTAGGCTATAATGCTGGCCGATAGCTAATGGGCATGTGTAGGGCAACCTACTAGATACCCAAGCACTCCTATGGCTTGGAAGCTACCCTTTATACACTAGCCCAAGGATTCTCCTAATGAAAACAACTTCCTGACACTCATCTGACACTAACTGACCACTATTGACCCTTAGCTAGCCCTGTCCCTAGTCGAGGTCATTGAATAGAGACATCATAACCACCATTTCCAAAACACCATATATCCAACATGACATTGACATCGAGGTCTACACCATATAACTTAGAGAACTATATGTTTTATGATGAGGTCGTGGAGGACCCAAACAAACAGGCTGACAACATTATCCTGGACGACCATTCGATAGCATCCCACTCCTCATACCATGTGGGACGTCACATAACCCTAGATTTATGTCATGCCATGCCGCCACCCCACCCCCATTGTGCAGTGAGCCCCCCCTCCCAGGCCGTGCCGTGCTATGACCCCACCCTGCCAAGAGCGGTGCGCTAACCCCATCAGCGAGCCATGTAGTGCCACGACCCCACTTCGCCAAGAGCCATCCGGTGAGCCGACCCCCCTGTTGAACTGTGCCATGCCACGACCCCACCCCCACCAGTTTACCTCGGGATATTAGCCCTCTCTGCTCACCATCTTACATCATCAGGAAGGCAGCCCTCTCTGCTTATCTTCACCATCAACCTCGGGATATTAGCCCTCTCTGCTCACCATCTTACATCATCAGGAAGGCAGCCCTCTCTGCTTATCTTCACCATCAACACCACTCGGGATGGAAACCCTCTCTGCTCCTCACCACCCCTCAATTATTGCAGCACCCTTGTCCAAAGAGCTTGCACCACTCATAAGACGGAATCCCTCTCTGCTCTTCATTACCATTGAAGTACCGCAACACCCTTGTCACCATAGTTTGCATCATAAACATTTCCAACCATGCGAAAGTCTCTTCTATTGTACAACACATCAATGCCTTATCATCATTACATATCTTAGGACAGTTTGCCACTCTTTGCTATAACACATCATCGTTTTTATTCTACAATTTACATCAGGATAGCAGCCCTCTCTTATAACATGTGCACGCTCATGCCATGGATTAAGCTTTAGCATGTGTACTAATCCATATCCCTAAGGATACTTAAGAACATTGATGCTAATTACTTATGATTAAGACAACAAGGAGAGAGAAGAAGAGAGAGATTAGTGCTCAGGGTTTTCTTATATAACTATGTTACAAAAAGGTAATTGATGTTTTTACATGAATGAGGCTTGTGGTGAGCCCCATAGGGGTTGACCCTCTCCCTTTTTAAATTTATTCTACTCTTGCTATGACTAAATGTTGATTTATGAACTAAACTATGACTTGCAAACTGCTCAATATGCTTAAGTTACTTATATATGTTGTCTGAGGACTAGCCGACAGACAAAAAGTCAGACAACTTTGGGTGGACAAATAAATGTTGATTGGCTTTACTCACTGCTATGTTTCACTATGGCTAGTCACACTCGAGGCCTTTCAATACTACCCCTTTTGCCTGACTGTAACCTGGATAGCACAGTTGGCTGTCGAGATTGTAAGATCCCTGTTCCCACCGAGCAACGGATTTGGGTACTGGCAGCGGAAGTAGCGCTTCTCGCGCGGGACAGGGTCCCACACTCGGGGCCTCGCCCACGGATATCCGGATAAGAGACTAATCCGTCGGTTGTTCCAAAACCGAACCCGAAAAAACTTTCTTAACCGGAAGCACGGGCGATTCCACCAGGATAACTTTTTACTCTAACGTAGTCAAGATCATTTTTGATCGAGATGATCCAATTACATCTATAAGATACTTAGTCAGTTCAAGGAAGAAACTTGCACTTGGATCATTGGGATCAACGCTTTTTTCCCCATTCAAGAGGCACAGCCGTTGATTCCTATCCATAGAACAGTTACTGTCCGGGATTTTTTGATTTTTTTTTTCTATCGTAAAAACAAAAGTTTGAGTCTCGATTTACGGATCCATCAGTCCAGCCTAACCCCATCCAATCCCATGGGTTAGCCAACCGCCCAACCACTGTAGTGATGGGATCCAATTAAAAATTTGGTTAGGTTTTGTCCCGGGTACCAAGGAAAAGAGTTCCAAGGCCCCCTAGCCGGATGTTCATGCAAAATAAAACTAGTCACACCACTCACACACCCAATATGAAATTGCCTTTTTCAACCAGATTCAACCAGTTTAAAACAATCCTTTAATAAAACCATAGTATCATTGATCACCATCTTCCAATTTATCCAATTGATTCTTAATTTCCCATCATTCCTTCATCAGAGTATCTATGGCATCATTGGCAACTAGAACGCTCAGGAGCCGTTTCGATAGTTCCTAGCCCATAATACTTGGCAATATAATCACTTAACATGATGGACTCTCGTTGAAGATCAGCAAGATCAACCAACAGATCCATATAAGGAGCCATGGACTCATCCATTGAAGACCAGCAAGGTCAATCAACCAGATCCATGCTCGATTTCAGAAAACAACTCCAACTCTGTTCCAATATCTTCCTCGACGCACGCGTGGGTATCCTAGGCAACCCAGAGCCCGAGCACCGTATGGTCAGCACCCTCTGGGATCCTTCGCAGGTAACCTAGCGCTTCACGCATAGGCCGCTTCCTTGGCCCCTCATCCACCGTACCGGAAGCTCACCATTTTAATCGCACCGAGGCTGGTCAAGACCTCGGCCGACCTTGCTACGCGAGATGTCCTTCATTGACTCCCCGTCAGCAGTTGCAACTTTACCATCACGACTTTAATCACAAGACGGTCAAAATGCTCCCCCCAGCATTCTTGACATAAAACAATCATTTACAAACAGCATTTACAAACAGTATTTACAAACAGTTTACAACACAATTTCTATTTTAACTTTCATTTTTCCACATTATCCCTCATCAATCTACATTACTTATTCCATATTCCATTTATATGTATACTCATCCCATCACATCATTTCTATCTCATCACTTCAGATTCCCTCACATCGCATATCGTATATTCACATCCATACATCCACATCTATATGCGTACATTCACATCTACATGCATACATCTACATCTCTATGCATACATCCACATCCACATTCACATTCACCTCCATACATCTACATCTACATGCATACATCCACATCTCCATTCACATCTACATCTATACATCTACATCTACATGCATCCATCCACCTCCACATCCACATCTACATCTATACATCTACATCTACATGCATACATCCATATCTCCATTCCCATCTACATCCATACATCTACATCTACATGCATCCATCTACCTCCACATCCACATCTACATCTATACATCTACATCTACATGCATCCATCCACCTCCACATCCACATCTACATCTATACATCTACATCTACATGCATACATCCATATTTCCATTCCCATCTACATCTATACATCTACATCTACATGCATCCATCTACCTCCACATCCACATCTACATCTATACATCTACATCTACATGTATACATCCACCTCCACATCCACATCCGTATCTATACATCTACATCTACATGTATACATCCACATCCACATCTATACATCTACATCTACATGCATACATCCACATCTCTATTCACATCTACATCTATACATCTACATCTACATGCATCCATCCACCTCCACATCCACATCTACATCTACATGCATACATCCATATCTCCATTCCCATCTACATCTATACATCTACATCTACATGCATCCATCTACCTCCACATCCACATCTACATCTATACATCTACATCTACATGCATCCATCCACCTCCACATCCACATCTACATCTATACATCTATATCTACATGCATCCATCTACCTCCACATCCACATCTACATCTATACATCTACATCTACATGTATACATCCACCTCCACATCTACATCCGTATCTATACATCTACATCTACATGTATACATCCACATCTCCATGCATAATAAAATTCTTTTAATTAATCTAGGATGATGGTTCCTAGAATATGGTAGGAAATCCTCTTTTTATGCTTTGAATGAATTTATTTTATGCGTAATTTCTATAAAAATTTTGCCATAGCTCCGCTACTATGACTGATAAATCTCAAAAAAAAAAATTTAAGGGATAAAGCTTATCATTAAGGATATAATTAGAATGGTCTCTAATTGGATCATCAATCCATAATGGTCTCTAATTGAATCATTAAGAAAACAATTAGAATGGTCTCTAATTAGATCATCAATCCATAATGGGTTGAATCATCAATGTGCATAAACTAAAAGCATAGCAAAAAGCCATTAATTTGGTCTCAAGCATAGCTTAATCTTGGATTAAGGAAAAGCTTTATGAAAAGCTTCATTTGGATTGAGAATGGGTCATGAGTATGACCATTTCTTGAGAGAGAGAGAGAGAAATTACATAAAAACCATTAAACATAAATGGAAATTAACTTCTATAGCATTTATTAAATTATGTAACTCTTCCCTACTATTCACCAATTAACTTCAATAGCATTTAAAAAACCATACCAATTAAGCTTCTCAAGCTTGAGAGGGGTTGAGAAGAGAGAATCATTGAGAAATTATAGAAAAGATCAAAATTCAATATACTTACCTTATGATTTGCTTGATTCTTTATTCACGGTAGAGGCCCCCAACCAATCAATTGGTTTAGTATGTTGATGGAGCCACCAATGGGGATTGAAGAAAGAGAGAAG
This sequence comes from Cibotium barometz, assembly GCF_041138505.1. NCBI lineage: Eukaryota > Viridiplantae > Streptophyta > Polypodiopsida > Cyatheales > Cibotiaceae > Cibotium > Cibotium barometz. The sequence continues at coordinate 38,466,220 of NC_141057.1, read as the reverse complement.
TGTCAAAAACTAGTGAATTATTAAAGAATTCACAGTTCTTGGCTTAGGTGGAGTAACATAGCATAAGACACTATATTTTGGCTTAGATGGAGTAGAGTAACAAAGCATAAGACACTATCTAATTTGGCTTAGGTGGAGTAGAGTAACAAGGCATAAGACTCTATCTAATTTGGCTTAGGTGGAGTAGAGTAACAAGGCATAAGACTCTATCTAATTTGGCTTAGGTGGAGTAGAGTAACAAGGCATAAGACTCTATATCCTTTTTCAACAAGGGAAGGCTTCTATTTATAGGAAAATTTGAGCTCCTAACCAAACAAACTGATTCTAGAATTTTCCAAGTCAGTTTGGTCACTTTTTGACCATTTTTAGGTCAATTAAGCTAACTTTTTGGAACTAGGATTGAATGAGGAGAGAGGAGAGATGAAATATCTTAATTTTTATGAGTTTAAAACTCATTCAAGCATGTGAAATATGCACCCCCTTTAAAGAATTCCCCTTCCTTACATATGTGTCAAAATTGTATTGCTCATAGTTTTTTACTAATAAACCTTGTACATTTTCAACTCTTCATCTTATGTGAAATATGCACCTCCTTTAAAGAATTCCTCTTCCTTACATATGTGTCATAGTTTTTTTTTTACTAATAAGCCTTGTACATTTTCAACTCTTCATCTTATGTGAAATATGCACCTCCTTTAAAGAACTCCCCTTCCTTACATATGTGTTTATTTACTAATAAACCTTGTACATTTTCAACTCTTCATCTTATGTGAGCATTTAAGGGACTCCCCTTCCTTACATATGTGTCATAATAAAATCATTATTCCCAAAATATCTCATATTTTTAATATTGCTCATAGTTTTTTATTAATAACCCTTGTACATTTTCAACTCTTCATCTTATGTGAAATATGAACCTCCTTTAAAGAACTCTCCTTCCTTACATATGAGTCATAATGGAATCATTTTAATATTGCTCATAGTTTTTTTTTACTAATAAACCTTGTACATTTTCAACTCTTCACCTCATGTGAGCATTTACTCATTTTTGGGTATTTTCTTTTTACAATTTGGATTTATCTCCTCCCTACATATGGATTGATGCTATTGGCCCATAGAAACCTTAATTGGACCATAGTCTAAAGATTTCTGAAAATCTAGACCCTTAGGCTAAGGTTCTTTATACCTATTTCTAATTAATTCCAATTGCACATTGGAAAATTCTTTTTAAATTTCTGCTTCAAGGAAACTCATCTGAATTATAAGAGATATTTTTCTATCCAAAAATATTCAAAATCTAAATATTCTCTCTCTAGAATATTTTTCTCTCTCTAGGTTAAAACAGTTAGAAACAAGGTCTTTATATTTCTGAAGAGGGATTGATTACAGGGGAAGATACTAGACATCAAAAAGAGGTTGGGGGAGGAATCTTACATTCTACCCCACTTAAAAAACGCGAGATGTCCTCATCTCGCAAACTAGAATAATTTCACAAGATGCACGAATATGAGACTTAGAGAAAAATTTTAATCATGATTAACCACCAAGAAAAGTCTTAAAGAGAGCAAGATTCAAAATAAGAACAAGATTTAAACTTTATTCATTCACGGAACTTATACAGTAAAGATAGAAGAACTCTTTACACTTCCATAAGCCCGTCCATCATATGGTCACAAAAGCAGTCCTCACAAGCTGCACAAGTATAGGGTAACTCATCTATGGGAATGATTCTGCTGGTTATTGCCGCACCTATCTCAGTGGTATGAGGCGATCTAACAAAAGGACCTCTGAGAGGCAAGCCAAAAACGGGGTAAAGGCATATCTTCTCATGAGGAAGAAAACACGCCAGTAAGAAGACCCGCTCAGAAAACCCAAGATGTGTAAGATCCCTGTTCCCACCGAGCAACGGATTCGGGGTACGGGCAGCGGAAGTAGCACTTCTCGCGCGGGACAGGGGTCCCACACTCGGGCCTCGCCCACAGATATCCGGATAAGAGACTAATCCGTCGGTTGTTCCAAAACCGAACCCGAAAAAACTTCCTTTATCGGAAAGCACGGGCGATTCCACCAGGATAACTTTTTACTCTAACGTAGTCAAGATCATTTCTGATCGAGATGATCCGATTACATCTATAAGATACTTAGTCAGTTCAAGGAAGAAACTTGCACTTGGATCATTGGGATCAACGCTTTTTTCCCCATTCAAGAGGCACAGCCGTTGATTCCTATCCATAGAACAGTTTCTGTCCGGGATTTATTTTTTTTTTTCTATCGTAAAAACAAAAGTTTGAGTCTCGATTTACGGATCCATCAGTCCAGCCTAACCCCATCCAATCCCATGGGTTAGCCAACCGCCCAACCACTGTAGTGATGGGATCCAATTAAAAATTTGGTTAGGTTTTGTCCCGGGTACCAAGGAAAAGAGTTCCAAGGCCCCCTAGCCGGATGTTCATGCAAAATAAAACTAGTCACACCACTCACACACCCAATATGAAATTGCCCTTTTTCAACCAGATTCAACCAGTTTAAAACAATCCTTTAATAAAACCATAGTATCATTGATCACCATCTTCCAATTTATCCAATTGATTCTTTATTTCGCATCATTCCTTCATCAGAGTATCTATGGCATCATTGGCAACTAGAACGCTCAGGAGCCGTTTCGATAGTTCCTAGCCCATAATACTTGGCAATATAATCACTTAACAAGATGGACTCTCGTTGAAGATCAGCAAGATCAACCAACAGATCCATATAAGGAGCCATGGACTCATCCATTGAAGACCAGCAAGGTCAATCAACCAGATCCATGCTCGATTTCAGAAAACAACTCCAACTCTGTTCCAATATCTTCCTCGACGCACGCGTGGGTATCCTAGGCAACCCAGAGCCCGAGCACCGTATGGTCAGCACCCTCTAGGATCCTTCGCAGGTAACCTAGCGCTTCACGCATAGGCCGCTTCCTTGGCCCCTCATCCACCGTACCGGAAGCTCACCATTTTAATCGCACCGAGGCTGGTCAAGACCTCGGCCGACCTTGCTACGCGAGACGTCCTTCATTGACTCCCCGTCAGCAGTTGCAACTTTACCATCACGACTTTAATCACAAGACGGTCAAAATGCTCCCCCCAGCATTCTTGACATAAAACAATCATTTACAAACAGCATTTACAAACAGTATTTACAAACAGTTTACAACACAATTTCTATTTTAACTTTAATTTTTCCACATTATCCCTCATCAATCTACATTACTTATTCCATATTCCATTTATATGTATACTCATCCCATCACATCATTTCTATCTCATCACTTCAGATTCCCTCACATCGCATATCGTATATTCACATCCATACATCCACATCTATATGCGTACATTCACATCTACATGCATACATCTACATCTCTATGCATACATCCACATCCACATTCACATTCCCTCCAAACATCTACATCTACATGCATACTTCCACATCTCCATTCACATCTACATCTATACATCTACATCTACATGCATCCATCCACCTCCACATCCACATCTACATCTATACATCTACATCTACATGCATACATCCATATCTCCATTCCCATCTACATCTATACATCTACATCTACATGCATCCATCTACCTCCACATCCACATCTACATCTATACATCTACATCTACATGCATCCATCCACCTCCACATCCACATCTACATCTATACATCTACATCTACATGCATACATCCATATTTCCATTCCCATCTACATCTATACATCTACATCTACATGCATCCATCTACCTCCACATCCACATCTACATCTATACATCTACATCTACATGTATACATCCACCTCCACATCCACATCCGTATCTATACATCTACATCTACATGTATACATCCACATCCACATCTATACATCTACATCTACATGCATACATCCACATCTCTATTCACATCTACATCTATACATCTACATCTACATGCATCCATCCACCTCCACATCCACATCTACATCTATACATCTACATCTACATGCATACATCCACATCTCTATTCACATCTACATCTATACATCTACATCTACATGCATCCATCTACCTCCACATCCACATCTACATCTATACATCTACATCTACATGCATCCATCCACATCTCCATTCACATCTACATCTATACCTCTACATCTACATGCATCCATCCACATCTCCATTTACATCCTCATCTACACATCCATTTCTACATGCATACATCCACGTCCCATGCATACATCCACCTCTACATTCACACTCACATCTATACATCTACATCTACATGCAACATTCACGTCTCCATGCATAATAAAATTCTTTTAATTAATCTAGGATGATAGTTCCTAGAATATGGTAGGAATTCCTCTTTTTATGCTTTGAATGAATTTATTTTATGCGTAATTTTTATAAAAATTTTGCCATAGCTCCACTACTATGACTGATAAATCTCAATTTTTTTTCTAAGGGATAAAGCTCATTATTAAAGAAATAATTAGAATGGTCTCTAATTGGATCATCAATCCATAATGGTCTCTAATTAGATCATTAAGAAAACAATTAGAATGGTCTCTAATTGGATCATCAATCCATAATGGTCTCTAATTGGATCATTAAGAAAACAATTAGAATGGTCTCTAATTTCATCATCAATCCATAATGGTCTCTAATTGGATCATTAAGAAAACAATTAGAATGGTCTCTAATTGGATCATCAATCCATAATGGTCTCTAATTAGATCATTAAGAAAACAATTAGAATGGTCTCTAATTGGATCATCAATCCATAATGGTCTCTAATTGGATCATTAAGAAAACAATTAGAATGGTCTCTAATTGGATCATCAATCCATAATGGTCTCTAATTGGATCATTAAGAAAACAATTAGAATGGTCTCTAATTGGGTCATCAATCCATAATGGATTGAATCATCAATGTGCATAAACTAAAAGCATAGCAAAAAGCCATTAATTTGGCCTCAAGCATAGCTTAATCTTGGATTAAGGAAAAGCCTTATGAAAAGCTTCATTTGGATTGAGAATGGTTCATGAGTATGACCATTTCTTGAGTGAGAGAGAGAAATTACATAAAAACCATTAGAATTTTAAACATAAATGGAAATTAACTTCTATAGCATTTATTAAATTATGTAACTCTTCACTACTATTCACCAATTAACTTCAATAGCATTTAAAAAACCATACTAATTAAACTTCTCAAGCTTGAGAGGGGTTGAGAAGAGAGAATCATTGAGAAATTATAGAAAGATCAAAATTCAATATACTTACCTTATAATTTGCTTGATTCTTTAGTCACGGTAGAGGCCCCCAACCAATCAATTGGTTTAGTATGTTGATGGAGCCACCAATGGGGATTGAAGAAAGAGAGAAGTATCAAAAACTAGTGAATTATTAAAGAATTCACAACTCTTGGCTTAGGTAGAGTAGAGTAACAATGTATAGACACTCTATATTTTGGCTTAGGTGGAGTAGAGTAACAAGCATAAGACTCTATCTAATTTGGCTTAGGTGGAGTAGAGTGACAAAGCATAAGACACTATATATTTTGGCTTAGGTGGAGTAGAGTAACAAAGCATAAGAGACTATATTTTGGCTTAGGTGGAGTAGAGTAACAAAGCATAAGAGACTATATTTTGGCTTAGGTGGAGTAGAGTAACAATGCATAAGACATTATATTTTTTTCAACAAGGGGAGGCTTCTATTTATAGGAAAATTTGAGCTCCTAACCAAACAAACTGATTCTAGAATTTTTCAAGTCAGTTTGGTTGAATTTGGACTAGATTTGGATCTAGTTTGGTTACTTTTTGATTCGGTTTGGTTCCATTTTGATTTGGTTTGGTTCAAGAGAGATGAGAGATAAAAATATCACATTATTTTTGAGTTTAAAACTCATTCAAGCATGTGAAATATGCACCTCCTTTAAAGAATTCCCCTTCCTTACATATGTGTCAAAATTTTATTGCTCATAGTTTTTTACTAATAAACCTTGTACATTTTCAACTCTTCATCTTATGTGAAATATGCACCTCCTTTAAAGAACTCCTCTTCCTTACATATGTGTCATAGTTTTTTTTTACTAATAAACCTTGTACATTTTCAACTCTTCATCTTATGTGAAATATGCACCTCCTTTAAAGAACTCCCCTTCCTTACATATGTGTTTATTTACTAATAAACCTTGTACATTTTCAACTCTTCATCTTATGTGAAATATGCACCTCCTTTAAAGAACTCCTCTTCCTTACATATGTGTTTATTTACTAATAAACCTTGTACATTTTCAACTCTTCATCTTATGTGAGCATTTACTCATTTTTGGGTATCTTCTTTTACAAATTGGATTTATCTCCTCCCTACACATGGATTGATGCTATTGGTCCATAGGAACCTTAATTGGACCATAGTCTAAAGATTTATGAAAATCTAGACCCTTAGGCTAAGGTTCTTTATACCTCTTTCCAATTAATTCCAATTGCACATTGGAAAATTCTTTTTAAATTTCTGTTTCAGGGGAACTCATCTGAATTATAAGAGATATTTTTCTATCCAGAAATATTCAAAATCTGAATATTCTCTCTCTAGAATATTTTCTCTCTCTAGGTTAAAACAGTCACAAACAAGATCTCTTATATTTCAGAAAAGGAATTGATTACAGGGGAATATACTAGACATCAAAAAGGGGTTGGGGGAGGAATCTTACATTCTACCCCACTTAAAAAACGCGAGATGTCCTCATCTCGTAACTTGGAATAATTTCGCAAGATGCACGAATATGAGACTTAGAGAAAAATTTTAATCATGATTAACCACCAAGAAAAGTCTTAAAGAGAGCAAGATTCAAAATAAGAACAAGATTTAAACTTTATTCATTCACGGGACTTATATAGTGAAGATAGAAGAACTCTTTACACTTCCATAAGCCCGTCCATCATATGGTCACAAAAGCAGTCCTCACAAGCTGCACAAGTATAGGGTAACTCATCTATGGGAATGATTCTGCTGGTTATTGCCGCACCTATCTCAGTGGTATGAGGTGATCTAACAAAAGGACCTCTGAGAGGCAAGCCAAAAACGGGGTAAAGGCATATCTTCTCATGAGGAAGAAAACACGCCAGTAAGAAGACCCGCTCAGAAAACTCAAGATGCCTTGATCTCATGACGCAGTAGTATCGGGGACCCAAACCCAAGGCTTCGATAACCATGGCCAAGCGAACATTGTTACGAAAGTGCTGCTGTCCCCAGGGTGTTACCCTAGTTATGTTTTGATAGGTCCGCCATTTGGTCTGCGCTACAGAAGTTCCTAGGTGAGGAAAAAGTGAGCGCTCATACTGTTCTATAAAGTCTTTCTTCACAGACTCTCTTGCGTCTTGAAGGTGAGAAATCATCAGGGATAAAACTAATTCCTGTTGCCAAGCCATGAAGGAGATTAAGAAATAAAGGAGATTGATGGGAGTAAGATTACTGTGAGCGACAAGTAAAAGTTACGACTTATATAAAGGAAGGAGCTAGCGTAACTTAGAAGTCAACGGTAACTTGCCACTGAAGTTTTACCGTCTTTCCATGATTTGGGGTTTGACACATTTTTCTATAGAAAGCATTAAGAATTTTGAGATGAGGAGATAAAAGAAGCTTGTAGGCTAAGTCACCTACTTTCATTGAATTCAGATATAAGGCTCACAATATCTGGGGGATAACTTCTTATACTTCCCAAGAGATAAAGAACTTCTTTTGGGCTGTACTCGAATGAAAACCAAAACCTTGGTATCCAAAACACCGATTCTCACTTCTAAACTCATTGTTCTAAATCCTTAAAACAGGCGTGACTCCTGAGAAGTATTCTAGGAAAAGGGTCTTCCTTTTTTAAACAGAAATTTTCTTTTATTTTAGAGAGGGAATAATTATAAGATCAGAAAGGAAGATTCTTACTCCAGTATACCTCGAAGGCTGGGGAGGAATCTTACATTCTACCCCACTTAAAAAAATGCGAGATGTCCTCATCTCGCCAAGTAGAGGACAACTCTTTTTCTTAAGATCCAATTTATTCTGGGGTTCCTTATATTCTGGTCAATCCAACAGAACACTGGGATAAATATCCCTTATATAGAACTCATTATTAAATAACAATTCATTCAGATCATATCATTCATATCTTTAACATGATAATGGTCCATTAGACCGAAAAGTTTCCTTCGAAACATTCCTCCACGGAAATTTCAGTCAAGCAAGTTCTCAATTTGACATCCCTTAACTTGGTCTACCGGTCAAATATTAACAGTAGCAATCTAACAGCACACCCATTAACCTCATAGTGATTTGCTGAATTCATTATCATCATTCTAGTTATGAATATCATTACAGGGATTCGTCCCATTCCCCCTCATTGTGGTTTCATTATATTTCAACTAATTTTTTAAAAATCAACATTTTTCAATCAGCATTTTCAATCAGCATTTTCAATCAGAATCCAAATCAATTCATCCATTCTCAAACAGAATTAAAAATCATATCAATCACATGCAAAATCATCATCTGGGTAGCATTAACGCTTATAATTTCAAGTCTTAGATTTACTCGTATATACTGTCAGTAAAGAGCTGCAGTATACTCTCGGTATATACGGGTAGTCACGGCCCTTGGAATTATAAGGTAAATACTATCATGTCTAGGCCTCAAGCAAGTCAGGGTTTCTATATAATTGCGGTACTTCCATCTGAAGAACCAATTACCAAATTATGAATTTCAGTTTGAATATCAAATTGTATGAGTTATATCACACAATTATAACCTTTTTGTGCTTCTTGATAAATTTTTGACATATTTGTCTTCTCAGTTGATCTTTATTAACCTGGCTCTGATACCAACTGTAAGATCCCTGTTCCCACCGAGCAACGGATTCGGGGTACGGGCAGCGGAAGTAGCACTTCTCGCGCGGGACAGGGGTCCCACACTCGGGCCTCGCCCACAGATATCCGGATAAGAGACTAATCCGTCGGTTGTTCCAAAACCGAACCCGAAAAAACTTCCTTTATCGGAAAGCACGGGCGATTCCACCAGGATAACTTTTTACTCTAACGTAGTCAAGATCATTTCTGATCGAGATGATCCGATTACATCTATAAGATACTTAGTCAGTTCAAGGAAGAAACTTGCACTTGGATCATTGGGATCAACGCTTTTTTCCCCATTCAAGAGGCACAGCCGTTGATTCCTATCCATAGAACAGTTTCTGTCCGGGATTTATTTTTTTTTTTCTATCGTAAAAACAAAAGTTTGAGTCTCGATTTACGGATCCATCAGTCCAGCCTAACCCCATCCAATCCCATGGGTTAGCCAACCGCCCAACCACTGTAGTGATGGGATCCAATTAAAAATTTGGTTAGGTTTTGTCCCGGGTACCAAGGAAAAGAGTTCCAAGGCCCCCTAGCCGGATGTTCATGCAAAATAAAACTAGTCACACCACTCACACACCCAATATGAAATTGCCCTTTTTCAACCAGATTCAACCAGTTTAAAACAATCCTTTAATAAAACCATAGTATCATTGATCACCATCTTCCAATTTATCCAATTGATTCTTTATTTCGCATCATTCCTTCATCAGAGTATCTATGGCATCATTGGCAACTAGAACGCTCAGGAGCCGTTTCGATAGTTCCTAGCCCATAATACTTGGCAATATAATCACTTAACAAGATGGACTCTCGTTGAAGATCAGCAAGATCAACCAACAGATCCATATAAGGAGCCATGGACTCATCCATTGAAGACCAGCAAGGTCAATCAACCAGATCCATGCTCGATTTCAGAAAACAACTCCAACTCTGTTCCAATATCTTCCTCGACGCACGCGTGGGTATCCTAGGCAACCCAGAGCCCGAGCACCGTATGGTCAGCACCCTCTAGGATCCTTCGCAGGTAACCTAGCGCTTCACGCATAGGCCGCTTCCTTGGCCCCTCATCCACCGTACCGGAAGCTCACCATTTTAATCGCACCGAGGCTGGTCAAGACCTCGGCCGACCTTGCTACGCGAGACGTCCTTCATTGACTCCCCGTCAGCAGTTGCAACTTTACCATCACGACTTTAATCACAAGACGGTCAAAATGCTCCCCCCAGCATTCTTGACATAAAACAATCATTTACAAACAGCATTTACAAACAGTATTTACAAACAGTTTACAACACAATTTCTATTTTAACTTTAATTTTTCCACATTATCCCTCATCAATCTACATTACTTATTCCATATTCCATTTATATGTATACTCATCCCATCACATCATTTCTATCTCATCACTTCAGATTCCCTCACATCGCATATCGTATATTCACATCCATACATCCACATCTATATGCGTACATTCACATCTACATGCATACATCTACATCTCTATGCATACATCCACATCCACATTCACATTCCCTCCAAACATCTACATCTACATGCATACTTCCACATCTCCATTCACATCTACATCTATACATCTACATCTACATGCATCCATCCACCTCCACATCCACATCTACATCTATACATCTACATCTACATGCATACATCCATATCTCCATTCCCATCTACATCTATACATCTACATCTACATGCATCCATCTACCTCCACATCCACATCTACATCTATACATCTACATCTACATGCATCCATCCACCTCCACATCCACATCTACATCTATACATCTACATCTACATGCATACATCCATATTTCCATTCCCATCTACATCTATACATCTACATCTACATGCATCCATCTACCTCCACATCCACATCTACATCTATACATCTACATCTACATGTATACATCCACCTCCACATCCACATCCGTATCTATACATCTACATCTACATGTATACATCCACATCCACATCTATACATCTACATCTACATGCATACATCCACATCTCTATTCACATCTACATCTATACATCTACATCTACATGCATCCATCCACCTCCACATCCACATCTACATCTATACATCTACATCTACATGCATACATCCACATCTCTATTCACATCTACATCTATACATCTACATCTACATGCATCCATCTACCTCCACATCCACATCTACATCTATACATCTACATCTACATGCATCCATCCACATCTCCATTCACATCTACATCTATACCTCTACATCTACATGCATCCATCCACATCTCCATTTACATCCTCATCTACACATCCATTTCTACATGCATACATCCACGTCCCATGCATACATCCACCTCTACATTCACACTCACATCTATACATCTACATCTACATGCAACATTCACGTCTCCATGCATAATAAAATTCTTTTAATTAATCTAGGATGATAGTTCCTAGAATATGGTAGGAATTCCTCTTTTTATGCTTTGAATGAATTTATTTTATGCGTAATTTTTATAAAAATTTTGCCATAGCTCCACTACTATGACTGATAAATCTCAATTTTTTTTCTAAGGGATAAAGCTCATTATTAAAGAAATAATTAGAATGGTCTCTAATTGGATCATCAATCCATAATGGTCTCTAATTAGATCATTAAGAAAACAATTAGAATGGTCTCTAATTGGATCATCAATCCATAATGGTCTCTAATTGGATCATTAAGAAAACAATTAGAATGGTCTCTAATTTCATCATCAATCCATAATGGTCTCTAATTGGATCATTAAGAAAACAATTAGAATGGTCTCTAATTGGATCATCAATCCATAATGGTCTCTAATTAGATCATTAAGAAAACAATTAGAATGGTCTCTAATTGGATCATCAATCCATAATGGTCTCTAATTGGATCATTAAGAAAACAATTAGAATGGTCTCTAATTGGATCATCAATCCATAATGGTCTCTAATTGGATCATTAAGAAAACAATTAGAATGGTCTCTAATTGGGTCATCAATCCATAATGGATTGAATCATCAATGTGCATAAACTAAAAGCATAGCAAAAAGCCATTAATTTGGCCTCAAGCATAGCTTAATCTTGGATTAAGGAAAAGCCTTATGAAAAGCTTCATTTGGATTGAGAATGGTTCATGAGTATGACCATTTCTTGAGTGAGAGAGAGAAATTACATAAAAACCATTAGAATTTTAAACATAAATGGAAATTAACTTCTATAGCATTTATTAAATTATGTAACTCTTCACTACTATTCACCAATTAACTTCAATAGCATTTAAAAAACCATACTAATTAAACTTCTCAAGCTTGAGAGGGGTTGAGAAGAGAGAATCATTGAGAAATTATAGAAAGATCAAAATTCAATATACTTACCTTATAATTTGCTTGATTCTTTAGTCACGGTAGAGGCCCCCAACCAATCAATTGGTTTAGTATGTTGATGGAGCCACCAATGGGGATTGAAGAAAGAGAGAAGTATCAAAAACTAGTGAATTATTAAAGAATTCACAACTCTTGGCTTAGGTAGAGTAGAGTAACAATGTATAGACACTCTATATTTTGGCTTAGGTGGAGTAGAGTAACAAGCATAAGACTCTATCTAATTTGGCTTAGGTGGAGTAGAGTGACAAAGCATAAGACACTATATATTTTGGCTTAGGTGGAGTAGAGTAACAAAGCATAAGAGACTATATTTTGGCTTAGGTGGAGTAGAGTAACAAAGCATAAGAGACTATATTTTGGCTTAGGTGGAGTAGAGTAACAATGCATAAGACATTATATTTTTTTCAACAAGGGGAGGCTTCTATTTATAGGAAAATTTGAGCTCCTAACCAAACAAACTGATTCTAGAATTTTTCAAGTCAGTTTGGTTGAATTTGGACTAGATTTGGATCTAGTTTGGTTACTTTTTGATTCGGTTTGGTTCCATTTTGATTTGGTTTGGTTCAAGAGAGATGAGAGATAAAAATATCACATTATTTTTGAGTTTAAAACTCATTCAAGCATGTGAAATATGCACCTCCTTTAAAGAATTCCCCTTCCTTACATATGTGTCAAAATTTTATTGCTCATAGTTTTTTACTAATAAACCTTGTACATTTTCAACTCTTCATCTTATGTGAAATATGCACCTCCTTTAAAGAACTCCTCTTCCTTACATATGTGTCATAGTTTTTTTTTACTAATAAACCTTGTACATTTTCAACTCTTCATCTTATGTGAAATATGCACCTCCTTTAAAGAACTCCCCTTCCTTACATATGTGTTTATTTACTAATAAACCTTGTACATTTTCAACTCTTCATCTTATGTGAAATATGCACCTCCTTTAAAGAACTCCTCTTCCTTACATATGTGTTTATTTACTAATAAACCTTGTACATTTTCAACTCTTCATCTTATGTGAGCATTTACTCATTTTTGGGTATCTTCTTTTACAAATTGGATTTATCTCCTCCCTACACATGGATTGATGCTATTGGTCCATAGGAACCTTAATTGGACCATAGTCTAAAGATTTATGAAAATCTAGACCCTTAGGCTAAGGTTCTTTATACCTCTTTCCAATTAATTCCAATTGCACATTGGAAAATTCTTTTTAAATTTCTGTTTCAGGGGAACTCATCTGAATTATAAGAGATATTTTTCTATCCAGAAATATTCAAAATCTGAATATTCTCTCTCTAGAATATTTTCTCTCTCTAGGTTAAAACAGTCACAAACAAGATCTCTTATATTTCAGAAAAGGAATTGATTACAGGGGAATATACTAGACATCAAAAAGGGGTTGGGGGAGGAATCTTACATTCTACCCCACTTAAAAAACGCGAGATGTCCTCATCTCGTAACTTGGAATAATTTCGCAAGATGCACGAATATGAGACTTAGAGAAAAATTTTAATCATGATTAACCACCAAGAAAAGTCTTAAAGAGAGCAAGATTCAAAATAAGAACAAGATTTAAACTTTATTCATTCACGGGACTTATATAGTGAAGATAGAAGAACTCTTTACACTTCCATAAGCCCGTCCATCATATGGTCACAAAAGCAGTCCTCACAAGCTGCACAAGTATAGGGTAACTCATCTATGGGAATGATTCTGCTGGTTATTGCCGCACCTATCTCAGTGGTATGAGGTGATCTAACAAAAGGACCTCTGAGAGGCAAGCCAAAAACGGGGTAAAGGCATATCTTCTCATGAGGAAGAAAACACGCCAGTAAGAAGACCCGCTCAGAAAACTCAAGATGCCTTGATCTCATGACGCAGTAGTATCGGGGACCCAAACCCAAGGCTTCGATAACCATGGCCAAGCGAACATTGTTACGAAAGTGCTGCTGTCCCCAGGGTGTTACCCTAGTTATGTTTTGATAGGTCCGCCATTTGGTCTGCGCTACAGAAGTTCCTAGGTGAGGAAAAAGTGAGCGCTCATACTGTTCTATAAAGTCTTTCTTCACAGACTCTCTTGCGTCTTGAAGGTGAGAAATCATCAGGGATAAAACTAATTCCTGTTGCCAAGCCATGAAGGAGATTAAGAAATAAAGGAGATTGATGGGAGTAAGATTACTGTGAGCGACAAGTAAAAGTTACGACTTATATAAAGGAAGGAGCTAGCGTAACTTAGAAGTCAACGGTAACTTGCCACTGAAGTTTTACCGTCTTTCCATGATTTGGGGTTTGACACATTTTTCTATAGAAAGCATTAAGAATTTTGAGATGAGGAGATAAAAGAAGCTTGTAGGCTAAGTCACCTACTTTCATTGAATTCAGATATAAGGCTCACAATATCTGGGGGATAACTTCTTATACTTCCCAAGAGATAAAGAACTTCTTTTGGGCTGTACTCGAATGAAAACCAAAACCTTGGTATCCAAAACACCGATTCTCACTTCTAAACTCATTGTTCTAAATCCTTAAAACAGGCGTGACTCCTGAGAAGTATTCTAGGAAAAGGGTCTTCCTTTTTTAAACAGAAATTTTCTTTTATTTTAGAGAGGGAATAATTATAAGATCAGAAAGGAAGATTCTTACTCCAGTATACCTCGAAGGCTGGGGAGGAATCTTACATTCTACCCCACTTAAAAAAATGCGAGATGTCCTCATCTCGCCAAGTAGAGGACAACTCTTTTTCTTAAGATCCAATTTATTCTGGGGTTCCTTATATTCTGGTCAATCCAACAGAACACTGGGATAAATATCCCTTATATAGAACTCATTATTAAATAACAATTCATTCAGATCATATCATTCATATCTTTAACATGATAATGGTCCATTAGACCGAAAAGTTTCCTTCGAAACATTCCTCCACGGAAATTTCAGTCAAGCAAGTTCTCAATTTGACATCCCTTAACTTGGTCTACCGGTCAAATATTAACAGTAGCAATCTAACAGCACACCCATTAACCTCATAGTGATTTGCTGAATTCATTATCATCATTCTAGTTATGAATATCATTACAGGGATTCGTCCCATTCCCCCTCATTGTGGTTTCATTATATTTCAACTAATTTTTTAAAAATCAACATTTTTCAATCAGCATTTTCAATCAGCATTTTCAATCAGAATCCAAATCAATTCATCCATTCTCAAACAGAATTAAAAATCATATCAATCACATGCAAAATCATCATCTGGGTAGCATTAACGCTTATAATTTCAAGTCTTAGATTTACTCGTATATACTGTCAGTAAAGAGCTGCAGTATACTCTCGGTATATACGGGTAGTCACGGCCCTTGGAATTATAAGGTAAATACTATCATGTCTAGGCCTCAAGCAAGTCAGGGTTTCTATATAATTGCGGTACTTCCATCTGAAGAACCAATTACCAAATTATGAATTTCAGTTTGAATATCAAATTGTATGAGTTATATCACACAATTATAACCTTTTTGTGCTTCTTGATAAATTTTTGACATATTTGTCTTCTCAGTTGATCTTTATTAACCTGGCTCTGATACCAACTGTAAGATCCCTGTTCCCACCGAGCAACGGATTCGGGGTACGGGCAGCGGAAGTAGCACTTCTCGCGCGGGACAGGGGTCCCACACTCGGGCCTCGCCCACAGATATCCGGATAAGAGACTAATCCGTCGGTTGTTCCAAAACCGAACCCGAAAAAACTTCCTTTATCGGAAAGCACGGGCGATTCCACCAGGATAACTTTTTACTCTAACGTAGTCAAGATCATTTCTGATCGAGATGATCCGATTACATCTATAAGATACTTAGTCAGTTCAAGGAAGAAACTTGCACTTGGATCATTGGGATCAACGCTTTTTTCCCCATTCAAGAGGCACAGCCGTTGATTCCTATCCATAGAACAGTTTCTGTCCGGGATTTATTTTTTTTTTTCTATCGTAAAAACAAAAGTTTGAGTCTCGATTTACGGATCCATCAGTCCAGCCTAACCCCATCCAATCCCATGGGTTAGCCAACCGCCCAACCACTGTAGTGATGGGATCCAATTAAAAATTTGGTTAGGTTTTGTCCCGGGTACCAAGGAAAAGAGTTCCAAGGCCCCCTAGCCGGATGTTCATGCAAAATAAAACTAGTCACACCACTCACACACCCAATATGAAATTGCCCTTTTTCAACCAGATTCAACCAGTTTAAAACAATCCTTTAATAAAACCATAGTATCATTGATCACCATCTTCCAATTTATCCAATTGATTCTTTATTTCGCATCATTCCTTCATCAGAGTATCTATGGCATCATTGGCAACTAGAACGCTCAGGAGCCGTTTCGATAGTTCCTAGCCCATAATACTTGGCAATATAATCACTTAACAAGATGGACTCTCGTTGAAGATCAGCAAGATCAACCAACAGATCCATATAAGGAGCCATGGACTCATCCATTGAAGACCAGCAAGGTCAATCAACCAGATCCATGCTCGATTTCAGAAAACAACTCCAACTCTGTTCCAATATCTTCCTCGACGCACGCGTGGGTATCCTAGGCAACCCAGAGCCCGAGCACCGTATGGTCAGCACCCTCTAGGATCCTTCGCAGGTAACCTAGCGCTTCACGCATAGGCCGCTTCCTTGGCCCCTCATCCACCGTACCGGAAGCTCACCATTTTAATCGCACCGAGGCTGGTCAAGACCTCGGCCGACCTTGCTACGCGAGACGTCCTTCATTGACTCCCCGTCAGCAGTTGCAACTTTACCATCACGACTTTAATCACAAGACGGTCAAAATGCTCCCCCCAGCATTCTTGACATAAAACAATCATTTACAAACAGCATTTACAAACAGTATTTACAAACAGTTTACAACACAATTTCTATTTTAACTTTAATTTTTCCACATTATCCCTCATCAATCTACATTACTTATTCCATATTCCATTTATATGTATACTCATCCCATCACATCATTTCTATCTCATCACTTCAGATTCCCTCACATCGCATATCGTATATTCACATCCATACATCCACATCTATATGCGTACATTCACATCTACATGCATACATCTACATCTCTATGCATACATCCACATCCACATTCACATTCCCTCCAAACATCTACATCTACATGCATACTTCCACATCTCCATTCACATCTACATCTATACATCTACATCTACATGCATCCATCCACCTCCACATCCACATCTACATCTATACATCTACATCTACATGCATACATCCATATCTCCATTCCCATCTACATCTATACATCTACATCTACATGCATCCATCTACCTCCACATCCACATCTACATCTATACATCTACATCTACATGCATCCATCCACCTCCACATCCACATCTACATCTATACATCTACATCTACATGCATACATCCATATTTCCATTCCCATCTACATCTATACATCTACATCTACATGCATCCATCTACCTCCACATCCACATCTACATCTATACATCTACATCTACATGTATACATCCACCTCCACATCCACATCCGTATCTATACATCTACATCTACATGTATACATCCACATCCACATCTATACATCTACATCTACATGCATACATCCACATCTCTATTCACATCTACATCTATACATCTACATCTACATGCATCCATCCACCTCCACATCCACATCTACATCTATACATCTACATCTACATGCATACATCCACATCTCTATTCACATCTACATCTATACATCTACATCTACATGCATCCATCTACCTCCACATCCACATCTACATCTATACATCTACATCTACATGCATCCATCCACATCTCCATTCACATCTACATCTATACCTCTACATCTACATGCATCCATCCACATCTCCATTTACATCCTCATCTACACATCCATTTCTACATGCATACATCCACGTCCCATGCATACATCCACCTCTACATTCACACTCACATCTATACATCTACATCTACATGCAACATTCACGTCTCCATGCATAATAAAATTCTTTTAATTAATCTAGGATGATAGTTCCTAGAATATGGTAGGAATTCCTCTTTTTATGCTTTGAATGAATTTATTTTATGCGTAATTTTTATAAAAATTTTGCCATAGCTCCACTACTATGACTGATAAATCTCAATTTTTTTTCTAAGGGATAAAGCTCATTATTAAAGAAATAATTAGAATGGTCTCTAATTGGATCATCAATCCATAATGGTCTCTAATTAGATCATTAAGAAAACAATTAGAATGGTCTCTAATTGGATCATCAATCCATAATGGTCTCTAATTGGATCATTAAGAAAACAATTAGAATGGTCTCTAATTTCATCATCAATCCATAATGGTCTCTAATTGGATCATTAAGAAAACAATTAGAATGGTCTCTAATTGGATCATCAATCCATAATGGTCTCTAATTAGATCATTAAGAAAACAATTAGAATGGTCTCTAATTGGATCATCAATCCATAATGGTCTCTAATTGGATCATTAAGAAAACAATTAGAATGGTCTCTAATTGGATCATCAATCCATAATGGTCTCTAATTGGATCATTAAGAAAACAATTAGAATGGTCTCTAATTGGGTCATCAATCCATAATGGATTGAATCATCAATGTGCATAAACTAAAAGCATAGCAAAAAGCCATTAATTTGGCCTCAAGCATAGCTTAATCTTGGATTAAGGAAAAGCCTTATGAAAAGCTTCATTTGGATTGAGAATGGTTCATGAGTATGACCATTTCTTGAGTGAGAGAGAGAAATTACATAAAAACCATTAGAATTTTAAACATAAATGGAAATTAACTTCTATAGCATTTATTAAATTATGTAACTCTTCACTACTATTCACCAATTAACTTCAATAGCATTTAAAAAACCATACTAATTAAACTTCTCAAGCTTGAGAGGGGTTGAGAAGAGAGAATCATTGAGAAATTATAGAAAGATCAAAATTCAATATACTTACCTTATAATTTGCTTGATTCTTTAGTCACGGTAGAGGCCCCCAACCAATCAATTGGTTTAGTATGTTGATGGAGCCACCAATGGGGATTGAAGAAAGAGAGAAGTATCAAAAACTAGTGAATTATTAAAGAATTCACAACTCTTGGCTTAGGTAGAGTAGAGTAACAATGTATAGACACTCTATATTTTGGCTTAGGTGGAGTAGAGTAACAAGCATAAGACTCTATCTAATTTGGCTTAGGTGGAGTAGAGTGACAAAGCATAAGACACTATATATTTTGGCTTAGGTGGAGTAGAGTAACAAAGCATAAGAGACTATATTTTGGCTTAGGTGGAGTAGAGTAACAAAGCATAAGAGACTATATTTTGGCTTAGGTGGAGTAGAGTAACAATGCATAAGACATTATATTTTTTTCAACAAGGGGAGGCTTCTATTTATAGGAAAATTTGAGCTCCTAACCAAACAAACTGATTCTAGAATTTTTCAAGTCAGTTTGGTTGAATTTGGACTAGATTTGGATCTAGTTTGGTTACTTTTTGATTCGGTTTGGTTCCATTTTGATTTGGTTTGGTTCAAGAGAGATGAGAGATAAAAATATCACATTATTTTTGAGTTTAAAACTCATTCAAGCATGTGAAATATGCACCTCCTTTAAAGAATTCCCCTTCCTTACATATGTGTCAAAATTTTATTGCTCATAGTTTTTTACTAATAAACCTTGTACATTTTCAACTCTTCATCTTATGTGAAATATGCACCTCCTTTAAAGAACTCCTCTTCCTTACATATGTGTCATAGTTTTTTTTTACTAATAAACCTTGTACATTTTCAACTCTTCATCTTATGTGAAATATGCACCTCCTTTAAAGAACTCCCCTTCCTTACATATGTGTTTATTTACTAATAAACCTTGTACATTTTCAACTCTTCATCTTATGTGAAATATGCACCTCCTTTAAAGAACTCCTCTTCCTTACATATGTGTTTATTTACTAATAAACCTTGTACATTTTCAACTCTTCATCTTATGTGAGCATTTACTCATTTTTGGGTATCTTCTTTTACAAATTGGATTTATCTCCTCCCTACACATGGATTGATGCTATTGGTCCATAGGAACCTTAATTGGACCATAGTCTAAAGATTTATGAAAATCTAGACCCTTAGGCTAAGGTTCTTTATACCTCTTTCCAATTAATTCCAATTGCACATTGGAAAATTCTTTTTAAATTTCTGTTTCAGGGGAACTCATCTGAATTATAAGAGATATTTTTCTATCCAGAAATATTCAAAATCTGAATATTCTCTCTCTAGAATATTTTCTCTCTCTAGGTTAAAACAGTCACAAACAAGATCTCTTATATTTCAGAAAAGGAATTGATTACAGGGGAATATACTAGACATCAAAAAGGGGTTGGGGGAGGAATCTTACAAGATGTCTTGATCTCATGACGCAGTAGTATCGGGGACCCAAACCCAAAGCTTCAATAACCATGGCCAAGCGGACATTGTTACGAAAGTGCTGCTGACCCCAGGGTGTTACCCTAGTTATGTTTTGATAGGTCCGCCATTTGGTCTGCGCTACAGAAGTTCCTAGGTGAGGAAAAAGTGAGCGCTCATACTGTTCTATAAAGTCTTTCTTCACAGACTCTCTTGCGTCTTGAAGGTGAGAAATCATCAGGGATAAAACTAATTCCTGTTGCCAAGCCATGAAGGAGATTAAGAAAGAAAGGAGATTGATGGGAGTAAGATTACAGTGAGCGACAAGTAAAAGTTACGACTTATATAAAGGAAGGAGCTAGCGTAACCTAGAAGCCAACGGTAACTTGCCACTGAAGTTTTACCGTCTTTCCATGATTTGTGTTTGACACATTTTTCTATAGAAGGCATTAAGAATTTTGAGATGAGGAGATAAAAGAAACTTGTAGGCTAAGTCACCTACTTTCATTGAATTCAGATATAAGGATCACAATATCTGGGGGATAACTTCTTATACTCCCTAAGAGATAAAGAACTTCTTTTGGACCGTACTCGAATGAAAACCAAAACCTTGGTATCCAAAACACCGATTCTCACTTCTAAACTCATTGTTCTAAATCCTTAAAACAGGCGTGACTCTTGAGAAGTATTCTAGGAAAAGGGTCTTTCTTTTTTAAACAGAAATTTTCTTTTATTTTAGAGAGGGAATAATTATAAGATCAGAAAGGAAGATTCTTACTCCAGTATACCTCGAAGGTTGGGGAGGAATCTTACATTCTACCCCACTTAAAAAGTGCGAGATGTCCTCATCTCGCAAGGTAGAGGACAGCTCTTTTTCTTAAGATCCAATTTTATTCTGGGTTCCTTATATTCTGGTCCACCCAACAGAACACTGGGATAAATATCCCTTATATAGAACTCATCATTAAATAACAATTTATTCAGATCATATCATTCATATCTTTAACATGATAAAGGTCCATTAGACCGAAAAGTTTCCTTCGGAACATTCCTCCCCACGGAAATTTCAGTCAAGCAAGTTCTCAATTTGACATCCCTTAACTTGATCTACCGGTCAAGTATTAACAATAGCAATCTGACAGCACAATCCACTAATCTCATAGTGATTTGCTGAATTCGTTATCATCACAGGGACTCGTCCCATTCCACTAATCCACTAATCTCATAGTGATTTGCTGAATTCGTTATCATCATTCTAGTTATGAATATCATCACAGGGACTCGTCCCATTCCCCCTCATTGTGGTTTCATTATATTTCAACTAATTTTTAAAAATCAACATTTTTCAATCAGCATTTTCAATCAGAATCCAATTCAATTCATTCATTCTCAAACAGAATTAAAAATCATATCAATCACATTCGAAATCATCATCTAGATAGCATTAACGATTATAATTTCAAGTCTTAGATTTACTCGTATATACTGTCAGTAAAGAGCTGCAGTATACTCTCGGTATATACGTGTAGTCACGGCCCTTGGAATTATAAGGTAAATACTATCATGTCTAGGCCTCAAGCAAGTCAGGGATTCTATATAATTGCGGTACTTCCATCTGAAGAACCGATTACCAAATTATGAATTTCAGTTTGAATATCAAATTGTATGAATTATATCACACAATTATAACCTTTTGGTGTTTCTTGATAATTTTTTGACATATTTGTCTTCTCAGTTGATCTTTATTAACCAAATGCTCTGATACCAACTGTAAGATCCCTGTTCCCACCGAGCAACGGATTTGGGTACTGGCAGCGGAAGTAGCGCTTCTCGCGCGGGACAGGGTCCCACACTCGGGGCCTCGCCCACGGATATCCGGATAAGAGACTAATCCGTCGGTTGTTCCAAAACCGAACCCGAAAAAACTTTCTTAACCGGAAGCACGGGCGATTCCACCAGGATAACTTTTTACTCTAACGTAGTCAAGATCATTTTTGATCGAGATGATCCAATTACATCTATAAGATACTTAGTCAGTTCAAGGAAGAAACTTGCACTTGGATCATTGGGATCAACGCTTTTTTCCCCATTCAAGAGGCACAGCCGTTGATTCCTATCCATAGAACAGTTACTGTCCGGGATTTTTTGATTTTTTTTTTCTATCGTAAAAACAAAAGTTTGAGTCTCGATTTACGGATCCATCAGTCCAGCCTAACCCCATCCAATCCCATGGGTTAGCCAACCGCCCAACCACTGTAGTGATGGGATCCAATTAAAAATTTGGTTAGGTTTTGTCCCGGGTACCAAGGAAAAGAGTTCCAAGGCCCCCTAGCCGGATGTTCATGCAAAATAAAACTAGTCACACCACTCACACACCCAATATGAAATTGCCTTTTTCAACCAGATTCAACCAGTTTAAAACAATCCTTTAATAAAACCATAGTATCATTGATCACCATCTTCCAATTTATCCAATTGATTCTTAATTTCCCATCATTCCTTCATCAGAGTATCTATGGCATCATTGGCAACTAGAACGCTCAGGAGCCGTTTCGATAGTTCCTAGCCCATAATACTTGGCAATATAATCACTTAACATGATGGACTCTCGTTGAAGATCAGCAAGATCAACCAACAGATCCATATAAGGAGCCATGGACTCATCCATTGAAGACCAGCAAGGTCAATCAACCAGATCCATGCTCGATTTCAGAAAACAACTCCAACTCTGTTCCAATATCTTCCTCGACGCACGCGTGGGTATCCTAGGCAACCCAGAGCCCGAGCACCGTATGGTCAGCACCCTCTAGGATCCTTCGCAGGTAACCTAGCGCTTCACGCATAGGCCGCTTCCTTGGCCCCTCATCCACCGTACCGGAAGCTCACCATTTTAATCGCACTGAGGCTGGTCAAGACCTCGGCCGACCTTGCTACGCGAGACGTCCTTCATTGACTCCCCGTCAGCAGTTGCAACTTTACCATCACGACTTTAATCACAAGACGGTCAAAATGCTCCCCCCAGCATTCTTGACATAAAACAATCATTTACAAACAGCATTTACAAACAGTATTTACAAACAGTTTACAACACAATTTCTATTTTAACTTTCATTTTTCCACATTATCCCTCATCAATCTACATTACTTATTCCATATTCCATTTATATGTATACTCATCCCATCACATCATTTCTATCTCATCACTTCAGATTCCCTCACATCGCATATCGTATATTCACATCCATACATCCACATCTATATGCGTACATTCACATCTACATGCATACATCTACATCTCTATGCATACATCCACATCCACATTCACATTCACCTCCATACATCTACATCTACATGCATACATCCACATCTCCATTCACATCTACATCTATACATCTACATCTACATGCATCCATCCACCTCCACATCCACATCTACATCTATACATCTACATCTACATGCATACATCCATATCTCCATTCCCATCTACATCCATACATCTACATCTACATGCATCCATCTACCTCCACATCCACATCTACATCTATACATCTACATCTACATGCATCCATCCACCTCCACATCCACATCTACATCTATACATCTACATCTACATGCATACATCCATATTTCCATTCCCATCTACATCTACATCTACATGCATCCATCTACCTCCACATCCACATCTACATCTATACATCTACATCTACATGTATACATCCACCTCCACATCCACATCCGTATCTATACATCTACATCTACATGTATACATCCACATCCACATCTATACATCTACATCTACATGCATACATCCACATCTCTATTCACATCTACATCTATACATCTACATCTACATGCATCCATCCACCTCCACATCCACATCTACATCTACATGCATACATCCATATCTCCATTCCCATCTACATCTATACATCTACATCTACATGCATCCATCTACCTCCACATCCACATCTACATCTATACATCTACATCTACATGCATCCATCCACCTCCACATCCACATCTACATCTATACATCTATATCTACATGCATCCATCTACCTCCACATCCACATCTACATCTATACATCTACATCTACATGTATACATCCACCTCCACATCTACATCCGTATCTATACATCTACATCTACATGTATACATCCACATCTCCATGCATAATAAAATTCTTTTAATTAATCTAGGATGATGGTTCCTAGAATATGGTAGGAAATCCTCTTTTTATGCTTTGAATGAATTTATTTTATGCGTAATTTCTATAAAAATTTTGCCATAGCTCCGCTACTATGACTGATAAATCTCAAAAAAAAAAATTTAAGGGATAAAGCTTATCATTAAGGATATAATTAGAATGGTCTCTAATTGGATCATCAATCCATAATGGTCTCTAATTGAATCATTAAGAAAACAATTAGAATGGTCTCTAATTAGATCATCAATCCATAATGGGTTGAATCATCAATGTGCATAAACTAAAAGCATAGCAAAAAGCCATTAATTTGGTCTCAAGCATAGCTTAATCTTGGATTAAGGAAAAGCTTTATGAAAAGCTTCATTTGGATTGAGAATGGGTCATGAGTATGACCATTTCTTGAGAGAGAGAGAGAGAAATTACATAAAAACCATTAAACATAAATGGAAATTAACTTCTATAGCATTTATTAAATTATGTAACTCTTCCCTACTATTCACCAATTAACTTCAATAGCATTTAAAAAACCATACCAATTAAGCTTCTCAAGCTTGAGAGGGGTTGAGAAGAGAGAATCATTGAGAAATTATAGAAAAGATCAAAATTCAATATACTTACCTTATGATTTGCTTGATTCTTTATTCACGGTAGAGGCCCCCAACCAATCAATTGGTTTAGTATGTTGATGGAGCCACCAATGGGGATTGAAGAAAGAGAGAAGTGTCAAAAACTAGTGAATTATTAAAGAATTCACAGTTCTTGGCTTAGGTGGAGTAACATAGCATAAGACACTATATTTTGGCTTAGATGGAGTAGAGTAACAAAGCATAAGACACTATCTAATTTGGCTTAGGTGGAGTAGAGTAACAAGGCATAAGACTCTATCTAATTTGGCTTAGGTGGAGTAGAGTAACAAGGCATAAGACTCTATATCCTTTTTCAACAAGGGAAGGCTTCTATTTATAGGAAAATTTGAGCTCCTAACCAAACAAACTGATTCTAGAATTTTCCAAGTCAGTTTGGTCACTTTTTGACCATTTTTAGGTCAATTAAGCTAACTTTTTGGAACTAGGATTGAATGAGGAGAGAGGAGAGATGAAATATCTTAATTTTTATGAGTTTAAAACTCATTCAAGCATGTGAAATATGCACCTCCTTTAAAGAATTCCCCTTCCTTACATATGTGTCAAAATTGTATTGCTCATAGTTTTTTACTAATAAACCTTGTACATTTTCAACTCTTCATCTTATGTGAAATATGCACCTCCTTTAAAGAATTCCTCTTCCTTACATATGTGTCATAGTTTTTTTTTTTACTAATAAGCCTTGTACATTTTCAACTCTTCATCTTATGTGAAATATGCACCTCCTTTAAAGAACTCCCCTTCTTTACATATGTGTTTATTTACTAATAAACCTTGTACATTTTCAACTCTTCATCTTATGTGAGCATTTAAGGGACTCCCCTTCCTTACATATGTGTCATAATAAAATCATTATTCCCAAAATATCTCATATTTTTAATATTGCTCATAGTTTTTTATTAATAACCCTTGTACATTTTCAACTCTTCATCTTATGTGAAATATGCACCTCCTTTAAAGAACTCTCCTTCCTTACATATGAGTCATAATGGAATCATTTTAATATTGCTCATAGTTTTTTTTTACTAATAAACCTTGTACATTTTCAACTCTTCACCTCATGTGAGCATTTACTCATTTTTGGGTATTTTCTTTTTACAATTTGGATTTATCTCCTCCCTACACATGGATTGATGCTATTGGCCCATAGAAACCTTAATTGGACCATAGTCTAAAGATTTCTGAAAATCTAGACCCTTAGGCTAAGGTTCTTTATACCTATTTCTAATTAATTCCAATTGCACATTGGAAAATTCTTTTTAAATTTCTGCTTCAAGGAAACTCATCTGAATTATAAGAGATATTTTTCTATCCAAAAATATTCAAAATCTGAATATTCTCTCTCTAGAATATTTTTCTCTCTCTAGGTTAAAACAGTTAGAAACAAGGTCTTTATATTTCTGAAGAGGGATTGATTACAGGGGAAGATACTAGACATCAAAAAGAGGTTGGGGGAGGAATCTTATAGAGATAATACCCTGTTGGCTACCGATAGTGTATGAGGCTCCTCTTGCAATATATGTTGCTACAAATGAAGATGATTATGATGACGTGATGCTACTAATGCTATGGTGCTAATGATGATCCTATTGTAGACCATGCTGATGAAGATGCTTCTGCTGATCAGGGATTTACACAAGTCATGCTGAAGATTAAGCCACAACATGGGCATCCACGTGACATCTCTGATCACCATCTCACAGTATCAGGACGATAGTCGTCTCTGCTTCTTCTATAGTTTACCTCGGGATAGAATCCCTCTTTTCTCACCATCTCACATCATCGGGATGTCATCCCTCTTCATTATTGACACAACTTGGGACGATAGAACTCTCTTAACTCGGGATGGTAGACCTCTCTGCTCCTCACCACCCCTCAGATATTGTAGCATCCCTGTCACCAAAGCTTGCACCACTTGAGGCGACAGCTCTCTCTTCTCTTATCGGTGGATGTAGAGGCACTCCAAGGTGTTAGTGTGGGTAGCACAAAATATGAAGTGATGATGATGAAAAATTTGGTGACAAGGGTGTTGTGGTACCTGAATGGTACTACACCACTCAGGTGACGGCAGCCTTCTTTGCTCTTGATCTACCACCTCAGGAACCACAGCACCCTTTTCACTAGAACTGCATCACCTCATCTTCCCTTGCCACTACCACCTTGGAGTGCCCATACATTCATTTCCACATTCACATCTACATCCATACATCTATTTCCACATCTACATTCATACATCCACATCCACATCCATATCCATGCATCCACATCCACATCCACATTCGCATTCGCACATCCAATTCCACATTCATATTCACACATCTACATCCACATCCTCATCTACATCTACATTCATACATCCACATCCACATTCATACATCCACATCCACATCTACATTCATGCATCCACATCCATATCCTCGTCCATACATACACATCCACATTTGCATTCATACATCCACTTCCATACATACACATCCATATTCATATCTACATTCCCATTCATATATCCATATACGCCTTCACATCTATTCTTTTACATCACATCCATTCTCGCCCTATCACAACTCATATACATCTTATCCCGTCAGATACACTTCTTACCTCATCCCATACACATCTTATCACATCCTAACTCATCTTATCACATCCTAACTCATCCCATATGTATCTTATCACATCCTATTACATCTCATACACCTCTTATCACCTCCTATCACATCTCATACACATCTTATCACATCCTATCACATCTCATATGCATCTTTTCACATCCTATCACATCTCATATACCTCTTATCACCTCCTATCACATCTCATATGCATCTTATCACATCCTATCACATCTCATACACCTCTTATCACCTCCTATCACATCTCATACACATCTTATCACATCTCATACACCTCTTATCACCTCCTATCACATCTCATATGCATCTTATCACATCCTATCACATCTCATACACCTCTTATCACCTCTTATCACATCTCATACGCATCTTATCACATCCTATCACATTACATACACCTCTTATCACCTCCTATCACATCTCATACACATCTTATCACATCTCATACGCATCTTATCACATCTCCTACACCTCTTATCACCTCCTATCACATTTCATATGCATCTTATCACATCTTATCACATCTCATACACCTCTTATGACCTCCTATCACATCTCATATGCATCTTATCACATCCTATCACATCTCATACACCTCTTATCACCTCCTATCACATCTCATACGCATCTTATCACATCCTATCACATCTCATACACCTCTTATCACCTCCTATCACATCTTATCACATCTCATCAGGGATTTCATTAATGTCTTCACAATTTCGTGATCACGTTAACAAAACCTAGTGTTAACATATTAAAACTTGTGATCACATTGTATACTCACATGACCTGAGAAATGACCTGCCGGAACCCACTAGTCCAGTAACACCTCCGGGCTTCTATCTTTCCCGGCGGGCCCGTCGGGAAAGGTAAAAGTCCGGCGGGCCCGCCGGGAAAAAGAAGGAACACCGGCGGGGTATTATTCTGTATATAAACACTGCCCGACACCCATCGTGCAACTTTTGGGAAGATAGTCCTTGTTTTGGGGGCGTGATATCTCTCCTCAAAGTACTTGTAGAGCTCTCGAGTTGCTAGAAGTGTCCTCTTGCGAAGAACGTCCTTATTTTAGGGGCTGTCGTCTTTCCTTGTAGGCACTCCTAAGGCTATTGAGCCACTCGTCCTTAGTTCTTTGAACTGGGGGCAGGGTGTGGTTCGTAGCTAATACTTGCGGAGATTTAGGGACAAATTTGGAGTCATTCAGCTTTGCATTTGAGCCACGTACGTAATCTACCTCATTCTGCTTTATGAATGGTTTGATGGAGCCAAGAGTCCTGCTTAGGGGCTTGTATTGGTTCTTGATTAGAGTAGACAAGGGTCTATTGTCCTATACTAGAGTATTGGGCAAGCATAGATCTTTGATTTTTTTTGTGAATGTTAGAGAAGGTCTATTGTCCTATACTAGAGTATTGGGCAAGCATAGATCTTTGATTGTGTAAAGTATCCTTAATTGGGTACAAAAGGCATCCTTCATTGGGGGTGCAATGTGCATGATAGTTTCGAAGTAGTTTTGTAGTAAGACCTTGCAAGATATTTTGAAGTAGTTTTGTGTTATGTGATGATCTTTTGTATTTGTCAAGATAGTTTCGAAGTACTTTGTCTGCAGATGTATGTTTTGCTATACGTGAGTGATTTGTTGTTTTTTCATTTGTGTATTCATTGTTATATGCTTGGTTGAATAGGTTATTTGTTGAGATGGAGGACAATGTTGGATCCAGTGATACCTCCAATAGAGTCCAAATTTCAAATAGCAGGAAAAAAAAGGCACTTGGGATAGAGTGGCAATATGCAATTAACGTTGGTGATCGATTCATAGATTGGGAGTGTAAGCTATGCCATGCAGTAAAATCAGGTGGGGCGCCTCGACTAAGAGAACACTTTTTAGGCGGACCGAAGAAAAAGTCATGTACCCACCCCTCTGCACCTATAGTGGCCAAACGCATAAGAGAAGAAATTCAAAAGAAAGATTCAAGAAAACATGACACTCCTACCGTTAATGTATCAAGG
Source organism: Cibotium barometz (assembly GCF_041138505.1). Taxonomy (NCBI): domain Eukaryota; kingdom Viridiplantae; phylum Streptophyta; class Polypodiopsida; order Cyatheales; family Cibotiaceae; genus Cibotium; species Cibotium barometz. The sequence continues at coordinate 38,435,952 of NC_141057.1, read as the reverse complement.
CAGCAAGAACACTATTGTTCTAATCATCAAACTCCCGCTACATCGCCTACTTGTACCCCGAACGGCAATGTGCAACCAGAAAGTAATCTACCCAGTGCATCTTCTTGCAAGCGAAACTTTGACGTAGGAAATATACCCATGCGTCAAACTTCATTGCAAGAAAGCCTACGTCAAGGTCGACTCGATGATGCACAACTCGTCCTTGCTGAAGCGATTTACTTTTCTGGGAGTGCTATGATGATGGTGGACAGTGAGCATTGGAAGAGAGCATGGAAGAAAATTGGTGAGTTTGGACCATGGTTTTCACCGCCTACGTACCATGCTATGCGAAATGATCTATTAGAGAAATGTTATACGCAGGTAAAAGAACGTGTACAAAGAATAATTCTTAGCAATATAGAGCTTTCTGGATGTAGTATAGTAAGTGATGGATGGTCTAATGTGCAAAGAAAACCATTAATTAATGTAATGGTTATTTCACCTAGAGGTGAGACTTTCATCCGTGCCGTGGATTCAGCTGGTTCAATCAAAACTGGGGCTTACATTGCTCAAGTCATTAGCTCTGTGATAGAGGAAGTGGGTGCCAAAAATGTAGTCCAAGTCGTCATGGACAATGCAAAAAATTGTAAAAATGCATCCAGAATCCTACAGCGACAATATCCACATATTTTTCCGGTAGGCTGTAATACTCATAGTTTGAATCTTGTATTAAAAGATTGGTATAAATCTGATGATACCAAATGGTTTGCCTCAATCGTCGACACTGCTCGCCAGCTTGTGAAATTCATGCTCAAGAGACAGAGAGTTTTAGATATGTTTCGACCTCGCATGTCAGTTATGTTAAAGCTTCCAGCGGAGACTAGGTTTTGCACTCACTTTTACACTTTTGAGTCTCTTCTTAGAAATAAAGATGCAGTTTGTGAAACATTTACATGCATGGCATTTCATGACTGGGAGAACACTCAACTTGAAAAAGTGAAAGAGAAAATCAAAGTCTTGAAGGGAGCGCTTATGAGAAGAAGTTGGTGGAACAGTGTGATGGATGCATACCATGTAATGATGCCTGTTATGTATGCTGTACGAAGTCTTGATCAAAGAGCGCCTAATCTCGGAAAAGCATGGATGCAATGGTGGACTGTCCAGCGGAGTTTGGAGTGTCCTAAGAAATTAGAGCATTCAGTGGTGGAAAAGCAATGGCGTGTACCATTCTCTAGTAGACAAAGAAAAGTTCTGTTGAAGTACTTTCATGCTAGATGGATTGGAGCGCATTCACCACTGCACAGTGCTGCTTACATGTTAGATCCTAAATATTGGAATATGGATTTGATGTCCAACGTTGAGGTGGTGCAAGATTTTTATAAAGTGGTAAACACTTTCTATAATAATGATGATGATCGTGTACAGTGCATAAAGGAGATGACCTCATTTCGGTTGAAAGAGGGTTTATTTTCCAACTCCCTTGTTCAACAAATGGCTAAAGAGAAACCTGCGTGGAAGTGGTGGATGATGAATGGTGGTGAGCATTATGCTTTATTGCGCAACCTTGCGATGAAGGTTCTAAGTCAGTGCTCTTCAAACTCAGGCTCAGAAAGAAACTGGAGCATGTATAAATATATTCATAGTACTATTCGCAATCGACTTCTTGCAGATCGAGCAGATAAACTTGTTTACATGTACTGCAATGAAAAGATCTTGCGAGACATTGAAAGCGAAGAGTATGAAGAAGATATGCCCAGATGGATGTACAATTGTGATGATGTAGTAGACGAGAACTTTGATGTTGGACGTACGTTGTGCACCACCCTTGAGATAGAAGACAATTTAGGCATTGACTTAGATGAGCTTAATTTAGCAGACGAGAGAGTAAACGGTGAAAGAATTTTGGAGCAAGATACTGACATAGAGGAAGAAGTCACTTCATTAATTTAATAAAAAGTACTTGTACAAATGATCATATTTGGAGAAATTATCAATACAAAAGTAGAATTTGTTTTTCTTAGCTCTCATCTTGAAATAAATTGCGAATTGCACTAGGAGTTGCATCTAAAGGTCCTGGTGGTTTATATTCGCTAGCCATGCCGAACACTGTATAAATACCTTGATTTATTGGGACATTGCACAATGCACATGTGGAAGTATTTTGCATTTGTCTCACTAAACATATTAAGTGGTAGTAGTGTCCACATGGTAGTATATACTGGCCGCTCCACCCATCGAATACTTTGTAACATACAGGACATTGGGGGGTGGAGGAACTTGTAGCCTCAGCAGAAACTCCCACAAGATCAGGATGTATCAAAAAATGAGAGATGTGGTTTCCTTGGCGCACAGGAGCAATACGTGAAGAGATGCTTTGCACATCTTGGCTGATCTTTGTTAGCTGCTCTTGAATCCCTCTATTGGCCGGGGGAGGAGTTGACGCTTCAGTTAATCGGTCAGCTTCTTTCTCCTTCTCTGCTAGCTGTGCCCCTAAGCTTTCTTTGACCTGGTTATACTCCAGTCCAACGCCCTCCACCATGAGAGCAAGTTCTTCTCTTGTGAATGTCACTGTCTCTTCACGTATGTCGTGGGTGTTGACAGTGGCCTCTCTGGAGGCGAAGTCCACTGGAGTTTCTAGGATAAATTGAGCATATAGCATTTTAGCAAAATAGAGTGGAGCGTCGGCGTTATGGAGAGGACGACCGTACACCTCCAAGAAAATGCGCTCGGCATTAGTTTTGATATCATTGTGAGTGCAACGAGAAATCTTCCATCTTCCCTTCTTAATCTCGCCATCTGGACATGGCCATATTTCCTTTATCATCTCTGTGGTTACGCGTTTGTTTATGTCTTTCCATTGGGCATAAGTTGGATTTGTCCATTTCGATAACCTGCATGCTGTTCTTGTAGCTTCGCGGGCTGTCAGGCCATGTGCAAGGGCCTTCATTCGCTCGTATGCCTTCTTGGCTAACTCCTGATGCTCGTTCGCTTGCGCCTGCTCCATATCTGCATGAACGTAAATGACTTTAGGATTTTAATTAAATGTAAAGATCAACGTAAGATAAATTGACCATTACTCTCAAAATCTTGAAGTCAAACACCACAAGAGGAGATATGTATTGCAAAGACTCGATGAGAAATATCCACTTGACTCCAAAAACACTTCAAACAATGCTCGCACATCAAATTTTGAAGAGAAAACATAAACTTAAACACCACAAGAGGAGAGAGATATTGCAAAGACTCAATGAAGAGAGAAACAAAATTTTGAAACATTGGACACATCAAATTTTGAAGAGAGAAACAAAATGCCATTCCTGAATTTTAAACTCTTGATACTGTATCATTACAAAGTTGGGGTGAATGCCACCGATAGCTCTACAAGAGGAAGTTGTGCCCTCGTAGGGTCAGTATTTAGTGATCTAAAAAATTCAACTACTTGCAAAATTGATTTTCACTCATCGCGATTAGGCAGAAACATCCAATTTTTGACTCTATGAATAATAGTATCCATGGTAACTTTGTCATGGGAACTATTATCCATCCACAACTCTTGCACTTTCTGCCAAAAGTCATATAAAGTTTGTAATAAATATCCCAAGGCAAAAACATCAGATGCAGGACTGTATGCATCTGCCAAAAATGGATCATAAAGCTCTGGGGCTATCCACGGCCGTTTATTTCGCTCTCTGTCTGCGTAGGAGACTGCCTGTGCCACCTTCTCAGGGTTCTTGTCTGCTTCAAATACAAAATTGAGAGACACCCGTTTTTTGGGCGCTCTCAGCAGCAACCCCCAATCGATAATACCTATGCGTGGCTTTAGCTCTTTTGTATAATCCAACACTACATTGAAAGGATGTAGGTCGGTATGTACAATACCTGCCATATGTGCTGCCGCTAGACCTTCCACCAGGGCATGCATAATATGTGGCATGCTTATTACTATTTGTTTTATTTTTGAAAGTTCTAGATGACTTAAAGGGATATTATCAGGCGGGGGTTGTCTCCATCCTCGATCCAAACGAAAAATTGCTCTGGTGAACTCACTGAATCTGAAGGGAACCTTCAGAAGAGTATCACCAAGAGCGCCGCCATTATAGTACGGGAAAATTGTGATCCAAGGAGCCTCTTTTGTAAAGGCAATGCATCGGACAATCGATGGATGTAGCACTTGCATACCCTGCTCTGCTTGGAAGCTCTCGAACTTCGCACTGCCTTCTCCTTTGTAGTGCTTTCCGCAAAAAGTGATGTGCTCCGGTAAAAATGATATACCTTTAATTGCATACTCTTTTACTATTCCAAAAACACCGGAGCCTATTGTTCGTCCTTCGTGAAGAGCCTCGTGCGGGATGCCAATAAGATGTGTGCACAGAGAATTGTAGATGGTACGATTAATGACACCTGTACCACTTGCATCTGCCTGACTGGACGTTGCAGCGACGTCCTGGGCAATGTGCACTCTTTTGGGGAGGGACTCTGCATCCAACGCCTTCATGCGCTTGCTCTTGGCTCTTTGCTCGCTCCATACAACGTCCCATAACTGTAGACGTTGCATATTGGCTTCAGGCGGGGCAGCATCTCTAAGATCACTGCATGCTACACGCATGCTCCCCAAAATGGTTCGTGTTATGTGCTGATGGTTGAAATCTGCTATCTTCTGTCTATCTAGCAACTCAGCGTTGCCTCCGCTTCGAAGCCGACGCTGTGCATTTTCCCATATTTGGTCTATTAGATCTCGCATGAGTATCTCAGACTCATTGATCTTTTTGACGACATCATCAGTACATTGTGACACTGTGATGACCGCTTCAATGCGAATTGCTCGCAGAACGATTTTGCGCTCTTCGGGGGAAAGCATGTTGATCGTCTTCGTAAATCTAGCAAATATCACTAAACACAAAAAAACAGAATATCAAACATTACTGAAATAAACATCAAGCAAACGTGAGAGAACAGCAACAAGTATATCAATATCGTCAATGTTCATACAAAAACGAAATATCAAATAATTTTAATGAACTCAACATCATCCAATACATCATCAAACGTGAGAAAACAGCAACAAGTGTATCATTACTTATCATTGATCAAACAAAAACAGAATATATCAAACAATATTACTGAACTCAACATCACGCAATACATTATCGAACGTGAGACAACCGCAACAAGCGCATTATTACTTACGAAGTGTATACAATATCGAATGAGAGAGAGAGAGAGAGGGGGAGGAAGAGAGAGAGGTGTGACAGATAGAGAGAGGAAAAATTAAATGACATTTTTTATAGTTTTGTGAGTTCCTAAAGAGAGAAAAATAATGTTTTGTAATCCTAAAGCACTCCTCATCTACATACCTATCGTGATAGAGAGAGAGATGTGAAGTGTATCATGAGAGAGAGAGAGAAAGAGTTGTGAAGTGTATCATTGCGAGAGAGAGAGAGAGAATTGTGAAGTGTATCATGAGAGAGAGAGAGAGAGAGGAGAGGAAGAGAGAGTTGTGACAGATAGAGAGAAGAAACATTAGATGACATTTTTAATGTTTTTATGAGTTCCTAAAGAGAAAAATAATGTATTGTTTTAATTTTTAAGTAAATAGAGGGAGAAAAAAGAAATTATTAAGAATTATGTATATCTTAAGAGAAATAAAAAAAATCATTATCTACACATCTATCGTGTTGTGAAGTGAATCATGAGAGAGATAGAGAAAGAGTTGTGAAGTGTATCATGAGAGAGAGAGGGGGGTAAGAAGAGAGAGATTCATATTTTTCGAGTTACGAATCACGATATTATAAAATAAAACGTTTAGACAATATGATGTAAACTTTGATCCATGAAATACTAATGCCGCGTTAGCAACCAAGTATCGCATGGATCAAACAATATTATAAAACGTTTAGACAATATGATGTAAACTTTGATCCATGAAATACTAATGCCGCATTAGCAACCAAGTATCGCATGGATCAAACACAATAAAAACAATACAAGTCAAATCAAACAAATTTACGACATTTATTCGACCGCGTTAACGATCATATGCCGAAATACGCAAGCAAATTTACGACACTTTTTCGACCGCGTTAACGATCAAATGCCGCAATATGCAAAAAACATTTTATGCACTAGCGGACGACACCAACTTGTCGTGTTAACGAAAATGCCGCCCGATTCTATGGGAATACCAATAGGATACGAACATACATTGGTCGCATTACCGACCATATGTCCGCATTTGACAAAGGGAAGGGAAGGGAAGGTGACATCGCCATAACGATACTATGCTTGCCGCGTTACCGATTAGTACCGCTACGGCGTGCCATACTTACCATAGGACACAGACTAGCCGCGTTACCGACTAAGTGCCCCAGGGTAAGCACCATTCCGAAGAATGGCCTTACACACACACCAGTCGTGTGGCGGGCCACCCAAATCCTGCCGCGCATTGCAACAATGGGCGGCTGCCCGCACGAACTCACCCACACACACATCCCTCGTGTGGCGGACCACCCACATCCTGCCGCGCATTGCGACAGTGGGCGGCTGCCCGCACGAACACACCCACATACACACACACACACACAAGTTTTCATTACCTGTGTATGCTGTCAGCAATGAAATCCCAAAGGGCCCCCCGGGCCCATATATATAGAAAATTGTACCCCGTCGGGCTATATGACGACCCCGCAGGGACCCGCCGGGCTTTGCTTTATCCCGGCGGGCCCGCCAGGTATAGCAAAAGCCCGGCGGGATTTTTCCCGGTTACCAGGTCGCTTGCCACCGGCTTTTTTGAGAACATGTTAACATGTGAACATGTTAATAACATGTTAACACATGTTATTAACAAAAAAAATTTTGTGATCACGTGAATATAAAATCAGAGCATCTCATACACATCTTATCACATCCTATCACATCTCATACACCTCTTATCACATCTTATCACATCTCATACACCTCTTATCACCTCCTATCACATCTCATCTTATTACATCCTATCACATCTCATACACCTCTTATCACCTTCTATCACATCTCATACACCTCTTATCACCTTCTATCACATCTCATACACATCTTATCACATCCTATCACATCTCATACAGCTCTTATCACCTCCTATCACATCTCATACGCATCTTATCACATCCTATCACATCTCATACACCTCTTATCACCTCCTATCACATCTCATACGCATCTTATCACATCCTATCACATCTCCTACGCATCTTATTAGGCATAAAGACAACTTTAGTAGGAATAACACTTTTATAATAATCTTTTTATGCATTTACTATGCATAAATATTTGAATGAGAATAATACTTTCGAAATTTAAAAAAAATCTTTTATACATCTTTCTATGCATAAATTTTCATCTTAATGAAATTAACACTTTTGAGATAAAAATAAAATTCTTTATGCATCTATCTATGCATAAAATCAAAATTGATAAGAATATCTCTTTTGAATTAAAAATAAAGTTCATTATGCATCTTTCTATGCATAAACCCAATTTAGTAGGAATTACACTTTTAAAATAAAAGAATTTCTCTTATGCATCTAATTTATGAATAAAATTCATTTATGATGAAAATCACACTTTTAATATAAAAAAATTATTTTATGCATCTAATTTAAGCATAAAATCAATTATGATAAAAATCACACTTGTATAAATAAAATATTTCTAGTATACATTTTTCTATGCCTAGAATGAAAATAACCCTTTAAGAATACTTATATGATGGGGATTACTCTTTTAAACATAAAATTTAATTACTAGAAATCCTCTTTTTCTTAATTCATCAATTATGCATAACATAAAAATCAATTTCTCCATGATTACAATAAAATTCTTTCAATTAATCTAGGATGATAATTCCTAGAATATGGTAGGAAGTCCTCTTTTCATGCTTTGAATGAAATTATTTTATGTATAATTTTTACAAAAATTTTGCCATAGCTCTGCCCTGCTATGATTGATAAATCTCAATTATTTTAAAGAATAAAGCTTAACATTAAGGGAATGATTAGAATGATCCCTAATTGGATCATTAATCCATAATGGATTGAATCATCAATTTTCATGAAATACATAAACTAAAAGCATAGAAAAAAGCCATTAATTTGGCCTCAAGCATAGATTAATCTTGGATTAAGGAAAAGCTTTATGAGAAGCTTCATTTTGATTGAGAATAGGTCATGAGAATGACCATTCTTTGATTGAGAGAGAGAAATTACATAAAGACCATTAACATTAAGCACAAATGAAAATTTATGTAATTCTTTATTACCATTCATCAATTAACTTCAATAGCATTCAAAAACCATTCCAATTAAGCTTCTCAAGCTTGAGAGGGGTTGAGAAGAGAGAAACATTGAGAAATTATAGAAAAGATCAAAATTCACCATTTACCTTACAAATTGCTTGATTCTTTGCTCGCGGTAGAGGCCCCCAACCAATCAATTGGTTTGCTATGTTGATGGAGCCACCAATGGAGATTGAAGAAAGAGGGAAGCTCCAATTTCTTCAATTTGGAGAGAATTTTAGAGAATAGTAAAAATTATCATTATTTCAGCATAATACTGGCATAGTATAATTCTTATATTTTTTCACAAAGGGTTAAGGATCTATTTATAGGAGAGTGAGGCCTCTAACCAAGTCCAACTAATTTCTAGAATTTTCCAGGTTCTGTTTGGTTGAATTTGGACAAGATTTGGACCTAGTTTGGTTCCCTTTTGATTTGGTTTGATCCAAGAGAGAGGAGAGATAAAAATATCACATTATTTTTGAGTTTAGATCTCATTCAAGCATGTGAAGTAGGCGCCTCCTTGAAGGGACTCCCCTTCCTTACACATGTGTCAAAATGGAATCATTATACCCAAAATATATCATATTTTTAGTAATACTCATAGTCTTTTACTAATAAACCTTGTACATAGTCAACTCTTTATCTTATGTGGGCATTCACTCATTTTTGGGTATCTTCTTTTAAAAATTGGATTTATCTCCTCCCCACACATGGATTGATCCTATTGGCCCATAGGAACCTTAATTGGACCATAATCTAATTTTTTTTGAAAATATAGACCCTTAGACTAAGGTCCTTTATACCCATTTCCAATTAATTTCAATTGCACATTGGAAAGTTCTTTTTGAATTTCTCTTTCAAGGGAATTCATTTTAGACACTAGGAGGATTTTTATATCCAAAAATATCTCAATTTTGGACTATCTCTCTCTAGGTCAAAACAGGGTAAAACAGAATCTTTCTTTTATTTCAGAGAGGGGAATAATTATAAGAGCAGAAGGGGAGGTTCTTACACTTGCACACCTCAAAAAGCTGGAGGGAGGAATCTTACATCCTGCCCCACTTAAGAAACGCGAGATGTCCTCATCTCGCAAACTAGAGAAGACAACTCTTTCCCTTAAGATCCAATTGATTCTAGGGTTCCTTATATTCTGGTCAACCCAACAGAATCCTGGGATAAAGATCCCTTATATAGAACTCATCACATTAGGGCCAAAAACGTCTCAAAATGGGCTGTGTAAGGAATTTCGCTAACTTGCTAATTAGTAGAATATTGACGGTCAAAACAGCTCCAAATTTGGCCGTTTTGGATATTTAAAGCGTATCTGTCTGATTGAACACGTATCTAAGTACATATTTTAAAATCTAAAAAAATATATCGTTTTTATGCTACTCTTTAATGGCTCGTCTCGAAATTTGTCCTCTTTTAGTGACTTCGCGGCAAAATGACCATTCCCTCCAAACGCGCTCTCATTCATTCTCCAAAAAAATTTCACTCCTCTGCTTCTCTAAGAATTTCACAAGCTACATCTCATTCTCATTCTTTTGTGTCTCTCATGTTCTAATAGCTCTGCTAATATTTTTAGCTCTGTTAGTAATGAGTGATACATCTAATCGTAAGTTTCATTTGAATATCAAGCTCAACCAAGAGTATGCAACTACACGGAGTGTCTACCAAAGATCCCTTTCATGTGCAAATGAAGCTCCACATCTTTGCAACGAAGGAAAGAAGCATATTGACCTATGGACAGATGGAAGTCTATATCCACCGGATCCCAGAACAGGAAGGTATCCTTCTTTTCACACACCACATGATTTGATTAGATTTGTTGGTGATGGGGTGGATGGCTTACTTGGTTATAGTTTAAGACTATCTCAATCACATATTAACTATGCAGAATATACTACATATCTTCAAAATACTTCATCTTTGAATGCAACAAAAATTATAGAACTTGAAAACAAAATAGTGTCTTTGAAACAAGAAAATGATCAATTGAAAACCTTAAAAGAAACTCCAATAGGGTTAAGAGCACGAGTAAAACGAATGCGGGATGTAGTTAACTTAACAGAGAGATCTGGACAAAGAAAAAAAAGGTTAAAACTTGTAAGAGATCATGTTACTAACCTTCTAGGATTTGACATGTCTAATGCTCAGGAAAGGGTAAGATTTTTGAATGAGCTTATGAATCGGTTGGATATCTTGAAACTTTTGGAACTTCCTGAAAATAAAACTAAAAAAAAACTAGTCTTTCAACATCTATTAAAAGATATGGACTTATTAGTCCAGCCTTCCCAAATGCAAGAAGTTTGTGACACAGTGGGAGTGAGTAGAAAGGGATACAGAGCCATCTCTAAAACCTGGTTCAGGGTCCTTAAGTATTACAAAATCAAAGCTTTTGGGTTGCCTAGACCTCACAATGTTGGAAAATATAGAACTCTGTTAAATGAGGCAATTTCTAAACATTTCGGAGAGTATTTCCATATTGAGGGAACAATGCCATATGAGAGAAAAAAAATCGTCTTTTGAATACAACGTTTATAATAATATTTGGATGAACATTAGAAAAGTCCAATCTTTTATGGTGAGATATTACAACATAAGAGAAATAGATTGTGAAGGAAAACTTGTATTTGTTTTAAAATTAGATGAAGCTCAAATCCAAAAATGTCAAAAAATGGAAAGAATATCTATATCCCTAATGAATAAAGCATTGGACTATAGTCAAGATAAGCTTGATTCTCCATACCACAAAACTCAATCAGAAATGGAGCTATGGTGGATTGGATCAGCTCATGTACCAGTAGAGAGTCATGAAACATTAAAGTGGCTCTTCTCACAAACAGACATTCCTTCAGTTATTCAGAGCCAAAATACAGCTGAACACCTTCATGTAGACGACATAGGTGATTTCATTGTGGAATGGCATTTGAGTGCCGACCTCAAGGCGTTGAAGTGTATGTTTGGTGTATGTGGAGGAGCAAATACCAAATATCCATGTCTTTATTGCATGGCAAGCACAGGGACAAGAGAATGGCTTGCAGAAAAAGAGATTGGAAAACCACCATAATGTGAATGTTATCGATTATCCAACTTCTATTAAAATATGGGATCCAATTCTACCAATACATTTAAAAAATGTGCATATATGTACATTGCATGCAGAGATAAGAATCTTGGACAAATCGCTCAGACTTCATCTAGACTATGCATATTCTATTAAGCCGACTAAACTTGCAGATGAGTGCATAGAAAAATGCGAAGCCTTGCTCTCTCAAATGGGTTTCCATGGTGGGGAAGTGCATCTTAAAAAAGATCCTGTTCTTTCTGGAGGTACAGGTGATGTTTTGCAAGATGTTTCATGGGAGGAGCAAAAGCGAGAAGATTTTTGAGCAACCATGACACCAAACAAGTCAATGCAATGTGGAACTGCTGGAAACAGCTATGTGTCATCACCACAAATGTCAAAAGTAGACCAGATGTAGCCAACAAACGTATGGAAGTTTGGAAAAAACTCGACAATTTTTTCAACGTCCTTAGACAACAAGTTGGTTCAAATACTTATGCAGATGATTTCAAAAAAGCAATAAAGCTTTTGATCAAAGCTATCATAGATGCCTGGGGAGAAAAAGACATAACTTATTACTTGGTGAGTGTTCAGACTTATCAAAACAGTTAAAATTAAAGTGTAATTTCTTAAATTTACTAACAAAAAATTATCTTTGTAGCATATTCTTTACTTGCATGGACCATATTTTGCTACAGAAGGACTCCTTGCAACATGGAATACACAAGGAATGGAAAAGTCTCATTATCAAGCGAGAACTTCCTTTTTTAGATGTACCAGAAGAGGAGGTGGTCAAAGAAGACGCAATGCACTTAAAGAATTATTCAATTGGTTCTACAGGAGGCAATTACAAAGGATGAGATCAAAGACCCAGCAATCTGAAACTACACAAACACCTCAAGACAGAGACTAATGATTTACTAACACATTTGTACCTCTTACAAAATATTTGCTGAAATATAATCAGTCCTTGCAAAATATTGTGTACATTACTTTTTGATTCTCTTGGGACTATTTGGCATGTCACCTCTGTATCTCAAAAATTTTCTCCTTCTATAACCTCCAAGAAGATTGATATCTGACACCTCAGCTACAGCTGCATAGCTAGAGTAGCAAAGAAAGTATCCTGCTCTTGAGGCATTGAAACCTGCAGCATATCCAAAGATTCTAAGAGCAGCAGCTCTCTCTAGAAGCAAAACCTTGTTAGCATTTATTTGAAGGGGATTGTATCCCATGAACCTTGACAACACCTTCAAGGCAAATATTGGCAACTCAGCATCTTCAGAGAAGTTCATGTGGAATGCATAGAACACAGCCTTATCCAATGTAGGTAAGTAGTGCATGAGAGCAGATGAAGGCCTTCTTGACCTAGTGTCTGTAGATTTCACTCTGTTGCCTCTAGCTCTTCCTAGAAAATCATCCTTATCAAGCAATTCAATCTGCAAGACAAAAACCTCAATTTAAAAACATTACAATCCTAATAACATTTAACAAAAGATTAAATGGAAGCTACCTTCTGCAACTCATCCTCAATTACTACTTTGTCTTTCATCAAGTTGCATGAGCCAACCCTTTCCACTTTATCAGAATCTGCCTGAAGCTTGAAATCTCTGCCAAAAGACTCAATACCTAACTCAATAAGCCTGTTCTCAAAATCCTCATCTCTAAGGGAAGGTTTCCCCTCATCCACTTTTTTAAGGCACAAGGCAAGTGCATCAGTAGCAGGGATAAATGAGTGGTCAGATGTTTACAAATCAAGTGCCAAAAACTCTTCCTTTGACTCTACTTCTGTATCAATAAAGTCTTTGGACACTTCACAAGCTTCTGAAATTGCAGCAATACAGTAGTCTTCTCTGATATTGAAGAGACATTGAAGATAGGACAGAGGAATAAAATCTTTCTCATTGATATAGAAGAAAGGAAGGTTTGGAAGAGTAACAGAGGATTCAGATATGCTTGCTTCCTCTGAGGGCTCTTCAGTAATAGTGAAAGCCCTAAATTCTGCAACATCAAGATTGGCACTTTCCCTCTCCTCAGCTTGAACATCAATTTCTTTCTCTTCTAAAATCTCACTTTTCTCTAACTTTGAGACTGTGGTGACATTTAAGTTTTCTTCCTCATTCTCTGCATCAATTTCTGGTTGTTGCTCTTTATCCTGTATTTCTGCTTTCAAAAATAGGAAGAAAAGAAAGGGGACATCCTTGGGGACAAGGTTGCAATGCTTTTTATGGATTGGACAAGAAATGGATGAAGGGCATGTGAAAGAGGTTCTATTTGAAAATCTACTGAACCTCTTTGTAACTTTGGCTTTCTCCACTGACAGCTGTGTAAAATTGATAAGGTGACAAAAATCATTATCTCCGATATGAAAACAATGAGCTTCAATTGACATTTCAAATTGTTTGTACTCCTCTTCAAGAGTGTCCTTAAGCTTCAACAAAACATCTGAAAGAGAAAACCTTGGATTGAATATCTCCACTGCATCTAAGTATATCTTCATATCATGACCATCTTGCAAAATAGCATTCAAGAGTCTTTCACTTGGGCTTTCTTCAACAAGTTCATGTCGACCCGCAACACTTTTACTCATTGAGATATTTGAAAAAAATGGTGGAATAACTCTGATGAGCCCGAACAAAGCGAAAATGAATGGTCCAAAAGTTTTGGAATTCCTCTATCGCTTGGTGCGGGCTTTGGCAATTCCAAGGTCCCAAAAAAAATGTAGAGTTTTGCAAAATAGGGCTAGGAAGACATTATAGTGAACAGCTTGATTTGACAAAAATAAGTGGTCCAAAAGCGTGGAAAAAAATTGAAAGAGAGTTTTTAAGAATATTTGAAGCATGGTAAAAACACCTTAAATAGTGACCGTTTATGTCACGTGGCAAAAATGATTACATGACACGTGTATCCAACGGTCCTTTGTACGACAGATTCGAGGTATAAAAACTTAATTTTGTAGAAAATATTTCTATTTTCACCGACACGGTATCAAGCGAGATCAGTCCACCTTTACTTTTCTTACCCATATTAAGCGATTGCACCTTTCCACAACATTTGGATTTTTTCAATCGCTTCGTTTCGTCTTTTTCTTGATTGCCCGAATCAAGCGATTAAGCTTATCCGACATTTTTGGATTTTCCTCATCGCTTCGTTCGGGACTCCTTTTTCACTTGGCTGAGCGATTGCCCGAATCACGCGATTATCCCTTTCCAATACCTTTGGATCCGCTCTATCGCTTCGTTCGGGCCACTTTATTTTTTTATCTTATTATACAAATCAACTCCATCGGGTCTCTTTTTTTAACTTCAATGGCGAGGACAAAACAGACTGCAAGGAAACTCTACCCACCTTTGGAGACTGAAAAAGCTGAGGACAAACCAGGACCTTCCAAACAAGAAAAGCCTCTTCCAAAGCCTCGTGCGAGGGCGACAGCAAGAAAGAGATTAAACTATCAGGTGAAGTCCTTAAGAGAGATCAGAGCAACACAAAAATCTACTAGTCTTCTCATCCCTCGACTGCCATTTACTCGGGTTGTCAGGGACATATCAGAAAGGTTAGTTGGCAAAATGAGAAACACAAATCTTGATAAAGTCCGATGGGAGACACAGGCCCTTATGTGTCTTCAAGAGGCTGCTGAAGATTTTTTAATCGACTTTATGAATGATGGATACATTGTTGCTGCATTTGCTCATAGGATCACTCTTATGAGCAAAGATTTTGTGCTTGTGTCCAGACTTAGATATAAGTTTGACAAAGCTTTGGAGCCCATTCCAAGTCAAGATATGAGAGCTTTTGAAATTCTTAATATCCCTCCAGCAAGACAACCCAAACAATCAGTTGTTATTAAAGATATTTCTCATACTTGTTATTAAAGATATTTCTCATACTTATGGTACAAGAAAAGCTCAAGATATCAAAGAAGAAGTTGAGAAAGAGAGAGAGCAGGAGAAGATTACAGAGGATGCCATTCTTTCTCAGCAAGCTGAAATTCTCCATGCATCCAATTCAGAGCTTTATTAGAATGTGACATGTCAAATGATAGTAGATGTGTCCATGCATGGAGAGGATGAGGTTTATTGTGACATTGCCCCTGAAGACACAAGTATGCTTGTGAATCACAATATTGAGATATCTGACACAGTCCTCTTCATCTGTCTGAGGTTTGTGTGGATTTGCTTTTGCTTTCTTGATGAATTTCTCAGACTCCATATTTTGTTGACATGTTTTGTTTATGTCTCCAGATGTCTTATGAGGGATCTTCATGAATCAATGGCTGTGCAAGTGACCATTCTTGATCCCCTTGTTACACAGTGCCTTTTCAATAGGCAAGGGGATCTTGCAAGTTTTCTCAAAAACTTTGATATGCTTACCTGCAATTACATTGTATACCCTTATGTTGAAGTGTAAGACTCACACTCAATTATCTTTTGCCTATAATAGACATTACAATATTCATAACTAATTGCAGTATTCATTTTATCACAGAGGCCATTGGAGTCTTATTATCTTCAATCTATTGGATAGAGATGTGATCTTTATGAATTCTTTAGCATCCATTCATGGGAGAAGTAAAATGTAAGAATCAACTTTTCCATGGTTTATGTTCTAGAACAATTTTTTGTATGTTTTCAATTATTTGGTTGACCCTCAATATTTTATGCTTGCAGTGCTGCCAAACTTATCTTGAGTTTTCTAGGTTCTACCTATGTAGACTACAAACTTGAAGATTTTAAGTACTACAATCAGGAGGTTCCTTTGCAGAAAGACTCAACATCTTGTGGATGGATGGTGCTTGCTAATGCTTGGAGATATCTTGAGTCAAGATTTAGAATGACAACACTTACTGTAAGTTCATGAATGAAAACCATTGATTGATTTAGTGAATACATTTAGTGACCTATTTTCTTATTTTCTTATTTTCTTTTGTCTAAGTTGCATGAGTATCCAGATTCTTGGGTAAGTTGGGTAAGGGAGAAGGCAGTGTCCATGGTTTTGAACAGATCCATCAATCCATATGATCCTGATTCCCCCTTTCCACCTAATAAAGGAGCCAAGGATACAACTTCAAAGAAAAGGAAAAGGGAGGAGAAGGAAAGCAATGTCAAGGATGACTCATCCAAAAAGGAAAAGACCTCTGCCAAAGAGAAGAAGAAAAGAAAGAAGAGCCCTACTAAGAGCAGATCTTCCAAGGGGAAAAAGAGCCATTCTAAAGAGAAGACCCATTCTAAAGGAAAGATCCCTCAGGCTACAGAGAAGAGCCCTACCCCTCCTGCTAAAGAGACGAGTCCTAGCCCTCCTCCTAAAGAGAAGAGTCCTAGCCCTCCTGCTAAAGAGAAGACCCCTAGCCCTCCTGCCAAAGAGATGAGCTCTTCACCAGCTCAAGGGAAGACTCCTATCAAAGAGAAGATCCCTAGTCCTCCTGCCAAAGAGAAGAGCTCTTCTCCAGAGCTCAAGAGAAGACACCTATCAAAGAGAAGACCCCTGTCAAAGAGAAGAGTGCTACTAAAGGTCTTCCGTTTCACTCACCAGTGAAATTTAAAATTCAGAAGCGTCGTTTATCCAACAAAGATAGTAAGAGGGCAAATGTTGGCTCTCCATTAAATTTCTTTTTCATGTTCCCCAAGAAGACTGCCAAGTCTCCAAGGCCAACCTCCAAAGAACCTTCTCCAAAACCAGACCCCACTGCCAAATCTCCCTCGCCAACACCTAAAGATCTCAGAGAAGAGCCCAACTTACCAGTATTTGAGGAATTCACTCTAAAGTCTTCCTCTCCAACACCTCAAGAGCTGAAAACTCCAGAACTCGAACCTCAATCAGCAAAATTTGATCGAAGCAAACAGAAGAGAGAAAGACTCTCTAAAGATGCAGGGTCATCTCATGCCAAAAGGAAAGTTGATTTTGTTGAGTGATTCCACAAATTGGCTTTTGTTTTGTTCATTTTGTCCATATGAACACACCCTTTTTGGGACAATATTCTGTACTTAAATTCAGTATCAATAATTTGATATTCAACTGTTAAACCTTGTTCTATGTTGCGAACAATATGTTAACCATTTTTGTGAAGAAGTCAAGATGAAATTTAGCAGAATATATTGATTACATTATTGGAGAAATCCTTTTCAACTATACAAACTTGCCCTTGCAAGTGGCTCAAATACAACTTTTTTTGGGGGGAGACATGTGATGCATGAGGTTACACTCTCCATCCTTGTACTGACAACAATATCATCTACTTTGAATCTATATTCAGGTGATATTTCGTCCAGAAACTCAAGCGACTCTCTTACATGTTGTAGTCGCCAGTTTGATGTTACTATAAGTTTCCTGGGATCTATGAATGGATGGACTATGATGTTAAATTCAAACTCTGGACAATTCTCTTCAGAATCCAAAGGGACCCAACTACCAAGCTTGCTTTTCCATCTCCTATAGTCATAGCCCAAAACTAGGGATTGGCGACACAGTTGGTATGAGATAGACAAAGAATTTGGGCTTGATATTGTCCCCCATATGAAAAGTTTCCTTGGTACTCCATCCTTCTCCAAGTACAGTGAGATCAGTCAGAGATAGTCTTCTATTAAGCCACATCGTTCTTGTCCTCTCCAATTCCATTGTATTGAAACATGCCACAAAGACATGTATAGGCAAGAACCATTGAATTTTTATCCTTCTTGAAATCCTTCCACGAGACATAGCTTTAAGAATATCATCTTTGATTTTGGATTTGAAGCTTGTTATGGTATTTGGATCAGGAACTTCCCATTCCAGTGACATTAATGTGGGAATAGGTATGTCATATAATTCTCCATGAACACCTTCTCTTGATGGAACCCTGTATTCTGCAAAATACACAAATAAATCCACTGATTTGTAAAATGAAGGTGGTTTGTTTGCATACATGACATCTGCAATCCCCTTGTGAATTGCTTTGAATGTGCCACTTAAGCTCTCAACAGGCTGCCACTCCACAGCTGTTGACGGAAAGATAACTGAAATTAAACAAACAACAAATATATCAGAAGGAGAAATATTGTGTTGTATCAAATAGATAAAGTTTTGTTGAATTACAGTAAGAATGGAGAACTGGATGTTTATCCAAGTTCAACACCATGTCTTTGGCCATGTAGACATGTTGAACTTTTGCAAGCCAGCCATTGTCGGTCACTTTGAAGGCAAGAACACAACCTTTCCAATGGGATTTCACTTCATTTCGCTTGGTTCTTTTCACCCTGTGGGCACCTTTGCAAGAGGGAAGCATTGTTACCCAATCATTCGCATGAAAAGACATGGGTTTCCAAACACCATCTTCTCTCGTGTTATGAAAATCACAAGAAGTTATATTATGAGAAGGAAGACATGAGGACGCCATAGAAGCTCACAGATGAGAGAAAAATAGTGAATCTTTTGAAAGTGCAAAGAAAGGAGAATAAACCATATGCCAAAATTGAAGGAAGGTGGAAAGTAGACGTTTGAAAAAATTTGGTGATTTGTCATTAATAGCGTTGTTTTCAAGGCCTGAAAAGAGGATTTCGTATCTTCCTGCTTGATTTTTTGAAATATAAAATGGAACAAGATGTCACTATTTTGGACCCAAACTTTAATGTTAGCCATCGTAAACGTCTAAATTAAGCCGTTTTAGCTGTTCTCCACTAAAATAGAACCGTTAAGAAGACATTTAGAGGAGACAAGAATGCCATACTTTTGTATACGTGTCACTTCACAATTGGACAATTTCTTAATCCTTAGATTAACAAACAGCCCTTTTCTAGCCGTTTTTGGCCCTAATGTATCGGATAACAATTGGTTCTAGGGTTCCTTATATTCTGGTCAACCCAACAGAATCCTGGGATAAAGATCCCTTATATAGAACTCATCACATCAGATAACAATTCATTCAGAGCATATCATTCATATCTTTAACATAATAATGGTCCTTTAGACCGAAAAAATTCTTTCTGAATTTAAGTCAAGCAAGTCCTCAATTTGTCATCCAAATAACTTGATCCACCGGGTCAAGTGTTAACAGTAGCAATCTGACAGCATAATCCACTAATCTGATAGTGATTTGCTGAAGTCATTATCATCATTCCAGTGTTACGAACATTATCCACTAATCTGATAGTGATTTGCTGAAGTCATTATCATCATTTCAGTGTTACGAACATTATCACAAGGACTTGTCCTATTCATCCTCATTGTGGTTTTTGCTCAGCTTAACGCTTTTTAACCAAAATTCAGGAATCATCTTTTTCCAATCAGAATCCAAATCAACTCATCAATTCTCAACCAAAATTTAAAATCATATCAACCACATTCGAATTCATCATCTGGATAGCATTTTAGCTTATAATTTCAAGGTCTGAGATTTACTCGTATATACAGCCAGTAAAGAGCTACAGTTATACCCTCGGTATATACGGGTAGTCATGGTCCTTGTAATTATAAGGTAAATACCATCATGTCTAGGCCTCAAGCAAGTCAGGGATTCCAAGCAATTGTGATACTTCCATTTGAAGACCTAATTACCAACTTATGAATTTCAGTCTGAATACCAATTTGTATGAATTTCATCACACAATTCCAACCTTTTACTGTTATTTTGTAAATTTTTGACATTTTTGGCTTCTCAGTTGATCCTCATTAGTCACTTTGCTCTGATACCAACTATAAGATCCCCGTCCCCACCGTGCAACGGATTTTGGGTGCTAGCAACGGAAGTAGCACATCTTGCACGGGGTAGGTTCCTACACTCGGGGCCTCGCCCACGGATATCCGGACAGGTGACTAATTCTTCGGTTCTTCCAAAACCGAACTTAGAAAAACTTCTCTTGCCCGGAAAGCACAGGCAAATCCTCCAAGATAAAAATTTTACTCTAACGTAGACACGGTCATTACTGACCAAACTGATCCAACCGAACCTAAAGTCACTTGGTCAGATCAAGGAAGAAACCTGCACTTGGATCATAGAGATCAACGCTTTTTTTCCCATTGAGAGGCATAGCCGTTGATTCCTTTTTAGAACAATTACTATCCAGGATTTACTTCATCTAGCGTACTACAATAGAAATTGAGTCTCATTTTACGGATCCATCAGTCCAGCCTAACCCCATCTAGTCCCATGGGTTAGCCAACCATAGAATAATTACTATCCCGGATTTACCTCATCTCGCGTACTACAATAGAAATTGAGTCTCATTTTACGGATCCATCAGTCCAGCCTAACCCCATCCAGTCCCATGGGTTAGCCAACCACTGTAGTGATGGGATCCAATTTAGAATTTGGTTAGGTTTTGTCCCGGGTACCAGGGAAGAGTTCCTAGGCCCCCTAGCCGGAAGTTCATGCAAACATAAAACTAGTCACACCACTTACACACCAATATGAAATTGCCTTTTTCTCAGCATCAGCTAAACTTTAAAACAATCCTTTAATGAAACCATTGTGTCACTGATCACAATCCTCAAAATCACTGATTGAATCCTTATTTCCAATCATTCCTTATTTCCAATCGTTTAATGAAACCATTGTGTCACTGATCATAATCCTCAAAATCACTGATTGAATCCTTATTTCCAATCATTCCTTCATCGGTGTACTTATGGCATCATTGGCAACCAGAACTCTCACCACCTATTCACTCAGGGGCCTTTTCAATAGTTCCTAGCTCATAGTACCCGGCAATATAATCACTTATAAAAATCAAGATGGAATCTTTGTTGAAGATCAGTAAGATCAACCAACAGATCCATATAAAAGAGCCATGGACTCATCCGTTGAGGACCAGCAAGGTCAATCAACCAGATCCATGCCCGGTTTCAGAAAACAACTCTTACTCCTTGTTCCAAATATCTTCCATGACACACGTGTGGGTATCTTCGGCGACCCAAAGCCCGAGCACCGTATGGTCAGCACCCTCTAGGATCCTTCGCAGGTCACCTAGCACTTCACTCATAGGCTGCTTCCTTGGTCCCTCATCCACTGTACCGGAAGCTCACCATTTAAATCGAACCGAGGCTGGTCAAGACCTCGGCCGACCTTGCTACGCAAGACGTCCTCCGTTGACTCTCCGTCACCTGTTGCAACTTTATCAGGTAGGTCTCCACGACCACATTCTCAAGACAGTCAAAATGCTTCCCCAGCATTCTTGACATAAAACTGTCATTTACAAACAATTCACAAATACAGTTTCTACAATGAACTCACATCTTTCCAGATTGTTCCACATCAATCCATATTACTTAACCCAATTCCAAATCATATGTGTATCCATTCTTGACCAGATATATCATTTTCCATCCCATCACATCAGATTCATTCACTTCACATAACATCCACTCCTATCTTTCTTAATTTACATTACGTCTCATCACATCCATTTCTCATTACATCTCATTCATTCACATCTTATATTATTCATTCACATGACTTCTCATTTCATCCATTCACTCATATCGACTTCATATCCATTCACATTCATAATTCCACATACACATCCACATCCATACATCCACATTCACTTTTACATCCATACATCCATTTTCACATTCACATTCATACATCCACATCCACCTCCACATCCACATTCATACATCCACATCCACATCCACATCCATATCTACATCCATACATCCATTTTCACATCCACATTCATATATCCACATCCACATCCACAGTCATACATCCACATCCATACATCCTCATCCACATCCACATCTACATCCATACATTCATTTCCACATTCACATCTACATCCATACATCTATTTCCACATCTACATTCATACATCCACATCCATATCCATACATTCATTTCCACATTTACATCTACATCCACATTCACATTCGCACATCCAATTCCACATTCATATCCACACATCTACATCCACACATCTATTTCCACATCTACATTCATACATCCACATCCATATCCATACATTTATTTCTACATTCACATCTACATCCATACATCTATTTCCACATCTACATTCATACATCCACATCCACATCCATATCCATGCATCCACATCCATACTTCCACATCCACATCCACATTCACATTCGCACATCCAATTCCACATTCATATTCATACATCTACATCCACACATCTATTTCCACATCTACATTCATACATCCACATCCATATCCATACATTCATTTCCACATTCACATCTACATCCATACATCTATTTCCACATCTACATTCATACATCCACATCCACATCCATAGCCATGCATCCATATCCATACGTCCACATCCACATCCACATTCGCACATCCAATTCCACATTCATATTCACACATCTACATCCACATCCTCATCTACATCTACATTCATACATCCACATCCACATTCATACATCCACATCCATATCTGCATCCATGCATCCACATCTCATACGCATCTTATCACATCCTATCAGATCTCATACACCTCTTATCACCTCCTATCACATCTCATATTCATCTTATCACATCCTATCACATCTCATACACCTCTTATCACCTCCTATCACATGCATCTTATCACATCCACATCTCATACACCTCTTATCACCTCCTATCACATCTCATACACATCTTATCACATCTCATACGCATCTTATCACATCCTATCACATCTCATACACCTCTTATCACCTCCTATCACATCTCATACGCATCTGATCACATCTCTTATCACCTCCTATCACATGTCATACACCTCTTATCACCTCCTATCACATCTCATACGCATTTTATCACATCCTATCACATCTCATACGCATTTTATCACATCCTATCACATCTCATACACCTCTTATCACCTCCTATCACATCTCATACGCATCTTATCACATCCTATCACATCCAATACACCTCTTATCACCTCCTATTACATCTTATCACATCTCATATGCATCTTATCACATCCTATCACATCTCATACACCTCTTATCACCTCCTATCACATTTCATTTGCATCTTATCACCTCCTATCACATCTCATACACCTCTTATCACCTCCTATCACATCTCATACGCATCTTATCACATCCTATCACATCTCATACACCTCTTATCACCTCCTATCACATCTCATACGCATCTTATCACATCCTAACACATCTCATACACCTCTTATCACCTCCTATCACATCTCATACGCATCTTATCACATCCTATCACATCTCCTACGCATCTTATTAGGCATAAAGATAACTTTCGTAAGAATAACACTTTTATAATAATCTTTTTATGCATGTACTATGCATAAATTTCATTTGAATGAGAATAATACTTTCGAAATAAAAATAAATCTTTTATACATCTTTCTATGCATAAATTTTCATCTTAATGAAATTAACACTTTTGAGATAAAAATAAAATTTTTTATGCATCTATATATGCATAAAATCAAAATTGATAAGAATATCTCTTTTGAATTAAAAATAAAATTCATTATGCATAAACCCAATTTAGTAGGAATTACACTTTTAGAATAAAAGAATTTCTCTTATGCATCTAATTTATGCATTAATTCCATTTATGATGAAAATCACACTTTTAATATAAAAAAATTCTTTTATGCTTCTAATTTAAGCATAAAATCAATTATGATGAAAATCACACTTTTATAATAAAATATTTCTAGTATACATTTTTCTATGCGTAGAATGAAAATAACCCTTTAAGAATACTCATACGATGGGGATTACTCTTTTAAACATAAAATTTAATTACTAGAAATCCTCTTTTTCTTAATTCATCAATGATGCATAACATAAAAATCAATTTCTCCATGATTACAATGAAATTCTTTCAGTTAATCTAGGATGATAATTCCTAGAATATGGTAGGAAGTCCTCTTTTCATGCTTTGAATGAAATTGTTTTATGTATAATTTTTACAAAAATTTTGCCATAGCTCTGCTGCTATGACTGATAAATCTCAATTATTTTAAAGAATAAAGCTTAACATTAAGGGAATGATTAGAATGATCCCTAATTGGATCATTAATCCATAATGGATTGAATCATCAATTTTCATGAAATACATAAACTAAAAGCGTAGAAAAAAGCCATTAATTTGGCCTCAAGCATAGATTAATCTTGGATTAAGGAAAAGGTTTATGAGAAGCTTCATTTGGATTGAGAATAGGTCATGAGAATGACCATTCTTTGATTGAGAGAGAGAAATTACATAAAGACCATTAAAATTAAGCACAAATGGAAATTTATGTAATTCTTTATTACCATTCATCAATTAACTTCAATAGCATTCAAAAACCATTCCAATTAAGCTTCTCAAGCTTGAGAGGGTTGAGACGAGAGAAACATTGAGAAATTATAGAAAAGATCAAAATTCACCATTTACCTTATAAATTGCTTGATTCTAAAGTTGCTCACGGTAGAGGCCCCCAACCAATCAAGTATGTTGATGGAGCCACCAATGGAGATTGAAGAAAGAGGGAAGCTCCAATTTCTTCAATTTGGAGAGAATTTTAGAGAATAGTAAAAATTATCATTATTTCAGCATAATACTGGCATATTATAATTCTTATATTTTTTTTACAAAGGGCTAAGGATCTATTTATAGGAGAGGGAGGCCTCTAACCAAGTCCAACTAATTTCTAGAATTTTCTAGGTTCAGTTTGGTTGAATTTGGACAAGATTTGGACCTAGTTTGGTTCCCTTTTGATATGGTTTGATCCAAGAGAGAGGAGAGATAAAAATATCACATTATTTTTTAGTTTAAATCTCATTCAAGCATGTGAAGTAGGCGCCTCCTTGAAGGGACTCCCCTTCCTTACATGTGTCAAAATGAAATCATTATACCCAAAATATCTCATATTTTTAGTAATACTCATAGTCTTTTGCTAATAAACCTTGTACATAGTCAACTCTTCATCTTATGTGGGCATTCACTCATTTTTGGGTATCTTCTTTTAAAAATTGGATTTATCTCCTCCCCACACATGGATTGATCCTATTGGCCCATAGGAACCTTAATTGGGACCATAATCCAAAAATTTTTGAAAATCTAGACCCTTAGGCTAAGGTCCTTTATACCCATTTCCAAATTTCAATTGCACATTGGAAAGTCCTTTTTGAATTTCTCTTTCAGGGGAATTCATTTTAGACACTAGGAAGATTTTTATATCCAAAAAATATCTCAATTTTGGACTACCTCTCTCTAGACATTTTCTCTCTCTAGGTCAAAACAAGGTAAAACAGAATCATTCTTTTATTTCAGAGAGGGGAATAATTATAAGATCAAAAGGGGAGGTTCTTACACCTGCACACCTCAAAAAGCTGGAGGGAGGAATCTTACAACAACGAGCAACTGATAAAAGATTGTGTTGAATATAAGGAACATGTAAAACACCTCGCAAAATTCGAGTAGAGGAGTGTGTTCCCAAGTGTAAGATCCCTGTCCCCACTGCGCAACAATGCATTACTTTGGTTTGAAACTGCGGGTTGGTAAGAGGGTCTATCTCTAGGATTTTCCTAATTTTGGCGGATAGAAACCTAATTACTCTGGAAGGAAGGAGCCAGAGTCTGGAATCTTGATCCCTGATTTCCCTACCTTGAAAACCTTGATCCAAAAGGAGTTGGACAATCCATACTACGATGTCCAAATCCTTGACAGTTATAGCATTTCACTCCCTTGTTCAAGGGTGGAACTTCTGAAGTTAAACTCCAGGGGATTGAGTTTCGAGAAAAGGACATTTCTTCCATTCTGAAACTTCCCATATCCTGGGCTTGTTGAACTTGATATCTCTTAGGTGGTGGAAGGTTGGAATCACCTTTTAGAACTAAAAACCTTTTGAAAGGTGATGGTGCTGGCTTTGGTGGGACCTTGACATCAAAGGCCTTAGAGAAAACCTTCGCTATTCGCACTGCTTTGGCCATGGAAACTCGCTTGGCGTTCTTCACCAAAATATTCAAAGGTTCGTTCAGTCCCCAAATGAACCTGGCCATCAGCTGTTCTTCATTCAGCGGTGGCGAGTATTTGAGGAGAAGAGCAAATGCTTGGTGATATACTTCAATAGTTCTGCTCCCCTAGGATAGCTCTAAGAATTCGTTCATCTTTGTTTCCAGAAAGCCGGGAGGACAGAACCTCGTCCTTAGGCAAATTTTGAGATCATTCCATGTCTGGGTATTCCGATCCAGACGGTTTGTCTTGCAGTGGTTTCTCCATGGCACTTTTCCTGTTTCTACTATCTTCAGCCTTGCAAGAGCCATTTTTCTCTTCTCATTGTACCTGGTGACATCAAAGTACTCTTCCATTGCTTCGATCCACTTCTCCACAGCCTCGCCTAAGTTTTTCCCTTCACCCTTGAAAGGCCCAGGCTACGAACTATGAAGAGTTTTACAAACATCCAAGTCGAGCTCTTCCTCATCAAGTTGGGGGTTATCATTTCTACCACAACGACCTCGATCCATGTTCCTATCAATACGAAAAATCTTGTTAAGTCCCTTTATTTATGATTCAATTTTGATTTTTGATTCATCTAATTTTGGGGTTCTTTACATAGGTCGGCTCCCCACAAAATTGTGGGATAAAGATACTCGCATTATCATATAACAATTCATTCAGAACATATCATTCATATCTTTAACACAATAATGGTCTATTAGACCAAAATTTCCATTTGAACAGTACTCCATGGGAGATTTCAATTTTATAGACTTTAATTTGTCATCCCTTAACTTGATCTACTGGGTCAAGAGTTAACAATAGTAGTAGCAATCTGTTCAGCACAATCCACTAATCTCATAGTGATTTGCTGAAGTCATTATCATTATTCTAGTTATTATGAACATCAACAACAGGGACTCGTCCCATTCATCCTCATTGTGGTTTTGCTCAGTTTATCACTTTTCAACCAAAAATTCAAGAATCATCATTTTTCAATCAGAATCCAATTCAACTCATCAGTTCTCAACAATCAGAATTTTAAAATCATATCAACCACATTCGAATTCATCATCTGGATAGCATTTTAGCTTATAATTTCAAGATCCTAGATTTACTCATATATACTGCCAGTAAAGAGCTGCACTTATACCCTCGGTATAACTGGGTAGTCACGGTCCTTGAACTATAAGGTAAATACCATCATATCTAGGCCTCAAGCAAGTCAGGGATTCCATATAATTACAGTACTTCCATCTGAAGACCCAATTATCAATTTATAAATTTCACTCTGAATAACAATTTGTATGAATTTTATCACACAATTACAACCTTTTACTGCTTCTTCATTAATTTTTGACGTTTTGGCTTCTTGGTTGATCCACATTAACAAAATTGGTTCTGATACCAGCTGTAAGATCCCTGTCCCCACCGCGCAACGAATGCAGGGGGTGCTAGCAGCGAAAGTAGCACTTCTTTTTTCATAGGCCGCTTCCTTGGTCCCTCATCCACCGTACTAGAAGCTCACCATTTTGATCGAACCGAGGCTGGTCAAGACCTCGATCGACCTTGCTACGCGAGACGTCCTCCATTGACTCTCCGTCAGCTGTTGCAACTTATTAAATTAGGTCTCCACGACCTCATTCACAAGACGGTCAAAATGCTTCCCCGGCATTCTTGACATAAAACATTCATTAATAAATAAACAGGTCATAAATACAGTTTCTAAACGAACTCTCGTCTTTCCACATTGTTGAACATCAACCACATTATTTAATTCCACAACCATTT
The DNA here is from genome assembly GCF_041138505.1 of Cibotium barometz. Taxonomy (NCBI): domain Eukaryota; kingdom Viridiplantae; phylum Streptophyta; class Polypodiopsida; order Cyatheales; family Cibotiaceae; genus Cibotium; species Cibotium barometz. Next base: position 38,407,905 of record NC_141057.1, on the reverse strand, counting down.
CACAAGTATTCCTATTCTCATCCAATCACATCATTTTCATCTCATCACATCTTTCCTCAATTTATTCTCATCAGATCTCATCCACTCGCATCTACCCATATCCATATCTTATCACATCACATTCATTCACATCTCATCCATTCTGACCACATCACATTCACTCACAACTCATCCATTCATTTTACCTCACATCTCATTCATTCACATCTATCTCGATTCACATCCCATCCCATCACTATCATTCATATCCACCACATTCATTCTCATCACCATTATATCACATCACTTCTATCCACATCATATCTCATTCATACACATCTCATCTCATTCATCCACACCCATCCAATCGTTCACATGTACGACTACTCATATCTATCTATACATGTATATCTATCACTTCGCATCCACATATATTCATGTCACATCACATCACATTCTTTCACATACACATCTATATCCGTTCTTTCACATACATCCACATCCATTCTTTCACATACTCATTCACATCCATTCTTCACATACACATTCACATCCATTCTTCTCATACACATCCTTATCCATTCTTTCACATACTCATTCACATTGGCATTCCTCACATACACAGTCACATTCATTGTCATCACATACATTCACTCACATCCCATACACATCCTTATCCATTCTTTCACATATATTCACATCCATTCCTCACATACACAGTTACATTCATTATCATCACATACATTCACTCACATCCCATATCAGTCATTTACATTCTGATTCACATGACATCACATCTCATCCATTCATTCACATTTATCTGACTCACATCGCATCTCATCACATCTATCCACCTCACATTCTCATCACCTCTATTAACATCACATTCATCCATCCATTCATTCCCATCTATCTGATTCACATCACATCTCATTACATCTATCCACATCACATTCTCATCACTTCTATTCATATCACATCCATCCATTCATTTTCATATCTATCATCTTTTTCCCATCACATCTCATCACATCTATTCTTATCACATTCGTTTAAACATAGAATTTAAGAGAATTCTAATTTTTGATATAAAGATTCTTTACGTATCTATGTGTGCATAAAATCAACTTTAGTGGGAATAACACTTTTAACAAAATCCTTTTATACATCTATTTATGATTTATGCATAAATTTAATTTTAAGGAAAATAACACTTTTGAAATAAAAATAAATCCTTTATGCATCTTTTTATGCATAAAATCAATTTTGATGAGAATAACACTTTTGGAATAAAAATAAATCCTTTATGCATCTTTCTATGCATAAAATCAAATTTCATGAGAATAACACTTTTGGAATAAAAATAAAGAGCAAGAACACATTAAGAGGAGAAATATCCGTATACAATCAGGGCCTATGCATACAATTAAAATTGATGAGAATAAAACTTTTGAAATAAAAATAAATTTCTTTATGCATCTTTCTATGCATAAAATCAAAATTAATGAGAATAACTCTTTTGAAATAAAAATAAATTCCTTTATGCATCTTTCTATGCATAAAATCAATTTTAATGAGAATAACTCTTTTGAAATAAAAATAAATTTCTTTATGCATCTTTCTATGCATAAATTCAATTTTTATGGGAATAACACTTTTGAAATAAAAATAGTTCTTTTATGCATCTTTCTATGAATAAATTCAATTTTAATGGGAATAACACTTTTGAAATAAAAAAAAATTCTTTTATGTATCTTTCTATGCATAATTTCAATTTTAATGTGAGTAACACTTTTGAAATAAAAATAATTCTTTTAGAATGCACAAACAGAAGGAATTACTCTTTTAGAATAACCTAATGATAAACTTTAGTTCCACAAAATTTAAGAAAATTTTACCATAACCTCCTTTGTATGGCTGACCATTTCTCAATTTTATCATTCAATTTATGACTTGAATTAATCCAATTTGAATTCTAATATCTCTAATCTACTCCATTTTCTAAAAATTAAGCCAAATGGCTCCTAGAGGGCATAAATCACAATCTCTTTCCAGTGTTCCTTGTATAAGGACGGCCGGCCCGAATCTCAAAATCTCTCTCTCTCTCTCTCTCTCTCTCTCTCTCTCTCTCTCTCTATCCTGCACAAAAGTCCTCAAGGCTCTGGAAGAAGCCCAAAAAAACCAGCCCACAAGAATTAGTAGATTATCATGCACGAAATCATTAAAGATAGAAAATATTTTCTAAAAACATGCATTCGAACCAAATTAGACAAGATACATTTAAAAAAAACATTGGAAAGTGGTGTCGAATTCGTTTCGTCATTACCAGCCACCCCATGCGGAATCTCCCGATTATCTGAACACGGACTTTATTTGTCCTGTGATGAGTTATTTTTCTTTACTTCGTCTCTCAGACAAATAAAGTTATCTACACCCTCATGCGAGGCCGTTACTAAAAATTAAGGGTCAAATTGGTGTCTGGGCCCAATTTCGGGTGCTCGTTGTTTATCTAACATGGTTAAGTATATAATAGAAAACGCATACAAATGACACCACAAAACATGAATAAAAAGTCCCAAAATCGATATATCTAAATTACTAAACTTGTGACCAAACTTAATCTTTTATGTCCTTTAGGTATTTCCTACTTTTCAACATTGAATATAGATGCTAATATCACTAAATCAAATGTATCTAAAAATAAGTACATATGAGTATGTTACATTCTTTGATACTAACTAAAACATACCCAAATTTTGTTCTATATTCTAACACAACGCATACAGAAAACAAAATCACTCATACTTCAGAAAAATGAAAAGTTTTTCAGTAAACCATATTCGTTTGCAAAATCCAAAGTAGCAGTAATTAATATTCCTCAATACAAAAATCTATAATTCATAGAGAGAATCACCAACAAAAGATGTAGCCAAAATGGCCATTCTCTGACTCCCATCCACCCAACCACCACTCTGGACGTCACGGATATCCTGGGTATGCCTCTAGCAAATCTCATCCACTCTGGGCTCTACCTAATGGCTCCCAGAGGGCATAAATCACAATCTCTTTCTGGCGTTCCCTGTATAAGAACGACTGGCCCGAATCTCAAAATCTCTCTCTCTCTCTCTCTATCCTGCACAAAAAAATCCTCAAGGCTCTGGAAGAAGCCCCAAAAAACCAGCCCACGAGAATTAGTAGATTATCATGCATGAAATCATCAAAGATAGAAAATCTTTTCTAAAAACATGCATTCAAACCAAATTAGAGAAGATACATTCTTTATAAAAAGAACATTGGAAAGTGGTGTCGGATTCGTTTTGTCAATACCGGCCACACTCCATGCGGAATCTCTCGATTATCTGAACACGGACTTTATTCATCTTGTGATGAAGTAACTTTCTTTACTTCGTCTCTCAAACAAATAAAGTTATCTACACCCTCATGCGAGGCCGTTACTAAAAATTAAGGTTCAAATTGGTGTCCGGGCCCAATTTTCGGGCGCTCGTTGTTGTTGCGATTATATTTGTTATGTAAACCCCCATATCATATGAGTGTCCTTGAGGCTAAACCACTCACTATGACCCTCTTATAGGTTATCTAGCATGGTTAAGTATAGAATAGAAATCGCATACAAATGACACCACTAAACACGCATAAAAAGACCAAAATCGATATTTCTAAATTACTAAACTTGTGACCAAACTTAATCTTTTATGTCCTTTAAGTATTTCCTACTTTTCAACATTAAATATAGATGCTAAATATCACCGAATCAAATGTATCTAAAAATACGTACATATGAGTATGTTACACTGATACCAACTAAAACGTACCCAAATTATTGTTGGAATTAGGGTTGCAGGAATGCACACACAACTTCAAGAAGATGAGGAAGCTTGAGCACAACACAGTAGTGTATTATGAGTGCCAAAAATGAAAGATAACCAACCCTAAAAGATAATGGGCGTATATACAATGCACGGGGGAAAAAACCTCCTAGTGAGGGAAAAAGTGCCGCGGCGGTCCTAAGTGTGTTCACACACATCACTACTATAATATGGTAACAAATCCCCCCTGGAGTGATGCGGTGAACAAGAGCTAGCACTCATGTATAGGGAAGTGTCTAGCTATGTGGACAAATCCACAAAAGGGAGTAAGCCCAAAGCTTTGCGAAAAGCTTCGAACTTCTCACGAGGCAGAGCCTTTGTGAAAAGGTCTGCAAGGTTATCCTGTGTTGGCACATAAGCCAAACTGATCTCTCTTGCAGAGAGTCTCTCCCTGACATAATGGTAGTGCACCTCAATGTGCTTCGTACGAGCATGGAACACTGGGTTCCGCGCAACTGCCAATGCGCTCTGACTGTCAGTGAAGATGGTGGTGGCAGATGACTGCCCAACACCCAAATCAGCCATAAGGCGTCTGAGCCACACACACTCAACCGTAGCTGTGAAAGCTGCCCTGTACTCAGCTTCACAACTAGAAGTGGCCACAATAGGCTGCTTCTTGCTCAACCATGATATGCATGAGCTTCCAAGCATGAAGCAAAAACCACTCGTGGACACGCGTGTGTCATAACAACCAGCCCAGTCAGAATCTGAAAAAACATGTAAATCTGGCGGCAATGATCCCCCCTTGGGATAAAACAACCCAAGATGCCGAGTACCACTCAAATAGCGAAAGATACGCTTCACTGCCTGCCAATGCTTAATGCCTGGGCTATGCATAAATCTGCTCACCTGTGAGACTGCAAACTGAATGTCCGGCCTCGTAATGCATACATAAATGAGGCAACCAACAGCTGTCTGATAGAGTGTGACATCAAAGTGATCTCCAGCATCATGAAGACTCAACTTCAAACCTGTCTCCATTGGAGTAGCAATAGGCTTGCAGTCTTCAAGGCCAAATCTCCGCAACAATGTTTCAATATACTTTGTCTGACACAAAGCAATACCTCCATCACACTGCTTAAATTGTATCCCCAAATAATGATGCAAATGCCCCAAATCTGACATCTCAAAAGAGGCATTCAAATCAGCCTTAAAATCAGCAATATGACTCTCATTTGGTCCTGTGAGCAGCATGTCATCGACATAGAGAGCAATGATTAGATGTACACCATCCACACGTTTAACATACAAAGTGCTTTTTGTTGGACTATTCTGAAACCCATGTGCAGTCAAATATGCATGTATTTTTTCATACCAAGCTCGTGGAGCTTGCTTTAAACCATATAAAGCCTTTTTTAACCTGCACACTTTGTTTTCCTGCCCTCTTTGAACAAAACCACGAGGCTGCGATACATACACCTCCTCATGCAAATCTCCATTTAAGAACGCAGTCTTTATGTCCAGCTGATGTACATTCCAACCATTATGAGCTGCTAATGCACAGATGCTACGAACAGTGGTCATACGACATGTGGGAGCAAAAGTCTCATCAAAATCAATGCCCTTCTCTTGAGCATAACCTTTTGCAACAAGCCTAGCCTTATGGCGATCCACTGTGCCATCAGGCTTACGCTTCAATTTGTATACCCACTTAGTGCCAATGGCCTTCTTGCCAGGGGGCAAGTCACATAAAGACCATGTACCATTCTTCATAATAGCATCCTATTCTGCTTGCATAGCAGCCATCCAATTTTCTGAACTTTGTGCCTCATCAAATGAAACAGGCTCACTTTCATCGCACATACTAGAAACAGCCAATGCATAACAATCTGACGCATAAGAGGCACCATGAGAGCCAGAACGAGTGCGACTAGACAAAGGGGCATCCAACTTGCTGTCACGCAAAGTCTGCACCAGCCATCTAGGCATATTCCTAGAGCCCTCAATCTCTTGTCTCTCATCCTCAAGTGCATCATGCACATCTGCATCAGATATAGGCTGATCTGTGCCATCATTTAAAACCTGCATAGGCTGAAAAACTGCCTCATGAGGTATTGCACTTGACTGTGCACCACTGAAAAGAGGCAACAATGTATCATAGACATCACGTGAGCTGATATCTGTCTCCTTAGTACATGAAACCAAGGGCTGAACTGCATCTTCCACAAATACAACATCACGGCTAACCAAAATGCGCTTTGTCTGTGGATGATACAAACGATAGCCTTTGCTCTCAGCACTATATCCAACAAAAATACATTTGACAGCTTTGTCATCCAATTTTCTGCGATGTTGCACAGGCACTAATGCATATGCCAGGCAACCAAAAACACGTAAATGGCCAACAGATGGCTTGCGGCTATGCCAAGCCTCATATGGAGTGACAACCTGTAATGCTTTGGTGGGACACCTGTTTAGTACATAAGTGGCACACATGACAGCCTCAAGCCAAAAACCATGTGGTAGACTTTGACTCTTAACCATACATCTTGCCATTTCCATGAGAGACCTATTTTTTCTCTCAGCCACACCATTTTGCTGTGGTGTATACGGCACTGTACATTGGTGTTTTATCCCACGCTCAGCCAGAAATGCATTAAATTCTGAAGACATATACTCCCCCCCTCGATCTGAACGGAGGGTGCCCATCTTACTTTCTGACACATTTTCAGCCATAACCAAAAACTGTTTGAAGCACAAAAACACTTCGGACTTTGCCTTCAAAGGATATACCCATGCATGCCTGGTAAAATCATCAATGAAAGTCACGAAGTAAAGGTAGTTTCCAAATGATGGAGTTTGCATGGGACCACAAACATCACTGTGAACAAGCTGCAATCTGCGTTCAGCTCTCACTGATCCATCTTTGGGAAAGGAAGCACGCTGCATTTTACCCAATATGCAGCCCTCACAAACATGCTTGACAGGTGCCTCAAGCTTAGGCAAAGAAGACACCATTTCAGATTTCTGCAGGCGCAGCAAACTTGCAAAATTCAGATGACCAAAACGTGCATGCCACAGTTTTGCATTTGAAATAGCCTGCGTATCCATAATAGCACATGCTGAATCCTCTACACATTTGCCATCCATATTGAGCTTATACAGCCCTCGACATAGTGAACCAGATGCTACAATGATGTCACCACAAGAGAGATCATGAACAGTACATCTGTCATCCACAAATTTTACAACCAAACCTGTTTTGGCAAATGCGGAGACTGACAGCAGATTCTTTTTGATCCCTGGCACATACAATGCATCAAAAAGTGTAAAGGTGTTGCAATTTGCAACATTCAGCACAATCTGTCCAACTCCTTTAACGGGATAAGAGGAGTTATTGGCACAAGTGACAGTATTCCCTGTGGGAGCAGACTCAAGGAAAGTGAATAAACTGCGCTGCGAGGTGATATGCTTAGTGGCACCACTGTCAAAGTACCATACATCTGAATCTACTGCAGACATACATGTGTCATGCAAAGATGGGTCATAACTGCACTGCGCATTGAATGCCCATTCTGTATCTTGAACAACATTAGCAGATTCATTGTTAGAAGGAGAGGCATCTGCAACAGCCATACCAGCCTCTTTCTTCTTAGCCTCTTTCGCAGCCAGCTTAGGACACGCTTTGATGACATGATCATTTCCCTTACAGTACTTGCAAAATGTCTTCTGTTTGTCACCCTTCTTCTCATCTTTGTCTTCCTTCTTTGGTTGCGCAGCATTTGCAGATTTCTGCTTACTAGAAGAAAAGCCAGCTTTACCTTTCCCGCTTCTCTGATTAGCAACGAAAGCTTGATCTGCGACACGCATAATATTCCTGTTTTGCCTTGACTGGTCTTCTTGCAGCAAAACAGAAACTAACTCCTCAAATGATAAGGCATTGGGATTGCCTTTCATCATCAAGCGAAGAGTGGAAGCAAAACCCTGATAAGAATCTGGTAGACCATTCAAAACAGTCTGCACAAGTGAACTGTCTGACAGGATTTCATCTGCAGAAATGAGCTGCTCTTTGAAATCCTTGATCTTTGTCAAAAAGCTATCCATAGAATCACCTTCGTTCATATGCTCACTCTCCAACTGTTTTCGGAGGTAAGCAACACGAGCCTCATTTCTTGCCTGATACAATGTGGCAAGTACATCCCAAGCATCCTTAGAAGTCCTGCAGGAGCGAATATGTGGGATAATGGTACGTTTGACAGACAGCGCAATCAAGGCATGAGCCTACGCATCTCTACCATCCCAACGAATCTGCTCTGCTAAAAGTGGTGGTTCTCGAACAGCTGCTACAGCACTTGTGCCTGCACCATCATCAACAGTACCTGTTTCTAATGTGTTTGCAGCATTCCCAGCCACAATAGGACGTGCATCAATACCCTGCACAATGTTCCATAACCCCTTTGCTACCAATACATGTCGCATCATATATGCCCACAATGGATAGTTGGTGCCATCCAACTTATCCTCAGCAGCCAACATGCGGAATACATCATTGTTGTCAGCCATGGCCAATGACTGTACTACTAGATGTAAATGCTGTCTGTAAGAGGTAAACCTGTATGAAATCGACCTGTGCTATGTAGCACAGCCCAAAACAGACGAATGGGCACCTGTCCTGCAGATTTTAATCTTGACAGAAAATCTGCACAGTAGGACGATTTTGCCTGCGCAGTACTTGGAATGCAAAAACGGAGGGCGAAATGACTTCAGATCAAAAACCCACGGCATATACTAACCTGCAGACGCTCGTGAAACCTCGTCGCAATCGGAGGAGATGAAGCGGCAGGTGCCGGTGATGCTGCCCGGGAGGAGGAAGCCTGCTCTGATACCAATTGTTGGAATTAGGGTTGCAGGAATGCACACACAACTTCAAGAAGATGAGGAAGCTTGAGCACAACACAGTAGTGTATTATGAGTGCCAAAAATGAAAGATAACCAACCCTAAAAGATAATGGGCGTATATACAATGCACGGGGGAAAAAACCTCCTAGTGAGGGAAAAAGTGCCCCGGCGGTCCTAAGTGTGTTCACACACATCACTACTATAATATGGTAACAATTATGTTCTATGTTCTAACACAAAATTTTCCAACTCATACAAAAAACAAAATCACATATACTTCAGAAAAAAGAAGAGTTTGTCAATAAACCATATTCGTTTGCAAAATCCAAAGTAGCAGTAATTAATATCCCCCAATACAAAAATCTAAAAATCACAGAGAGAATCACCAACAAAACATCTAGCCAATACGGCTGTTCTCTGACTCTCGTCCACCCAACCACCACTCTGGACATCGCGGATATCCCGGGTATGCCTTTAGTAAATCTCATCCACTCTGGGTTCTACCAAATGGCTCCCAGAGGGCATAAATCACAATCTCTGTTTGGCCTTCCCTGTATAAGGACGACTGGCCCGAATCTCAAAATCTCTCTCTCTCTCTCTCTCTCTCTCTCTCTCTCTCTCTCTATCTTACACATAGAAAATCCTCAACCCTCTCGAAGAAGCCCAAAAAAAATAGCCCACGAGAATTAGTAGATTATCATGCACGAAATAATCAAAGATAGAAAATCTTTTCTAAAAACATGCATTCAAACAAAATTAGAGAAGATACATTTTTTTTTGAACACTTGAAAGTGGTGTCAGATTCATGTCGTGAATACTGGCCACCCCATGCGGAATCTCCCAAATATCTGAACACGAACTTTATTCATCTTGTGATGAACTTACTTTCTTTACGTCGTCTCTTTGCCAAATAAAGTTATCTACACCCTCATGTTAAGCCGTTACTAAAAATTAAGGGTCAAATTGGTGTTCGGGCCCCGTTGTTTTGAGCGCTCGTGCGATTATATTTATTATGTAAACCCCCATATCATATGAGTTTCCTTTAGGCTAAACCACTCACTATGACCCTCTTATACGTTATCTAACATGGTTAAGTATATAATAGAAATTGCATACAAATGACACCACAAAACATGCATAAGAAGTCCCAAGATCGACATATCTAAATTACTAAATTTGTGACCAAACTTAATCTTTTATGTAATCTAAGTATTTTCTACTTTTTAACATTGAATATAGATGCTAAATTTCACCAAATCAAATGGATCTAAAAATACGTACATATGAGAACGTTATGTTCTTTGATACTAACTGAAACGTACCCAGATTATGTTCTATGTTCTAACACAAAATTTCCCAACTCATATAGAAAACAAAATCACTCATACTTCAAAAAATCGAAGAGTTTTTCATTTAACCGTATTCGTTTAAAAAATCCAATGTAGCAATAATTAATATTCATCAATACAAAAATCTAAAAATCATAGAGAGAATCACCAACAAAAGATCTAGCCGATAGGGCTGTTCTCCAATGCCCGTCCACCCAACCACCAATCTGGACGTTGCAGCTATCTCGGGTATGTCTCTAGTAAATCTCATCCACTTTGGGTTCTACCAAATGGCTCCCAGAGGAGAGCATAAATCACAATCTCTGCCTGATCTTCCCTATATAAGGACGGACGACCTGAATCTCAAAATCTCTCTCTCTCTCTCTCTCTCTCTCTCTCTCCTACATAGAAAATCCTCAAAGCTCTGAAAGAAACCTAAAAAAAACACCCCATCAAAATTAGTCGATTATCATGCATGAAATCAAAGATAGAAAATCTTTTCTTAAAACATACATTCGAACCAAATTAGAGAAGATATGTTTTTTTTAAACACTGGAAAGTGGTGTCAGAATCGTTTCGCGAATACTTGCCACCCCATGTGGAATCTCCCAATTATCTGAACACGGACTTTATTCATCCTATAATGAGCTAAATTTCTTTAATTCATCTCTCTGACAAATAAAGTTATCTACACCCTCATGCGAGCCTCTTACTAAAAATTAAGCGTCAAATTGGTGTCTCAACCCCATCACTCTCACGGGCGCTCGTTATTGCGATTATATTTATTATGTAAACCCCCATATCATATGAGTTTCCTTTAAGCTAAACCACTCACTCTATGGCCCTCGTATACATTATCAGTATAGAATAGAAATCACATACAAATAACACCACAAAACATGCATAAAAAGTCCCAAAATGGACATATCTAAATTACTAAATTTGTGACCAAAGTTAATCTTTTATGTCCTCTAAGTATTTCCTACTTTTCAACATTGAATATAGATGCTAAATATCACCAAATCAAATGGATCTAAAAATACGTACATATGAGTATGTTACATTCTCTGATACCAACTGAAACGTACCCAACTTTTATTCTATGTTCTAACAAAAAATTTCCCAACTCATACAGAAAACAAAATCACTCATACTTTAGAAAAACGAAGAGTTTTTCAATAAATCATATTCGTTTGTAAAATCCAAAGCAGTAGTAATATTTGTTAATACAAAAATCTAAAAATCAGAGAGAGATCACCAACAAAAGATCTAGCCCCAATAGGGCCTTTCGCCAACGCCCGTCCACCCAACCACCACTCTAGACGTCATGGCTATCCTGGGTATGCCTCTGGTAAATCTCATCCACTCTGGGTTCTACGAAATGGCTCCCAGAGGGCACAAATGACAATATTTGTCCAGCGTTCCCTTTATAAGGAGGGCTGGCCCGAATCTCAAAATCTCTCTCTCTCTCTCTATCTCTATCTCTATCCCGCACAGAAAATCCTCAAGGCTCTGGAAGAAGCCCAAAAAAAACGGCCCACGAGAATTAGTAGATTATCTTGCAAGAAATCATCAAAGATAGAAAGTCTTTTCTAAAAACATGCAATTGAACCAAATTAGAGAAGATACGTTTTTTAAAAAAAAACACTGGAAAGTGGTGTCAGATTTGTTTTGCGAATACCGGCCACCATGCGGAATCTCCCAATTATCTGAACACGGACTTTATTCATCCTGTGATGAACTTACTTTGTTTAATTCGTCTCTCTCTGTGATAAATAAAGTTATCTACACCCTCATGCGAGGCCGTTACTAAAAATTAACGGTCAAATTGGTGTCTGGGGCCCGTTTTGGACAATCATTGCGATTATATTTATTATGTAAATCCCTAAATCATATGAGTTTCCTTTAGGCTAAACCACTCACTATGACCCTCTTATACGTTATCTAACATGGTTAAGTATAGAATAGAAATTGCATACAAACGACACCACAAAACATGCATAAAAAGTCCCAAAATTAACATATCTAAATTACTAAATTTGTGACCAAAGTTAATCTTTTATGTCCTCTAATTATTTCCTACTTTTCAACATTGAATGTAGATGCTAAATATCATCGAATATTAAAATGGATCTAAAAATACGTACATATGAGTACGTTACACTCTCGCATAGATCCTTCCATGCTGTGGAGAGCAATGAGGAGGATGATCGACTAATCACTAATGTGCCACAAGGAAAAGGAAGGCAACAAAGACTGGATGAAGCATTATGCCAAAAGGTGAATACATTCTGCATTCTAAATAATCCCATCATGAGGAAGTGGATTGGGAGATACAAGAATGCAATCAAGATGAAAAAAGAATGAGGGATGAGCTTTCAGAAGAGTAAATAGACGCTTGCCATTCCCGCCTAGCTTAAATTTCCTACCATCTTTGGTAGTGGTGGTAAACCATACAATGTGGGTGCTTTTCAAAAAGTGGAAATACTTCTCAAAATCCCTTACAAGTGGGTACAAAGCCAACTAATGATGGGGTCACCAAGACCAAATTTGTGAAGGAGAACTGCATAAATGAGATGAGGGACAAAAACCTATGCTACAAATGTGGTGGGAAGTATAGCAAGGACCATTGGAAGAAGGAGTGCAAAGCCCACCATGTCAAGATGAATATGGTTTATTCGGAAGTAGTGGATGACACTAATGACAAAGAATTGGAGGCATTTGAGGAGTCATGCGAGTTTGTGGATGCCGATTATTCTTTAGAATCGAATGGGGAGTTTTGTTTTGACCCCGGTGGTTCTCTTGGTGATCTTCATGACTATAATGATGGCTTACCTCATACTTTGAGTGCTACAAATGCATATGAACACAATGCTTCTCTTTGTTCCATATCCAATGAATCTTATGTCGTTTGCAAAGGGGAACACACATTGAGATTCAAGGATAAGGTCAAGGTAAGAGATGCGTTTGTGTTGGTGGAGAGCGGTAGCATACATAGCTATGTGAACTACAAATCATTGGGAAATCTGAAATTGTACCCAGATGCATTGGCAATAAAGAAAAATGTTAAAGTAGCAAACGTCGATATGATTTTCATAAATGTGAAATTGATACTCTCAAAAGAGTACACTTGTAAAGCTGAATTGTTGGTGCTCGATATGGGGCCGATCGATATGGTTTTGGGGTGTGATTGGCTATCAACTCTTGGAACCTTGTCCATAATTTTCAACAAGGTTTTTTGAGGTTTATGCATGGGAAGGAGACCATTACATTGCATGGTTTTGGCACCTCAAAGTTAACCTTGATCAATAGCACACAACTCAAGAAGGAATTCAATAAGAGTGGCTATATATATGTTTTGTAGCTTTGTAAGAATGAGGACAATGAAAAAGAGAGAAAAATTACACATGAGGTTATGAAGAAGCTACTTAAAGAGTATGAAGATGTGTTTCATATGCCCAAGTGCTTGCCACCAATGAAGGAGGTTGATCATGCCATTGAGTTGGAGCCAAATGCAAGGCCGGTCAACAAACCTCCATACAGGTCTTCAAATGAAGTGCTTGCCCAAGTGCTTGCCACCAATGAAGGAGGTTGATCATGCCATTGAGTTGGTGCCAAATGCAAGGCCGGTCAACAAACCTCCATACAGGTCTTCAAAGTGGTGAAAGATGAAGTGGAAATGCAAGTTAAAGAGCTCATTGATATTGGTTGGGTGGAACCAAGTCAATCACCATTTTTATCGCAAGTTTTATTGGTGAAGAAGAATGATGGGACTTTTGGAATGTGCATAGATTATGAAGATGTTAACAAAATTACCATCAAGAATAGGTACCCAATTCCAAGAATTAATGATTGCTTAGATGAATTGAAGGGTGCCAAGTTCTTCACCAAGATTGACTTGCGGTCCAGTTACCACCAAATAATAATGAAAAGTGGGGATGAGCATAAGAAGGCATTTCGTACCGAAAGAGTTCTCTATCATTTCATGGTGATGTCGTTTGGGTTATGTAATGCACCGGCCACTTTTCAAGCATTGAGGAACAAAGTGCTATAGCCATTACTCTTTAGGTTTGTATTGGTGTTTTTTTAATACATATTGATGTATAGAAAAAGTGAAGAGGAGCACTTGGTTCATGTGAAGAAGGTATTTGATGCATTGGCAGACAACAAATTGTATGCTAAAGAAACCAAGTGTACATTCATGGAAAAAGAGGTGGAATACCTTGGTCACATTGTGAGCACTGGTGGTATAAAGGAGGACCCCAAGAAGGTGGATTGTGTGAAGAATTGGCCTACTCCCACCAATCTCACTCAATCTCACTCAAGTGAGGGGATTCTTAGGTCTCTCATCATTCTATCACCGGTTCATTGAAAAGTATGCACATATAGTGGCTCCTTTGAAAGATAAGTTGAAGAAAGAGACATTCTTTTGGGATGTAATGGCACAAAATTAAGAGTTTTGATGATATTAAAAGAATCCTTACTTTGGAACCTATCTTGGTATGCCCGTATTTCTCCAAGCCTTTCACTATTAGAGTGGATGCATGTGGAAGAGGCATTGGTGCTTTTTTGTATTAAGATCATGGGGTCATTTCTTATGAAATCTGCAAACTTGATGACAAAGTGATGGAGATGCATGTGTATGACTAAGAGATGATTTCTATTTTGCATGCAATCAAGAAATGTGTAACGTACTCAATTGTACGTATTTTTATATCCATTTGATTTGGTGATTTTTAGCATCTATATTCAATGTTGAAAAGTAGGAAATACTTAGAGGACATAAAAGATTAAGTTTGGTCAAAAATTTAGTAATTTAGATATGTCGATTTTGGGTCAATTTTGGGACTTTTTATGCTGTATAAGAGGGTCATAGTGAGTGGTTTAGCCTAAAGTCCTGAAACTTGTATGGGGGTTTACATACTAAATTTAACCACAACAAGCGCCTGAAACGGGGCCCAAACACCAATTTTGACCCTTAACATTTAGTAACGGGCCTCGCATGAGGGTGTAGATAACTTTATTTGTCAGAGAGAGGAATTAAAGAAATTTAGTTCATCACAGGAGGAATAAAGTCCGTGTTTAGATAATTGGGAGATTCCGCATGAGGTGGCGGTATTCACGAAACGAATCCAACACCACTTTCCAGTATTTGGTTTGAATGCATGTTTTTAGAAAATATTGTCTATCTTTGATGATTTTGTGCATGATAAACTAATTCTCGTGGACTGTTTTTTTTTTGTCTTCTTCTAGAGCCTTGAGGATTTTTTGTGCAGGATAGAGAGAGAGAGAGAGATTTTGAGGTTCGGGCCTTAGACAGGGAACGCCGAATAGAGATTGTGGTGGTTGGGTGGATGAGCAGCATTAGAGAAAGGCCCTATTGTCTAGATTTTTTGTTGGTGATTTTCTCTATGATTCTTAGATTTTTGTATTGAAGAATATTATTGTTACTTTGAATTTTTCAAACGAATATGATTTATTGAAAAACTATTTGTTTTTCTAAAGTATGAGTGATTTTGTTTTCTATATGATTTAGGAAATTTTGTGTTACAACATAGACCAAAATTTGGGGTACGTTTCAAAATGGCATCACTATCTTTATGGAAGCAAGTTTTATGTGCGATGTGACCATAGGGTTCTTCAATTCTTCCTATCACAACCAAATCTCTCACCTAAGCAAAGAAGATGGTTGGCTATCCTTCAACAATATAAATTTGAGATCACTTCTATGAAGGGAAAGGAGAATGTGGTGGCGGATACACTATCGAGAATGTGGACATGTTCTTTATCAGCCACCACGGAAGTGCATAATGATTGGATTGAGGATATTCAAGAGGAATATATACTTGCTTATCAGGCTTCACAAATAGTGTAGAAATTACAGCATGCTATTTGTGATGATTTACCTCATTTTTAGTTACAAAATGGTCTCCTCTATCACAAGGAAAGGGTGTATCTTGTAACCCACTCATCCTTCAAGAAAAAAGGTCATGGATGAGATGCATTCTACTCCCATGGTGGGACATTTGGTTTTGTTAAAAACCTCTAATGCCAGAAGAAAAAGTTTTCATTGGAAAGGCCAATGGAGAGAGAAGTCAAAGAATATGTTGCTAAGTGTATGCCTTATCAACTCAACAAGAATCCCACACATAAGCCCGGTGATTTGCTTCAGCCTTTACCTATTTCCAAGGGTAAATGGATGCATATTGCTATGGATTTCATTACCGGCTTGACTTCTACGAAAAGGGGATGAGATAGCATCTATGTGGTAATTGACCGGTTAACAAAAGCTACCCATTTGTAGTAATTGACCGGTTAACAAAAGCTATGTGGTAATAATTGATCGGTTAACAAAAGCTACCCATTTTGTACCAGAAGAAAAAGTTAGACACTTGGCATCTATGGGGCACACCAATTCATGAAAAATGTGTTCAAGTTTCATGGTTTGCCGCATAAAATAGTGAGTGATTGAGATGTGAAGTTTATGGGCACATTTTGGCATACATTGTTTGATAGCATGACCACTAAGGTTACTCCTAGCAGTACAATCGATCATCTGGAAACCGATGGTCAAACCAAGAGGGTCAATACGTGTCTTGAGACTTACTTGAAGCATTATTGCTATGAAATGCAACATGCCTGGGATGATTGGTTGCATTTGGTGAAATTTGCCTACAATAGCACCTATCATAGTAGTATTGGAATGTCACATTTTGAGGCTATGTATGGTTACAAGGTGCATGTACCAATCATAGAATTCAAGAAAGAGAATACAAATCCATATGCAAGGGAGGAAGTGGAAAGAATGCAAAATCTTTTTCAAACATGCGAAGAGAACATCAAGAACTCTCAAGAGAAGATGAAGCATTATGAAGATGCACATTGAAGGCCATTGGAATTCAAAGAAGGGGACTTTGTGTTCTTATATAGAGAAGATAGTCAATCTTAATAAGTAATTTCTAAGGCAAAGCCTAACAACTGGTTTCTTTTGGAGAGTAATATTTTTCAATCTATTTGGAATTAGAGAAAAGTCAAAACTACAGAGTTTTAGGACTTCTAATGCTCTACAAAGCACGTCTAAGTGATGGTTCTCTAAAAATGAGCTCTAAGGTCTCTTTGAGAGAATTTAAAATAGCCAAAGTTGTGTTTTCAGCATGACACTGTCAAAAACAACCAAGTGCCCCACTTTACAATTGAATAACTCAAAAACGAAAGAGATTTGGCTTTCTAGAGTCTTATACACTCTTGTAGAGTTTTCTGTCGTCTAAAACTTTTGTCTTTATGCAAAAATCTGATTCTAAACACATGGAAAGATAAATGCTTTGTAAAATAGCCCCTAATGAAGGTTATACCTAAAATCTAGTCACAAACTAGTTAAATATTCTATCCTTTAATTCTTTATCTCCAAAAGCGTTTATTCTATAAGTCACATAGAGTAAAGTGATCATGTATAATTAATAAAGTTAAGAATTACTCATCGTCTCGTTAAGCAGGCCCTATATCGACTCGGACTCTCTCATATAAGCACTTATCGATTTATTTATTTAATATCAAAAGAATTTAAAGAAAAATAATAAAAAGAGTATTTGTGTACTTCCCTGATATATTTTCTAATACCTTGATTGATTGTTGGGAATCCATGTATACTCTCCATAATTTGTGGAAGAACTGTTTAAAGATTTGACAAGCCTCTCAGATCTACTGGTATAACTTCGCGGAAAAATATCAGAAACTAGTCTTGTGGGTGGATACTTAAACATGTGCGGTCTACAACTCAGAATGGACGGAATCCCTAAAATGAACTGTATGTGAAAAATAGGTCACATTTTACTTTTTTTTTAAATCAAATTTTGATTTGCATGTCCATCTACACACTTAAAGGCTTCCTTTGAGTATACTAATTAATTGAAAACTCAATCTTGAATTTTCACTTAATTTGAACACTTAGAATCTTTACCGCCGCAGAAAAACCACTGAAAACCTGCTGGAATTCATTACTGAAATCTGTAGCATCCAAAACTTAGGATTACCTTTAATCATAACTTGGTTGATCTCGGAGGTATGTTACACAAGGACTTGGGTTTATGGGCAGTCCATGTGTGAAAGGTCCTAGGAGTAAGTGACTATATAAGTCACTTATGGGATAGTTTGTACACCTTTTTGAAATATTTGATACATGACCATATGGTTATCTCCTTCCCTTGAGAAAGCTCCTATGGTGAGCTTCTTCCATATGAGATTCTAGGATGGTGACCTACACCCTTGTTGTCTACTCCATGTGATGAGTAGGTCTTCTTTTTGCACTGGTATAAGAGCTCTTGTTTTGATCCATCTTTGTTGAATTTTATGTATTTTATTGAATGTTTTGCATGTTCTTGATATTTTTGTTTTTTCCTCATCTTCTTGATCAAGAAGATGGATATTTTCTTCAATGATATTTTGATATACAATAAAACTTTGGCTGAGCATGAAAAAAATCTTAAAGAGGTTCTAGGAAGGCTCACAAAGGAGAAACTGTATTGTAAATTATCTAAGTGTGATTTCTTTAAAAAGGAATTGTTATACTTGGGTCATAAGATCTCTTGAGATGGCTCAAGTATAGATTTGGATTGCATCCAAAAGGTTTTGGAATGGCCAGTTCCGCGTACGATCAAGCAATTAAGATCTTTCTTAGGTTTCGTGGTATTTCTTCAAAAATCTGTCAAGGATTATTCGAAGTTGACAGCGCCTTTTACCAACCTTCTTAAGGGTAAAAATAAGAAGTCTAATTCTCCGATTAACTGGAATGAGAAGCTACAGAAAACTTTCGATACTTTGAAATATAAAGTTCGAGATGCTCTTTTGTTAGCCTTACCAGATCCTAGTAGGCCTTACATTGAAGAAATTGATGCTAGTGATTTTCCAGTAGACACAGCTTTGTTCTAGGATGGGAAGCCTCTGGCCTTGGGGAGTAAGAAACTCCACAATGCACACACTAGGTACCCAGTTCAGGAGAAAGAGTTGTATACAATTATTTATGCTTTAAAGGCATGGAGACAATATCTCTATGGGTCTCACTTTATGGTCTTGATAGATCATCAGTCTTTGCAGTTCATTTGTGATCAACCAGACTTGAAAGGTAGAAAGGCGAGATGGGTTGAATTGATGCAGGACTTTGATTACATGATTAAATATAGAAAAGGTAACTTGAATTGCATTGCTAATGCATTGAGTCGAATTGGTGAAGTTAATGAACTTAGCTTCATAGGAATTCCTTCTAACTTGTACGATTCATTAGGGAAAAATGTAGTACGGATATTTTGAAATAAACTTATAATAAATATGAATCTTAGCAAATCATAAGGTTGAGTTAAGCGTAAGAAGGTCGTACCTTGCATATATTCGATTGCAATGATGTTTTACATTGAGAAAAATGAGAAAGCAATGCGAATGGATTGAAATATAATTATTCTCCAAACCTATTAAATTATGAACTTATAAGAAATAAAACTTTTAGTAATATGGTTTGAAACTCTATGCGTAATATTTAAACATGATCACTTTTGTAAGGATAGAAATGAGGAACTTACTTGGAAAGTGTTCGAATCACTATTTGAATGATAAAGCATATATATAAATATTAGAAGAATGATTTACTAAGTTATGGAGGATAGTAACTTACTTGTAAGTGTCGGATATCTTTGCTACAAAATACATCATTAAAAGGACACAAATATCATAAGCATATGTGATGTTTTAATTTGTTGATGATCAGATTTATGAAAATGGAGAAACTTATTTGGGTTGGACTGCAAAATATCAATTAGAAGAAAATGAATCGACAAATAACAAATTTTATTTTATGCAAGTAATCAAATTATACAAGGTGAATACTTAACTAGTAAGTCATCGTAGATTTTGCAGCTACTAGTCTGCAGGTTAGTTTCAATTCATAATATAATATTAAACTTCAATTGTTAATTTATAAAATTTAGAAAGTGTAGTTATTAATTGGATCTCTTTCACCCCCAATTCGTAAAAGGTCTGAAGCTCGTATGTTGAAGAGTAAGTGGGAAGAATAATATTTTTTATGTCAAAAAATCAACTAATAACCATGGATCGAGAAATCTCTAAAATATTGAGAATATTGTTCAATAAATGCATCTGATGTAGAAAATAGCTACACTGAAATAAATTCAATTGTTGAAGAGGTCTTCTAAAGAGTTAAAAATTTATTGAAGAAGATAACCAAGGTAAGAATTTCTTGATGCCGATCTCAAGAGTGAGAGTAGTCGTTGTGGTTGACTCGTGAAAAATAAGAATCCTTGATGAAATCTGTAAAAAGCAAAGCTCAATAAAACTTTGAAATTCTCATGTTGCTTGTAGGCCTTGAAATCTTTGATTTAATCTTCAAAAACCAATGTTAAAAGGATTTTGAAGGTATTGGTTTGCCTTTATTCCAAAAATCAATTTTGGGGTTGTTGCAAGATCAGGGTGTCCAGTTTTGTCCAGTTTATGCTGGACTGGGACAATTCTTGGACAACAAATTTGGGGGGAAAAGGTACTTCAAACGAGATCAAGAAACTAAAATAAAATACACATACACTCAAATTTACCCCCAATATAACTTAAATTAATATAAATTAGTCCAATTTATCAAAATTAACCAAAAATATGATAAAATAATTAAAAAAATGATCTTTCCATACTTAGAGTTATCTAACTTTTTTTCCATAGATGCACCAATACAAGTACACTAGTCCCTATAGGTTTTAGATGATTCACATCAAAAATGTAATTTTACTAATTAGATTATTAGTATTTGCAGGCCTTCTGATAGCCTCGAAGAATTTTAGAAAAGAGATCATTAAAAATCGAACCATTGGATTTGCAATTTTGACTAACCACCACATTCTACCAATGTCTCACTATCTACCACTCTTTTGATCTACAAGATTATGCATTTTTAAGTGGTGGTGATTGTGGGTGAAAAAAGTGGCATATATTATAACACTTTAAAGACCTTGAAATATTTAAAGAAAATAGACAAATAGCTTAAAAATTTCTCAAAAAATCAAGTTAAGCTCTATATTATGTGAAGATCTAAGATGCAAAGTGCAAATCTCATATGAGTTTATATGTGAAAGATATTAGCATTTTATGGAACCAGCCCAAATTTGGGACATGGTGTATACATTGACCTTGTACCTAAGGAAATGAGGACTTTTAACTATCTAATGCTTAATTAGATTATGCAACTATATTCCCAACTTTGCATGTGACGTTCCAACAAAAGAACTTGAAAGGAAATTCCTTCGTTAGCTAGGAGAGATTGGCCACTATCAGTAAATAAATGCTTGTTTTTTACTATTTACGGGGTGCCTGAGTGGACAAAACTGGGCACCCTGATCCTGCAACCACCTTTTGATAATACCCATTTTTACATTAATCCATTTTTTAAAATTTATTTATGTCTCGTGTATTTGGAAGCCTTTGAATTAATTTGAAGATATTGTAATATAAAGCCTTAAGTCTCTAAAACTCTGGTTATATATTTGAAATAATTAAAAGAGGAGATATAAGCTTAATAGAAAGCTTTTAGAGTAAAAACTTTAATGGTCTAAGGCTTTTAAATGTGGCCAAGCTTTGAGTTTTGAAGCTTTAAAGATTTTAAGTAAAGCTTATTGAAGTTTTATAAAAGAAGAAGAAATCGTCCGCCCGCTATCGCGCCTTGTGCTTGTCCCCGAATTGTGGGGGGGAAACGTTTTACTAAGCTTTAAGAAAAAGCTTTAGCCAAAGCTTATAATAAAGCTTTTGCAAAGAATCTTGTTTTGTTTTATTAAAAAAAATCGTTGTTTTTTTTTTTTTGGCCATCGCCGAATAGAAGGAAGAAATAGGTGTTGCGACAGTTGCGCCCTCTTGAGATCGCCGTACTTCCGCCAAGAGAGAAAATTTGGAGGGAAAAAATAAATAAATATATATATATATATAGGACTTTAATCTTCTTCCCTCTCTTGAAATCGGCGTAGCATGTTTTTCTTCATCAAGAGAGGATAATTTTCAAATCTTCGAGTTTGATAAAATTATATTAGCCGTCCATTACACAAATTAAGAGGAGCATAAGCTTAGTAATTCTGAAATCAGGGATTTGACCTCCTTAATTTGTTGATTCCATCCATACAAATGGATTAGTGAAATTAAAGTTGGTTTTGCAGTTTTCACAAACCCACTAATGGTTTTCCACCTTGCTTTACCCTTTGGGCAAAAGATTGAAAGGAATTTGTTGTCCAATTGTTAAAAGCAAGCCTCCTTGCAACCATACATAACCATAAATGTATTCTTCTTCAAATTCAATTGAAAAATTACCAAATTCACCTTTGCCTTTGTCTCTTTCTCCACAAGTCTTTGACTAGCTTCAAGAAGATTGAATTAAACCAAAGATCTCATACCACTGTCACACGGGACCCTTTTGTACTTCTTGAAGAAATAATTAAAAACTCACAAAATACATCAAAAATCAAAACAAAGACTTGAATCAATTTAATATCAAAGAGCATATCATAACATAAGACAAGAGAAATAGAATAACATCACCATCAAGACAAGATTGGGTGCAATCTCCCTCCCCCTGCATGTAGCTCCACTTCCACGACATGAGTATTTGGAGAATTGTATTCATAAAAATAGCCCAAGGAGCTAATAATAGAGGTGCGTACAAATTGGGCTTGCTTTTCCCACTTTTAAGTATAGCTTTACATAATATCAACCATATGAAAGTTCCCAAGGTTTGTACACAGAAAAGCCTTTGCCCAAATATAAATGCTATTAGGCCTTACACATGAAATAACTTTGTACACACTCACACATATATAATAACCTTGTGCACATTCACACATTCCATTAAGCCGATTCCTACACAAATTGAATCAAGCATATTTCTCTATGATTATTAATTCATCAAAAATATAAAAAAATATAGACCTGTAACACAAAATCTATAAATAATCAAGCAGGGATGCTTTTGGCGGGGCAATTGTTGGGACCCAATTTGGTGTTTCTCTCTTGCATATGTATTTTCTATTCAACATGCTTCTTGAGGTCCATGGTTTTCGTTTTCATCTCTACCTTATTCTTAGAGCTCAAAGCGAGCTCTATGCATAATGTAAGAACCCTTAATAAATACATAGAGATCAATGCAATGTGGAATTCTTTCAAAAAAAAGATTTGGGTTTAGAGCTTACTGTAAAAGAATGGAGAGCCTAATAAGTGTCAACCTAATCAAAGAAGTGTGATGAACTACAAGAAGGAAGTAAAATATAACAAGAGAATATTATTTTCATATGCTTGTTTTGCTAACAAGAGTCCTCTATGCATGCATAAAGTAATCTCATAGCACCTGAGGGTGTGGTATTTAGAAAAAGAGCATTGGGTTTCGAGTCTACCATGAGAGAATGGAGAGGGAGAACAAAGGCTGTACGAGTCCCAAACTCTAGTACCACCGTACCCTTCCACACAAGAAAGAATCTTATAGCTTAATGCCAAAATTTTTTGACTTGGTTAGAAGAAAATTTATTTGTTTGACTTGTTATTACAACTAGATTTTAAACATTTTAATATCTTATCTTAATTGAATCAAAATTACTTTCCCTACTATGAAATATTTCTCTTGTGCCCTTGGTCACTCAAACTCTAGGGAAAAAAAAATGTGATTTCTTTTCTTAAGTTACAATCATAGAGATTCTCATGCTTAAATAGAAATTGTCAAGAATGGAGATAACTCTCATCTTTATTTTTCTGAAGTTACAACCATGGAGGAGGCTATCATGCTCTATTATTAATTGTCAATAATGAATACTCTCATGCTGCAACACAAAAAAGTAAATAAATATGATGAGGACATGCCACATAGACTCTAACAAACATGATTCTTTGACAAAATAAAAATAAATGTACCCTAGGCTTCGTTTTAGTTTGCTTAGTGAAAGCAAAGTAGATTTTTGATGGGCCTATTGTCCTTACTCTCTCTCTTTGTCTCTCTCTCTCTTTCCTCTCTCAACTTTTTCCAATGCTTTCGCACCACTTTCCCATTCTTTCTCACGGCTTGTCATCCTCTCTAACGCGTATCTACAAGCAAGGTAAGGTTTGTTTTTAAATTTTTCTATGATATATATAGCATAGCCTATGAGCATCTATCTCTCTCTTTTTGTTTTCCATTGAACTATGACAAGAGAGATAATGATCTCATATTTTAAATTTAGATAATGTATGCTCTTGTCTTTTTCTCTCTTTTTTGTGTTTTATTTTGTCTTTTTTGCATGGAAGTGTTTACAAATAGAGTCTCTCCATTTCTCTCTATGGACATATCCACAACCAACAATGGAGTGAGTCTTTTTTTTTTTGGTTTTGTTACAAATAGGGTCTCTCGACGTCTCTCTCTACTATAAAAAGAAGTCCCACTCATCACATGGACTAGACAACAAGGGTGTAAGTCACCATCCTAGAATCGCATGTGGGAGAAGCACACCATGGAAGGTTGCTCAAGGTAAGGGGATAACCACATGGTCCACTACAAGAGCTTAAGGACATACCGACGCCAAAATACCGACGCAAATGTCGAACGTCGGTATGTCCGTCGTCATGTTGGAGGAGACAAGCATGGCGGGGTTTTTTTAAATTTTCGTGTCCCGTCGCGTATACCGACGCCTATACCGACGCTTATTCCGACACCTATACCGACGCTTATTCCGTAGCATATACCGACGTATATTCCGACGCATATTCCGTAGCATATACCGGCGCTCGTAAGTTTTTCACAGCCGAGAGCCTATTTTCTGGTTTTTTCGCAGAAGAAGCGCAAGTATACACGCGAAGAAGGTGCTTTCTCTCCCTCTTCTCTTTCTCTCTCTCTCCTCTTTTTTCCTCTCTCCTCTTTTCTCCTTCTTTCTTCTTTTCTCCTCTTCTCCTTCTCCTAACATGTTATTGCAATTGCTTTTAGTTTTTAATTTAAGAATTAGGATGTTTAGAGTTTTGTGTTTTTTTTGGCTCTCTATGCATGTTGAGATCTAGAGCTCTCTATGTATGCATAGATCTCCTAATGCATGCATAGAGATTTTAGAGTTTTGTATTAGTTCTTTTTCTTGTGTTTAATTTACTAATTAGTTTGTTTAATATTTTGTTTTGCAGCTCTTTTACCTCACCAATCTTTCACCAATTCTCTCCTTCAGCTTTGCAAAAAAGAGGTAGATCCTCTTTCGATTTTTCTTGTTTATGCTATTTTCTATGAATTTTTGCATCCCTGTTTCATGGTTTAGGGTTAGTTTTGGGTTCTTGTAAGCTTACACATAGGATTAATTTAATATCTATGCATAAAACTTATAATAAGCTTGCAATCTCTATTATCCATGTACGTAAAACAAGATCATGTTTATTACACCATTGGGTGATGGGATTAAGGGTTAGCATAGTGCATAAGGCATATAGCATAGAGCTTATGCATAAGTCTTGCATAGAGCGTATGCAAGAGACTTATGCATAGAGCGTATGCATAAGACTTATGCATATGACTTATGCATAGAGTTTATGCATATGGCTTATGCATAGAGCGTACGCATAAGACTTATGCATATGGCTTATGCATAGAGCTTATGCATAAGGCTTATGCATAGAGCGTGTGCATAAGGCTTATGCATAGAGCGTAATTGCATAGAGCGTAATTGCATAGAGCGTGTGCATAAGGCTTATGTGAAAGGGATTAAGGGTTAGCATAATAGTGCATAAGGCATATAGCATAGAGCTTATGCATAGAGCTTATGCATAAGTCTTGCATAGAGCGTATGCATAAGACTTATGCATAGAGCGTATGCATAAGACTTATGCATAGAGCATACGCAGGTAGACTTATGCATATGGCTTATGCATATGGCTTATGCATAGAGCTTATGCATAAGGCTTATGCATAGAGCGTGTGCATAAGGCTTATGCATAGAGCGTAATTGCATAGAGCGTGTGCATAAGGCTTATGTGAAAGGGATTAAGGGTTAGCATAGTGCATAAGGCATATAGCATAGAGCTTATGCATAGAGCTTATGCATAGGTCTTGCATAGAGCGTATGCATAAGACTTATGCATAGAGCGTATGCATAAGACTTATGCATATGACTTATGCATATGGCTTATGCATAGAGCGTACGCATAAGACTTATGCATATGGCTTATGCATATGGCTTATGCATAGAGCTTATGCATAAGGCGTATGCATAGAGCGTGTGCATAAGGCTTATGCATAGAGCGTAATTGCATAGAGCATGTGCATAAGGCTTATGTGAAAGGGATTGTTGAAATGCAATTGCAAATGCTTTGATTGTGGTTAACAAATGCTTATGCAAATGCCATGGTGAGGGCATTGTGAATTGTTGGTTTGTGTTGGAGCTTTTGGATGATGGATTGAGGCATGAGTCCATGCTTTATTGCTGAGTTCTAAATTGTAAAAGGGCATGAGTCATGCTCAATACTTGTAAGCCAACAAACTTGTTCTATCATTTGATATTATCCACATCATTTTGTACCTACACTCACCATTGCAACCACTTCAAGTTTCTATAGAATCTAGCAATGTGTGAGGGTACCTTGGCATTGGTTGGAGAGGCCAAGGGGAGAATGGCTTGAACTCTTTGTGCCGTGATTGCTTGGTAAAGCGGTACGAAGGGGGATTAGGTACACCGGTGTGAAGAAATGGCCTCAACCTTCACCTTGGAGGAAAACTCGGTGAAGGGGTAAGAAGAGCTTGGCCGGGAGATCGGCAAGCTTCAACGCGCGTCCTCAACAATCCTCACCATCGACTTTGTGGATGCATTTGGACAATGGGGCCCCTTTTCTGTCATATTGTGTGGATATTGCAAATGCATATGATCTTTCATGACATTGTGGGATACAAAGAGTATTGCGTACAAGTTTTAAGAAGTTGCATTTTTCATTTGAGATTTGGTTCCAATTATAAAGGAGACTCTGGCGGAATTTACAAAACCGTAATTCAGTCCTAGGGTTTTTGGGATTAGGTCCGAGCTTATGGCTTATGCATAAGACTTGTGCATAGAGCGTGTGCACATGGCTTATGCATAAGACTTATGCATAGAGCGTGTGCATAAGACTTATGCATATGGCTTATGCATAAGACATGCATAAGGCTTATGCATAGAGCTTATGCATAAGTCTTGCAGCCTTATTATGCAAGCTTATACTTATAATATGCATTTAGATTATTGCATAAGGCCTTTATAAACAGCTATTTATGAATAGAGATAGCTTCTCTCTCCATCCTTGTTCAAATTCTATTTAATTTTGTATGGAGAGGAGATAAGCTGATTTGTGTTTAATGAGCTGCATATACATGTTATCCTGCTAGATGGAGCCTCTCAATCTTGAAGAGAGAATAGCGTGTCCATGCATGCGATGTAAGTACCAAATCTATCGAAAACGAAGGATTTGCAACGAGCATGTTCATGACGCTGGCATATTTCCAATGGAGCGCTTGCAAAATTTACGGTTTCAATCGTACAACCAAGCAAGTGTGTAGCCGCATCTTGATAACATTGCGCCTGTGAATTCTCGTCCCCAACAAAGGATGAGGATATCGCAGGAGGGAGTGACAGATGGAGCTCAATTAACAGCACCCGAGGGAATGGAAGAAGGTCAGGAAATGGAAGAAGGTCCAATGGAAGAAATGTTGGATGCCTTCATCGAGCAACAAGAAGCTCTCTTCGAGGAGCATGAACATGAAGATCATCAACCATGACATTCTCAACGGTCAAATTATGAACCAGAGGAAGAGGCCATGCGTGAACTTGCACGCCTTCCATTATACAATGGTGCCAACATATCTGTATTGCGTGCATCTCTTACGATGCTAAATTTGCAGTCAGTTTTTGGATGGTCTAATACAAGTGTCACTGAACTATTCAAGTAAGGTCTTTTTTTGGAGATTACACCTACTGTTGAAATGTTAAATTATCAACTTGTATTTGAGAAAATCTTAATAGTAACGATCAGATATTGCCATACTTGCAGGCTTTTGAAAGATCAAATATTGCCCCCTGGCAACGAGATGCCTCCATCTCGTGCAGATGCGAAGAAGTTATTGAAATCCATAGGCATGGATTACAATAATATTCATGCTTGTCGCAATGATTGTTGCCTCTTCCGCCATGAATATGAGCATTTGCAAGAATGTCCCCATTGTGGCTCTAACAGATATAGAGAAGATGTTCAGGGGGAAGCTGTCCCGGTAAAGGTTCTCAGGCACTTTCCAATCATCCCAAGGATAAAAAGCATGTTCAGGTGCAAATCAATAGCAAGCTTGATGACATGGCATGCCACAACTCGATCCACAGATGAAGTGATGCGTGTGCCTGCTGACTCACCCGCATGGAGACACATTGAAGAGAAATGGCCGGCTTTTAAGGAAGAACCTAGAAACCTCCGTCTTGGCCTAGCAATGGATGGTGTAAACCCTTTTGGTTTAAGGAGCTCTTCATGGAGCACATGGCCTGTTTGCCTTGTGAATTATAATCTTCCGCCATGGTTAGCAATAAAGAAAGGTCATCTGTTGCTCTCATTAATAGTTCCAGGAAAGTACAAGGTGAAGAACATGGATGTATATTTGGCACCACTTATTGATGAGTTACGCACCTTGTGGAACGGAATTGAAGTGAAGGACATGTCAAAGCAGCAGAGTGGCCAAAGACTTACAACTGTGCAAGGTATTCTCATGTGGACAATGCATGATTGGCCTGGCTATGGAGAATGCTCAGGTTTGTCTATATCGGGTTACAATGCATGTCCTGTATGTGGTCCTCGACTTGATTCAAGATACTCAAAAGCATTACGAAAGAACGTCTACCAAGGACATGTTAGGTATCTTCCAGAAAATCATGAATTGCGGGATGGTAATCTAGGAAGACCTCCTCCAAGTGCATTGAAGGCAAGCGATTGGAAGATCAAATGGGAGGAATGTGGCAACTTGGCATGTCCTGGGATGAAGAGGCTCTCTTTCTTTCACCAACTCCCCTATTGGGGTGATCTCCTTATAAACCATTTGCTTGACCCGATGCATATTTTCAAGAATGTAGCTGACATTCTGTGGAAGACCATGACAGGAAAAAAGGATACTAAAGGCCAAAGGGATGACTTGGAAGAGATTGGTTGTATGCAAGAGTTGTGGGCTCGCACTAGACCCAATGGAAAGGTGCTACTTCCAAGAGCCCCATGGGTTTTTAGCAAGATGGAGGAACAACAAGTCAAGAGGACAATTTCAGAGTTTCGGACTCCTACAGGTTGTATGCATTGCTTGAAAAGTGCATTTACAAAAGATGATGATCTTAGTGGTCTCAAGAGTCATGATTGGCACAAGTTTCTACAATTTGTGCTACCCATAGCAATAAAAGATTGCCTCACTGAAGACATTAGAGCTACTATCTATAAGATTGGCACATTGGTGCGCTGGATTTCTTCAAAAGAGATAAAGAGAGACACTTTGGAGACAGCGCGTTTAAACTCCATAGAGGCAGTCTGCATGGTAGAGAAGTTTTTCCCTACAAGTTTATTAACAATCCAGATGCATCTGCTAGTTCATGTTGTAGATGAGGTTGCAGTTGCTGGAACAGTCCATTCAAGATGGATGTTCTTTTTGGAGAGGTTTATGAAGACATTAAAGGGATTTGTTCGCCAAATGGCTCGCCCAGAGGGTAGTATGTCAGAAGGGTGGCTGATACAAGAGTCCCTTGTTTACATCACTGAATATTTAAGTTCCTCAGATCCAGAGATACCTCGACTATGGTCTCAAGAGTCCAACAGGCGAGTCATTGGTGAGGAACCTCAAGGCCAAGGCATTAAGAGAAAGATGGATAACACTTTGAGAGAAAAAATCAACAAATTTTGCATCTTGAACTCTCATGTAATGGAGAAGTGGATTGAGACATATGAAGCTCTCAAGCGACAGCGAGTACAAGATCGTTTAAGTTTCAGAAGGAATTGCACTACAAGAAATCTCCCATATCCAGAAGGTATGCAAGCTCTTCCGGACTTTCCCACAGGTAGATGGCTAGAAGCTACAATTTTAGAAGCCAAACGTGCTGGTTTACCTATAACAGAGGAGGAGGAGGAGCTTACAAAAGGATGCGATTGGCATGTAAGTGTTTAAGTTCTACATGTCTCTCATTTTTTTCTCTACATGTCTCTGTGTTTGATTCTCCATCAACAAACTTTTTGTGCTATTTGTAGTATCACAAATATGGGGCGTTTTGGTCACATGGACGTCATTTTCGAGTAGAACGAATAGACCAAAGAAGAGCAACCTTTGATTGTGGTGTCACAGCACAGTTTGTTCAAGAAAGTCGTGCAAGTGCAAGTGATGATAACACAATTACTGGAATGCTTGATTACTTTGGAACCATTCAAGATATATTAAAGGTTGGCTTCAGAAGTTTTGAGTTGTTTATCTTTGATGTGAAGTGGTTCAAGGTAATCATGAATGGGCCACATGCAACTGTACGTAGAGACAAGAGTGGCCTCATCCAAGTGGACTCCACAAAGGTATGGACCGATCAGCAAGATACTTTTGTGCGCCCAGAGCATTGTTAGCAGGTTGTCTTTAAAGCGGATCCAAAAGATCCACGCTGGCTGTTTGTGGTTCAAGTCGCCCCCCGCAGTAAGCAAATTTTTGAAAAATTTGAGCTACAACAAGGTGATGTGGATGCACAGGGTAATGGAGAGCAGCAAGAACAAGCCGATATCAACAATGAAGAGGAGCAAGCAAATGAAGAGGAGCAACTAGAGCAAGATCCAAATGAAGAGGTGCAAACCAAGGAAGCTGAAAAACAAGTTGAGGAAGAAGACATAGATGATGAAGACATCCTTCATCAAGGGACTTTTAATGATGAGGGTGCTGAAATGTACATAGACATAGATCTCTTTGGGGCTACTGATCTTAATGAGGATGATAGAATAGATAATGATTTTTAAAATGATGTATCTTAATGATTATGCAAATAGTTATGACATATTTGTAATGGTTTTATGACATTGAAGGTCCATTCATTGTTTACCATTGTTAATGTTTACCATCATAATCACTACTGTAGGAGCAAGTTGATATAGTTTTACCAATGTTGTTTATCATTGTTAATGTTTATCTTATGGTTCTTTCATTCATTGTTTACCGTGTAATTTTCATTCCGTACAAGTTTGTCATATGGTTTTTTGTCCAACAGGCCATGGGTGACTCACCGCCCTACAACTACAGTCCAGATTTCTCATTTAATCCTACACCGCAGGGCATGAGTCCCCAGCAGTTATATGGTTTTCTTTCGTCCATGACTCCAGAGCATAGAGCCATGGCTCAGAGTTATTGGGGTTCTGGAGCAGGGACATCTGCCTCACCATCTGGCTTCCCGACGCCAGTTCCCACACCCGTGGGTACGACAGCAGCTCCCACACCTCATACCACACAGCCTTCCACTCCTCTTACAGCTCGATCTACCACCTCTTCACATAGACGGCGCTCACGTAGTAGGTCTTCAGGGGGAGGTTGTTGTGGTGGTAGTGCCACAGATGCTGTGACACCACCACCACGTGAGCGTCGTCCTTCGCTCTCATCTGTTGATAGCACACCCATAGGGTCACCTTCCACTCCCTGGGGTGCACATGACCATGACAACAGCAAGATTTACACAATTAGGGATGGGGCACCAATAATGGATAGTGCAGGGAAGGCAATGAAGACACGCATTCGACAATTGTGCACTATACAGTTTCATGACTCTGTCATGACTAAATGGGATCAGCAAGACAAGGGGAAGAAAAATTATATAAACACAAAGATAAAGCAAGAGTTCCAGCCATCTGACCCTATGAATGTCGTCTCTAATGAGTGGATACAGTATACAGCTCGCATTTTGATGGGGCATCGTAGGTCAAAGGCGAGGGACGCATTCAGAGAGGGGAAGGAGAAACCTGTTTGGCTAGATGACAGGGAGTGGGCAGCCATTGCTCAGAAGCTCACCGAGACACCAGACAGGTTTCAACAACAAAGAGAGGCGGCAAGGGCAAGACTCCAAACAGTAGGGGCTTCTCATCTCGGGAGTGGTGGTTACGAAACCATGCGCCATGAATTCGTAAGTGTTTGTAGCAATTTTATTTATTTAAATGTATGTATGTGGGCTAAATGTTGATTTTTAAAAGTTATAATTGTTAATCGTGTGTGCAGGAGTTGGCCATGAATTGCCCACCAAGTAGGCGAGAGGAGAAGTACGCTCACAAACATGGCCTTGTGGCCTTGTTTGAGATGCTTGAAGAAGAAGGAGAGACCGTCAATTGGGAGGCATTACCATGATGTAAGATGACCTTCAAACTAATGAAATATGATCAAAACATTCTTGAGTATTAATGTTTAATTTAATTTCTTGTTTGTCGATCAGGAAAATATGCAAACGAGCACGGTTGTTTTTGTGCTCTATTGTAGACAGAATGGTGCTGTCTGTTTGCTGTTGTTGATCCTGCTCATTGGCAGCTAGGCAACAGCCAGGCAGCACTATTCTGCCCCAAAAAAAATTTCTGCTACAGCGTCGGTATATGCCCCGGTACCAGCGTCGGTATATACATTGGTATAGATGCCGGTTTATGCCTCGGTATATAATCCGGTATAGACGCCGGTTTATCCGTCGGTATATAAGCCGGTATAGATGCCGGTTTAAGCGTCGGTATTACCCCCGGTGAGCGTCGGTATAGGCGCCGTTATATGCGCCGGTATTAACACCCGACCCTTATACCGACGCTACGGTTCCGACGCTTATACCGGCGCTTATACCGATGACGAGGCTTTTTTATACCCCGTTAAATAGCGCCAGTACAAGCCCCGGTATTAGGCTAATATGTAGTAGTGGTCATGTATCAAAGATATCAAAAAGGTGTACAAAATATCCCATAAGTGACTTATATAGTCACTTACTCCTAGGACCTTTCACACATGGGCTACCCATAAACCCAAGTCTATGCCCCATATCATGTGTCTAGGCCCTCATCCTACATGTGCAAATAATTTCCTACATTACAAACCATCCCCTCCTAAAATGATTTCAACCTTGAAATCAAAGGGTGTTCATGCAAAACAAACCAAAAATGACCCACAAGATGTGGAGTCATAGACCACAGTAAGTGCCAATAGTACATGATTCTATATAATGAGCCAAGTAACTGCAGCATCAAATGGAAACCCTCTAATGTGGATGCGCAAACAACATCAACATCAAAAGGTCCGTGTAGCTTTCATGGATCGAATGGAAATCGCCATGGACCAACTCTCAAGGTAGGCTCATTGTAACATACCTCCGAGATTAACCAAGTTATGATTAAATATAATCCTAAGTTTTGGATGCTACAGATTTCAGTAATGAATTTCAGCAGGTTTTTAGTGGTTTTTCAACACTAAAGATTCTAAGTGTTAAAATAAAGTAAAAATTCAAGATTGGTTTTTCAATTAGTTGCTATGCTCAAAGGACGCCTTTAAGTGTGTAGATGGACATGCAAATTGAAATTTGATAAAAAAGTAAAAAGTGGCCTATTTTTGGAGTCAACTTTTACAGACAACACATTTTAGTGATTCTGCCCGCGATGGATTGTAGACCGCATATATTCTGGTACTTTTAAGTATCCACCATTAGGAATTTTTGGGACCCAAAGAGGGCCTCTTGGATTAACTTTTGATTAGGAATGGACCAATAGGAAGAGGGCTGGGTGCACATTTTTGACTTCTTTGACCCTAAGGGGCCTAGGCTTTGGTTTGCTAATGGGACCTAATTACTACTCTTGTCCCCCTACCTTATGGGCCCAAACTTAGAGGTCCCCCCACCTAGAATCGCGCACATTAAAAACCCTAAAAATTAAAAATTTTTAATTTTTTTCCCAAAAGTGTGTTTTCCCTCTCAAACTTCCCCCCAACATACTCTAGGATTGGAAGGCTCATTTTGAACCTCTTTCTTCCTCTTCTAAGCTCTCCATTGCTGCAGAAACTCCATACCTCTTAAGCTCTCCCTCCTTGTCAAGCTCCCTCTCCCTCTTT
Source organism: Cibotium barometz (assembly GCF_041138505.1). Taxonomy (NCBI): domain Eukaryota; kingdom Viridiplantae; phylum Streptophyta; class Polypodiopsida; order Cyatheales; family Cibotiaceae; genus Cibotium; species Cibotium barometz. The sequence goes on along the minus strand of NC_141057.1, from coordinate 38,373,784 downwards.
CTTCCTTTTCTAAGCTCTCCATTGTTGCAGAAACTCCATCCCTCTCAAGCTCTCCCTCCTTCTCAAGCTCCCTCCCTCTCAATCTCCCTCTCTCTGTCTCTCTCTCTCAAGCTCCCTCCCTCTCAATCTCCCTCTCTCTCTCTCTCTCTCTCTCTCTCTCTCAATTTCCCTCCCTCCATTGCTGCAGAAACTCTATCCCTCTTTAGTCTACTCTAGGTTCAGGAAGCCTATTCTCAAACTCTAACCCTCTTTTAAGCTTTCCATTGCTGCACTGAAAACCCTAAACTTTCTCTCCTCTCCACTCCACTGTTGTAAAACAAGCTTTTCTTTTCCCTTCTTCTCTTTTCTTACCACCATGGCCTCTTCCAGTAATGTGAGAAGACCTAGGGAGAAGGTGGAAGAGCTTGTGCTGCATAACACAAGAGATGAGAATGGAGTTTGGGCTCCAAGAAGATGCAGGGTTGGGGCTTGGGTCTACATGCAGCCAAGCTCTAAGGGACCACATCGAGTGCGTCAACTGGGGAATATGCTACATCATTAGAAGGGGCAGCTACAAGGCTTCAAGCATACTAATAAGGAAGGACTGGTTGCCATAGTGCAACATGGGTATACCCTTGGAGACCTATACATTCAAGGCCAACGACCAAGGTTTCCTTCAAATTGTCAGTGTAACATAAACGCAGCATCTTATGCTTAAAGTTTAAGATGGTAAGTGATATCAAGACATCACTCAAGTTTTCAAAGGATCTAGGTCGGTAGGGCTAAATTGGTTTTATCCTTTACATGTTTTTGTGCACATATTCAATTCCATGCCAATGCACCAAACAAAAACAATGTATATTTGTAAAGGAGGTACGGTCTGACCTCATTCAAGGATTACTAGGAGAGGGTTGGGAGGTTAATGAGGGGTCACATCAAGGTGATGTGTACAAGTGCAATGTAGTAGATTCTACAGTCTTTCAGGTTCTTGAAAGCACGCTCTATTTTGGACATGCGTCTGCACTACCAAAGATGGATGCAAAAGCACGAGACATGGATCCCACTTCAAGTCTCAGAAGAAGAAATTATGCCTGTTGAGGTAGCTGTGATGATGCAAAATGGATGGATTGAGTGAGTGGCAGCAAGCAAGCATTGGAGCCTAGCAGACCTGCATCAACACTTTAGCATCATGGACTTTGACAATGTGGAAGAGTCAAGTTTCAAGTTGATGAGAAGAAAGGTATATATGATTCCACTACATGTCTAGAATTAACCTTCTAAGTTTACACTTTCTGGTTATTGTGACACTTTCTATAGTTTTACAGATTGGAAAGCGTAAGGAGGGGACAACCATGGTCTCAGAATCATGGTAAATGGGGGATCTTGAATTTTCAGCAGGCAGTAAGGTGCATAGCCCTACCAACACATAGTAGGCATGTGGAAGAGCTTGAAGATGAACTGAGTATATGGGAAAATAACCTCTGTTTTGATGCACGTGAGAGGGGCAAGAGTTTCTTCAGAATCGAGGTGAAGGCAATGACAAGCTTTCAAATCAACAAGGAGATGGAGATCAATATGAAGTAAATGTCACAAGAGGGGCAAAAAATGAAGACATTATAACAATTTTAGATTAGATGACATGCTTGTAATTTTGTAGCAGGCTCTTTTTTAACCAATCTTTACTTAACTGAAATCTTAATATTTTTGCAAATTATAATTTTTTTGTCTAGCGGTCTAGTGTGAAAAAGCACCAAATAAGGATGAGGCTAAGTCCTCGATTGACCTCTCTGCCCCCACCGGCACTTTGGCAAAAGAAGACATTGAGCAAGATTAAGAATCGTCCTTTCACAACCTAGAAACATTTGTAATTATGTATAGGAAAATATTTTGATTTTTCTTTTGATTACAGAGGGTGGTTGAAATTGACGCATTTGCTGGGAGAGGTGGCAGCAGGCAGAGACCAGGCCAAGGTCCATGGACATGATGCTGCATTGGCGCACTATCTTGGTCGACTTCCTATGGATGGCATCGCCATTATCCATAGGGACTACACCCCTCAATCTGCCTTCACTCTCTTCATTTTGAAAGCCCTCTCTAAGGTGCTCTGTGTAGCCTCTATGGCACAGAGCACCAAATGTATAGTTCTGATTAAAACATCCCTTGCCTTCAATGTTTTTGGTTCTGGATTTAGGGGTAAGCTTCTTGCTCGTATAGGTATAGCCAAAAGCATAGGCATAGAGGATCCTCAAGAAATAGCCTAATCACTCCTTGAGTACACTCTGCCCAATAACAAGAGAAGGAAGTTCAATATTGTAAGAAAGCTTTTGTAAAGATGATGTATCACTTCTTATTATATGAATACAATACAATTTTTGCAAACTTATTTTCATCAAGTATATCATTGTTTTTTCTAGTTTGTACCATCAATGTTTTTGTGAATGCATCAGAAATGACCCTGGGAGCCTGGGGGAGCAATGCCAGAACAGTGGGAATTTTGAGCTTGCACCGCTGCTGTAGAGCCCAAATTCGCACTGTTTTGGCACAGCTTCCCCAGCCCTTCAGGAGCAATTCTGATGCATTGGATGACAAATAATGTATTTTTACACATGATTAAAGGTATTTTTATCTTGTAAATTATTGTTTCTCATAATCAATGTACTCAACTTGATTATAAATGCATTAGAAATGATTTTGAGTGGCTGGGGGAGTAGTGCCAGAATAGTGCGAATTTTGAGCGTGCACCGCTGCTGTAGAGCCCAAATTCGCAGTGTTCTGGCATAGCTTCCCGAGCCCTCCAGAAGTAATTTTGATGCATTGGATGACAAATAATGTATTTTTACACATGATTAAAGGTATTTTTATTTTGTAAATTACTGTTTTTATAATTAATGTACTCAACTTCATTATAAATGCATCAGAAATGATCTTGAGTGGCTGAGGGAGCAGTGCCAGAACAGTGCAAATTTTGAGCCTGCACCGTCGCTCCTCCAGAGCCTGAATTCGCACTGTTCTAGCATAGCTTTCCCAGTCCTCCAAGAGCAATTCTGATGCATTAGATGACAAACAATGTAATTTTACACATGATTAAAGCTATTTTTATCCTATAAACTATTGTTTCTCACAATTAGTGTATTCAACTTCATTATAAATGCATGAGAAATGATCCTGAGTGGCTAGGAGAGCAGTGCCAGAACAGTGCGAATTTTGAGCCTGCATCGCCGCCTGCTGCTGCAGAGCTTAAATTCGCACTATTCTAGCATAGCTTCCCCAATCCTCCAGGAGAAATTCTAATGCATTGGATGATAAACACTATATTTTTACACATGATTAAAGGTGTTTTTATCTTATAAACTATTGTTTCTCACAATTAGTGTGCTCAACTTCATTATAAATGCATCAGAAATGATCCTGAGTGGCTAGGGAAGAAGTGCTAGAACAGTGCAAATTTTGAGCCTACATCGCCGTTGTAGAGGCCAAATTCGCACTATTCTGGCACAGCTTCCTCAGTCCTCCAGGAGCATTTCTGATGCCTTGGGTGACAAAATGGCACATGATAGACACTCCATGTTAAACAAACATGATGACACTGAGACATTGTAAGAGAAACTTAAAATTTTAATTATTAGAAGGTTACAAATGAAAGCCAGATAGGCTTGTTGCTTCAAAAAAAAGGTTAACATCTAAGATCTCTAGATCGTGTCTCGCTCGCCTCGAATGCACCGAGCTAGTTGCATGTCCTTGGCAGATATGGTAATCCTCTTTGCGTGTATTGCAAGGAGGTTGGTGTCTTCAAAAAGCCCAACAAGGTAAGCCTCGGAGGCTTCTTGCAATGCTTCAAGGGCAATCCCCTGCACACGGAACTTTGTTCTATATTGTTGGAGAATCTCCTTCACTATGCAAGCGAAAGGGGCTCTGATAAAACTTGATTTCTTGTAGAGCCCTATGCCCTTGGCACATCATGCACTTGCAGGAACCTCCTCTTGGTCTCTCTCATAGTCTGAATCCTCCTCCTCCTATTGCTGTGGTACCTATGTATCAAGCTCCTCTCGGGTAGGTAGGGGACCCTGTCCTGGTAGTAGGGTCTTGCCAGCTATGGTGCTGCGCAATGTAGGAATGTTTTCACCAACCTAGTCGAACTGCTCATCATCAGCCTCTCTGTCTTGATCTCTGGGGTGGCTTCATTGTGGGGTCTTCTTCACATGCTTGCTTCCACTAGAAGGGCCTGCATGTGTGTGCATTGGTGTTGTTGTGGGAGGAGGGTTGGACTTTGGTGATCCCATTGGGCGTGTCATAGAATCCAAGGGGTCACTCTCTTTCGTGGTGTAGCCAGTATGTGGTCGTTGGGTGCCTTGCACTGTGTTTTGTGAAGGCATGGTAACACGTGCGGTGTTCTTTGTGCGTGCCATATCCATGTACGACTATGCTAACGTGGTGATGTGCTGGTGTCCTTACGTGGGTGTCTATGTAGATCTTGAGCTCAAGCTCTCTAAAAAAGTGAAATGAAAATGAAGTGAGAGAAGGAACTATTAATAGTTTTTTTAAGGGAAAAAAAAACCTAACTAAACTTATTTTCTTAGCCTTATTACATCTAGATTTATGCTGGTGCATGCACAACCCAATGCCTCCCTTGTCTCCTCATTCGTGCACGCCAAGCACCATGCCTATGGGGAGCATTGGTCTGTAACCATTCAAGCTGAGCATGACTTTTTGCAGCCTTGCGTGCCTCTTGTGCAAGCTTAGATTGTTGGGCCCACTCCCTAACCAATACCCTTCTAAAGGTTGTGCGATAAAACCAATTGAACATCTAGACTTGTAGATAGTTTGTACACGAACTATCCTCCTACAAAAGCTCCACCTCCATGTCTTGTATTTTTGAAATAAATCCCTCTTGCTTTATAATGTGATTTCTCCATCCCTTGGGTACTCGACATGTCGAGCGATCCACACTTGTTCTCATGAAATATACACTATGCGCATAAACTATGTGCTGTACACATGACAATAGAATTTAATTAGAAAAAGTCAAGGTTAAAACACCAGTTTATTTTTTTACTGTACAACTCACCATATAGTGTGTTACTTTACTCTCTCCCCAAGCACATAACACACTTTTGGTGAATTCTATGATATGTTGTTGGAATGATACTCGTTCTTGGGCAGTTCTGCTACTTTGATTCATAATGCGAACCATGTTATTGAAATTTATCCAAAGCTATTTGTGCATATTTACAAGAGCTGGCATTGGACAATCTACATTTGTGGTGATTGCACACAGGTCTCTCCAGAGTCCCCAAGTATTCTTTGAATTCTCTATGTTTGCTGGCTTCTCCAAAAATCTCCTTGCCTTTGATCCAATCATGGAGACCTTTTGAGCAACCTCGTATGACATACAAGAGGCCTGCTTATTCACTGATGATGTTTTAAGTCCTTCTTGACATTGTAAAAGGTTGAATTGTGATGCTTGCAATTGAGATTGGAGAATATGGGTTTGCCAAGCTCCACTTGTAGTCAATCTTCTGCAGTATCCTAACAAGCCAAGCTCTCCTTCACCAACAAATTGCATAAAAGATGATAAATTGCGGAAAGGAGGGTTTGCTCTTAGTGGAGGGTCAACTGGATAGAGATGCCCATCAACCCAAAAGATCTACATTTTTCTCCTTAGCTATCCTACGAGCTTGGAAAGATTGTGCATCAGTAGGATGGGTTTTTTTAGAGCTGCCATACTCTTCAGGAATACGAATGTGTAAATCAACCTTCTGTTTTCTAGCTTCACAAGGGACTACACACACAGCTTGCAAAGGCTTCATAGCTAAGCAAAGGAAGAAGCTAAAGCAGAGAGATCCTCAGAGGGAGAGAGAGAGAGAGAGAGAGAGAGAGAGGGAATGAGTAAGAGAGACTGTTAAAACTTTGCTGTTGCACGTTTAACACAAATCCGTTTCTCTAAGTAGAAAATGATATTTTTGATATACAAATATACTAACATGGAGTTTTTCATCAATAAATTACATTTATGAGAAAAATTAAAAACTAATAATTTTTGGGGTTCCCACAATTTTGAGATCTCATGGATGTAGTGATTCCTGACCAGTTAGTTATGTTTATGGGGTTGTGGAGACCTGACAGTTAGTTATGTTTATGGGGTTGTGGGGACCTGACAGTTAGTTATGGATGTACTGGCTCCTGATAGGCTTCTGACGTGACCCTTGAATTACAAGCTTTTTGGAGGAAAAAAATATTTTCATCATATATATTGGTTGGGTGGTGTTTTTTCCACCTCAAAATGTAAAAAAATAAAAAATAAAAAATTTTCACTTTTTGGGACCCATCTAAATACAAGAATGTTTTGCTGATGTGGAAAGGACATATGCTGGGGGTTAATGAGAAAGGAGATTTCAAACTGACAAGAAAGATTCAATTTGTAGAGAGTGAAGATAAAAAATTCAAAAAGTAAGAGAGAAAGTATGAGAAAAGTCAAAAAGTAAGAGAGAGAGAGTATGAGAATATTCCCTTTAAAAAGTAAAAGTAGGGGGGTATGGCTGATGTGGCAAGGCAAAAAATAGGAGTTATCATAGCCTGTCTCCCTTAAGCGCAGCTTTTTAAGCTCTAATCCCTTAAAATTAGGAATCCTTAGAAGGCCCTTTTTGGGTCCAAAAAATTCCTAATGCACAACTAGTATCTGTTAACTATGTGCGAAGTTATACCTGTTGCAAGTTGTAGCCCTGATAGCAGATCTGAGAGGCTTGCCAAATCTACAAATAGCTCTTCCATAACTTCTAGAGAGTGGATATGGATTCCAAATCAATCAAGACATCAACAAATATATCGGGGAAGTACACAAACACTCTTTCTATTATTTTACTTTAAATTCTTTTGAGATTAAATAACACCATATTGGGGAATATGGAAATTTCCCACAAGTTTGGGATATGTGGTCAAAACTTTGGATTTTCCATAACTTGAATACCATTAATCCAAAATGAGTGGTTCATGGCTCTTTAGATCCCATTTTTCAAGCGCTTTCCAATGATAGGTCACATTATAGGGCTTTGAGAAACCTACAAACATGTTATCTATGTCCCCCTTTTTTAGAATTCAAAAATGGGAATTGGGAGATTCCCAAATTCTCTAATATGGTGTTAAATAAATATATCGAGAATAAGCATGTATATGGGAGAAACTGAGTCGATATATGGCATGCTTTACCATGGCAATGATGGGTAATCATTGCGAGAAGAGGAGAGGGGGGGTTTCCCCGCTAAGAGATATTGTTGATTGCCTTAGTCCAACTCATAGAATAAACACTTTTGGAGTTAAAGAATTAGAAGATAGAATATTTAACTAGTTTGTGACTAGATTTTAGGTATAACCTTCATTAGGGAGACTGTTTTGCAAAGCATTTATCTTTCCATGTGTTTAGAATCAGATTTTGACATAAAGAAAAGTTTTAGATGATAGAAAACTCTACAATAGTGTATGAGATGCTAGAAAGGTAAATCCCTTTCGTTTTTGAGTTATTTGACTATAAAGTGGGGCACTTGGCTGTTTTTTACAATTTTATGCTGAAAACACAACTTTGGCCATTTTGAATGCTCTTAAAGAGACCTTAGAACTCATTTTTAGAGAACCACACTGAGACATGCTTTATAGAGCATTAGAAGTCCTAAAACTTGAAGTTTTAACTTTTCTCTAATTCTAAATAGATTGAAAGATATTACTCTCCCAAAGAGACCAGTTATTAGGTTTTGCCTTAGAAATTGCTATCAAGATTGACTATCTTATCTATATAGACTGGATGGACTAACGCATAAGCATAGCTAAGACTTAGCTATAGTGAGTAGAGATGACCTTGCTCGTTAGAACATGATAATTGATTATGTTAAAAACAAGGATTCCCATGTGACTTAAAAGATAAGGAGAAGTTAAAGACTCTTTAAATTAAAAGCTTGTTTTATACTTGAAATTGATTGTGATTTATTTGAATATGAATGCCTTGAAAGATTATGGACTAGAGATGATTGTGAGATGATATGTATGAGTTATGATTGCTTTGTTTTGAGATGAATGATTGATCTGCACACATACATAGAGGATAATCTTCAGTATTGTGAAACTATTCAAGATATTCTTGAGGTTGGGTTCAGAGCTTTTAGTCTATTAATCTCTGATGTCAAATGGTTCAAGGTGATATATACAGGTGGCAACCGTGAACAAACATCTAAATGAGTTTTTAAAAATTGATTCCACCAAGTCTTGAAACGATTAGAAAGATACTTTCGTACCACCTCAACACTTTCAACAGGTTAGTACTCAACCCAACCAATCACTGATAAATCTTGATGTAGTATAATAAAAGTGTAACCCCTTTGCTTTGTGATTTTAGGTTGTGTTGCATGCCGATCAAATTGATCCCAAAGTGGTATGTTGTACAAGTTTCCCCTGGTTCAAAACATATCTTTCAACATCAAGATGTTGACGCCGAATCCCTAGAAATGGTGCAAGTACTTATTGGAAGAAGATGATAACAAAAATGAAGAAAACAATTTAGAGAACATGGATCAAGAGAACGAGGAATATTAATCCGAAGACGATAATGATAGTGATAGTGATAGTGATAGTGATAGTGATAGTGATAGTGATAGTGATAGTGATAGTGATATGGAACCCCATATTTTCATTGATCTTCCATTAGATATATACATTGATTAAGCAATAAAAATGGATTTATCACAAGATGGGATAGATTCACTATTTCCCTTTAAAAGTTTGAACTATCTTCAATTTTGATTACTATGTTTAGTGAAATTACAGTGTAGCAACGAAATTTCGCTACTATAGTTTGTTGAGTAGTGAAATTTCTGCTATTGTCACTTATAATGAACTAGCAATGATCACTCATGGCATGGAGTGATAACATGGGTGTAGGAGCACCATCCATGAGAGCAAGGAGAAGGGAAAGATTACCATATGCAAGCTTGGTAGCTTGTAATTTGGATTAGTATGAGTTAATTATGATTAGCAATTCACATTGGCCTATATACCATGGCCTCTGTTTTACACATAATTATTAGTGCCCACTCCCGGGGGGTCACTTATAAATATGTAAGCATAGCACGTGGGTTCAACAGAAGGGATTCTTAAAATCTCCCTTTTTTACACATTTTTTACATACAGAAGGGTACCCTTTAAAGGGGGTAGTTACAAGTTACATAGAAAAGGGTATGTTTTATTCATGAAAATTTTACAGATAAGGGATTTTTAAAATAGGCCTTGAACGCATGTGATACAGATGGTTTACTTATAGTGAACCCCCCTGAGTGTCCATTGTACTTGGCCTTTGGCCCATAAGCCTATGTCCCATACTTACACTTGGCCCTTTAGCCCAATACAACTTATTCTTGGCCCTTGGCCTCATATTTGCAATTTGTGTCAACTGCTTCATTAAAAACCATCCCCACCCAAACATGTTTTGTCCTCAAAACATGCTCAAAATAGAAACATAGTATGGATGGTTTGCATAAGCATCAACATGAATCACTTAACAATTCTTTGCATAAGCATCAACATGAATCACTTAACAATTCTTTGCAAAAGAGCATGATTTGAGCCTTTTAGACCTCCAAAACTTTATAGAATCCTCCCTAAATGTCAATCATGGCTAGGAAGTGTATAGGTCAATTGCATCCATTTGAACCTCTTTTATGCTTCATAATAGTAAATTATATCAAGCTATTTTTTAAAGTTTTGACTTAGTAATACACCTTGGATGCATCAAAAAGGTGTTTTTTTAACTATTTTGACTCAAGAATAAAACTCGGATGCATCAAAAGGTTGTTCCATCTCCTCTAACATAGAGGTAGGGTGCCATGTTGCTTCTTCATCTTGAGGTAAACCTTTCCACTTGACAAGTTATTCACGTAAAGTGAAATTGCACAACACCTTCTCTCTTTCTCCCAACACTTTCTCGAGAATGTACTCCACCATGCCATCTTCACTCATGGGTGGAAGCTCATTAAATACTTGCACCTTTGTCCCAACACATGCCTTCAAATGTGATACATGAAAGACATCATGTAAGTACCAATTGATAAGCCACTTCACCAACCCTTCTCAATACTTAGTATGGTCCATACTAATGGTGTTCAAGATTTGTGTTGGTACTACCTTTGTCCCAACACATGCCTTCAAATGTGATACATGAAAGACATCATGTAAGTACCAATTGATAAGCCACTTCACCAACCCTTCTCAATACTTAGTATGGTCCATACTAATGGTGTTCAAGATTTGTGTTGGTACTACCTTTGAGAGATCCATTTCTAGTCTTAGGTATCGTCAAGAACACAAAGTCCCCTTCTTTGAATTCCAATGGCCTTCAATGTGCATCTTCATAATGCTTCATCTTCTCTTGAGAGTTCTCGATGTGCATGTTTGAAAAAGAGTTTGCATTATTTCCACTTCCTCTCTTGCATATGGATTTGCATTCTCTTTCTTGAATGCTACGATTGGTACATGCACCTTGTGACCATAAATAGCCTCAAAAGGTGACATTTCAATAGTACCATAATAGGTGCTATTGTAGGCAAATTTTGACCCTATCGGTTTGACCATCGGTTTCCGGATGATAGGCCGTAGTAGGAGTCAACTTAGTGGCCATGCTATCAAACAATGTACGCCAAAATGTGCCATAAACCTCACATCTCAATCACTCACTATTTTTTACGGCAAACCATGCAACTTGAACACATTTTACATGAATTGGTGTGCCCCATAGATGCCATGTGTCTAACTTTTGCTAGTACATAATGGGTAGCTTTTGTCAACCGATCAACTACCACATAAATGCTATCTCATCCCCTCTTGGTAGAAGTCAAGCCGGTAATGAAATCCATAGCAATATGCATCCATTTACCCTTTGAAATAGGTAAAGGTTGAAGCAAACCACCGGACTTGTATGTGGGATTCTTCTTGAGTTTATAAGGCATACACTTAGCAACATATTCTTTGACTTCTCTCCATTGGCCTTTCTAATTAAAACTTTTCCTTATGGCATCAGAGGTTTTGAACAAACCCAAATGTCCCACCATGGGAGTAGAATACATCTCATCCATGACCTTTTTTCTTGAAGGATGAGTGAGTTAAAAGATACACCCTTTCCTTGTGATAGAGGAGACCATTTTGTAACTGAAACTGAGGTAAATCATCATAAACACCATGCTATAATTTTTGCACTATTTGTGAAGCTTCATCAACAAGCATATATTCCTCAGGAATCTCTTCAATCCAATCATTATGCACTTCCGTGGTGGCTGACATAGATATCTCGATCGAGATAATGTGGTGGCGGTGACATGTAATGGTGACATGTAATGGTGACATGAATGATGACTGGAAACCCGAACCTTCTAGCATGGCATTAGTTGGCATCTCGATCGAGATATGTCGATTTAGGCTTGGGAGGCACGTGTCGTGTTTTAATTCACGGGGCTATCACGATCGAGGTACTCCGCCCGAGATGCATGGATGTCCCAATTTTAGAGAGAGTGAACGAAAGTGAGTACCCTCATCTTGCAACCTCCCCCCCGGCAACGAGATGCCTCCATCTCGTGTAGATGCCAAGAAGTTATTGAAATCCATAGGCATGGATTACAATAATATTCATGCTTGTCGCAATGATTGTTGCCTCTTTCGCCATGAATATGAGCATTTGCAAGAATGTCCCCATTGTGGCTCTAACAGCAAATACAGAGAAGATGTTCAGGGGGAAGCTGTCCCGGTAAAGGTTCTTAGGCACTTTCCAATCATCCCAAGAATAAAAAGCATGTTCAGGTGCAAATCTATAGCAAGCTTGATGACATGGCATGCCACAACTCGATCCACAAATAAAGTGATGCGTGTGCCTGCTAATTCACCCGCATGGAGACACATTGAAGAGAAATGGCCGGCTTTTAGGGAAGATCCTCGTAACCTCCGTCTTGGCCTAGCAATGGATGGTGTAAACCCTTTTGGTTTAAGGAGCTCTTCATGGAGCACATGGCCTGTTTGCCTTGTGAATTATAATCTTCTGCCATGGTTAGCAATAAAGAAACATCATTTGTTGCTCTCATTAATAGTTCCAGGAAAGTACAAGGTGAAGAACATGGATGTATATTTGGCACCACTTATTGATGAGTTACGCACCTTGTGGAATGGAATTGAAGTGAAGGACATGTCAAAGCAGCAGAGTGGCCAAAGACTTGCAACTGTGCAAGGTATTCTCATGTGGACAATGCATGATTGGCCTGGCTATGGAGAATGCTCAGGTTTGCCAAAGGGATGACTTGGAAGAGATAGGTTGCATGCAAGAGTTGTGGGCTCGCACTAGACCCAATGGAAAGGTGCTACTTCCAAGAGCCCCATGGGTTTTTAGTAAGATGGAGGAACAACAAGTGAAGAGGACAATTTCAGAGTTTCGGACTCCTATAGGTTGTATGCATTGCTTGAAAAGTGCATTTACAAAGGATGATGATCTTAGTGGCCTCAAGAGTCATGATTGGCACAAGTTTCTACAATTTGTGCTACCCATAGCAATAAAAGATTGCCTCACTGATGACATTAGAGCTACTATCTATAAGATTAGCACATTGGTGCGTTGGATTTCTTCAAAAGAGATAAAGAGAGACACTTTGGAGACAGCGCGTTTAAACTCCATAGAGGCAGTCTGCATGGTAGAGAAGTTTTTCCCTACAAGTTTATTAACAATCTAGATGCATCTGCTAGTTCATGTCGTAGATGAGGTTGCAGTTGCTGGAACAGTCCATTCAAGATGGATGTTCTTTTTGGAGAGGTTTATGAAGACATTAAAGGGATTTGTTCGCCAAATGGCTCGCCCAGAGGGTAGTATGTCAGAAGGGTGGCTGATACAAGAGTCCCTTGTTTACATCACTGAATATTTAAGTTCCTCAGATCCAGAGATACCTCGACTATGGTCTCAAGAGTCTAACAGGCGAGTCATTGGTGAGGAACCTCAAGGCCAAGGCATTAAGAGAAAGATGGATAACAATTTGAGGGAAAAAATCAACAAATTTTGCATCTTGAACTCTCATGTAATGGAGAAGTGGATTGAGACATATGAAGCTGTCAAGCGACAGTGAGTACAAGATCGTTTAAGTTTCAGAAGGAATCGCACTAGAAGAAATCTCCCATATCCAGAAGGTATGCAAGCTCTTCCGGACTTTCCCACATGTAGATGGCTAGAAGCTACAATTTTAGAAGCCAAACGTGCTGGTTTAACTATAACAGAGGAGGAGGAGGAGCTTACAAAAGGATGCGATTGGCATGTAAGTGTTTAAGTTCTACATGTCTCTTTTTTTTTCTCTACATGTCTCAGTTTTTGTTTGTCCATCAACAATCTTTATGTGCTATTTGTAGTATCACAAATATGGGGCGTTTTGGTCACATGGACGTCATTTTCGAGTAGAACGAATAGACCAAAGAAGAGCAACCTTTGATTGTGGTGTCACAGCACAGTTTGTTCAAGAAAGTCATGCAAGTGCAAGTGATGATAACACAATTACTAGAATGCTTGATTACTTTGGAACCATTCAAGACATATTAAAGGTTGGCTTCAGAAGTTTTGAGTTGTTTATCTTTGATGTGAAGTGGTTCAAGGTAATCACAAATGGGCCACATGCAACTGTACGTAGAGACAAGAGTGGCCTCATCCAAGTGGACTCCACAAAGGTATGGACCGATCAGCAAGATACTTTTGTGCGCCCAGAGCATTGTGAGCAGGTTGTCTTTAAAGCGGATCCAAAAGATCCACGCTGGCTATTTGTGGTTCAAGTCGCCCCCCATAGTAAGCAAATTTTTGAAGAATTTGAGTTGCACAACAGGGTGATGTGGATTCACAGGGTGGTGGGGAGCAGCAAGAACAAGCCGATATCAACAATGAAGAGGAGCAAATGAATGAGGAGCAACTAGAGCAAGATCCAAATGAAGAGGTGCAAACCAATGAAGCTGGAAAACACGTTGAGGAAGAAGACATAGATGATGAGGAAAACATGTTGAGGAAGAAGACATAGATGATGAGGACATCCTTCATCAAGGGACTTTTATTGATGAGGATGCTGAAATGTACATAGACATAGATCTCTTTGGGGCTACTGATCTTAATGAGGATGATAGAATAGATGATGATTTTTAAAATGATGTATCTTAATGATTATGCAAATAGTTATGACATATTTGTAAATATTTTATGACATTGAAGGTGCAAAGTGATATGGTTTACCATTGTTGTTTAGGAAAGTTAATGTTTGTCATATGGTCCTTTCATTGTTTACCATTGTTAATGTTTACCGTCATAATCACTAGTGTAGGTGCAAATTGATATGGTTTTACCATTGTTGTTTATCATTGTTAATGTTTGTCATATGGTTCTTTCATTGTTTACCGTGTAATTTTCATTTCACACAAGTTTGTCATATGGTTTTTTGTCCAACAGGCCATGGGTGATGACTCACCGCCGCTTGACTACAGTCCTGATTTCTCATTTAACCCTACACCGCAGGGCATGAGTCCCCAGCAGTTATATGGTTTTCTCTCGTCCATGACTCCAGAGCAGAGAGCCATGGCTCAGAGTTATTGGGGTTCTGGAGCAGGGACATCTGCCTCACCATCTGGCTTTACGACACTAGTTCCCACACCCGTAGGTACGACAGCAGCTCCCACACCTCATACCACACAGCCTTCCACTCCTCTTACAGCTCGATCTACCACCTCTTCACATAGACGTCGCTCACGTAGTAGGTCTTCAAGGGGAGGTTGTTGTGGTGGGATGCTGTGACACCACCACCATGTGAGCGTCGTCCTTCGCTCTCATCTGTTGATAGCACACCCATAGGTTCACCTTCCACTCCCTGGGGTGCACATGACCATGACAACAGCAAGATATACACAATTAGGGATGGGACACCAATAATGAATAGTGCACGGAAGGCAATGAAGACACGAATTCGATAATTGTGCACTATATAGTTTCACAACTCCTTCATGACTAAATGGGATCAGCAAGATAAGGAGAAGAAAAATTACATAAATACAAAGATAAAGCAAGAGTTTGAGCCATCTGACCCTATGAATGTCGTCTCTAATGAGTGGATATAATATACAGCTCGCATTTTGATGGGGCATCGTAGGTCAGAGGCGAGGGATGCATTTAGAGAGGGGAAAGAGAAACCTATTTGGCTAGATGACAGGGAGTGGGAAGCCATTGCTCAGGAGCTCACAGAGACACCAGAGAGGTTTCAACAACAAAGAGAGGCGGCAAGGGCAAGACTCCAAACAGTAGGGGCTTCTCATCTTGGGAGTGGTGGTTACGAAACCATGCGCCATGAATTCGTAAGTATTCGTAGCAATTTTGTTTATCTAAATGTATGTATGTGGGCTAAATGTTGATTTCTAAAAGTTGTAATTGTTAATCGTTTGTGTAGGAGTTGGCCATGAATCGCCCACCAAGTAGGCGAGAAGAGAAGTACGCTCACAAACATGGCCTTGTGGCCTTATTTGAGATGCTTGAAGAAGAAGGAGAGACCGTCAATTGGGAGGCATTGCCATAATGTAAGACGACCTTTAAACTATTGGTATATGATCAAAAGATTCTTGAGTATTAATGTTTAATTTAATTTCTTGTTTATCTGAAAAATAAGAAAACGAGCACGATTGTCTTTTGTGCTCTATTTTAGATAGAATGGTGCTGTCTGTTTACTGCTGTTGAGTCCTGTTCATTGCAGGCAACAGCCAGGCAACACCATTCTGTCTAAAATTTTTTTTTGCTGTAGCGTCGGTATATTCCCCGGTATAGGTACCGGTACAGGCGCCGGTATAGTTGCCAGTATATGTGCCGGTATAGACACCGGTATAGGTGCCGATGTAACGTCGGTATAGACACCGGTATAGGCGCCGGTATTATTCCCCGATGCTTATATTGACGTCGTCGTTCCAGCGCAGATACTGACGTTTATACCAACGACGGGGCTTTTTTAGACCCCGTTTAATGACGTCGGTATAAGCGCCGATATTAGGCTATCATGTAGTAGTGACTAAAGATGCAAATTTTAACTTTGCAAAAAGCTCTTTTAGTGGCACCTCCTGCTTCTACCAAAGAAGTTTCTCTATCATTTGCACCAAAAGTGCACGACGATGAGAAAAAGGAGAAGAGTCAGGAATGTGTAGATGCCTGGATCAATAGGTGGACTACACATTTTTCCTTTCATCTATTCATAGATGCATAAAATCTACAAATGGCACAGGGTTTATTTGAAAGGAAAGACATTAACTTGGTGGAAGGATCTCAAAGATGACTCCATTCCCACCACTTTGAAAAGTTTTGAGGAAAAAATATTTTGTCCAACTAGAGGATGAATTCGAAATAACTGCCAAGCTTGTTAAAAATAGCACGAGAAATCAGACTTTTGACAATTATGTGCAAAAATTTAGACAATTGGTTGCCAAAGCCAAATCTGATGATCATACCTTGTGTGGATTTTCATCAATGGTCTAGCTCGTGATTATCATTACAAGGTTAAGAAATGCAAGGTCAAAATGACTGAGGATGCTATTCAGGCAACTGAGGTTTTTCATAAGACTATGGTTGGTGCCAACACTTCAAAACCATCATCTAATGAAAAGAAATCCACGTTCAATTTTTAAATAGTGGACAAAAAAGAAAGTTGGTTTTCACACCAAAACAATTTTTTTTTCACAATGCAAGCAAGAAGCAAAACTTTGTTGAGCAAGGATAATATCACATGTTTCAAATGCAAGAAAAAGGGACACATGAAGAAATTATATCCTTTGAATGGAGCTACAACACCTTCGGCGCGTGGACAAAAGGTGGCTCCAAAGAAGTTAATATATTTTAGAAATCTGTACACATTACAGAAATTCAAGGTAAATTTTTTGAAGTCAATATTATGCATCTTAAAGGAAGCCAATGTTCAGATTCTACTTTCAGTAAAGACGTTTTTAGTCCAAACTAATTATTTCGTGTTTACGGATCAATAAATGGATATCAGGTTCATATTTTGTTTGATCCTGGTAGTACTCACAATTATATTGACAGCATTGTGGTATAGAGGATGACACTCGAAACCACACAAAATGATCACATATACAAGGTGAGGATGGATGGAGGACAAGTCCAATTCTGGGACAAGAAGGTGTCAAAACTACCGTTAGATATTCACTTTGTAACGTACTCATATGTACGTATTTTAGATCCATTTGATTCGGTGATTTTTAGCATCTATATTCAATGTTAAAAAGTAAGAAATACTTAGAGGACATAAAGGATTAATTTTGGTCACAAATCTAGTAATTTAGATATGTTAATTTCGGGACTTTTTATGCATGTTTTGTGGTGTCATTTGTATGTGATTTCTATTCTATACTTAACCATGTTAGATAATGTATAGGAGGGTCATAGTGTGTGGTTTAACCTAAAGGAAACTCATATGGGGGTTTACATAATAAATATAACCGCAACGAATGCCCGAAACGGGGCCCGGACACCAATTTGACCCTTAATTTTTAGTAACGGCCTCACATGAGGGTGTAGATAACTTTATTTGTCAGAGAGGTGAATTAAAGAAAGTTAGTTCATCATAAGACAAATAAAGTCCGTGTTCAGATAATTGGAAGATTCCGCATAGGGTGGCCGGTATTCACGAAACAAATCCGACACCACTTTCCAATTGAATGAGAAGTCTAATTCTCCGATTGAGTTGAATGAGAAGCTATAGGAAACTTTTGATACTTTGAAATATAAAGTTTGAGATGCTCCTATGTTAGCCTTACCAGATCCTAGTAGGACTTACATTGAAGAGATTGACGCTAGTGATTTTTCAATAAGCACAGCTTTGTTCCAGGATGGGAAGCCTCTGGCCTTTGGGAGTAAGAAACTCAACGATGCACGTACTAGGTACCCAGTTCAGAGAAAGAGTTGTATGCAATTATTTATGCTTTAAAGGCATGGAGACAATATCTTTTTAGGTCTCACTTTATGGTCTTGACAGATCATCACTCTTTGCAGTTCATTTGTGATCATCAGACTTCATATACCCTTATGCGGAGGAAGCCATAGATTTTCAAGATATTGTCATTGAAGTCCATTCTTAAGCACTCTCTCCATGGTGTCACAAAAGAGGGTGTATGATATCATGTGAGTGTATATGAAATAACGTGTTGATCGGATCTATTGGAAGTTTTTACATATTCATGAGTTGTACTTTTGTTTTATCGAGTTCTATTTTTTGTGATTTTATAATAGAAGTGTTAGCATTCTTACATGAAATGCTATGATGCGCATCCATAGAAACATGTAAAATAGACCTAGTTTTATTATCCTCACCACAAAAGATTCCTCTGATCATTTATGTTACCTAGATCCAAAATCAAGAATTAACCAGCTAGGTGAGAAACATTGCAGATGGTGAGTACGTTGATGTAATGCGAGTAAAGTGTAAGTTGATTGAATGAGATATGTTTATGATGATTGGAATGTAGTCATAATTAAATGCAAAGTAGTTTGTTATGAGTGTGGCTATGGATATGAAGGAATATTAGTGGCGAGTGCGGAATATAATTATGTTGTCTCTTAATATTCAAGGTTCCATTGCGGGTGTTCATGGCTCTTGTTAAAAGGTCTCGAGGCTTCTGTTAAAGGGCCATATTGTCTCGATTTGATTTGCAGTACAATATGGACACATGGAACAATATTGGCGACACAATTGGGTTTGAGATGGATGTATCCAAAGCCTGTAGAAGAGAATGTGAAAAAGACGGTGCGCCGACGAGGGTTTGAGAAGGTGTCCGCATGCAGAAACTTCCCATCATTTATTTGCTCTTAAAGCGTTGGTTTGACTCGTAGACACAAGCAACGATATATATCAACGAAGCTAAGCTCTGCGATCAGCCTAGAGGCCGATCAGATGCACTTTCTAGCATTAGTTAATTAATAATAGGGCATCCACATTAATTAACGGCCTGCAGGAACAGCCTGTACCAGAAGCAGAAGAGAGAGAGCACAGCCCTCCAATATGTATTTTGCGGGTGATTAAAAGGGCTGTGTTCTCTCTCCTCTGTTGCTGACGCTGGCGGATAATCATACGAATGTAGGCGTTTTCTCTTCCTCTCGTGTGGTAAACTAATATGCTTGATTGACTTGCATTGCAACGCATCACTATTTCCGTTTATGCACATTCTAGCATTTTGTTTTGTATGCCTTTTGTTTTGAGCTTACTCCAGTTACAGAGGTACTACTAGTGTGTGAAAAGGGTCACTATCCTGCGGACTATGTAAGTTGCCACCACCACTTCACATGCAGTGTATTCACGTTGTTAATAACGAATGATTTTGAGTTGGGCTATCTTGATTTGCTCTAATGGTTGAGTGGTCTGAACTAATGCCATGCCCGTGTCTAGTGAAACAAATAACCTCAGCAAGTTAAAAAATATCTTGTGTATGAGCTAGTGGGGTGAGATGTTTGTGCATCTAGTGAAGCAAATTAGGCCCACCTCTCCAACTTCCACTCATAGTTACTTCTTGATAGGCATCACAGCTGTTTTTGAGCAATGTGGCCGTAAAATACTCGTAAAATGTTAAAATGCCCTTCAAAATTACACTAAAGTACAAAACAACTTCCTATATTTCAACAAACTTGTCAATTTTGAAGGACAACGGGCCCGTCAAATCAACCGTGCTTCCACTAAGCAAGCGAAAACCAAGCCTAGGGTACGTTTAGTCTTATCTGGACAAAGAATCATATTTGTTAGAGTCCGTGTGGCATGTCTTGTGTTGGAGCATGAGAGTCTTCATTATTCACAATTCATATTAGAGCGACATAGTAGTTTCACAAAAAAAAAGATGAGAGTGACCTCCATTCTTGGCAACTTCTAGTTGAGCGTGAGAATCTCCATGATTGTAACTTAAGAAAGAAATCATTGTTTGCCTAGAGTTTGAGTGAGAAACGGCACAGGAGAAATGTTTCTAAGGAGTACTTTTGATTCAATTAAGGTAAGATATTAAAATGTTTAAAATCTAGAGTAACAAGTCAAACAAATAAAGTTTCTTCTAACCAAGTCAAAATTTGTTTGGCAATAACCTATAAGATTATTTGTTGTCTTGAAGGGTATGGTGGTGCTAGAGTTTGGGACTCGAGAGTTCCTCCTCTATTATAATTGGCAACATCTTTCTCTATTATTATCATTTCCAATTAAGTCATTGTTAATTATAGTCTCTAATAATCTTAATCATCTCTTAGAACTCTATCCACCATGATTTTTTATAGCAATAATTATTTGTTGATTATTAGATTGTTCGAACATGACGTAAGGTATTATGGTCAAGCCCATTGTGAAATTGGATAACTAAAATTCAACATGCCAACTTTTGCGTATCACAAATTTTAAATTGGTCAAAGACGTGATAAAGGAGCAATGATTAGTGCAAGGAGTATGCAAATCATTAGTTTTAGTTCACCTCAACACACATGAGATGAAATACGAGATATCTTGCTAAAAGAATGTTTATATATTTCAAGCATGGGGGCACCACAATTGATTTCACTAGCTAAAAGATTGGTTTGCAAAGGAGGAACTATCATCACAACAAGACAAAGCACTTACAGACGCGTACACTCAACTAAAAAAAAACTTACGGGCACGTCTATTTCCACGTCTATTAGCGCGTCTATAGACCCGCGTCTAAAGGCACGTTTAAAAGGTAGCAAATAGACGCACCTGTAGACGCGCTTATATATGCGCATATAGACGCGTATATAGATGTGCATATAGACGTGCAAATAGACGGTCGGGAGAAATTTAAAAAACAGACAGACGCATGTATAGACGCGTTTATACACGCAAACCAGACATAGAGTAGACGCATTTATAATAGACGCTCAAATAGACGCATCTTGAACAGACAAACGCGTATATAGACGCGCTTCAGAATATTTTTTAAATTTTGTGTGCTTTAACAGAATGCTGTGTATGTTGTGTATGCTATGTAGTTACAGGAATCCCATTTCCACATTGTGTAATTCAATTCTTACAGCCAATCGCATTTTAATTAGCACTCTTGCAAGCACGTCTATAGCCGACATTAATTACAATTCCAAATAAAACATTACAACTCCGAAATGTTTAGTTACAAGGCATTAATTGATAGCTCAAAAAGTGCTTGTATGTACATATAGCACAAAGCTAAGCCACGTCCTGTGGCTTCAAGTACCAAAAATAAGACGAGTGTATATACAAGAGGCACGAAGCCAAGGCAATGGCTAAGTACAAAAAAGAGTAGCTAGCACTACTCCTCGCTCCCTTCTGTGCTCCCTTCTCCGCCTCCTTCTTCCTCGTCTTCACCCCCCTCATCTTCTTGTGCAGGGTCCTGTAAACAAGGGACAACATATATCAATGTATGAAAAATTAAATCTTTATTTATAATATTGACATTATTTAATTACTTTCAAATACCTCGGGGGACTCTCTAGTAGCCCGGATATACTGCTCCTCAGTAATCAACCCGTCATTACAGAAGTGCCTCCATGTATCTCCTCTGCGATGGTGGCGGTGGTAGGCTGTCTCGACAAGAGTAGGGTACCTGCCCATGATATCAAGCTGCAAGATGACACAATTTGCAGAGGGGTTAGTACAAAGAAACATCTCCAGTAGCCCAGATATACTGCTCCTTAGTAATCAACCCATCATTATAGAAGTGCCTCCATCGATACTTACAAACTGGGTCTCCCATGATTCAACACCCCCTGCTCCAAAATGCACGCTTTCATATCGCTCCATTTGGATCCTTCGTGCCTCCACGTCAGGGATTTAATATTCACGTGATCATAAGATTTTTTGTGATAATAACACATGTGAACAAGTTATTCACATGTTCTCATGTTATCGTTCACAAAATAATAGGTCACTTGCCATTTGGGAACCCCTTAAAAGCTTGGCTACACATGGGAATAAGCTATTCACATGTTCTCATGTTACCATCTTCACATAATAGCAGGTCAGTGGCCACCTAAGAAGATTTTTTATGCCCGACAAAGATAATTTTTTTAGGCCCTTGTGAAAGCTTTGTGAATATAACATGTGATCACAAGATGTTTTTTTATTAACATATGTTATTAACATGTTCACATGTTTTCGTTTACGTCAGTGAAATCCCTGCTCCATGTGCTTTAGATTGGGTTCCTCCTTCGCTGACTTCATTGCTTTCTTCCACTCACGCTTGTGAGCGGTGTGGGGCGGGCCCCTTGGTGGTTGACCTCCCTGGAGCCTGGCAAGCTCCGCTAGTGCATGCCTCTGAAGCGAAGATCTTTTATTGCTAAGTATCGAAACAATCTTTGACTTGGCCCATTTATCTGTGAACTGAACATTGGGGGGGTTAGGATACCTAGAGCGAACAGCAGCAGCTAACCTCTTTGGTTGATCTTTGTAGTGAATAAAGCAACCTCTGTAATTGTTAGCAATTACAGAGCGCATGAAGGCCATGATGTCCTTCCCCCGTGCATCCATCAAGATGCCTCCACCAGTCTCAGTGATGTCATAGTAGATCGTACCATCACCCGGAGGCACATCTTGATCATCTCAATCATTCTCGTCCCCACCACCACCCCTCCCAAAGCACTGTGCCATGCATTCCCCACCGCTCTCCCTGCTACTACGCCTGCTACTGTGTTGTGTCGAGCTTACGCTGGCCACCTGTAGCTGTTGGAGAACCAAGTCTCGATGGCATGGGAGTACACCGACGACTCTGCGAGGCAGAAGGGCCTCCTGACGGCATGGGAGAAGGGACATAGGACGGCATGGGGGAAGGGTCTCAGCTATGTAGCCGACTGGGCTGTTTTGACTCCACTAGGGTAATCTCAAAAAGTGTGGGGTTGGGGTGGTTTGGAGTCTGTACTGCCGACTCCTGGGGGGTGTTTAGAGTACCCGTCATGTAGCCGTATAACTCCGTAGGACTGGGAGGGTGCCCCAAAAGGTTATATAAGTCTCGAAAGATGGATTCTCGAGGATCAGGTGAGCCTGAAGCGCTTCCTGGCCACATGATGAACTTGAAAAAAGAAAAAAAGAAGATTACTGAACTGAGAAGAGAAAAAGAAGAGAAAAAGATAGAAAAAGAGAGAAGGAAAGAGAGTAGAAAAGGTATGCATAGCGGGGATAAAAGAGAGGAGAAAGGAGAGGAAAAGAGAGGAGAAAAAGAGGGGATAAAAGAGAGAAAAAGAGAGGAGAATAGAGGAAAAAAGAGGGGGATAAAAGAGAGAAAAAGAGACGAGAATAGAGGAAAAGAGAGGAGAAAAAAAGAGAGAAAAAGAGAGGAGAATAGAGGAAAAGAGAGGAGAAAAAAAGAGCGAAAAAGAGAGGAGATAAGAGAGAAAAAGAGAGACGAAAAGAGAAGGAAAGAGAGGATAAAAGAGAGAAGGAAAAAGAGAGGAAAATATAGAGTGCAATCTATTTTTTCAATCATGCTTTCCCTTTCCATCATTAATGCAATCCCCTTCTTCAATCGTGCAATCCCTTTCCATCATTCATGCAATCCCTTTCTTCATTCATGCAATCACTTATTTCCATGAAAGGAGAGGAAAAGAGAGGAGAAAAAGAGAGAAAAAGTGGGGATAAAAGAGAGGAGAAAGGAGAGGAAAAGAGAGGAGAAAAAAGAGAAAAAGAGAGGATGGGAAAAAAAAGAAGCAAAAAAAATAGCGTCTATCTGCGCGTCTATAGACGCGGCTACCTGTTTCCAACACAGAGTAGATGCGTCTATGGACGCGCTTTTAGACGCGTTTTTGGATGCTTTCGCAGATGCATCTATAGACGCGTTTTGACAGACATACTATTCAAAAAGATGAAAAGGACATGCGTTGCGCCTGACGTGCCCGACACAAAAACACAGTTGTTGTACAAAAACATTCGTTTCAAAGAGAGCAAAGGACGAATCAAACGAGAGTAACTTTCAAAGAAGATCAACCCTAAAGAGACTTACCTTGGATAGAGGTATGGAAGCTTCTTGTGCTTCTTCAAAGCTGTTTCTCTTTCTTCTCTTCCTTGTTCACCCTCTTCTCTTGTGTTCTTGGAGATGATTGTGTAAGCATGGAGATAAGTGTGGGTGCTTGAAGATAAGTGTGGATGCTAGGCTGTGGATCTGTTAATAGCAAAGCAAGCCCGTTAAAAGTATGTGAAGAAAAGCAAGCGCGCTAAAAGTAGGTTTGAAAATGAAAATCATGTCTACAGGAGCGTCTAAAGGTGCGTCTAATGTCGCGTCTACTATCACCTCTAAAATCGCGTGTAAATGCGTGTTTACAGTAGTTTAGACGCGTACCACACAGAACAGACGCGGTTTTAGACGCGCAAATAGACACGCCACACAGTTTTTAGATTAAATATTTGATACAAGAGCAATTTTTTTGGGTTGTTTATTTGTAGGATGTCTTCATCTTCAACAAGGAGCTCCAGTGAGGATGAATCCCTCCGTATCCACCATTGCGAAATGTGGTTGGTGTGCAAAAAATCAAATGTATGTGTGATCGATGTCGAGGAAACATGTATCGTGCACGCAGGATTACACTCAATCACATCTCAAAGTATGGAGAATGGGATGCGACCATAAACATGGTAAGTGTTAAAGAGTTAAGGTTGATTGAGATACCTATGGGTGTTCATATGTTTGAGTTATGATCCCGTTTTAATTTGATACAGGATGCAGTGCCACACCCGCATATGTTGCCCTATGCTCGTTTCGTGAGGAGGCAAAGCGTCGGCGATATGAGGTAGGATCTTCAGGAGGGATCGTTACGGATGCATGGAGTGATGGTGATAGTACCCTCCACCATTACCTCATGAAGCCGTGGAGGAGGAGGTGTTTGATGATATGGTGCGGGATTTATATGTCCATCAATCCAAAGGGAGGGATGATAGCATGGAGCAGGACGATCTTTTCACCGCAACATCGACTCCACTGTTTGAGGGGTGCACATTCTCTGTTCTACTACGTGCCTCCCTTGAGTTACTAAACTTGCAAACCATCTATGGATGGAGCAATGCAAGTTTGAATGCATTACTCAAGTAAGCTTTAAAGTCTATTTTGCAAACATGGTGAATTATGCTAGTGGGTCAATTACTCGAATGCTTTTCCTCATTTATGGTCTTCACGTGCAGGCTATTGTGTAAAATGCTTCCAAGGGAGAATAAACTACCAACCTCAAGAGATATGGCAAGGCAACATGTGACCTCTCTTGGAGGATTAGATTACAAGCGCATCCATGCATGCGTCAACGATTGCGTTTTGTTTCATGGACTACATAAGGATGCAAGAGAGTGTTCTACTTGTGGAGAGGCAAGATATAGAGCAGATCTCAAAACTTTGGACGTGCCTCGTAAGGTTCTGTGACATTTTCCCATAATCCCTCGCATCCAACATATGTTCAAGTGCAAATCCATTGCAGAGCTCATGTCATGGCATTCCTCCCCCATCGCTCAATCGATGGCAAGTGGAGAACTCCCGCAGACACTCTTGCGTGGAAGCATATTGAAGACACATGGCCAAGATTCAAGGAAGAACCTAGGAACTTGAGACTTGGATTGGGTATGGACGGTGTGAACCCATTTGGTCTCAAAAGCACCTCTTACAGTGTATGGCCAGTGATATTGGTGAATTATAATTTCCACCCTCTATGGCGATTAAGAAAAGACATGTTATGTTATCCCTTCTAACTCCAAGGAAATATAAAGTCGAAAATCTTGATGTTTATTTGGAGCCTTTGATTGACGAGCTAGAGATACTTTGGAGAGGTATCGAGGTGTATGATGTAAGCAGGCCTCCATTGTCACTCACGAGACTTCAACTGCAAAGCAATCTTGATGACTTCCCAGGCTATGGCGAGTGTTCAGGTAAGCATTGCACTTCTAATTATGAGTAGGCAAAGGATGTGGCACCCTAAACCCACCTTCAACTCTTAATTGCGTCTATTGTTCAGGTCTCACTACATCAGGTTACCATGCATGTCCTGTTTGTGGTCCTTCTCTTGTTGCCTCACAGGAAGATGCATTAAATAAGGTCATCTATGAGAATCACCATCGATTTCTCCCACCTGATCATCCTAGATATGTTGCCCCTTGGAATGAAGTCCTCCCACAGGCGGGAGATTGGATGAGAATTTGGGACGGTTCCACGACCACCACTTGGCATGAGCCGGTAAGGGTTTGTAACTATTGTGTGCTATATTGGCAAGAAATAAAGATTGCCCGCTAACACCAGCTTTTGTTTAGATACTCCATCTTTTATCATTTACCATATTGGTCTCACCTCAAGATCAATCACCTGCTTGATCCCATGCATATCTTCAAGAATGTGGCATCTACCATTTGCGAACATTTGAATGGGACACGAGATTCCGTAGGCATTTGGGAGGATCTACGTACCACCCACAGGGAGGATGCGTGAAGCTTGGCCACAAGAGAGACCAAATGGGCGTGTTTTTTTACCTCGTTTACCGTGGAGGTTATCAAAGCTAGAGATGGTCGCGGCGTGAAGCGTGCTATTACTACAATTCGTACTCCCACTGGGGATGCATGAGGTGTTTGAAGGGGGCCTTTTACAAAGAGCAAGAAAAGAGGTGTAGAGCAATTATATGGCTTGAAATCTCATGATTGGCACAAGATGCTCCAAGTAAGTATTTTATGTGCATAATATCTTTTTCCTTTCAAATTTGTGAGTGAATTAGAAGCAACTAATCAGCCATTCCTCGTGTGTTTAGTTCATACTACCTACTAGCATTTCTCATAGTGCATCGAAGGACGTGAAAGCTTGTATTTACAAGATGGGTGAGCTTGTGAGGTACTTTACATGATACAAAACGTGATGCGTATCAATGCTCCATGCAAGGTGTTCATATTGCTAATATGGTGTACTTTTTCATTTCCAGGTATGTGAGCTCAAAGGAAATAGATCCCACCACGCTTGAGAATGCTCGAGTTATGTCAGTGGAGGTGGTTTGTTTAGTGGAGGAGACATTTCCACATTCTATTCTCACAAACCAACTACATCTCATAGTGCATTTGGTGGATGAGATTGCTATATGCGGTACTATACATGCACGATGGTTGTTCTTCCTCGAGCGCTTCAAGGGTTTCGTGAGACAAAATGCAAGACCTGAAGGTAGCATGGCTGAGGGTTGGTTGATACAAGAGTCACTTGTATATATTTCTGAGTTTCTTGTTGATGTGGATAGCTCTCTCCCACGACTATGGAGAGATGATGAAGACCTAAGGATGACCTCTATTGTGCAAGGGAAAGGACGCAACAAAGTAATAGACACGGAGTTGCTTAATAATATCAACCTCTATTGCGTGCTTAATAGTGATGTGATGAAAAGATGGGTGACAAGATACGAGGATGCGAAGGCAAGAAGACAAGAAGAAAGGGCCCTCTTTCGTACACACCACAGATCTCGTGTGCCACACCCTCAGTATCTAAGAGCACTTCCAAAGGATATTCATGTGGATTGGCTACTTGACAAAATGGAGAAAGCAGAGAAAGACGAGGGGATGCATATCACAATGGAAGAATGGGAGTATGCTAGGGGATGCATGAGCAAGTTTGGTATATAGAATGTTATGCATAAGTTAGGAGCTTTCAATAATTTAGATTGCTTATTTAACACTAGATTGGTACCAAAACAGGACACTTGAGTGTCCTTTTTTGGGGGTTGCGAAAAAAAATCAAACTCCTAATGTAGGCTTTAAAAACCAAAATGCTTCATTGGGCATGTAGAACATAATCCTATGCTTATGTAAAAAATGCTAAACATATAAAATGCCTTTCTATTTGGAAGTACATAAGCAACAAAGTAGCATATGTCTTGAAAATGAACATTTTTCAGGATTTTTCAGGATTTTTCCAAATATGCAAGCATCATTCTCTCAAAAAAAAAATCAAATGATATCAATAGCATTTTTTCCAAGATATTTTGATAGCATACATCGGTCCAAGGAGGTAGAAGTTCACCAAAAAAATCATTTTCCTTTCCTAGAATTTTTTCCAAAAAAGTTGTATAAAATCAGCAAAAGTAACGCGTATTATCAAAACTCAATCACGCCACTAAAAAAAATTGTAGCCCTATCAATGAGAATGTTGATTATTGGTTTTCATGTTTGAGATGAGATAAATAAGCCATAATTTGATATGTATGACACTAACTTAGCCTCCACTTAAGTAGGTTCTTATCGCCTAGTTCTAAAAAAACTGTAAAAAATAAAAATACAAAATTTGATCATCTTTTTTCAAAAACTAATCATAACTATGCTTGCACAAGTAGTCTACACCTATAGTTACAACAAATAATGCACTTATACAGCTTTTCCCTTTGATGAAAATCAAAATTAGGCTCATAATTAGACATTTTACGTATTAAAAACAGGTTGCGCAAAAGGCCATGTATGAGAAGAGGCCCAAAAAGTGGCTCTAAAGTTTTGGAAAATTCAAAATAAAGTAGTATTTACCCTATATAACATGGGTGCACCTCAAGTTTTACATTATTAGCTTGCATATGGAAGGAGAAAAATTCATGCTCCACCTGTATAAAAAACATCATTTCAATATTAGCGAGTCAAAAATTTATCCAATAATTATCGTTTGATGATTCCAAGATTTAGTTTACATCATGGGCTTTCCATCAAGCCAAGTTTCATGATCAAACTATGTCCCTTCTAAAAGTTATGTACAAATTACTACTATTTTGAAAACAGCAAAAATCATGTGTTTTATCAGCATGCGTCTAAGAAAATTAAAATATTACCTTGCAAAAGCTAAGAAAAGTGCAATTTAAAAAATCTCAAATTTTTTTTGGGTCTTGAGGAACATCTGTGGATGTTAAGCATTTCAAAACTCTTAACAGATTGCCCATAAAAATTCAAGAAAAATGCTAACTTTCAGGACATTTTAGTGTCCTCAGGACACTTTAGTGTCCAATTACAGAACTAGTGTTAATTTATTTTGTCTTGGTGTAGTGCACTATGTTCAATGCTATATGGTGTCAGGGCAAGTATTTTCGAACACAACGGATTGATGATAAGAGAAACACACAAGATTTCGGTGTCATTGCTAGCTTTGAGGGAGCTAATGGAGCCATGGATGATTATTGTGGCATAATCCAAGATATTATTAAGCTTGACTTTTTACACTTCTTTGTGTATGTTTTGGATGTAAAGTGGTTTAAGGACGTGGTGGAAAGAGGCCCTAATGCAACAATCAAACGCCATGCAAGTGTCTTTGTAACTATTGACTCCACAAAGTTTTGGCAAAGTAAGAAGGACACACTAGTACTACCGCAACAATGTGAACAGGTACTGTACACACATATAAAAGTACTCACTTTTGAATATTTGATACCTTCGATGCAAGGAAAATAACATGATTATATTTGTGTCTGAATTAGGTTGTCTATCAACCAATGGTGGATAATAACAGATGGTGGCATGTCATACCTATTATGCCACGTTCCAAAGTGATGTATAGTACATTTACGAATATGGAGCGTATGGAGGATGATCATGGCCATGGAGATGATGATGACCGTGATACGAGAGAGGAGGATGATCATGAGATAGGAGATACAGATATTGAGGCCATTACCCGTGAGAGGACAAGCCTACCATTGGTGATGCTGATTTCGATGAGCACATGAGTAGCACAAGTAGTAGTGGGTTGAATGTATTTGTAGATAGATCTAAACACTTGTTTGGATTTTGAAGTAGATAGTTTGGCAAGGGTTGATCTCATTGAGGATGAGATTGAACCGTAGCCCATCATTGATATTGGCTAAACTATTTTACATATTGTCTCATTCTCCTCACCTTACTTATTTTTTGTATATGTGGGTTTGCAAAAAAGCATTGATGTTTTTGTTAAAATTATGTGCTTTGGTAATCATGGGTAATTTTTGGAAAGCAGTGATGTACATTTACCAGTCTACACCAAAATCTCACTTTTTGTACTCTCTGTTTTGCGTCTAAATACGCGTCTAATTCTCAGTGTAGATGCACTAATAGACGCCCTAATACACGCGTCTAATTCTCAGTGTAGATGCACTAATAGACGCCCTAATTCTAACTCAAGCAACTTGTTTTATGTAGGATTTTCTAGGCTTATGAATTGACCAAAGAGGTGTTCTCAAAACAATGATATCTTGCATAGGATCAAGAACTTTGAATCAAGATAATACTTGAAACTTTAGAAGTGCATCTAAACAAATGAATAGACGTGAATACTCATTGTGACAGTGTTTGTAAAATGTTTCTCCAATGGGGGGAAATCACTATGTTACATTACTCCTGATATCTCAAGATTTTTCCCAATTTATTTAACTTCTCTCTTAATAATTCGTTAAAGTTTATGTTCACGACAATATTAAACCCTTTTGGAAAGATTTCTTTTAAAGTTTAGTGTCCTCTTTATCGTATTTTGTTGGACTGGATCATAAGTCGGAGTGCATCCTACTCTAAGGGGGCTCCTTTTTTATTTGAATAGAAGAAGAAAGTGTCTTACTAAATGTATTGAAATTTATGTTCTCAACAATCAAAAATCTTTATGATAAGACTTGTCTTCAACTATATTGTAATTTTTGTGGGATTTTGAGGGAGTGGATCTTAAGTCGATGTCCATCCTACGCTAATGGGGGCTTGTTTGATTCGAATATAAGAAGATTGTGAAAGTCTCTTAATGTGTTTATTAAAGTAAGTTATGTTGACCGACAACCTTAAACCATTGTGACAAGAGTTTTCTTAAACTCTGGTGTACTTTTTGTGGTATTTTGTTGGACTGGAATGTAAGTCACTGTGTATCCTAGTCTAAGGAGACTCGTTTGATTTCAATATAAGAGTTGTTTACAAAAGATTCAATGTAAATACAAAAAAACCATGTAGCTTATTATATAGTCCTATAACACCATTTCGATTATAGTTCATGATCAAGAGCCAAAGTATGTAATGGATGTTTACTTGTCAAGAAACACAAAGATGCTTCATAGAGATTTACACATATACATAAGGACTATACATCTCTCATGCTTCTCTATAATTGTGTGCTCATTTGAGGCCATGTACAAGTTTGGACACATTGTAACATTTTGGGTGAGTGATGATCATTTTCTTTGTGTCTTGTTTGCTAGCATTATAGAATGGCCCTTGGTCCATTCTACACACCTTGTGCTTCACTAGAACATAATGCCCATGGTAGAATGGCCCTATGGCCATTCTTGAACCCCTTTGACTTTACAAGAAAAACAATGTGCATGGTAGAGTGGCCCTAGGGCCATTCCATACCCTTTTGCTACATTGGATATAGAATGGCCCATGAGCCATTCCATGTCCTTTATACTACGTTCAAGAAAGAGTGTGCATGGAATAATGGCCGTACGACCATTCAATAAGAGTGTGCATGGAATAATGGCCGTATGACCATTCAATAAGCTGGCATGCATGATAGATGTACAATGTTTCTAGTATGGACATTTTTAACACCTTGTTATTATACTTATCTCACCTTTGATTTTTAAGTGCTTGTTTTAAACCAAATCTTGTTTGCTAATGTTCCCTTTACTAGCCTAGGAGACAAGTTCTATAAAAACATTGTTGATTTGAACATTTTTTAAAGTACACAATTCTATGGATTGAGCAACCTTATTTCTAATTTTATGATGGGAAAGACGAAAAGCCTTAACAAACTAAAAAAATGGTCCAATATTGGAATGGTATTTTTCCCATTTTATCTAATTTGGCGTTCGTGCTCAATGGTTAGGCTAAAATCTATATAAGATTTCTTACATATGGTGGGTTACAAAGTTTTGAATTACTAGATTGTTGCAAAATAAACCTGTAAACCATTTCTCCTTATCTATCTTGCTAAGTTCTTATTCTATGAAGATCGTATTATTTGTGTTAGTGCACAAGAAACATTTTCTTACATGGTATCAGAGATTAGGTATCAAATCATAGTCTCTAAGCAAGAATTTGTTATGTGAAGTACATCTCAAAAAATGGCTAACTTACAAGAAACACCTCTCAAGAATGATCACCACCATTTAGCAATGAAGGAAAGTACAGTCTTTATAACTTTAAGATGAAGTTAATTACGAGTTGTAGAAGACATGTACTTAAGTAGATGGGATTCTAATTACTATACTTCTAGATCCAACCCAAGTAATTCTACTGGATTGTGCTCTTATTTTAGTGTAGATAAGAAGGGATGTAAATTCTATGTGTTGTATCATCATAAGCATCAATTGCTCTATTTTAGATGTGATCCAGCATGTTTCTATGGCTACAAAATCCTAGATAGTTCAAAGCAATTTGTATGAGACCATAATCAAACAAGGGTTTCAATCCTTGAGAATCAATTGCCATTGGAGAAGATCTTTACGAGAGAAGTCAATCATTTGCATAAGGATAAATAATTCTCATGAAATAATGGAGGAAATTATGATCACTATGATGACTAAAGTTCTTTCATGTCTATGCATTCATAATAAGGGATCTACCTTTTACATAGAGCTCAAAGAGAGTTCTATGCATGTGCATAAGGTAAGAGCCCTTATGAAAGTGCATAGAGCTATCATGCATTAGTTAGAGCCCTATATGGTAGATTCCTTTATGCATGCCCTCTAGATACCCTATAGAGATCATAGAGTTTCCTAGGTATGTAAAGAGATCTGTATCCAGGAGATCCTTGTGCATGCATAGAGGTCCCTTTGCATACATATAAAGCCCTATGCATTCATAAAGATCAATAAAATTTCATAAGGGATATACATTATACGTACTTCTCATAGAGATTATACGTACATCAATAAAATTTCATAAGGGATATACATTATACGTACTTCTCATAGAGATCTCTATGTCCAAAGTAAGAGCCCTTATGAAAAATCATAGAGTCCTCATGCATTTACTAGATTCTTCTATGCATTTGCATAAGGGCTCTACCTTGTGCACATAGATCTCAAAGACAACTCACGCATAGGGTAAGAGCCCTTATGAAAATGAAATATAGCTATATGTATATAAGGTAAGAGCTCTTATGCAAATGCATGGAGATCTCATGCATTTGGTAAATCAATATTTGCATTTACATAAGGGCACTATCTTATGAATAGAGCTCAAAGATAAATTTATGCATCAACTAAGACACTTATGCAAATGCATAGAGCTCTCAGGCATTTGGTAGACCCCTCTATGTATTTTTGTAAGGGATCTCTTCGTTATGCATAGAGCTCATAGTTAGAGAGCTATATTAATAAGGTAAGATTCCTTATGCAAATGCATAGAACTCATTGTAATGAGAGCTCTATTATCATGGGAGTAAGATTTTTCAAAAACTTTATTATCCAATTTTTGTAAAAGAAAAACTTGTAGAGCAAGCAAGGGCTAAAATAGCCATGTAACTTTTTTTTGAAGTAATAAAATCTATAAATACTCAAGCGAGGATGCTTTTGGCACATGTTTGGAGGGGCACTTGGATTCAATCTAGTGTTTCTCTCTCGCATTTTGTATTTTCTGTTTAGCACACTTCTCGAGGTCTACGATTTTTTTATTTCAATGGTATCAGAGCCTCACTACACTTCATCCGTCAAAATGGTGAGTGTTTGGGAACTCAAACGGCCTGAGACCAATGGGTCTTATGTGCAAAGGTGAGAAATGATGACACAAAACCCAAGTAGCCCAGTGTGGATAGAGACATGTCAAAGCAATGGTGACTAGGATGGCCTGTAGCAAAGCACTGTCAACAACAAGCATGAGAACCTACACTGGATAACAAGAACAGACCCACACATGGAAGGAGAGAGCACGCACTATGTGCATATCTCCTTAAGAGAAAAATACCATAAACAACCCGTTCTTCAGCAACCAACACAATATCATGTGGGACAAATAAGAGGTTGTGTGGTAGCGTGAGTTGATGTGTATAAAAGAGAAGAAGAAGAGAGGAGAAGAAGAATAAGAAGAAGATGAGAAGAGAGAAGAAAGAGAAGAAGAAGAGGAGGAGGAGAGAGAGAGAGGAGGAGGAGGAGGAGAGAGAGAGAAGGAAAAGAAGAAGGAGAGAAGGAGAGAGAAAGAGAAGAACAAGAAGAGGAGAAAGAAGGAGGAGAAGAAGAAAAAGAAAGAAAGAAGAAGAAGAAGAATAAAAAGATGAAGAATAAGAAGAAGAATAAGACGAGAAACATGGAGAAGAACAAAAAACAAGAAGATAAAGAAAAGAAGAATTTTATTTAAAATAAACCAAAAAGAAAAAGAAAAAGAAAAAGAAGAAGAGACCAAAAATGAATATTATTGTATGGTTATGACCAAACCCAATTCCATGTATCCTGAACTCCGCAGATTCAGGACTTGAGAAAAATTTTCGGTTATGCACCTAGCTCAAGGTTGACATTATTCTATGTTGTGTGATTATTTCTTAAGCAATTTGTGTTGTAACCATGAAGATAATAGTCTTGATTTTGTGCATATAAGAGTAGGCATGTTGTTATGTGTGGTGTAAGCATGATGTGTAAGTTATACCAATGATCTCTACCATAATATTTTTTGAATTTAAAGTTTTTTAAGTAACATATTCATTTCATTTGATTATCTTCACAATAAATTTTATTTAAGACTTTTTGTAAATTTCAAGGAGAGTTCTTATACATCAAAATTAGAACTTCTTGGAGCAACTGGCCCTTCCATCTTAAACTATACTTTATGAATTTCTCATTAATATATTAGTCTTGTGCTATGGGGACACTAAATTAATCGAGTATGAAGTATTTTCATGCATACTTGTCTCTAGATTTATCTGGGATGATTTCTAGTGGTATGGGACACTATAACTTATTCCTCATAGAAGTCCTTAAGATACCGTCTCTCTTAAATGTTTGTAACAATTACTTAGGGATATTTATTTATGATGGATAACTTATGTCAATTAAGTGTTGAGAGGGTGACCCAAGTTGGTTGTGAGTGAATCCAACTAGTTGTGAAGCGTGTAAGAAATGTGTGAGTGAGTGAATCCAATCAACTCTTCTGGTTAATCCTTGAGAGGGTGACCCAAGTGTGATATAAGAATTAAGAGAGAATTTTATTAATTATTTAGAGGGTGACCCAAGTTGCTTGTGAGTGAATCCAACCAGATGTAACATGTGTGAGACATGTGGTGTGAGTTTGATTATGAACACGTGCAATGCGTATGAAGACATTGTGAGAGTGAATCCAATGTGCGAGTCGGATTGTAAGTAAATCTGATCAACTCTAAGACAAGTGTGATGCATGTAAAGGGTGTGTGAGTTTGATTGTGAGTGAATCTAATCAACTCTAAGACACGTGTGATGCGTGTAAAGACATTATCAATGAATCCAATGTGAGAATGTACCCCTATTTGATTCAATTGACCTTATATGACCTCAAGTCATTGATATTGATCCTTATCTAATTTAGTTGACAGCTATTGACCCCTACGTGATTCAATTGATCGACCCTTATCTGATTTACTTGACAACTATTGAACCCTATCTGCTACTATTGACCCCTATCTGATTCAGCTTACCTTATCTGACCCTAGGTCACTACTGTTGACCCATATCT
This sequence comes from Cibotium barometz, assembly GCF_041138505.1. Taxonomy (NCBI): domain Eukaryota; kingdom Viridiplantae; phylum Streptophyta; class Polypodiopsida; order Cyatheales; family Cibotiaceae; genus Cibotium; species Cibotium barometz. The sequence goes on along the minus strand of NC_141057.1, from coordinate 38,338,154 downwards.
ACTATTGAATCCTATCTAACCTTATCTAACCCTAGGTCACTACTATTGACCCATATCTGCTATTGACTCCTATCTGATTCAGCTAACCTTATCTAACCTTAGGTCACTACTATTGACCCATATCTACTATTGACTCCTATCTGATTCAGCTGACCTTATCTAACCTTAGGTCACTCATATTGACCTAAGGTTAGATAAGGTCTGCTATTTAGCTGACCTTATCTAACCTTAGGTCACTACTATTAACCTATTGACTCCTATGTGATTCAGCTGACCTTATCTAACCTTAGGTCACTACTATTGACCCCTATCTGATTCAATTGACCTTGTCACACTTTCCAATAGCTTCTTGTCCTCTAAACTCCTAGATTTTCTTCGAGGACTAATAATCCTCAAATCCCTTACTCTAGAACCCTGCTCATCATGTCAACTAACCTCAATTGACTACATGCTGACTCATGTTTAAGCTGAAAATCCGATTCAATGCTAATTCAATTCACTTCAGGCTATTAGACTTGACCCTAACTGACTTCCTCTCAGCCCAAAAAGTTTATTTCTACCCTTTACTTTCAGTTAACTTATCGTGACACTCAGCTAACATTGATTAACCACACTTGACCCTCAGAAGACCCTCTCCGTAGTTAGCCAGCTCTCAACACTAACTTAAACATCACTGATTGTTGATCTTCTCAAGAATCTCAATTAAAAAAACATAACCAAAGAACTCGAATATATCTTTGGAAGCGAACTTAGTATCATGCAAAGTTCTTTTTTCCACGTAATTAGACACGCTTAAGTTCTATTCTAGTGTATTTTCATGAAGTTATGGTGTTTTTCATTGGGTGAGTTTTCCTAATTCAATTGCCACTCTTCTCCATTTGAATTTCTCTCCATTCAAATCTTTAATGTCTCAAGGAAGCCTCTAAGCTTTCACCTAAATCTCCTCTTTCCTCACATACTATTTATGCATGGACAACAATGAAGAGAGATTTGGCTTTTTGGTGCCTTCAAGTGTTATTACATAAACAAGGGCAATAAGAAGGGTTTCTATAGTGCTCAATGGAGGTATGGCATTAATTTTTATGTTATTTGAAATGCAAGTGTCTGAAATTAATGATAATGTTTTATTGCACCGTATATTTTTGCAAAGAAAGAAGTTAGTTGAAATTTAAGTATTGTTTTGTGGTCTATAGAACATCAAAGATAACTCTAAGAAGGAATGTATACATGTGGACCTGGATGATGAGTATGCTCCTCTCTATAAGAGAACACAGGATTCTAAGGTCAACCCTTAGGTAATGCCATAAGACAGAGAATTAGGGAGAAAGTCTGTTGATATATGGGTGGAAGGATCAATTTACCCACATGATCCCTTGACCCAACAACCACCTAAATTTTCAGGCCTAACTTCTTTGATTAAATATGTTGTGAGGGCAATGCTAGCTTGCTTGGTAACACAACAAGGCTTGTTAGGTATAAAGCATTTTTATATCGTCACAAATGATGCTAATGATGAAGGAAGCTCAGATCAAGCAGTTAAATGCTTGACTATCTAACAACAAGGAGAATGAAAACAATGAGTTGGTAGAAGTTGTTCATGCTCAGTATTTGTAGAACCATGAATTAGATCAAAAATCAAAGGATCTAGAAGCCAAGAACAATAAATTAGAAGGGGTGTTAGAGAAGATAGTCAAACAGGGGTGTTAGAGAAGATAGTCAAACATGGGCCCATTGCCAATTTACATGTACGTGAATGATTAAGAGAACAAAGACCACTTACTGCGTTGTTAAAAATTAGTGAAAACTACAAACGTTGTATACATGATGAGACTAATAAGCCGAAGAACCTTAAACAAGACAGTGGAGCACTCTCAAAAGTCTTCTCAGGACAGATGGTGAAGTCTACACTTTCTCATTCAAAGTTCAGAACAATTAGTGATGCTCTCGTGCATGCATGATTGCAAGATGTGAAGAATGCATTTATTGCAACTGACAAAATTGGTTTAAGTAGACAATCCTATGCAATGATCTGCAGACAAATGGGTGTAGGTTTTAAGTCTATTCTGCAAAACAAAAGGTCAACTCCAATGTCGTGCCCTTATAGTGTTAGAAAAGCAAGGCAACAATTGAATAACAACGTCCTTGTCAAGCTCATTGTTGGTGAGCCAAAACACATAGTTCACTCACATGTATTCAAGCATTTTGCTAAAGAAGTGACCTTTGATCTGAATTTGAACAACAATTTTGTCTAGGATGTGTGCAAATTGCAAGCTACAATGGTGAAGTTCTATGATATGTTTGTTCAAGAATGTGGTGGCACACTGAAATTTGTACTAAAACTTGATGAGAATTAAAATGTAAAGAATCAAGAGATAGAAAGAGTAAGTTTGAAATTGATGACAAGGCTTTGGATCCTTCCATAAAGCCAAGTGATTCTTAGTACTTCAATGTTCAATCTGAAAACCAAATCTCGAGGCTCGCAACATTTGATCTTCTAAAAGATGACCATGAGATCCTAAAGAGATTTCTATTGTGGTTCAACATCAAAAAGCATGTGAAATTCTACATGTGGATGGTTTCAGAGACTAGTTGAGCAGTGGAATGGCATCTTACAGGTGATCTAAAGACACGAAAGTGCATGTTTGGTGTCTCAAATGTTGCAAATGCAGGGTTTGCTTGCTTCTTGGATTGTATGCGCTCAAGGAAAAAGGGTAAGAATGAAAAAAAAGTATGAAAGATGAATGTTGGGAAGTATGGTGCACCGACTCGAGATCAGTTCATATGGGATAGCAGAACAATGGTTAGGGTGGAAAACCCTATACTTGACATTTGTTTATTACGAGTCCATCCCTGTACACTACGTGCCGTCTGTAGAAGTGTGAAAATTTTGGTTTATGAATATATATATTTTGCATATAAGATGCAACCAAAGTCACAAGCCCATGCAGTGTGTAAGAGAGTGGAGGAGGTTCTTTAATGCGTCGGTCTACACAAAGGGGAAGTGGAAATCAAGAAAGATGAGAAGAGGTCAAGTGCAAGTAGAAATGTGCCATGAAAACTAAGTATTGGTGGAGCTAATGCTAGAAAAATTTTGTCACCCCCAATGAACCATGAAGGCCATTTATTAGTTCTTCAACCATGGAAGTATTCATGAATGAGGCATTGAGGAAGAAACATATGGTTGTCCTAGATCATAGTAGTAATGGTGAGAATAGAATTGCAAAGGCTAATGTATGGATTACCTTTAAGGTTGCTAAACTTTTACAAAAAATTAAATTCAACGGAGGAGATGCCAATGACTTTAAAGAAGCTATGACTACGTTTTACAAGTACATGGTGGAAGCATGGACATCAAGTAGAATAACACATTAAATGGTCAGATCCCCAATTTTGTATGTTCTTATGTTGTTTAGCGGTTCTTATCGAAAATAACCAATGTGCATATGCTATTATCACTTTTATTCCAACACATTATGGAGGCTCATGGAATCTATTTTGCAAATCACAAAAGCTTAGCTATCCGGTTGACCCAAGGCATGGAGCACTCACATTGGCAAGCACATTGTGGGTTTTAGAAGGCTACCTCACATTGCGGTGGAATCCATGAAGTCAATGCATTGAGATAATTACTCATGTGATGGTATAGGAGGAGGATTGCAGTTAGGATAGAGGAGAAAGAATCCAAAGCCGATAGAACACATTGAAATCACGGGGCTTAATGCTTTGGATATTGAAAATTATAAATTAGTGACTTGAAAAAAAATGATTTAATTTATTCTTCTCTATCTATATTCATCACCTCCCAAGGATACTTTCAAACTTTTAGACATTAAAAACATGGATATAATAGAGACAAATCAAAAAAGGCCATACTCCAAAAGTATCATTATAGTATATAAAAAAGTGATTTTTAAACAATGGATGGGAGTCTACTACTGCTCTTGATCTTGCCAACTAGCATCATCTGGTGCGTGAAGCTTTGCCCTCTTTGAAGATGGCTTGGCACATCTGCAAATCGTAGAACTGGTGGAACTCTCGGTCTTTTGAATCTGAGAAGCTCCCTTTTTCCATATTCACTTAACATCTTGGGATCCCTGATCCCACATGTTAATCCATATGTAGTGTAGGCTAAGTAATATTTTCTCCTTAGAGCATACACTCTGGGGCTCTGCCCAAATTTTCACACCGCTACCTACTTTTCCAGAAGCATGATTTTGTCTACATTGCACCTGGCGGCGGGGTATCCCCAAGACATGTAGATAATGTTTTGATCGCAAAATAATGGGAATTCAGATTTGTCCTTTGAATTTTTTTTGTGGAAGATAATGACCTCTGGAAATTTAAGTCGGTTAATATACTTTCCCAGTGTTGAGTCCTTTGCAACTCCTCCCACTCATGATCCTGATGATCGCACGCAAAAATCATCCTAATAGACCACCAACTACAAAACAAAGTTATCCATAAGCTAACAAAACAAATGCAATATCTAGAAGCTTCATCATGATATTCAAAATTATTATAATCAGACCTTCTGATTCTCATCATTAACAAGTAAATCATTTGTCCATAAGCTAATTGATGACTCGGCAACTTGGATAGTTGAAGACTCCTCTTCCCTTTGCAGACTATTGAGTCTTTGCTGAACATCTTGAAATATCTTTTCGATGGGAAGGTTCGCTTCATAGTGACGAGCATCCTTATTTATCATTGATAATATCTGAGAGCAGGAGTATGGGACTCACTGTCCTTGACATTTGAATCTAGTAGAAGATATTTATCTACACTTGGATCGATGAAATCATTATCTTCTTTAAGATTATGTGCCATGATGGCGAGACAGTAGTCCTCCCTGATGTCAAACAAATCTTGAATATCTGTTAGGAGGACATACTGATGGTCACCTATTGGAAACACAAGGAGGACTAAGATTGGAACGTGCCCTGTTTCCTCTACCATAATAGGCTCCTCATCTCACAGCAGGCTGTAACAACTTGGGTGCCTTCTCTTCTGAGGGCATCAATATTAAGCTGCTCATTGAGTTCCCTCTCCACACTCAAGTCTCCTCTGTAACCTTGTGAACCTCATTATCTTCAAATCATTAAGGTTCCTTTGACCTTTCCTCATCTCCTTTTGTTAAACCTTTATCATCCTCAAGCAGCAGATGCAAATAGCAAATAGACCCATAGTGGTAGTCAACAAGACGACATTTGCACTTGTGTACTGGGAACTTATGTTTCTTCTTATTATCCCCCGGAACCTTTGAAATATCCATGTTCACCTTATCTCTTGAGGATGTAGCACAAATAAGATCCTCCACATTCACGTACTGAATATTGTCCAAGATGACTGCATCATTCAAAGTTGTCCCCTAGAATTGCTGTTCTTTCTCTTTGAGATTTGTGCATCTAGACAAGATCATACTCTTGATGAAGATGTTGCAAGAAAACATACATGAAATCTAAGGTTGGAGATGGTGTTGTGACCAACTTTCTAAAGGAAATCAAACAATTTCTCATTAGGGGTTTCTTCAAACCCAATATCAGGTTTCGATCTCAAAAGGATGCATCTACAAGCAAAAAAGGATCTCAAAAGGATGCATCTACAAGCAAAAAAGGTTGGCAAAATGATTGTAAACTACACAGCAATGAGAGAATAATGGAGATGTGTAGTTACACTGTAAACTTCATTACAACGCGATTGACAGTGGATGTTGGCAAGTGAAGCTTGATGTCATGTTGTGTTGAACCGAAATACACATGGTCTATGTTGTACATATATGCATCAAAAGCTAGCGATACTACAACTTCTTTTCATTACAACACAAACTATGGGGTTTATGAACTCAAGCTATACTAAGTTTGCATTGCTAAAATTTCAGCAAACACCCCTATGAGACAAAGATATGGAAAATGATTCCATATTCGAGCTAAAAATACCTATATTGCAAGTCACTTCAACATGATTAATGTTGGACGTTGATGAGGGGAGGCCTTATATCACGTTGTACTGACTTTCACTATACAAGGTCTATATTACACTAATATATAACAAACATCATTACAGCATGATTCATGGTGGATGTTGGCGAGTGAAGCATGATATCACGTTGTGCTAAACTAAAATATACATGGTCTACATTGCACATATATGCATCAGATGCTGGCAATACTACAACTTTTTAATACAACACAAACTATGGGGGTTCCAAACTCAAGGCATACTAAGTCTGCAATGCTAAAATATAAGCAAACACCACTATGAGACAAAGATATGGAAAAGGGTTCCATATTCGAGCTAAAATGACGTTGTATATTGCAAGTTACTACAACGAGATTTACATTAGACAATGACAAGGAGAGGCCTTCTATCGCATTGTAGTGACTTGCACTATACAAGTCTATATTACACTAATATTTAACAAACGAGCCTCTAAAGTTCATGATACTCAGTTTTCCATTGTATACAAGGTCGACCATATAGTTTCACGTTGTACAAGTATGCAATGTAGACAATCAGAAGTAGGCTTGCGTATTCACGCTATAGGGAGAGCATATATTTTGCAAGTCATTACAACGTGATATAGGGTGGATGTTAACGAGTGAAGCCTTTAATCGTGTTGTTCTGAATTATAATATAAAAGTTCTATATTGAGAAAATTTGTAGAGAATACTACAAAGTGGCTTAACGAGAGTATGGGCTCGCGATCTCCCATATGGTTCCAAATTTGCATTATACTGATCTTGTATAACTTAAGTCAATACAACCCGATCTACGGTGGGACGTTCTCACATAAAGCCCTACATTGCATTATACTGAAGCTCAAAGTAATTTCTACTAAAAATGATAGTATGGGCCGGAGATCGCCCATATTTGTCCGAATTCATGCTATACTAAACTTGTATAATGTAAGTCAGTACAACACGATTGTGGGTGGACATTCTTGAGTGAAGCCCTACATCACGTGTTGTAAAAGAAGGAATGGTGCTCATAATCATACAAAAACAAACACTTTAAGACCAACAAGACTTGAGAACTCAACTGACCTTAAAATCACCTTAGGCTTGGAGACTATCACAGAACATTGTCGGGAAGATCAAGAGATTCGCCAACACCAGTCGCACCATCAGAGAGGCGCAAGCAAGAGCGAGAAAATAGTTGCACCGAAAAAAAGCCAAGTGTCCTTGAAACTCACACTATAAATAATGCATGTGGGAGTGCGTACATTACCCTGACGGTCTTTACATGTGGCAATATTTCATTAGAGGTTGTCCATGTTCCTTCACACGAGTGATAAACACGTGTCACTCATGCATTTGATCGTCATCATTACCTATCACGTGTACTTAACGCCAATGTCATCATGCATCATCACATCTACTTAAGGTGGGACCCCTTCTGTTAAACCTTAAATTGTTGAATAAAGCATCAAGCTCTGCGTAAACAGCAACGTCTTTTGATCAATCTTCATAGGCATTATTTTCTCTTCGTTTGTCTACGCTATTTTATCTCTTCATGGACGACATCTTGTTGACGAGTAAGTGTCCATTTCTCAATACAATGTTTATTGACTTGCACCACGTCTTCTTCTTCCTTTTCTTTGTGGACTCCTGAGCAAGCTTCCTTCATTATGAAGTAAATAAAATGAGATATGGGGGTTTCAATTTGTTGGAACTCTTCCCATCACGTTGTACTGCATTGAATCCAAATATGTTGTTGTGTTTCTTTGATTTTGAATGCAACACAACATGATTTATTGGTTTGAATATGTTGTTTATTTGCATATCACATTTTATTTAGGTCAATTTTTTGTGTTTAAGTTTGCTTCATTGTTGATTCAATACAACGCGATATGGAACATTCTACGTGTTTGATGTCCTCTTATCCCGTTGTAGTGAATTTTATCAAATATTTTTTTCATTATTTGTCGCTTGACCCTTTTCTTGCGTATCGGAGTTCCTTTGATTGTGAATGTAGTACAACACCATACATGGGCTTTAGTGTGTTTGAATTCCTCTTATTGCGTTGTAGTGAGTTTTGTTAAAAAATTATCCTTAGTGGTCCTGAAAGCCTATTTTGTGTGTTGGAGTTCCTTTGATTGTTAATGCAGTACAATGCAATATGGGGGATTCAGTTTGTTTGAAGTCGTGTTATCGCGTTAGTCAGTTTTGTTAAAAAAATATCCTTTGTGGTCCTTTAAGCCTATTTTGCGTGTTGGAGGTCCTTTCAATGTTAATGAAGTACACCACAATATAGGGGATTCAGTGTGTTTGAAGTCCTTTTATCGAGTTAAAGTGAGTTTTGTTTAAAAATTATCCTTCATGGTCCTTTAAGCCTATTTTGTGTGTTGGAGGTCCTTTCATTGTTAATGCAATACAACACAATATGGGGATTCAATGTGTTTGAAGTCCTCTTATCGCGTTGTAGTGAGTTTTGTTCAAAAATTATCTTTAGAGGTCTTTTAAGCCTATTTTGTGTGTTGGAGTTTGTTTGATTGTGAATGTAGTAGAACGCGATATGGGATATTTAGTGTATCGAAAGTCCCCTTATCGTGTTGTAGTGAGTTTTGTTCAAAATCTATCCTTATTGCTCCTTTTAGCTGATTTTTATGTGTTGGAGTTTCCTTTAACAAGAATTTAATACACTGTGTATGTTTGTTTTCTGCATATCGCGTTATAGTTATATTTATCTAAAAATTTTCATCCTTAGTCATTTTTTGAGCCATTCATCTAAATCTTTTATAGATGGTGCAGACAAAGAAGACACGGAGGGTCTCCTCGTCTAAGGATCCCAAAATAGGGCAGAAATCTTGGAAATATGGACGAGGGAAGAATATTTCTAGCCATCGCCTCAATGAGGACTCGAAGGTACTAGCAGCACAACTCCATCTTATGTGAGCTGTGAAAGGTGAAAACCCATCGCCTCAATGAGGACTCGAAGGTACTAGCAGCACAACTCCATCTTATGTGAGCTGTGAAAGGTGAAAACCCACATGCAGTGCACCATTCCAATGCCTTGTTAGATCTATTTGTGAAAGGAACCGCTATGGTGTGCGTTAGTAGCAGGCCTCGACATTAGGGTACTTGCATGAGGCTATCGAGGATTGGCTCATTGAGCATTTCCAAGATAGCTATGGTATAACTACCCATGCACATAGAGTAATAGTAATGTGAAAGGACATGCTATAGCTTCTTAGGTTTAGATATGACAAGTCCTTAGAGCCACTAACCCTCACTGACACAAGTATGAAAGATATCCTGGAGATCTCCCTGTTGAGGAAAGGACCTAGTATTGTCACTGAAGAGACTAAGGTCTGTCACTCACGTGACACATGGTAAAACTTACAAAGGGCTAATGAAGTCATAAATAGGGAGGCTCATATGGAGAGAATTGAAAGGGCAAGGAGAGAAGCTGAATTTAAAGAATTGCATAGTTCTAATGTACACAATTTGAAATATTTTTCCCTCTCCTTCATTGTGAGGTTGTCGTGCGAGACACTCTTCAATACTTCCTTTTTGAGGTGGAAGAGATTGAGGTGTTATCCAGAATGCACAAGGAGGTCAACGACATAGTTATGCAAGCTATTTTAAGGTTTGTTGTGTTCCATGCCCTAAACTTTAATTTAAAGTGTTATTCTTTCTCGAAGTAATATGATGTTAATTATCTATGTAGTCTAGTTTTATCAAATTTTCCACGAGATGCTTAGCATAGGAAATATATTTTGGATTCTCTTATATCTCGGCTTCTGGTTTCAGAGGAATTTTCCTACGTGGATATCTATTCATGGTTTAGCCATGTACATTTGTACCATGCGCAGATCTTTGTAATGGCCTACCATGAAGCATAAGTGTCATCATGTGACCTAAATTATACTTTTGGTATTTTGACATAGATACTAGGTTTACCATCTTATATTGTTTATTGACTTTTGTAGTGGAAACTGGAGTTTGATTATTGTAGAAACTTAGGCTAAGTGATGCTATCTTGCCAATTCAACTAGAAGATTTAATGGCAACGTGAGGCAGTAAGTCCACACGATCATTTTTTATATTATTGTGTGTGTGTGTGTGTGTGTGAGAGAGAGAGAGAGAGAGAGAGAGATGAGAGAGAGAGATTATTGACAGTTGAAAAATGGTGTGCAAATCTATTAGAAAGTTAATAGCTAGTATTGAGGCCCTTACCTAGGAGGATATTTTAGACTCAATGGAGATCATTAGATGCAGAGTCCCAGAGCAACAAGATGTCTTTATCTGTGGCTAAAGAGTGTGCTACAACGCCATGTTGCTGCTGCACACAATGTTGGCACTTCCCTTAGAAAATGTAAACATGCACTTCTTCTTCTAATGATACCTCAATTTCTTTGTACAGTCAATGATAGCACATATGTAATTTATCGTATGTGTAGAATCTATGACTATCAGATTATACAGACTGGGATGTATGACTATAAGGGCCACAACATTTGATACTCTAACTAACAATATTGGGCAACGAGAGCTTGATATGCCATATGCATTTGTGCCTCTTCCACAACGACCAAGAGCAATGCCGCTGGCCGAAAATATCCACAAACGCAAACTGACAGGGAATAGATCCACCTTGGAGATGCATCATCCCCTTAGAGGGAGCAAGCACAGCAAGAGAACTCCCCCACATAGCAAGATCACTCCCTGGCATGACAAGAGCAAGCTTCCCCTAGCCAACAATAGTATTCTGTGTCAACCCATTCACTTTTGACACAATGTGTAAATTTATAGTAACAATGTGTAAATTCTTTGTATTAACTACTCTCGACATGTTCAAAAAAAATTCATGCCGAATTTTAATAAGGCATTTTTGTATCTCAACGTTGCAATGATGATCTCTAAGAGAACTCGCTTTACGGTAATGTCTTTACATTAAATGTTCCTTTCGTTCTCCACGGTTTTCGAATTCAAGCTATACTAAGTTTGCATTGTTAAAATTTAAGCAAACACGAGTATGAGATAGAGATATGGAATAGGATTCCATATTCAAGCAAAAAAGGCCTGATATATTTTAAATCACTACAACGCAATTTACATTGGATGCTTACAAGGAGAGGCCTTATATCATGTTGTACTAACTTGTACTATACAAGGTCTATATTGCACTAATATTGGCTTATATGTAAAATTCAAAGTAACATATGTAAATAATAGCCTATTATGACTTAATTTTGAAATCTAAACGTTTTTCAGGTAGAGGAGCATGGATGCCCAAGACATGTGGTTGCCATAGACAGAAAAAAATACAAAATGAAGTAACATTTATACAATATCATGTAGACTAAAGATAGCTCTTGAAATTTTATTATAGATGGAAACGTTACAATCTCAAGGTTTCCACAATGTCTAGGATATGTGGTTCGATACAAACAGAGAAGGTTTTGGAAGCTTCACTCCTACTTGTGGTTTTCTTACCATCTAACTTAAAATAGAAATCACTTGGCACATCACTATACATCAATTAGATCTCTTGTGAAAGAAAGGCCAATGGCCAATGGCTTTCTAGATTGACCCCACTAATGGGTCTTGACCTTGTAATTAGATGACAACATCGATGATGGAAGAGTGTATTCCATCATGCATGTCTTGATCTAAGCTTTGCTAGACGTCTCTCCATAGTCACCATATTCTGTAATGAAATCGCTTGTATAATTTCTGCCTCCCAATGAAATACCTGGTCATTAAAATAATCAATGCTTAAAGTAATGGATGCCACCCTAACAAAATTCGATACAAACATAAACAAACTTTATGTTTTGATTTCACCTGAATGTAACATCTGGTATTGTTACTTTACATTCAATGGCATCTTCTACGAAGGTCCTCTTTACATCCCATCCCTCCCCCAAAAAATAGTTCATCCAATCATTATCAAGGAACCTCACTTGATATGTTAACTTTGTTTTCTTGACACCCTCACATGATGCAAACATCTGTGCAAAGGCGCTAAATGGTATAAACCAACTCAAATGGACATCCTTAGAACCTGTTGATGGTTTCATTGTTGCATCATGCATATCTGTTCTTATCTTATTCTTGTATGCTGTAATGATGTCTTTGCAGGAACAATCCCATTCTTAGCTGAACAATGGTGTTAGTGGGATAGACTCCAATCTACCAACATTATCATTTGCATTAGCCAAAACATACATGGAATTATAAAAGAAGATTTCCTCTGTGCTGCTAAATGGCTGGGTGGGTTCTCATACAGCAATGTGTCTATCTCTATATGGAAGACATTACTTCTTCCACTGATGCACTCTACATTTTTTCACTCATCCACATTCGATAGATATAAAGCTGTAATAAAATTTTAATGCTTAGCTATAGAGCACAGAACAATTAGGCATTGAATAAAGAAAAAAAAGATTACTTATTGAATCTTACTATTTGTTTTAGATCTTATACTTTCATCATGGTGATGTAGCATTATGTCCGTTTGCATATAAACATGCTGCACAAGGATCTCGACTACACCATTTGGCCGCATGCAGAACTCCACGATCCCACCGTTCCAATGTTTGTTAGAATCAGCAATGTCTTTTCTTTCTACTTTGAATACTGCGCTCGAGTGCTGGGTCTCATCGTGATCCAATCTAACTTCCTAAACCGCTGAGGGATCTAGTTGCCAATCAGCATCCTTCTTGTTGAAAAGCTCCACACTTTCAATGCCGAAGATGTGTTTTCTCCTAGAGCTCATCTACAAAAATCATCTACAAAGGGAAAAGAGAACATTATTACCATTTCGTTGAGCTCAACAATCTAAATAATGAAAATAAAACTTTAAAGAAATGTTGTGAACCTTACACTTCATTGTCCTTGTAGTTAAGTTGACAAAAAACCCTATAAGTTTTCACAAATGACATACATCATGGTCAAGAAGATTAATAAACATAACAAACAAAATAGAAATCATGATTAGTAAACATAGCTTAATAAAGTTTACCAGACTATTAAGATAGAATAAAAAAAGAGGCTAAGAGAAGAAGAAGAAGAGATGAAGCAGATATGGCGAAAGTAAGTGATGTTGTAAGAGAGGTGAGAAACGAAGAGAACTAAGTTCAAATTATGGAGAAAGACTTCAATCAGACTAGCTTTCAATCATTGTGACCTCTTTTCCTAATAGTCCTTCTGATATATGTTTTGGTAGGTGAAATTCAGGCTTAGCATTCTTCCATTTTCGAGTTTTATGCTAATATATTTTTATTTCTCCTTTTTAGCTTGAAATTTTGGGGACCACTCTGACAAAAAAGATCCATGTTACATGGATCTAGAACCCAAGCACTCTCATTGGCTGGCCTTAAATTATTTTAATGGGATCTAAAAGGGCCCATTTGGAGCCCGAATTTCCTCTAATGTACCTCATCTACTTTGTCCAACACATGTTGTACACACTAGATCTTAGACTAGTATATGTACATCTCAACCTCCCGTCTATGTCTTGATTGCATAGGGTACAAAAATCCTGTCACAATGGTCACTTGTTTCTCAACACGATCAAAAAGGGAGTTTGAAGTGAAAGGTTATGTGAATCTAGTATGATTCAATATAAAAACCATATTTTCTAGTTTATTAAACAAAGTTGGCATTACAATCAAAATGAAGGGTGTCCTTGAATGAATCATAAAAAAGCATGATATTGTTTTCTAAATGGTTTTCTCTTGGATAGATTTTGAGTTATTACTTAGGGATACTATTCTAAAGAAATGACATCGATTTAGGAGATATTATTCTAAAGAAATCTCTCCATGGTGTCACAGAAAAGGGTGCATAGTATCATCTAAGATTACATGAAATAGCTCATTGATCAACTCTAGTGAAAGTTTTTACATCTTCGTGAGGTGTACTTTTGTTTTATCGGGTTCTAATTTTTATGATTTTATGATAGAAGTGTTAAATATTCTTACATGAAATGCTATGATGTACATTCATAAATACATGTAAAATAGACCTATTTCTATTATCCTCAACACAAAAGAATATGAGGAAGAGAAGATTCCTTTGATCTAGTACAAAGATTAAGAGCCTTCAATTATGTTACCTAGAGCCAAAATCAAGAATTAACCACCTAGGTGAGGACATTATCAAACATTGCGGTAGTAGGATAATAAGATATGTTTACTAGCATTATTATAATTAGGCATCCACATTAACGGCCTGCAGCAACGGCCTGTACCAGAAGAGAGCACAGCCCTCCATGTATTTTCATGAGGGTTATTATAAGGGTTGTGTTCTCGCTCCTCTGTTGCTGACTCTGGCGGATCAACACTCGCCCCACCTTCTTAGAGATACATAATATGAATATGGCCTTTTCTCTTCTTTCTCTCGTGATGTAAACTAATCTGCAGGTCATCTACTCTCTTTCTCACGACTCAAATCTGTGTGCTATTGATCCTCGATTGATTTGTACGAAGGATCAACACTTGCAGTGGAACGCATCACTATTTCCGTTTATACATATCATTCTAGCATTTTCACGGTTTTAGAGAACCTGGTCACGGATTATTTAAACTGCCTTTTGTTTTGAGCTTACTCCAGTAACAAAGCTACTACAATTGTGTGAACCGTCATTATCCTGCGAGTGTGTTACAAGGAATTTTGGGTGGTTCTTTATATAGTGAACTTCACGATATATAGTAAATTTTGAGAGATTTGTTGTGTAGATGGAAATTTCTTATGTATAAAAATCTATATAGTTATATATATATATATAACTATATAGTTTTTTTTAGATCAATAATACGTATTATATATAAACTGAAAAGGACCAAATACACTTTATGGCAAAAAGATATGGGTTTTTCTTACAGTCCCCTATATTTTACATTTAACTTCACTTAAGAGTTTACATAATAAAGCCCATCTCTCCTCCTCCAACAAGAAAACTGGAGTGTATAGCTATATAGTTTTATATATATATATATATAGTTAGTTAGTTATATATATATAGTATATATAGTATATATAGTATATATATATATATATATATATATAGTATATAACTATATATATATATCCTTTTGTTTTGAGCTTGCAAGCTACTACTAGTGTGTGAATCATCATTATCCTGCACAGTATGTTATTTGCCCACCACCAATTGACATACATTGTATTCATGTTGTTAATCACCTCTATCAAGGCCATGATTTTGATTCCTTTATTTAGAGTTGGGCTATTTGATTTTCTCTAATGGTTGAGTGGTATGAATAGCTATAGTGTCATGAGTTGCCCATGTCTAGTGACTTCTAAGCAACTTTGGTTATCACATTGCAAGGTTGTAGTAGCCCAACTAATTTTAGCTCCCATGTCAACTAAAATCCTCCTAAACCATACTGCTTCACAAGGACCAAAACAAGTCACCTTGTACTTAGCTTATGTAAAAGAAAGTTCTAATGTAGGTTGCTTTTTATTGGTCCAAGAGAAAGCACTAGAACCAAGAAAAAAATAATTTCCAAAAACAAACACTATAAGGCATCCTGGCCTAAATCAACACTCTACTATCAAGATAAAAGTTACCAGTGTGTCACTATGTGACTCTCTCCCATAGAGCGATATTATAGGAAATTAGTATTTCCAAAGGAACATACATCGTTTAGTGACACAAATAGTGTCGCTAGAATTCTATTGCTGAGCGACACCACTAGCGAGACAAGATTCCCCACTAATAGCAAGGTATACTATAGCAATTGTACTTCAAATTTTTCATTTGTACATTGTGCTCTACGTGCCACCTTTTGTCCAAAGCTACTCATATGCACCCTCTTATATCTCAATAGCAGCTTATTTTTGCACACCCTAATCGGTCTACTTTGTTGCTTGGCTACACTTGACATTTCTTGCATCGCCCCTAGCTATGAATCTTGTCATTTAACACATTATGGATCTTACCTAGGTGGATCTTAGTAGATGGAGGTTTCTTTGGAGGATGCCATGGCCTCCATGGCATTTTCTTATGACAGATGAGATTAGAGATGTCATCGACTTTGTGGAGAGGAGGTCAATCACTAGGAAGAAGGAGGTACCTTTTATCATTCGAGAGCTCAATGTAGTAGCTAAGATACCTTTCAATCATGGGAAGGAGGAGGTTGTGAACGACTTGATTAGATCAAAGAAGATGCGACCATGAAACACTCTCTTATTGAAGCATTGTTTAGGGTATGTAGGCTTAAGTGACAAATATAAAAGCTATTGTTAATGAGTTGCATGGTGTGAAGAACTGGGAGATAATATGTGCATTGGTAGCATAGATTCTGAGCTCTCAATGACTCAATAATAGTAGCTAATGATCAATGAATGAGTAACCTAAAGACCTAGATGCCTTTTATAGTGTCTATAGTTGGCCTATATATACATATATATATAAGTGTGTGTGTGTGTATAAAGTGGATAAACCCAAAAAAAAAGTCTGTGTGTGTTAACACAATAACTTACTAATGTGTCATAGTTACGAAAAATGGAAAAACGAATGGAAATAGAGAAAAGAAACGAAAATGCCATGTTAGGTTATCTTGGAAGAGGTTTATCGTCATTAAGAGAAAAATGCACCCTCCTTTGTGCAGATCATGGTGCAACAACACTCCCTAATAAAGTAAGAGAACTAGCATCCTAATGAGTATGGATACTCCTACTAAGCACAGATAAAATCTCGATCTATTTTCTCTCCAATTTTGCTCAACTCGTCCACCACTTATAAGATTTGACTTGTAAGGATCTAGGCTAGCTTCAATACGACAGTTATGATTAAGCACATTTCTTAAAAGATGTAAATCTTGCCATTTTTGTAGAAACATATGGACCACATCTTTATTTTTCTCCTTCTCTTCTCCACTAAAAGTGGGTGCCTTTAAATCTTTGAATACCATACCTTTATTTTTCTCCTTCTCTTCTCCACTAAAAGTGGGTGCCTTTAAATCTTTGAATACCATATCTTGATCTCTAGATTTGGGACCCTCTTCAATTATGGTTTCATTCAACCCTTTTTATGGAGTTGTTTCCTTCCCCTCACCAATATTTTTAGATATTTCTTTTACTCCCAATCCTTCCACTACCCATCAAGGAGAGCTAACAAGACCTAGCATTTTCTCAAGTCTATTTTCTATATTGGAGATTTTTTCTTTCATTTCCTTTATTTCTATATTCTCATAATCATTAAGGTCTAAATCTTGCATATCTGTTTCAGTTGGTTTTGTAATATCCTCTTCTATGTCGAAAGAGGACATTGGGTTTTCCTCCATCTCACAAAATTCGTCAACACTAAGAAAAATGTAAAATTTCTTACAAAGCAAAAAAAATTGCAGCACAATGACCTTATTTGGTTTGATAATTATGAAATGTCCCCCAATGATGTTGTGAAGAACAATTCCGTTGATTCCTCCTTGTTGATATTTTCTTCAAATATCCTTGAAGGTTGTCTTGTACTCCACTTGCACCATGTAGAACTCCAAAGTATGTCCAATTTACTAGGCAAGAGGTATTTTGTATGGAGAATATTTTAGAAATATACAGATTACCTTATGAAAATTAATAGAAAAGTGATTGAGTAGAGATTATAGTTAGCAATAAGTAGCTCAATGGAAACATGGAAGAGATAGAACACCGCTCTGATACCACTACAAGGGATCGGGCACATACCCACGCTCCTAGCCACTAAAAATGACTTGTGGAAAAAAAGTAATGGGCCCGTGTATCAATGCGTGTATCATCGCAGCCAGAGACATGCGTGTAAAAGCGCGTGTATAGAAGCAGTCAGACGCGCTGATACGAGGGTGTATACACGCGTTTTGTCAGTTTATCTGTGCTTAGACGCACTGATACGAGGGTGTATACACGCGTTTTGTCAGTTTAGCTGCGCTTATACACGCGCATTTCACAGAGTATCCGCGTATATACACGCGACTTTTGCAGAGTTGATGCGTCTATACACGTGAACAGAGAGCAAAAAAAAATTCCAGAGAGTGTTATTTGGTATCTGAATGATGTTCCAGCCTTCCAGCACCCAATAGCACTCTCTGGATTATTTTTTTTGGGTGCATTGCACCATCCACGAGGAAGATTTAGTGCATTGTCATTACACGATTCAAGAACGACATGAACGCATACATTGTCAATACACGATTCAAGACAGACATGAATGCAATACTATCAATTCACGATTCAATATTACTATCAAAATTTTATGTGTACACATATATACAAGAAAGTCCATATGTCGAAGTAGCCCATGGCTTCAGTTACAAAAATATACAACCACATCCTCAATATGGAATGTGATACTATAAGTCTGAGTACTACTTAGACCCAGATGATGACTCGCTGCTCCCTCCATGATCAGATGAGCTCACATTGGTCGGAATGTGCTCACGTCCAGCAGGAGCAGTGGCAGCGGGTGGATCATCAGTGGCAGGATCATCAGCACGTGCAGCAGCAGCTTATGCCTGTTCAAGTAATATATAGTATATAAGTATATATATATGTAATTCAATAAACCAGAATCATTCGTTTAGAGTTTTCAAGTACCTGTCGACCGTATGGTCTCATGGCCATCTCAAACTGCACGTCCGTAATACATCCCTCGGCTCTGAAGAGGGCCCACGTGTCACGTCTGCCCTTTCTTTATCAAAATCTATTCCATATATTCTTTTTGAATTCTTCAAGGTTTCAAGAGAAAATGTGTTTGGATCTACCAAAGTTCTATCTATCTCCTACATATAGATCCTCCTACAACACACCATGTCCATCATGTAGTGAAATAAGGGGGTGGTTAGGCTCTCTCTTCGTGTTGGGGGATAAAACTCCCAATCACTTAGGTTTCTAAGACTATTTCTTGGGATACCTTAAACAAAGGAGGAACATAATAGGGTCCACTAGATCAAAAAATGAGCATGTGCCCGCAATCTAAACCAGGCATCTCTAGGGTAATATCATGGCAAGTGAAGACTCCAATACATTGTGTGTGAGGGGGGGATGGAGGATCATGAAGGGGGTTTATAAATCAAGGGATATGGTTGTCAATGGAAAGGATTAACCGATCTTTGCTTCCCCACATGATAAGTATTAAATCTTTAGGGGGAGTATATTCCTAAAGCTAGCTTAGTTTCCCAATGATTGGGCATGGTTGATCTAGGGTCTAAGAGGTGGACAATGGGTATCTTGAAGAGGGAGTTCCACATCCAAGGCTAGTAAAGCCTCTCCTAAACTATACTCAAAGGAATGTGGAAGAGGGAAGGCTTAAGGTGTCCATTCCCTAAGATCAAACTTTCCTTTCCCTAATTAGATCAAACTAGCCTTAAAAAAAGTGGTCCTTGGGGAACTAGGACCATAAGAATCATGAAGATCCATAGCATATTAGGGGAGTAAGAACTATACAGGAAGGAGCGTGGGCTAAAATTTGTGGAAACAAGATTCCTTCATGAAGATCCCCACTAGTATGACACCAAGGGTTCAATGATCACCTACACAGGGGGTGTGGGCTAAGGTCCAAGCAAGAATAAAATACTTTGAGGACTCTCCACCTGGTTTAAAGCCCTTAAACAAACAACTTGCCAAAAAGGGATCTTGTTTTCAATAACTAGATCAATGGTGCTACGAAAGGACCCCACAATGACAGGGTTATGTATGATCTCCATGCCAACTTTTCTCATGCGGGCTAAACTTCTTTCCATGCCCGAAGATATTGCACCTATTCAAGGCCAAAGAACACATAATAAGAAGTAATGTACCACATGATAGACATGAGTAGCTTGTTATGTTCATAACCATTTGATCACCACCCACGGGTGCCAGAGAGATATTGAGTAGAGTGCTCACAACATGAGCTTATTCAAAATAATTATATGAGGAGGGAAAATAGGGGAGATATCTATCCCCATCTCACAACCCAAAGATTTGACTAGGGTGCCATTCTAAATCCATTGAAAGGTGTCTGTTAGGTGTTACTCAAATTCCATTGACATTCTTCAATTGGGAGTGGGTGAGTATCCAACCTAAGAACCATAAGACTTTTTTGAGTGCCTAAAGGTCTAGACAATGTCAAATGCAAATCTTTGAAGATTTCCTTTCTCCTTTGAAAGATAGTTAGTTGTGTCATTGAGAACCAAGAGTCTCAAGAAGATCATCTAGGCACCTGATGGGGAGACAAAGGCCTCAAAGTTGGATCCCCTACATGGACAAAACGATGCTCCTTGACTATTCAACAAAGACAAAGAGGAAAGAGGTAAGGGGTAAGGGGTGAGAGGGAAACCTTATCAAGTTGTACGTCCCCAATGTTGTGACTATAGTAATTGGTCCCCTCAATGAAGACATAGATTTGTGTGGCAAAAGAAAATGTTGAAACTCCCCTAATCCAACTAACCACACCATGCTTCATAATCTCTTCCAAAGCGTGGATCAATCTAGGAAATCCCAATCTACTCTTTATCATAGGTATTCTCAAGTTCTAATTGTAGCACTTCCATGTCCTCTTTGCAAAGACAAGTTGTGGCAATTGCCTCCTAGAAGGTTTGGAAGGTGAGGTTGAAGGCAAGCACTGGTGGCTTATGTAACAAGAAGTATATTGAGGTGCTTGCACAACAGCAGGGAGGGGTGATAATTCACCACTATCATGTACCTACAAATGATCACCACCCTCCTTGGTGGGGCTATCCATTCTGAAAGTTTCTATCACATGTAGCTAGAGACCATGATTGTATTTTTTAGAGTATCTTGAAAACCACTCTCCATGAGATCTAGATAAATGAAGAACAAAAAAGAAAATTGGGTGGCCATCCTATATAGGAAATTTTCCATGAGTCAGTTCCCTCACTCAACTCCTTGAGTTTGGGAAGGGACAACACAAGAAGCTATGTAAGAGCCTTGGGTGACCACCTCCTGTGTGTGTTGCCAAACTCTCTTTCTTGATACCTCATTATGGAGGCAGAGGGGAGTCTTTACAAATTCTTGGCAGTATCCCTAACTAGTAGAGGGTCTAATTCAATGGTGAGACTAGCTCCTCATCTTGGAGAGTACATCTTGCCCTGTCTTTGCAATGGTGGACTTGATAGATTCAAAAAATATTGAGCGACCCTATTTTATGTTTGGGTTCAAGAAGGATGCTCAAGCATGATAGAATAAATCTACCCCTCTCCTCAATCGAGTAGAATTTTGTGCAAGTTTCCTTCTAGGACTCTATCCACTAGTGACTCCTCTTGGAGGAACTAAAACGAAAGAATGGCATAATAATTCTACCCTCCTCTTCTCAATAGACCAGCTATGTGTGCAAGATACCTTCATCTTGGAATCTAGACAATGGGGATTCCTCTTGTAGAAGCTTAAGGGAAAGCATAATATAATAACTCTACCTTCATTTTCTATCGAGTAGATTTGTTTGTGAGTTATGTTCATCTAGGATTCTAGCCAATGGGGGCTCCTCTTCGAGAAATTGAAGGGAACATGTGATACAATGACTCTACCCATCTCTTCTCAATCGAGTAGATATATGTGCAAGTTGCCTTCAATAACTCTACGACTCTAGCCAATGGGGACTCTTCCTGGAGGAGATGAAGGGAAAGCATGCTCTTGTAAAGGCTATGCTTCTACTCTGAAAATGAGATGATGAAAGGTCTAGTCAAGATCTACTATTATGAGCCTCGCCTCTGAAAAAGGGAGCTCCCCAGATGTCTTTAATTCATTTGAGAATCTTAATACCAAGACTCAAACTTTTAGGAAAACTCTCTACAGCATCTCTAGTCCTCCTCTAGTCATGAGGGATTCTCTAGAACCAAGCCATAACTTATGCGAGTGGTCCATGCAATAATGTTAATCATGCCCCCATGATGACACACTAACTCATTCACATAGAGTCTATCAATGTGGAAAATTTTGATCCATGCATCCTCTTATTGGACCTAGAAATTGTTAAAATTACAGCAATGTGATGAGCTACACTACTACATGTTAACCTAATACCGGCGCTTATACCGACGTCATTCAACGGGGTCTAAAAAAGCCCCGTCATCGGTATAAACGCCGGTATAAGCGCCGGAACCACAGTGTCGGTATAAGCGTAGGGTAACAATACCGGCGCCTATACCGGTGTCTATACCGACGCTCACAGGCGATAATACCGACGGCTATTCCGGCGTCTATACCGGTGTATATACCGGGTTGTATACCGACGCCAGTACCGGCAGATATACCAATGAATATACCGGTGTACATACCGGGGAATATACCGACACTGTACCAAAATTTGTTTTTGGGCAGAATAGTGTTGCCTGGCTGCCTGCAATGAACAGGATCAACAACAGCAAACAGACAGCACCATTCTGTCTAAAATAGAGCACAAAAACAACCGTGCTCGTTTTTTTATTTTCCTGATCGATAAACAAGAAATTAAATTAAACATTAATACTCAAGAATGTTTTGATCATATACCATTAGTTTGAAGGTCATCTTACATCATGGTAATGCCTCCCAATTGACGGTCTCTCCTTCTTCTTCAAGCATCTCAAATAAGGCCACAAGGCCATGTTTGTGAGCGTACTTCTCCTCTCGCCTACTTGGTGGGCGATTCATGGCCAACTCCTACACAAACGATTAACAATTATAACTTTTAGAAATTAACATTTAGCCCACATACATACATTTACATAAATAAAATTGCTACAAATACTTACGAATTCATGGCGCATGGTTTCGTAACCACCACTCCCAAGATGAGAAGCCCCTACTGTTTGGAGTCTTGCCCTTGCCGCCTCTCTTTGTTGTTGAAACCTCTCTGGTGTCTCGATGAGAACCTGAGCAATGGCTGCCCACTCCCTGTCATCTAGCCAAACAGGTTTCTCTTTCCCCTCTCTAAATGCGTCCCTCGCCTCTGACCTACAATGCCCCATCAAAATGCAAGCTGTATACTGTATCCACTCATTAGAGACGACATTCATAGGGTCAGATGGCTGAAACTCTTGCTTTATCTTTGTATTTATATAATTTTTCTTCCCCTTATCTTGCTGATCCCATTTAGTCATGACAGAGTCGTGAAACTGTATAGTGCACAATTGTCGAATGCGTGTCTTCATTGCCTTCCCTGCACTATTCATTATTGGTGCCCCATCCCTAATTGTGTATATCTTGTTGTTGTCATGGTCATGTGCACCCCAGGGAGTGGAAGGTGACCCTATGGGTGTGCTATCAACAGATGAGAGCGAAGGACGACGCTCACGTGGTGGTGGTGTCACAGTATCTGTGGCACTACCACCACAACAACCTCCCCCTGAAGACCTACTACGTGAGCGCCGTCTATGTGAAGAGGTGGTAGATCGAGCTGTAAGAGGAGTGGAAGGCTGTGTGGTATGAGGTGTGGGAGCTGCTGTCGTACCCACGGGTGTGGGAACTGGCGTCAGGAAGCCAGATGGTGAGGCAGATGTCCCTGCTCCAGAACCCCAATAACTCTGCGCCATGGCTCTCTGCTCTCTGGAGTCATGGACGAAAGAAAACCATATAACTGCTGGGGACTCATGCCCTGCGGTGTAGGATTAAATGAGGAATCAGGACTGTAGTCGTAGGGCGGTGAGTCACCCATGGCCTGTTGGACAAAAAACCATATGACAAACTTGTGCGAAATGAAAACTACACGGTAAACAATGAAAGAACCATATGACAAACATTAACAATGATAAACAACATTGGTAAAACTATATCAACTTGCTCCTATAGTAGTGATTATGATGGTAAACATTAACAATGGTAAACAATGAAAGGACCTTCAATGTCATAAAACCATTACAAATATGTCATAACTATTTGCATAATCATTAAGATACATCATTGAGAAATCATTATCTATTCTGTCATCCTCATTAAGATCAGTAGCCCCAAAGAGATCTATGTCTATGTACATTTCAGCATCCTCATCATTAAAAGTCCCTTGATGAAGGATGTCTTCATCATCTATGTCTTCTTCCTCAACATGTTTTTCAGCTTCCTTGGATGAGGCCACTCTTGTCTCTACGTACAGTTGCATGTGGCCCATTCATGATTACCTTGAACCACTTCACATCAAAGATAAACAACTCAAAACTTCTGAAGCCAACCTTTAATA
Organism: Cibotium barometz; assembly: GCF_041138505.1. NCBI lineage: Eukaryota > Viridiplantae > Streptophyta > Polypodiopsida > Cyatheales > Cibotiaceae > Cibotium > Cibotium barometz. The sequence goes on along the minus strand of NC_141057.1, from coordinate 38,314,058 downwards.
TATCTTGAATGGTTCCAAAGTAATCAAGCATTCTAGTAATTGTGTTATCATCACTTGCACTTGCACGACTTTCTTGAACAAACTGTGCTGTGACACCACAATCAAAGGTTTCTCTTCTTTGGTCTATTCGTTCTACTCGAAAATGACGTCCATGTGACCAAAACGCCCCATATTTGTGATACTACAAATAGCACAAAAAGATTGTTGATGGAGAATCAAACACTGAGACATGTAGAGAAAAAAAAGAGACATGTAGAACTTAAACACTTACATGCCAATCGCATTCTTTTGTAAGCTCCTCCTCCTCCTCTGTTATAGTTAAACCAGCACGTTTGGCTTCTAAAATTGTAGCTTCTAGCCATCTACCTGTGGGAAAGTCCGGAAGAGCTTGCATACCTTCTGGATATGGGAGATTTCTTGTAGTGCGATTCCTTCTGAAACTTAAACAATCTTGTACTCGCTGTTGCTTGAGAGCTTCATATGTCTCAATCCACTTCTCCATTACATGAGAGTTCAAGATGCAAAATTTGTTGATTTTTTCCCTCAAATTGTTATCCATCTTTCTCTTAATGCCTTGGCCTTGAGGTTCCTCACCAATGGGCTTCTTTTCCCCAGCCGTTGAGGGAGACTTTAAAAATATTTAAAAAAGCGTCAAACGGGCTTCTTTTCCCCAACCGTTGAGGGAGATTTTAAAAATAACTTGTACATTAGCTTATCTTCTCTCCATACAAAATTAAGATGAATTTGAACAAGGATGGAGAGAGAAGCTATCTCTATTTATAAATAGCTATTTATAAAGGCCTTATGCAAAAATAGAGCCTACACATTGAGCTCTATGCATAGAAGCCTATACCTAAAGCTGAATGCATAGAGTCTTATGCATAAAGCCTATGCATAATGATCTATACAACATAAGCTTATGTGTAATGCTCTATACGTAAGTCTTATGTAAGCTTTATGAATAAGGTTTATGCAATCGTATGCATAGTAAGGCTTGTAAGCCTTAAGTATAAGCTTGCATAATAAGGCTGCAAGACTTATGCATAAGCTCTATGCATAAGCCAACTGCATAAGTCTTATGCATAAGCTCTATGCATAAGCCATATGCATGTCTTATGCATAAGCTCTATGCATAAGTCTTATGCATACGCTCTATGCATAAGCTCTATGCATAAGTCTTATGCATAAGCTCTATGCATAAGCCATATGCATAAGTCTTATGCATACGCTCTATACATAAGCCATATGCATAAGTCTTATGCATAAGCTCTATGCAAGACTTATGCATAAGCTCTATGCATAAGCCATATGCATAAGTCTTATGCATAAGCTCTATGCTATAAGCCTTATGCACTATGCTAACCCATAATCCCATCACCCAATGGTGTAATAAACATGATCTTGTTTTATATGGATAAGAGATCTTACCTTGATAACATATATAAACTCTATGAATAAAGAGAATACCTTATGCATAGAAAAGGCTTATGCATAAAGCTCATCCATAAGATTTATACATAAAACATTATGTATTAAGCTTTATGCATAGATCTTAATTCATGCATTCAGCTAGATTCATATAGCTCTATGCATAAACTCTATGTATAGAGCTTGCATAAGCTTACAAGCCCTATGCATAGAGCTTTCATAATCTTACAACCTCTATGTATAAAGCCTATACATAGAGCATATGCATTGAGCTTTTACAAGAAGGCTATGCATAGAGCTTTCAACAAGAAGGCTATGCAAGCTCTATGTACAATGTCCATGCAAGCTTTCAAGAAACCTATGCATAGAGATTTTATAAGCTTGCAAACTCTATGCATAAAGCCTATGCATAGAGCTTATGCATAGAGATTTCACAAGCTCGCAAGCTCTATGAATAGAGCTTATGCATAAAGCTTGCAAGAAGGCTATGCATAGAGATTGCAAGCTTATGATAGGTTTTATGCATAGATATTGAATTAATCCTATGTATAAGCTTACAAGAACCCTAAACTAACCCTAAACCATAAAGCAGGGATACAATAATACGTAGAAAAAAGCATAAACAAGGAAAATCGAAAGAGGATCTACCTCTTTTTTGCGAAGCTGAAGGAGAGGATTGGTGAAAGATTGGTGAAAGAGCTGCAAAACAAAATATTAAACAAAATAATTAGTAAATTAAACACAAGAATAAGAACTAATACAAAACCCTAAAATCTCTATGCATGCATTAGGAGATCTATGCATACATAGAGAGCTCTCAACATGCATAGAGAGCCAAAAAAACACAAAATCCTAAACGTCTTATATCTTAAATTAAAAAGCAAAAGCGAGAACATATTAGGAGAAGGAGAAGAGGAGAAAAGAAGAAAGAAGGAGAAAAGAGGAGAGGGGAAAAAAGAGGAGAAGGAGAGAAAGAGACGTTGCATACCTTCTCTGCAACGCTGCGAAAAACAGAGAAAATACGCTCTCGGCTGTAAAAAACTTACGAGCGTCAGTACATGCTTCGAAATATGCGTCGGTATATGCTGCGGAATATGCGTCGGTATATGCTTCGGAATAACCGTCGGTATACGCGTCGGTAAATGAAAATTTCAAAATACCCCACCCGACTTGTCTCCTCCAACATTACGAGACGGACATACCGACGTTCGACATTTACGTCGGTATGCCCTCAAGCTCTTGTAGTGCTATGGTGGATGGAATGCTAGAATCAACATCATTAACAAAGTGATTAAAGTCAATATTAGGTAATTTGGAAAAAATCTCACATTTTGGGAATCAATTACTCCATATAGTTTTGGACATATCTTAAACATACTAACTCCAAATTTATCAGATTATAGATTTAGATTCTACTCTTCAAGATCTTTCCGATGATATGTCACATGAGGAGATTTTGACAAACTTTTGGACAAGTTCACCATGCTCCCATTTTTCAAATGGGAATGGGATTTTTTCCAAATTATCTAATATCGTGTTATTAGATGATAATGAAGATGTGATTAGTGAGTAATTAACTAATAGCTTAATATAGGCATGAATAATTAAAAACTAGCAAATTCTCATTAGGCCAATGCCTCAATTTATAGAGTTTACATCCAAGCATCTAATCCCACTGATGGAGTTTAGATCCAAGCATCTAATCCCACTGATAGAGTTTACGTCCAAGCATCCAATCCCACTGATAGAGTTTACATCCAAGCATCGAATCCCACTGATTTCTCCTTGATTCACTCCACCTCTTTTGCTTGATTCTCTCCACCTCTCCCATAATATCTCCACACTTCCTAAATCTTCTCATGCTACCCTTAATTCTCTCCCAGTAGATTCTTCTCACCTTTTCACAGGTTCTCTTACATTTACACATTCTCTTTTACAGTCTCTTGCCAAGGGCTTGTTCCTGCACACACCCTATTCACTTGTATATTTCAACACCTCCCCTCAAGTGAATAATCCTAGCACACCTGGACCCTATACCAAGTTTCCCTCTTACTTGATAGTCCGACTTGATAGTCCGCGACCAATGTCTAGCACACCTCCCCTCAAGTGAACTTAGCATACCTAGACCCTGTACCAAGTCAAGTCCCTAAATTCATAGTCCTTGATAGTCTCTCTCTCTATGTGTCTAAGGCTACTATAAGTTCCCGTGACCTTGACTAAAGTGCTCACACATACATCTACCACGTGGCCTACATCAATCGGTGCCTCTCAGAGGTGGTTTTACTTTATTGGGGCAGGTTACATTGGGTTGTGGGGTCTCTCTCTCTCTCTCTCTCTCAAAGATTTTCACATGGCTCCTCACTCTTTGGAGCCTCACATCTTCTCTTGTCTTTAGTCTTCTTGCCGTGGTAGCTTCTCTCCACGCGTCCATGTCTTCCTCTTCTTTCAGTCTTCTTGTGGTAGCTTCTCTTCACGCGTCCTTGTCTTCCTTCAGCTTTTCTTCTTGGTGTGGATCTTCCTCTTGGAAAGAGATGTTCTTCTTCTTTCATGGCTGGGGCCATGAGCTTGTCCATCAGTTCTTCTTGCTCCATGTGAGCAATATGTTTAAATGTTTTGCTGACAATTCTTTTGGGCTTTTGATGTTTATCTTGTGTCATTATGCAATGCAAACCCAAATCTATGCAGGAGGTCTTACCTCTTGCCTTATTCTGGACAAGGGCAGTGTCTGATCCCATTTTTACACTGATGTAATGTGCCCAATACATAATGTATATAGCATTCATTCTTATGCACATTCCCAAATGCAACTCTGGCTATGAATAATCTTGAATTTGAGTGTGATTTGCAGGCATTAACCAAGGGTTAAATGCAAAATGATGATTACCACAGATTTATCAGCATAATTTTACCAGAAATTACATTAAATCAAGGGTAACCAATTTGTACGGAATGGTTGGAGTATCAAACCAGCTCCGAATTGTAATCTGAAGTTATAGGGATCTGTATCAAATAACTAATGGTTAATTTGAACCCTCAATTGCACCAAACTATAGTGATTAGCACTGATTAGCAAATTAATCCTCTGTTTTGTGTGTAGAAAACAGAGTATGCGGGGAGCCCAGATCTGAGGCCTTAGAGTTTGAATGAGCTCAAATCCTTTCAAGGCCAACAATAGCAATTAGTCTAGTAGAGGATTAAGCCAAGAAACACAAGATTTGACCAAACATTGAATGCTTAATCTCTATTTTACCAAAGTCACCTGCAGATTTGATTAAGAGCTTGGATCTCACTGTAGACTTGATTAAATCATTTTCTGACTTCACCAACTTGTAGAGCATGCTTGAAAACACGTGGGGCTAAGAGGAATTAGACCCATTTGATCTGTGAAAGAGAAGATCTCAGTTTTTCTCCCAGAAACAGGTGCTTGATAAATCACAAATTTCAGCAGTCGTGGTGGGCGGTTTGGCGATTTGAGAACATGGGCTGGTGCGTGGGGATCATAGCTGTATGTGGCTAGAAGCAATGGGCCTAATGTTGAGCCTACAAGGAGAGGGAGCTCCTCCACTAGCTAGGGGTAGAAAGCTTCTTGAAAATAACTAAAAAATTGATTATTTTCTAATTATCTACTAATCTTGATCAACTAGATAATGGGCTCATAAACTTGATGGATTCTAGGCGTGGCTCTGATACCATGTTAAAATTACAGCAATGTGATGAGCTATGGTGGATCGAATGCTAGAATCAACATCATTAACAAAGTGATTAGATGATAATTAAGATGTAATTAGTGAGTAATTAATTAATAGCTTAATTAGTAGAATCAACATCATTAATAAAGTGATTAGATGATAATTAAGATGTAATTAGTGAGTAATTAACTAATAGCTTAATGTAGGCATGGATAATCAAAAACCAGCAAATTCTCATTAGGCCAATGCCTCAATTTATAGAGTTTACATCCAAGCATCTAATCCCACTGATTTCTCCTTGATTCACTCCACCTCTTTTGCTTGATTCTCTCCACCTCTCCTAGAATATCTCCACACTTCCTAAATCTTCTCATGCTACCCTTTATTCTCTCCCAGTAGATTCTTCTCACCTTTTCACACGTTGTCTCACATTTACACATTCTCTTTTACAGCCTCTTGCCAAGGGCTTGCTCCTGCACACACCCTATTCACTTGTATATTTCAACAGAAATATGGAGATCCACTACTACTAGTGAGCTTGACCTAAAAGAGAGAGCTCCCCAAATGTCTTCAATTCATTTCACAATATCAAGATTGAGAATCAGACTTTCAAGATCACTCTTTGATTAGTTATGAGGAATCCCCTAGGTGAAGGAGAACCATGTGATGATTTTTACGAGACTGGTGCATGCAATAATATTAATCATGCCCCCATGACGACACACCCACACTCATTTGCATAGAGTAGATCAATGTGGGAAATTTTATCCATGCATCCTCCTATCGGATCTAGAAACATGGAGGACCCCATGGGTGAGGCAAAAAAATTGTAAGCATCTTGGCCTTTCATGGTGAGAGCCAACTCCTCCCAGGAAAAGTACAAACTAGAGTGGACTAGACCGAGAGGCTCCCACCCTTGGGGGCTGCACTACTAAGAAACCCTATGTATCATGTGTGTTTAAGGTATTAAAAAAAACCCTTACCTATGAATTTTTCATGAATAAAATGATCCCTTTTTTTAACACACTTACATTTAAAAAAAATCATTTAAAAATCCCTTTTGTAAATGTATTTCTATAAATTTACCTTAAAATTTTGAATTAAAATACCCCTTGATTTGAACTCATGTGCTATACTTACAGACTTTTAGGTGAACCTCCTGAGCTCTCACCATATCCCAAACTCTACAAGACTTCCTTGTGTTGGGTGAACCACCTAAGCTCTCACCATATCCCAAACTCTACAAGACCTCCTTGTGTTAGGTTCCATAAGAAGAGTGAAAGGAGAAACCATGTTGGATGCTCACAAGGATCCCCCCAAGACTATTTAGCATTTGGGAATGTCTCTCTCTCTTTTGGGACCTACCATAACTAAAGTGGTGCTGACTCCCAATTGGGTGTAGTAGGTTTCCAGAATGATTGGATGTAGACTTGGAATTTAATTGTCTAATGGTCTATAGATAGCCTGCTCTTAAACCTTAAGCTAGTTCTTCAATTTTACTTCAATTGCTTCTACAAAGTGACGGTTAGCTTTGGCTATCGGCCCTATTGGGACAAGGACCCTTCAAATATTAAATCACATTTTAAAAAAATAGATACAAGAACACAAGATTGGGTCCAATTTACCCCTTAAAAGAGTGAGTCCATGCTTCCTCGTGGTGTATTTTAATCAATTAAAATAGTTCTTTGGGGGCTCAAAATATATCTCAAGCAAGAATCGCTTGCTTTACATTACACATGAGCTCTTCTTCTAAATTTGGACAATGACCTTATTTATGAACATTGTAGCAAAAATCAAATGTCTATAAGAAAGTGTTTACATGTCTAATGTAAATAATTATCCACTGCATCGTTGAATAACATGGATGCTCAAAATGGAGTAAACAATATGTGTCCCCACATGATGAAATAATAATGTGTTGATGCCTAAAGTCGAGCGTGCCAAAATTTGCCTAACCCCACAAGCTCACCTCCACATTATTCAACCTAAGGATCTTCGTTTACATCAACTACATCAATTAATTCCACATGATTTGTGTAGACTATATATCATTTTTATATAAAGTCATTTCTTTCTTCTTAAAGAATAGAGCCATATTTTTTAAATAGATTTAAAGCTATTAGGGAAAATATTTTTATGATATGTATGTGAATGATAGTTTGATGCTTTATGAGTAACATAAGATTAGTATATGCATAAAAGCCACATAAAAAATAGTCTTTTTGTGATATGAAATCACAAGGTAGAGAAATCAAATAAAAGTCACATCCACTAATAATATAAACAATTGATACAAGCAACTAAATTTACATCTAAAAGATCCAAAAACTCTCAAGTGGGTTGGTGGATTGGTTTTAGTTGTGGCATCCTTCTCTCGAGGGCCTCACTAAAGTTTATATATAATATCACTTGAGTGCAGATTATTATTGAAGTAGGTCCACTTACATTATTGATGTTCACAAGAGCTGTTTCATTTATTAACTTGTTGCAATGGAGTTGATTTACAATGGGGGTGTATAGTATTCATTTTAAAAAGAACGCATACATACAAGAATGTATACATACATATTTTTTTAGCTCACACAAGTATTTTGGGGGATGCCTTAAAAGTGAATACCTTTGGTCATCCTTGCAATCACTAGATGCCTTAAAAGTGAATGCCATGGATCATCCTTGAAATCACTAGATGATAAGAACAATTGCACTTGTCAAACCATTAAAATAAAAAATTGTAATAGATATTATTTAATGGAAGTTAAGACCAATGATTGTCCACGTTTTACAAGTAAATTTGTATAGTGATGACTAAATGTTCGAAAGTTGAGAGTTATGTAATCCACCAAGTATTACTCTCCATCTTATGCATTTCTCATCAACCATTTGGTGGTTGTTCATCTATTTTCCGTCATGCAAATTTCAAAATCAAAAGGTCCCTGTCTGAAATTTGTAAAAATAATGGATTTTCCTATATGAGAGGATTTAGTTTGAATGTAGAAGCACTACTACTCAAGTTGAAGAAATGTGTTGTTATTTATTTGGCCCATAATAGTTCAACTCAAGGAATAAAGTAGCATGAATGAGTGGCATGCGTTGAGCTCAACCAATAGCCTTCGAAATTAGTGTGCGCGTGCACGTGTGCTTGCCCCAACACGAGAGCAATCTTGTCAAATAAAGCACGAGACCCTGAAACATTGGCGAGGCCAAGCCAAACGGTTCTATTGGCCTAAAAGGATTTGAATATTATGAAGGTAAGGCGAAGGGCGGAGGCTATCAGTTTTCGAACGATTGAAGGCTTTTTCTTTTCTCTTTTGGGCGATTCCAGAAGTAGGAATCTAGGCACGTTAGTCTACTTACCTACGGTAATGCTTCTGAAAACACCTTTATCTCTGCGCGGCCCGATGGATTCGACGCGCATTACGTTCACCATTGTGTATGCGAGAGCCTATATATTAAACCCACATTCTTAGCTATTCTTCTCAACCCACCACCATAGACTTGTCTGCTAAGCTTTTAACTCTCAAAGACACCAACATGTAGTTGCCTGCAATAACTGCAACCCTAGTTTCTCTTACATGGCGCGTGGCTTCTTGTGTCTGCATCATAACAAGCTCAGTAGCCACACTTTTTCCATTCACAGCCTGTGCCAGGCCCCGAAGAGAGAGAGCACAGCCCGCAACACACTTAGCTATCTAGCTTGTGTTGTTAGGGCTGTGCTCTCTTTCTTCCGGTGCTGACGCCGACTTCAAACTCAGTCAACTCAGGAGATTAGGCCACGACAAATAGCCTCGCCTATGGCGATCAACCACCTCTGCCTTGACTTAACGTCTTGATTTCTGGATACTAAGTTAGGATTTCAATATTTGTTGCAGCTTGCTGGTTGTTCACACGTCGGTGACAGTTGAAGTAGATTGTAGATAAACCGTATTTTCTTAAAGGAGAGCCATAAGTTTTTCCATCTGCACATTCACTCGGAGTCCACATCCTCCGTGCTAAAATATATTCCCTCATTCCATATATATACAAAAGGATTCACATCATTACATGGAGAACTTGGAGTTGTTGCAGCTTCGCTCTTTAGATAATTTGAAAAACTTGGAGTTGTTGCAGCTTCGCTCTTTAGATAATCTTTCACATTATGCACATTGATCTTTTATATATGATATGTATGTATAGGGGCTCAGGTTTTTCCCTTGTACTCCCCAAGGGTTTTTGTACTCGCAACTAGAGACCTTTGTTTGAGTGGGGGTGTTGGAGCTATATATATCACACCCTAACTTGGCCTAGATCTCACCTATATATACAAACTCATAATCAATATGAACTAGTCTTTTGGGAGCGTATATGGTGTGACTCTCTTCCTCCTTCTCTCTCTACATTACTATGTCCCTATCTCTTCGTGTTGTGTATTTCCAACAGTTGTAGTCCAATTAGGTAAGAATGGAAAGCCCCAACACACCACAATCACTATCACAAGCCTAACTAAGTGGACTGCACTTACCTTCCTACTCATCATGGGAAACTTGGATTCTCATCCACCATCTCTCAGAGAAGAGGTAACCATGTTAACTCTAGCTAGCACTTAAGAATACCCACCTCCCATTGTCACTCCCCTAAGAGTTATCTATGTAGCTAGCACTTAAGAAGACCGTGTTAACTCTAGCTAGCACTTAAGAAGACCCACCTCCCATTGTCACTGCAAGAGTTCTCTATGTAGAGCTTGGGAGCCTTAAAAGATAAGAGAACATGCTATCCTCTCAAGTCACCAATCCTCTTTCACACTATCTCACACATCCACTCATATACAAGCTTAAGAATGGCAAGAAGGAAAGTGGATCACACACACACACACTCTTGACACCAATCCTCTTTCACACTATGTCACACATCCACTCATATACAAGCTAAAGAATGGAAAGAAGGCAAGTGGATCACACACACACACACACACACACTCGCACACAAGCAATAGCATGTACATAAAGAGGAAAGAGGGCAAGAGAACTTCGGAACAAGGAAGAAAGAGCACACTGTCATTCAACACTCAAGGGATTCTTCTTTTTTCATTAGAGGAAAGGAGAAATTAACTTATATATGATAAATTGACATACACTACAAGAGGATGATGGTATAGCTACACAATGTAGTCACGTGATGTAGTGAGAGCAAGTAGTGAGAGAGTTGTCGAGTGCATGCAACATGATGTTTTTTCCCTGTATGCGACTATAGCCACATATATATAGCTGCATACTCTTACATATATAGCTGCATACTCTTACAAAATAAATTCTCCCATGATGCGACAGGCGTCCTTTCTTTGCCAAAATTTTCTCCCAAAAACAGATGCTAAACTCATTTCCTCTCCTCCATATTCCATACCTCAAGCACCTCAAGTATGAAACTCATGCTCTCCTTCATTTATGTGCTTTCATAGTTTCATGGCGAGGGTAAGGATGTATATTCTCTTTTCTCTCACCTTTTTTTCAATCTCTATGTGCATACTTAGGTTTTGCTTCTTGTCTTCTTATTTTTCTTATTCTTCTCACTTGTCTTCAATTGCATAACTCTAACTTGTTTATTTTTTGTGCTTTGACTTGTAGATTGGAACTTGTTATTTAACAAAAGCCTGTACTTCTCAACAAACACTCAACTCCTCTAAATTAAGGTAGGAGAACTTGTTGTAATGAAGCATAAGCAAAGGTCAAAATATGTAAATAATGGGCCATGAGCTAGGATACTATAAGCAGGACCTGGGGTTCATTGTGGGGATCTTTTGATCATTTATCACTTGGACATTTACATGTACTCTGAAGAAGATAGCACATGCAAAAGCATAAACAGTAAATGAGAGAGTGCAAAAGAGATTGAGAGAGTTGGACAAGATGACATTTTATAACAGCAGTAAAGCTTTACAATGGCATAGCCAATAGCACGGTGTTGAACTTATTGAAAGGAATGGATGAATAAACTGATGATGGGAGGTCTCCTTTTATAGTGTTGTGTGGAAGCTTGCTTACCCCTAGAAATAGGAGAAAAAGCATAAAACACCCAACAATGGGTAGAGCCCATATACACAAGAGGTGCACAATTCTAACACTTTTGTGTGTTTGATTTCTTGATTCTTGGTCTAGATCCATTTCAATTGATATCACAGCTTTGCTTTTGATCCACTCTTTTGAATTTTCTTGAAAATCTTTTGAGTGTTCTTGATTTTATTGATGTTCTTGATTTTTTGAATTTTCTTGATCAAGAATATGGATATGGTGACTTTGGATGGTTGAATTGCTTTGTATTTGTTTTGTCCTAAGATTTTGGGGCCATGGGTTTGATGGTGGGGACCAAATTTTGGGGGAGCCATACCAATTTGAATCTTAGGACCAAAATTGGGGAATATTTTCCTAATTAGGTTTAGTTGCTAATCAAAATGTTTTTTCTTCCCTCTTCTTCTTTGCTTGATTTCTTTGAGCCATGGTGAGCAAATTATGGACTGAGAGTTTGTCAAAATTTGGGGATTAGTAAGAGAATGCCATTAGCTTCAATATAATCTTGGTTTCAATGGCAATTTTGTGCATTTTATTTGTGTTTTTCTTTGTTGAGTTTTGCCCATTTTCATGGAATTTGGAGCTTAATACCTAAGATACAAACTCAGCAATGTTTTAAATGACAATTAGTATGAGGTATGCCCTAGTTATGGGGATTTCCTCCATGTTTTTTTTCGCTCCTAATGCATGCGATCTTCTTCACGATTTGGAGTTAATGCCTAAAATACAAGCTACCCATGCCTTGTATATTGTTTAGTATGTTGTATGGGGTAATTAATAAGCATTTTTACACTCTATTCATGGCAATTTTAGGCCGCTAGGTTGTCTTGAAATTGCTGCATTTTTGTTGGTTTCCATGGGGTTTTGGAGGTTCCATAGTCTTCAATTAGTTTTTCTAATTCTTGCTAAGCCTTCATACATTCATATGATGGTGATTTCAAGCCTTAATAGTCAACAATGGAATCTCTTTACCTTGCCATGAGAAAAGATGTGGCTAGACTTGAAAATTTTGGATATGGATATTCTCACTCAAGCATTCAAGCATTCAAGCATTGAAATTTTTGGATATGGATATTCTCACTCAAGCATTCAACTCATAAGCAATAATATTTCTCAATTGCTATGTTGATTGTACCCTTAATGGTGATTGGGAATGATTTGTACACTTGCAATTGGAGTTTTTGGATGCAAACAAAAGGATCCATTGTTTAGAGTGATTTATTGGATCCATTAGCATCATTGGCTTGCCTATTAGCGAAAGTCACATGCTATTTTTGTTGAGAGGTGGCCCATACCACTCTTATATTGAAATTTGAACAAGGATAGCCATAATTAGCTTTCTATCACATGCTATGCATTGACACATTGAGCTTCACATCTTCCCATTCAATGCTAAACTTTCTCCATGGAATCTTGATCTAGCAAGGATTGGATGGTTTTAGTGGATTGGCTTGATTGAATGCATTGTGGTGAAAAGGGGATTTCATTGAGTAATGGATGCATTAAGATGGATATGACACATGCTTGTGAATAATGTGGATGCCTTCCTTGTATTCTTGAGTCCATGGTGAGGGGCTTTGTACCGGAACCATTTGGAAAAAGCAAAAGACTATTGGATCTATGTGTTGTAATGATTTAGCATGTTTCTATAAATGACATTGGCATGTGTCTCATGCTCTTATCCATTTCTATGCTTTCCATTGATTCTTGCACTATTAGAAAGATAGTTATGTGGTGAGGGTACCATGGCACTCTGGAGGAGAAGCCAAGGGGTGAATGTCATGAATCCGGTGTGCCATGATTGCCTTGGAAAAGTGGTATATCGGAGGATTAGGTACCTGGCATGTGAATACTTAGACCCAACCCTTGGCTTTAGAATAATTTGTAAGGGGGTGGGAAGGCTTGGATAGGAGATTAGCAACAAGAAATGCTCCATCGACATGCAAGCTTCAATGACATATGGAATGCAAGAGGTCATAATGGCCAACACTATGTGGTGCACATGAATTGGAACAATGGTTGCACATGAATTGGAACAATGGTTTGATTTTGAAATGGAAATGATACCAAATACATTATGAAATTATGTTCAATGATGCTTTGATATGATAAGTGCATTAGAGCAAGGATATTGTGTGAATGCCATTTTGATTGCTTGGGAAATTGAAATTTCATCCATAATACAAAGGAGACTATGGAGAAATTTCTCTAAAAATTAAGATGCATGGAGTGAATTGGTGGCACACAATTAATGAATGGAGTTGATTTTGATGGTCAATACACTTGGGGAGAGAAACAGGAAATACATCACAAGTTGGAGTGCAATATGAGCCCAATGGAGCCATTCTTGATAATTCCTGCATAGGTACTAAACCCTAATTTAGTCAAAGAAAATTTAAGTACTTATATAAGCTTATAGTAATGCCTTAGACGTACATAACAATCCCATAACCTCTCTGTTTCGACATCATTTAGGTAGTCAAACCTAGGTAGTTGACTTTGACCAAAAAGTCAAATAGAGTGCATTTGCACTTTGACTTTGATAAAACCATCTTAGGCATAGTTAGTACTAATCATCATTACAAGATCACACACCAAGCTTCATCAAAATTCAATGAATTTTGAGTATTCTATAGCCTAATTTCCATTTTCAGCCTATATACCTGTGAACCCTAAAACAAAGGATATTAGGGAACCTCATCTTAATTGGTTCTTTGCATGGTTAGATAGGGCATATCATAATCTTTCTATCAAGCATTAGATTTTCCCAATCCAAGATCCCTATCCCAATTTATAGCCAATTTTTCAAAACAGTAAATTTTCATAGCACCCAAACCTAAAGGAAGGCCGATGAAGAATACATTGAACTCTGAGGATATGGAGGGTGAAGAGATGGTGTAACATGGTAACACAGAGATACCAGAGGAGAATTTTAGGGAACCTTTAAGAGAGGTTGAAGAAGAAGTGAATGTTGGAAGTGCTCACCACAAGCACACCTCATAATCCTCACAGATGTTGAAATATACAAGTGAATGGGTGTGTTTGCACGAACAAGCCCTTAGCAAGAGGCTATAAAAGAGAGTCTATAAATGAGTGGGTAGAAGTAAAAGGATGAATGGAATCTACTGGGAGAAAATAAAGGTTAGCATGAGAAGATCTAGGATGTGTGGAGATATTATGGGAAAAGTGAAGAGGTGGAGAGAATCAAGGATGAGGTGTCCCCCCCAGATGTAGGGAAGGTGGCATAAATCAAGGAGAAGATCATTGATAAACTTGTATAAATTGAGCTTGTGCTAATGAGAATGAAGTTGGTTATTGTGTCAATCTCATGTCCACATTGTGTTTCTAATCACCATCTTTAATTACTCTTTAATCTCGTATTAATCCTCACTTATGCCATCATGAAGTGGTTAATATTTGACCCACCATAGCTCATTTCATTGCATTAGTGATGGTATCCATGTAAATTTTAACTTGGTATCAGAGCCAAAGGTCCATGCCCATCCTTGCTTTAGCCTATCATTAATTTCTTAATCCATCATTTAGTGATTTAATCACTATTGCCTTCAGTTCACCACAACTGCCCTGTACACCCCTTTGAAGAAGTAGTCAATGCTCTTAAACCCCTGCACCATTCATCAAATCCTTTGAGGGGGCTCATCACATCAGGTCGTCAGGGTGACCTCCATCTCCAGCTTACGAAGTCTGCATTGTGTGCAGGTCTGTGCATTTTGAGTTTTTCCCAAAGCTTGTCAGAATCACTTCAAACATCAAATACATGCTGCTCTGACCAAATCAGACCTCAAGAGAGAGTTCTCGAGGGTTTTCTAATGCTGCAAACACGCCTGTGTGGTCAGAGTTGTGAACAATAATTGCTAGCAAACCGATTTCAACTCTTGGTACTCTCACAGAAAGCAGTTGTGATAATTTTGAGATTAAGCACTAATTATTATTCCTAATATTAAGTTTATGGTGCTTAAGGTAATGCTAACTCACTACTAAATATTTCCCCAAGAGCCCCTTGAAGTTGGATAAGTGCAAATTGATTAATTGAGTGCTCCAAGCACAGTAATTTTTTGCATAGTGAGCAGAGATAAACCTCTGCTATACACAAATTAATTGGGTCTAATATCCATTATTTGGAAGCATTAGTGGTTCATTAGTGCCATTTGTGGACTTGCTACAGCCTTTTGTACCATCAAATCACAAAAGATCTCTCATTCGGATCCTAATTGAGCTTCATCAAGTTGCTCAATTTTCTGCACTATGAGCAAAAATTTGATCCAAGTAATGTGGTCATTAGTTGGTTAAAAATCTCATCATTTTGGATCATACATGGTTTGAAAATTATATTTGGGTGTTGATATAACTATAAAAATCATCATCTTGCCTTTTCCCCTTGGTTAATGCCTGCAAATCACACTCAAATTCAAGTTATTCACAAACCAGCATTGCATTTGGGAATGTTCATAAGAAATGAATGCTATATGCATTATGTAATGGGCACACATGGGTGATTAAATCATTGTTAATATGGGATCAAACACTACGTTTTTCCAAAATAAGGCTGCATACAGATTTGGATTTGCATTGCATAATTAAAAAAATTACACAATTTACACAAGATAAACATCAAAAGCACAAAAGATGTGTCAAAAATACATTAAAATATGTTGCTCACATGGAGCAAGAGCTGAAGGTCAAGCTCATGGCGCCAGCCCCATGAGAGAAGAAGAACATCTCTTTTCAAGAGGAGGATCAACACCGAGAAGAAGAGCTAGATGAAGCATTGAAGGAAGACATGGACGCATGAAGAGAAGCTGCCACACAATAAGAAGATTGAAGATAAGAGAAGATGTGAGGCTCCAAGAAGTGAGGAGCCACGTGAAAATCTGTAAGGAAGAGAGATAGAAACCCCACAACCCAATGTAACCTTCCCCCAACATAGTAAAACCACCTCTGAGCCACTGATGATGTAGGCCATGTGGTACATATATGTGTGAGCACTTTAGTCAAAGTCATGGGCACTTGTAGTAGTAAGCCCTGGACACATAGAGAGAGAGTGTCAAGGACTATGAGCTAGGGACTTGAGGCACTGGTCTCGCAGGCTACCAAGTAAGAGGGAAACTTGGTAGAGGGAAACTTGGTATAGGGTCCAGGTGTGCTAGGATTATTCACTTGAGGGGAGGTGTTAAAATATACAACTGAATGGGTGTGTGGGAGGGTACAAACCCTTAGCAACAGGCTGTAAAAAAGAGCTTGTGAAACACTTTATACTGCAACCCAATAAAAATCTTTAATATTGCTTATGTGTAAGAAATTTAGTATTCAACACTGTATATCTTAGCAAAACATATTTACTTACATGGTAGTTGAATCCCCTTGCATACACCCATTGTTATGCATATATGGATCAATTTGTTTCAAATATTTAGAGATGTACACGAGGGATTCTTGCACCAACCTTTCCTCTGCATGCTTCCTTTTGGCCTTTCCCTTTGCCTCGCAAATCCCTTCAAGGTTTTCATGAAGCGTTCAAGAAAGACATCCACTGGCTATGAATAACGCTGCTTATAGCCACCTCATCCACTAAATGTACTAGAAGATGAGCTGTGAGAATGGTTCTTGGAAAGCTTTCCTCAATCATACACACCACCTTAATTTGGTTCTTGGAAAGCTTTTCTAAATCACACATACCACCTCAATTGACTCCATTGGAGCCTTCTTAATGGAATCTAGATGAATCTCATTTGACACTATCAACCTATTCAATAAAGGAATAAATGATAAATTAAATAATAATAGATAATTTCAAAGGTATATGTTATATCAAATGCACAAATTCATAGTTTTAATTGGAACTCACCTCGCTAATCCACCTAATTTATGGATGACATTATGAGGTTTCTCTTCTACGCACCCACCAATTGATATTGGAAGTATGAACTAGTGAAATAAATTTTTTAAAACAATAAAAGATCAATATAGATTCCACACAACATAAACCGAGGAGTGCCAAAAAAATAGATATAGTTATGTATGTACCTACATCGTCTTCTACCAATGATGTGATTTAAGACCATACAATTAATGCTCACCCTTCATTTTTATTATTTTAAATAATGCACCCTTTAATGAGTGCATTACACTGGTTCATGTATGAAAAGATAAAATTTGATTCTTGTTATTCTTTTCCTCTTTCCTTGTCAACCTCCATGGCGCCTTTGGTAAAACCACCTTGTCATTGACTACCCTTGTCCATGCATTTTCCATGTGTCTGATATGCTTTAGGTCATCTCTTATTGCATCGGTGTCTTTTTTATAAATTATATGGTCCTAAAACATTGATGCCACATTCTTAAAAATGTGCATTGGATTCAAAAGATGATTTATTTTTTAACTGTGTCCAATATGGTAGCCGATAGAAGATTGAGTACCATTTCATTCCCATGGGTGTTGTGATGGGAGTCACCCTCCATCTCTCGTCCCACTCTCCATCTCTCCACCTTTCCTCCAATAGCATTGTAGTAGGCGAATGCCACATGGCCTGCCACTCCACAACTTTCATCACAATCGGACAAACCTGATGGACTATAATTTGGGTGGTCTGGAGGAATGAATTGAATGTTCATCATACACCACTTTCTTAAGTGCATGTGCTTCTTTGGAAACAAGTGATGGACCGCAAATTGGACATGCATTATATCCTTAAATTGTGAGGCCTACGAAATTGGCATGTAAGAATTGAAAGTTAATAGACATTACAATACATTAGAGTTATAAATGACTCATTTGTGCATTCTTAGATAAGAATCAATTTATGAGTACGATGTACCTGAGCGATCCATATAGCCCATAAAATCATGCATAGTCCACATAAAGATACCCTTGACCATTGCATTGCAGCATGAAATTGGACAAGAAACCATTAGGAATTTTTTGGACCCAAAGAGGGCCTCTTGGATTAACTTTTGATTAGGAATAGACCAATAGGAGGAGGACTGGGTGCACATTTTTGACTTCTTTGACCCTCGGGGGCCTAGGCTTTGGTTTGCTAATGGGGCCTAATTACTACTCTTGTCCCCCTACCTCATGGGTCCAAACTTAGAGGTCCCCCACCTAGAATCGCGCATATTAAAAACCCTAAAAAATTTAAATTTTTTATTTTTTTTCCCAGAAGTGTGTTTTCCCTCTCAAACTTCCCCCCAACATACTCTAGGTTTCGAGAGCTCATTTTGAACCTCTTTCTTCCTCTTCTAAGCTCTCCATTGCTGCAAAAACTCCATACCTCTCAAGCTCTCCCTCCTTGTCAAGCTCCCTCAGTCTCAAGCTCCCTCTCCCTCTTTCTTCCTTTTCTAAGCTCTCCATTGTTGGAGAAACTCCATCCCTCTCAAGCTCTCCCTCCTTCTTAAGCTCCCTCCCTCTCAATCTCCCTCTCTCTCTCTCTCTCTCTCTCTCAAGTTCCTTCCTCTCCATTGCTGGAGAAACTCTACCGCTCTTTAGTTTACTCTAGGTTCAAGAAGCCTATTCTCAAACTCTTAGCCTCTTTTAAGCTTTCCATTGCTGCACTGAAAACCCTGAACTTTCTCTGCTCTCACCTCCTCTATTGTAAAACAAGCTTTTCTTTTCCCTTCTTCTCTTTTCTTACCACCATGGCCTCTTCCAATAATGTGAGAAGACCTAGGGAGAAGGTGGAAGAGCTTGTGCTGCATAACACAAGAGATGAGAATGGAGTTTGGGCTCCAACAAGATTCAGGGTTGGGGCTTGGGTCTACATGCAGCCAAGCTCTAAGGGACCACATCGAGTGCGTCAACTGGGGAATATGCTACATCATTGGAAGGGGCAGCTACAAGGCTTCAAGCATACTAAGAAGGAAGGACTAGTTGCCATAGTGCAACATGTGTATACCCTTGGAGACCTATACATTCAAGGAGGCCAACGACCAAGGTTTCCTTCAAATTGTCAATGTAACATAAACATAGCTTTAACAACATGCTAATATTGGATTTTTTGTTTCAATTTTTCTTATGATCCTCCATTTTCTTATGTCTCTCTATAGATACTTTCCCCTCTAATTATGTTGAGGAACAACCACTCTAAAGCCTCACTAGAGTTTTTTATGCTATGCATGCATCCATTGGAGAGGCAATGTTTGTATCTCAAAGCCCAAGACTGTGATCTTGTACAGAACAATATCTTTTTCTTTTCTCGCTCATATTTTGTAGATAAAAAACCAAGTTTATTTGGTAAGCTAGAAGAGATCCCCAACCCCCCTCTTAACAATCCCGAATGGCCCAAACCAGATGCTTGGACCATCTTATGCTTAAAGTTTAAGATGGTAAG
Source organism: Cibotium barometz (assembly GCF_041138505.1). Lineage (NCBI taxonomy): Eukaryota > Viridiplantae > Streptophyta > Polypodiopsida > Cyatheales > Cibotiaceae > Cibotium > Cibotium barometz. The sequence continues at coordinate 38,294,559 of NC_141057.1, read as the reverse complement.
TGATATCAAGACATCACTCAAGTTTTCAAAAGCATCTAGGTCAGTAGGGCTAAATTGGTTTTGTCCTTTACATGTTTTTGTGCACATGTTCAATTCCATGCCAATGCACCAAACAAAAACAATGTATATTTGTAAGGAGGTACCGTCTGACCAAATTCAAGGATTACTAGGAGAGGGTTGGGAGGTTAATGAGGAGTCACATCAAGGTGATGTGTACAAGTGCAATGTAGTAGATTCTACCGTGTCTTTTGCAGGTTCTTGAAGGCAAGCTCTATTTTGTACATGCGTCTGCACTACCAAAGATGGATGAAAAAGCACGGGACATGGATCCCACTTCAAGCCTCAGAAGAAGAAATTATGCTTATTGAGGTTGCTGTGATGATGCAAAATGGATGGATTGAGCGAGTGGCAGTAGCAAGCAAGCATTGGAGCCTAACAGACCTGCATCAACACTTTAGCAGCATGGACTTTGACAATGTGGAAGAGTCAAGTTTCAAGTTGATGAGAAGAAAGGTATATCTGATTCCACTACATGTCTAGAATTAACCCTTACACTTTGGGTTATTGTTCCATTTTCTATATTTTTACAGATTGGGAAGTGTAAGGAGGGGACAACCATGGGAGTTATGTATAGGAAAATATTTTGATTTTTCCTTTGATTGTAGAGGGAGGGTGGTTGAAATTAATGCATTTGCAGGGAGAGGCGGCGGCAGCTGAGACCAAGCCAAGGTCCATGGACATGATGCTGCATTGGCGCACTATCTTGGTCGACTTCTTGTGGATGGCATCGCCATTATCCACAAGGAATACACCCCTCAATCTGCCTTCACTTTCTTCTTTTTGAAATCTCTCTCTAAGGTGCTCTCTGTGTAGCCTCTAATGACACAGAGCACCAAATGTATAGTTCTGATGATTAAAAAATCCCTTGCCTTCGATGTTTTTGGTTCTGGATTTAGGGGTAAGCTTCTTGCTCGTATAGGTATAGCCAAAAGCATATGCATAGAGGATCCTCAAGAAATAGCCCAATCACTCCTTGAGCACACTCTGCCCAATAACAAGAGAGAAGGAAGCTCAATATTGTAAGAAAGCTTTTGTAAAGATGATGTATCACTTCTTATTATGAATACAATACAGTTTTTGCAAACTTATTTTCATCAAGTATATCATTGTTTTTTCTAGTTTTTACCATCAATGTTTTTGTGAATACATCAAAAATGATCCTGGGAGCCTAAGGGAGAGTGCCAAAACAGTGCAAATTTTGAGCCTGCACCGCTGCTGTAGAGCCCAAATTCGCACTGTTTTTGGAACAGCTTCCTCTGAGTCAGCCCTTCAGGAGCAATTCTGATGCATTGGATGACAAATAATGTATTTTTACACATGATTAAAGGTATTTTTATCTTGTAAATTTATTGTTTTTCATAATCAATGTACTTAACTTCATTATAAATGCATTAGAAATGATTCTGAGTGGCTGGGGGAGCAGTGCCAGAATAGTGCGAATTTTGAGCCTGCACCACTGCTCTAGAGCCCAAATTCGCACTATACTGGCATAGCTTCCCTAGGCCTCCAGGAGCAATTTTGATGCATTGGATGACAAATAATGTATTTTTACACATGATTAAAGGTATTTTTATCTTGTAAATTACTATTTTTTATAATTAATGTACTCAACTTTATTATAAATATACTCAACTTTATTATAAATGTATCAGAAATGATCCTGAGTGGTTGGGAAAAATAATGTAATTTTACACATGATTAAAGCTGCTTTTATCTTATAAACTATTGTTTCTCACAATTAGTGTACTCAACTTCATTATAAATGCATCAGAAATGATCCTGAGTGGCTGGGGAAGCAGTGCCAGAACAATGCAAATTTTGAGCCTGCAGCACTGCTGTAGAGCCCAAATTCGCATTGTTCTCGCATAGCTTCCCCAGCCCTCCAGGAGTAATTCTGATGCATTGGATGACAAATAATGTATTTTTACACATGATTAAAGATATTTTTATCTTATAAATTACTATTTTTCATAATTAATGTACTTAACTTCATTATAAATGCATCAGAAATGATCCTGAGTGGCTGGGGGAGCAATGCCAGAACAGTGCGAATTTTGAGCTTGCAGCGCCGCTGTAGAGCCTAAATTCGCATTGATCTGGCATAGCTTTCCCAGTCCTCCACGAGCAATTCTGATGCATTGGATGACAAAATAATGTAATTTTACACATGATTAAAGCTGTTTTTATCTTATAAACTATTGTTTCTCACAATTAGTGTACTCAACTTCATTATAAATGTATCAGAAATGATCCTTAGTTGCTAGGGGAGCAGTGCCAGAACAGTGCGAATTTTGAGCATGCATCGCCGCCGCTGTAGAGCCTAAATTCACATTGTTCTGGCATAGCTTCCCCAATCCTCCAGGAGCAATTTTGATGCATTGGATGATAAACACTCTATTTTCACACATGATTAAAGGTGTTTTTATCTTGTAAACTACTATTTCTCACAATTAGTGTGCTCAACTTCATTATAAATGCATTGGATGATAAACACTGTATTTTCACACATGATTAAAGGTGTTTTTATCTTGTAAACTACTATTTCTCTCAATTAGTGTGCTTAACTTCATTATAAATGCATCAAAAATGATCCTGAGTGGCTAGGGGAGAAGTGCCAGAACAGTGCGAATTTCGAGCCTACATCGTCGTGCAGAGGTCAAATTAGTGTGCTCAACTTCATTATAAATGCATCAAATTAGTGTGCTCAATTTCATTATAAATGCATCAGAAATGATCCTGAGTAGCTAGGGGAGAAGTGCCAGAACAGTGCGAGTGCGAGTTTGGAGCCTACATCGTTGCAGAGGTCAAATTCGTACTGTTCTAGCACAGCTTCCTCTGTCCTCCAGGAGCATTTCTGATGCCTTGGGTGACAAACTAGCACATGATAGACACTCCATGTTAAACAAACATGATGACACCGAGACATTGTAAGAGAAACTTAAAATTGTAATTATCAAAAGGTTACAAATGAAAGCCAGATAGGCTTGTTGTTACAAAGGGGGGTTTGAAACAAAAGAGTTGCTTCAAAAAGAAGGTTAACATCTAAGATCTCTAGATCATGTCTCGCTCACCTCGAATGCACCGAGCTATTTTCATGTCCTTGGCAGATATGGTAATCCTCCTTGCATGTATTGCAAGGAGGTTGGTGTCTTCAAAAAGCCCAACAAGGTAAGCCTTGAAGGCTTCTTGCAATGCTTCAAGGGCAATCCCCTGCACACGGAACTCTGTTCTATATCGTTGGAGAATCTCCTTCACTGTGTGAGCGAAAGGGGCTCTTCTTATTAGCAACTCAGTGTTCCTCTGATAAAACTTGATTTCTTGATTTATTGTGCTACTTGTAATTGAGATTGGAGAATATGGGTTTGCCAAGCTCCACTTGTAGTCAATCTTCTTCTGTAGTATCCTAACAAGCCAAGCTCTCCTTCACCAACAAATTGCATAAAAGATGATAAATCGTGGAAAGGAGGCTTTGCTCTTAATGGAGGGTCAATTGGATAGAGATGCCTATCAACCCAAAGATCTACATTTTTCTCCTTAGCTATCCTATGAGCTTGGACAGATTGTGCATCAGTAGGATGGGTTTTTTTAGAGCTGCCATACTCTTCTGGAATACGAATGTGTAAACCAACCTTCCATTTTCTAGCTTCACAAGGGGCTACACACACAGCTTGCAAAGGCTCCATAGCTAAGTAGAGGAAGAAGCTAAAGCAGAGAGATCCTCAGAGAGAGAGAGAGAGAGAGAGAGAGAGAGAGAGAGAGAGAGAGAGAGACTGTTAAAACTTTGCTATTGGAAGTTTAACACAAATCCGTTTTTCTAAGTAGAAAATGATATTTTTGATATACAAATATACTAACATGGAGTTTCTCATCAATAAATTACATTTATGAGAAAATTTAAAAAATAATAATTTCTGGGGTCCCCACAATTTTGGGATCTCATGGATGTAGCGGTTTCTGACAGTTAGTTATGTTTATGGGGTTGTGGGGACCTGAGAGTTAGTTATGGATGTACTGGCTCATGACAGGCTTTTGATGTGACCCTTGAATTATAAGCTTTTTGGAGGAAAAAAAATATTTTCATGATGTGGAAGGGAGATATGGTGGGAGTTAATGAGAAAGGAGATTTCAAAATGACAAGAAAGATTCAATTTGTAGAGAGTGAAGATAAAAAATTCATACATATTGGTTGGGTGGTGTTTTTTCCACCTCAAAATGTAAAAAAATAAAAAAATAAAAATTTTCACTTTTTGAGGCCCACCTAAATAATATGAGAATGTTTTGCTGATGTGGGAAGGGAGATATGGTGGGAGTTAATGAGAAAGGAGATTTCAAACTGACAAGAAAGATTTAATTTTTAGAGAGTGAAGATAAAAAATTCAAAAAGTAAGAGAGAAAGTATGAGATAAGTCAAAAAGTAAGAGAGAGAGTATGAGAATATTCCCTTTAAAAAGTGAAACTAGGGGGGTATGGCTGATGTGGCAAGGTAAAAAATAGGGGTCATCATAGCCTTTGTCTCCCTTAAGCCCAACTTTTTAAGCTCTAATCTCTTAAAATTAGGAATCCTTAGGAGGCCCTTTTTGGGTCCAAAAAATTCCTAATGCATCATGCAACCTTATGCTTCTCCATAATGGCTTGAGCTCATCAATCAAGGGCTCAAGGTATACATCCATATTCTTTACCTTCTACTTCATGGGCACAAGATACACAAACATCACATGACCCTTGATGGACATCCATGGAGGAATATTGTAATTCACAACAAAAATGGGCCATGTGGACCATGATGTAGACCTCAATCCAAATGGGTTCACCCCATCCATACCCAATCCAAGCTGTAAATTATGAGGCTCATATTTGAAATTTGGCTATTAATCCTCAGTGTGAGCCCAAGCGGGTGAGTTGGCGAGAATCCTCATCATGCCATTGGTTGAACGATGGTTAACATGCCATTTCATTAACTCAGCGATGTATTCACATCGGAACATATGTTGAATGCGAGGTATAATAGGAAAGTTCATCAATAACTTTTGCATAATTTTGGCGCGCTATAAACCCTTCCTATAATGATCCAGTCCACAAATTGGACATTGCATGACATTGGCAAAGGCACCCTTGAATAGTACACAATCATTTTACGACATGCATGAATTCGAGTGTAATCCCTACCAAGCTTGGAAAGTATTCTTTGACCATCACTTCTTCTTGTGCGAGCATCAAATTGTTTGTTGGGAGCATCTTCTTTAATAACCGGAGAAGGCTATTCACACTATTATTGCTCTATCCATATGTTGTTTGCAAGTTGAGGATTTCCAAGAATTCCTCCAAAGTTGATTACTTTGCACCCTCGTACAATGGTGTGTTAGCCTCATTGTGTAACACATCCTCTCTTTCATGTGTTTCAAAGTTAGGTGTGTCTTCCTTACCCTTACTTTGAGAAAAGTGAGTGATCATCTCCTGCATGACATCCTCTTCCTTTATCTAATGTGGAGGAAGTCTTGGGTCTTCCGAATGTATTGAACATGCTCCACTTTCCAAGTGCTCCTTACGACTCTTGTATTCCTTCCTCAAGTTTCCCCCAATGATAGAATAATGAGGCATATTGTGTAGTACTTGTGCACAAATGTCCATGCACTCCTCATCCTAATGAACCATATTTAAAATTGACACTCAACATTACATATGGCAAACCATGAGTTTATATTTCAAGGAATAAGTTTATATACTAACAAAGTAATTGGCTTGCATCATCAAGTTGGTTGGTATTGGTTCAAACGATCCCCATTTTCTATTATGCTCCAATGTCACTCCATGTTCACTTACAAAAACATTCTTGCAACTTGCACATGGACAAGGATCTTCACAACCATTCTCGACCTCCTATTAATCACTATCTGATTTAGTAGAAGAAATTTGTACCAGGCACATCTAGGAGTGTTAATGGTATATGCATAAGTTTTCTCTCTAGAATTTACCCAGCATCACTATAAATGTCACTATAAGCAACGCTATAAGTGTCGCTAAGTGTTGTTTTTAGGGGAGCTTATAGTAGCGGTGCTAAGAAAGTGAACTTTTCAAACCCGTGACACCATTGAGGCATATCCTTCTCTCACCCAAAAAATGCCCTCCACTCCTTTCCTTGAGTTCCTGCACCAACTTCTCCCTTCCATCAATCTAGCTTACCTCACATGCATTTGTGCTCTAAATATTCCCCTTCCTCTTCAATGAGACTCTATCTCCTCATCACCAAATGGCTATGGTGTAAGCTCAAGAAGATATTTTTCTCTTATGTTTCTAATGCTCTTCTTCTTCTTCTTCTTCCCCTTCCCCTTCCCTTTGCTATTCCTCTTTCATTTCCTATCTATCACTCTACAAGTGATGGTGTGACCTAATGATTAGGGTTTTCTTCTATGATGCTTAACCTAATGATTAATAATAAACATAATGAGACTAAGATTAATGCATAGAGTTCTAACCTTCTCCTTTTGCTTCTTCTCCTTCTTCTTTTTATGTCTATGCTTAATGTGTATTGGTATTTTATATGTTTCTTATGTTTGGGTAGAGTTCATTAATTGTGTTGCTAATAACTCTTTTACCTTTTTATATTGGGTAGGTCTTGCACTAATCATCTCTTTTAGCTACACAATATAGAGGTTTTTAACCCAATTCTAGGGTTAACAAGATCTACTGCCACTATCTTACATCAAGGAGTCACGATAGATATACCATTTAAGGTTCATACATTCAAGATATGAAGCAACAGTGTCCAACGCTACAACTTGGACGGGCGCTCGTAATGGTCTGACGACAGAGTATTTTTTAGCGATTCTCGCTTTAATACAGTGTGGTAGTAAGTTAGGATGAAGTCCTAAGCAGGGATTTCACTGACGTAAACGAAAACATGTGAACATGTTAATAACATATGTTAATAAGTTAAACACAAAAAATCTTGTGATCACATGTTATATTCACAAAGCTTTCAAGGGCCTAAAAAATTTATCTTTTTCGGGCATAAAAAATCTTCTTAGGTGGCCACTGACCTGCTATTATGTGAAGATGGTAACATGAGAACATTTGAATAGCTTATTCCCATGTGTAGCCTAGCTTTTAAGGGGTTCCCAAATGGCAAGTGACCTGTTATTTTGTGAACGGTAACATGAGAACATGTGAATAACTTGTTCACATGTGTTATTATCACAAAAAATCTTGTGATCACGTGAATATTAAATCCCTGGTCCTAAGTGATGTATTTCATGGATATATTATGAGAGTAGTCATTGTAATAGCATTAGGCCTCTTATGAGCTTAAGAGTGCCCGCCGGCCACAGTTTAAGTGTGTGAACACTTATGGCCATGTATATGAGTGAATTTCTCTCATAATACACCATAGTCTCCCATTGTGCAATTAAGTGTTGCTCTTACTAATCCTCTTGCTAATCTCTCTCCCTAATGCATGCTAGCGAGTGTGTGTGTGAGTGACGTGAGGTGAGAGGAGGGACGAGTACCCGTACTGCAATGCGGTAGTGTGACAACACTCGTGGGAGGCACGGTGGAATTGCTTCTCAAGGAGTTGTAGAGCTTGGATACCTCAAGGGTTATGAGGGCTTTGTATTACTAATTACTTTGTTTAATTTTTATTTTGTAGGTCCTCTAATCCTCTCCTTCAACTTCACCAAAAAGACGCAAGCTCTCTAATAATTTATGCTTTTTCTCTACCTATTATTGTACCCTTGGGTGTTAGGGTTTAGGATTAGCTTAGCTTAAGCTTAATGCATAGATTAAGCTCTATGCATAGAGATTAATGCATGCATCAAGCTCTATGTATACATAGATTAAGATTTATTCATAGATCTTAATCTATGCATAGAGTTTAATCTATGCATAGAGCTTAATGCATATATTAAGCTCTTTGCATAGAGCTTAATGTACGCATTAAGCTCTATGCATAGATTAAGCTTCATGCATTAAGATTAATGCATAGTTTAATCTTAATACATTAAGATTATGAAAGTTTAATGAATTAAGATTAATGCATTAATCTTAATGCATAAATCTTACTACATTAAGATTAATGCATATGATTTATGCATTAAGCTTAATGTATCAAGATTAATGCAATAAATTTAATGCGTTAAGCTTTATGCATAAGATTAATGCATTAGTCTTATGCATTAAGATTAATGCATTAATCTTATGCATGAATTTGAATGCATAAGCTGCTTTATGCTGCTTTATGCATTAATCTTAATGTATAGGTTAAGTTTAATCACTCTTTTATTAAATGTGTTGCTAATTAAGTTTTCTTATTACTAATTAATTTATTTAATCTTTGTTTTGTAGGTCCTCTAGTCCTCTCCTTCAACTTCACCAAAAAGAGGTAAGCCCTCTAATCATTTATGCTTTTCGTCTACCTATTATTGCACCCTTGGGTGCCGGGGTTTAGGATTATCTTAGCTTAAGCTAAATGCATAGATTAAGTTCTATGCATAGAGCTTAATTCATGCATTAAGCTATATCATATATCTTAATCTATGTATTAAGTGTTATGCATCCTATCACCTTTTCATTGCTACCCACGTAATTACAGACTCCCTTTTATAACCTCTTGCTAAGAGCTTGTTCCCGCACACACCCATTCACTTGCATATTTCAACAAATCTTGCCTCCAATGATGATTTCCAACATTGGCCATTTGATATGCATTATATGAGCTTTTATGACTCTTACAATGGAAGATGTTCAATCTAAAATTTCATTAGGAACTCAATGGAGTCTTCTTGGGCCCTTTAATTTGGACGTTTAGTGAAATGCTTAAAATGCTAATTTCCATCTTTGACCAAGCCTAGAGGCCTAGTCCTAAAAGCATATATTTGATTTTTCACAAAAACAAAGAAAAATAAAAAAAGGAGTTATTCTTAGATCTGGCCACCTAGGTGACTTTAAAGCTTTGTAATGGGCTGTCAGTCAGTTATCATAGCCTTCTCTACCTTTTCGAACTCCAAACATTCCAAAAATTCGTCACTTTCTTTCCCCCTTTTTTGTGTGTGCACCAGATCTCTTTCTCTCTCTACATCCTCTCTCTAAAACGCCCTGCACTCCTTCTCCATGGAAAAAAGCATCTTTCTCTACTCCAAAAGCCATAGCTAGCAGATCTGTACTCCTAAATGAGCCTTCTCTCTCCAAACCCACAGTAGTAGCCATGGCTTGCAAGGAAGAAGCTTACCATGAGAATTCTCTCTACAATACTTGGTCCTCTCTCCATAGCTAGCAGATTTGTACTCCTAAATGAGCCTTCTCTCTCCAAACCCACAGTAGTAGCCATGGCTTGCGAGGAAGAAGCTTACCCCCAGGAGCATTCTCTCTACAATACTTGGTCCTCTCTCCAAACCCACAGTAGTAGCCATGACTTGCACATAAGAACCTTTTCATGATGTATTCTCTCTCTATATTGCTTAGCAGCCATAGCTTGCACTAAAGAAGCTTCCCATGATGCATTGTCTCCTTTGTAGTTCCTTCTCACCATTGCCAACCCTCTCTATGTTTCTTTGGCTCCCTTTATGGCTTCTTTCTCTATCCACAATGCAGCTCTAGAGAAGCAACCCTCATCTCCATTCTTCCCATTATTTTTTGATACCATATCCTGCTCCTTCCACTCCTATTCAACCCAAGCTTACAAGCCTACTTTCTTGTAGATGGCACTACAAGACATCACCAATAAGCCTTCTAAGATCCGCCTTCAGGTTGATTTGGAGACAGAATATGCTACCCTACGCAGTAGGCATGTTGCACCCAATATTTCATACGATCAGCTTCGAATGCAAGGAGCAAAGGACATTGATCTTTGGATTGATGGAAATCTTTATCCACCAGATCCAATATCTGGTGCCCCTCCACCATTCAAAAGCATTACAAGTTTTTTTAAGTTTGTTGGTGATGGTTTCAATGGGCTTCTTGGCTATTGTAGGAGATTACACATGTGGCTAGATGAGGCAGCGGGAAAGAGGCAAACACAATTTGCCTTCGACCAGTTTCAAGCGGCATCGACTAAGCAGATCAATAGTTTGATGCAGAGGATTAAAGAGCTCTCAGAGGAGCTTGAGGTGCAGAAGAATAATTTAGCGGATCGTGTGCACATAATAAATCAATTTACCGATAATTATGTTCGTCTTCAACACTCCACTCGTAATCTTTGGCGTCGTGTTCACCATTTCACTCACCTTCCCATTGGATATCACGCAAGGCAAAGAAAACGTAAAGCTATTGGGTTACTTTCTAAGACAGCAGGCGCATGCAAGAGGCGTAAACAAACAACCAGATAAAAATTTTTATAGAAATTATAGCAACTTTGAGAAGCAGTTAATGAATAAAGCATCTCTCATGGGTGACTCTTGCGATTGTAGGGCATGTGCAACAGCTATACTCCTTTGTAGCATTTTCAAACATTAATGGAAGCTTTTTAAGTTGTGTTAAATTCTTTGTTGAGTCCAATTTTGTATGCTCAGTGCCAATGAACATTTCATTAAAAAAAATATAAAAGCACTATACACACAAGAAAAAACACACACACACACACACACACACACACACACACACACACACATACACACACACACATATATATATATACACACAAAAAAAAAAGGTAGAGTCTATAAAGTCACCTAGAGACCCTTATTGAGAACCCTATGAGCCTCACAAGACCAAAAAAATAAAATAAAAATAAAAAAATGCCATGTGTGCTACGGCGTGATAATCGCCAGTTTGACCAAGTCAAAATACAGATTTTCACGCCGTAGCGCACATGGCATTTTTTTATTTTTATTTTGATTTTTTTGGTCTTGTGAGGCTCATAAGGCCCTTTAGGTGCCCTAATAGCCCCAAAATCTTATAATATCTTATGTCTTATATATATATATAAATATATATATATATATATATATATATCCTATATATCTTATATATATATATATATATCCTATATATCTTATATATATATATATATATCTTATATATATACATTTTCTAAACATTTAAAATGAATCCTAAACAATATTTTCTATTAACACATGAACAAAAGCTTGAAATTGCGAGGCTTAAAATGGTATATCACAAGTACGCCAGGAAAAATCACAACTTACAATGCACAACAAATTTTTTTTATTAAAACTTGGAAGAGAAGTTTGCATTACATCTTTTTAATAAGCTCTTGGAAGAGCTGAGGAGAGAGAGTTCTAGAGGCTGGTTTCTGGCCTAAGCTTTGGAATATATCACTCGGCTCATTGATTCCTTGAGCCTGAGAAAGGGCACAATGGCTTAAAACTGAGCCGGGATGCTTGCCTGTAAAGCAATACAAGGCAGCTTCCCTAGCTACCAAAATACATTTATTTATGTTTGAGGCTAAGGGGTTCTCCGACAAGACTGCACTAAGTGCTTTACATTTTAGGAGCTCAACATAGGCGAAATCTCAATAGTCTAAATGAAAAACCCGCACTATGTCGGCTCTGAGGGCAGGTATGTAGTGCCAAAGAGATGCATCTCGACCCTCTGACTTTGGCCGCGTTCCTCCTACGCACATAGCAAACTTGTCCACTTCAAAAGCAGTCTATCAACATGTCAATATAGAAGTTAGGAAGCGTGAAATGATACAACTAAAAATAATCTACTTTACAACTAAGAAGTTAGGACATACCTCAGTTGCATCGTCACTTGGTTGCAACTAGTTGCTCATTTTTCAAGTTTATGCTTCCTTGGTCTTGAGCATCGCCAACAATCAAGGACATGTGTGGTTCAAAGGCAACTACGCTCTCATAGAATTGCACATCTTGCTTTATTTCAACGAGCGCTTTGGCCACTACATCTTCCAAGGAACTGCTACCAATATCGTATGCAAGCAATTTGTGAGGTTGTCATCTTCAAAAGAGATTTTCACTTTCCCTTTGTCTTGACCTCCAGCATTCACGGCAATAATAGACAGTGCCTCATCCTCGCGAAACCCGAGTGTCTTGGCAATGTCATCCAGAAACAAAAATTCTTTCCCATCAATAATGATTGGATGCAAAGACATGACAACAAGGTCTGGGACCTCCTCAAGTACTTCATCGCCCTCTAGAACTAGGTCCGAAAGCTCCTCGGGGACATTCTCTTGTAGAGCCACCAATGCCATTGAGGCCTCCCATTGTTCTGTAACATTCTCTTCCTCAGCATGGGCCTCTTGGACCTGCTCCATTAGCTTTGCTTTGCCCTTTTCTTTTTCCTTACCACTTTCTTTCGCCACACCCTCTTGCAACAGAAAGAGCAAAACCATGTCCCAGCTCATGAAAGAAGTGTCGATGTTGCCCATTTGTAGATCCAAGAGCAAGTCTTCCTCCTCATTCCTGTAGTCCTTTTCTGTGAGGGATTTTAAAAACCTTGATAGGCGGAATCTAAAAATTCTTGTCTTCCCTGATGAGGTCAACCGGAACCCATAGGCCCTCATCACCCTCAAACATGATGGAGTACGTGCTGATGTGTTGATCCATATACTCAATGACATCTGTAAAAGCATCCGCATGTAGATGCATTGTTGCACGCACATCAATTGCTCCCTCAAACACAGGGACGATCTCGTCAACCCTATGAAGTAGCTCAAGCTTTCCTAGCTGTGCAATAAGTGCGTCAAGTAGAGGTGCCATGACTATGAGTGATTGCAAGAAATAGAGAGTGTGTGATACAGAAAGGTGTGCGAAATTGAGAGCAAGTGTTAGGAGAGAACGATAATTGTCAATTGATGCATGGGCTACCATAATAGTTCACTATGCTTCAAGAGAACTTCTTTCATGATTGGAGGGTCTAGCTCTACATTGCTCATGGGATGAGGATACTTTAAAATAGTTGAAGTATGTGCAACAATATTTTCTACTTAAGGAAGGTGTTGCTTGACCAAGTGGCTTGATTTGTATGGAGAAAATGGGCTATACTTGGGATTAAATACTATGGAACGGGATGGTTTGTAATGAAGCACAAGCTAAGGTCAAAATATGTAAATAATGGGCAGTGAACAAGGCGACTATGAATAGGTCCTTGGGTTCATGGTATGGATATCTTGATCATTCATCACTTGGACATTTACATGTACTCTTGGCTCCTTTCTTGGAGATGGACATTCATGGTCTAGGGCTCATGGCAAGATTCATAGCCATCCTCATGGTGGTGAGAGGTTAAATCACTTATTAGGCCTTATGCAAATACCTCCTTTGCTATATGTACATATGGATTTTCTCTATTTTATTCATAATATCATGTATTTATCATGTGTGCTTGTTTCCCATCAAATGTATGCTAGAATTGGTCTTTTGTGTGTTTGATTTCTTAATTCTTCATCTACATCCATTTCACTTGTCTTTCATAAACCCTTTCTTTACTTGTTTATGGTGGGCCTCTAGAGCATCCAAAGTCACTCAACCTAGTTCAAGACATCCCATAGCCCTACTATCCTTTGACCTTCTGTTGCTTCAGTCGGATACCTAAATTTGCTTAATTTGAATCAGCTTACTCACCAAAATGTCAGCTTGGATCAGACCTAACTCTAAACTACCCTGACCTACAGTCCTAACACCTTAGCTAACCCCTTGTAATCTTATTCTGATCTTATTTGACCCTTGTGGACCACTGCTTACCTCTATCTAACTCAAATGACTTTATCACACTTTCCAACATCTTCTTGTCCTCTAAACTCTTAGATTTACCTCCAAGACTAACAACTCTCAAATCCTTTGCTCCAAAACCCTGTTGATTATGTCAACTGAGCTTTAGTAACTACGTGTTGACTCCTATATGATCAAACCCTAAGTTCGATGACTATTTGATTCAACGTTAATTAAGGCCTTCCTATTTTTGTTTCCCCTAGCACATATAAACTGTCAAATACCATAATTTCCACAATGATTCAACATTACAACTCCTTATCTGACATCAATCGAATTTCAGCTCACAAAAAATTTGTCTAAAACTGAAAGTCTTGTGGCTATTAGAATTGACGAGAACTAACTTCCTCTCAACCCAAAAAGATTATTTATACCCTCCACTTTTAGCTGACTTATCTTGACACTGAATGACCACACTTCACCCTCAGAGCTAACCTTGTCTCCAGTCATCCAGCTCTCAACACTAACTTAGACATCACTCATAGTTTATCTTCTCAACATTTGCAATCATAACTACGTAACCATCACAACCAAAACACCATATCCAAAAACTTAACCATCCACTCACAAAACAAGTTCAAACCCAAAAACTTTCTATTTTTCATATTTGCAAAATGAAACCTAGTCTCAATAGCCTTGAGACTCTAGGCTCAAACAATAATGAAAAATAGAAAAACACAGGGAACTTATACAAGTAGCTCCCTAGAAGTAGCTCTTTAAAACTTCATCTTCAGCTCCATAGCTTCAAGGATTTTTGCTGGATTCTACAAACAACTTCTATAGATTTATCTCTCTTTTTCTCTCACCCTCGTTGTCTCCTATTTCAAGCACAGACTATAATTGAGCATGTACTAGGTAGCACCAAGTTCCAAGAGAGATTCAGACAAAGATCTTGGGTTTGCCTCTTGCAACCTTTAGCTGATCCTCTGACTTTCTCACCCCCTTTGCTCTAGCCTATCCCAAACTTACTCACACCACTCTAACAGACTTCTCAATCTGAGCTCTTCTTCTTCTCTATTCTTTCTCCTCTGTCTCCACTTCCTTATGTCCTTCTTCCAAAAACTGCTTTAGAAAACCCAAAAAAAAGACATTTTCTTCTTTTCTTCCTAAAGGAAATTGCCACTTGATATCTTTGAACCCTCATTCTCTTTCTTTTTTGTTGCCTCCTTAATTCTTATTGATTTCACCCATATTTTCACGAACAACTCCCCCTGTTACCAAGTGTATGACACTTAAATTTTATTTATCCATTTATAATGGTTGATGGCATTGCTTTCATGCTACCTCATCTACTTTTGCCAACACATGGTGTACGCAGCACACATTAGACTAGCATATGTATATCACAACCTCCCATCCATGTTTGATCACATATTTTCCCCAACCCCATCATGAAACACATTCAAGTGTTTCACCCTATCTTCTTTGCTTTACATGACTCTAATGTGCTATGGCCTCAACTGCAAGCCATTGACCCTACTTGGATGCATCTTGCCATCAAGATCCTTCAATTGGTAGATTTAATTAGAAAAATCTTCAACATGCACAATATAAGGACCTTCCCACTTTACTTTGAACTTGGTCTAGAAAGTGGTATCAAGAGCACTATTATATCTCAGCACAAGCGTACCTTTCTCCAAATCCTTTTCACCCAACTTCTCATTGAATGCTTTAATTCTCTTATGGCTAGTCTTCTGCTTCATCCCTTTCAAAAAGAAGAGAGAGAAGGTCAGTCCACCTCTTCTTCCCTAGTTCCTCCTTCTGTGCTAAATCATGACGCAAGATAAAATCAAGTGAAGGGAGCATAATATACTTTAAAAATGTATAAAATTATGGAATATTGAGAGAAAAATAAGAGGAGAAAAACATCAAAAATTAACTAGAGACTACTTTCATACCACTGTAAAAACCCTAAATATCTCTCTAGCTAATAACCATGCATATACTCATCAACACAACCACCCTCGAGCCCAAGGGTTCACACAACAAGTATCACATATCTTACCTTAGTGTCCCATACCACCAAGAGATATGACTTCACTCCAGGAGCACTTATCTCTAGCTTGAATGGCAAGAGAGTAGACAAAATGCTCTACACAAGAGAACATCCCTTGAGTGTGCCCCATTCCCCTATTATATAAGAGGGCCCTCAAGTGACTCTTGACTCTCCATTTCCATGTGTGACCCTTGTTTTCCTGACCCTAACCTCAACCGAAGGTTATACCTGACCCGCACCCCACTAGAGCATGTTCCGATGCTCCCATGTTCGCATGCCTAGGGTGGATTAGCCTCCTAGTATTACTTTTTTTTTATCAAATTTCAATTTGCATGTCCATCAGCATACTAACTAATTAAAAACTCAGTCTTGAATTTTCACTCACTTAGAATTTTCCCTTGCTGTGAAAATGAGATTTGGTCACTAATACAAAGGAGACCATGCCAAAATTTTCCAAAAAATACATGCATGGTGGGGATTGAGGGAAATTGTGGACACATATAAGGTGCTTTTGGATACCAAAGATTCTTGGAAGCAAGGGGTGGTAAATGTGGTACATGCGAAAAGTAAATGGGTACCAAAAGAGCTCTTGAGCAAAATTTGTAAATTCACAAAACCCTAGTTTAGTAAAATTACACTAGGTCTGGAGTTTGGGTGATTATATCGGCTTTTAGTACTCCCTTAAAACTTCCCAACAAGCCTTAAACCTCTTTGTTCCGACATCATTTGGATCTCCAACTTTCCATTTTTCATTGGAGGCCAAACTTGTGCCCAATCAGAAATAACAAGCTATTTGGGACAAATGACATCATAGGATGGATATACATCAATAGGTCTTCCCAAAAATCCATCATACACCCGAATCTAATGTCATTTGGGGGTCAAACTTATATAGCTGACTTTGACCAAAAAGTCAAAAGAGAGAATATCTCCACTTTGACTTTGGTCAAACCCTCTTAGAAGTAGTTAGTACTTGTTATCAGAAGCCCACACATCAAATTTCATCTAAATTCAATAACTTTTGAGTACTCTATAGCCTAATTCTAATTTTCAGCAGTGTCGCACAAACCCTAAAACAGAGAATATTAGTGCTATTCGAAAATCTTCTCTTCTTGTATATTTGCATTCTATGCCACAACACCTATCCATTGAACCCTAGATCATAAAATTTTGACATCATTCAAGCCTTCTACTAGCCATTTTCATTTTTAGGCGTGCATCTAAGCAAGCGATGGAACTTCAAGAGATAAGGGAAGACAGGGAAATGGTGAATGAGGATCATGTGGAGGAGATTGGTCTCAATCCACTTTACTCCCCTCTAAATTCTTTTTGGTAACCATTTAATGCGTGGAAAGTAGCCCCAGCAAATGCAGCACATAGGACAAATCGTGTGCAAATTGGGCCAAGTTTTGCAAATGTGGCCTATTTACATCACATCATTCAGGGGGAGCAAATGTGCAAGCAACAAATAATATGCCATAAATGATGATGATGATGAGAATTATGATGCAACCTCTTATGGAAAGCATGATGCAACCACTTATGCAACATATTAAGGGCATGCATGATGAGATGAAGAGCAAGGATGAAGACAAGGGTGGACCATCTCACAAGGTTCGGCAAGCTCATGTTGAAGACAAAGAGAATTATCACCCTATAACAAAATGAGGGTTGAACAGCGAAAATAGTAGTGCTTTGATAACTAGAAGGGTACAGAGATGCTGGGCCTATATCGCTGCTATTTTTGTTGAAACAAGCTCAGTGCTAAGCAATGAAAGTACTACATAATAAAAAAAATATGGGGCAGACTAGGGAGTCTGCACAAGACTCTCGAGTCTATCCAATTCTTTTTTTTCTAATGTAGATATAGTAAAACTAACACAACTTCACATTATCATGGACAACTGTAATGTAAAACTTGACAAATACCAAAAAGAAGAGACAATTACAATTCATGGTTTTAGGAATGCCAAAATTCAATTATAATACTTAGCAGAATTACATAAGTGTATGATTCCAATAAACACATATACAAGATAAAGCATAATGAAAAACTATGGAGCTAGGGGCTATCTAGATCTCATGTTGTGCGATTATTATTGTTCCTTGTAGCTCCACCCCCTTCACTTCTCACATTTCCATTGCTACCAGCATGGATATTTGCAGCACCGTTTCTAGTTACATGATCTTAAAACACAATAAAACTAATACAAGTGTGTGAATCAGTTTTGTAAAAACAAAGAGGTTTAGGGTTTAGGAATGTACTTACTTACCATGCTTGCCAAGCATCTCCTCTAGTAATAACAATATATCCTTCGTCTTACACCCTATCAAATAGAGCTTGCGAACCCTGTTGTAATGCAAAATCATATTCATCTTGCATAGGGAGGGGGGGTCCACTACTTCAAGCTATAGACATACAAACAAATCAATATTTTAAAAAGTGGTTATTTAAGATACCCTTATTTAATTAAAAGATAAGATACAATTTGAGGCTAATATATAATTACAAATACTGTTGGGATATCGATTCCTCCTTCACGTGTAACATCATGCCTCAAGTTATTTTCCATCTATCCAAGAAAAAACATAAATACTTAAAACTCTTATGCATATGGCCTTATGCATATAGCCTTAAGCATATGGCTACTGGCATGCGTTGGAAGCTACCAGCATACGTTGGAAGCTACGGACATAATGCATAAAGCTACAGACATGCATTGGAAGCTACCGACATGCGTAGGAAGCAATTGGCATGTAGAGGTAACTATCAGTGTGGGGCGAAAAGAAAAGGGCGGTCCTGTATATAACAGCATCCACCAACACATGCGGGAACACACTCAAAGAACAAAACAAGGGCACCACCAGCCTTTACTAAAGCTAGAAAAGGGACACTCACACACTAAACCTCAAGATCCTCACAATCCACAGTTCAACAACTCTCTACCCTCGTCTAACCACCCAGACACACACACATAGTATATGAGGTTCTAGTGGTTTCAAGTTGATAAAATAAGTAGGATGTGTCGCTAGCTTGTGTGTAAAATAACCTTTATCCACTGATAACATATGCATAGCATAATGACTCAAACCCAACATATCTATACACACCATGAATATCCACCATTTTCAAACTACACTCCCAAAACTGGCCATGGCTTTGCTAACCCATACTAAGTTCAACACAAAGGTATGAAATATCACGCAATACATCACACAACCAACTAGATTCGTACTCAGGCGACAAGTTTCTTTCACAATACAAGCTCCACCGGCTATGAATGAGCAAGCCAAATTAGCACCATAAATTTTTGCTAATGCTTACCGTTACACTATGATAGGTATGAAAATGATAGTACTCATCTCGCAAAAACATCACCAAGCAGGTATATCGCGAGTAGGAGTCAAGATAGCTCCTTCACAAGTTGAGGTTGAACAGAGCTTCACGAACTCCCCGAGTTTCCGTAATGGCAGCCACAAATACAAAAATTACACATAAAAAGACTCCCCTAACAGCCACCGCACACCTCTTCTTTATACTCTCAGCGTGTTGAAGAAGTCCTCTCGCGATATCGGGCGATTTCTGGATCCTCGTTCTGCATTTGGCAACCACCACGCCCGCCATGCTTTTGCATCCGCCAGCTTCTGTTTGAACCTTTCTTCGCTTGCTATTTTATTTCCGCCACCTTTTTTAAAAGAAAATGTAATTGCATTATTGCCTTTTTTAAAAGAAAATGTAATTGCATTCTTGCCTTTATGCATTATTGCCTTTATAGATTAAGGCCCTAATACCATGCACACCGTTGATGTTGGTGATGAAGATCTCCGACCGCGTGTGTGCCCTCAACAAGAAACCTCACCCCCTTGGTTTGGTCATCATTATTGATGAAAATTTATCTCGAACTCTATTATTTTGTATGTACCCTCTCCACCAAGGCCACAATCTCAAAACATGCACTATTCAATACTTCCTTCATACAAGTGGGAGAACCTCATTTTTCACTATGTCTTCTATGTACAAAAAAAATGGTTCTTGTCATCTTGAGTGGCTGAGGTGTTGGACATTCCAGTGCTATATGAACATGCATCTATATGTACATATGTCATAAAACCACACTCAAAAAACTCCTAACATAATTTGCCCAACCCCCAAGTCTGCTAGATCATTTATGACTAGCAGAGAAAAGTAATCACCATTTTCCTTACATTGACCTGTCTCACAGCCTCAATTTCATACATGTCATCCTTAACAATGGTCATCAGTCTTACATAATATTTTTTTAAGCGCAGACCATTTACCCTGGATGGATATAGAGTTGCATGAAGGTTAGCCAATTGGTATGTACCATTGGCAAAGCACTCCAACACCATAAAAGGACCCTCCCACTTAACTTGGAACTTTTTCTGAAAGGTGTTGTCCAATTTGCTGTTATACCTTAACACCATGTCACCTTTTTCAATCCCTTTACTTTTGATTTTAGCATTTGTGTGCTTCATATTCTCTTCTTGCATTTTCTTACAATGCTGCAAAGCTAGAGATCTGTCTAACTGGACCTGTTGTTGTAGATACAAAACTCTTTCCTTGTATACATCTTTTGGGTCAATCATAAGTTTTTCAAGCATTTTAATTGCTAGTAATTCCACCTCAATAGGCAACAAAGCTTCCTTGCCATATATCAAATGAAAAGGTGAAAATCTTGTGCCAGTTTTCACATATGTTCTTTAAGCCCACAAAGCACTAGGCATTTCCAGATCCCAATTTTTTTCCTTGATGTTGGGTTACCTTTGACAATATCTTCATAAGTTCACCATTGAATCTTTCATTGAGTCCATTACATTGTGGATAGTATGGAGTGGTGTAGTTATGCCTAATCTTCATTTTGGCACATAAGTAACCTATCAATTCTACTATGAAACCAGGCCCTTGATCAGAAAGCAATTGAAGAGGTACTCCAAATTTGCAACAGATGTCCTAATACACAAATTTTGCAACATCTTTAGCACCAATATTCTTGACTGCTTTATCTTCTTCCCACCTAGAAAGATAATCCACTGCAGTGTATACATAGCTTTTCCCCCCGACTAGTAATAGGTAATGGACCCACAGCTTCAATTCCCCATTTTTCAAATACATCATAAGCTATTATGGTTTTCTGAAGCTCGGGTTTAAGTATCCTATTTCTGAATGACTGACATTGTTTGCATGATTTGCACCAGTGGTGTACATCCTTTTGAACACTTGGCCATACATATCCTTTCTATAAAATTTTATGCAAAGTAATTTTGAATGCGAAATGTCCACCACAAGATCCTTCATGATTTTCCTCAAGGATCTTATATAACTCTTTCTTCCATGGCACACATCTTAAAATCCAATCTGCTCCTTGCATATACATTACATCATTGATAAGTGTGTACATGCTAGCTTTCCTCACAAAACCATTCTTTTTAGGCTTCTCAATCTCCTCAGGTATCTTGCCGGTCAACAAAAACTTCTCTTCTTTCTCCAAAAACTCCCTTCCACAATTGATACTACAGAGGTACATCAGCTTTGATTACAAAAACCATTGATCATACTCTGAGCAGCTTTATGTGCTTCTTTATTTTGGCTACGATCTATATGGCGAATGCTCCATGCTTCAAACTTCTTAAGCAGGCCTCTAATTTTGAAACACATTTCTTTAAGTGAAGTGTTCTTGCTCTTCCATATTCCAAGTACCTGTTTAACAACAAGTAGAGTTTCACCCTTAATACAAAGTCGACGTACACCATACCTTAAACATATGTGCAATCTAGCCTCCAATGTAGAATACTCATCTTCATTATTGCTATGTGCATTCACCTTTATGCCTTTCTTACAAAGAAGCTTGCCCTGTGGATCATATAACACAAGACCTCCTGACGCAGCATCATGACTTTTCCTATAAGAGCCATCAAAAACAAAAGTTGTGCATTCCCAATCTCTACCACATTCTCAACAGTCTTCTTGACATCCTCTTCTTTAATAAGGAGAGGAGTCTCCTTTTAGGTTAAAAGATCTGCCAAGGTACCCATGGTGCTTTCCTCAGCAAGGAATGAAAAAGAAAACTCCTGCAATTCCATAACCCATTTCATCACTGCCTTTGACATGTTGCTGCCATTGATAAGCTATGGTAAAAATGTGTAGCTTGTCAAGAAAACAAATGGCCAAGGTAGAAGATAATGACGGAACCATCTGCATGCATATACCACACTTACCATTATAAGCTCTGCTTTCTGACATGTTCTTTTTTGCCATAGTTTTGACCCTGCTAACACAATAAATTGGGCGCATAAAATGAGAACCCTCCCCCTTTTGTAATAACATGGCACCAATAGCATCATTTCCAACAGATGGATTTACATAGAAAACCTATTCCAAATTAGGAGCCTGCATGGTTGCCATAGGCCCCAAAACCTCCTTGACATTTCGAAAAACTTTTTCACATTTAATAGTCCAATTCAATGGATCATGCTGCTTAGCTACTTGTTGGGATAAAGCAATTATGAAGAAAGAGAAATGAACCTGGTCATATACTTCACCTTTTGGATAAATGTGGCAAGTTGTTTGGTATCTCTAGGTGAAGGAAGAAGGATGAGAGACTTCACTTTATCTGAATCAACTTCGATGCCATTTTTTGAAACCACATGCCCTAAGAGCTTCACTCTTGGTTGTGCAAGGAAACATTTCTTGGGATTGAGCTTTCCACCACACTCATCATAACGCTCAAAAGCTAGATCCAACTTTTCACAATGATCTTGCATGGAGCTATATATACAAAAATCATCAATGAAGTCTCTAACAAACTTACCAAGGAAAGGAGACAGTACCCAATTAGCTCTCCTTTGGTAATGAGCAGGACTATTGGTGAGTCCAAAAGGAAGAACTTTGTAGCAGAAGCAACCCCATGGTGTAATGAAAGTGGTTTTCTTTTGATCTTCAGGGGCTATCTTGAGCTAAAAGTAACCAGAAAAACCATCATAGACACTATACCTTTCAAAACCAGCTAACTGTGTCGAGAATCTCATTAAGGAAGGGTAGTGGATAAGGATCTTTCTTGGTAGCTGCATTCAAGGGTTTAAAATCCACACAAACCCTCTATTTCCCATCCTTCTTTGGAGTTACCACTACTGGGCTTACCCAATCAACGGTGTCAACTGGGGTAATGAAACCTGCTTCTTTAAGAAGCTTGTCCACCTCTTCCTTTAAAACTTGCATCTATTCACGTCCCATCCTTCTAAGTTTTTGCCTTACACGTTTTGCACCCTCCTTCAAATATATCTTCAATTCCTCACCTTTGAATGCCCTTATTTCCTCGTATGAGGTGATAAAAAGATTAGGAAACTTAGACAAAAATTCCAAATACTTGTTTTTCTCCATGAAGGATAGATCTAGACTCAATATCTTCATAATTTTTTTTTTGTTTTTGGCTTGGTTCCACCTTTGGCTGCATAAGCTCTTCTATCACCTCATAGGGTCCAAGGGTGTCTTCTTCTTCCACATTAACCTATGCCACAATTTCATTTTCATCCTTCTCTTTATCTACTAAAAGGAAAGCAACATCCACCTCCCCTTCACTGTGGTAGAAGAGCTACTACTTTTTGTTTCAAAATCTAAAGAGCTAGTAGACTCCTCATCACTACAATCCTGCTCACGTGCATCTTCCAAAAACTTTCTACTATGCATATCAAATAGCATTCTTTTACCTTTTTTGTTGTAGATTCATATAGTACCATGTCTCCAATCTTGCACTGCTCCCACTGCTCGCAGCCAAGGTCTTCCAAGAATGATTGGATAGGCTCCTAACCCTGCTGGCATAACATGAAAATCCACAACTGTTTTAACATCATAGACCTCCACTTCAAGGGCTTTAACTAAGCCTAAACACTTGACCTTTTAATGGTTGGACAAATGTATACAGAAACCTAAAACAGTAAGACCAAGCTGCTCCACACAAGAGTGAGTAATGACATATCTGAGCACCACCATCTACATAAGCATGCCCCATACTTTTTCCTTTATGCCAAACATCTACAACTGGGCAAATATCTGGAAGTTCTTCAATATAGAGAACCTTCACTGATCCCTTCTGTGGCTTTTTCTCAATCGGATTAACAAGACTCTTCCATTGCTTCCTTAGTTTGGGCACCATTTCAATCAATTGTCCAAAAGTCACATTTACCTTTCTCTCGATGATGTGAGACTTCAAGCTATAGTGTGATTAGCCATCCCCCAATGGAAGATTAGAGACTTGGAATTTTCTACGAGGCCTCCTCTTTCTTTTGGCTTTAGCGTTCTCTCCTTCATGAACCTTCCCTATTTTCTTGTTGGACCTTGCAACACCTCTTCCTTCCCTCTCTTTAGTTGTCGTCTTCCCTATGTGCATTACCACCACTTCTTCCTGCTTCTTTGTCCTTTCTACGACCACCACATTCACTACGAGAGTTTTCCATTTTTCTTCATTAGTTGACCCACTAGGACCTACTTCACCTTTAATTTCAAAACCTTAATCATTTGATCTTTTAGGCAACTGTGAAGGTAGAGGATACATGTCACCTCCCATTCTTGGCGGTTTGTCGCAATCAACAGGGCTTAGATGTCCCAGTTCTCCACAATTGTAACATGTGGGTATAAATCTACTTCCCCTGCCATATCCACAGCCTCCACCATTTCCTGCCTATCCTTCACCATTGGCTTGGTAAAAACCTCTTCCTCGTCCTTGTCCACCACCTGTATTACTCATAAGATTCAGGTTAAGATTCTTCATTACATCAACCATTTGTTGCATGTCATGCCTTAGCCCATCATCTATGGTAGTGGCTACTGATAATGCTGGCATTATTTAAGGCATGGTGTGGAAAGTTGATGAATTAGTATTGTGGATTATTTCCCTGGGTATCCTAGCTAGAAGCAATTCAACTTGCTTCACCTCTAGCCTCATAATAGATGAATCCATCCCCATCTGGCTCATCCATTGTAGCTTCCAGTCCTTACTTCTTGCAACCTCCATAGCATCTATGAAGAAAGACTTAGGCTCCACCCTCCAACATATAGTGCCCTTGAGGCCCAAAATAAATCTACCCTTCTTCATCATGTCAGGGGGTGGCTGCTCAGGACCTAAAGCTTTACACAATCTTTCCTAAAGCAAGGAGAACTTATTGATTTAGGCATCAACATGTTCATTATCACCCTGTGTGAGAGCGTGCACTTCATGCAAAACCTTATTTGGATCCTCAATCTTCTTGAACCTATCGATTAAGGCTTGCTTTAGGCCATCCATAGTCATAACTTCAGGTGGCTGGGCTACCCTTATTGCATCACCATAGGCTTTAAGCCACACTCTTGCATCACCTTTGAGACAAATCTGCAAGAGACGTAGCACCCGTGCAGGATCATCAATGTGGTTGCTAATATAAGAAACCTCCATGTTCTCAAAAAACTCTGCAATGTCTTCATTTTGCCCTACTAGAAACTCTGGATAAGACATCATCTTGATTGTAATTTTCCTTCCAAATCTTGATTAGAGAAACCCTTTTTAAAAGACCCTTCCCAAAATCTCTTTTAATAGGGCCTACACTCTCCAGTGGCCTAACTAAAGCTCGATTGTCCTCAGTGGGGGAACCAAAACATGTGGGGCGAAAAGAAAAGGGCAATTCTCTATAGCAGCATCCGCCCACACATGTCGGAACACACTCAAAGAACAAAATAGGGACACCAACAGCCTTTACTAAAGCTGGAAAAGGGAAACTCACACACTAGAATCTCATATACTGTGTGTGTGTGTCTAGGTGGTTGGAAAAGGGGAGTTGTTGAACTGTGGATTGTGAGGATCTTGAGCTTGTGTGTGAGTTTCCCTTTTCCAGCTTTAGTAAAGGCTGGTGGTGCCCCTATTTTGTTCTTTGAGTGTGTTTCGGCATGTGTGGGTGGATACTGCTACTATAGAGGACTGTCCTTTTCTTTTTGCCCCACACCGGCATAACGCATAAAGCTATCGGCATGTGTAGGTAGCTACCGACATGCGTTGGTTGCTACCTCCATGCATAGGAAGGTACCGGCATGAGTAGGTAGATATTGACATGTGTTGGTTGCTATCGGCATGTGTTGAAAGCTACCGGCATGCGTAAGAAGATACCAGCATTCATAGGTATCTACTAGAATAATGCATAAAGCTACCGGAATAATGCATAAAGCTACGAGCATGTGTAGGTAGCTACCAACATGCATTGGAAGCTACCGACATGCATTGGAAGATACCGGCATGTGTTGGTTGCTACCGGCATGTGTAGGAAGCTACCGGCATGCATGGGAAGCGTGTGGCATGCATTGGATGCTACCGGTATGCATTGGTTGCTATCGGCATAATGCATAAAGCTACCGGCATCCATAGGTAGCTATCAGCATGCGTTGGAAGCTATCGCCATGCGCTGGAAGCTATCGGCATGCGTAGGATGCTACCGGCATGCGTTGGTGGCACGCATAAGAAGCTATCGGCATGCGTAGGAAGCTATGGGCATGCATTGGTGGATGCTACTAGCATGCATTGGTTGCATAAATAGATAGTTACCTGCATGCCTAGGAAGGTACCAACATGCATAGGTAGCTATCCACATGCATGGAGCATGGAGCATGGGAAAATAAACAAACCCTTATCTTAAACCCTAAACTTAGAAACCCTATAACATGTAAAATCATAAGAGAAGAAACATACAAGAAAGAGATCTCTTACCATATGAGGCTTGTATGTGTTAAAAACCTACAAAATCAAACCAAAATAAGAAAAAAATGTATTAATAACAAACCCTAATCTTAAAAGCTACACGTCACAAAAGAACCCACATATTTTTACAGTACAGTAGTGTTTTTTCACTGCTATATAGATGTTGCACAACGTTATTTCGTTGCTGGACAGCGATATTTCACTGCTAAAAGCACTGCCTCTGGGAGCAAAAAAGTGCTATGGAGCAATGATAGATTACTGTTGAGAATCTTGAAAACCCTTAATATTTTCCTTCCGAAAACACTGCAAAATGTTGCTATGCTCTCGATGTGTTGTAGTGGGTCACCCAAGTTTTTATTCTACTCATGGTGCTATGCGTAACCCAATGTTTCCATGCACACCCAATAAAGCCAAAGGCAAAGTCATGCATCTCCAAATGAAGGTTCAAGAGCCCCAAGGAGTGATGGTCACGTTCGATTATAAAAAAATAAGGCTCTAGCAGCTAGGTGTCGGGCCATTTTTGCTGCTAGAAATACTACTAGTTTCACTACAACTACTCAGCAACGACTTATATTTTTGTTTTGTTGAGCAACAAATGCTCTACACAACAAAAAAAGAGTTGGGGCAGATTGGGGAGTCTACATAGGACTCCCCAATCTACCCGAGCTCTTTTAAAAAATAAAAATTAAAAAGAGTCACAGTTTTAAATTTATAGCACATACTTTGTGGAGAATTCAATTAGCCCAAAAAGTTATTATATTTCAGAGTGATCTTCATCATCCAATTTCTCGTCCTCTTCACTTGTTGCTTCACACTGATAATTTGGATCCTCCTCTTCTTCTTCCCCTATCCTCCATACATGCCATCAAGAGTAAGGTAAGAAAAAGCATTAAAATACAATTAGATGAAGAAAAGAGAATGGTTTAGGCAACACATTACCTCATCAGCTTGAGTCCCCAAGACGGACTCATCTAAGCATACACCTCGTGTACGCATTCATGCCCACAATTGCAGACAGGGGCTCTATACCCATAGTCATATTCCTTCTTTGTTGGTTCATGCCCAACAACCTCCCTCTACAAAAAAAACAAAAGAAAATATACAATTATTTCAAGAAAATAATATAGTACAAAACGAAATGAAAGGAGAGAAGAAATGATACTTATGAAATGAGAGAAAGGAGGATTTTCCGTCGGAGCCGAAGTGTGAAGCCCCTTGCTTTCGTATTTGGGAAGCACTCGCCGCCGCTTGTTGTTGAAAAGCACCTGGGTGCTTTCTCACGAAACTACATGCGTGCCTCCACTCCTCGACCGTACACACGCTAGGCTTCTCCAAATTAATTTTTGATATTTGCTCTCCTATTAGAGAGAAAAAGCTTGATGCGCCACTTCATCCACTCCCCTCGGAGAAGCACAGACCCACAAGTGGCACACATGGAACTCTGACTTAAGCACATCGATAACATATTGATTAGAAAGTTCATCTTGTTCTTTCCACTTTTTGAAGGATTTCACGAACTCCAGGTTCGTAATAAGTACATGCATACGATTCATGACTCGCTTTCCTCATGCATCTATCACACACGAGGGCACCATCCGCATCCACAGTGTATGGTAGGAGGAATGGATCCAACGATGGAATGGGTCTCCTGGGGGTTGGCTCATAATGTGTAGATGAAGATCCCCCCTATTAGGGAGACGCATCGGGAGACATAGTACTACTTTTGTGCCAAAGCAAAAGTCCCCCCATATTGATCCATAAACACAAAATAATTAGTTTGGACTAAAAACGTCTTTACTGAAAGTAGAATTTGAACATTGGCTTCCTTTAAGATGCGTATTGAATGAGTTTCGGTCATCCTATAGTCAACTTTCCATTTTCAGCAGTACTTCATAAACCCTAAAATAGAGAGTATTTGCCACATCCAAACACTTTATGTTTTTTCATATTTTGGTAGTACACATAATTAGCTATACATATAGGCCTTCATCACTCAATCACAATATCCTTTGGCCTTTCATCTATTCAAATCCAAAAATTGTAGCTATGCCTAGGGGAAGGCCACACAAGATTGTGAATGAAACTTAAAAGATGTTGGAACCTATTTAAGGGGCACTTGTGGAAGACATGGATGGTGCACTTGACATTGATAATTATGAATGTGTTGAGACAATTCTGATACATGGATTGATGCATGAAAAAATGCGTGGAGAGGGCAAAGGCCACAATGTTTGTGAGGAGGTTACCCATGCAAACATAGTGGCATCGAAGAGCAAACGAGTATGTGATGATGACAGTCATGTAAGGGAAGAAACGTCTAAACCTAAATAAGTACCACCCATATCCAATGAAATGTATCACTTTGATGTGCATGATGAGGGAAATGTTGGAAAGTTTTAATGGCAACAAGCAAACTTCTTCAAGCATATATTATATACAAAGACAATAATTCGTTCCTCCCAACATCAAAGAGAAGGAAAGTATAGATGGTTTTGTGCAAAGATTAGACAAAGACTTCATTCAAGTATCTCAAAGTATTTTGCAAATTGATGAGGATATTGGTCTTGATGATTATAAAAAGCAAGTGATTATGAAACCACACACTCAAGTATAAGAACATTTGTACATTATCTCATGTACCGATTGTGTTCCAGAATGCATAGATCTTTTTTCTATGTTGGAAACATCCATATGTGTTGATTTAGTGGCCCATTGTCAATCAATGATGAGTTTTGTGATGGACAAAAATTCACAACTCATTGATGGTTGTGTGAACCATCCTCTTTCACCTTCTTCTTACACTCTTCACAGTTGGCTTGGTGATGCATCGATTGATGGAAGTTATTGGCAGTATACACATGTGGATTAGCACCAAGTTTCTTGTGGTTACTCATCTTTTCTTTGGGTTGATATGGAGTCATCCTCAAGATATATCAATATACATGAGATGATGGAGTACATATGTGTTATGGAGGTGGATGGTTTTTCTTTGGGCACTACACCTTCCATTGATGCATGTATCTATGGGCATGATGACTTGCTTAGAAGTGTTGGATGACTATGTTCACAAGAGGTTCGACATATTTGCATCTACTTTGTGTGATGCTTATTATGTGGACATATATGATACTCATAGTGTGGACCAATTTGCTTTTGATCCACCTATTGTAGGTGTTACACATGCATTGATTGGTGGGGACAGCCATGCTAGGGATTCACTTATGGATGCTTTGAAGGATGGTCCATGGACTACATTTTTGAATCCAATTTATGATGCTTTTCCGCGCTCGGAGTGGAAAGTTTATGATTGTGAGCTCTATGAGACGGCTTCATATGTGGATGCCTTATCAAAGGCTCATGTTGATGAGGATCATTTTTATCATGGTCTTGAGGATTGTACCTTGGACACGTGGGGAGATTATATATGTGGTGATAATTTATGAACATGATGATTTTACATGTATTGATGAGAGCGTTGTGCATATTATAGTGATGCCTTACACACACCTATTGGAGATGATTCTTGTTTCTGTGATGTGTATGGCGACTCTCCTTGTACATGGGACATTGACAAGTGCTATGCTCATTGCATAGAGGATGACATAGAGAGAGTCATACCTATGGAAGGATTTCCAGATTATCATTATAATACCATATATCATGAGGATGGGGATGAGTATGATGATGCATGATTTATGCTTGACGATGGAGATTCCATATGTACAATGAGCACACATATTTGGATGATCACACCTATGCGCATACAAATGTCAGCTACTATGAGATGTGTATCTTTGGAATTTATGGATGTCGACATGAGATGACGGTTTATGAAATTGGGGAATTAATTTTTGGATGTGATCCTTGCCATCTCGAGTGTAATTTTCATGGAAAGCACATGACTATCTTCATCATAGATGATGGCCCTTCACATTTTCCATTTGATCTTGGTAGTCATGTGGATCATCATTTTGGTAGATATTTGGATGGAGATTCCTTTATTACACGTGGTTATGAATATGTGCATATGGAGCAGTGGGTCTTTGGACTTCCATTTGATCCACGAGACTGTGTGATGATTGAGGATCATGACTACATCATCTTTTCGACCTGGGCAGCATCATGTTCTATAGCTTGGGAGTTGGTCCATGGAGATTTCCATTCGATACACGAAGCTATGTGGACCTTTTGATGTTGATGTTGTTTACACATCGACATTAGAGGGTTTCCATTTGATGTTGTGGTTACTTGGCTCATTATATTGAATCATGTACTATTGGCACTTACTATGGTCTATGACTCCACATCTTTTGGGTAAGCTTTGGTTTATTTTGCACGACCGCCCTTTGATTTTGAGCACGAAATCATTTTAGGAGGGGATAGTTTGTAATGTAGAAAATTAATTGCACATGTAGGATGAGGGCCTAGGCACATGATATGGGGCATAGACTTGGGTTTATGGGCAGCCCATGTGTGAAAGGTCCTAGGAATAAGTGACTATATAAGTCACTTATGGGATAGTTTGTACACCTTTTTGCTATCTTTGATACATGACCATGTGGTTATCTCCTTACCTTGAGCAACCTTCCATGGTGCACTTCTCCCACTTGTGATTCTAGGATGGTGATGTGCACCCTTGTTGTCTACTCCATGTGATTAGTGGGCCTTCTTGTTGTAGTAGAGAGAGACGTCGAGAGACCCTATTTGTAACAAAACCAAAAACAAGGCTCACTCCATTGTTGGTTGTGGATATGTCCATAGAGAGAAATGGAGAGACTCTATTTGTAAACACTTACATGCAAAAAATACAAAATAAAACACAAAAAAGAGAAACAGATGAGCATACATTATGTAAATTTAAAATATGAGATCATTATCTCTCTTAACATAGTTTAATGGAAACAAAAAGAGGGAGATAGATGCTCATAGGCTATCCTATATATATCATAGAAAATTTTAAAAACAAACCTTACCTTGCTTGTAGATATGCATTAGAGAGGATGACAAGAGGTAAGAAAGGATGGGAAAGTGGTGCGAAAGCATTGGAAAAAGTTGAGAGAGGAAAGAGAGAGAGAGAGAGAGAGAGAGAGAGAGAGAGAGAGAGTAAGGACAACGGGCCCATCAAAAATCTATTTGTCTTTCACTAAGCAAGCTAAAATGAAGCCTAGGGTACATTTATTTTTAGTTCAACAAAGAATCATGTTTGTTAGAGTCTATGTGGCATGTCCTCATATTTATTTAATTTTTTCTATTGTAGCATGAGAGTATTCATTATTGACAATTAATAATAGAGGATGATAGCCTCCTCCATGGCTGTAACTTCAAAAAAATAAAGATGAGAGGTATCTCCATTCTTGACAATTTCTATTTAAGCATGAGAATCTCCATGATTATAAATTAAGAAAAGAAATCATAAATTTTTTTTCCTAGAGTTTGAGTGACCAAGGGCACAAGAGAAATGTTTCGTAGAAAGTAATTTTGATTCAATTAAGATAAGATATTAAAATGTTTAAAATCTAGCTTTAATAGCAAGTCAAACAAATAAATTTTCTTCTAACCAAGTAAAAGGTTTTTTGGCATTAAGCTATAAGATTCTTTCTTGTGTGGAAGGGTACGGTTGTACTAGAGTTTGGGACTCGTACAGCCTTTGTTCTCCCTCTCCATTCTCTTATGGTAGACTCGAAACCCAATGCTCTTTTTTTCAATACCGCACCCTCAGGTGCTATGAGATTACTTTATGCATGCATAGAGGACTTTTGTTAGCAAAACAAGCATAGGAAAATAATATTCTCTTGTTATATTTTACTTCCTTCTGGTAGTTCATCACACTTCTTTGATTAGGTTGACGCTTATTAGCTCTCCATTCTCTTACAGTATGCTCTAAACACAATTCTTTTTTTCTAAGAATTTCACATTGCATTGATCTCTATGTATTTATATAAGGGTTGTTACCTTATGCATAGAGCTTGCTTTGAGCTCTAAGCAAAAGGTAGAGATGTAACAGAAAACCATGGACCTCAGGAAGCATGTTGAATAGAAAATACATATGCAAGAGAGAAACACCAAATTGGGTCCCAACTACCCCGCCAAGCATGTGCCAAAAGCATCCTTGCTTGAGTATTTATAGATTTTGTGTTATAGGTATATATTTTATTATATTTTTGATGAATTAATAATCATAGAAAAATATGCTTGATTCAGTTTGTGCAAGAATCGGCTTAATGGAATGTGTGAATGTGTGTAACATACCCATTGTAAATAACACTGTACTTGCTTCAGAGTTGAAAAATATATCTTAGCTTGTCATTTTTCCGATCAAAAAACTTCTATTTTTGGAAAATGAGCCATTTTTGCTTAGAAATTTGTAATTCTGAATCCAAATTTGGAATCTACGTGTAATTTTACGCTTAAAATAGTTTTTTCTGAACTAAAAACGGGCACCCGGAATGGGTTTAATCAAGCTTTTAAGCCTTTAATCTGCGAACTTCCGACCAAAAATAGCAACTATCCAGGCGTCTAATCAACGAACGGAATACGCCTCCATGGTCATGGGGCAAGGCCGGACATTTCCGTCAAAAAATATTTTTTGACCCCCCCCGGGCGGCGGGCGGCCGGCGTGGGCCCCACCACGGGCGCCGCCCGTGAAAAAAACCGACAATCCGCCCGGGGCACCCAAGCGTGTACACGACCTAGACGCACCCTCCAGCACACCCCTACACGTACCCCCTCCTCCCAGAACCCTCTATCCACAGGTGTCGCGCTCTCTCTCTCTTGGGGACACCTCCACCCCCATGTGTCACACTTTCTCTCTCCTCGAGACACCTCCACCCCCAGGTGTCTCACGCCCACACCTCTCCCGGACACCTACACCACCCAGGTGTCACCCTCCCGTACCCGGACGTCCACCCTCCAGCACCTATAAAAGGACCCTCCCAACCCCCTTCTCCAGACAAGCCCCCAGCAAGCCTCTACGCGCAAGCTCTCTCTCAAGCTCTAGGACATGTCCTACACTCTTCTCCCCCCCCCCCCCCCCCCCCCCCGTGTGAATAGACTTTAAGTGTGCCTCTCCTTCAACCCTTGCCTTGCTCTTCCCTAGGCCTCCCTAGACGTACACTCTTCTCAAGAGCTCTCCAGGTTAAGGACACCCCTCTCAATTCCCCCCCCCCCCCCCATATGCGGCGACTTAAACTTAGGCTAAGAGGTCGTTCCTGCCCATAAGCCCAACAAGCTTTTCCTACCCCAAACGGACTCCGTTTTCGAATCCGTTTGAACCAGTAGAATTCTCTCTTTTCTCTCCACGCTCCCAACCTCTTATATTCACCTCGTTTTCTCTTTATCCTCTTAAAACTCTAGTGCTCCTATGGCGCCGAAACGCCGCCGAATTGAAGAACCGCGCGCTGCCCAAGGAGGGAATGAAGCAAATCGCGTCCCTGCAATCGACTTCGCCCCTCTTGAAGTGGATAGGCATGAAAATGATAACCAGGTTGGTCATTTAACAAGTTTTAAGTAAAATTCTCTCTTATCAAGCTTAATGCAAAGATTCTCGAAATAATAAGAAAGGAACCAAGGTTAAACCCTAGTATAGATGGCCTAAAGTACCTTATGGTTACTCTTAAGTAAAGTTATAGCAAAATAATCTTGCTTTTGAATCATTGTCTTTTCAAAACGATGGGTTTTGTTAATGTGTGAATTCATTGAATAAAGGCTATGTCTTTCTTTTATTGGATATACTGCTGGTTTATTGCTAACATGCAGGTACAGCTTCTCCCCCCCTTAGCTAACTCCGTGCTTGTCTGTGTAGACGGGCGGAGGATATAGCGAGGCCGGGAGTCGGCCCAGGGCAATCCCCTCCTATGCCACTGGGAATTGGTTTTCACCACCAGGGTGATGTATATATGCTGCCTAGTTCTGTGGGTCCAGGCTAGTGCGGTGACTTAACCCCCACCTCATGAGGAGACGTCCCCTCCGAAGAGCGAGAGGGTTTGGTACAAGCGTCAGTACCTGAGGGGGTGACAGGACGGCTTGACCCTCATCGTCTGGCTGACGACGAGGGGAGACGGTCCGTGAGGTTTACCCAGCTGGTTGAGGCTGGAAGATCGAATTCTAGATTATCGATGTAGTTGTGGTTATGGTTATGGTTTGGACATGAGTTTGGATTGGAATATCGGCCCGGTTTCAGGGTCTTTGTAAATATTTTTCACTGTAAGTATGCTCGTTGATTTCAATGTTGTGCTAAGAAAGACTTTCTTTAAGGAATCAAGTGTAATTAATTAACAAAGGAATTTGTTTTTAAGTGTTTCACAGTGTGGTAGGACTTAATTAGGAAACAATTGAACGGGTGAGTGTGTGGAAAGTGGGAGAATGGATGCCCTGACGGTACCATTCTAAGGATGGGTGGACCCGATCAGTCGGGTAGCTTTCTACTAGTCGTAACTTACGATACTTAGGGAATAGTAGAGTCACGAACAAGACTTGTTTTAGGGGACCGAGCCAACGGCCGTGCCTCATGAATACGGGGGAAAAAGGCGTTGGCTTCCTTGAACCAAGTGTGGGTCTTGTTCCATCTCCACGCACAATTCGTGCTGGGGATTAGAATTTCCTTTAGGATGACTACGTTTCCCCTGCGAGATAGAGTTAGGTCCGTCCGTTTGCTCGTAACCTCGTATTTCTACGAGATCGAGGTGTCGTCAATCGGAAAATAACACGAGACTTGACCGCCTATCAAAAGGATTCCCCCGCCCTACGGGATGGGGGTCTTTACACGTGGTATCAGAGCGCGTTTAGACTTGGGAGATTTTATATTGTATTCTCTTGTTACTCTAGAAATTCTTGTTAAACTAATCTAGTTACGGCTGGATGCAGGAGGACGAGATGGATCCCTATTCTCGCTTCCTGGTATTCCAATGCATGTTCATGACTGCTTGTCGCTCTTCCGAATTCGAGTTCCGTGACACTATGATGCACATTGTAGACAAGCTAACCCTTCCTCTTTACACTCGCATCGAAAGGGGATGGAACAGAACTGAGTATTGGCATCGTCGATCTACCTACTTCATCATTCGAGCTGAGCACGTCGGCAATCTCACCAACGACTTGAGGCGGATCCGATATGCCGAGATGTTGCGGATGGTTCGCCTGTTCTGGTTTATTGGCACTCCTCGTAACACCTATGTCACTATCGATGGGAATCGCATGCTGCAGAATCGTTGGGTTTATGATAAGGTGACTCAAGTTGTACCCCCCGATAGAGTAGCCGTTACCCGTCTTTCTAGACGAGGTTTACCTCCCCTACCAGAGACTTATCGAGTTCTTGAAACCATGGGAGAACCCCCCTACTTTTTCAATGCTACCACCGCAGATCTTTATTAGGTTTCCTAGAGGACTACCATGTAAATAAATAAGATTGGATTTAGTCCAATCCTTGTAAATGGCTTGGTTTACTTGTAAATGGCTTGGTTTACTTGTAAATATTAAAGCTTGGAATAAAAGGTTTTGATTTTCACACTCATTGTCTTATGTGTATTAAACCGCCTAAGTGACATGATTCTAAATTTAGCTTCATATTGATAACCAGGATCGTCAACTTCTTGCTCCCAATGCATTATATACAGATACACAGGAGAAGAAGCTTCTCCTCAAACAAATGCAACCTCCCTCATTTAATGGGGCAGGTTCAAAGATTGAAAGGGATGCAGAAGTTTGGATAGAAGCCATGGACGATTACTTTTCGGCTGCTGGTACAGGAATTGGGAATCAATCCATGCTTGCTAGATTCCGTCTTACCGGGGACGCCAAACTTTGGTGGAAGCAATGGTGCCGAGATAAGGGCGTCACTGAAGATACCCAAACCTGGAGTGACATTAAGCAAGCTGTGAAGGGCCGTTATCTTCCCCCATCTCATGAATCTATTAAGATGAACGAGTTCTTCAGCCTCAAGCAGCTTAGCTTAACCTTGGAGGAATACTACTCAAAATTTGTCACACTTGGCAAATATGCTCCACCTATGTCGATCACTCAACAAGTGGCCCGATTTTGCCAAGGGCTGAATGAACCTTTGGATTCTCGCCTTGAAGCAATGAGGCCAACTACTTTACAAGATGCTCTTACCCGAGCCAAACCTCTAGCTAAAGAAGTAAAGAGTGGTCAAGCAAAGAAGAGAGGCTATCCTGAGTCTAACCCAAGGGGGCGCCTTCAGAGGAATTACCAATCGAATTTTCGCCACAATACTATTGGTCAGTACCCCAATAATTTTGTCCCCCGCAGTTATGCTAATTCCACTTCAGAATCCTATGGGGACCAAAGGTGCTTTTATTGCAATGAAGTTGGCCACTTCCGGAATGAATGCCCCAAACTTGCAAGATCCTCTCTCAATCCTAGTGTCACTGCTGCTCCACAAGGTGGCCGGGTAGTTCAAGGTCGTGGGATTCCTAATAACCGCCAAGCTAGACGAGGTGGTGGTGGACGTGGTAGAGGTCGTGGAATGACTGCCCGTGTCTGCTCTATGATTGGTGAACCGACTTTAGAGATGGAAGAAGAAGAGCAAGCCACCATTCATGCAGCTATAGAACATCAAGGACCTAATCAGCAGTTTTCTGTTATCCAAGCTCCGGCTACTTATCAAGGTAGATCTTTCCAGCTTTTGGTTGATTGTGGTAGTACGCATTCGTTTCTTTCTCCAAAATGCTTGCGTAAGCTACAGTTAGATCAAAAACCAGCCCAAGCAATGATTGTTGAGTTAGCTAGTGGAAAAGAAGAAGTATCCCGACATTGTGTGGGAGATCTTGAATTTGAATTGGATGGTGAATCAACCCATGGGTATTTTAGAAGCTTACCATTAGGGATTTATGATGGAATCCTTGGTATGGATTGGTTAATTGCAAA
The DNA here is from genome assembly GCF_041138505.1 of Cibotium barometz. Taxonomy (NCBI): domain Eukaryota; kingdom Viridiplantae; phylum Streptophyta; class Polypodiopsida; order Cyatheales; family Cibotiaceae; genus Cibotium; species Cibotium barometz. The sequence goes on along the minus strand of NC_141057.1, from coordinate 38,257,207 downwards.
CAATGCTGACATTCACTGTGCTGAAGGAAGCATCACCTTTAAGAATAGTCAAGGACAGGTAGTATCAGCCCAGGGAAAAACAGGTAAACCCAAATTTCATTTGGTCAAAGCTAATCGTCTTCTTAAGGGAGTGCGCAAGGGCCAACAGATCTTCCTTGTCAAACTCAACAAGGTAGAAGAAAGCAACCCAGATTTAGAACCCTCTTGGCTCCAGGAGTTTTCAGATATCTTTCCAGAGGAACTTACAAAACTACCCCCATCTCGAGAAGTAGATCATGGGATTGAGTTAATCCCTGGTGCTGAATCAGTTTCAAGGAGACCTTACAAAATGTCTCTTCCCGAAGCCATAGAGCTCAAGGAACAACTTAGGCAGCTTATTGAGCAAGGATTCATTCGCCCTAGTAATTCCCCATGGGGAGCGCCTGTTCTTTTCCAGAGAAAGAAGGATGGCTCGCTTCGGCTTTGTATTGACTACCGAGGCCTAAACAAGGTCACTGTCAAAAACAAATACCCCATTCCTCGCATCGACGAACTTCTTGACAGACTTTATGGATCCAAAGTTTTCTCCAAGATGGATTTAAGGTCTGGCTACTATCAAATTAGGATCAAGGAATCAGATATCTCAAAAACCGCTTTCAATACCCGTTATGGCCACTATGAATTTACAGTCATGCCATTCGGATTAACCAATGCTCCCGCCACCTTCAACCGCCTGATGCAGGATATCTTCCGACCCTACTTGGATGAATTTGTCCTTGTCTTCTTCGATGACATCTTGGTCTATTCTCAGTCAAAAGAGGAACATGAGGAGCATGTACGCAAAGTATTGCAAATACTGCGCGAACATAAGCTCTATGCCAAAAAAAGCAAATGTACCTTCTTCACTTCCCAAATTGAATATCTAGGGTTCATTGTCTCCTCAAAGGGCATCTCAGTAGACCCTGCCAAAGTCAAGGATATATTGGAATGGCCACCCCCTAGAACAGTCAGAGAAATCCGTGGGTTTCTAGGCATCACAGGATGGTATAGGATCTTCATCAAGGATTATGCCAAGATAGCCGCACCCTTAACTGATCTCCTCAAGAAGGAATGCAAGATAGTATGGTTACCAATCCACCAAATCAGTTTTAGCCAACTTAAGGCTATCCTCACCTCAGCACCAGTTCTGAAGCTTCCTGATTTCACCAAAGAGTTTGAGGTTGTCACTGATGCTAGTGGCCTTGCACTTGGTGGCGTCTTAATTCAAGAAGGAAGGCCTGTGGCTTACACTTCTCGTAAGCTTAAATCCTATGAAGTCAATTATGCCACCCATGATTTGGAACTCCTTGCAGTTGTTCATTGTTTCAAGTTATGGAGACACTATCTCCTAGGCCGTAAGTTTCTACTTGTAACTGACCACCAGAGTTTAAAGTGGATCTTCACCCAGCCCAATCTCAACATGAGGCAAAGAAGGTGGATTGAGATTCTGCAAGAGTTTGATTTTGATATCAAATTTCGTCCTGGAAAGGATAATGTTGTAGCAGATGCCCTCAGTCGCAAATCCTTCCTAAGTGCAATCTCTATGCCAAATAACCCCATCCTAGAGAAGGTAAAGCAGGTTTCACTTCATGACCCTGATTACCAAAAGCTAGTAAGCCTGGTTCACAAGGAGGCACCCACAGAAAAGGAAAATATATTGATCAAGGGATACACCCTCGATAATGAATGCCTCTACTTCATGCATAGGTTATGTATTCCCAAAGACCTTGCACTAAAGAAGATGATCTTGTATGAAGCTCATGATAGCCCAGTAGCAGGACATCCAGGTTATGCAAAAACCTTGAATGCCTTAAGGAGAAGTTATTTTTGGCCTGGAATGAAGAGAGATATCCTTCAATACATCAGACAATGCCTTTCATGTCAAAGGATTAAAGCTGAAAGAATCAAAATGCCCGGGAAACTCCAACCTTTGGACATTCCTCAGATGAAGTGGGAATGTATCAGTATGGATTTTGTCACAAGTCTTCCCACAACACAAGGAGGGTATGATTCTATTTTAGTAGTTGTGGATATGCTTACCAAAGTCACCCATATTATCCCAGTAAAGAAGACATTTAAATCTTCTGATATTGCCCGCCTTTTCATCAAGGAAATCTTTAGGCTTCATGGATTGCCAAAAAGAATAGTCAGTGACCGGGACTCTGACTTCACTTCAAAGTTCTGGACATCATTATTCCAGGCTATTGGAACACAACTTTGTTTCAGTACAGCTTACCACCCAGAAACAGATGGTCAAACTGAGAGAGTTAATCAGGTTATAGAAGACATCCTGAGAGCCTATTGTGGGCGTGAACCAAAGAAATGGATTCAGTATCTCTCTCTAGTGGAATTCTCTTACAATACATCCTATCACCAGAGCATAGGGATGTCACCATTCAAAGCTCTTTATGGTCAGGAATGTTTATCCCCCTTAAATTTTTCTGACCCCACTCTAAAGGTCGAAGCCTCCAGGATAATGCTTGAAGAAATGGAAGAACAAACCAAAGCTATTCGTAAGGATATTAAGGCCGCCCAGGATCGACAGAAGCATTATGCTGATACCAAGAGATCTGAAAGAATTTTTCAACAAGGAGACAAAGTTTTTCTTCGAGTACGGCCAAAGAGAAGTTCTTTATCTCTTGGAAAATTTAGGAAACTGAGTCCAAGGTATTGTGGGCCTTATGAAGTCATCAAATGTTTGGGGAAACATGCCTACAAACTTCGCCTCCCAACCCACCTCAAGATCCATGATGTATTCCATGTAAGCTTACTAAAGCCATATGTGCCTCATCCTGATCATGTTCTTGATGATGAACAAATTGTAATGCCAACTCAGGGAGTCCTTGAAATGAGACCTAATAGAATCATCGACTCTAGAGAAAGAGTGCTTCGCAATAGAATCCTTAGAGAACATTTAGTGGAATGGAAAGATTACCCTGAGGAGGATGCCACTTGGGAGGAAGAGTCAACCCTCCAAAAGAATTACCCAGAGTTCGTGCCGAGATGAGGACATCTCGAGTTCTTTTAGTAGGGAAGGATGTAACATACCCATTGTAAATAACACTGTACTTGCTTCAGAGTTGAAAAATATATCTTAGCTTGTCATTTTTCCGATCAAAAAACTTCTATTTTTGGAAAATGAGCCATTTTTGCTTAGAAATTTGTAATTCTGAATCCAAATTTGGAATCTACGTGTAATTTTACGCTTAAAATAGTTTTTTCTGAACTAAAAACGGGCACCCGGAATGGGTTTAATCAAGCTTTTAAGCCTTTAATCTGCGAACTTCCGACCAAAAATAGCAACTATCCAGGCGTCTAATCAACGAACGGAATACGCCTCCATGGTCATGGGGCAAGGCCGGACATTTCCGTCAAAAAATATTTTTTGACCCCCCCCGGGCGGCGGGCGGCCGGCGTGGGCCCCACCACGGGCGCCGCCCGTGAAAAAAACCGACAATCCGCCCGGGGCACCCAAGCGTGTACACGACCTAGACGCACCCTCCAGCACACCCCTACACGTACCCCCTCCTCCCAGAACCCTCTATCCACAGGTGTCGCGCTCTCTCTCTCTTGGGGACACCTCCACCCCCATGTGTCACACTTTCTCTCTCCTCGAGACACCTCCACCCCCAGGTGTCTCACGCCCACACCTCTCCCGGACACCTACACCACCCAGGTGTCACCCTCCCGTACCCGGACGTCCACCCTCCAGCACCTATAAAAGGACCCTCCCAACCCCCTTCTCCAGACAAGCCCCCAGCAAGCCTCTACGCGCAAGCTCTCTCTCAAGCTCTAGGACATGTCCTACACTCTTCTCCCCCCCCCCCCCCCCCCCCGTGTGAATAGACTTTAAGTGTGCCTCTCCTTCAACCCTTGCCTTGCTCTTCCCTAGGCCTCCCTAGACGTACACTCTTCTCAAGAGCTCTCCAGGTTAAGGACACCCCTCTCAATTCCCCCCCCCCCCCCCCATATGCGGCGACTTAAACTTAGGCTAAGAGGTCGTTCCTGCCCATAAGCCCAACAAGCTTTTCCTACCCCAAACGGACTCCGTTTTCGAATCCGTTTGAACCAGTAGAATTCTCTCTTTTCTCTCCACGCTCCCAACCTCTTATATTCACCTCGTTTTCTCTTTATCCTCTTAAAACTCTAGTGCTCCTATGGCGCCGAAACGCCGCCGAATTGAAGAACCGCGCGCTGCCCAAGGAGGGAATGAAGCAAATCGCGTCCCTGCAATCGACTTCGCCCCTCTTGAAGTGGATAGGCATGAAAATGATAACCAGGTTGGTCATTTAACAAGTTTTAAGTAAAATTCTCTCTTATCAAGCTTAATGCAAAGATTCTCGAAATAATAAGAAAGGAACCAAGGTTAAACCCTAGTATAGATGGCCTAAAGTACCTTATGGTTACTCTTAAGTAAAGTTATAGCAAAATAATCTTGCTTTTGAATCATTGTCTTTTCAAAACGATGGGTTTTGTTAATGTGTGAATTCATTGAATAAAGGCTATGTCTTTCTTTTATTGGATATACTGCTGGTTTATTGCTAACATGCAGGTACAGCTTCTCCCCCCCTTAGCTAACTCCGTGCTTGTCTGTGTAGACGGGCGGAGGATATAGCGAGGCCGGGAGTCGGCCCAGGGCAATCCCCTCCTATGCCACTGGGAATTGGTTTTCACCACCAGGGTGATGTATATATGCTGCCTAGTTCTGTGGGTCCAGGCTAGTGCGGTGACTTAACCCCCACCTCATGAGGAGACGTCCCCTCCGAAGAGCGAGAGGGTTTGGTACAAGCGTCAGTACCTGAGGGGGTGACAGGACGGCTTGACCCTCATCGTCTGGCTGACGACGAGGGGAGACGGTCCGTGAGGTTTACCCAGCTGGTTGAGGCTGGAAGATCGAATTCTAGATTATCGATGTAGTTGTGGTTATGGTTATGGTTTGGACATGAGTTTGGATTGGAATATCGGCCCGGTTTCAGGGTCTTTGTAAATATTTTTCACTGTAAGTATGCTCGTTGATTTCAATGTTGTGCTAAGAAAGACTTTCTTTAAGGAATCAAGTGTAATTAATTAACAAAGGAATTTGTTTTTAAGTGTTTCACAGTGTGGTAGGACTTAATTAGGAAACAATTGAACGGGTGAGTGTGTGGAAAGTGGGAGAATGGATGCCCTGACGGTACCATTCTAAGGATGGGTGGACCCGATCAGTCGGGTAGCTTTCTACTAGTCGTAACTTACGATACTTAGGGAATAGTAGAGTCACGAACAAGACTTGTTTTAGGGGACCGAGCCAACGGCCGTGCCTCATGAATACGGGGGAAAAAGGCGTTGGCTTCCTTGAACCAAGTGTGGGTCTTGTTCCATCTCCACGCACAATTCGTGCTGGGGATTAGAATTTCCTTTAGGATGACTACGTTTCCCCTGCGAGATAGAGTTAGGTCCGTCCGTTTGCTCGTAACCTCGTATTTCTACGAGATCGAGGTGTCGTCAATCGGAAAATAACACGAGACTTGACCGCCTATCAAAAGGATTCCCCCGCCCTACGGGATGGGGGTCTTTACAATGTGCACAAGGTTATTATATATGTGCGAGTGTGCACAAAGTTATTTCATGTGTAAGGACTAATAGCATTTATATTTGGGCAAAGGCTTTTTTGTGTACAAACCTTGGGAACTTTCATATGGTTGATAATATGTAAAGCAATACCTAAAAGTGGGAAAAGCAAGCCCAATTTTTATGCACATCTATTATTAGCTCCAATTTCAAAAGTTAGCATGTTGAATTTTAGTTATCCAATTTCACAATGGGCTTAACCATAACACCTTATGTCATGTTCAAACAATCTAATAATCAACAAATAATTATTGCTATAAAAATTCATGGTGGATAGAGTTCTGAGAGATGATTAAGATTATTAGAGACTATAATTAAGAATGACTTAATTGGAAATGATAATAGTCGAGAAAGATGTTGCCAATTATACTAGAGGAGGAACTCTTGAGTCCCAAACTCTAACACCACCATACCCTTCAAGACAACAAATAATCTTATAGGTTAATGCCAAACAAATTTTGACTTGGTTAGAAGAAACTTTATTTGTTTGACTTGTTACTCTAGATTTTAAACATTTTAATATCTTACCTTAATTGAATAAAATGTACTTCTCCTTGGAAACATTTCTCATGTGCCATTGCTCACTCAAACTCTAGGCAAACAATGATTTCTTTTCTTAAGTTACAAACAATCATGGAGATTCTCACTCTCAACTAGAAGTTGCCAAGAATGGAGCCACTCTCATCTTTTTTTTTGCGAAACTACTACATCGCTCTAATATGAATTGTCAATAATGAAGACTCTCATGCTTCAACACAAGACATGCCACACGGACTCTAACAAACATGATTCTTTGTCTAGATAAGACTAAACGTACCCTAGGCTTGGTTTTAGCTTGCTTAGTGGAAGCATGGTTGATTTTGGACGACTACTAGTGTGTGAAAACCGTCACTATCCTGCGGAGTATGTAAGTTGCCACCACCACTTCACATGCAGTGTATTCACGTTGTTAATAACTTATGATTTTGAGTTGGGCTATCTTGATTTGCTCGAATGGTTGAGTGGTATGAACTAATGCCATGCTCGTGTCTAGTGAAACAAAAAACCTCAGCAAGTTAAAAAATATCTTGTGTATGAGCTAGTGGGGTGAGATGTTTGTGCACCTAGTGAAGCAAATTAGGCCCACCTCTCCAACTTCCACTCATAGTTGCTTCTTGATGGGCATCACGGCTATTTTGGAGCAATTTGGCCATTAAATACTTGTAAAATGTTAAAATGCCCTTCAAAATTACACGAAAGTACAAAACAACTTCCTATATTTTACCAAACTCGTCAATTTTGAAGGACAACGGGCCCGTCAAAAATTAACCGTGCTTCCACTAAGCAAGCTGAAACCAAGCCTAGGATACAGGGATTTAATATTCACGTGATCATAAGATTTTTTGTTTGATAATAACACATGTGAACAAGTTATTCACATGTTCTCATGTTACCGTTCACAAAAAATAACAGGTCACTTGCCATTTAGGAACCCCTTAAAAGCTTGGCTACACATGGGAATAAGCTATTCACATATTCTCATGTTACCATCTTCACATAATAGCAGGTCAGTGGCCACCTAAGAAGATTTTTTATGCCCGACAAAGATAATTTTTTTAGGCCCTTGTGAAAGCTTTGTGAATATAACATGTGATCACATAATTTTTTGTGTTATTAACATATGTTATTAACATGTTCACATGTTTTCGTTTACGTCAGTGAAATCCCTGCTAGGGTACATTTAGTCTTATCTTGACAAAGAATCATGTTTGTTAGAGTCCGTGTGGCATGTCTTGTGTTGAAGCATGAGAGTCTTCATTATTGACAGTTCGTATTAGAGCGATGTAGTAGTTTCGCAAAAAAAAAAGATGAGAGTGACCTCCATTCTTGGCAACTTCTAGTTGAGCGTGAGAATCTCCATGATTGTAACTTAAGAAAAGAAACCATTGTTTGCTTAGAGTTTGAGTGAGCAACGGCACATGAGAAATGTTTCCAAGGAGAAGTACTTTTTATTCCATTAAGGTAAGACATTAAAATGTTTAAAATCTAGAGTAACAAGTCAAACAAATAAAGTTTCTTCAAACCAAGTCAAAAAATTTTTGGCATTAACCTATAAGATTATTTGTTGTCTTGAAGGGTATGGTGGTGTTAGAGTTTGGGACTCAAGAGTTCCTCCTCTAGTATAATTGGCAACATCTTTCTCGACTATTATCATTTCCAATTAAGTCATTCTTAATTATAGTCTCTAGTAATCTTAATCATCTCTCAGAACTCTATCCACCATGAATTTTTATAGCAATAATTATTTGTTGATTATTAGATTGTTTGAACATGACATAAGGTGTTATGGTTAAGCCCATTGTGAAATTGGATAACTAAAATTCAACATGCTAACTTTTGAAATTGGAGCTAATAATAGATGTGCATAAAAATTGGGTTTGCTTTTCCCACTTTTAGGTATTGCTTTACATATTATCAACCATATGAAAGTTCCCAAGGTTTGTACACAAAAAAGCCTTTGCCCAAATATAAATGCTATTAGTCCTTACACATGAAATAACTTTGTACATAACTTTTTGCACACTCGCACATATATAATAACCTTGTGCACATTCCACATTCCATTAAGCCGATTCCTGCACAAACTGAATCAAGCATATTTTTCTATGATTATTAATTCATCAAGAATATAATAAAATATATACCTGTAACACAAAATCTATGAATACTCAAGCAGGGATGCTTTTGGCACACGCTTGGCGGGGTAGTTGGGACCCAATTTGGTGTTTCTCTCTTGCATATGTATTTTCCATGCAACATGCTTCCTGAGGTCCATGGTTTTCTATTACATCTCTACCTTTTGCTTAGAGCTCAAAGCAAGCTCTATGCATAAGGTAACAACCCTTATATAAATACATAGAGATCAATGCAATGTGGAATTCTTAGAAAAAAAGAATTATGTGTAGAGCTTACTGTAAGAGAATGGAGAGCTAATAAGTGTCAACCTAATCAAAGAAGTGTGATGACCTACAAGAAGGAAGTAAAATATAACAAGAGAATATTATTTTCATATGCTTGTTTTGCTAACAAGAGTCCTGTATGCATGCATAAAGTAATCTCATAGCACCTGAGGGTGCGGTATTGAAAAAAAGAGCATTGGGTTTCGAGTCTACCATAAGAGAATGGAGAGGGAGAACAAAGGCTGTACGAGTCCCAAACTCCAGTACAATCGTACCCTTCCACACAAGAAAGAATCTTATAGCTTAATGCCAAAAAAATTTTTACTTGGTTAGAAGAAAATTTATTTTTTTGACTTATTATTACAGCTAGATTTTAAACATTTTAATATCTTATCTTAATTGAATCAAAATTACTTTCTCAAAAAATTTCTCTTGTGCCCTTGGTCATTCAAACTCTAGGAAAAAAAAATTATGATTTATTTTCTTAAGTTATTATCATGGAGATTCTCATGCTTTAATAGAAATTGTCAAGAATGGAGATAACTCTCATCTTTATTTTTCTGAAGTTACAGCCATGGAGGAGGCTATCATGCTCTATTATTATTTGTCAATAATGAAGACTCTCATGCTACAACAGAAAAAATTAAATAAATATGAGGACATGCCACATAGACTGTAACAAACATGATTCTTTGTCGAACTAAAAATAAATGTACCCTAGGCTTCATTTTAGCTTGCTTAGTGAAGGCAAAGTAGATTTTTGATGGGCCCGTTGTCCTTACTCTCTCTCTCTCTCTCTCTCTCTCTCTCTCTCTCTTTCCTCTCTCAACTTTTTCCAATGCTTTCCCACCCCTTTCTTGATATATATAGGATAGCCTATGAGCATCTATCTCCCTCTTTTTGTTTTCCATTGAACTATGATAAGAGAGATAATGATCTCATATTTTAAATTTACATAATGTACACTCGTCTTTTTCTCTTTTTTTGTGTTTAAATTTGTATTTTTTGCATGTAAGTGTTTACAAATAGAGTCTCTCCATTTCTCTCTATGGACATATCCACAACCAACAATGGAGTGAGCCTTTTTGTTTTTGGTTTTGTTACAAATAGGGTCTCTCGACGTTTCTCTCTACTACAACAAGAAGGCCACTAATCACATGGAGTAGACAACAAGGGTGCATGTCACCATCCTAGAATCGCATGTGGGAGAAGTGCACCATGGAAGGTTGCTCAAGGTAGGGAGACAACCACATGGTCATGTATCAAAGATAGCAAAAAGGTGTACAAACAATCCCATAAGTGACTTATGTAGTCACTTAGTCCCAGGACCTTTCACACATGGGCTGCCCATAAACCCAAGTCTATGCCTCATATCATGTGCCTAGGCCCTCATCCTACACGTGCAAATAATTTTCTACACTACAAACCATCCCCTCCTAAAATGATTTCGTGCATAAATTCAAAGGGCGGTCGTGCAAAATAAACCAAAGCTGATGCAAAAGATGTGGAGTCATAGACCACTAAGTGCCAATAGTACATGATTCTATATAATGAGCCAAGTAACCACAACATCAAATGGAAACCCTCTAATGTCGATGTGCAAACAACATCAACATCAAAAGGTCCACATATCTTCATGTATCGAATGGAAATCTCCATGGACCAACTCCCAAGCTATAGAACATGATGTCGCCTAGGTTGAAAAGATGACCATGATCCTCAATCATCACACAGTCTCGTGGATCAAATGGAAGACCAAAGACCCACTGCTCCATATGCACATATTCATAACCACATGTAATAAAGGAATCTCCATCCAAATATCTACCAAAATGATGATCCACATGACTACCAAGATCAAATGGAAAATGTGAAGGGCCATCATCTCTATGATGATAGTCATGTGCTCTCCATGAAAATTACACTCGAGATGGCATGGAGCATATCCAAAAATGAATTCCCCAATTTCATAAACCATTATCTCATGTTGGCATCCATAAATTCCAAAGATACACATCTCATAGCTGACATTTGTATGGGCATAGGTGTGATCATCCAAATATGTGTGCTCATTATGCATATGGAATCTCCATCGTCAAGCATAAATCATGCATCATGATGCTCATGCCCATCCTCATGATATATGGTAGTACAATGATAATCTAGAAATCCTTCCATAGGTATGACTCTCTCTATGTCATCCTCTATGCAATGAGCATAGCACTTGTCAATGTCCCATGTACAAGGAGAGTTGCCATACACATCACAGAAACAAGAAGCATCTCCAATAGGTGTGTGTAAGGCACCACTATAATGCACAACGCTCTCATCAATACATGTAAAATCATCATGTTCATAAATTGTCACCACATATATAATCTGCCCACATGTCCAAGGTACAATCCTCAAGACAATCATAAGAATGATCCTCATCAACATGAGCCTTTGATAAGGCAGCCATATATGAAGCGGTCTCATAGAGCTCACAATCATAAACTTTGCACTCCGAGCATGGAAAAGCATCATAAATTGGATTCAAAATGTAGTCCATGGACCATCCTTCAAAGCATCCATAAGTGAATCCCTAGCATGGCTGTCCCCACCAATCAATGCATGTGTAACACCTACAATAGGTGGATCAAAAGTTAATCGGTCCACACTATGAGTATCATATATGTCCACATCATAAGCATCACACAAAGTAGATGCAAATATGTCAAACCTCTTGTGAACATAGGCATCCAACACTTCTAGCATGTCATCATGCCCATAGATACATGCATCAATAGAAGGTGTAGTGCCCAAAGAAAAACCATCCACCATAACACATATGTACTCCATCATCTCATGTATATCGATATATCTTGAGGATGACTCCATATATCAACCCAAAGAAAAGATGAGTAACCACAAGAAACTTGGTGCCAATCCACATCTGTATACTGCCAATAACTTCCGTCATCAATCGATGCATCACCAAGCCAACTGTGAAGAGTCTTAGAAGAAGGTGAAAGAGGATGGTTCACATAACCATCAATGAGTTGTGAATTTTTGTCCATCACAAAACTCATCATTGGTTGACAATGGGCCACTAAATCAACACATGTGGATGTTTCCAACATAGAAAAAAGATCTATGCATTCTGGAACACAATCGGTACATGAGATAATGTACAAATGTTCTTATACTTGAGTGTATGGTTTATAATCACTTGCTTTTCATAATCACTTTCTTTTCATAATCATCAAGACCAATATCCTCATCAATTTGCAAAATACTTTGAGATACTTGAATGAAATCTTTGTCTAATCTTTGCACAAAACCCTCACTTTCCTTCTCTTTGATGTTGGGAACGAATTATTGTCTTTGTATATAATATATGCTTGAAGAAGTTTGCTTGCCATTAAAATTTTCCATCATTTCCCTCATCATGCACATCAAGTGATACATTTCATTGGATATGGGTGGTACTTATTTAGGTTTAGATGTTTCTTCCCTTACATGACTGTCATCATCACATACTCCTTTGCTCTTCGATGCCGCTATGTTTGCATAGGTAACCTCCTCACAAACATTCTGGCCTTTGCCCTCTCCATGCATGAGAATTATCTCAACACATTCATAATTATCAATGTCAAGTGCACCATCCATGTCTTCCACAAGTGCCCCTTAAATAGGTTCCAACATCTCTTAAGTTTCATCCACAATCTTGTGTGGCCTTCCCCTAGGCATAGCTACAATTTTTGGATTTGAATAGATGAAAGGTCAAATGATATTGTGATTGAGTGATGAAGGCCTATATGTATAGCTAATCATGTGTATTACAAAAATATGAAAAAACATAAAGTTTTCGGATGTGGCAAATACTCTCTATTTTAGGGTTTATGAAGCACTATTGAAAATGGAGAGTTGACTATAGGATGACCAAAACTCAATCGATTTTTATGATGTAAAGCTTGTTGGAACTATCTTATATTAAGCAAGTAATGACTCATGAAACCTTAATTTCCCAAAAGAAACCTAATATTTTCTGGTAAAGATGCCATAGAGTCCATTCTCATCACGATTCACATATTGAAGGCATATTTAGGAAAATAAAAGCACAAAGTAGAGGATTATATTGATTATTTTCTCAATTGCAGAGAAAATCTCTAATTAATGAGAAATCCTAATTTTCTTCATAAGAACCCTAATGTCAAAGAATATGCAATATTTAAGCATTGAGGGCATATACTTGTTGCTTACACTTGGGAGAAACACTACCAAGCATTGATGCAATCCATCTTTGAGTCTTTAGCTCCCATTCTCAACCAATTCACACGCAGCTCACCAGCAATCTCAGCCAAAATTGCTCATAATAATCTCCATTGCAAGCCTTAGAATAATCCATATGTTTACTTAAACAATACCAAAGCTTAATGTTCATCCAATGTAAGCCACAATGCTCAATAAATAAAAAAATGGCAAATCAAAAATAACAACCTCACAATTGAAAAACACACAGGAGATCCCATAAGATGGCTCAAAGTGAAGCTTACAATATCCCCAGTCAATGCCTTAGCCTTTGGAAAGCTCAAAATTGAAGAGAGAAGCACCATAGCTCAAAGATAAAACACCAAGAAGAGTTAAAACAAATGTTTTGATTAACCATACTAATTTTGATTAGTGAGATTAATAACTTTCTTTCCCGAAATTTGGTCCTCCAATTTGAATTTTGGTGCGGCTCTCCCAAAATTAGGTCCCCATCAAACCCATGGCTCTAAAATCTTTACGAATTAGATCAATAAATGGGAATTTAACCAATCAAGGTCACCATATCCATCTTCTTAATCAAGAAAATAAGGAAAAACAAAAATATCAAAGAACATGCAAAAAATTCAATAAAATACATAAAATTCAACAAAAATGGATCAAAACAAGAGCTCTTATACCACTGCAAAAAGAAGGCCTACTCATCACATGGAGTACACAACAAGGGTGTAGGTCACCTTCCTAGAATCTCATGTGGAAGAAGCTCACCATAGGAGCTTGCTCAAGGCAAGAAGATAACCATATGGTCATGTATTGTTTGGGAAATATCTAGAGGAGTAAGGCAAAAAGGACAAAACCTGACAAACCCCCCAGATATCCAACAAGGATAATGCTACACTGTCTCACAAAGTCCATCAAGGTTTTCATAAACCTTTCAAGGAAAAACATCCATCGAACATGAACAACACCACACAACGCCAATTTATCAACCAAATGCACCACAAGATGCAATTGGCTAGTGAGAAGTGTTCTAGGAAAGTTGTCATCAATCATACACACTACCTCAGTAACATTGAGACAACCCATCTCAATGGATGTAGGATGCATCTCCTTTAAGGATATGTACCTACATACATAGAAATTATGTGTACTATTTACCAATACATAACTTGTGAGTGCATGAAAATTCCAAATAAGCAATATAACTTAGTGAATTGAAGAGAAGATTCATACCTCACCAAGCTTCCCATTTTGCAAATACCCTCTCTCACCTTCTTGTCTCCACAACCAGCTATAGCAATTGAAAGAATAAACTATGCATAGGAAAAAATGGAAGTTGGTATATGAGCTTACAAATTATGTACCATAAAGAGAAAATGAAAAAGCAAATATTTATATAACTATAATATCTTGTGCCAATCATGTGTCTTGAGGCTATATAATTGTTCCTCTCCTTTCTTTTTGGTATTTGTGAAGGCACCCTTGAATGAATGCATTACACAGACACAAGCATGGTTTCATCAAACCTTTTCACATACACAAAGTTAATCTTTTATACAATTTATTTTTCGTATATTTTAATCTTCTATGCATGATGCGGAATTACAGTTGGGCCAATTGATGCCATGGGGGTAGACTACCCCACTTGGCCAGTCAACATCGTGGGGGCCATAAACCCCACTTGCTCAGTCGGGGCAGACCACGCCTTTGATAGCCGCAAGGCCGATTGGTGCAGGCCCATCATGATATGGTTGTGATGAGCCTACACGACCTTCCTCTACTAGATCCACCCTTGCTCCCTCACGTCCGTCTTCACCATGACAACGACATAGTAGGGAGTCGGGGGGTAGAAGATGCACTAGGGTAGCTTTTTCTTTGGCAAAAGTAGACATTGGTATCATGTCTGCTAGCTCTACTTTCTTGCTCAAAAGCTGCCATCACATCATAATCAGATGTGTTTCTTTTAGAATCCACACACTTCGGGCAAAAGTACCTTCCCTCTGACCATATTGCATTATATAGTTTGTACTAACATTGAACAAAAGTACCTTCCCTCTGACCATATTGCATTATACAGTTTATACTAACATTGAACAAAAGCATGATATTTAGTATAGTGCATTAAACAAGGTATGTAACAATCAAAGCTTGAGACGGAGATCAAAAATGTAGTTACAGCTTGAGGGTCACATCCTTGTGCTATGATCTTGTGATCATCTCTCCACTTTTTGATGCCATCGATATTGCCATCATATGAAGACATGTCATATTGATCACATTATTTGATAGAGGTTCTAAACTAGGCGGGAATGGCAAGCGTCAATTTGCTCTTCGGAAAGCTCATCCCTCATTCTTTTTTCATCTTGATTGCATTCTTGTATCTCCCAATCCACTTCCTCATGATGGGATTATTTAGAATGCAGAATGTACTCACCTTTTGGCATAATGCTTCAACCAGTCTTTGTTGCCTTCCTTTTCCTTGTGGCACATTAGTGATTAGTCGATCATCCTCCTCATTGCTCTCCACAGCATGGAAGGATCTATGCGAGTGTAACGTACTCATATGTGCATATTTTTAGATCCATTTTATTCGGTGATATTTAGCATCTACATTCAATGTTGAAAAGTAGGAAATAATTAGAGGACATAAAAGATTAACTTTGGTCACAAATTTAGTAATTTAGATGTGTTGATTTTGGGACTTTTTATGCATGTTTTGTGGTGTCATTTGTATGCGATTTCTATTCTATACTTAACCATGTTAGATAACGTATAAGAGGGTCATAGTGAGTGGTTTAGCCTAAAGGAAACTCATATGATTTGGGGATTTACATAATAAATATAATCGCAATGATTGTCCAAAACGGAGCCCGGACACCAATTTGACCGTTAATTTTTAGTAACGGCCTCGCATGAGGGTGTAGATAACTTTATTTGTCAGAGAGATGAATTAAACAAAGTTAGTTCATCACAGGGCGAATAAAGTCCGTGTTCAGATAATTGGGAGATTCCGCATGGGGTGGCCGGTATTTGCAGAACGAATTGGACACCACTTTCGAGTGTTTTTTAAAAAAACGTATCTTCTCTAATTTGGTTCGAATGCATGCTTTTAGAAAAGATTTTCTATCTTTGATGATTTCTTGCAAGATAATCTACTAATTCTCATGGGTTATTTTTTTGGGCTTCTTCCAGAGCCTTGAGGATTTTCTGTGTGGGATAGAGAGAGAGAGAGAGAGAGAGAGAGAGAGATTTTGAGATTCGGGCCCGGCCTTCTTATAAAGGGAACACCGGATAGATATCGTCATTTATGCCCTCTGGGAGCCATTTGGTAGAACTGAGGGTGGACGAGATTTACTAGAGGCATACCCAGGATAGCCGTGATGTCTAGAGTGGTCGTTGGGTGGACGGGAGTCGGAGAAAGGCCCTATTGGCTAGATCTTCTGTTGGTGATCTCTCTATGATTTTTAGATTTTTGTATTAACAAATATTACTACTGCTTTGGATTTTGCAAACGAATATGATTTATTTAAAAACTCTTTGTTTTTCTAAAGAATGAATGATTTTGTTTTCTGTATGAGTTGGGAATTTTTTTGTTAGAACATAGAACAAAATTTGGGTACGTTTCAGTTGGTATCAGAGAATGTAACGTATTCATATGTACGTATTTTTAGATCCATTTGATTCAGTGATATTTAGCATCTATATTCAATGTTGAAAAGTAGGAAATACTTAGAGGACATAAAAGATTAACTTTGGTCACAAATTTAGTAATTTAGATATGTCGATTTTGGGACTTTTTATGCATGTTTTGTGGTGTCATTTGTATGTGATTTATATTCTATACTTAACCTTGTTAGATAATGTATATGAGGGTCATAGAGTGAGTGGTTTAGCTTAAAGGAAACTCATATGATATGGGGGTTTACATAATAAATATAATCGCACAACAACGGGTGCCCGTAACGAGGCTCAGACACTAATTTGACCCTTAATTTTTAGTAACAGCCTCGCATGAGGGTGTAGATAACTTTATCTGTCAGAGAGATGAATTAAAGAAAGTTAGTTCTTTATAGGATGAATAAAGTCCATGTTCAGATAATTGGGAGATTCCGCATGGGGTGGCAAGTATTCGCAAAACGAATTTGACACCACTTTTGAGTGTTAAAAAAAACCATATCTTCTCTAATTTGGTTCAAATGTATGTTTTTAGAAAAGATTTTCTATCTTTGATTTCATGCATGATAATCGACTAATTTTGATGGGGTGTTTTTTTTTGGGTTTCTTTCAGAGCCTTGAGGATTTTCTATGTAGGAGAGAGAGAGAGAGAGAGAGAGATTTTGAGATTTAGGTCGGCCGTCCTTATACAGGGAACATCGAACAGAGATTGTGATTTATGTCCTCTGGGAGCCATTTGGTAAAACCCAAAGTGGATGAGATTCAGGTTGGCCATCCTTATACAGGGAACATCGGACAGAGATTGTGATTTATGTCCTCTGGGAGCCATTTGGTAGAACCCAAAGTGGATGAGATTTACTAGAGACATACCCGAGATAGCCGCAACGTCCAGATTGGTGGTTGGGTGGACGGGCATTGGAGAACGGCCCTATTGGCTAGATCTTTTGTTGGTGATTCTCTCTATGATTTTTAGATTTTTGTATTGATGAATATTAATTACTGTACATTGGATTTTTTAAACGAATACGATTAAATGAGAAACTCTTCGGTTTTCTGAAGTATGAGTGACTTTGTTTTCTGTATGAGTTGGGAAATTTTGTGTTAGAACATAAAACATAATCTGGGTACGTTTCAGTTTTGGTATTAAAGAATGTAACGTTCTCATATGTACATATTTTAAGATCCATTTGATTTGGTGAAATTTAGCATCTATATTTAATGTTGAAACGTAGGAAATACTTAAATTACATAAAAGATTAAGTTTCGTCACAAATTTAGTAATTTAGATATGTCGATCTTGGGACTTCTTATGCATGTTTTGTGGTGTCATTTGTGTGCGATTTCTATTATATACTTAACCATGTTAGATAACGTATAAGAGTGTCATAGTAGTGTGTGGATTAGTCTAAAGGAAACTCATATGATATGGGGGTTTACATAATAAATATAATCGCATGAGCGCTCGAAACAACGGGGCCCGAACACCAATTTGACCCTTAATTTTTAGTAACGGTCTAACATGAGGGTGTAGATAACTTTATTTGGTAGAGAGACGACGTAAAGAAAGTAAGTTCATCACAAGACGAATAAAGTTCGTGTTCAGATATTTGGGAAATTCCGCATGGGGTGGCCAGTATTCACGACATGAATCGGACACCACTTTCAAGTGTTCAAAAAAAAATGTATCTTCTCTAGTTTTGTTTGAATGCATGTTTTTAGAAAAGATTTTCTATCTTTGATTATTTCGTGCATGATAATCTACTAATTCTCGTGGGCTATTTTTTTGGGCTTCTTCGAGAGCCTTGAGGATTTTCTGTGCACAATAGAGAGAGAGAGAGAAAGATTTTGAGATTCGGGCCAACCGTCCTTATACAAGGAAGGCCAGACAAAGATTTTGATTTATGCCCTCTGGGAGCCATTTGGTAGAACCCAGAGTGCATGAGATTTACTAAAGGCAGTATTGGCTAGATCTTTTGTTGGTGATTCTCTTGTGATTTTTAGATTTTTCTATTGGGGGATATTAATTAGTGCTACTTTGGATTTTGCAATTGAATATGATTTATTGACAAACTCTTGTTTTTTTTTAAGTATACGTGATTTTGTTTTCTGTATGAGTTGGGAAATTTTTTGTTAGAACATAGAACATAATTTGGGTACATTTCAGTTTGGTATCAGAGAATGTAACGTACTCATATGTACGTATTTTTAGATCCATTTCATTCGCTAATATTTAGCATCTATATTCAATGTTGAAAAGTAGGAAATACTTAAAGGACATAAAAGATTAAGTTTCACAAGTTTAGTAATTTAGAAATAATATCGATTTTGGGACTTTTTATGCGTGTTTAGTGGTGTCATTTGTATGCGATTTCTATTCTATACTTAACCATGCTAGAAAACCTATAAGAGGGTCATAGTGAGTGGTTTAGCCTCAAGGACACTCATATGATATTGGGTTTTACATAACAAATATTATCGCAACAACAACGAGCGCCCGAAATTGGGCCCGGACACCAATTTTACCCTTAATTTTTAGTAACGGCCTCACATGAGGGTGTAGATAACTTTATTTGTCTGAGAGACGAAGTAAAGAAAGCTAGTTCATCATAGGATGAATAAAGTCCGTGTTCAGATAATCGGGAGATTCCACATGGGGTGGCCGGTATTGACGAAACGAATCCGACACCACTTTCCAATGTTTTTTTTAAATGTATCTTCTCTAATTTGGTTCGAATGCACGTCTTTAGAAAGGATTTTCTATCTTTGATGATTTCATGCATGATAATCTACTAATCCTCGTGGGCTGGTTTTTTGGGGCTTCTTCCAGAGCGTTGAGGATTTTTTTTGTGAAGGATAGATAGAGAGAGAGAGAGAGAGAAAGAGATTTTGAGATTCGGGCCAGTCGTTCTTATACAGGGAACGCCAAAAAGAGATTGTGATTTATGCCCTCTTGGAGCCATTAGGTAGAGCCCAGAGTGGATGAGATTTACTAGAGGCATACCCACGATATCCGCGACGTCTAGAGTGGTGGTTGGGTGGACGGGAGTCAAAGAACGGCCGTATTGGCTAGATCTTTTTTGTTGGTGATTCTCTCTATGATTTTTAGATTTTTGTATTGAGGAATATTAATTACTACTACTTTGGATTTTTCAAACCAATATGGTTTATTGAAAAACTCTTCGTTTTTCTGAAGTATGAGTGATTTTGTTTTCTATATGCATTGGGAAATTTGGTGTTAGAACATAGAATAGAATTTGGGTACGTTTTAGTTGGTGTGAGAGAATGTAACGTACTCATATGTACTTATTTTTAGATCCATTTGATTCAGTGATATTTAGCATCTATATTCAATGTTGAAAAGTAGGGAATACCTAAAGGACATAAAAGATTAAGTTTGGTCACAAGTTTAGTAATTTAGATATATCGATTTTGGGACTTTTTATGCCTATTTTGTGGTGTCATTTGTATGCGATTTCTATTTTATACTTAACCATGTTAGATAACATATAAGAGGTTCATAGTGAGTGGCTTAGCCTAAAGGACACTCATTTGATATGGGGGTTTACATAACAAATGTAATCGCAACAACGAGCGCCTGAAATTGGGCTCGGACACCAATTTGACCCTTAATTTTTAGTAACGGCCTTGCATGAGGGTGTAGATATTATTATTTATCTGAGAGACGAAGTAACGAAAGTTAGTTCATCACACGACAAATAAAGTCCGTGTTCAGATAATCGGGAGATTCCGCATCAAGTGGCCTGTAATGACGAAACGAATCTGCCACCACTTTCCAATGTTTTTTTTTAATGGATCTTGTCTAATTTGGTTCAAATGCATGTTTTTAGAAAAGATTTTCTATCTTTGATGATTTCGTGCATGATAATCTACTAATTCTTGTGGGCTGGTTTTTTTGGGCTTCTTCCAAAGCCTTGAGGATTTTTTGAGCAGGATAGAGAGAGAGAGAGAGAGAGAGAGAGAGAGAGAGAGATTTTGAGATTCGGGTCAGCCGTCCTTATACAGGGAACACTGAAAAGAGATTGTGATTTATGCCCTCTGGGAGCGATTTCGTAGAACCCAGAGTGGCCAAGATTTACTAAAGACATACCCGGGATAGCCGCAATGTCCAAAGTGGTGATTGGGTGGACGTGCATCGGAGAGCGGCCCTATTGGCTAGAACTTTTGTATACGATTCTCTCTATGATTTTTAGATTTTTGTATTGACAAATATTAATTACTGCTACTTTGGATTTTTCAAACAAATATGGTTTAATGAAAAACTCATCAGTTTTCTAAAGTATGAGCTCTACTAGCCATTGCGGACTGTAGCGAGGGTGTTAAAAATATACACCGTCGCTTACACGATGATGAATGTGTCACTTAAGCGATCTTATGTCCCTTAAGCGATGTAAAAAAATTATATAAAAAAAATATGTCGCGTACGCGATGCTTTTTTTTGAATCGCTTATGCGATGCTGTTGAACGACGTTTTTTGCAACGCTTGCATTCGTCACATAAGCAACGTTAAATTTTTTTTAAAAAAACCCTCGCTTATGTGACGATCATCGTGGCTTAAGTGATTAACCCTCGCTTAAGAGACGTTAAATAACTTTTTAAAAATTTCGTCGCTTATGTGATGTAAATGCATCGCTACAGGAGTCGCTATTATAGTTGCTTAAGCGATGTACGATAGCGACGCCTGTAGATACCGACGGCTCGACACGTCACGTAAGCGACGCTTTTGCATCGCTTCTGTCGTCGCTACGAGCCCATGGACTAGTAGTGGAGTGATTTTGTTTTCTGTATGACTTGGGAAATTTTGTGTTAGAACATAGAACAGAATATGGGTACATTTCAGTTGGTATCAAAGAATGTAACGTACTCATATGTATGTATTTTTAGATCCATTTGATTTGGTGATATTTAGCATCTATATTCAATGTTGAAAAGTAGGAAATACTTAGACATAAAAGATTAAGTTTGGTCATAAATTTAGTAGTTTAGATATATTGATTTTGGGACTTTTTATGCATGTTTTGTGGTGTCATTTGTATGCGATTTCTATTCTATACTTAACCATGTTAGATACCGTATAAGAGGGTCATAGTTGTTGAAATATAGAAGTGAATAGGGTGTGTGCAGGAACAAGCCCTTAGCAAGAGGCTGTAAAAGAGAATCTGTAAATGAGTGAGAAGCTGTGAAAAGATGAGAGGTATCTACTGGGAGAGAATAAAGGGTAGCATGAGAAGATTTAGGAGGTGTGGAGATATTCTGGGAAGAGGTGGAGAGAATCAAGCAAAAGAGGTGGAGTGAATCAAGGAGAGATCAGTGGGATTAGATGCTTAGATGTAAACTCTATAAATTGAGGCATTGGCCTAATGAGAATTTGCTGGTTTTTGATTATCCATGGCTACATTAAGCTATCAGTTAATTGCTCACTAATCACATCTTAATTATCATCTAATCTCTTTTCTAATGATGTTGATTCTAGCATTTTTTCCACCATAGCTCATCACATTGCTAAAAATTTAACATGGTATCAGAGCCTAGCTTAGAATCCATCAAATTTATGAGCCCATTATCTTGCTAATCACCTAGTTAATCAAGATTAGTAATTGTAACAAGCGCTCGAAATAGGGCCCAGTCACCAATTTAACCCCTAATTTTTAGTAACGACCTCGCATGAGGGTGTAGATAACTTTATTTATCTGAGAGACGAAGTAAAGAACGTTAGTTTATCACAAGATGAATAAAGTTCGTGTTCATATAATTGGGAGATTCGGTATGGGGTGGCCATCATTCACGAAATGAATTCGACACCACTTTCCAATGTTTTTTTTTTTAAATGTATCTTCTCTAATTTGGTTCGAATGCATGTTTTTAGAAAAGATTTTCTATCTTTGATGATCTAGTGCATGATAATCTACTAATTCTCTCGGGTTGTTTTTTTTGGGCTTCTTCCGAAGCCTTGAGGATTTTCTTTGTAGGATAGAGAGAGAGAGAGATTTTGTGATTTAGGCTGGCCATCCTTATACAGGGAACATCGGACAGAGATTGTGATTAAGACCCTCTAGGAGCCATTTGGTAGAGCCCAAAGTGGGCGAGATTTACTACAAGCATAGCCAGGATAGTTGGAACGTCCAGAGTGGTAGTTGGGTGGATGGGCATCGGAGAACGGCCTTATTGGCTAGATCTTTTGTATGTGATTCTCTCTATGATTTTTAGATTTTTTTATTGACGAATATTAATTACTGTTACTTTGGATTTTGCAAACAAATATGGTTTAATGAAAAACTCTTCGTTTTTCTAAAGTATGAGTGATTTGGTTTTCTATATGACTTGGGATATTTTGTGTTAGAACATAGAACAGAATTTGGGTACGTTTCAGTTTGTTTTAGAGAATGTAATGTACTCATATGTATGTATTTTTAGATCCATTTGATTCGGTGATATTTAGCATCTATATTCAATGTTGAAAAGTAGGAAATACTTCGAGGACATAAGAGATTAATTTTGGTCACAAATTTAGTAATTTAGTAATTTCGATATATCGATTTTAGGACTTTTTATGTATGTTTTGTGGTGTCATTTGTATGCAATTTCTATTCTATACTTAACCATGCTAGATAACGTATAAGAGGGTCATAGTGAGTGGTTTTGGTCACAAATTTAGTAATTTAGTAATTTCGATATATCGATTTTAGGACTTTTTATGTATGTTTTGTGGTGTCATTTGTATGCAATTTCTATTCTATACTTAACCATGCTAGATAACGTATATGAGGGTCATAGTGAGTGGTTTAGCCTAACGAAAACTCATATGATATGGGGGTTTATATAATAAATATAATCGCAATAAGCACCCGAAAAACGGAGGCCGGGCAATCCTTAATTTTTAGTAACAGCCTCGCATGAGGGTGAAGATAACTTTATTTGTCATAGAGACGAATTAAAGAAAGTTAGTCTATCATCACAGGATGAATAAAATCCGTGTTCACATAATTGGGAGATTCCGCATGGGGTGGCTGGTATTCGTGAAACGAATCCGACACCACTTTCTAGTTTTTTTTTAATTGTATTTTCTCTAATTTGGTTCGAATGCATGTTTTTAGAAAATATTTTCTATGTTTGATGATTTCGTGCATGATAATCTACTAATTCTCTTGGGCTTTTTTTGGGCTTCTTCGAGAGCCTTGAGGATTTTCTATGCAGGATAGAGAGAGAGAGAGATTTTGAGATTCGGGCCTACCGTCCTTATATAGGGAACACTGGATAGAGATTGTGATTTATGCCCTCTGGGAGCCATTTGGTAGAACCCAGAGTGGACGAGATTTACTAGAGGCATACCCGGGATAGCCGCGACATCCAAAGTGGTGGTTGGGTGGGCAGGTGTCGAATAACGGCCCCATTGGCTAGATCTTTTGTTGTTGCTGATTCTCTCTATGATTTTTAGATTTTTGTATTGAGGAATATGAATAACTATTTCTTTGGATGAAGTATGAGTGATTTTGTTTTCTGTATGACTTGGGAAATTTTTTGTTAGAACATAGAATAAAATTTGGGTACGTTTTAGTTGGTATCAGAGAATGTAACGTACTCATATGTATGTATTTTTAGATCCATTTGATTCGGTGATATTTAGCATTGATATTCAATGTTGAAAAGCCGGAATTACTTAGAGGACTTAAAAGATTAAGTTTGGTTACAAATTTAGTAATTTAGATATGTCGATTTTAGGTCAATTTTGAGACTTTTTCTGCATGTTTTTGTGGTGTCATTTGTATGTGATTTATATTCTATACTTAACCATGTTAGATAATAAATAAGAGGGTCATAGTGAGTGGTTTAGCCTAAAGGAAACTCATATGATATGGGGGTTTACATAATAAATATAATTGCAACAATGAGCGCCCGAAAAAACGAGGTTCGGACGCCAATTTGACCCTTACGTTTTAGGGCTCACATGAGCATGTAGATAACTTTATTGTTCAGGGAGACAAATTAAAGAAAGTTATTTCATCATAGGACAAATAAAGTCCATGTTCAGATAATTGGGAGATTCTGCATGGGGTGGCAGGTATTCATGAAATAAATTCGACACCACTTTCCAGTGTTTTTTTTAAGTATCTTCTCAAATTTGGTTTGAATGCATGTTTTTAGAAAAGATTTTCTATCTTTGATGATTTCGTGCATGATAATCTACTAATTCTCATGGGCTGTTTTTTTGGCTTCTTTTAGAGGCTTGAGAATTTTCTGTGGAGGATATAGAGAGAGTGTGATTTCGAGATTCGGGCCAGTCGTCCTTATATAGGGCACACCGGACAGAGATTGTGATTTATGCCCTCTGCCAGCAATTTAGTAGAGCCCAGAGTGGACGAGATTTACTAGAGGCATACCCGAGATAGCCGCGACGTCCAGTGTGGTGGTTGGGTGGACGGGCGTCAGAGAACGGCCCTATTGGCTAGATCTTTTGTTGGTGATTCTCTCTATGATTCTTAGATTTTTGTATTGATGACGAATATGAATTACTGCTACTTTGGATGTTGCAAATGAATATGGTTTATTGAAAAACTCTTTGTTTTCTGAAGTATGAGTGATTTTGTTTTCTCTATGACTTGGGATATTTTGTGTTAGAACATAAAACAAAATTTGAGTACGTTTCACTTGGTATCACAGAATGTAATGTACTCATATGTATGTATTTTTAGATCCATTTGATTCGGTGATATTTAGCATCTATATTCAATGTTGAAAAGTAGGAAATACTTAGAGAACATAAAAGATTAAGTTTGGTCACAAATTCAATACTTTAGATATGTCGATTTTGGGACTTTTTATGCATGTTTTGTGCTATCATTTGTATGTTCTTTCTATTCTATACTTAACCATGTTAGATAACGTATAAGAGGGCCATAGTTGTGAGTGGTTTAGCCTAAAGGAAACTCATATGATATGGGGGTTTACACAGTCAATATAATCACAATGAGCGCCCGAAACGAGGCTCGGAATCCAATTTGACCCTTAATTTTTAGTAACGGCCTCCCATGAGGGTGTAGATAACTTTATTTTTCAGAGAGACGAATTAAAGAAATTTAGTTCATCACTATACAAATAAAGTCCGTGTTCACATAATTGGCAGATTCTGCATGGGGTGGACGGTATTCACAAAACGAATCCGACACCACTTTCTAGTGTTTTAAAAAAAACCGTATCTTCTCTAATTTGGTTTGAATGCATGTTTTTAGAAAAGATTTTCTATCTTTGAAGATTTCATGCATGATAATCTACTTATTCTCATGGGCTTTTTTTTGGGCTTCTTCTAAAGCAGCCTTGAGGATTTTCTATGCAGGATCGAGAGAGAGAGAGAGAGAGAGAGAGAGAGAGAGAGAGAGATTTTGAGATTCCGCCTGCTGAGGAGAGATAGGGAACACCAGACATCGATTGTGATTTCTGCCCTCTTAGAGCCATTTGGTAGAGCCCAGAGTGGACGAGATCTACTAGAGGCATACCTAGGATAGCCACGACATCCAGAGTGATGGTTGGGTGTACGGGCATCGGAGAAAGGCCCTATTTGCCAGATCTTTTGTTGGTGATTCTCTCTATGATTTTTAGATTTTTGTATTGATGAATATTGTTGTTACTTTGGATTTTTGAAACGAATATGATTTATTGAAAACTCTTCGTTTTTATGAAGTATGAGTGCTTTTGTTTCCTGTATGATTTGAGAAATTTTGTGTTAGAACATAGAACAGAATTTGGTTACGTTTCAGAGAGAATTTTACATTAACTATCTCTCTGCCATGCTTGCTTCTAGCCTTGCTCTTTGTGTCATAAAGTCCTTTAAGGTTTTCATGAGCCTTTCAAGAGAAAACATCCATTGAACATGAACAGTACTACAAAGCTCCACTTCATCAACCAAATGCACCACAAGGTGTAATTGGGTAGTGACAATCCTTCTAGGAAAGTTTTCCTTGATCATACTACACACTGCCTCAATAGCATTGAGATGAGCCATCTCAATGGATCTAGGATCTATCTCCTTTAAGGATATGTACCTACATACATAGCAATCATATGTATTGTTTATTATCCATAACTTGTGATTGTGTGAGAATACCAAATATTAAATATAACTTAGCTAGTGAGTTAAAGACAAGATTCATACCTCACCAAGCTTCCCATTTTGTAAATATCCTCTCTCACCTTCTTTTCTCCACCATAACCAATTATAGAAATTGGAAGAATAAACTATGCATAGGAGAACAATGGAAGTTAGTATATGAGCCTATGGATTATGTACCATAAAGAGAAAATCAATACATGAGTATTTATATACCTATAATATATTATGCCAATCGTGTGTCTTGAGGCCATATAATTATACCTATTGTTTATTTTTGGTCTTTGTGAAGTCACTCTTCAATGAATGCATTACTCCAATTGGTGTAAAAAAGGGGGCAATCAAACTTTTGACCTTATTCTGCTCCTTGGTTAATACCCATGGTGCCTTTGGGAGGACCATGTTACCACTCTGACTAACAATTGGCCATGCACTTTTAAGGCATCCAATGTTTTGTGCGGCATCCCTTGCACCCTTTGTATCTCTTTTACCAATTAAATGGTCACAAATATTTGTTGCCACATTCTTGAACACATTCATGGGATCTAAGAGATTGTTGATCTTCAACTCAAACCAATATGGAACTCGAACGAAGCTTGAGTGCCTAGACATCCCTTCGGGAGGTGGATTGGGGGAACTTCTGTATGCCTCAAACTCAGACTCAAATTAATCTCTACCTTCTCATCACAAGTTGTGAGACATCATGTAGCACATACTTAGGATATGAAGGAGGGAGAAATTGATGATGTTTGTCATGCACCACCTTGTTTAGTGTAGAGGGCCTTTCCAAAACAAGTGATGGTACACAAACTAGATGTGCATGATGTCCGCCAAAACCTACTTTAAAATTGAGATGATTGAGAGGTAGAGATATAACGTTTAAAGTTTAAAGTTATCCAATTCAACTATGTACCTGAGCAGTCCGAGAACCCGAGATAGTTATGTATCATCCAAAGCAAAACTCCTTTGATCTCCATATGACACCTATTTATTGTCCTAGATACAGCATGCACTTTGATACCTCGCCATAGTGCCTCAAGCTTCTCAATCAAAGGATCAAGGTACACATCCATGTTCACCACCTTATACTTGCGTGGTACAAGGAGAGTAAGCATGATATGACCTTTCTTGACCACCACCCATGTAAGGAGGTTGTAATTCACCAATATAATAGGCCAAGTAAATGATGATGTGGACTTGAAGAAAAATCCATGCCCAAGCAAAGACATAAGTTACAAGGCCTCATCTTTAAACTCTGGCCATTGTTGCTCCACGTGTTGCCATGTCGGTGAATCAGCTACGATCCTCATGATGCAATTGAGTAATGAGTAGCATGCCATGTCATGAGTTCTGCAATCCCCTTACATTTAAAAATGTGTTCGATGTGAGGAATGATAGGGAAGTGTCTCAACACATTTTGGAAAATTTTGTGTCCTTAAAAATAACCCATTTAGGGGCTCTCTCCACATTCTAAGCATTGTGTTACCTTTATTAACCCCTCTAAATAGCATGCACTCATTGAAACATACATGTATTTTGTATAATCCATACAACCTATCATAGCATTAGGGCAAAAAATGAAAACTTTTGAGCCCTATAAGAAAGTGATTAAGATGTTAATTTAGTAAAGGTTTTAGAGGTCAATTATCTCAAAATATAATGGTTTATACTATATTCATGGCTATTTATTGTCTTTAAAGCATTTCTTCTCATATCTTTGAATAAATCTCAAGATTCACTTCTCTGTACCATAACTCCCTTGTAATTTGAATATTTTGAATCACTCACTGACATCTACAGATTTCCCTCCAATGGCTATGGATTTCCCTCCAACATTCTTCCTCTTAGACTATATATATAGCTCACCCTAGCTTGACCTAGATCACATCTATATATATACCTATGCACTATCGATAATATATACTACTTTGGGAGTGATGTCTCGTGTACCTTTGTTTCTCTCTTGCTCCTTATCGTATCTAACAATATGGTATCAAAGCGAGTTACCTTTTCAACAACGTAGAAGATTGGTTTTAACATTTTTGATTTGTAGTAATTTATGGATTTTGTAGGTCTCTTTCAACCAAAATATATGTTTATCTATGTTAGTATATGATTTTACATGAAACATCACTTTTGTGCTTATTGTGTATTGAAACAAGTTGGAGGATTTCGACCCCCTAAGCTTATCGTCTGGTAAATTTTGAGGGACTTCTGGTCCGAATTTGAAGATTTGGCCAACAGCTTGAAATCGTAGAGCCACTTGTGCCCTCAATTTTGAATCAAAAAACTTTGAAATTAGAGTTATACGGCAAACATTATGCCAGTATTTTGTAGTTATCCTTCTAGTCAGTGCTGTACTCCTATTTTTCAAGGCCCTCATGGTGGAAATCATTTTCCTCATTGCAATTATAACATTATGAATCTGATTGTTTTGCCAGATTATATGCTGAAGAACATGGGTTCTCTTGATCTAATAAGAGATCAACCATAAGTCCACCTACGATATGTACATATTGTGGTCTTATAAATCATCCCACTTCTCAATGTCTAAAGAAAAAGTATGATGATGAATGCAATCAAGCTTATGCTATCAGTAACTCTCGTGATGATATTGATCTCGAGAAGGTGAATTGTCTTAATAACCACCATATTTCATCAGATCAATTGCTTCTTGTTCGTGTGCTACATTGATAGTGGATTCTGGTGCCACTGGTAACGTGACATATCAAGCGCAATGGCTTCTTAAATTATCATACTTTACCAATCAAGAAGATGCTTTATCTTGTTGATGATACTACATGTCAAGTTATGGATATTGGTGATCTTTATTTGGTGTAAGATTCCTCCCCCAGCCCCTCAAGATGTCCAGCTTCTCTCCTTGTAATAATCAATCCCCTTTTCAGAATAATAACAGATCTTGTTTCTATCTATTTTGACCTAGAGAGAGATAATTCAGTCTCTAGATATGATATGTTTCGATAGAAAAATATCCCTTCTTATTAAAATGATTTCCCCTGAAACAATAATTCAAAAAGAACTTTCTAGTTTGTTGAAATAAATTAAAAATAGGTAAAAAGGACCTTAGCTTGAGGGTCCAGATTTTCTCAAATTTTTGGATTAAGGTTCCTATGGAGGACCAATAAGATTAATTCAAATGTAGGGAGGAGATAAATTGAAGAATATAAGAAAAATCTCCCAAAAATGAGTAAATGAAGAGTTGACTAAGGACAAGGTTTATTAGTTAAAAAAGAAGAGATATTTAGAGGAAATGATGCATTTTTGACACCTCAGTGTGGGAAATTCCCCTCATGAAGGAGGCGTTGATTGTTTATAGGTCTATTAATCAACAAAGACATACAAGAAATGTCCAACATGCGGAGATTGGCTATAATCAAAATATAACAAGAATCTCGATAAGAATATATATCTTCAACATAGAAGATTTATGCCGAAAGGACACATATTACGATTGAATAAAATGGCAAGACATTTCAATAGAATGATTGAGAGTGGAGTGGTCCGTATACGAATGACTCCTATGGATTGGTACAAAAAATGGACAATTGGACCTATCATACATCTAGATGCTAATCTCACAAGCAACGAGGAAGACGAGGATTGTCACAAAGAGAGAGGGAAAAATTTGATGACACCTCAAATCTCAATATGGTATAGTTTGGAATATTGAAAAGAACTAAAATTTCACACATATTCCTGACCCCATGCATATTTTCAAGAATGTTGGACACTCACTTCCGAAACACCATGTGGGTATCAAAGATACAGAGGCTGCGAGGACAAATTTGAAGAAACAAAAATATAAACCATCTTTTTGGCCTATAGAAAGTCCTAAAATAGGAAAGACAACTTATCGTCTCGTGCACCATGGGTACTAACAAAGGACTAGATGAGTACGATGAATGAGAGGATGAGATCAATTGGTACACCTACGCACTAAGGTTCATCATTATGAAACATGTTTACTATGGATGATAACTATCTTTGTGGATTAAAGATACATGAGTGACACAACTTTCTAAAGGTAGGCCATGTCTCTTATCTTATTCTTGATATTTGTTAATTTGCATGGATACTAACATCAAAGGTGGACTATTTATAGCATATCTTGCCACTTCTAATTGATGGATATTTAACCGAGGGCATTCAAGAAAATAGACACTCAAGAGATTCCACAAAAAATGTTGGAGTGCATGGAACTTTTATGCTTGATGGAAAAAGAGTTGCCTGCATCCTTTTTTGACATCCAAGTCCATGTACTTATCCACCTCGTTGAGGAGGTGGACCTTGCTAGAGTTGTAAGCACACAATGGATGTTTTGGGTTGAAAGATTCATGGGAGTCTTGAAGGATTTTGTGCATCAAAGGGCAAGGCCTGAAGGATCTATGGCAGAGAGATGGTTGCATCATGAGTGCATGTACTATCTCTCTGAGTTCTTTCAGCTTGTTGATGAGGAAACTCCCCATGTTTGGATGGCAAAAGAATCAAGTAAATTATTAGAAGATGTGTTATGTAGAAAGGGAATCCCAGTATGTCTTGGTCATCACGAGAGGACAAATGAGAGAATTTAAGTATTTTGTGATCTATAATCTAGTATGTATGCAAAAATGAATCAAAAAAGAACATTGAAGAGGCAATGGGTGACCCACACAATGTCAATGCCATGGACACAAGAGTGAATAAAAAAGGTGCAAGGAGAAGGTGCACAAGTTATGTATTAGAAGTTCTCGTGTTTTTGTGATGTAAATATCTATGTGCTTGTAATTTTAGGTTTGGGTATATAGCATTATGTGGGACTATGGATAACATCTTTGAGTCAAAAGGATTGATGATATGAGTCTTACTCAAGGCTCATGCATTGTTGCATCATTTCAACAACAATCTCGTGCAAGTGCCCATGTCAGGAACCTTGTTGATGAATGAGTTAGGTTACATTGAGGATCTAGAGAGAATATATGAAATTAATTATCATTTCATGAAATAAGGATAGTCATTCTAGAAATCGATTCTCTCTCTCACATGGTGTATTTGGTGCTAATTTGAGAACATGTTTATTATAAGTCATTTTGAAGGGTCGTTGGTTCCTTACACAATGCAGAGGTAAATATGGTACCATGAAAAGGGAGCCCATGGGTTGTTGGTATATCAACTCCTCCAAGTTGCTAGGAGGTATCAAAGAACCTTACCTTCTTCCAATGCATTGTGAACAAGAATTCTTTTACAAGAACCTTACCTTCTTCCAATGCATTGTGAACAAGAATTCTTTTACAAGAATCCAAATGGAAGTCCATGATGGCAAATTGTGCAAGTCAATCCTCAAGGTCGATGGATTTTTTGATAGCACACTAGCCTCCTTGCACGAGGATAGCAACCATATTGATATCCAAGAAGATACATAATTGGCTTAGGAGGAGGATACACATCCCTACCTCACCATGATGGTGTTGCTCAAGGAGATAGACCAGGACCATCTAATGTGAATGAGAAATAAGAGGATGAAGACAAGGACAAGGGGGATGAAGAACTACTTAAGTTTGGCATTAAGTATGTAACTGAGCTTCTAATGTCAACTTTCCCTATACCACCTAGGCTGGACCTAATAGAAGAGGAACCAGAAGAAGCTAGCAAAAGGACAATGATGAAGCTTGCACTCTTTTACATTGACATTTTTCCCGAGTCTAGTCCTTGAAACTTAGGTATAAACCTAATTTACAATAATATCAGAGAAAAACAAAATAGTATGAAATAGGTGAGTGAGTCTATATACAATGGTGAGTGAACATATGTACAAGAGCCCTGTGTGATATGTGGTGACTATCGACATGCCGGGAGATCCAATGCATGTCGGGTAATACTTGAGTATGCTGGTAGCTTACTGACATGCACTAGGAGCACCCAATGCATGCAAGGTTCTACCTAGGCATGCGGGTAGCTTCCAGTGCATGCTGATAACTATACTAACATGTACCAGCATGCACCCAAAGCACCCACGGGTGCTACCTAAGTATGCCGGTAGCTACCGACATGCACTCGGAGTACCCAATCCATGATGGGTGTTACCTAGGCATGCCAATAGTTTCCAATGAATGCGAGTAACTCCCAACATGCACCGGGAGCTCCTAAGTGCTACCTTAGTATTCGAGTAGCTACTAGCATATGCAATTGAGAGCACCGCGAGGTAACTTCCAATGCATGCAAGTATGCCCTATGAGGAGACCTTGGGGGTTTGACAAGATGAGTGTGGGGTATCCCCGCACTCTTTTTGCATGGCTGCCCAGCAACCTAGGATGATGTTAGGTGATTTGTGTATCTGGTCTACGACTGGGTGATGGACATCTATAGGTGCATGTAGGATTACATGTAGAGAAGGGGCAAGCCCATAAGGCTACCCTAGGGTAGAGCCTTGTACTCTTGTTGTGGGCATGGGGAAGGTGTATAACCACCCCCAAGGGGCCACGAGGGCCCCAAGCCATGCCCACTAGCCTTGGGTTGGGAAGGAGGGGTTGTTGGGCTAACACTATGGCCCTGGAAATACAACTGACTCAACCCCCCAGGCCCTAGAGAAGTTGTCGGCCAACTATGGGATAGCCCCCAGAGAGCCAACCCAATGGCTACCTACTAGTAACCAACCAAT
Organism: Cibotium barometz; assembly: GCF_041138505.1. NCBI lineage: Eukaryota > Viridiplantae > Streptophyta > Polypodiopsida > Cyatheales > Cibotiaceae > Cibotium > Cibotium barometz. The sequence continues at coordinate 38,223,939 of NC_141057.1, read as the reverse complement.
TTGCTTGGGGTGGCCAAACCATACACAAACAAACAAGGGGAAGCTCGAATCGCATGGGTATTGAGGACCCAATACTGTGTCCTCTTCTCCCTCTCTCTCTCTCTCTCTATTTTCTGTGAAAAGATGCAGGGGAGAAGAGAGCTTGAGCTCTTGCAATCACACACACACTCACAAAATCCTAAAAGAGAACACACAAGGTGAGAGAAAAATCTTCTTCTTCTTCACACAACACACCATATATAAAGATAAGAGTACACACTATGAAAAGGTATTCTTCCAAATACATACTAGGCTTCTCTATAGTGTAAACCCAACTAAATGAGGTGGCGCTATAACTATGCCTGAGAATGGCTGTCACATAGCCTGTCATCCCATTGGTCGCATATCACCCATGATCTCACCAACCATGCCAGTGGTGTAAATGTGGGGCCTATCCCCAAGGCGGGTCATCAGTGTCCACTACCTCACTAGATGAGCTCGATATCTCAACACTCCCCCTCGAGCTCAAATCCATCTCATGTACACCAAGCGAAGCCCTGAATCTGCAGAGCTTCTCTATACCCAATGCTTTGGTGAAGATGTCAGCGACGTCATTCCTGTGTGCTAACATAAACAAGGTCAACGTCTCTTGCCAAAATCTTCTCTCGGACAAAATGGTAGTGGACCTGTATATGCTTTGTGCGAGCACGAAAGACTAGGTTCTTGGCTAAGTGTATACTGCTAATTTTGTCACAGAAAATGACAACTTGTCTATCCACTAATAGACCCAAATCTGCAAGTAGCTTTTTCAACCAAGCTACCTCACATGCTGCCATAGCAGCACCTCTGTACTAGATCGAGCAATCGTAGGCTGCTTCTTGCTGCTCCAAGTCACGGCAGCACTCCCCAAAGAAAACATGAAGCCACTAGTAGATCTTCTATCTGAGATACTATCAGTCCAATCAGCATCTATGTACCCATGTACAAATATCTATGTCCTAATTTCATAAAATAGTCCACAATGCAAAGTAGATCTCACATACCTCAGTATGTGTCTCTCTTCATTCAATCAAAGTCAGCATCATCATCATCACAAACTTTATTAGATCTAAGTTGTAACCATCTCATATAATATAGTTGAATTGCACTTCCATTGAAACCATCTTATCTAATATAGTTACATTGCACTTACATTGAAACCATTCTCTATCTCTTATAAGTATATTTCTAAGTGTAGTTTAGTTAAGACTAAGGTTGTTTTACTTCAATCATTCCCTCGCATGTCAGAAATGATCTGTGTATATAACACCATATTAGTGAATTTGGGAATTTCTCAATTCCCATTTTTGAATACTTAAAAAAGGGGACATGGATAACATGTTTGTAAGTTTCTTAAAAGCGCTCATTTTGGATTAGTGGTGTTCAAGTTATGGTTAATCCAAACTTTTAACCACGTGTCCCAAACTTGTGAGAAATTCCCATATTCCCCAATATGGTGTTATATGGTTTGCAACTAGATGTGAGACTTCTATAGTGCATGTAGAAAAGGGGGGCGACCCATAGGGCTAGGCGAGAGCAGAGCCAAAGGATCTTGCAGTGGGAATGGGGTGACCTTAAAGCAACCCCAAGGGGCCAAGAAGGCCCCAAGCTATGCCCACCAGCCCTTGCATGGGCTGGGTGGCCAGCCCTAGGGGCCTCGCCAAAAGCAACCGAGAGGACCAGGATCCTGCCCAGCCAATCGGCTCAGTGTGGGGCAATCTCGAATTGTTTGTGCATAGCTACCTAGTAGCCTGGACACCTTCTCTCTCTCTCTCTCTCTCTCTCTTTGCTTTTCTACACATCTACTTCAACTTTTCAAACAAGTTTGCATATTATTATCGTGAATTATATCTCTGGTGCCTGAGTAGAATCATACACTCCTACAAAACACCTTTATGGCTCCAGCTAGCTCCAAAAGCTCGTTCAAGCTATGCAAGGAAAAACTTCTTGCTGACCTCATCCTGGTCCCTACATTTAAATGAAAACTCTATGTTTATTAAGCAGTTCAATTACAATTTACAACCATCTCATATTACAATCAAGATATCATACCTCCATAGCGTGTGAACCTCACGCATATAGAGGTCCACGAAGATGACAATGGAAAACCTGGACTCCGTGTCATTCCACTATGTGTCGTCCCTCTTCTCGATGGAGGAGTCTATGCCCACGTCCCCGATACAGGATCGTGGCACCAACAGCGGTAGGACTCGCTACTTGGATGGATCTGTGGCACTCCTATAAAGAAATTATAACAAATAGTTAGATGTTGAAATAACTAGTATAGCATACAAAACATACTTCATACCTGCGGAGGCTTCGACGCTCTTTTGGAGGCTCTTGGGTGACAACACCAAGCCCCTGTGTAGCTCTCCCCTGTGTCCTGAACAATTGACCAAATATAAGTATTAGACATTTTAATAGCTCAAAAGAGACAAATTAAAGAAATTATACATACTCATTTGGTTGTCTGGCGCCAGCAGGTCCTGCTCCTGATCTCTTGATCCTGTGGTGCCACGTCTAGCTCTAGATCCTAATCCTCCACGACTAGCTCCTGACCCTGACCATCCTCCTCCTGGCCCTCCTATTGTGGATCCTCCTCCAACGATGATATATCTAGAGGTGCCCTCCACCAAGGACTACGAGGGGCTGCCAAACAACAAGTAGCAAGAGAGTCGAGTGAGGGTAGCCTCCAACTTGTCAACGCTCAACATAGTATACTCTCCCATGTCCTCCACTATCTCCTTTATACTTAAAACCAGACTGTGCAATACTCTTTTGATGGGTACCAAGAGACCTGACTTCCCGGAGTCCACCATGGATATCTATATACATGATATACTATGACCAATAAGTTGTACTACTCTTATACCTTATTGTTCACACTATGATCTCTCTCTCTCTCTCTCTCTCTCACACACACACACACACATATTCAAATAAGTGTGCATGTGTCCACGGTGCCATAATGATCTACTCCAATGCTGATGTAAGCCATTATTCTTATGAAAGCTATGCTCTATAGAGGAGTGATTCTCTAAATGAAATTATGGGTTTAGCTTATATGCAAGAAGGAGTATTTGCTATGTCGATAGCCCATGGGGAGGCTATAATGCTGGCCGATAGCTAATGGGCATGTGTAGGGTAACCTACTAGTAGATATCCAAGCACTCCTATAGCTTGGAAGCGATCCTTTATAGCCATGCCAAGGCTTACCTACATTCTCCTAATGCAAACAACTTCCTGACACTCATCTGACACTAACTGACCACTATTGACTCTTAGCTAGCCTTGTCCCTAGTCGAGGTCATTGAATAGAGACATTTAGATAAGTCATGCTCAAGATTAAGCCACAACATGGGGCGTCCACATGACATCTCTGATCACCATCTCACAGTATCAGGACGATAGCCATCTCTGCTTCTTCTATAGTTTACCTCGGGATAGAATCCGTCTTTGCCCACCATCCCACATCATCGGGATGTCATCCCTCTTCATTATTGACACAACTTGGGGTGATAGAACTATCTTAACTCAGGACAGTAGACCTCTTTGCTCCTCACCACCCCTCAGATATTGTAGCATCCCTGTCACCAGAGCTTGCACAACTTGAGGCGACAGCTCTCTCTTCTCTTTATCGGTGGATGTAGAGGCACTCCAAGGTGTTAGTGTGGGGGGCAGCACAAAAGATGAAGTGATGATGATGAAAAATTCAGTGTCAAGGGTGTTGAGGTACCTGAATGGTACTACACCACTCAAGCGACGGCAGCCTTCTTTTCTCTTGATCTACCACCTCAGGAACCACAGCACCCTTTTCACTAGAACTGCATCACCTCATCTTCCCTGTTGCCACTACCACCTTGGAGTGCCTCTGAATCCACCAACATGAGCCTTTGACACCGATCACCTCTTGGAGTCTTTGCCTCACATTGACATGAGACTTCATCATCAAACGTGCTTCTGCTTTGATGTGTTGTTTTCCTTTGATCTCTCGTACATTCGGTCCTTTTTTCCTTTCTACCTCACATGGTATCAGAGCTATTGAGATCACACAGCATGGATCGTCTACCCGCACTCGTGGAGGACCAATTCTTCTCACCAGAAGTAAGGGGGAAGGTCACAAGAAAGTTTAAATCATTAAACTTTTCTTAGTATGAGATGCCAGCACAACAAATATGCCCTGAGCATAATACAGCTTGTATATTCATTCAGAAGTCTCCTACATATCTTTTTTTCCTGTACCTTTTGGTTGACATGAGGGAGACTTTGGCAAAGGGGATAATACCTCATCTCAAGAGAATGCTTTGATTTTGAGTGACTTTGTGGAAAGGAGAAATTGAAGAATTGGTTGAACCAGTAGAGGATGAAATTGAAAAGGAGCGGAGTGCAGGTTTGGATGTGGCAGTGTTTAAAGCTAGAAAAAAATTTGAAGAGTCTCCTATCCTATAGGAGGATGTTTTAGAGTCATCATTTACCTTGCAAAGCTTCCCCTCCTTCCATATCAATGGAAAAGAGTTTATTTTTCTTTCACATATCCAAAAACTTTACAACCTTAGAGAGGACTATTCTTTGTGAATTATACCAGAGGGTTGTGATGTTGCTGCAGGATTCATAGACATTGAGAATGAACATAAGGAGGAGTTTATTTCTTTGGATATACATACCTATAATGAAATATTTATTGATGGATCAAATTCCTTGTCTTTGTGTATTAAAAGGGCATTAGAGGAACCTCCAACTCTTAAAGATAAAGATTTTGAGCAAAGGCTGGGGATCCTTGGAGTTGCTAATTTTGGGAGAGAGAAGAAACATGTTTCTTAGCCAATAGAAGAGAAGTATGGATCCATAAATTTATGGAGAGATAAAGTTCTTGAAGAAGATGAAAATCATTAAGTAAACTTGTGGTTTGATTAATTGGGCATTCTTATCCTTGTGTAGATTGAAATTGCAAATTATTTTCCTTCGTTTGTTAAAATGACTCTATTTTCTTATTGTGCATATTGAAATGACTCTATTTTCTTATTGTGCATATTGAAATTGCAGATGAAGATAACTTCTTGGGCGGCAGAGGAATGGATTCAAGGGGAGCTGTAGAGAAGGATGCCAACAAAAAATACTATGCCCTTGCCCACTATTTGCCACATATGGACAAGGAGGTTTTCATTATGTATCACAATGTCTTCTGAGAAATCCAGACGTACCAATGTTAGCCCTTAAAGTTATTTCAAGGTTGATGGGATACTCCCATGTCTAGTTTAATGCAAACAAAGTAATGCTCTTGGAGAATACAATTGCAGTCAGAATTCTTGGATATGGGGTTTTGGGCCGAAGGGCTGGTTATTGTTTATGCTATTCTAGATACCAAGATAGATGTAAACCTTCTTAGTGGATACAGTAGGAAGAAATTGCTGAGGTATAGAGGAGATATTCTTGAACATAAAAATGTAAAAAAACTCAAGAAGTAATTTCTATTTAGAATTTCTTTAAAGCAAAAGCTTGTACATATAACTTATTCTATAATATATATATATATATATATATATATATTCAAAATCAGCATTGTTTCTCCTACTGAACTCATGCTATCATTATTGGAAGTTGTCTTCTAAAAAACCAGTTGAATAGCTTTTTCAATGCGTTGATCCTTGTCTATACTCCTCAATGCCTTGTACTCCTAAAAAATGATATACATTGATAATGTGATTTTTCCATGCGCCTTGAGTACTCTAGGTAGCAAGTGGTCCTTGGTTCTCAATAAAGAATGGTCCATGAATATAAATAATATGCTACATGTGCAAGAATATTGTATATTAGCCATGTTTGTTTCATTAAAAAAATGGTTGAAAGAAATAGCATGCAAATGCTTTTTGTCACCAAATGATATGTGATATATGTTTCCCCCGATGCCAACTTTTGATATATGTTTCCCCCGATGCCAACTTGATTGAATAAGATTTGTGATTGCTTCTTTGAAATCCTATGCATATGTTACTATTCTTTTCTTTTTTGTTAGAAGCTTGAGAAATTCATCAAATCACATCCTAACTTCCATTCTCTTGTTTGCTACCTGTGGATTACTTGCTACATTTGTTGTTAATTGGCAAAGCTCTTTCCAACATTCCCACATGGAATTTACCTATTTTTTTTATCATGATTGCTCAAAAAGCTTCTAGCCTTTGATCCTCCCATTGATACATTTGCAAGAACATCACCTGTCAATTACTAGAAAGATTAGGGTCTTTTCTCAGGTGAACTTGACCACCATGGAAACCAATCTTTGAAAGAAATACCTAACATTTATCTATGCATTCATTTGCAATGTTTTAAGGCTTTATTGAATATGCATATTCTAGGTGAAGACAAAGAAGTTTAACTAGTATTCTTATTTCAACATGCAAAGTACAAATATGAACATTCTGGAGTTGAATAGGGAGGCTACGATCCCAAATAATTTTTGTTTCATTCTCATATCACCATTATATCACATCACTTCTATCCTCCACATCATATCTCATTCATACACATCTCATCTCATTCGTCGACATCCATCCTTTCGTTCACATGTACAACTACTCATATCTATCTATACATGTATATCTATTACTTCACGTCCACATATATTCATGTCACATCACATAAAATTCTTTCACATACATATCTATATCCGTTCTTTCACATACATCCACATCCATTCTTTCACATACTCATTCACATCCATTCTTCACATACACATTCACATCTATTCTTCTCATACACATCCTTATCTATTCTTTCACATACTCATTCACATCCATTCCTCACATATCTATTTATACATGTATATCTATCACATCACATCCACATATATTCATGTCACATCACATCACATTCTTTCACATGCACATCTATATCCGTTCTTTCACATACATCCACATCCATTCTTTCACATACTCATTCACATCCATTCTTTTCATACACATTCACATCCATTCTTCACATCCATTCTTCTCATACACATCCTTATCCATTCTTTCACATACTCATTCACATGCATTCCTCACATACACAGTCACATTCATTATCATCACACGTACATTCACTCACATCCCATATCATTCATTTACATTCTGATTCACATGACATCAAATCTCATCCATTCATTCACATTTATCTGATTCACATCGCATCTCATCACATCTATCCACCTCACATTCTCATCACCTCTATTCACATCACATCCATCCATCCATTCATTCCCATCTATTTGATTCACATCACATCTCATCACATCTATCCACATCACATTCTCATCACTTCTATTCATATCACATCCATCCATCCATTCATTTTCACATGTATGTGATTCTCATATCTCATCACATCTATTCTCATTACATTCGTTTAAACATAGAATTTAAGAGAATTCTAATTTTTGATATAAAGATTCTTTACGCATCTATTTGTGCATAAAACCAACTTTAGTGGGAATACCACTTTTAACAAAATCCTTTTATACATCTATTTATGCATAAATTTAATTTTAAAGAAAATAACACTTTTGGAATAAAAATAAATCCTTTATGCATCTTTCTATGCATAAGATCAATTTTGATGAGAATAACACTTTTGGAATAAAAATAAATCCTTTATGCATCTTTCTATGCATAAGATCAAATTTGATGAGAATAACACTTTTGGAATAAAAATAAATCCTTTATGCATCTTTCTATGCATAAAATCAAATTTGATGAGAATAACACTTTTGGAATAAAAATAAATTTCTTGATGCATCTTTCTATGCATAAAATCAAATTTGATGAGAATAACTCTTTTGAAATAAAAATAAATTCCTTTATGCATCTTTCTATGCATAAAATCAAATTAATGAGAATAACTCTTTTGAAATAAAAATAAATTCCTTTATGCATCTCTATGCAAAAAATCAATTTTAATGAGAATAACTCTTTTGAAATAAAAATAAATTTCTTTATGCATCTTTCTATGCATAAATTCAAATTTTATGGAAACTCTTTTGAAATAAAAATAATTCTTTTATGCATCTTTCTATGCATAAATTCAATTTTAATGGGAATAACACTTGAAAGAAAAAAATAATTCTTTTATGCATCTTCCTATGCATAATTTTAATTTTAAGGGGAGTAACACTTTTGAAATAAAAATAATTCATTTAGAATGCACAAACAAAAGGAATTATTCTTTTAGAATAACCTAATGATAAACTTTAGTTCCACAAAATTTAAGAAAATTTTACCATAACCTCCTTTGTATGGCTGACCATTTCTCAATTTTATCATTCAATTTATGACTTGAATTAATCTAATTTGAATTCTAATATTTCTAATCTACTCCATTTTCTAAAAATTAAGAGAGTAAACAATGAAAAGAGTTTCATTTAATTAAACTTTTTAGGATTAAGGAGGGCTAAATTGTAAAGAAGAGAAGGGGGTGGCCTTTTCCATCAAGGCATAGCATCAGATTTTAATTCAAACATTATCAAAGCATAAAATTTAAGAAAACCATAGATTTAAGTTTTAAAATAAGTAAGAATTAAGCTTACATGGAGTTTGTAAGGTTTCCTTTGGCTTGAGGGATTACGGGTTCTACTCTTGTTTGCAGCAAGAGTGGCCACCAGTTCTTTTGGAGAGGATTTAGTAAAAAACAATTGAATTATCAAGTGAATTCAATGTATTTGACTCTGGGGGGAGGAGTAGAGTAATAGTGCATAAACACTATTAACCTTTTACAAGGGGGGAGGCTTCTATTTATAGGAAAAATTGAGCCTCTAACCAAGCAAACTGATTCTAGAATTTTCTGGATCAGTTTGGTCACTTTTTGACCATCTTTAGGTCAGTTTAGCTTACTTTTTGGAACCTACCACCATTCATGTCCATAAAGAAGGAGCATCTAATATTGAGTTTACTAATTCTAGGTACATGCACAAGCAACATGGCCAGAAATTGTATCCATCCAATATATTTATACTTCTTGAAACCTTTGACTCGATACAACACTTCAATGTAGAAAAATGACAAGCCAAAGACATCAGTGTGTACCTAGCACCACTCATCGAAGATCTACAACAACTTTGGAAAGGGATAAAAGTGCTTGACGTGTCCAAGCCTACATGTGAACGAGGCTTTGAGGTCTATGGAATTCTAACATGGACTATTCATAACTATTTTGCCTATAGTTATTCTTAAAGTACATAATTATAGTTACTTTGTTTGGATTTGAAGTGATATGAAATAACAATTTCACTAAGACTTTTATATGCATGCATATGCACCCTCTTATATCTCTATAGTAGCTTATTTTTGCACACCCTAATCAGGCTGCTTTGTTGCCTGGCTACACTTGGCATTGCTTGCATCATCCCTAGCTATGAATCTTGTCATTTACCACATTATTGATCTTATCTAGGTGGATCTTAGTAGATGAAGGTTTATTTGGAGGATGCCATGGCCTCCATGGCATTTTCTTATGACAGATGAGATTAGAGGCTTCATCGACCCTATGGAGAGGAGGTCACTAGGGAGACGGAGGTACCTTTTAACATTCTAGAGCCAAATTTAGTAGCTAAGACGTCATTAGCTACTATGATACCTTTTAGTCATGGGAAGGAGGAGGTTGCGAAGGACTTGATTAAATCGAAGAAGATGTGACCATGACACACTCTCTTATTGAAGCATTGTTTAGGATATGTAGGCTTAAGTGGCAAATATAAAAGCTGTTGTTAGTGAGTTTCATGGTGTGAAGAGTTGGTAGATAATATGTGCATTGGTATAATAGATTATGAGCTCTCACTGGCCCAATAATAGTAGCTAATGATCAATGAATGAATAATGTAAGGACCTAGACTCCTTTTACAGTGTCTATAGTTGGCCTATATATATGTATGTATGTATGTATGTATGTATATAAAGTGGATAAACACCAAAACAAAAAGTCCAACTATGTGTGTTCACACGATAACTTATAAATGTGTCATAGTTACGAGAAATGGGAAAATATTTTGAAGGAGGAGGAAACAAAAATGCCACGTCGGGTTTTCATCGAAGAGGATTAGCTTCATTGAGAGGAAAATGCACCCCCCCTCTTTGAAGATCACGGTGCAATAACACTCCCTACTCAAATAGTAGAAGTAGCATCCTAAGGAGCATGGATACTCCTAATAAGCACACACAAAATCTCGATCTGATTTCTCTCCAATTTTGCTAAACTCATCCACCACTTATGCGACTTGCCTTGTAAGGATCTAGGCTACCTTAAATAGAGCGGTTATGATCAATCACATTTCTTAAAAGATGCAAATCTTGCCATTTTTGTAGAAAAATATGGACTGCATCTTTATTTCTCTCCTACTCTTCTCCACTAAAAGTGGGTGCTTTTAAATCTTTGAACACCATACCTTGATCTCTAGTTTTGGGACCATCTTCAATTATGGTTTCATTCAACCCTTTTTCTAGAGTTTTTTCCTTCCCCTCACCAATATTTTTTAGATATTTCTTTTACTCTCAATCCTTCCCCTACCCATCAAGGAGCTAACAAGACCCATCATTTTCTCAAGTGTATTTTCTATACTACAGATTTTTTTCATTTCCTTAGTTTCTATATTCTCATAATCATTAAGGTCTAAATCTTGCATATCTATTTCATTTGGTTTTGTAATATCCTCTTCCATGTCGAAAGCGGACATTGGGTTTTCTGCCGTCTCACCAATTTCATCTTTGCCACCTAGAGAAGCCATTTACTCTAACACTAAGAAAAATGGAAAATTTCTTACAGAGTAAAAAAATGTAACACAATTACCTTACTTGGTTGAGTAATTATGAAATGTCTCCAAATCATGTGAAGAACAATTTCATTGCTTCCTCCTTGTTGATATTTACTTCAAATATTCTTGAAGGCTGTCTTGTACTCCACTTGCTCCATGTAGAACTCCAGACTATGCCTAATTGATTAGGCAAGAGGTATTTTGTATGGAGAATATTTTGAAAATATATATATTAGCTTATAGAAATTAGTAGAAAAGAGATTGAGTGGAGATTAGAGTTTGCAAAATGAGTAGCTCAATAGAAACATGGAAGAGACAGAATTTGGCTCTGATACCAAGCTTGAGGACTTGTAAGAGGAGTATTTTGATTCTCCACCCAAACATATTCCAAAAAGCCCCTAAACCCGTAAGTGGTGCATGACCTTCCAACTTCAACCCCTTGAGCTTTCAATGCCTAGAAATGGCCTTTTTCTTATCCAATGGCTCTTCATCTACCCCTAGAAGGGGAGCCTACTTCTATGTCCCTTGGGCTTCCATTATGCACCATGTACTTCCCTTTTTACTTTAGTTTTCATTCCTCTTAAATCATTTATTATGTATTTCCTATTTGAAATCCCTTGAACCTCATTTATATGCAATCTTTTACATATAAATAATACTTCGTAGTCTTACCTCAATTCTTCCTATTAGTCTTATAATAAATTCGCTCCCAAGCTTCTAGGTACGTTATTCATCTTTACTATTTCTTTTTTTTTTTCATGTTTGAATAGAGCCCTTGAGTGCCTTGGGTTTATTTCATGTAGGTATTTTTCTAGATCTCTGTGCTGAAAGGCCAATACATAAATAGAGCTTAAATACATGCGTAAAGAAAATCCTTAATCAAAGAGCTCTAGGATTCATGCCTGGCTAGCATATGCATAGGAAAAGAGGGGCCTTGCACAGCTAGCATATGCATAGGCAAAGAGGAGAAATGCAAACAGTGATATGATAGCGAGCTCCTTTTCACATCCATGCCCCCATTTTTGTGGCAACAACCTTGGCTTTGTTGCCTATGCCATGCTGCTACTACTTGGCTCCTCAGTATCTGTATATACCATTATCATATTTACAAACTGGGGGTCTAATTTTGGGCTATTTGCTTTACTATTGTCACTTACTGCAGAATCTTGTCCTTCTTCATGTTCCTCGGTGAACTCGGATTCTGGTTCCTGAAGCATCTCTAGACCAAGAATCTGATTCCCTTCTCGACACCTTCTCCCTTCATCTAACATCTTTTCAAAATAGGGCTTCAACTTGTATCCATTTACCAACTTCCCTCTGCATAGGATTTTTGTAGAGCCCATAAGTAAGTATGCATATGTCTAAAGCCCATGCATAGGGAAATGGCTTATGGATATACCTTTATAATTTGCCTATCCATAGATAAGAGGCCTAATCATGCATGGATTATGGATAAGGGCTTGCTTCTCTGATGCGAATTTGGTGGTATCCATATCGCAAGTCAATCTTGTTAAAGACAGAGGACCCACCACTCAATGGACTGAACAACTCATCTATGTGAGGTCAAGGGTACTTATTCTCAATGGTTAGCCTATTCAACCCTCTATAGTCAATGCAAAGTCTATAAGTCCCATCCTTCTTCCTTTGAGAAAAAAATGGACTACCCCAAGGAGAAACACTAGGTCTAAGGAAACCGTTTTGCATCAAGACATCCAACTGAAGCTTCAGCTCTCTCAACTCATCCACATTAAACCTATAGGGTGCCCTGGGGTAAGGTTGTTTTTTTGGTACTACTTCTATGGCATGATCTAAGTGTCTAGGAGGAGGACTACGAAGTAGGTCATCTGGAAAAACATCATGATATCCATCAAGGAGTTTTTTCACATACCCGAGATGGTCATCCTTCTTTGTCTCTTCCTTAAGCTCATTAGTAAAGATTAACAATGTCTCACACCCTTGCCTAATCCCTCTCGAAAGTTTCATAATCAAAATTAGAAAGACCTCACTATTCCTCTCCTCCCCCTCTCAATAACTTGGGTTTCTCCCTCCTCACCTAGCAAAACTCACAATCCTATCCGCATAGTTAATGAGGGCTTTGTTGGAGACTAACCAATCCATCCCAATTATTGTATCACACTTACCAATCTCGACGGCATAGAAGTCTCCCTAACACTTCCTTGCCGCTAAGGTGAAAGATAAGTTTTCCAAGAACCCTTGGGTGTAGTGAGCTTTCCCATTGGCAATTTGGATGGGCCTCTTTACTTGATTTCCTAATCTTAAGTGTTGTGATTTCACAAGTTTTGGCAAAATAACGCTATGAGTGCCACCTGAGTAAACTAGAAATTGAACAACATGAGATGCAAAAGAAACCATACATTTCATTATAGGTTTAGGCAACTCACCTTGTTCTCTCACTTTCTCAATTGTGGGGTCCATCTCAGTCAACTTCGCTTGCATCTTCAATCCAGTCCCAAAATTGAATCTAGCTCTGTTGTTCGGGCACTCAAATGTGCAATGTCCCTACTCCGCACATCTCTAAAGCACAACCAGAGCCACCTTGCTCACTCAATGAATTGGGGATCATTCTGCCATTTTGCTGGTTTTTTGGTTCTTCTGATTCCCGACGTTCTAACTATTGGACTGATTTCGATTTCCAGAAATTTGGAAATTTGGATTTTGCCTACTTCGCTGATTAGAGGGCACAGATCCTTGATTTTTCCCATTATTGTAATTTCCATCTTAAGGATGCATATTATACCCTCCTTGGAATCATTAGAAAATTCAGATCTACGTGGAATACCCAAGTCTTGAAAACCTTGAGGATGATAGGCCGTTGGAATTAACCTTGAATGTGTAGCCTTTCTCTGATTGTATGCTTCCATTCTTTCAATTTTTTTTAGCTTTAGATACATCTAAGAAATCCCGAGATCCTATTCCCTTCATCATGTAGTAGAGGAGGTCCTCCTTCAAGATGTCTACAAATTTGTGAGTGAGAGCCTCACCCGAGACTTCAAGTGCATACTTGCGCAAACAAAGGAACTTCTCCTTATACTCATCAATAGAAAGATCATGTTTTCCCTCTTGGACCTGCTCGAAATTGTAAAATTCCATCTTCTTTTCCATATAGTTAATGAGGAGAACAATACCTCTTTTTTGCCGTAGCTTGAAATTCAGCCCAAGTAATTGGTTCATTTGGTTTCTCTCGAATCTGTACATGGAACTTCAACCATAATTTTGTGACACCGCGCAATGCAGTGAGGCAATTTTAGCCTTTCCCTCCTCATCGAATTCTCGAAGGGCAAAGAAATCCTCCAATTCTTCAAGCCAAGCCTCAAGATCTTCTCTTGTATTCTTTCCCATCAAATTCTGAGAGTTTTTCTTTCTTGAAAACCTGCTTCATGGAAGATTCGGCCAGATCTTCCTATGCTTTAGCTCTTTTTTGATTTTTTGGTTCACGACGATTAACATCACGTGGAATCTCTATAGAAATCCTTGCAGGATCGGAATCGTTCTCATTCTTATTTGAAGTGCCGACTATTTAATTCTGAGGTCAATTGTTCAATAAGCTAAGCCTTCTCAGCCAACCTTTGCTTAATTGCATTATTATCAACCACAGCATGATCAAGGATGCGACCACTCTGATACTGCTTACGATCCTCCCACTCAATAATCACAATACAATTCAAGAAAATCGAATATACACAAAGTTTTGAGGCAGAAAGAGAACAATTCTAGATATAATCAAGAAATCTTACAACAATCTGATATGAAGCACTCTTGAAGGAAAGAGTTGGAAACACCCGACCACCCTCGAGCTATCTCACTCGCATTCTCACTCTCATGAAAATCTCGCACTTATACTCGCACATGTACTCTCACTCGCACTCTCAATCTCTTCTTCTATTTTTTATGTAATCCTCTTTTTCACGTCAAAAGCCAAAAGTAGTCCTTTCTTGAGCTTTATCGATCCACTTCCCATATTTTTGGCTTTTTCACCCTTTTTGGAAAAAGCGTGTTGGGGAAGTTTTCTTCATACGCGGTCATCATTCCCATGAGATTATGTTTTTTTTTAAAGAAAAAATACTAGGAAAACATCCCTTTTCTATGATGCAACATTTGCACCTTCGTGATTCAATGAGGATGCTGAATAGCTCATCTCAAACATTCCATCCTCCTCTTTGACTTTTTATGTCTTCGTCCGAGGCTAAATCTTTGTTCTTGACCTCCGTTTAGGACCTGCAATGTCTCAACACGAGAATCTAGGCACATTTTTAACACAAAACCACTTAAAACCCACTTTGGAGTCACTAAATAGATATGAAAAAATATGAATCACAAAGAGAAACATTTTTCTATGTACAAAATAGAAAAACTCTCTCATACAAAACTTCACCTAATTCCACCTCTAACCTAATCAAAAATCACTCACAAAAATGGCAACTAACTGAAAATGACCAAAACCAAAAATTTACTGCAACACAAAATTTTCTCAAAACATGTTAGATGTCCTAATTAAATATTCTACAACAAAAATTTATGAAAAAGATTTATATGAAATTATGAAGCATCACAATTGCCCCTTCTTTGAGAACTATGTTCTCAGAGTTTAAATGCAATGAAGGAAACTCCACATGCAATCAATCTAAGTATAGCCATGAAGCATCTTCGAAGGGATACATGTCCCATTGAACCAAAACTTTGACAATAAACTCACATGGAAAACATGATGCACTTTTATATTGCTAGACAATTCTAGTTCATAAGCCAATGTTCCCATCCTCTTTAAGATTTTAAAAGGTTCAACGAAATGGCGTGAGAGTCTCCTATCCTTTCCAAGAATCAAGTTACTCTTCTTAGGAATGACTTTCAAAAATTGGTCATATCACCAACTTTGAACTCACTAGGTACATGCTTCTTGTCATAATAGAGTTTCTGTCTATGTTGAGCCGTCTTAATACATTCCCTAATAGTCTTGACTTCCTCATCCATTCTCTCAACCATTTCTTTGGAAACCTCAACTTGGTTCTCTGGGTTTGAAAAGTTCACCAGTGTATAACACTTTTGTCCATAAACGGCCTCGAAAGGTGTCATTTGGATGGAGCTATGCCATGAACTATTGTAAGCACACTCGGCTAAAGATAAGAATTCAATCCAATCGGTTTTTGTTTCATTGGCATACATTCTAAGAATATCCTCTAGCACTCAATTTACTTTCTCAGTTTCCCCATGGTGAAATGCGGTGCTCATCCTAAGCTCAGTACCAATGGCTATGAATGTGGGTTGCCAAAAATTAGATGTGAAATTTAAGAACATATTAGGGAGTTTGGGAAAATCCCAATTTCCATTTTGCAAGATAAAAAAATGGGGGCACGGTGAATTGAAGATTTTGTCAAATCCCCCTCACGTGACATATCGTTTAGAAATCTCTTGAAGAGTAGGTTCTAAATCCACATTCTCCAACAAATTTGGAATTGGTATGGTCAAGATACACCAAAAAGTAGATTAAAAAGAAATTTCCCAAAGTAATGGGATTTTTTCAAACTCCCTAATATGGTCTTCTTTGAATCCCTATCAAACACTATACTTTGAGGCATACCATGCAAACGAAAAATTTCTTTCACAAATAACTTGGCTACCTTAAGAGCACCATGTGTTTTCTTCATAGGGAAGAAGTGAGCCATCGTCATCAAATGATCGATAACTATAAAGATAGTGTCATATCCTCCTCTAGCAGTGGAAAATTTAGTGATAAAGTTCATTGAAATTGATTCCCACTTCCTAGAAGGAATGTCGAAAAGTTGCATTTGACCTGTTATTCTATGTTGTTCAATCTTCACTTGCTGGCAATGCAAACATTATCTAATAAAGCGTTGGACATCACTCTTCAAACCAGTCCAAAAGTAAGCTTTTCAGACCTTATTGTATGTTTTGCTATATCCAACGTGTCTAGAAAATGGTGCATCATGACAATCATGAAGAATTTCAGCCTTAAAAAATGATTCACTAGGCACACAAAGTCTCTCATTATAGTACAAGTTCCCCTTGAATGATATTTTCCCTCAACCCTCTTAGATAGAGTCTTGGTAATTCTCTCTAGGATGCTCACATAAAAAAGATCTCTCTCAATTTTAGCTTTAATGTTTTCGATTATGTCTGACTTAATCACAGTCAAGGAATTAATCAAGGGTCTCCTACTCAAAGCATCATCCACCTTCTTCTCCTTACCCTCAATGTTCGATCTCAAAATCATACTCGCATAGGAGATCCATCCACCTCCTTTGCCTATTGTTTTAACATTTGTTGAGTGAATAGATATTTTAAACTTTGATGATTAGTCCAAAGTTCAAACTTGACACCAAGTAGGAAATGTCACACCAATGCTTAAGGTCATGCACAGTTGCGGCTAACTCACGGTCATGGGTAGGATACTTCTCTTCATGGCTCCTAACTTCCCTTGACTCATATTCTACTACTCGTCCATCTAGAGAGAGAACACATACAATTTGTGTTCCACTAGCCTTGTGTAAGATCCCTGTTCCCACCGAGCAACGGATTCGGGGTACTGGCAACGGAAGTAGCGCTTCTCGCGCAGGACAGGGGTCCCACACTCGGGGCCTCGCCCACGGATATCCGGATAAGAGACTAATCCGTCGGTTGTTCCAAAACCGAACCCGAAAAAACTTTCTTAACCGGAAGCACGGGCGACTCCACCAGGATAACTTTTTACTCTAACGTAGTCAAGATCATTTCTGATCGAGATGATCCAATTACATCTATAAGATACTTAGTCAATTCAAGGAAGAGACTTGCACTTGGATCATTGGGATCAACGCTTTTTTCCCCATTCAAGAGGCACAGCCGTTGATTCCTATCCATAGAACAGTTACTGTCCGGGATTTTTTTTATTTTTTCTATCGTAAAAACAAAAGTTTGAGTCTCGATTTACGGATCCATCAGTCCAGCCTAACCCCAACCAATCCCATGGGTTAGCCAACCGCCCAACCACTGTAGTGATGGGATCCAATTAAAAATTTGGTTAGGTTTTGTCCCGGGTACCAAGGAAAAGAGTTCCAAGGCCCCCTAGCCGGATGTTCATGCAAAATAAAACTAGTCACACCACTCACACACCCAATATGAAATTGCCTTTTTCAACCAGATTCAACCAGTTTAAAACAATCCTTTAATAAAACCATAGTATCATTGATCACCATCTTCCAATTTATCCAATTGATTCTTAATTTCCCATCATTCCTTCATCAGAGTATCTATGGCATCATTGGCAACTAGAACGCTCAGGAGCCATTTCGATAGTTCCTAGCCCATAATACTTGGCAATATAATCACTTAACAAGATGGACTCTCGTTGAAGATCAGCAAGATCAACCAACAGATCCATATAAGGAGCCATGGACTCATCCATTGAAGACCAGCAAGGTCAATCAACCAGATCCATGCTCGATTTCAGAAAACAACTCCAACTCTATTCCAATATCTTCCTCGACGCACGCGTGGGTATCCTAGGCAACCCAGAGCCCGAGCACCGTATGGTCAGCACCCTCTAGGATCCTTCGCAGGTAACCTAGCGCTTCACGCATAGGCCGCTTCCTTGGCCCCTCATCCACCGTACCGGAAGCTCACCATTTTAATCGCACCGAGGCTGGTCAAGACCTCGGCCGACCTTGCTACGCGAGACGTCCTTCATTGACTCCCCGTCAGCAGTTGCAACTTTCTCATCACGACCTTAATCACAAGACGGTCAAAATGCTCCCCCCAGCATTCTTGACATAAAACAATCATTTACAAACAGCATTTACAAACAGCATTTACAAACAGTTTACAATACAATTTCTATTTTAACTTTCATTTTTCCACATTATCCCTCCTCAATCTACATTACTTATTCCATATTCCATTTATATGTATACTCATCCCATCACATCATTTCGATCTCATCACTTCAGATTCCCTCACATCACAATCGTATATTCACATCCATACATCCACAACTATATGCGTACATTCACATCTACATGCATACATCTACATCCCTATGCATACATCCACATCCACATTCACATTCACCTCCATACATCTACATCTACATGCATACATCCACTCCACATTCACATCCACATCTATACATCTACATCTACATGCATACATCCACCTCTACATCCACATCTACATCTATACACCTACATGTACATGCATACATCCACATCTCCATTCACATCTACATCTATACATCTACATCTACATGTATACATCCACATCTCCATTCCCATCTACATCTACATGTATACATCCACATCTCTATTCACATCTACATCTATACATCTACATCTACATATATACATCCACATCTCCATTCTCATCTACATCTATACATCTACATCTTCATGCATACATCCACATATCTATTCACATCTACATCTATACATCTACATCTACATGTATACATCCACATCTCCATTCTCACCTACACCTATACATCTACATCTACATGCATCCACCCACCTCCACATCCACATCTACATCTATACATCTACATCTACATGCATACATCCACCTCCACATTCACACTCACATCCATACCTCTACATCTACATGCAAACATCCATATCTCCATGCATAATAATATTCTTTTAATTAATCTAGGATGATAGTTCCTAGGATATGGTAGGAAGTCCTCTTTTTATGCTTTGAATGAATTTATTTTATGCGTAATTTCTATAAAAATTTTGCCATAGCTCCACTACTATGACTGATAAATCTCAATTTTTTTTCTAAGGGATAAAGCTTATCATTAAGGAAATAATTAGAATGGTCTCTAATTGGGTCATCAATCCAAAATGGATTGAATCATCAATGTGTATAAACTAAAAGCATAGCAAAAAGCCATTAATTTGGCCTCAAGCATAGCTTGATTAAGGAAAAGCTTTATGAAAAGCTTCATTTGGATTGAGAATGAGTCATGAGTATGACCATTTCTTGAGTGAGAGAGAGAAATTACATAAAAACCATTAGAATTTAAACATAAATGGAAATTAACTTCTATAGCATTTATTAAATTATGTAACTCTTCACTACTATTCACCAATTAACTTCAATAGCATTTAAAAAACCATACCAATTAAACTTCTCAAGCTTGAGAGGGGTTGAGAAGAGAGAATCATTGAGAAATTATAGAAAAGATCAAAATTCAATATACTTACCTTATGATTTGCTTGATTCTTTATTCACGGTAGAGGCCCCCAACCAATCAATTGGTTTAGTATGTTGATGGAGCCACCAATGGGGATTGAAGAAAGAGAGAAGTATCAAAAACTAGTGAATTATTAAAGAATTCACAGTTCTTGGCTTAGGTAGAGTAGAGTAACAAGGCATAAGACTCTATCTAATTTGGCTTAGGTGGAGTAGAGTAACAAAGCATAAGAGACTATATATTTTGGCTTAGGTGGAGTAGAGTAACAAAGCATAAGAGACTATCTTTTTTGTTCAACAAGGGGAGGCTTCTATTTATAGGAAAATTTGAGCTCCTAACCAAACAAACTGATTCTAGAATTTTCCAAGTCAGTTTGGTCACTTTTTGACCATTTTTAGGTCAATTAAGCTAACTTTTTGGAACTAGACTTGAATGAGGAGAGAGGAGAGATGAAATATCTTAATTTTTATGAGTTTAAAACTCATTCAAGCATGTGAAATATGCACCTCCTTTAAAGAATTCCCCTTCCTTACATATGTGTCAAAATTGTATTGCTCATAGTTTTTTTACTAATAAACCTTGTACATTTTCAACTCTTCATCTTATGTGAAATATGCACCTCCTTTAAAGAACTCCTCTTCCTTACATATGTGTCATAGTTTTTTTACTAATAAGCCTTGTACATTTTCAACTCTTCATCTTATGTGAAATATGCACCTCCTTTAAAGAACTCCCCTTCCTTACATATGTGTTTATTTACTAATAAACCTTGTACATTTTCAACTCTTCATCTTATGTGAAATATGCACCTCCTTTAAAGAACTCCCCTTCCTTACATATGTGTCATAATGGAATCATTTTAATATTGCTCATAGTTTTTTACTAATAAACCTTGTACATTTTCAACTCTTCATCTTATGTGAGCATTTAAGGGACTCCCCTTCCTTACATATGTGTCATAATAAAATCATTATTCCCAAAATATCTCATATTTTTAATATTGCTCATAGTTTTTTATTAATAAACCTTGTACATTTTCAACTCTTCACCTCATGTGAGCATTTACTCATTTTTGGGTATTTTCTTTTTACAATTTGGATTTATCTCCTCCCTACACATGGATTGATGCTATTGGCCCATAGAAACCTTAATTGGACCATAGTCTAAAGATTTCTGAAAATCTAGACCCTTAGGCTAAGGTTCTTTATACCTATTTCCAATTAATTCCAATTGCACATTGGAAAATTCTTTTTAAATTTCTGCTTCAGGGAAACTCATCTGAATTATAAGAGATATTTTTCTATCCAAAAATATTCAAAATCTGAATATTCTCTCTCTAGAATATTTTCTCTCTCTAGGTTAAAACAGTCACAAACAAGATCTCTTATATTTTAGAAAAGGAATTGATTACAGGAGAATATACTAGACATCAAAAAGGGGTTGGGGGAGGAATCTTACACCTTGCAAGTTACTATAAAAGGTTTCCCCATTTCAGGTATTTTTAAAATATAGTTCATAGAAACCTTAGCTTTCAAAGTGTCAAAAGCTACTTGACACCTTTCATCCCACTTGAACTTTTTTTCTTTTTTTGTGACATCATCGATCAATCAAAAAGCTATCTTAGAAAAGTCTCTAATGTGTTTTCTCTCGAATTGTGCCAAGCCTATGAAGCTCCTCACATCTGTCTCACACACGTGGGTGTAGGCCATTCCATAATCATTTTAATCTTCTCGAGATCTATGAAATGACACGGCCTAAATAGCTCATGCGGGTCACTATATGTAAATCCTCTATATCACGTGCGTTCAAGGCCTATTTAAAAAGTCCCTTATCTGTGAATTTTTTAGTGAATATAATGTATCCTTTCCTATTCAAATCTGTAAATGTTTTTTAAAATACAATAAATAAATCCCCTTTATAAATATATTTCTGTAAGTTTTAAATATTTAAAATGTCCTTCTGTTGAACCCACGTGATACTTACATATTTATACGAGTGACCCCCCCCCGAGCTAAATAGACAATCATGTCCTTAGCAAAGAAACACTTGCTCATCTTTGCATACAACTTGTGACCCCGCAACTTTTGAAGTCTTTTCCTAAGATGAATTTCATGATCTTTTCCATTCTTTAAATACACAAAAATATCATTTAAGAATACAAGAATGAAACCTTCAAATATTCAGGAAACACATTATTCATCAAACACATGAGAGTAGCAGGTGCATTAGTCAATCCGAAAGGAAGAACATTGAACTCATAATGCTTTGCCCATACCAAGTCCTAAATGTAGTCTTAGGAATGTCTGCTTCTGTGATGCGAATTTGGTGGTAAAGACAGAGGACCCACTCAGTTGACTCAACAACTCATCTATGTTAGGTAAAGGGTACTTATTTTCCTTTGAAACAAAACCGGACTACCCCAAGGAGAAACACTAGGTCTAATGAAACCCTTTTGCATCAAGACATCCAATTGAAGCTTTAGCTCTCTCAACTCATCCCCACATTAAACATATAGGGTGCCCTGGAGTAAGGTTGGGTTCCTCATTCTACTTCTATAGCATGATCTAAGTCTCTAGGAGGAGGCATCCTAGGTAGGTCATCTAGAAAAACATCATGATATCCATCGAGGAGGTTTTTCACATACTAGAGATGGTCTTCCTTCTCTATCTCTTCCTTATGGTCATCGATAAAGATTAAGACTGTCTCACACCCTTGCCTAATCCCTCTCAAAAGTTTCATGGTCGAAATTAGAAAGACCTCACTATTCCTCTCCTCCCCCTAAATAACTTGGGTTTCTCCCTCCTCACTACTAGCAAAACTTACAATCCTATCCGCATATTTAATGAGGGCTTTGTTGAAGACTAACCAATTCATCCCAATCAGTTTATTGCACTTACCCATCTCGATGGCATGAAGTCTCCCTTACACTTCCTTCCCACTAAGGTGAAAAAGAAGTTTTCTAAGAACCCTTGGGTGTAGTGAGATTTCCCATTGGCAAGTGGGACATGCCTCTTTACTTGATTTCCCAATCTTAAGTGTTGTGATTTCACAAGTTTTGGAGAAACAAATCAACGAGTGCTACTCGAGTCAACTAAAAATTGAACATCCCGATTTCTAGTCTTTCCTTTTTTTCTTATCTCAGTGAAGCATGTGCATGAGATGGAAAAGAAACCATACATTTCATTATAGGTTTAGGCAACTCACCTTATTCTCCAGCTTCCTTGATTGTGGGATCCGTATCTGTTAACTTCGCTTGCATCTTCGATCCAGTCCAAAAATTAAATTTAGCTTTGTTTTGGCACTCAAATGTGTGATGTCCCTGCTCCCCACATCTAAAGCACAACCCGAGCCTCCTTGGTCGCTCAATGAACTGGGGATCATTCTGCCATGTTGTTGGTTTCTGGTTCTTTGGATTCCCAACGTTCTGATTATTGGACTGATTCTTATTTCCAAAATTTTAGAAATTTGGATTCTACCTACCCCGCTGAATATAGGGCGCAAATCCTTGGTTTTTTCCACTATCGTAATTTCAATCTTTTTGTTGCATATATACATCCTCCTTGAAACTTGTAATCAGTAGAAATTTCAAACCTACATGGAATACCTAAGTTTTGAGATCCTTGAGGACGATGGCATGTTGGAATTAACCTTGATTTTGTAGCCTTTCATTATTGTATGCTTCCATCCTTTCAAAATTTTCAGCTTTGGATATATTATCTAATTAATCCCGCAATCCTGTTCCCTTCATCATGTAGAGGAGGTCCTCCTTCAAGCCATGTACAAATTTGTGAGTGAGAGCCTCACTTGGGACTTCAGGTGCATACTTGTGTAAACAAAACAACTTCTCCTTATACTCATCAACAAAAAGAACATGTTTTTGCTCTTGGACGTGCTTGAAATTGTAAATTCCATCTTCTTTTCCATATAGTAATGAGGAGAACAATACCTCTTTTCTATAGTAGTTCGAAATTCAGCCCAAGTAATTAGTTCATTTGGTTTCTCTCAAATTTGTACATGGAACTTCCACCATAATTTTGCAACACCATGCAATTGCACTAAGGCAACTTTAGTCTTTCCATCCTCATCAAATTATCAAAGGGCAAAGAAATCCGCCAATTATTCAAGCCAAGCCTCAAGATCTTCTCTTGTCTTCTTTTCACCCATCAAATTCTGAGAGTTTTGCTTTCCTTGAAAACTTGCTTTAGGGAAGATTTGGCCACATCTTCTTGTGCTTTAGCTCTTTTGTGGTTTTCTGGTTCACGATTAACATTGGGTGGAATCTCTACATATCCCTAAACAAAACATTCTACACACTTTCTACAATAGAAATTTATGAAAAATATTTATACGAAATTATGAAGCGTCACAATCACCCCTTCTTTGAGAACTCTATCCTCAGAGTTTAAATGAAGGAAACTCTACATACAATGCATCTAAGTATACCCATGAAGCATCTTCTATGGGATATACGTCCCACTTAACCAAAACTTTGACTGTAGTAGAATTGAGGTTCAACCCTCAAACTCCCATCTTCCTAAATCCTAAATTTGTTCTACAAAACATGAGAAGGATTAGCAACAAAACTTTTCAATAAACTCACATGGAAAAGAGGATGTACTTTTATATTTCTTGGCAATTCTAGTTCATAAGACAATGTTCCCACCCTCTTTAAGATTTTAAAAGGACTAGTGAAATGGGGTGAGAGTCTCCTATCCTTTCCAAGAATCAAGTTACTCTTCTTAGGAAATGACTTTTAAAAAAACCATATCACCAAATTTGAACTCACTAAGTGCATGATTCTTGTCATAATAGAGTTTATGTCATGTTGAGCCTTCTTGATACACTCACTAATAGTCTTGACTTTCTCATCCATCCTCACAAGCATTTGTTTAGAAACCTCAACTCAGTTCTCTAGGTGGAAGGGAGATTTCTATGCCATCGAGATGGGTAAGTGTGATGAAATAATTGGGATGGATTGGTTAGTCTCCAACAAAGCCCTCATCAATTGTGCAGATAGGATTGTGAGTTTTGCTAGTGAGGAGGGAGAAATCCAAGTTATTCAAGGGAAAGAGAGGAATAGTGAGGCCTTTATAATTTTGACCATGAAACTTTTGAGAGGGATTAGTCAAGCGTGTGAGATATTCTTAATCTTTTCCAATGAGCTTAAGCAAGAGAAAGAATGAGAAGACCATCCTGAGTATGTGAAGAAACTTGTCGATGAATATCGTGATGTTTTTCGAGATGACCTACCTGGGATGCCTCCTCCTAGAGACTTAGATCATGCCATAGAAGTAGCACCAGGAACCCAACCTTACTCTAGGGCACCCTATAGGTTTAATGTGGATGATTTGAGAGAGGTGAAACTTTTGTTGGATTATTTGACACAAAAGGGTTTCACTACACCAAGTGTTTCTCCTTGGGGTGGTCCAGTTTTGTTTCAAAGGAAAAAGGATGGGACATACAGGCTTTGCATTGACTAAAGGGAGTTGAATAGGCAAAACAATAAGAATAAGTACCCTTTACCTCACATAAATGAGTTGTTGAGAGACAATTGATGGGTCTCTTATCATAGTACAAGTTCCTCTTGACCAAATGATATATTCCCTCAACCCTCTCAGATGGAGTCTTGGCAATTCTCTCTAGGATGCTCACATAAAAGGGATCTTTCTCCAATTCAGCTCTAATGTTTTCGCTTATGTCTGACCAAACAAAAGTCAAGGAATTAATCAAGGGTCTCCTACTCAAAGCATCATCCACCTTGTTCTCCTTACCCTCAATGTATTTGATCTCAAAATCATACTCACATAGGAGGTTTATCCACATCCTTTGCCTATTGTTTAACAATGGTTGAGTGAATAGATATTTTAAGCTTCGACGTCAGTTCAAAGTTCTAACTTGACACCAAGTAGGAAATGTCTCCAATGCTTAAGGGCATGCACAATTGCAGCTGACTCGCGGTCATGGTTAGGATACTTTTCTTCATGGATCCTAAGTTTCCTTGACTCATATTCTACTACTCATCCATCTTGCAAGAGAACACACCCAATTTGTGTTCTAGTAGCATCGCAAGTTACTACAAGAGGTTTCCCCATTTCTGGGATTTTCAAAATATAGTTCTTAGCAACCTTAGCTTTTAAAGTGTCAAAAGCTACTTGACACTTTTCATCCCCTTGAATGTTTTTTCTTGTTTGGTGAGATCTTAGCAACCTTAGCTTTTCAAAATATAGTTCTTAGCAACCTTAGCTTTTAAAGTGTCAAAAGCTACTTGACACTTTTCATCCCCTTGAATGTTTTTTCTTGTTTGGTGAGATCGGTCAATGGAGAAGCTATCTTAGAAAAGTCTCTAATGTGTTTTCTCTCGAATTGTGCCAATCCTATGAAGCCCCTCACATTTGTTACACACCTTGGTGGAGGCCACTCCATAATCACTTTAATCTTCTCGGGATCTATGTGGATACCCTCCTTAGAAATGACATGGCCTAAATACAAAATCTTGTCCTTAGCAAAGAAATAATTGCTCATCTTTGCATATAACTTTTAATCCCGTAACTTTTGAAGTCTTTTCCTAAGATGAATTTCATGATCTTTTTCATTCTTTAAATACACAAAAATATCATCTAAGATTACAAGAATGAACTCATCCAAATATTCACAAAACACATTATTCATCAAACACATGAGAGTAGCAGGTGCATTAGTCAATCCGAAAGGAAGAACAGTGAACTTATAATGCTCATACCGAGTCTTAAATGGAGTTTTAGGAATGTCTTCTTCTTTGATGCAAATATGGTGGTCTCCAAAGAGTAATTCAATCTCGGTAATGACATAGGGCCCACTCACTTAACTCAACAACTTATCTATGTGAGTTTTAGGAATGTCTTCTTCTTTGATGCGAATATGGTGGTCTCCAGAGAGTAATTCAATCTCGGTAATGACATAGGGCCCACTCACTAAACTCAACAACTTATCTATGTGAGTTAAAGGATACTTATTCTTAATGGTCTGCCTGTTCAACTTTCTATAGTCAATGCAAAATCTATAAGTTCCATCCTTTTTCCTTTGAAATAAAACTGGACTACCCCAAGGAGAAATGCTAGGTCTAATGAAACCCTTTTGTGTCAAGTCATCCAATTATTTATCTTCGTAATCTCTTGAACAATTTGCAATACAAAATCGGTACTCCTATGACTTTGCATATTGAATCCTTCAAAGACATCGTCAATCAACTTGCTGTTGTCGATGCTCCTATTACACAAAATCATTTGGTTACACATCTTCTTCATACGGGCAAGGATCATTAATATGATAATATTGTCACTATTCTGTCTAACAAGGATGGCATTGATTTTGACACTACTTGTATTTCTCTCGTTGAATATTCTCAACGACATGAATGCCATATAGAGAATTCTGACACTGTTTTAAATACACAAGAAGCTACTGATTCCAAAATAGCTTGTATTGCTCATAAGTGTTCCTTTTCGTGTTTTACTCATGGTGGTCACTCTTATCAAGGTAAAAATTCTTCTCGACTTTCCTATCCTGATAAACATTGTTCCTATTGTGATAAGAATGGTCATACTATCTCTGATTGGTGGGCACATCAATATGATGAGGAACATGGCATTACCACCAAGCAACCTCATTTGAATTCCTCCAAAAATCATACTCCTTGTGATTATTGTGGTCATACAGATCATCCATCTCATCGTTTTTTCAAAAGGCAATATGATCAAGATCAGAATCGCACATATGCTGCTTAACATACAAGTAGTGATGAACATAATCATTAGGAGGTAAATTGTGTTCATCATGATATTTCTCCTGGAATAGTACTTCTTGTTTGGGATGGTTCTCTTTTTATTGTTGATTCTGGTGCTATTGGTAATATGACTTACCAATCCCAATGGCTTCATAATTATCATGCTCTTCCAATTAATAAATTGGTATATCTTGCTGATGACACTACTTGTCAAGTCATGGGTGTTGGTGATCTATATCGTGGCACCCTTTCCTCTATCAGAATATTGCAACGAGGAGTATTGCATGTTCCAGATCTTCAAAGGAATCTTCTTTCTATTGCTCGGCTTGTTGATATTAGTCTTTTTGTTGGTTTAGATCTCATACAAAGTGTCGAATTGAGAAGAATGGGCATAATATCATAGTAGCTCCTTGACGTGGTAATCTGTTTGAGCTATCTTTGAATGATGATGTTGCAAATGTTGTTACTGCTCCTAGGAGATCTTGATTGCAAGTTATGGAATCATTAATTTGTCCATTTGGATTTTGCAAAGCTTCTTGATATTCATCATTGTGATCTTGTCAGAGGTATGGATTTTAAAGCCCGAGTGAGAGGATCTGCCATGCGCAAGAAGTGCTACTTCCGTTGCTAGCACTCTTGAAATTTGTTGCGCAGAGGGGGAAGGGATCTATCAGCTTGTATCAAAGCAAATTGGCTAAAGTGGAACAACCGAAAAGCCAGAAATGTCAAAAATTTATGAAGTACCAGTAAATCCCGGATATCCCTTGTTCTATGGAATAGAATTAATGGCTGTGCCTCTTGATGATGAGGAAAAAAGCGTTGGACTCTATGATGCAAGTGCAAGTATTTTCCTTGATCTGACCATGTGACTTACGGGTTCGGTTGGATCAGTTTGGTTAGTTAAGGCTCTTGACTATGTTAGAATAAAAATATCCTAGGGGAATCGCCTATGTGTGCTGGTGGGCAAGGAAAGTTTTTCGGTTTTGGATGAACCGAGGGATTAGTCTCTTGTTCTAAAGTTGCGATAGTTTAAGTAAATCTCGGATAACACTTGTTCTATGGAAAAGAATCAACGCATGCGTCTCTTGATGAGGAAAAAAGCATTGGACTCTATGATCCAAGTGCAAGTATTTTCCTTGATCTGACCATGTGACTTACAGGTTTTGTCGAATCAGTTTGGTTAGTTAAGACTCTTGACTATATTAGAATAAAAATATCCTAGGGGAATCCCCTATGTCTGCTAGGCGAGGGAAGTTTTTTCGGGTTTGGTTTTGGATGAACCGAGGGATTAGTCTCTTGTCCGTGGTGGCAGGCTTGTCTTGGGTCTTCTGAAGAAGGATCGTTTGATACATGGCTTTGGCTTTAGCTTATCAATTTTTTTGCATCTTCAAGGTCTTTCTTTCTGTTTTCAGAGTACACGACAGATTTATCATCTGCATCCCCAACTAAGGAATACAATGAGTCATCTTGTGAGACTGGGCTATGAGTAAGAAATAATGTCACAACTTTCATATGTAGGATGTCTTTATATACTGCTGAAAACCATGTTCTACAATCCTGTGTGCCATAAAACCATTTTCCCAGCCTACAATGTAAAGCCTAGAACGAATTGACCATTCATGTGTTATAAGAATTCGCATCCATGGGATAGCTTTCTACAATCCAAGAAAATAGTTTAAAATACACATTACACTTTTAATTGGTAAATCATAAAAGATTTTACAAAATGATTTGAAAAGGAAGCTTGGAAGGTATTCTTCTAGAGAAGTTCATTAACTCATTGATATACCTTCAGCCTCCCAGTCGGTATCTACCAAGGCCATCGGCTCCATTCGCTTATGAATCTTCCTATTATTCACCTTGAATTGTGCCTTGCTAATATCCTCACCTCCTACGATTTGAAGGTGCTCCCTAACATTTAGGAGGCTCCAATGTCTACTTGCACTTACAACTTCCACCACACCACTTGGAAACTGAACACATATGTCAACGCGTAAAACAACTTGTTTATCTACCTCTACATTGGAACCCATTTACTGTCCTTTTTCATCCACCACTCATAATAAAGGCATATGTATAACGTGGAATGAGCTTTGAGATACCGAAATGAACCACTAGAGTCTACTATATTACACTTAAATGTGTCATTTTTATGCACCCCCTCCTCTACAATACTCTAGTGCTCTTCAAGCAAGGCAACCATGTCATCATTTAGTACTTTCTTGCACACAAACATGGTAGATGTTTGTGAGAAGATAAATTGATCGAACATCTTAGCAAAAAGATGTATTGGTCATACCCAACTAAGACCCACAAATCGAGAGGGCTTTGCAAACTTTAAAGACCCTTGTATATCACAAAGCATCTTTGATTTCATGACCATTACAGTCCAAGCATCTAGAATTGGCCATTCAATAGAAGAGAGGGGGAAGATGTTATTATCTGTAACTTACCAAAACCACCATCGTGCCATGGAACCACATAGGAGTGCCAGTAAAAGAAAACTTTTTCTTTGAGAAGTTCTGCACTGTTTCTATATAAGAAAACATTACTTCACCAATATCTCTATATAATGCTTGAAATGTTCCAGTAAGACTGCGTAATGGTTGCTCCTCTACCAAGTTTGAGGGGAAAATGTCTACAAATAGGAAATAAGATGACTTAGAAAGAAAGAAACTTCTAGCAATCATGAAATCATATGCTCCTTTCAAACTCATGATACTTATAGCTGCATGGTGGCTTAGTTTGTTGGCAAAGATAGATATCTCATGTTGTGTAAACGTGTTGTAACATGGCCACTAGTTCTCCGTTGCTTGCCTTTTTGAAACGGTGTAAACGACCTTGTGTAAGTAGTAACAAAAATAGCAATGCTTTTGGTTAGGGAGATGTCGGGCCCATTTCGCTGCTAAAAGCGCTATTATTTTTGGTACACTGTTGGCTATATATAGAATGTTGTTGAAATGTAGAGAGAAAGAGACGAGACAAGAGACACATCATGTACGCTCCCAAAGACTGATTCATATTGCTCACAAAGACACTTGATGAAGACGAAACCTGTGTGCTCACACAAAGAACCTGTTTTGCTGTTTTACAGATGCAGTTTGCCTGAACTATCATAACTTTTGACTCACAACTCCGTTTGACAAACTTTTTTGATAGGATTCACCAGCACAATACAATCTACGCACCTGCACTGGTTTTGGTTTTAAGGACACGATTAAGAAACAACTCTAATTACAACAAGTTAAGCTATAAAATCATGTAGACAACACATAATCAAAGAACAATCTTGTAAGACATGAAATTATAATCATGAATTTAACAAGAAGACATAGATGCTTCCCTCATAGATGCTCTGATGCCATGTTGAAATGTAGAGAGAAAGAGACGAGACAAGAGACACATCATGTACGCTCCCAAAGACTGATTCATATTGAGGACAAGATACATATATATAGGTGAGACCAAGTTAGGTAAAGTGAGCCATATATAGAGTGAGCCATATATAGAGCCCTAGGATCTCCTCTATATATACTCATCTATTGTGTGTATTCCACACACTTTGGGGATTCAATATTGTGTCTCGTGTGCTTCTCTCTCATCTCTCTCATGCTATCGCCTCCATCTCCAACATGGTATCAGATCTATGGTTCTACGTGAACCTAGAGATCTCCACAGGTCAAAGTTTATCCGTCTCCATACGAAGGAACTCTGTGTTTTTGGTTTGAAGAAATAAAAAGCAAGGTGAGGATAGAGAGTAGCCTGCGCAACAGCAACAATAGCCTAAACAAAAATCTTGAGCACGTAGCTTCGTCCGCGTACGTCGAAGCTAGGGTTTCGTCTACAGGCTGATCTCCCAGAACTGTTTGGCTATGGCGGACTACTGGCGCTACTCTAACATGATGGCTCCTGGACAAATCCATGCGAAACGCCCGAGAAGCGGATTACAATGAGCTCCCTTTACCTGGAGCAGCCAGTTATGGTCGTGGAGAGGTTCGTTATGATGAACGAGATGGGCGCATGCCATGGAGAGATCCGGAACCCCTCGATTTCGGTACCGACTACAAAGTGGCATATGCTTCAGGTGGTATGACTGGTGCAGATGTATTGGGTCTCTCTGGCGGCCCTCTCATGGGCATGAGTGTACTGGGGGGTGCAGGGGTTGGTAACATGGGTGTGTCTGGTCTGGAGGATCCTAGCATGATGGGATAGGGTGGCAGGTTGCTGGGTCTGGATACCAACATGATGAAGGGTGTCAATGTTGGTGTAAATGGAGGGAGATCTGATTACCTTCCAAGGCAAGATAGTCAAGGAGCACGATTAAGGGGCCCTGGTCTTCTGCCACCCCAGATGCAACACCTTCCTTATTTATTGAAGGGCTTCCATCTGACTGCTCTCGCAGGGAAGCAGCTCATGTTTTTCGCCCTTTCCTTGGGTTTAAGGAAGTTCGCCTTGTGCACAAAGAGTCAAGGCGGCTGGGAGGAGATACGTTTGTCTTGTGCTTTGTAGAATTTACAGATTCGAGATGTGCTGCTATTGCATTGGAGGCTTTGCAAGGTATGCATCAGAATCCCTCTTGGAAATTGATGAGCTGGGTGATGATTACACAAATGAATGATGTTAGAAGCCTAAAGTGTAGCCCTGTGAGGCTCACAATGCAGGCTGTTAAGGGTAAACATGCTTGGAGCTAGGGTGAGAATAAACATTGAACTCTGTCTTCAGGCTTTGATCCTAAGAGTTTACTTGACATCAGAATGGTCTATGAGTGGCAAGCTAGTAGGGTATGAAACACATGAATAGCGTGTTCTGAACGAGTTCGGAATGTTTTGATGCTTTCCAAGGATGCTTCTATTGGTGTATAGAATGGTCGATGAGCGGCAAGATAAGTGCAGGTGTTGTATATGTTTTGATGCTTTCCAAGGATGCTTCTATTGGTGTACAGAATGGTCGATGAGCGGCAAGATAAGTGCAGGTGTTGTAAGAGCCTCTTTGATAGGTATGATTCTCATATTAAATCCTCAAGAAAAGGTATGTCAATTGTTTCTTCTCGCGGCAAGATAAGTGCAGGTGTTGTAAGAGCCTCTTTGATAGGTATGATTCTCATATTAAATCCTCAAGAAAAGGTATGTCAATTGTTTCTTCTCGTGCGTGGAGGATACTCAAATCTCACTTTTCAGATGAGGAGTTGATAGGTATGATTCTCATATTAAATCCTCAAGAAAAGGTATGTCAATTGTTTCTTCTCGTGCGTGGAGGATACTCAAATCTCACTTTTCAGATGAGGAGCTGATAGGTATGATTCTCATATTAAATCCTCAAGAAAAGGTATGTCAATTGTTTATGTTTCTACTTTTCAGATGAGGAGCTGATAGGTATGATTCTCATATTAAATCCTCAAGAAAAGGTATGTCAATTGTTTCTCCCATATTGATTGTGATGCTTTTAAATGCATCTTGTTTCTTTCATATTGATGGAATGTGCATCCATTGACTTGGTTACATGTTTCTAATGTTGGTTGACTATGTTTCCATGGATCGTTGTTCCATGTTTTGTTGTTGTTGGTCATTCCAAGCTACATGTTTCGTTGATGTTGGTTCACTTGGCTAATCTATATTGGTTGATTGTGTTTCCATGGATTTTATCCATGATGCCATGGTGTTGTTCCGTGGTGATGGTTACACATTTTATCGATATTAGTTGACTATGTTCCCATGGAAAAGATATTTGTTGACTATGTTCCCATGGAAAAGATCCATGATGCCGTGGTGTTGTTCTGTGATGATGATTACATGTTTCGTCGATGATGGTTGACTACGTTTCCATGGATTGTATCCATGATGCCGTGGTGTTGTTCCATGATGATGGTTACATGTTTCGTCAATGATGGTTGACTACGTTTCCATGGATTGTATCCATGATGCCGTGGTGTTGTTCTGTGATGATGGTTACATGTTTCGTCGATGATGGTTGACTATGTTTCCATGGATCGTTGTTCCATGGTGATGGTTACATGTTTCGTTGATGTTGGTCATTCCAAGCTACATGTTTCGTTGATGTTGGTTCACTTGGCTGATCTATATTGGTTGATTGTGTTTCGTTGATGTTGGTTCACTTGGCTAATCTATATTCGTTGATGTTGGTCATTCCAAGCTACATGTTTCATTGATATTGGTTCACTTGGCTAATCTATATTGGTTGATTGTTGTTCCATAGTGATGGTTACATGTTTCATCGATGATGGTTGACTATGATTCCATGGATCGTTGTTCCATGGTGATGGTTACATGTTTCGTTGATGTTGATCATTCCAAGCTACATGTTTTGTTGATGTTGGTTCACTTGGCTAATCTATATTGGTTGATTGTGTTTCCAAGGATTTTATCCATGATGCCATGGTGTTGTTCCATGATGATGGTTACATGTTTCGTCGATGATGGTTGACTACGTTTCCATGGATCGTTGTTCCATGGTGACGTGGTCATTGGATGCACCGTGCCTTGGCTTTGGCTCATGAGATTGACTAGGTTTATTTAAGTCTATCAATGTCTTTTGTGGTCGACAATGCAACCATGCAGGTCTAAATGGCTATAATGGTGGTCAAGTCTTGGAATTCAATCTATGGCAAATAACAAGAAATTCCGTCGAGCATATTTCCCGAGAGGTTTGATTTCTCGTCCCATCATCTTATGAGGTTTACTATCCTGATTGTGAATGTCACTCGTTTGATTTCTCGGCCTATCATGTTATCCTGGCTACATGCTGCCTGCGGATGTCAAAGGTTTGATTTCTCATTCCGTCATCTTATGACGTTTATGTTCACATCATGTTATCCTGGCTACATGCTGCCTGCGGATGTCAAAGGTTTGATTTCTCATTCCGTCATCTTATGAGGTTTATGTTCACATCATGTTATCCTGGCTACATGCTGCCTGCGGATGTCAAAGGTTTGATTTCTCGTTCCGTCATCTTATGAGGTTTACTATCCTGATTGTGAATGTCACTCGTTTGATTTCTCGGCCTATCATCTTATGAGGTTTACTTTCAAGTACGTCATGTCAGAGGTTCTCTTTTTCATCATGTTTGGTCATCCTACCTATGGTGGACGTCAAAGGTTTGATTTCTCGTCCTGTCATCTTATGAGGTTTACTTTCAAGTCATGTCATCCTGGAGGTTTGATCCAAGTTATAGTTGTCTCATTTTCTTGACTCATAATATTAGAGGTTTGATCTTATGTCATAGATTTTTCCCATGGCAAAGATATGATTCTAGCTTTCCATGATATCCTTACTAACTAGAATGAGTGTCATTTTCTATTTTATTGTTTATTGACAGGTCAATCTTCCAAGTCAACTTCTCCAAGTAACCAGATTCTCTTACCAAATCTAGTTCATTTGCCATTGATCGGATGATCTTCCACAAGTTGACATTGCCATGCATGTCCTTGTGGCGGATGGACTATATTCCTAAGCAACCATATAATAGATACCTTTGTGTCTATTTCTTTGTGTACATCTTTTCGTGTACATCTCATATTTCTATAACAAAATTATGGTTTTCCATTTGTTATGGAGACTTCTTCCATATTACAGGGTTTATGGATCAGGATTGTATTTGGATATTGTTGAGCTTCAATATAGAGAAGAGACTACAAAAATATTATTTGGCATCGTCACGAAGGTAGACCCAACCTACATGAATGGATCAAGACAACATCAAGATGGATGAGGATGACTCCTTCAAAGCCTTTATGGCTATTGTACACATATAAGAGTGATGAAGTATATATGGGAGTGATGTAGCTCCTTCATGGCTATTCTATATATGGGAGTGATGTAGCTCCTTCATGGATATTGTGTATATGGGAGTGATGTAGCTCCTTCATGGATATTGTGTATATGGGAGTGATGTAGCTCCTTCGCAGCCTTCATGGCTATTGTATAGATGGGAGTGATGTAGCTCCTTTGAATAATACTTTGTAACTATAAAATAATTTAATATAGCGGTAGGTGTATATAGAGCTGTGGGTTTTTCCCTTGAGCCCCCAAGGGTTTTTTCATCCACAGTTAGAGACCCTTCTTTGAGCGGGGGTGTTGGCTATATATAGAATGTCTCTATATATAGCCCTAGGATCTCCTCTATATATACTCATCTATTGTGTGTATTCCACACAATTTGGGGATTCAATATTGTGTCTCGTGTGCTTCTCTCTCATCTCTCTCATGCTATCGCCTCCATCTCCAACATACACAACGGGGTCACTCTGGTGAGCAACAAAAATAGCAGTAAAATTATGGTATTTCGATGGTTAGTAGCAAAATTTTGTTGGCTGAGCAACCAAAATTAGCTACTATTTCCACTGCAAAGCAGGCAAAATTATTGCGTAATAAAAAAAGTTGAGGCAGACTAGAGAGATCATTTTTAAAAATTAAAATAGAGTCACATTTTGTGATACAAACATAAACATGAAAAATACATAGATTTAGAAGAATTTAAGTAAGCCAAAAATGTATTATATTTCGCGAATGTTTGAGACTTTGGCTATATATATATATATATATATATATATATATATATATATAATATATCAAAAAAGAGGTGGCTAATCAGAATCCTCATCAGATTCCAAGTTCTCATGATCATCGTCTTCATTCTCCTCTTGACTTCCTTCTACCGCTTTATGCTCTGGACACTACAACACAACCTACCTGTAGTGATGTTTGTTTGCATCGCTTCTAGGCATCACTTTAGTGACCCCAATAGAAACACGTCGGGTGTCGCATAGGCATCACTTAGGAAATGCATTTTGCATCGCATAAGCGAAGCTTAATAGCATATGACACTCATCAGAAGCAAATATCCAGAGCGTCACGTATGCGATGACGAGCATCGCATAAGTGATGATCAATAGACATTTTAAAAATTCAAAATTCCATTTCTCAGTTCTTTCTCTATCGTCGCTCTAGCATGTATTTGCTTTGGAACGATAGTTCTCTCTTTCTGTGTCTCTCATTACAATACTTCTCTCTCTCACACACATACATATAATATCAAAGTACTCATTCTCTCTCTTGAATCGAATTGGATTGAGCTCACAAATTAAATTAGAACTCTGTCTCTTGACTCAAATTAGATTGAGCACACACAAAAGAATTCTCTGTCTCTTGACTCAAATTAGATTCAGCACACACAAAAGAACTCTCTGTCTCTTGACTCAAATTAGATTGAGCACACACAAAAGAACTCTCTCTCTCTCTCTTAGGTCAAACACACAAGTGAGCAAAGATCAATTCAACATGGTGGCTTATAACATTGATATAAGCAATGTACATTTGTCCACAAAGTTGAACAAAAATAAAAGCTCATGTAAATATATGTAAGCGTACAAGAGTACAAAGTATATAAAGTGATCAAAAGTCTGAAAATGGCAAAATATGATGAGTACAAATGCTAGAATGTGAGGCCGGCATAGTCTACCTAATCCTATGCTCATGCCTATGGGTAAAAGTACATATAACTATGTACAATGTCGCCTCCAAATACAAAATGGGGCTCAAAACAAGCTAGGGATATAGAGCAAGGAGAACGAAGATCCTCTAGTCTCCATGGTCTGTACCCTCATCGTCCTCATGATAATTGTCCCCTGATGAAGGTTGTTGCATCGACATAGATTTGCACCCAATGGCACTCTATCATTCTACCTCCGTCATGTCCCCAATCATTGTGCAACTCCTACGGTTTAGAAAATGTAATTAGTGATATTTGACTACTTTAATTAGAAGTCGAGTGACATTTAATCTAGATTACTTACAAAAGTAGATGGTGGAGGTAGTTGGGTCTTTTCAGAAACCTATAACCCTGATAGCTGGCCATCTCTATCCCGCGAGGAGTGGGCTTGCAACCATACTCCTTCACTTGTTATTTAAAAACCAAATGAGTTATCAGTTGATATTAAGAACATAAGATACACACCTACATGCACGTCTAAGAAAAAATGTGAACATACAAAAGTGGCAACTAAGCCCTTCTTGCCCATCCTGCCATCCAAGATGTGATGTATGCCTAGCTTATAGCCTCGTGTTGCATCCTATAAACATATGTTTAGAATCAAAAAGCATGTGTCTATATACCTAATATTTAAGGCATACATTAGTACATAGCCAGAGAGTAAATATTACATATCTCACATACTGATCCCAATTTGTCTTGAGTCGCATCTCCCACCGAAAGGCCCTCCACGACTCAGGATGCATACTAGCAGTGCGGGTATTATCAGCCACCACTGCATAATACCTCCTACACATTTTGAAGTCACATCCAAGAAGTTAGATTAAAAAATAAATACATGTATCAACAACTGTGAGCTGTGAAACACTCGCCCACCATCAAGCTATCAAACGAGTTTCATATCCTAGACATAGGTTGCAACAAAACAATGAGTCTAAATATAGATGACAAGTACAGATAATACTTACTAGGTTCTTATGATGAAACAAATTTGAACATGCTATGAATACTTCTACTGTAAACTCATACATAACTAACTTTATTGAATAGTTGTTGTTTTGTTCCAATGGCAAACAAGTTTGGACTCATCCTGTGGTACACTGCCACCTCTAGCACGCCTGTGAGCTCCTATGATTCCTCGTCTCCATCAACATCTTCTGCGATGTCCTCTAGATCCGTGCATCATGAAGTTGATAAGGCATAGACATACTACAAGTAGAGAGTTCCATGTGTGTGTGAATTGTCGAGGCACTCATCGATGGACACGATGGTAATGCCGTATCCCACGAGATAGAGTTTGGAAGATGTCATGATGCACTGGTACCAGAGAGAGCATTTTTAGTGCACATGTCTTTTGTAATGGGCTTCGATCTATGACATTCTACTAGTATATTTATATTTTTCACTTATTATATCTTGTGGTGCCAAAGTTCTTATTACTTTGAGTATATTTAAAATAGCCTGTCTACATGATGTTAGAATTATTTTGATGAGACTTTTCAAATGTGTTTACTCATGCTTTGTTGTAACTTGTATTATTATGT
The DNA here is from genome assembly GCF_041138505.1 of Cibotium barometz. NCBI lineage: Eukaryota > Viridiplantae > Streptophyta > Polypodiopsida > Cyatheales > Cibotiaceae > Cibotium > Cibotium barometz. Next base: position 38,185,132 of record NC_141057.1, on the reverse strand, counting down.
CTTTATGATTGTCTAATTAGTATTGGATCATAGGTTCCCGACTATGATATTGTAAAGTATGTTCCCTTATATCATCAAGGTCACTATTGATTGTTAGTAGAGTGTATGTGGATTCTTAGAGCATAGGATCCTATTTCTTTTCAAAGTTTGAGAGAGCAATACACAGGTCAAACAGAGCAAGCTGATGATGTGGAGCATGATGTTGACAACATGACTAGATTTCTTGATGATTGGTTTCAGAGGAGTAATATAGATGACAATGATACTACTCATGAAAAATATCTCCCCCCATAAGAAGCACTAACAAATATATATGAGGGTTCTTCTATGATGAGATTATCTATGACCTTCCCCATCTCCTAAATCTCCAAGCTCGGTACTTCTATAGCAAGGTATTAGTTTCCACATTACTAATGTAAGTGGATCATATACAATAATACATGGATGCTAAGTGATAGAGGGTATGTTTATTTTTTCCTAATAAACTGTTGTTATTGCCAGATTTATTTCTAGTAAGATTCTACGACCTGATAACACCATCCCAAAAACAAGGAACAAGGCACGAAAGATGATGTGATGAGTCTTGGACTTGACTACTACAAAACAATCTATGCATGCATCAACCATTGCATTTTGTTTCGAGGAGAGCATCAAAACTCCATTCTCTATCCCAAATGCAATGCTTCACGTTTTAAGGAGCGAGAAACACTTATTCCTCATAAGTTTCTAAGACATTTTCCATTATCCCCACAAATAGGGTACCTATTTTAAAGCTCAAAGTTGTTAAAGTGTATGGATTGGATGGAAAATAATGTGAGCATGGAAGGGATCCTACGTATTCTGTGTGATTGTGAAGCTTTCAAACACATTAAAGGAACATGGCCATAATTTAGTCAAGAAACTCAAAACTTGGTGTTGGTCTTGATGGAATGAATCCATTTTCACATAGATCAACTAAGTGGTAACCTTGGCTACCGGTGCTGGTGATCAATTACGGGCACATAGAGCACAATGTACAAATGGAAAATTTGAAGTACAAGTGCTACAATATACCTTGTTATTAGAGGGGAATCTTGTCTCACTAGTAGTGTCGCTTAGCAACAGAATTCTAGCAACACTATTTGTGTCACTAAACGACACTTGTTCCTTTGGAAATACTAATTTACTATAATTTTGCTCTATGGGAGAGAGTCACATAGTGACACACTCGTAACTTTGATCGATAGTAGAGTGTTGATTTAGGCCTGGATGCCTTATAGTGTTCGTTTTTGGAAATTATTTTTCACTTGGTTCTAGTGCTTTCTCTTGGACCAATAAGAAGTAGCCGACATTGGCACTTTCTTTTAGAGAAGTTGAGTACAAGGCAGCTTGTTTTTGTCCCTGTGAAATAGTATGGTTGAGGAGGATTTTAGTCGACATGTGGGTGCTAAAATTAGTTGGGCTACAGCCTTGCAATGCGATAACCAAAGTTGTTTAGAACTCTATGTTTGATATTTAAACGAAGCACATTGAGATTCAGTATCATTATATGCAAGAGCTAATTGAGATTCAGTATCATTATATGCAAGAGCTAATTGAGAGCACATTGAGATTCAGTATCATTATATGCAAGAGCTAATTGAGGATGAGATAGTGGACCTAGACTACTATTATATGGACTAGAACTGCACTCACATCTTCACCAAGGCTCTTGGGAAGGATGATCTCCCTTGGTACCTTCATCAACTTCACTTTGGGCCAAGAACATAATCTATCTCAGGGAAAACATTGAGAGGGGTGTTAGTATACACTCAATGCCTGCCTCTCAGAGTGTATCTCGCATCTATGCTTGTTGCACAAGTCCCCATTCTTTGGTGGAAACCTTGGCTTAGATGCCGACGTGGTCACTATTATGACCATTGATGGTTAGGAGATGATTAGGGGTGAAACCTCGGTGCGAGGGTCCTAGGTTATGGCCCCCCTGGTAAGGGTTTAGGGGAAGGATTCCCTGGCCCGATGGTATGGATTCATTATTAGTGGGCAGCAGTGGTCAATTGGGCCATGCTTTGAGGGCAATGTGACCGTACCTGTGCCATGTAACTACCCGTGTTGTACCACACTACCTGCAACACTATATATGGACATAATCATCTCAAGCTAAAGCATCCAATGCTTGTGAGTATCTGCACCCTCTACACTTAGTACTTCCTCTATCCAAAGTCTTCCTAGATCGCTATCTAAGCTATACTTGAGATTGCATGGGTGGATAGCACCATCACATTGTACTTGTCTCACCATCACATTGTACTTGTCTCACCATCACATTGTACTTGAGAGTGCATGAGCTATTTGTTAAGGTGCGGCTATTTGTTTCCCTAGACATGGGAATCTCATGACACTATAGCTATTCACACCACTCAACCATTAGAGAAAATCAGGATAGCATAGCTCTAAATAAAGGAATCAAAATCATGGCCTTGATAGATGTTATTAACAACATGAATACAATGTATGTCAATTGGTGGTGGCAAATAACATATTGTGTAGGATAATGACGATTCACACACTAGTAGTAGCTTGTAAGCTCAAAACAAAAGGATATATATATATATAGTTATATACTATTGTACACACAAATTTAGCATCACAACCTTTTGAGGTATAGACTTTTAATACATCCCCATCTTAAACCGGATTGTGTCAGCCCCTTTGAGAGAACACATCCTTCTTATAAGTACAATATTGTTCCACGTGTCCATGTCCTGCAAATCAAATCGAGACAATATGGCATGGCATTTTCTCACTTATTCGATGCTCTTTTCACTTCCAACAGAAGACTTGAGACCTTTGAACAAGAGCAATGAACACCTGCAACAATGAAACCTTGAATATCGAGACAACATAATTATATTTCGTGGCCACTAATTCCTACATATCCGTCTCCACACTCATAACAAACTAGAGATAGCAACACTTTGCATTGATTATGACTACATTCTTATCATCATAAACATATCTTATTCAAACAACTTACACTTTACTTGCATTACATCAACAGCACCATCCTACTATTGCAATGCATGATAATGTCCTCACCTAGGTGGTTAATTCTTGATTTTGGCTCTAGGTAACATAATTGAAGGCTCTTAATGTTTATACTATAATAGAAATAGATCTATTTTACATGTATTTATAAGATCCCTATTCCCACCGAGCAACGGATTCAGGATACTGGCAGAGCGGAAGTAGCACTTCTCGCGTGGGACAGGGGTCCCACATTCGGGGCCTTACCCACGGATATCCGGATAAGAGACTAATTCGTCGGTTGTTCCAAAACCGAACCCGGAAAAACTTCCTTTACCGGAAAGCACGGGTGATTCCACCAGGAAAACTTTTTACTCTAACGTAGTCAAGATCATTTCTGATCAAGCTGATCCAATTGCATCTTCAAGATACTTGATCAGATCAAGGAAGAAACTTACACTTGGATCATTGGGATCAACGCTTTTTTTCCCATTCAAGAGGCACAGCCGTTGATTCCTATCCATAGAACAATTACTGTCCGGGATTTATTTTATCTATCTTAATAATAAAAGTTGAGTCTCGATTTACGGATCCATCAGTCGAGCCTAACCCCATCCAGTCCCATGGGTTAGCCAATCGCCCAACCACTGTAGTGATGAGATCCAATTTAGATTTTGATTTTTGTCCCGGGATGCAAATAACATTTTTATAATAAAATAATTATTTTTTTGTAATATTTTTATAATAAAATAATAATTTATTTATTTTTTTCATTTCTATGCACGAAATTCAATATGATGAAAATAACATTTTTATAATAAAATAATCATTTTTTTCTTTACACTTTTATAATAAAATAATAAAATATTCGTCTTTTATGCATAGCTCTATGCATGAATTTCAATTATGCTAAAAGTAACACTTTTATAATAAAATATTTATCTTTTATGCATACTTCTATGCATGAAATTCAATTATGCTAAAAGTAATACTTTTATAATAAAATATTTATCTTTTATGCATGCCTCTATGCACAAAATTCAATGATGCTAAAAGTAACACTTTTATAATAAAATATTCATCTTTTATGTATACCTCTTATGCATAAAATTCAATTATGCTAAAAGTAACACTTTTATAATAAAATATTCATCTTTTATGCATACCTCTATGCATAAAATTCAATTATGTTAAAAGTAACACTTTTATAATAAAATATTTATCTTTTATGCATAATATAAAATTTTAATTTTTCCATGATTACTATGAAATTCTTTCAATTAATCTAGGATGATAATTCCTAGAATATGGTAGGAAATCCTCTTTTCATGCTTTGAATGAAATTATTTTATGTGTAAAGTTTTATAAAATTTTGCCATAGCTCCGCTACTATAACTGATAAATCTCAATTATTTTAAAAGATAGGTTATCTTTAAGGGAATGATTAGAATGATCCCTAATTGGATCATTAATTCTTAATGGATTAAATAAAAAATAATCATAAACTAAAAGCATAGATTAAAAAACTATTAATTTATTCTCAAGCATAGATTAGTCTTGGATTAAGAAAAAGCTTTATGAAAAGCTTCATTTGGATTGAGAATGGGTCATGAGTATGACCATTTCTTAAGTGAGAGAGAGAAAAAACCATTAGAATTAAACATAAATGAAAATTTATGTAATTCTTTACTATCATTAATTAATTAACTTCAATAGCATTTCAAAAACCATACCAATTAAGCTTCTCAAGCTTGAGAGGGGTTGAGAAGAGAGAAACATTGAGAAATTATAGAAAAGATCAAAATTTACCATACTTACCTTACAAATTGCTTGATTCTTTATTCACGGTAGAGGCCCCCAACCAATCAATTGGTTTAGTATGTTGATGGAGCCACCAATGGGGATTGAAGAAAGAGAGAAGTGTCAAAAACTAGTGAATTATTAAAGAATTCACAGTTCTTGGCTTAGGTGGAGTAGAGTAACAAAGCATAAGACACTATATTTTTTTCAACAAGGGGAGGCTTCTATTTATAGGAAAAATTGAGCTCCTAACCAAACAAACTGATTCTAGAATTTTCCAAGTCAGTTTGGTCACTTTTTGACCATTTTTAGGTCAGTTAAGCTAACTTTTTGGAACTAGACTTGAATGAGGAGAGAGGAGAGATGAAATATCTCAATTTTTATGAGTTTAAAACTCATTCAAGCATGTGTTTTAGTCGCCTCATTGAAGGCCCTCCTTTTCCTTATTGATGTGTCAAAAATGGAATCCTTACACTCAAAATATCTCATATTTTTATATTACTCATAGTTTTTTTACTATTAAACCTTGTACATTTTCAACTCTTCATCTTATGTGAGTATTGAAGGGACTCCCCTTCCTTACATATGTGTCAAAATGAAATCATTATACCCAAAATATATTTTTAATATTGCTCATAGTTTTTTACTAATAAACCTTGTACATTTTCAACTCTTCACCTTATGTGAAATATGCACCTCCTTTAAAGAACTCCCCTTCATTACATATGTGTCAAAATGGAATCATTATACCCAAAATATCTCATATTTTTATATTGCTCATAGTTTTTTTTAAAAACTAATAATCCTTGTACATTTTCAACTCTTCATCTTATGTGAGCATTTACTCATTTTTGGGTATCTTCTTTTTACAAATTGGATTTATCGCCTCCCTACACATGGATTGATGCTATTGGTCCCTAGGAACCTTAATTGGACCATAATCCAAAGATTTCTGAAAATCTAGACCCTTAGACTAAGGTTCTTTATACCTATTTCCAATTAATTCCAATTGCACATTGGAAAATTCTTTTTGAATTTCTGTTTCAGGGGAACTTATTTTGATAAGATGAGATAATTTTTTATCCAAAAATATTAAAAATATTAATATTCTCTCTCTAGAATATTTTCTCTCTCTAAGTTAAAACAGTTAGAAACAAGGTCTTTATATTTCTGAAGAGGGATTGATTACAAGGAAAGATACTAGACATCAAAAAGGGTTGGGGGAGGAATCTTACATTCTACGCCACTTAAAAAACATGAGATGTCCTCATCTCGCAGGTGGAGTATGATCTCTTTCATCTTCTTCTTCTTCTTCAATCACTTTCAACGTTACGCCTTGGAAGTGGACGGTCGATTTTTCCCTGGTATTCTGCTGGAGTATGGATGACTTGAGAATTGTCGGTTAAGCCCTTGGTTTTCAATTGCAGTATAGATCTACCCTTTTTTTCTCTTCTACTTCTTCTAAAATTGTGACTGCTCTGGCTGCTGCAGTCTGAGGTGTAATTCTTTCTCTTTGGTTGTCCGTGTTCTGGAAAGGAGTTTTGAGGTTACTCTGGATAGAGGCAGATGGTTGAGTTGGAGTTCTTCTAGGGTTTCCTTGGCTTGGGCGACTGGTATAAAGGGATTGGTCTTTGAATTCGGGATCCTAGACTTCCCTGTCCCCTTGACATGGCAGGAGTTGGGCAGTCTTTTAACTGATGACCAAAACCTTGGCATCCAAAACACCGGTTCTCACTTCTGAGTTCATCGTTCTGAATCCTTAAAATAGGTGGTCCTCTTGAGAAAGTATTCTGGGGGAAGGGTCTTCTTCACTTTGGAATCTTCCTGCATCTTGATTCTGAACCGGTCCTTGCTGCCTCTTTGGGGGTGGAAAGTTTGAAGTACCTTCCTGGGCTTGGAATCTTTTAAAGTTAGAGGGTGCAGGCTTTGGCAGGACCTTTACTACAAAGGCTTTGGCAAAATCCTTTGCTATTTTTATTGCTTCAGCCATGGACACTGGTTTGGCATTTTTGACCAGTGTGTCCAAGGGTTCGTTCATTGCCCGAATGAACCTGGCCATGAGCTGTTCTTCATCTAGAGGTGGTGAGTATTTGAGTAGAAGAGCAAAGGCCTGGTGATATTCTTCAATGGTTTTGTTCTCCTGTTTTAGCTCTAAAAATTCGTTCATTTTGGTTTCCAAAAATCCAGGGGAAAAAATCTCTTTCTCAAATAAGTTTTTAAGTCGTTCCAAGATTGAGTATTTCTGTTCAGACGGTTGGTGTCACAGTGGTTCCTCCATGCTACCTTGGCTGTTTCTACTATTTTCAACCGGCCAAGAGCCATTTTGCTCAACTCATTATAACCTATGACATCAAAATACTCTTCCATGGCTTCCACCCATTTCTCCACAGTCTCACCCAGGTTCTCCCCTTCTCCTTTGAAGGGTCCTGGCTGAGTCCTATGAAGAGCCTTGCGAATATCAGGGTCAAGTTCGTTATCTTCAGAGACAGGGTCTGGCTGCTGACAGCTACGATTTTCTCGTCTCATGATTCTGTCAAAAATTTATATATTAGAGAGAGAATAGTTATAAGATCAGAAGGGAGATTCTTATTTTTGAATACCTCAAAAACTGGGGAGAAATTTTACATTCTATCCCACTTAAAAAAGTGTGAGATGTCCTCATCTCGCAAGGTAGAGGACAACTCTTTTTCTGAAGATCCAATTTTATTCTGGGGTTGCTTATATTCTGGTCAACCCAACAGAATACTGGGATAAATATCCCTTATATAGAACTCATCATTAAATAACAATTCATTCAGATCATATCATTCATATCTTTAACATGATAATGGTCCATTAGACCGAAAAATTTCTTTTTGAACATTCCTCCACGGGAATTTCAGTCAAGTAAGTCCTCAATTTGTCATCCCTTAACTTAATCTACCGGTCAAGTGTTAACAGTAACAATTTGATAGCACAACCCACTAATCTCATAGTGATTTGCTGAAATCATTATCATCATTCTAGTTATGAATATCATCATAGGGACTCGTCCCATTCATCCTCATTGTGGTTTCGTTCAGATTATTATATTTCAACTAAATTTCAGAAATCATCATTTTTCAATCAGAATCCAAATCAATTCATTAATTCTCAAACAAAATTAAAAATCATATCAACCACATTCGAAATCATCATCTGGATAGCATTAACACTTATAATTTCAAGTCTTAGATTTACTCATATATAGTGTCAATAAAGAGCTGCAGTTATACTCTCGGTATATACGGTAATCAACGGCCCTTGGAATTATAAGGTAAATACCATCACGTCTAGGCCTCAAGCAAGTCAGGGATTCTTTATAATTGCGGTATTTCCATCTGAAGACCCAATTACCAATTTACGAATTTCAGTTTGAATATCAAATTGTATGAATTATATCACACAATTACAACTTTTTTGTGCTTCTTGATAAATATTTGACATATTTGGTTTCTCAATTGATCTTTATTAGCCAAATGCTCTAATACCCACTGTAAGATCCCTGTTCCCCATCGAGCAACGGATTCAGGATACTGGCAGCGGAAGTAGCACTTCTTGCGTGGGACAGGGGTCCCACATTCGGGGCCTCACCCACGGATATCCGGATAAGAGACTAATCCGTCGATTGTTCCAAAACCGAACCCGGAAAAACTTCCTTTACCGGAAAGCACGGGTGATTCCACCAGGAAAACTTTTTACTCTAATGTAGTCAAGATCATTTCTGATCAAGCTGATCCAATCACTACTACATATTAGCCTAATACCGGGGCTTGTACCGGCGCTATTTAACGGGGTCTAAAAAAGCCTCGTCATCGGTATAAGCGCCGGTATCGCAGCGTCGGTATACCTGTCGAGGGGTAATACCGGCGCAGATAACGGCGCCTATACCGACGCTAATCGGGGGTAATACCGGCGCTTAAACCGGCCTTTATACCGACTTGTATACCGACGGATAAACCGGCCTCTATACCGTATCATATACCGAAGTGTAAACCGGCACCTATACCTATGTATATACCGACGCTGATACCAGGGCAAATACCGACGCTGTAGCAGAAATTTTTTTTTGGGCAGAATAGTGCTGCCTGGCTGTTGCCTAGCTGCCTGCAATGAGCAGGATCAACAACAGCAAACAGACAGCACCATTCTGTCTACAATAGAGCACAAAAACAACCGTGCTCGTTTGCATATTTTCCTGATATCGACAAACAAGAAATTAAATTAAACATTAATACTCAAGAATGTTTTGATCATATTTCATTAGTTTGAAGGTCATCTTACATCATGGTAATGCCTCCCAATTGACGGTCTCTCCTTCTTCTTCAAGCATCTCAAACAAGGCCACAAGGCCATGTTTGTGAGCGTACTTCTCCTCTCCAAAAACTCCAAAAAAAGACCTTACTTGAATAGTTCAGTGACACTTGTATTAGACCATCCAAAAACTGACTGCAAATTTAGCATCGTAAGAGATGCACGCAATACAGATATGTTGGCACCATTGTATAATGGAAGGCGTGTAAGTTTACGCATGGCCTCTTCCTCTGGTTCATAATTTGACCGTTGAGAATGTCGTGGTTGATGATCTTCATGTTCATGCTCCTCGAAGAGAGCTTCTTGTTGCTCAATGAAGGCATCCAACATTTCTTCCATTGGACCTTCTTCCATTTCCTGACCTTCTTCCATTCCCTCGGGTGCTGTTAATTGAGCTCCCTCTGTCACTCCCTCCTGCGATATCCTCATCCTTTGTTGGGGACGAGAATTCACAGGCGCAATGTTATCAAGATGCGGCTGCACACTTGCTTGGTTGTACGATTGAAACCGTAAATTTTGCAAGCGCTCCATTGGAAATATTCCAGCATCATGAACATGCTCGTTGCAAATCCTTCGTTTTCGAAAGATTTGGTACTTACATCGCATGCATGGACACGCTATTCTCTCTTCAAGATTGAGAGGCTCCATCTAGCAGGATAACATGTATATGCAGCTTGTTAAACACAAATCAGCTTATCTCCTCTCCATACAAAAGTAAATAGAATTTGCACAAGGATGGAGAGAGAAGCTATCTCTATTCATAAATAGCTGTTTATATATAAAGGCCTTATGCAATAATCTAAATGCATATTATAAGTATAAGCTTGCATAATAAGGCTGCAAGACTTATGCATAAGCTCTATGCATAAGCCTTATGCATAAGTCTTATGCATAAGCTCTATGCATAAGCCATATGCATAAGTCTTATGCACACGCTCTATGCATAAGTCTTATGCATAAACCCTAGGATTGAATTACGGTTTTGTAAATTCCGCCAGAGTCTCCTTTGTAATTGGAACCAAATCTTAATTGAAAATGCAACTTCTTAAAACTTGTACGCAATACTCTTTGCATCCCACAATGTCATGAAAGATCATATGCATTTGCAATATCCACACAATATGACAGAAAAGGGGCCCCATTGCCCAAATGCATCCACAAAGTCGATGGTGAGGATTGTTGAGGACGCGCGTTGAAGCTTGCCGATCTCCCGGCCAAGCTCTTCTCACCCCTTCACCGAGTTTTCCTCCAAGGTGAAGGTTGAGGCCATTTCTTCACACTGGTGTACCTAATCCCCCTTCGTACCGCTTTACCAAGCAATCACGGCACAAAGAGTTCAAGCCATTCTCCCCTTGGCCTCTCCAACCAATGCCAAGGTACCCTCACACATTGCTAGATTCTATAGAAACTTGAAGTGGTTGCAATGGTGAGTGTAAGTACAAAATGATGTGGATAATATCAAATGATAGAACAAGTTTGTTGGTTACAAGCATTGAGCATGACTCATGCCCTTTTACAATTTAGAACTCAGCAATAAAGCATGGACTCATGCCTCAATCCATCATCCAAAAGCTCCATTGGAAATTAACAATTCACAATGCCCTCACCATGGCATTTGCATAAGCATTTGTTAACCACAATCAAGGCATTTGCAATTGCATTTTAACAATCCCTTTCATATAAGCCATATGCATAAGTCTACCTGCGTACGCTCTATGCATAAGCCATATGCATAAGTCATATGCATAAGCCTTATGCATACGCTCTATGCATAAGTCTTATGCATACGCTCTATGCAAGACTTATGCATAAGCTCTATGCATAAGCTCTATGCTATATGCCTTATACACTATTATGCTAACCCTTAATCCCTTTCACATAAGCCTTATGCACACGCTCTATGCATAAGCCTTATGCACACGCTCTATGCATAAGCCTTATGCATAAGCTCTATGCATAAGCCATATGCATAAGTCTACCTGCGTACGCTCTATGCATAAGCCATATGCATAAGTCATATGCATAAGTCTTATGCATACGCTCTATGCATAAGTCTTATGCATACGCTCTATGCAAGACTTATGCATAAGCTCTATGCATAAGCTCTATGCTATATGCCTTATGCACTATTATGCTAACCCTTAATCCCTTTCACATAAGCCTTATGCACACGCTCTATGCAATTACGCTCTATGCATAAGCCTTATGCACACGCTCTATGCATAAGCCTTATGCATAAGCTCTATGCATAAGCCATATGCATAAGTCTTATGCGTACGCTCTATGCATAAGCCATATGCATAAACTCTATGCATAAGTCATATGCATAAGTCTTATGCATACGCTCTATGCATAAGTCTCTTGCATACGCTCTATGCAAGACTTATGCATTAGCTCTATGCATAAGCTCTATGCTATGTGCCTTATGCACTATGCTAACCCTTAATCCCATCACCCAATGGTGTAATAAACATGATCTTGTTTTACGTACATGGATAATAGAGATTGCAAGCTTATTATAGGTTTTATGCATAGATATTAAATTAATCCTATGTGTTGTAAGCTTACAAGAACCCAAAACTAACCCTAAACCATAAAACAAGGATGCAAAAATTCATATGAAATAGCATAAACAAGAAAAATCAAAAGAGGATCTACCTCTTTTTTGCAAAGCTGAAGGAGAGCTCGAGGATTGGTGAAAGATTGGTGAGGTGAAAGAGCTGCAAAACAAAATATTAAACAAACTAATTAGTAAATTAAACACAAAAAAAAGAACTAATACAAAACCCTAAAATCTCTATGCATGCATTAGGAGATCTATGCATACATAGAGAGCTCTAGATCTCAACATGCATAGAGAGCCAAAAAAAACACAAAACCCTAAATGTCTTAATTTTTCAATTAAAAACTAAAAGCAATTGCAATAACATGTTAGGAGAAGGAGAAGAGGAGAAAAGAAGAATGAAGGAGAAAAGAGGAGAGAGGAAAAAAGAGGAGAGAGAGGGAAAGAGAAGAGGGAGAGAAATTACCTCTTCCGCTTGATTAGTTGCGCACTCTCTGCGAAAAACCAGAAAATAGGCTCTCGGCTGTGAAAAACTTACGAGCGCCGGTATATGCGACGGAATATGTGTCGGAATATTCGTCGGTATATCCTACGGAATATGCGTCGGAATAAGCGTCGGTATACGCGACGGGAAATGAAAATTTAAAAAAACCCCGCCATACTTGTCTCCTCCAACATGACGACGGACATACCAACGTTCGACATTTGCGTCGGTATTTTGGCGTCGGTATGTCCTCAACCTCTTGTAGTGAATTGCATCTTCAAGATACTTGATCAGATCAAGGAAGAAACTTGCACTTGGATCATTGAGATCAACACTTTTTTCCCCATTCAAGAGGCACAGCCGTTGATTCCTATCCATAGAACAATTACTGTCCAAGATTTATTTTATCTATCGTAATAATAAAAGTTGAGTCTCGATTTACGGATCCATCAGTCGAGCCTAACCCCATCCAGTCCCATGGGTTAGCCAACCGCCTAACCACTGTAGTGATGGGATCCAATTTAGAATTTGATTTTTGTCCCAGGTACCAGGGAAAAGAGTTCCCAGGCCCCCTAGCCTAATGTTCATCCAAAAATAAAACTAGTCACACCACTCACACACCCAATATGAAATTGCCTTTTTCATAGATTCAACCAGTTTTATAACAATCCTTTAATGAAACCATAGTATCACTGATCACAATCTTCCAATTTATCCGATTGATTCAATTTCCCATCATTCCTTCATCAGAGTATCTATGGCATCATTGGCAACTAGAACGCTCACCACCTGTCCACTCAGGGGCCGTTTCAATAGTTCCTAGCCCATAATACTCGGCAATATAATCACTTATCAAGATGGACTCTCGTTGAAGATCAGCAAGATCAACCAACAGATCCATATAAAGAGCCATGGACTCATCCGTTAAAGACTAGCAAGGTCAATCAACCAGATCCATGCCCGATTTCAGAAAACAACTCTTACTCCTTGTTCCAATATCTTCCTCGACGCACGCGTGGGTATCCTGGGCGACCCAGAGCCCGAGCACCGTATGGTCAGCACCCTCTAGGATCCTTCGCAGGTGACCTAGCGCTTCACTCATAGGCCGCTTCCTTGGCCCCTCATCAAACCATACCGGAAGCTCACCATTTTAATCGCACCGAGGCTGGTCAAGACCTCGGCCGACCTTGCTACGCGAGACGTCCTCCATTGACTCTCCGTCAGCATTTGCAACTTTATCAGTTAGGTCTCCACGACCTTAATCACAAGATGGTCAAAATGCTTTCCCAGCATTCTTGACATAAAACAGTCATTTACAAACAGCATTTATAAACAGTCACAAAATATAGTTTCTATATCGAATTCCGTCTTTCCACATTATCCCTCCTCAATCCACATTCTTATTCCACATTCCCTTCATATGTACTCATTCTCATCCATTCATTTATATCAACGACACATTATTTCCCATACACATTCACCTTCATTATTCTTCATACACATCCATGCATACATCCATTTTCACATCCTTATTTATACATCTACATCCACATACATACATCCATACATATACATCCACACATTCACCTTCATTATTCTTCATACACATCCATGTATACATCCATTTTCACATCCTTATTTATACATCTACATCCACATACATACATCCATACATATACATCCACATGCATACATTCACATCTACATGCATACATTCACATCTACATGCATACATCCATACATCCACATACATACATCCATTTCCTCATTCCCATTCATATAACCCCATACGCCTTGTCATCTATTCTTTTTCATCACATCCATTCTCAGCCTATCACAACCCATATTTATCTTATCTCATCACATACACTTCTTATCTCATCCCATATACATCTTATCAACTCTTCTTATCACATCCTAACTTATCTCATATGCATCTTATCACATCTTATCACATCTCATACACCCCTTATCACATCCTAACTCATCTTATCACGTCCTAACTCATCTCATATACATCTAATCACATCCTAACTCATCTTATCACATCCTAACTCGTCTCATATACATCTTATCACATCCTAACTCGTCTCATATACATCTTATCACATCCTAACTCATCTTATCACATCCTAACTCGTCTCATATACATCTTATCACATCCTTACTCATCTTATCACATCCTAACTCATCTCATATACATCTTATCACATCTTAACTCATCTTATCACATCTTAACTCATCTCATATACATCTTATCCCATCACATACACTTCTTACCTCATCCCATACACATCTTAACTCATCTTTTATGCATACCTCTATGCAAGAATTTTAATTGTGATAAAAGTAACACTTTTATAATAAAATAATTATTTTTTATAATATTTTTATAATAAAAAAATAATTTATTTATTTTTTTCATTTTTATGCAAGAAATTCAATATGATGAAAATAACATTGTTATAATAAAATAATCATTTTTTATAATATTTTTATAATAAAATAATAATTTATTTATTTTTTTCATTTCTATGCACGAAATTCAATCTGATGAAAATAACGTTTTTATAATAAAATAATTATTTTTTTTCTTTACAGTTTTATAATAAAATAATAAAATATTCATCTTTTATGCATACCTCTATGCATGAATTTTAATTATGCTAAAAGTAACACTTTTATAATAAAATATTTATCTTTTATGCATACTTCTATGCATGAAATTTAATTATGCTAAAAGTAATACTTTTATAATAAAATATTTATCTTTTATGCATGCCTCTATGCACAAAATTCAATTATGCTAAAAGTAACACTTTTATAATAAAATATTCATGTTTTATGTATACCTCTTATGCATAAAATTCAATTATGCTAGAAGTAACACTTTTATAATAAAATATTCATCTTTTATGCATACCTCTATGCAAAAAATTCAATTATGTTAAAAGTAACACTTTTATAATAAAATATTTATCTTTTATGCATAATATAAAAATTCAATTTTCCCATGATTACTATGAAATTCTTTCAATTAATCTAGGATGATAACTCCTAGAATATGGTAGGAAATCCTCTTTTCATGCTTTGAATGAAATTATTTTATGTGTAAAGTTTTATAAAATTTAACCATAGCTCCGCTACTATAACTGATAAATCTCAATTATTTTAAAAGATAGGTTATCTTTAAGGGAATGATTAGAATGATCCCTAATTGGATCATTAACCCTTAATGGATTAAATAAAAAATAATCATAAACTAAAAGCATAGATAAAAAAAATATTACTTTATTCTCAAGCATAGATTAGTCTTGGATTAAGAAAAAGCTTTATGAAAAGCTTCATTTGGATTGAGAATGGGTCATGAGTATGACCATTTCTTAAGTGAGAGAGAGAAAAAACCATTAGAATTAAACATAAATGGAAATTTATGTAATTCTTTACTATCATTAATTAATTAACTTCAATAGCATTTCAAAAACCATACTAATTAAGCTTCTCAAGCTTGAGAGGGGTTGAGAAGAGAGAAACATTGAGAAATTATAGAAAAGATCAAAATTCACCATACTTACCTTACAAATTGCTTGATTCTTTGTTCACAGTAGAGGCCCCCAACCAATCAATTGGTTTAGTATGTTGATGGAGCCACCAATGGGGATTGAAGAAAGAGAGAAGTGTCAAAAACTAGTGAATTATTAAAGAATTCACAGTTCTTAGCTTAGGTGGAGTAGAGTAACAAAGCATAAGACACTATATTTTTTTTCAACAAGGGGAGGCTTCTATTTATAGGAAAAATTGAGCTCCTAACCAAGCAAACTAATTCTAGAATTTTCCAAGTCAGTTTGGTCACTTTTTGACCATTTTTAGGTCAGTTAAGCTAACTTTTTGGAACTAGACTTGAATGAGGAGAGAGGAGAGATGAAATATCTCAATTTTTATGAGTTTAAAACTCATTCAAGCATGTGTTTTAGGCACCTCATTGAAGGCCCTCCTTTTCCTTACTGATGTGTCAAAAATGGAATCCTTACACTCAAAATATCTCATATTTTTATATTACTCATAGTTTTTTTACTATTAAACCTTGTACATTTTCAACTCTTCATCTTATGTGAGTATTGAAGGGACTCCCCTTCCTTACATAAGTGTCAAAATGAAATCATTATACCCAAAATATCTCATATTTTTAATATTGCTCATAGTTTTTTACTAATAAACCTTGTACATTTTCAACTCTTCACCTTATGTGAAATATGCACCTCCTTTAAAGAACTCCCCTTCCTTACATATGTGTCAAAATGGAATCATTATACCCGAAATATCTTATATTTTTATATTGCTCATAGTTTTTTTTTAAAAACTAATAATCCTTGTATATTTTCAACTCTTCATCTTATGTGAGCATTTACTCATTTTTGGGTATCTTCTTTTTACAAATTGGATTTATCTCCTCCCTACACATGGATTGATGCTATTGGTCCCTAGGAACCTTAATTGGACCATAATCCAAAGATTTTTGAAAATTTAGACCCTTAGTCTAAGGTTCTTTATACCTATTTCCAATTAATTCCAATTGCACATTGGAAAATTCTTTTTGAATTTCTGTTTCAGGGAAACTTATTTTAATAAGATGAGATAATTTTCTATCCAAAAATATTAAAAATCTAAATATTCTCTCTCTAGGTTAAAACAGTTAGAAACAAGGTCTTTATATTTTTGAAGAGGGATTGATTACAGGGGAAGATACTAGACATCAAAAAGGGTAGGGGGAGGAATCTTACAGTATTAATGAATGTACATCATAGTGTTATGGAAATGTGAATTGTGGATTTATTTGATATTTTATGTGATATTTATGGTACGCTCATTTGCCGCACGGTCGTGACTAGCTACACGCGAGAGCGTGCAGTAGTGGTCGCATTGTGATGGGTGGATAAGTGAGATTTAATGTGTCTAGTATTTTTGGTGAGCGCTGATCGGGGCACAGAGTAGCGTGGGTGCAATGCATTTTTGTCCCGTTGGGTTTTAGTGTGCGCCGATGGTCGTCCACCCATAATTTCATTCAATTAAATTGCTACAATTTGAATGTAAATAGCCAAGCTTGGAGTCCAAGTTGCTTTTTTATTTTAATAGCCCAAATTAGAATGTATCAAGCTATTTTTGAGGACTTGCTTTTTGGCTAATACAAAAATACATACATGAAGAAGCGTGCTCACTCATGCATTGGCGAAGATTGAACCCATTCTCTTTGTGGTACATATTTTGCTTTTTATGCTCTTCTTGTCTATTTGCCAAGTTTATGTTATGGCTATGGAGATTAATTTATAGCATTGATATCAAAGCTCAGATTCTATTGGTTGTTGACCTGCACCATGCAAAGAGAAGAGAGCCTTTTTCAATATTCTCCATGGCTCTCAATAGCATAGCTTTAAGCTTTTTCCAAGGCTATAGCCGTGCTCGTGGGCTCCTCCTTAACACAACAATAGCCCAATCAGAACAACACAACTAAGGTAGAAACTGCCACACACGAGCGACGACGCCATTAGCCACACGTGGACAAGACAACACACCTACCAATCCTCGGAGGACTATTGGACACCACAGCTCCAAGAGGGATCAAGGGCATGGTTTCTCCAATCGTTAGATTGGGAGTTAGAATCTAAAGATTCTCAATACGGATATAAAGAGGAGGTATTAGATTCTTCTTGCTCATAAAGAGGAGGGGCCATTGTGGATTAAAAACTAATTAATGAAGGGGTCAGTGGATTAAAAATGAATTAATGGCGCGCGCGCGATCGACGCTACTGATTTAAAAAAAAAAATCATTAAAAAATTCCAATCTGGTTCACAAACCTGCTGAGCGCTACTACAAACCAGCTGCTCCTTGTTGCAATCTCCTTGCAAACCGGTTGCCTCTTGCGCTACTGCGAACCAGCTGCTCCTTGCAATCTCAGCTGCCTCTTGCGCTACTGCGACTGCGACGGTGCAGAGAAGCTGCAACGGTCACCTCCATCATTTTCTTGATCGGTAAGTGCTCTGCAAGCTTTTTCACTTTCCTCTTTTTATTCATTTTCACTCATCGAAATGAAGATCCTCAATGCTTAAGAGAGGCATGTGATCATATTTTAAGTCTTATTTTGCATGGTGATTTGAATTAATTTTGTGTTGATTAAGGTACCCTTACTTAGTAGTGATTTGAATCCTTGTGTGTTGATTAAGGTACCTTTATTGATTTAAAGTCCTATTTGGCATGGCGATTTTAATCCTTTAATTCCTTTAGTCAAGCCTTGATATAGGATATCCATGTCTTCTTATAAGGTTGTAAAGCAACTGAGGTAATAGGTCACATCATGTCTAGCCTCTTACTGACATGCATATTACCATACGTCACTATAATATGATTGTAATAAACATTTTCCATTACCATGTTTTTGTTTGTAATAAACATGCAAAAGTACTTATAATATCATAATCTACAATTGTCTCCATACAAACTCCCATTGCATTGATGGAATTTCCCTTCAAAACCTTGATATATATCAATTCGATTAAGGTAAAAATAGAACCAAATCATTGAAATGAAAAAGTGTTTTTAAACACCCAATTATTAAAGAAGAATCACAAAAATTCCATGTAATACATGTTTTATTTCTAAATGTGCATGATGACATTATATAATGTTGTTTGTGTACATATGTATAGTAAGGGTAAGTTAGAAACTATGATTCTTTTTAGGGGCTTGCAATTATGCATGCTACTACATGTATTAAATATTAAGCCTTGATCTATATAGTGTTCAACATCCATGGTGTTATATGTAAGCTTAAGAATGCTATTCAGTAAGGGTACCACATGAGTATATCGCCTCTTAAGCTCTTTCCTCTCCCGATCAGAGACCTTTGGCTTGATCAAGCCTTGAGGAGGTAAAATATTTTGATATTTTCCTGAAGCAAAATATTAAGACCGAAGCACCTAAATGCATTTAAAGCATTGCTTCCACTAGTGTGGGGGGTCGAGAGAACTTAAAATGTGTGTTTCAAAAGACGGTTATGAGAAGGTTTGATATCTTTATGGTGTGCTGTCTATTAGTCAAGATGCATGGTTTTCCTTTTTCGTTATGTGAGCATTCATACAATGCTTCCTTTAGTGCTAGGCTTCATTATGGCTGAGTTTGCCCTTGATCTACGGAGTCTATACCTTGCACTTTCCTTTAAAGGTGAATTTGGGCTTATCCTTGATTCATCTTGGTATATATATTGTTTGAAGAGGTGGTTTGTGCCATGCGTGGTAGATGACAAATATGATTAAGGCATAGTGTAGATAATTTTGGATGCTTTTGATTGAGTAAGTTCCTCTCCCCTCATGTGAAGATACACATGTGAAGTTTTCGTCCGAGTTATGACCAGTTGATATTGTGCTAATTCTTCCTATCTTTCTGTTGCATATGCCCTATCAACCCCCTTTTTTGTGCTAATTTTTCCTATTTAATGCTTCTATTAGTGATAGGTTTCATTATGGCCAAGTCTGCCCTTGATCTCCGAAGTCATACAGAAACTCAGTCCGTTGAAGTTTGTATTGATGTATGCTCGTGTGTGTGGGGGAGCATATATGTTACCATATTATAGTAGTGATGTGTGTGAACACACTTAGGACCGCCGGGGCACTTTTTCCCTCACTAGGAGGTTTTTTCCCCCGTGCATTGTATATACGCCCATTATCTTTTAGGGTTGGTTATCTTTCATTTTTGGCACTCATAATACACTACAGTGTTGTGCTCAAGCTTCCTCATCTTCTTGAAGTTGTGTGTGCATTCCTGCAACCCTAATTCCAACAATTGGTATCAGAGCAGGCTTCCTCCTCCCGGGCAGCATCACCGACACCTGCCGCTTCATCTCCTCCGATTGCAACGAGGTTTCACGAGCGTCTGCAGGTTAGTATATGCCGCTTCATCTCCTCCGATTGCAACGAGGTTTCAGATTTTTGATCTGAAGTCATTTCGCCCTCCGTTTTTGCATTCCAAGTACTGCGCAGGCAAAATCGTCCTACTGTGCAGATTTTTTGTCAAGATTAAAATCTGCAGGACAGGTGCCCATTCGTCTGTTTTGGGCTGTGCTACATAGCACAGGTCGATTTTATACAGGTTTACCTCTTCCAGACAGCATTTACATCTAGTAGTACAGTCATTGGCCATGGCTGACAACAATGATGTATTCCACATGTTGGCTGCTGAGGATAAGTTGGATGGCACCAACTATCCATTGTGGGCATATATGATGCGACATGTATTGGTAGCAAAGGGGTTATGGAACATTGTGTAGGGTATTGATGCACGTCCTATTGTGGCTGGGAATGCTGCAAACACATCAGAAACAGGTACTGTTGATGATGGTGCAGGCACAAGTGCTGTAGCAGCTGTTCGAGAACCACCACTTTCAGCAGAGCAGATTCGTTGGGATGGTAGAGATGCGCAGGCTCATGCCTTGATTGCGCTGTCTGTCAAACGTACCATTATCCCACATATTCGCTCCTGCAGGACTTCTAAGGATGCTTGGGATGTACTTGCCACATTGTATCAGGCAAGAAATGAGGCTCGTGTTGCTTATCTCCGAAAACAGTTGGAGAGTGAGCATATGAACGAAGGTGATTCTATGGATAGCTTTTTGACAAAGATCAAGGATTTCAAAGAGCAGCTCATTTCTGCAGATGAAATCCTGTCAGACAGTTCACTTGTGCAGACTGTTTTGAATGGTCTACCAGATTCTTATCAGGGTTTTGCTTCCACTCTTCGCTTGATGATGAAAGGCAATCCCAATGCCTTATCATTTGAGGAGTTAGTTTCTGTTTTGCTGCAAGAAGACCAGTCAAGGCAAAACAGGAATATTATGCGTGTCGCAGATCAAGCTTTCGTTGCTAGTCAGAGAAGCGGGAAAGGTAAAGCTGGCTTTTCTTCTAGTAAGCAGAAATCTGCAAATGCTGTGCAACCAAAGAAGGAAGACAAAGATGAGAAGAAGGGTGACAAACAGAAGACATTTTGCAAGTACTGTAAGGGAAATGATCATGTCATCAAAGCGTGTCCTAAGCTGGCTGCGAAAGAGGCTAAGAAGAAAGAGGCTGGTATGGCTGTTGCAGATGCCTCTCCTTCTAACAATGAATCTGCTAATGTTGTGCTAGATACAGAATGGGCATTCAATGCGCAGTGCAGTTATGACCCATCTTTGCATGACACATGTATGTCTGCAGTAGATTCAGATGTATGGTACTTTGACAGTGGTGCCACTAAGCATATCACCTCGCAGCGCAGTTTATTCACTTTCCTTGAGTCTGCTCCCACAGGGAATACTCTCACTTGTGCCAATAACTCCTCTTATCCCGTTGAAGGAGTTGGACAGATTGTGCTGAATGTTGCAAATGGCAACACCTTTACACTTTTTGATGCATTGTATGTGCCAGGGATCAAAAAGAATCTGCTGTCAGTCTCCGCATTTGCCAAAACAGGTTTGGTTGTAAAATTTGTGGATGACAGATGTATTGTTCATGATCTCTCTTGTGGTGACATCATTGTAGCATGTGGTTCACTATGTCGAGGGCTGTATAAGCTCAATATGGATGGCAAATGTGTAGAGGATTCAGCATGTGCTATTATGGATACGCAGGCTATTTCAGATGCAAAACTCTGAAATGGTGTCTTCTTTGCCTAAGCTTGAGGCACCTATCAAGCATGTTTGTGAGGGCTGCATATTGGGTAAAATGCAGCGTGCTTCCTTTCCCAAAGATGGATCAGTGAGAGCTGAACGCAGATTGTAGCTTGTTCACAGTGATGTTTGTGGTCCCATGCAAACTCCATCATTTGGAAACTACCTTTACTTCGTGACTTTCATTAATGATTTTACCAGGCATGCATGGGTATATCCTTTGAAGACAAAGTCCGAAGTGTTTTTGTGCTTCAAACAGTTTTTGGTTATGGCTGAAAATGTGTCAGAAAGTAAGATGGGCACCCTCCGTTCAGATCGAGGGGGGGAGTATATGTCTTCAGAATTTAATGCATTTCTGGCTGAGCGTGGGATAAAACACCAATGTACAGTGCCGTATACACCACAGCAAAATGGTGTGGCTGAGAGAAAAAACAGGTCTCTCATGGAAATGGCAAGATGTATGGTTAAGAGTCAAAGTCTACCACATGTTTTTTGGCTTGAGGCTGTCATGTGTGCCACTTATGTACTAAACAGGTGTCCCACCAAAGCATTACAGGTTGTCACTCCATATGAGGCTTGGCATAGCCGCAAGCCATCTGTTGGCCATTTACGTGTTTTTGGTTGCCTGGCATATGCATTAGTGCCTGTGCAACATCGCAGAAAATTGGATGACAAAGCTGTCAAATGTATTTTTGTTGGATATAGTGCTGAGAGCAAAGGCTATCGTTTGTATCATCCACAGACAAAGCGCATTTTGGTTAGCCGTGATGTTGTATTTGTGGAAGATGCAGTTCAGCCCTTGGTTTCATGTACTAAGGAGACAGATATCAGCTCACGTGATGTCTATGATACATTGTTGCCTCTTTTCAGTGGTGCACAGTCAAGTGCAATACCTCATGAGGCAGTTTTTCAGCCTATGCAGGTTTTAAATGATGGCACAGATCAGCCTATATCTGATGCAGATGTGCATGATGCACTTGAGGATGAGAGACAAGAGATTGAGGGCTCTAGGAATATGCCTAGATGGCTGGTGCAGACTTTGCGTGACAGCAAGTTGGATGCCCCTTTGTCTAGTCGCACTCGTTCTGGCTCTCATGGTGCCTCTTATGCGTCAGATTGTTATGCATTGGCTGTTTCTAGTATGTGCGATGAAAGTGAGCCTGTTTCATTTGATGAGGCACAAAGTTCAGAAAATTGGATGGCTGCTATGCAAGCAGAATACGATGCTATTATGAAGAATGGTACATGGTCTTTATGTGACTTGCCCCCTGGCAAGAAGGCCATTGACACTAAGTGGGTATACAAATTGAAGCGTAAGCCTGATGGCACAGTGGATCGCCATAAGGCTAGGCTTGTTGCAAAAGGTTATGCTCAAGAGAAGGGCATTGATTTTGATGAGACTTTTGCTCCCACATGTCGTATGACCACTGTTCGTAGCATCTGTGCATTAGCAGCTCATAATGGTTGGAATGTACATCAGCTGGACATAAAGACTGCGTTCTTAAATGGAGATTTGCATGAGGAGGTGTATGTATCGCAGCCTCGTGGTTTTGTTCAAAGAGGGCAGGAAAACAAAGTGTGCAGGTTAAAAAAGGCTTTATATGGTTTAAAGCAAGCTCCACGAGCTTGGTATGAAAAAATACATGCATATTTGACTGCACATGGGTTTCAGAATAGTCCAACAGAAAGCACTTTGTATGTTAAACGTGTGGATGGTGTACATCTAATCATTGCTCTCTATGTCGATGACATGCTGCTCACAGGACCAAATGAGAGTCATATTGCTGATTTTAAGGCTGATTTGAATGCCTCTTTTGAGATGTCAGATTTGGGGCATTTGCATCATTATTTGGGGATACAATTTAAGCAGTGTGATGGAGGTATTGCTTTGTGTCAGACAAAGTATATTGAAACATTGTTGCGGAGATTTGGCCTTGAAGACTGCAAGCCTATTGCTACTCCAATGGAGACAAGTTTGAAGTTGAGTCTTCATGATGCTGGAGATCACTTTGATGTCACACTCTATCAGACAGCTGTTGGTTGCCTCATTTATGTATGCATTACGAGGCCAGACATTCAGTTTGCAGTCTCACAGGTGAGCAGATTTATGCATAGCCCAGGCATTAAGCATTGGCAGGCAGTGAAGCGTATCTTTCGCTATTTGAGTGGTACTCGGCATCTTGGGTTGTTTTATCCCAAGGGGGGATCATTGCCGCCAGATTTACATGTTTTTTCAGATTCTGACTGGGCTGGTTGTTATGACACACGCGTGTCCACGAGTGGTTTTTGCTTCATGTTTGGAAGCTCATGCATATCATGGTTGAGCAAGAAGCAGCCTACTGTGGCCACTTCTAGTTGTGAAGCTGAGTACAGGGCAGCTTTCACAGCTACGGTTGAGTGTGTGTGGCTCAGACGCCTTATGGCTGATTTGGGTGTTGGGCAGCCATCTGCCACCACCATCTTCACTGACACTCAGAGCGCATTGGCAGTTGCGCGGAACCCAGTGTTCCATGCTCGTACGAAGCACATTGAGGTGCACTACCATTATGTCAGGGAGAGACTCTCTGCAGGAGAGATCAGTTTGGCTTATGTGCCAACACAGGATAACCTTGCAGACCTTTTCACAAAGGCTCTGCCTCGTGAAAAGTTTGAAGCTTTTCGCAAAGCTTTGGGCTTACTCCCTTTTGTGGATTCGTCCACATAGCTAGACACTTCCCTATACATGAGTGCTAGCTCTTGTTCACCGCATCACTCCAGGGGGGATTTGTTACCATATTATAGTAGTGATGTGTGTGAACACACTTAGGACCGCCGGGGCACTTTTTCCCTCACTAGGAGGTTTTTTCCCCCGTGCATTGTATATACGCCCATTATCTTTTAGGGTTGGTTATCTTTCATTTTTGGCACTCATAATACACTACAGTGTTGTGCTCAAGCTTCCTCATCTTCTTGAAGTTGTGTGTGCATTCCTGTAACCCTAATTCCAACAATATATTGGTACCTAATTCTACAACCGCTATTAGGCGCTGACGGTGTTAGTAGGGATGTTGTAGTATTTAGTCAATACTATGCATGATGGAGCTAATGGTTGTATGGTCTTGTGGATGGCTACCATGAGTCTATACCTTGCACTTTTGTTTAAAGGTGAATTTGGGCTTATCCTGGATTCATCTTGGTATATAAAGAAGGGAAGTAAGAAAGTCACATTAATGACCTTTTGAGGCCGCAGTTGGCCTTTGAGACAAATTAGATACATTATTGGCAGTACATTCCACACTTTGAGATGCTATAAATGACACTAAGAAAAAGCGAAAAAAAGTAAAAGCGCATCAAATAGAAACTGCTCTCGATAAGTGAGAGAGGAGAGAGTTGTGTGTGTGCCTCTTTGCATTGAGTCCCTTAATTACCTTTGCATTGAGTCATTGAGTCATACTTGAGTTGCGAATGAGCTTCACATGCTTAAGAAAAGTCAACTAATGTATGGTGTTTTTTTCATAAGGTCGATGTCCACGATGAAACCCAATTGTTTGAAGATGTTTTGCTTGATGGTCGTACCGCTCGTTTGTGCATTGCTACTACAGAGGAGTGTCGCAGGTTGAATGTACGATACCTCAGGTGAGGTGATATGATGGACCATTTGCGCAAAAAGCATCATATCAATGTAGATATTCCTATGCGAAAGGGTGGTCGTCCTCCAGGTCATCGCACTCACAAGAGCTTTGTACACAAAGCAATGTCGTGCGCGCTTTGAAAATCCGGACCAGAAGCTCAACAAAAACGGAAGGACTCAAGAAGCTGGACTTAAAAAGAGGGCTGGAGAGGATTGGGATGCAATGGGTGATGATGAAAGATCGTGCTTTGAAAGCAAGGATACTTACATTAGAGAGAAGGTCGAGCGTGCAATGCAAAAATACCTCGCGGGAAAGGATGTCTCGCGGGAAAGGATGTTCGCTTGAGTCGCATCAACAAGCGGATTGCTGAAGGCTATGAGAAACATGTGAGTATAGAATAATTGCTTTGGTTGTTAGTGCATTATATTCATGTGTGTTTGCATCATTTTGAGTAGTGTTTTCTTAATTTAGAGGCGCTTAATAGCGAAGGATAATGCAACGACATCCACACCCGCCGTCAATCCTTTAAATGATGGATCACATGAAGTACATGACGAAGTAGTCACTCCGATAATACTCTCCTGACAGAGGCTGAATGCTTTTTTCTCATTCTTTTTTACAACGTGGTAGAGGTTCTTTTATTGTCATTAAATTTATATTGCTCATTCTCTTTTGTAGGAGAAGTTGGCGAGCTTTGATGATCAAGGGCCACTTTTAGCTCCTATGAAAGAGGATAGCACTAGTACGTTCTTTGAGGGAAGCCGAATCTTGTGCTCATTGCAAATCAGTGAGCCAATGGAAACTCCTCTTGCAACTCGTGCGCAAATGGCCAAAAAAGCAAAGGTGTGTTAAAAATAAATTCCTTTATGTAAACGTTGCTTTCATAAAGTGTAGAATGGATATGTATCAAATGTTTCTCTAATTTTGCATAGGTTGGCATATCCACAAGGCTTGGGTCTCCTACTATTATTAGTGACTCCCCTCTATCTAGCACAAGTGCTCCCATTACTGTGGTCATTGCGAATGGAAGCACAACTATAGATGCTAACTTAAGTCAACCTTTGAAATGTGATGATTTCATTAAGAGGTAAGGCTATTTTAATAGAAGTCTTTTATCTTTCATGTGTGAATCATTTTCTACTTGCATGTATGATCATACGTCTTTTACACTATGTAGGTTTGAGAGTGGTCTTGCTATTTAGTTTGTGTCTCATGCATCGAATCAAGTTGTTGAGGTTGATGGTAGCCTTTTGGAGTCAATTGTGACTCAAAAAGCATCGACATGGACAATAAATTTGTGTCATATGTAAGTCTATTTTTTTAAAAAGGCTTGATCTTTTCCATATGCATATGTATATTGCACGGGTGTGACATCAATGAAATGCATAATTTATAGGTGGTTCAAGAACACAATGCCAAGCCATGTCTTCGAAAAAGCATGGATTTGTGATAGCCTTTGGTATGCCTTTATGAAGGCATGTCGAAATCAAGAGGCAAAAAAGCTTGATAGTTACTTTGGAGAGGTAGATGTGGCAAAGTACTTGTTTATCTTCTTTCCAATTGTGGATGGGTAGGTCTACTAACTTAGTACCTTTGATGTTCAAACTATCTATTAGGATGCTTAATGGATTAATGTGTTCTTGTTGCTTCTCATTCTACAGACATCATTGGCAACTTTTTGTGTTGTACAACAATATCCATAAAAGGCTAGTGCGTTGTCCATGGGAGACTCATGGATTACTATATCTTGATCCACTCTCAAGGGTAGTGTCTCCAACTCATTTGTCATCTGTTTACAGGTACATATTGGCTACTTGTTTTGTTATCTTAGAACAAAAAAGACCTTTTTTTTACCATCTACACTAACTATGCTTTTAGGGCTTTGCAAATCATGGCTTCACATTGCTCTAACAACTCATTGAGGGAGTTTATGGTGGAGAGGCCAAGGAAGTCCTTGGATACCTTGGAGAAACCACATGTAATAATCCTGGCACCCTTGTGATCACTAACCATGAAAATTTGTATTGGTTCACTCATTCTTTGTTTTTTTGGCAGGTGCCGCAACCAACAGCCTAATGCTATATATTGTGAATTCTATATCATGGCCTACATGAAACGGATGATTGAGGGGGCATACGGCAAAAGATCCAAGAGCTATGTAAGATGCTTCTCTTGAGTCTTATCTCTAAGTTTCACAATTAAGGAGTTGTACTCATTCGGTTTTATTTTCTCTTATGTGTGCAGTTGACTAGGACATGGTTCAAACATGAGGCCGTGGAGCAGTTGAAGCTAGATTTGGCTACATGGGCAAAGAAAAAGATCTTGGATATACAATGAGTTTACCTTCTTTGTGTTGGCATAGTTTTGGCTTCACATGGTACTCATTTTGTATTGTGGCAACGATTTTGGGAATGATACTTTGCATTATTGCAAAGTTAGTTTGTATTGCCGGCAAACTTATTGACAAACTTGGTTGTCTTATGACAAATATTTTGGCAATGATAATTTGCATTATTTCTTATCTTCTCTTGTTTTTCATGAACAACTCTACTATGTTGTGAATGTGAAGTCCCTCATGCTTTTTTCTAATGTGAGTTGTTGTGGATAATTTCTTGGCAAACACAATTTCTTTCAAGATTGTGGTTCTTTCTTGATATTTAACTCTATTGTGATGTGAATGAGAAGTCCCTTATGCTAATTTTAATTGTGAGTGGTCGTGGATAACTTTTTAGCAAACACATTGTCTTTATGGATTGTAAATCTTCCTTGATGGAAAACTCCATTATGTTGTGAATGAGAAGACCCTTATGCTAATTTTTAATGTGAGTGGTTCTGGGTAATAGAGAGACAATGGTTTGTACTCCCTTTGTTCTCAAAAAGGGCTCCTACGTAGATGAACATAATCCTTAGAGGTTATGTGAATAAGATACTCATGCTTGTAAATTGTAATCCTTGTGTGATCCTAAAGTGAAACCTGTGTGAACCTAATGTGAACCTTGTGTGAACCATGTGTAAACCCAATGAACTCATCATGGCAATGAGTCCCGAGAACATGTACCTTCGGAAAAATATTCACAGGGTTGTAAACCCTGAGTGAACCGAGTGTGATCCATGTGTGAGCCAAGAGTGAACCCCATCAATTTATGGCAATGTGACCCGAGAGCATACAATTTTAGAAAAGTATTAGTAGGGTAGCAAACCCTGTGTGAACCATGTGTGATCCAAATGTGATCCAAGTGGGAACCGTTTTTGAACCATGTGTAAACCATGTGTGAACCCAATAAACTCATGGCAATGTGACTCGAGAGCATGCACCTATGGGACAATATTCATAGGGTTGTGAACCGTGTGTGAACCCATTGTTGTGAACCATGTGTGAACCATGTGTGAACCCCATCAATTCAAGGCAATGTGACCCGAGAGCATGAACCGAGCATGAACCTTTGGGAAAATATTTACAGAGTTGTGAACCCTGTGTGAACCTTGTGTGAACCATTTGTGAACCAAGAGTGATTAACACTACTTGAACCCCATCAATTCATGGCAATGTGACCCGACAACATACAACTTTAGAAAAATAATAACAGAAATGAAGTGAACCACAATCATAAAGACACGGTAAAGAAAGAAATACTCTTAATTCATTGAGGATGGAGTTGTGTAAAGCTTGATTACAAGAACAAGCATCCACTCACAGTGGCCAACACGTTGCGTAGCATGTCTCCATTATCTTGAGCCAAGGAAAAGCATCTCTCTTGATCTACATCACCGTCAGGATAACATGACACAATTTTAACAGTAACGCTAGAGGAGATCCCACATATTCTTACCACTTTTCCAACAAGAATACAATCGCCACCACTTGGGGCCTACCTTTATGTCAAGGGTAATATTGCATGGCATGTGCAACAAGTTATGGTCACTTTAGGGTCCAGCATAAAAGTCTTTTAGCAACAATGGGGACACTAAATCCATGGTTTTTCTAGGAATCTCACTCGTTGCCAACCATGTTGATGCTTTCTTCTCAACACTGTGGTGAGTCTTTTTGGCCTGGAGGGTTGACAAGTTCCTATTTGCTCCTCCTCACTTAATGAAGATGCCCTTTGTATGCGTTTCACCCCATGGCCAAGCCTCGTGCTTGTGACATGCTCCTGTCTGTATCTGATGGATGCCTCCTTGAGTGGGCATTTTGATCTGTCTAGGTGCTGGATCATCCATGAGGATGGATGTGCAACTCTTGAGATGGTCCAAAAGAGTTTCAAGCTGAGATGAGTCACTCTCTTGCACACGCACTTCAACTTGATCGAGCATGCTTCTTATTTCATTGATGCTCACAAGTACATGACTCTTCTGTGTTCTGAAAGACTGGAGGATGCAACACTAATCTCAGGCATGTTTTGAATGTGCCCCTCGCTAACATTAGTAGTATCCTCCATAAGCATACTTCTTGCGCTGTCTATGACTGGGAGGATTGGAATCAGGTGACAAAAATGCTTCTCAATGATTAGCCTTAGGCCATATAGATGCTTGTTGCACTTGCTTGCAACGTCTAGACAATCACAAAAGTTGGTCTACAAACTGACATGATACCATTTATTAGATGAAGCACTTAACATCTTGAATAGCAAATTTAGCTCATTTACTGCAATCACGGAAGAAGGTCGTTCTTCAAATCTTTGCAGCAATTTTTCTCCTTCCCGTAAACATGGTGTTTGCTGTCGAGTATGTCCATAGATATTGAATCGTCCGGAGTCAACTAAGAGAGGAGCAAAGGAGTTAAGTTAAGAAGTGAACATATTACTATGCAAAAGCAACCAACATAGTACCTATCTCTTGTTTTTGCTTGAAAAACTCTAATAAGGTCCCACCCATGCGAGTGCCACTTTGCGAGTCACCAATGATTGCATGTACCAAGTCCAAAGCAGATTGATTAATCTGTGCATTCAATAATGTGTACTTTATATATTGCCATAGTCTCTCCACAAGATTTGTAGTGTCCACATTTCCATAATTGAAGAGGCGACCAAATCTTGGCCATCTAGTTCGCCAAGGGCAATCACTCCCAGACCAACCATTTGTAACATATCTCTGCACATTTGTGTTTAACTCATAATTTTGCAAGAGAATTTCGTTAGTTAAGCTCAAATGCAGCTTTCGTAGAGCTATTCAAAAGGGTACACATTGAGGAGTAGAGATGGTCTTGGGACTCCTTGGGAACCTGCAGAATACATTACCAAACATTAATGAAGCGTATGGTAACCAATGAGAAGCATTACATTGGAAGTCAATGAATACCTTTGGGAGTAAGTTCTCTACCCATGCTTTCTTTGCATGGAACCAGCAGAGAAGGAGATGGCATGCCACTTGTTGTTGGCCACCTAAGCCATTGTTTATCCAACAATAAGGATCTTCTTGCACCACTTTGTTGAAAGCCTCAAGCTCCATGTGTGACTTGTCAATTACCAAGGCAGCTGGACGAATATCTCTCATTCTAGATAGCACTGTCTTGAGAGTAACCTGGAGAGCAAATGCTTATTGTTCACACCCTGGATCATTTGTGCATAACATAAACCAAATAGGTATGCCAATTCCATTTTGATTGGACAATACTGCAGCATACAATGGTAGCCCAAAAATGTTTGCTTTAAATCACTACAAGGGATCGGGCTCATACCCACGCTCCTAGCTGCTAAAAATGACTTATGAAAAAAAGTAGCGGGCCCGTGTATCAGTGCATGTATCATCGCGGCCAGAGACATGCGTGTAAAAGCGCGTGTATAGGACTGTTCAGATGCACTGATACACGGGCGTATACACGCGTTCTATCAGTTCAGTTGCATTTAGACGTGCTGATACAAGCGTCTATACACGCATTTTGTGACTTTAGATGCGCTTATACACGCGTATTTCTCAGATTTGACGTGTTTATACACGCGTGTTTTACAGATTATCCGCGTATATACACTTGACTTTTTGCAGTTCTGACGCGTTTATACACGCGAACAGAGAGCAAAAAAAAATTCCAGAGAGTGCTATTTGGTACCTGAATGCTGTTCCAGCATTCCAGCACCCAATAACACTCTCTAGATTTTTTTTTTTTGTGCATTAGACCATCCACGAAGAACATATCCACGAGGAAGATTAAGACAAGAACGACATGAATGCATACATTGTCAATACACGATTCAAGACAGACATGAATGCAATACTATCGATTCACGATTCAATATTACTATCAAAATTTCACACATATATACAAGGGAGTCCATATGTCGAAGTAGCCCATGGCTTCAGTTTACAAAAAAATATATACAACCACATCCTCAATATGGAATGTGATACTATAAGTCTGAGTACTACTCAGACCCAGATGATGACTCGGTGCTCCCTCCATGCTCAGATGAGCTCACATCGGTCGGAATGTCCGATGAGTAGTGCTCACATCCACCCTCTGCAGTGGCGGCGGGTGGATCATCAGCAGCTTGTGCCTGTTTAAGTAATATATAGTATATAAGTATATATATATGTAATTCAATAAACCAAAATCATTCGTTTAGAGTTTTCAAGTACCTGTCGACCGTATGGTCTCATGGCCATCTCAAACTGCCCGTCCATAATACGTCCCTCGGCTCTGAAGATGGCCCACGTGTCACGTCTGCTATGTCGACGAGCATATGCAGTATCGTGGGTTGTGGGCTTCCTCCCCGTAACCCGTCATTGTATCATAATCAACACAATTTGTAAGATTAAAACAATCATAGAATCAATGAATTAAGTAAACAATCAAATAAAGTGGCAAGATACTTACGAACTCTGCCTCCCATGACGACGCCGCCAGATCCGAAATGCGAAGATCCAATGGTCTCCATCTCGATCCGTCATGCCTCCACATGCTGCCTGCTCTTCACGCCACCCTCTACTCGTTTCTTTGCCTCCTTCCACTCGCGTTTGTGCGCAGTGGCAGGTTTCTCGGCAGGATAGCCACCCGCAGCTACATTTAGCCCATCATCGTACGTGAGTTTTTTAAGGTGAGATCTTTTATTACTTACGATTCCCTTATTCGCATCCTTCCCCATACATCCGAGAATGTAGCATGTGGGGGATTGGGGTACCGACTATGTACAGCCTCTATCACCTCCCCAACTAATCGGCTATTTTGATCTTTAAATTTAATAAAATAATTTCTATACAAGTTTGATACTACCCCACGCATGTATTCCATTACCTCTTTCCCCCTCGCATCCATCACTATCCCGCCCCTATCCGTCACATCATAGCAGATCACTCCCTCCACCTCTCTCATCTCCTCCTCTTTCGAACTGTCTCCTCTAACTCTTCTCCCTCTATCTCCTCTCTCACCGCGTGCCCTACTACCTCCCCCACCAAAGCACCCACCGCATCCTCCACTCCCACCGCATCCTCCACTCCCACTCTTCCTACTGCTGCGAGTGGAGTCACGACTGGGGGATTGTCTACGTGACGGTGGCTATGAGCCCTGACGTGACGGTGGCTCTGAGGGAGTACGTGATGGTGGCTGTGAGCCCTGACGTGACGGTGCTTGGGAGGGTGTGCGTGAGTGTGTCTGGGAGACGAGGTATGTCTCCTCGGTGGGCGTGGAAGAGGAGAAGCTGCATGCCGTCTCGTCGGACTCGTAGGCATAGACAGCAGTGGAGTGCCCTGGATACTCGTGGTAGGGGTATAGACACCAGGCATGGAAGGAGGGGCATGGGCATACATGTACTCTGTAAGCTCAACTGGACCAGGATGACGCCCAAAATGATTTAGCATCTCCATCAACCAATTGCTGTACGCAAATGGATCAGATGAAGAACCTAGAATATCCATAAAGAATCTGCAAAAATAATCCTCATGTACATCATGGGCTGTCTCTTGACTCACACAAATATCATCATCCAAGTCACCTATCAGCCTGCAAACCATAGAAACAGGAAACACAGTCTCGTGTATACACCCGTCCAGAAACGCGTGTATACACCCGTCCAAAAACATGTGTATACACCCGTCCAGAAATGCGTGTATATCCGCGTGAAAAGTCTGTGTAGACAGGATACACGCAGATATACACGTGTTTCTACACGTGACCTGTGCAAAAAAAAAAAAAATTTTGACCGACCTTCGACAATGTGTCCTTATAAAAGGCCCACTGTCGCCCCTGTCAGAATCGTTCACCCAAAATCGCAACCAGAGAAGCAAAAGGACGGAGACAAACCCAAAAAGCAAAGAGAAAATAGCATAAACAAATCTGAGGACAAATCTGAGGAAGGAGACAAGGTAAAGGACAAACTGACTCACCTCTGAAAAAGTGAGTCTTCTTTCTTGGTCGGTTTCCTTCACCCATGTGTGCTCCTTCTCTGCTCCCTCCTTGCGTTATTAGTGTCTGTTGGAAGAGGCGAAAACGAAAGAGAGCAGATATGTTAGTTCAAAATGTTTATTTGGGGAAGGCGGGTTATTTTTAGTTTAAACAGGTCGTCGCGTGTAGAAACGCGTGTATTTTCGCGTGTATGATAAATTAGCTGCGTTTATACACACTTTTTTGTGGATCTAGCCGCGTTTATACACGCAATTTTCAGGAAGTACCCGCGTTAATACACGCTATTTTTAGGAAATAGCTGCGTTAATACACGTAATTTTTAGGAAATAGCCGTGTTAATACACGCGATTTTTATACTTTCATTAAAAACATATTATGATTTTGTGTTTTCTGGTTTGTACATAGGATGTCATCAACCTCCTCAAGCAGTTTTGGGGAAGATGAGACAATGCATCATCGTAATCGCGATGTGTGGTTGGGACAACGGATCAAATGTATGTGTAATCGATGTCAAGGATGCATTGTACGAGCACATCGAATTACCTTGAATCACATCTCCATGTATGGAGAATGGAATCAAACAGGTTTAGAGGTGAGTAGATGTAAATTGATGGTATTCAAATGACTCATGGTATCCAAATTAAGTTAATGGAGTTGTAATATATAAACTCTAATTGAAGCAGGATGCAGTACCACACCCTAACATGGTGCCCTACGCACGGCGAGAGCATGCAAAAAGCGTCGATGAGATGATGCTGGAGCTTCGGGATCTATTGTCAGAGATGAGTGGGAAAGGGATGACAATAGCCCTGCACCCCCCACGAAGTTGTGGAAGAGGAAGTGTTTGATGATATGGTGTAGAATCTTTTTAAGGATGATCCCAAAGGTATGGACGACGATGATATGGAACAAGAGCATCTTTACAAGGCTTCATCGACACCGGTTTTTGAAGGGTGCACATTCTCTATTTTACGTGCTTCACTTGAACTACTCAATATACAAACAGTTTATGGATGGAGCAATGCAAGTCTTGACGCATTATTGAAGTAAGCATTCTAACTTGCAAATTTGAATTAGTGGTTTAAGGTTTAGGATTTAGGACTAATTGATGATATTGGATGCAGGCTATTATCAAACATGCTTCCAAAGGGAAATAGACTACCCACCTCAAGAGACATAGGGAGGCGCTATGTGACATCTCTTGGAGGATTGGATTATGATCGCATACATGCATGCGTCAATGATTGCATTCTCTTTCGTGGGACGCATAAGGAGACTTGACATTGTCCCACTTGTGGTGAAGCAAGGTATAGAATAGATGTGAAGAGTTTTGATGTACCTCGTAAAGTCTTGCGACACTTTCCTATAATTCCTCGCATCAAACACATGTTCAAGTGCAAATCCATAGCAGAGCTCATGTCATGGCATTCCTCACATCAATCAGATGATGGCATGTGGAGAATTCCCGCAGACACTCCTGCTTGGAAGCATATTGAAGATGAGTGGCCCAGCTTTAAAACACAGCCCAGAAACTTGAGACTTGGCCTAGGTATGGATGGAGTGAATCCATTTGGTTTCAAAAGCACCGCATACAGCGTGTGGCTAGTTGTGTTGGTGAACTACAACCTTCCACCATCAATGGCGATCAAGAAGGGACATCTTATGTTATCCCTTCTAATTCCAGGGAAACATAAAGTCAAGTATATGGATGTTTATCTCGAACCGTTGATTGATGAGTTGGAGGAACTATGGAGAGGTGTTGCGGTGGTGGACATTAGTAGGCCTCCCTCCTCCGACACTTTGACTTAAAAGCAGTGTTGATGTGGACAATGCATGACTTTCCAGGATACAGCGATTGTTCTGGTAAGAATTCCAATTACCTCCCTACTCTAATACTATTGGCTATATTAATTATAAATATTGACTTTATTATTCTAACTTTTATTTATATTTTAATAGGTTTGAAAACATCGGGTAAACATGCATGTCCTGTTTGTGGCCCTTCGTTAGTACATGAGTATGCTGACGGTTTGTGTAAGACCATATTCGATAATCATCATCGATTTCTCCCCTCAGATCATCCTAAATATGTTGCTAGTAAGAGTAACATTCCTCCACAAACACTTCGTGCAAAAGATTGGAAGCATATTTGGGAGTCTACAAATATTCTTCCTCTAGATGGCATGAACAGGTATAGTAATGTTTCTCAATCTTGTTTTGTGTAGTCTCTAATTGGATTAAAGGTCACATATAGCAATCCCTTGTGTAAGTACTCCATTTTTTTCGGCTACCATATTGGACCCATCTTAAGATCAACCATCTTCTTGATCCCATGCACATCTTCAAGAATGTGGGAACTGGTATTTGGGAACATGTTATTGGTAAACGAGAGAATGTTAGCGTACGTGAGGACTTGCGGGTCGCAGGAGGACGTATGCATCAAGCTTGGCCACGAGAGGAGGGTGGGCACGTTCGTCTTCCGCCTGCACCATGGATTATATCAAAGAAAGAGGAGAAGCAGGTAAAGCAAGCCATCACCACTTTGCGTACTCCCACTGGATGCATGAGATCATTGAAGGGAGCCTTTACAACCACTAAGAAAAGAGGCGTTGAGCAACTATATAGGTTGAAGTCCCACGATTGGCACAAGATGCTTTAAGTAAGTGTTTTCCAAGTCTTGTACGTTGAAATTAAATTTTGTAATGCCATAAACCATACATACATGTGCTCTTATGTGCGCAGTTCATACTACCTACTAGCATCGACCATTGTGCAAATAAGAGTTTGAAAAAATATATTTATAAGATGGGCGAGCTTGTGAGGTATGTAAAACCCCTGTCAGATCACCCTTCATTATACCTTGCAAAATGAACGTGCATGAGGTATAACGTACTATTTATTTATTTTTCAGATATGTTAGTTCCAAAGCAATTGATCTAGCCACGTTGGATGATGCGCGTGTTATGGCAGTGGAGGTGGTTTGTTTGGTAGAGGAGACTTTTCCGCGAACCATTCTCACAAGTCAACTACATCTCATTGTGCATTTAGTGGACAAAATCGCTTTATGTGGCACTGTGCATGCACGTTGGATGTTCTTCCTAGAGCACTTCATGAAGACCTTAAAAGACTTTGTGAGGCAAAGTGCAAGGCCTGAAGGAAGCATGGCCGAGGGTTGGTTGATACAAGAGTCTCTTGTATATATTTCAGAATTTCTTGGTCAGGTGGACAGCTCTTTGCCACGACTATGGAGCAATGAAGAGGACTTGAGGATGACCTCTATTGTACCTCAAGGAAAAGGACAGAGTAAAGTAATTGACAGAACATTGATTGATGATCTCAATTTCACTTGCATCCTTAATAGTGATGTGATGAGCAAATGGGTTACAAGATATGAGGATGCAAAGACAAAAAGGCAAGCAGAAAGAGCTCTCTTTCGGAGGCAACATGGCTCTCGTAAGGCATACCCTAAGCATCTAGCAACACTTCCGAATGATATCCATGTTGATTGGTTGCATGAGGAAATGGAGAGAGCAGAGAGTGACGAGGGGCTGCATATCACGGCGGAAGAATGGGAGTATGCACGAGGATGCATGTTAAAGGTACATAGAACTAATGTTTTGCATTAGTTGTAAGTGATTTGCTTTCAATATTTATTCACATTGCTTACACAAATATTGCTTCTATTTTGGTCTAGTGCACTATGTTCAATGCTATATGGTGTGAAGGCAAGCATTTTCGAACACAAAGAATTGATGAAAAGAGGAATACATAAGATTGCGGTGTCATTAGTAGCTTTGAGGGAGCTAATGGAAAAATGGATGATTATTGTGGCACAATCCAAGACATATTTAGGCTTGACTTTCATCGCTTCTTTGTGTATGTTTTGGATGTCAAGTGGCAAATGAACGTGGTGGAAAAAGGGCCTAATGCAACGATAAAATGCCATGCAAGTGGCTATGTAACTATTGACTCTACAAAGTTTTGGCAAACAAAGAAAGATAGGCTCGTATTGACACAACAATGTGAGCAGGTATGCATTTTTTTACTAATGTGTTTCATGTACATATATATCTAAGCTCGCGTACCCCTTGACTTTTGATATGCTAATTAATTACTGTAGTATGTGTATTTGAGTAGGTTATCTATCTACCAATGGTGCATGACATTAAATCGTGGTACGTCATCCCTATTGCACCACGTTCCAAAGTGATGTATAGTACATTCACTGATATGGAGCATATGGAGGATGTAACAAGCCGCAATGAAGATGATGTCAAACATGCCAATGAAGATGTTGTGATCGATGATCAAGAAATAAGAGATGATCATGATAATGAGGATGAGCGTGCCATTTCTCATGATCATGAGAATGACCCTACCATTGAGGATGATGGTGATGTTGATGAGGATGATCAGGACATCGATACCATTATCAATGACAGAATATCGATAGTGGAATAAATTTAATCGTAGCCTTACAAATTGATCAAATGGATATTGATGTTGATCGTTTGGCAAGGATGGATCTTATTGAAGATGAGATCGAACCCTAACCAATCCGTCACTGTATCGTTCTAAATTGATGACATTTCTATTGTATGTGTTGTCTTTTAATTATCATCTCATGATTTATTTTTGAATACATTTCATTGTTGTAAATGCATGTAGTGGGATTGTGTAATGATATATACTATAATGTACTATGAGATGGTTTAAAGAAAATAGTTTTTAATTTTGTAAAGGAATTCAGTTTTTCTTTACCAAGCGTGTATTGATGCGTGTATTATTGTGTGTATATACACGCGCTTATACACGCACTGATAGATGCCAATATACACGCGAATTTAAATGCCAAAATACACGCGCTCGATTCTATTCAAATACATGCGCGACCATACACGTGCCCGTAATTTATCGCGTGTATGAAACGCGTGTATGGAAGCATTGTCTTGTAGTGAATGTACTGTCAATTGCCCATGAGTTGTTCAAAGAAAAATGCATTGCCATGTGCAGCATCCACTCATCTCGAATTATTACAATGAACGGTCTTTTTTGAGCAACCTCCGTAGAAGGATTGTAGGGTTGACAATAACACACCTGCAATGCCAAGAAAATCTTGTTACTTTCATTGGGCCTAGCACCTTACACACATGGCCAACTAAATTTCATACCTTGCTTTGTTTTTGCAATAGCTGTATCTCTTTCCACATTGCAACCCAATCATCTCCAGATAGCCTCCCTACAAAAGACAATAAATGCCATCGTTTGTTCATCACATTATTGCCAATTCAGTGAGAGGAATGTGCTAGTATGCTTTGTACCTTGCCGTCTTATTTGGAAGGACATCATCGACACTTCTCGTGGTATCATAAAAAACCTGTAGATTACCTTATCCACGTTAGAGGCATTATCATAATGCAACTTCTCCTTTGACAAGGACATTTTTGCCACATGACGCGGAATTCCCACATCAAACAAGTCCTCTATACAACATTGGAGGACATTTTGATGCACAGGTAGATGATACAAGTCTTCTCATGAGCCTGACACATGTCCTTGATGATAGGGATACAAAGTGATGGAAGCAATATGAGAGACATGGTCAATACGTATTGCAACACGAAAAGAACATCCACACCTTTTTGATTTTCTTAGCCTTCTCTTGCTTCCTTGCCTTCGAGGTTCCCTGCCTCTTTGACATGCATAGTCAATTACCTTTTTTCTTTCCACATGAACTATTTCTGGAGCAAACAAACAGTAGACGTACTTTGTGCTCAATGACAATGTCATCTAGTGCTTGACTCAAATTAGAAACTGGGATGTTCACGTATTCCTGCTTTGCTAGATTTGTGTTCAACCTGTTAATACCATTTGCTCTAAGCGCTCTTTTGGAATCTTCACTATGCAAACAACTACAGCTATGTAGAAGATCTTTTGCAAACTGTATTGGGATGCCTTGCCTTCTTATATCCATGCACCAGGCGCGGTGGGATACTCCATCTTCTGCCATATGACATTCTCTAACAATTGTGGCCCACTCATTTATATGGGATATTTTTAAATGTGGTGAAGAGACCAAGCATAGGTTAGAGCACCCATCTTCATTCTTTTGTAGTCGCAAATTGTCCCGTAGTTTTCTCCATCGCTTGAGATCCAAAGAACCTATGTTGTCACATGCCTTTATCTCCTCTAATCTCGTGGAATTGTTATTTTCAAGAGCTCCCTTCATTAAGTTGTAACTTGCTTTGTTGGAGTAAAATCGTTGAGAAACATACCAATGTGGATCAAGCGGAAAAAAAATACTTGAGTTGATCTGCAAGTCGAGAGGTGGTCTTGGGGCTTCGCATAAACGGCCTTCATTGGAGCTTGTTTCAATGATATTGTCCTTGGATGTAGAGAGCTCATTGTCAGTAATACTATCATTGGATGTAGAGAAGTCAGAATCATACTCACTTGTTGATTCACACCATAGCCAATCCTCAAATGACCACACTGGTCTTTCAAGATCACTCCTTGCAAAGAAAGATGCCATAACACACTCCTTGAATAGTTGATAACTTTAACCTTGCACTAGTTTACTAAAAAAATCCCATCATTGTTTAAACCAGAAGCTGACCCGTTCACATCAAGACCACACAAGGTTCACACCGGGATGACATTGCTAATAGGTCTCATTATACTCACCACTAAAGGGAGACTAAAGGGAGCCAAATGCCAAATGGGGATAAATGATCCAAAGGGGGTGATAAAGGAGCTTTAATTTAAAAAAGATGCCTTGCTTTAAAGTTCGCACCCTCTTCAATGCTGAAAAAAGCGCGTCCTGACCCCCGCTCTGTCGCCCCTAGTTCACACAGGGATCACAAGATGGGATCACACAGGGTTCACACTTGGATTTCACAGGGATTACACATGGATCACAAAATCCGACGGCCCACCCGATCCTTGATTTTTGAGCGACAATGTTTGCCATTGATCCCCTTTGAAAAAAGGGGTGTCAAATAATCCCGAGGCCTGCCAATCCAACTGTGCGAGTCCGTGAGAGCATCGGCTGCATTGCCCCACCCATAATATCGCAGACTAGCCCCAACCAGCACTACACCTGTCACCAATTGATAGACGGCAGTCCTCCAACTAGAAAGAGAGATCAACACACGATTGTGTGGCAGCATAGTCAAAGAGCATAGGCAATGCAACACAAAATAGCGAACGGAATAGGAGGGACTCCTCACCCACAGTTAGCACATCATACGGGTGACAAAAGTTCTCTGCAGAAAAAAAAAGCTTTGCTTCATTTTCTCTCAGACAGCCTCATGCGCCTCTTGCATGGACTTTTCCTTACAACCTTGCTCCTCATTTGTTGCACCGTACAATGATCTAGCCATACGGATGAACTCGGCTCGTCCAAAATATCATAATGTATACCCATCTTGAAGAGTTTTGTTTGTAATCCAGCCTTTCTATAAAGATCGTTGGGATTCAATCCAAAGAATTAAGGGCTCTTCTCCATAGTCACAGGAGTCGTTTTCCACCGTTTTCGCTTCCAAATAAGTCTCTTCAAGGCTCAAGTGTGACAAAGCCTTTAATTCAAAAGCTTTTACTTTCAATCTTCTTTATTTTATCATGCCATCATCAAGCCACAACTCGTGTTGCAACACAACTTCAACATGGATACCCCTTTGCGTGATGCGTGGCAAGCAAATGCGGGACACGGACGCTGAGGACGATCAAATTGCTTAAATTTTACAAGCTGCATTTGATGCTCAACAAACCCGCAAAGAACAAAAGATAAGTCGTCGCTCCTTTACCTTTTCTGACTTTGCTTGTCGCCCCCAAAGATGGAAAAATTGTTCTATCATAATTGAGTCAATTTGATGATGACTACTTTGTCGAAGGAATTTTTTTTTAGCATGAAAAAATCAAGTATGCCACTAACCACGTGAATGATAAAGATTCTTTATGATGGAACGTGCTCCACAATAGCACTGATCGCCCTAACACTTGGGCCTCATTCCAAAAGAAGGTCAAATAATCATTCTTACCTCCTAAGTTTCATCTTCACACACACCACGCATGGTCAAATTTGTCATGGATTGAAGATGAAAACGTGAGTTGATATACTGAGAACACCTCTTACTCCTTTACATGCTCGAAGACGTTCCTGAAGATTCACTTCAGTGCAAATACGAGGATGGTCTTCAACGTGGTATACAAGAGTGCAATAAAGGTAGAATTTGCATAGGATATTTAAATAAAAAAAAGAGATTACCTCTTTTTTGTGAAGCCCAAAGAGAGGATTCATGTAAGAGATATAAAACAAAAGATTAAACAAAGTAATTTTTAAATTAAACATAATCTTTATGCAAGTCTATGCATAGATATTGCAAGAAGCCTATACATAAAGTTTGCATAAATATGCATAAAGCTCTTGCAAAGAATTTACAAGAGGCCTATGCATAGACCTTGCAAGCTTTGTGCATAAGCTTGCAAGCTCTAGGCATAGAGCTTTCAACAAGAAGGCTATGCAAGAAACCTATGCATAAATCCTATGCATAGACCTTATGCATAAGCTTGAAAGCTCTATGCATAAAGCCTATGCATAGAGCTTATGCATAAATATTGCATAAGCTTGCAAGCCCTATGCATAAAGCGTATGCATAGAGCTTTATGTATAGAGTTTTCAAGAAGGCTATACAAGAAGCCTACACATAAAGCTTGCAAAGATATGCATAAAGCTTTTACATTGAACTTGCAAGAAGCCTATGCATAGATCTTACAAGCTCTACACATAAGCTTTATTGAAGCCTATGCATAAGCTTTATGCAAGTCTATGCGTAAGCTTGCAACCTCTATGTATAAAGTCTGCATAATCTTCACTACAAGGAAAAGCGATCGTAGGCACATTTATAGATGCGATGCGTTTTGACAACGTGGTTTAAAATATTACGGGAGCGTTTATATAAGCACGTCTAAAATCACGTCTATTGTTGACAGGCGTCTATATGTGCATCTATAAGTGCATCTATATGTGCATCTATAAGTGCGTCTATATGTGCATCTATACAAGCGTCTATATGTGCAGCTATAAGTGTGTCTATATCAATATAGACGTGCTTATAGATGCGTGTATAGATGTGCTTATAGTCTCCATTATATGTTGAAATATACACGTGAAATAGGGTGTGTGCGTGAACTAGCCTTTAGCAAGAGGCTATAAAAGAAAACCTGTAAATGTGAGAGAAGCTGTGAAAAGGTGAGAAGTATCTACTAGGAGAGAATAAAGGGTAGCATGAGGAGATTTAGGAGGTGTGGAGACATTCTGGGAAGAGGTGGAGAGAATCAAGTAAAAGAGGTGGAGAGAATCAAGCAAAAGAGGTGGAGTGAATCAAGGAGAGATCAGTGGGATTTCGGATGCTTGGATGTAAACTCTGCTCACTAATCACATCTTAATTATCATCTAATCTCTTTGTTAATGATGTTGATTCTAACATTTGATCCACCATTCCTCATCACATTACTGTAAATTTAACATGGTATCAGAGCCTAGCCTAGAATCCATCAAATTTATGAACCCATTATCTTGCTAATTAGGATTAGTAGATGATTGAGAAATAATCATTTTTAAGTTATTTGCAACAAGCTCTTTGCACCCCCAGCTAGTGGAGGGGCTTGATCTCCCTCCAGGAGAAACATTAGGGCAAGTACTTCTAGGCAAGCATAGCCAGCCTAGCCCATCACAAATCAGCGCGCCAAACCGTCTCCTACAGCTCCGAAATTGTGCGATTTAGCAAGCGCCGTTCTTCTGAGGGAAAAATGAAATGTCTTCTTCTCCAGATCAAATTGCTCTAATTCCTT
The DNA here is from genome assembly GCF_041138505.1 of Cibotium barometz. Taxonomy (NCBI): domain Eukaryota; kingdom Viridiplantae; phylum Streptophyta; class Polypodiopsida; order Cyatheales; family Cibotiaceae; genus Cibotium; species Cibotium barometz. Next base: position 38,141,463 of record NC_141057.1, on the reverse strand, counting down.
TTGGTCCTAGGGGTTTTCAAGGGTGATCTACAAGCTGGTGAAGACCGATTTGGATTTCATCAAGTATACAGTGAGATCGAAGCTCTTCATCAAATCTGCAGGTGACTTTGGTAAAACAAAGATTAAGCATTCAATGTTTGGTCAAATCTTATGTTTCCTATCTTAATCCTCTACTATACTAATTACTATTGATGGCCTTGAAAGGATTTGAGCTCATTTGAACTCTAAGGTCTCAGATCTGGACTCCCCGCATACTCTGTTTTTTGCACACAAAATAGAGGATTAATTTTCTAATCAATGATTAATCAATACTAATCACTATTTTTTGGTATAATTGAGGGTTCAAATTAACCATTAGGTATTTAATACAGATCCCTATAACTTCATATTACAATTTAGAGATGGTTTGACACTCTAACCATTCTGTATAGATTTGTTACCCTTGGTTTAATGTAATTTTTGGTAAAATTATACTGATAAATTTGTGGTAATCATCATCTTGCATTATTTAACCCACACACAAATTCAAGTTATTCATAAAAATAGAGGAAAGAGAGGATAAAAATATAGGAACGAGAGGAAAGATAGGAAAGCACTTACCTCTTTTTGGGTGGTGATGTTGAAAGAGACGTTTAGAAGACCTAAAAAACCAACAAAAGAGTGAGGAAAGGATTAGTAATGCATACATACAAAAGCCCTAATAACCTAATGCATACATACAAAATCAAAAAGACTAAGCTCTATGCATAGAGCTTAATGCATGCATAGAGATTAATCTATGCATTAAGCTCTACAAATAGAGCTTAATGCATAGAATAAGCTCTATCATTAGATCTCTATTCATAGATTAAGCTCTATGCATAGAGTAACTACAAAACAAAACCCCTCTTTTTGGTAGATAAAAATAGAGGAAAGAGAGGATAAAAAGATACGAAAGAGAGGAAAGATAGGAAAGCATTTACCTCTTTTTGGTGATGTGGAAAGAGAAGATTAGAAGACCTACAAAACCAACAAAAGGGTGAGGAAAGGATTAGTAATGCATACATACAAAAGCTCTAAGAACCTAATGCATATATACAAAATCGCAAAGAGAGGAAAGAGAGAAAAGCATTTACCTCTTTTTGGGGTGAAGTTGAAAGAGAGGATTATAAGACCTAAAAAACGAAACAAAAAGTTGAGAAAAGAATTAGTAATATAAAACCCTAAAAATGTGAATAGCATGGATACACAAGGAGGTTTAAGCCTTATTCATAAAAGAGGTTTATTTATAGCCTCTTATGCATAAGAGGCTTATGAATAAGAGGCCTCTTATGCATAAGCCTCTTAGGCTTATGCACCATAAGAGAGAGAGAGAGAGAGAGAGAGAGAAGAGAATACCACTCAAAAATTAAAAGCATAAACAATTAAAAGAAAAAGAGGTCTTACCTCATTTTTGTGAAGCCGAATTTGAAAGACCTACATAACAAAAGATAAAATAAAGTAATTAGTAGATCGAACATAAGATTAAGGATGAAAACACATTAAATAAAAAACTCTAAAATCTCCATCCATGCATTGGGAGCTGTATGCATGCATAGAGAGATCTCAACACGTATAGAGATCCAAAAAATTCACAAAACCCTAAAATATCTCATCATGGAAGACATGGTGAATGACTTGTTTGAACGAGAGTTCATGGATGATAGAGAGCAAGCTCCAATGTCACAAGAGAAGTAAACTTTGTGTAGAGAGGCAAGCATCTCTTTGTAGTATGAGGGATTTTTTAACTCTACATTGCAAGAAGGCTTAGAGATATTAAACTTGCAAGTAACTTATGGATGGAGTGATGCAAGGGTCACAAGTCTTCTTAGATAATATCCAATCAGTATATTCTCTTAAATGTCTGATGTTTTATATAGTCTCCTTGTAGGTATTTTCACATATGAATTCTTATGTTATGTTGTAGGCTTGTCAAGAAGATTCTTCCCCCTCAAAATCTATTTCCGGAATCACGACATAGGCCTCCTAAATTTCTCTCTATGTTAGGTATGGATTATACAAAAATACATGCATGTCCCAAGGATTGCATGCTATTTAGAGGGGTTAATAAAGATGCAACACAATGTCTACAATGTGGAGAGAGCCACTATAGAGATGATTTGCAATGAGACAAAATTCCCCGAAAGGTTTTGAGACACTTACCTATCATTTCTCACATCCAACACATGTTTAAAGGTAAAGGAATTTCATAACTCATGACATGGAATGCTACTCATTGCTCAACCGCTAATGTCATCATGAAGATTGTAATTTATTTAGAGGCATGGAAAAATGTGGAGCATCAAAAGCCATAGTTTAAAGATGAGCCATGTCACTTACATCTTGGCTTGGGCATGGATGGTGTTAACCCATTTGGGTTCAAGTCCACATCATGGTCTACTTGGCCTATTGTATTGGTGAACTACAACCTCCCTCCATGGGTGGCAACCAAGAAAGATCATATCATGCTTGCTCTCCTTGTACCAGGCAAGTATAAGGTGGCAAACATGGATGTGTACCTCTAGTCTTTGATTGAGGAGTGTGAGACACTATGGTGAGGTATGAACATGTAAGCCAATAAATAGGCTTGATATGGAGGTGCAAGGAGTTTTTGTTTGGACGATGCATGACTATCTTGGGTTTGGAATGCTTAGGTACATACTTGAACTTTATAAGTTTAAACTTTTCTTACTTTACCTCTCAAATCATATCAATTTTAAAATAGGTTTGGCAACCTTCAAACTTTCTGCATGTCCAATTTGTGGACCATCACTTGTTTCAAAAATACCCTCTACTCTAAAGAAGGTGGTGTATGACAAACATCATTGATTTCTCCTTGCTTCACATCCCAAATATGTGGCACATGATGTCTCACCACTTGTGATGAGAGGTAGAGATTGATTTGAGGCATGGAGAAGCACCCCCAAACCACTGGATGGGATGTCTAGGCACTCAATATTTTTTTGACTTCCATGTTGGTGTGTGTTAAATATCAATCATCTCTTAGATCCCATGCATATCTTCAACAATCTGGCAACAAATATTTGGTACCATTCAATTGGTAGAGGAGATAAAAGGTTGCAAGGGATGACTTACAAAACATTGGATGCCTTAAAAGTGCATGGCTAATCATAGGTGAGAGTGGTAATATGGTCCTGCCAAATACACCATAGGTACTAACCTGGAAGGATCACAATAAGGTGAAAAGTGTGATTGTCTCTTTTCATACATCAATGGGAGTAATGCATTCATTAAAGGGTGCCTTCACAACAAAAAAAAACCAGAGGTACAATTATATGGCCTCATCAATATGGTAAGAGGGAAGGAACTTCGCACAGAGCATGTGGATTCTAAAAGAAACACACATTTGATTATGGTGTGATGGTAACTTTTGAGCAAGAAAGTCGAGCTAGTAGACATGATACCAATGTCATAGAGAACAATCTTGAGTATTGTGGAACTATTCAATATATTCTTGAGGTTGGGATTTGAGAATTTAGTCTATTCATCTTTAATGTTAAATGGTTCAAGGTGATATATAGAGGTGCTCAAGGAACCATGAAGAAACATCCAAATGGGTTTTTTCAAATTAATTTCACCAAGTTTTGCAATGATGAGAAAGATATTTTCATACCATCTCAATATTGTCAACATGTTAGTAACCCAACCAATCACTATAAATCTTGATGTAATTCACGTGATCAAAGATTTTTTGTGATAATAACACATGTGAACAAGTTATTCACATGTTCTCATGTTACCGTTCACAAAATAACAGGTCACTTGCCATTTGGGAACCCCTTAAAAGCTTGGCTACACATGGGAATAAGCTATTCACATGTTCTCATGTTACCATCTTCACATAATAGTAGGTCAGTGGCCACCTAGGAAGATTTTTTATGCCCGAAAAAGATAAATTTTTTAGGCCCTTGTGAAAGCTTTGTGAATATAACATGTGATCACAAGATTTTTTGTGTTATTAACATGTTCACATGTTCTCGTTTACGTCAGTGAAATCCCTGGTGCTACCCAGAGGGATCGACACCGATCTCTGCGCAGAGTATCTCCACACTTATGGGACAAGTAGACAAAAAGAGGAAAAATTACAAAGGTAGATGGCACCACAGAAGAACTACTAATTACATAAGACCTCATCAGAGAAGCTTTACAACTCCCCGCAGCGGCGGCAGTGAAGGCCCATAGACACACAATAGATACAATGCCCATCAAGAAGATGTTAAAGAGAGTTTCTTATAACTCCAATGGGGAAGAGTACGAGAACATCAAGGATGAAGCCACAGAGAAAGCCTGTAGAGCAATGTCGTTATTGATGCAGATTAAACAAGTTGATAGGTATAACAGGGTCAGCCTTAACAGGATCGCAAAAGCTCATGAAGAGAAGGAGGACGATTGGGCCTTTTTCATGCATAAAGAAATGGAAAACTACCTCAAGGCACATCAATCCAAAGTCAGCAACCCATACCTATTAACACAAATACTTAACCATGTGGCACAGAGGCTAGTAAAAGATGAACCAAAGGAAATCCTTCCGCTCGCCCTAATCCCTACTCAACCTACAGAATCTACTGGAAGGGTGGAAGAAGGACATGCAGTGTTAATGGAGACACAACAGCTCATAAAGACAATCAAGAAGGATTGAAAAAAGAAGACTGACAAAAGGATGAGAGGGCTAATAGTGGATGTCACCACAGAGTCTTTGCAATTGGAAGCAATTGTGGCATTGGAGATCAAGAGGCTCTCCACCAAGAAAAACTACAAAGCGCCATTGTGCAAGAACAACACCAACAACTCTCCTCTCCAAGGAGCCTTGCACAACTAATATTCAAAGACCTCTCCCTGCTCAAGGATTCACAACTTGAGGGTGTACCAATAGAAGGAGTTGAAGAACAACTACAAAAGGGCCATACCTTGGAAAGGACCAAAATATGAGGAAGCATCAATTGCACCACTAGAATTGGAGAAGCTAGTAGAGTCTAGTAAGAGGCCGCATTCACCAGATACATCCAGTCCAAGCAAACGAAGCAGGTTGGATGACGATGTGCCACTGCCGCATCTTGGTTGTGTTAAAGATGCAGATTCTCAACAGTTCCTCTAGGATACATTGGAAGGCCTTTACACACTACTCCATGATCCCCTCACATAAATAGGTGCTGCCACTAGTACCAACTGGGAACAGGAACAGAAGGTCTGGTGTTGCCATTTATTGACAACACACATGCTGCACGACCGGAATGCTAGCCTATGGAAGCAGCTTAAAAAAGCCAATAAGCAAGTACAAAGTTTAAAAGATAATTTGGCAGCAGTAGAAGAAACACATAAAGAAGTAATCATGAAAAGTTTAAAGGCTACAGAAGAACAGGACATAAGATACAACACATTGGAGAGCAATAACTTAGTTTTGAGTCAAACCATTGTACAAAAAATCAATGAGAATGCTGAGTTGAATGCAAGGCTGGAGCAAGCAAAGGAACAACTACAAAAGGAGATAACGCACACACACAACCTTACAATTGGGCATACCAAGGAAATGCAAGAGTACCAAGAGGGCGCAAAGCGTAATGAGGATATGCTTAACGAACGAATAGAGCTCCTCACAGCCAACCTCAAAGCAAACCAAGAAAGAGTACAAGGACCGCAACAACAGGAACGAGAGCAATAGTCTAAATCAGAGTTTGGGTCTGGAAAGGTTCTTCCTAAACTATCTTTCTCGAAAGGTACTATTTTAATTTCTCTTTTTCTAAATTTCGTTTGACGAATATTTGCTTACAGATTTCTAAAACATGAATTTTTTATGAGGAATAAAATAATCATTTATCTCGATCTCCGACTTCGATAGTTTAATTGAATTTTCTGATTATCATCTTAGTGAATATGAAACTCTCACAGATTATCTACTAATTCATTTTTCCAATTTTTGTGGAAATTAAACAGAGGATTAAGGAGAACCCTTATTTAATTATAAAGATTCTATATGCATCTTATTATGCATAAAATCCAATTCTGATGAAACTCACACTTTTATCATCATAAAAATCATTTATGTTGAAAATCACTCTTTTATCATGAAAGAATTTCATTTATGCATATGTTTATGCATAAAAATCATTTATGATGAAAATCACACTTTTAATAATATAAAAAATATCTTTTATGCATAGGTTTATGCATAAAATCATTTATGATGAAAATCATACTTTTAATATAAAAAAATATCTTTCATGCATAGGTTTATGCATAAAAATCATTTATGTTGAAAATTACACTTTTAATATATAAAAATATCTTTTATGCATAAAAATCATTTATGATGAAAATTACACTTTTAATATATATAAAAATATCTTTTATGCATAAAAATCATTTATGATGAAAATCACACTTTTAATAAAAAAATGTCTTTTATGCATATGTTCATGCATAAAAATCATTTATGATGAAAATCACACTTTTAATATATAAAAATATCTTTTAGGAATAAAAATTATTTATGATGAAAATCACACTTTTAATATATAAAAATATCTTTTATGAATAGGTTTATGCATAAAAATCATTTATGATGAAAATCACACTTTTAATATAAAACAAAATATCTTTTATGCAAAGGTTTATGCATAAAAATCATTTATGATGAAAATCACATTTTTAATATAAAGAAATATCTTTTATGCATATGTTTATGCATAAAAATCATTTTTGATGAAAATCACACTTTTAAGATAAAAAATATATCTTTTATGCATAGGTTTATGCATAAAAATAATTCATGATGAAAATCACACTTTTAATATAAAAAAATATCTTTTATGCATAGGTTTATGCATAAAAATCATTTATGATGAAAATCACACTTTTAATATAAAACAAATATCTCTTATGCATAAAATCAATAATGATAAAAGTAACACTTTTAGAATAAAAAAATATTCTTTTATGCATACTTTTATACATAGAAATCAATAATGATAAAAGTAACACTTTTATATAAAAAAATTATCAATAAGTATCTTTCATAGAATTTAATTCTATTGAAAATCATTCTTTTATAAAAATTTATCAATATGCATCTTTCTATGCATGAATGAAAATGACACTTTTAGAATACTCTAACGATGGGGATTACTCTTTTTGATTAATAAAAGATGAAATTTATTTTACTAATTGCCAAAAAAATTTGCCATAACCTCCTTTGTATGGCTGACCATTTTTCAATTTTTAATTCACTAAAGTTAATTAGAAGTTCACCAAGAGTATTTAAATCATTCTAAAGTAAACATTTTTTTTTCGGGAGAGAGATCCTACTAATAGTTAACATTACAACTCGCTCAACGTCCCAGACACGCTGGTGTCGTGAGCTACAAGATCATCTACGCGGTCCTCTAAAGAGGGCGACGAGCACACTCGACCACAGAGAGCGGAGGGGCTACACTGGAGTCCTCTTGGGAAAGGCGGCCAGAACACGATCGACGCCGAAAGGGAAGCTTATGGAGAGCGCCGATGAGAGGTGCCGCCGAGGGGTCCAAGCAGGGTTTGAACCCAAGACCTTTCGGTCCTAGGCAAACACTTTACCACTTGGACTATCACCTCTTTGGCAAAAGTAAACATTTTCTACTTATTTAAGAGAAACATTTATGAAAAACTTGATTTTATCCAATAATCAATCATCTAGGATAAAGAATGGTTGGATTTACTAAAGAAGAGAGGGGAATGCCTTTTTTTTAATGAGGCATAACATCCATTTAATTTAGAGAAGACAAAAATCATAAAAACCATTAAAAAAAACCCATAAAAGGAATGGAAAAGAGAAGAATCTCCAACTTACGAAGGAATTTTGAGAGCTTTCCTTTGGCTTGATGGTTTGAGGGTTCTACTCTTGTTTGGAAACAAGAGTGGCCACCAATCTTTTGGAAGAGGGAAGGTCAAAAACTAATGAATTATGAGTAAAATTCAGTGTTTTTGGCACTTGGGAGAGGCAGGGTAACAGTGCAAAACACTATTGAGTTTCAACAAAGGGGAAGGCTTCTATTTATAGGAAAAAGTGAGCTTCTAACCAAGCCAACTGATTCTAGAATTTTCTAGATCAATTTGGTCAATTTTTGACCATTTTTGGGTCAATTTTGCTCACTTTTTGGATCTAGTTGAAACAGGAGAGAGGAGAAATAAAAATATCTCATTATTTGGGAGTTTAAAACTCATTCAAGTATGTGAAATAGGTGCCTCCTTCATGAGGAAAATTCCCCCATACTGAGGTGTCAAAAATGCATCATTTCACCTAAATATCTCTCTTTTTTAACTATTAACCTTGTCCTTAGTCAACTCTTCATCTTATGTGAGTATTTACTCATTTTTGGGAGATTTTTTTTTTATTCTTCTATTTATCTCCTCCCTACATTTGGATGAGTCTTATTGGTCCATAGGAACCTTAATTTAAAATTTCGAAAAAATCTTCACCCGCAGGAGGATAATGCCTCTTGAACAGATTATACTTAATTTCTAATGCACCTTCTGAAAATATTTTTGAACTTCTGTTTTAGGGGAACTTATTTTAATAAGATGAGGTATTTTTCTATCCAAAAATATTTAAAAACTGAATTACCACTCTAAAAGATTTTCTCTCTCTAGGCCAAAACTGGTAGAAACAAGATCTTTTATATTTCTGAAGAGGGATTTGATTACAGGGGAAGATGTTGGACATCTTGAGAGTCTGGGGAGGAATCTTACATGAATCTTGGATATTACATAATAGGTTGGATATATGTATTTGTAGCACCAACCAAACGTAGGTGTCAGACTCTTCTAGATCACAACAAACTAGAAGCAATAAAATCATCCCAAGATACATCGAGGCAACCCAGGTACCCTAATATAACATACATATCTTGGCGCAACCATTTCCATCATTTTTCTCAACGAAGATGCACCAACATTAACAACCTAACATTCGACACTAGTCTGAATCTTGCCTTTGACAAAGAATTTAATCTATTTCTATCCATAAATTAGTGTCCTCACCACAATACCCTCAAGACTGCCAACTACTGCTAGGTGCGAGGATGAAACTAGAATGGAGAGGGGGGAATTTTAACCCAAGGTTAACGGGGGGTACCACAAAAACATCTTCTCAAGACCTTGTACACAATGGATAATTGAGAAGTCATCATCAGCAAGGATCTAAGAAGACACATCCAGATTGTGGAAGAGCTAAGAAAAGAGTGTGGAAGTTTGCAGTCAAATGGACATCAAGAACTTTCAATTGGTTGCCCAAACCATGCAATATCTGCTCTCAAAGTGGGACTTTGGATGCATGTGACATGCCCTACTCATGCATTTTCACTTCATGTTGTACTCATCTAGGATGTCATGGCTTGTATAAAGGCCATCATCCTATGTACCTTATGAGAGATCTCTAGTTACTTCTCATCAGTTCAGTTTTAAAGTGTTGGGTGCCCAACTTCAATGAGTGTGAATGCCCATGGCCAATAAGTGGAATGTATATAAGTGACTTTTACTAATGAGAAAGGTACATTCCCTTTAGTCTTGATCGAGAGTGTGCTCTTGCTCCTTGTGCTTTAGCTCTCTACCCTATCCTCTTGCCCTCTTGGTAGTACTTGTGTGAGAGCCTTTTGCACTCTTGGTCTTTCCATGTCTTTCTAGTGAGAGAGTGAAACTGAACTATTGTCTTGCCTCTTTGTTGTATACTGGAGCACGGTCTTGCAACAACGGGGAGTCCCAAGCTCTACATAGACAGCTCTATTGGTGGTGACAACGGGAGGCTGGTCTTCTCAAGTGATAGCCTACATTTGGGCAATCGCCTATTCTATAAGATAGCGGGTGAGCTACTAGGTTGGTCTTCATTTGTTTAGCCTTGTGCTAGTGAGTGTGGTGTGTTTGGGATTTCCATTGGTGCCGAAACTAGTATGATAGACCACTCAAGAATCTGTAGTAGTAATCTTGTGAGTAATAGCCAATATTTCCCTTTGATAAGTAATTAACCATGTACCTCTCCATAAATAAACTCCCTCACCACCACAATACCCTCAAGACCACCATCCATTTCTAAGTGTAAGGATGGATCTATAACCTAGAAGGGGGGAATGTTAACCCAACGTGAACGAGTACCACAAAGACCATCTTGTAAAGACCTTGTACACAATGGATAATGGAGATGTCATCATAGAAAATGTGATAAGAAGAAACATCAATCTTCTAGAAGAGCTAAGAAAAGGGCATGGATGTTGTCATTTAAGAAGGGGTGTAGGCCACAGACATCAAGAATTTTCAATTTGTTGCCCAAATCATGCAATGTTTTCCCAAAGAAGGACTTTAGATGTGTGTAACATGACCTACTCTTGCATTTGCACTTCATGTTGTACTCAATGGGGATGGCATTGCTTGTACAAAGTCCATCATCCTATTCACCTCATGAAATATATCTAGTTACTTCTCATTAGTTCAGTTTTTAAGTATTTCATGCCCAGCATTAGTGAGTGTGAACTCCTTTGTGGCCAATAAGTGACTTTAACTAATGATAAAGAGATGTTTCCTTGCATTTTTATTGAGAGTGTGCTCTTGCTGCTTGAGAGTTGATTGAGACTGTGTTATTTCTCCTTGTTCTTTAGCTCTATACCCTATTCTCTTTCCCTCTTGGTAGTGCTTGTGTGTGAGTGAGTGTATGTGAGAGTCTTTCCCTCTTGGTCTTGTCATGTCTTGCTAGTGAGAGAGTGAGAGTGAACTATTGGCTTGTGCGGTGGAGCATGGCCTTGCAACAATAGGAAATCCCAAGCTCTACATATTCATGGTGACAATGGGAGCCAAGTATTCTCTAGTGGGTGCTAGCTTGCATTCGTGTGGTTTCCTATTCTATGAGATGGTGGGTAAGCTACCAAGTTCCCAACAACACGTTAAAGGTGACTACTCTTCATTTGGTTTACTTTTGTGGTAGTGAGTGTAGTGTATTTGGGATTTCCAACTAGTACCTAGTAAAACATGTTTTACTAGTACCTAGTAAAACATGCATGTGTGTTTTAAAATGGTCCTAGTAGGGATATTCTTGAAAGCATAATGAGCATTGTAGAATGGCCCTAAGGGGCATACTCTTGAATGGCATGTTGGGGATAGAGAATGGCCCTAAGACTTTTTTATACAATGCATTAATATTGATACAAGGTGTTATAGAATGGCCCTAGGTCCATTTTACCAATCATATTCTTTATATATTATGCGTGCATGGGGTAGAGAATGGCACTAGGACCATTGTATTGTGCACCAATAGTTAACACAAGATGTATAGGATGGACCTAGTGTAATTTTTACATTCACATATTGGCATTAGAGGGTAGAGAATGACCTTCAAACCATTATAACATGCACTAGGGGTAATAGAATGGAACTAGGGACATTCTTCTATGCATAATAAGATTTAGAATTGACCCAATGGACTATTCTAACTTGCACCAATAGTTGGAACAAGGCTACAGAATGGTGCTAGAGTCATTATTCAATGTACAATGTGTTAATAAATAATGGCCATATGGCCAATATATCATCCATAATGTGCTTTAGAATGGCCCTAGGGGCATTCTTTCTAGCACACTGTGGATAGTAGAATGGCCCTAGAATGGTCCCATGGCCATTCTACCATGCATAATCTTGATATTCTATGTATGTGTAACGTGCCTCATGAAAACTGTAATACCATTTGTGACGTCCCTAGAATACACTCATCAAAGAAACATAGTCCGAATATAAATGATACCAACAAAATCATAAACCAACTCAAAATATAGTTTATGATATTACACATGATATACCATCTATACAATATTTACACTACATGACTATTCTCAAGGTACCACAAAGACGTAATCCAACATACTAATAATAATCAACAATCTACTCTAAATTATAATCATCATGATGGCATATAAATTATAAACAAAAAAGAACAAAGGAAGAAGTTCCTTATCTTGAATAAAGGATAATCCAAGATTGGGAGTCATTCAATCACTCATAGTTCATTCATAATCACAAGAGAGTCTTCTCTTGGCCCGAACCACCCGACCACCCCTGAGCTATTTCAATCTCAATCTCAATCTCCATCTCCATCTCAATCTCAATCCCATCACTATGGAAACTTCATGTTTTGTTATGAAGATTCTCATGAAGTAAGAATAAGGAAAACAAGAACCCATAACCTGTCTAATGAAAGATGTCTCTTGTCTGTTATCCTGTATGCTGCCTTACCACAGGCTGCAAATTGATTTGATCATAAAATCTTCATCCCAAATTCGTTTCGGATCATCCAGGTACTTAAAACGATGGGAAGCTATCTGGTTGACAAACCAGCGTGGGTAGAATGTCCAAATTCTCCTTATTCTGGTCGAAATACACTTTGCTTACTTTCCAACAACTTTTTAACTCTTTTTAGCTTCCCCCATCACATTTTTTCTGAAAAACCACAAATTTTTTTTAGAAAACTCTTATATTCACCTATTTAATACTTTAAAAATAATACTGTACTCTCAGAACTGCACAAAAATCTATAAACTATTCATATAACTCTCAGTTTTAATCTTCTTTTAATTATAATTTCTAATAGAAATAGTTTTACTCAAAAAATGTCAGAAACTATGCAAACATTCTAAATCCTATATATTATTTTAATTTACAAACTAGGAAATATGTTTCAAATATTTCAGTGATAGAGTAAAGGTCGTTACATTCTCCCCGTCTCAAAAAAAACTCTGCCCTCAAAGTTGGGAAAAAAATAATCCATATATTGACATATATGAAATAAATATATATATATATAACATAACGAATCTCTTAGTAATAAAAATCCAACTATAATACAGCAGTAAGGTATGCTACACACAATGCCATTTAAAAGTTTTGTACCCAAAGCATGAATATATATATGCATAATGATATCAACATAAATATTCATATCAAATACAAGTTGACTTCAATCATGATCTTATCATAAATATTATACATCAATATTGAAAAAGACGACATTTTCAAAGTATGACAAGAATAAGAGAGAGAACTTATCTTTCTAAATGTTGAGAGTGACTTCCACTTGTATGCGAAGGTCAATGTGGATTTTCTCATGTACTTTTTATCTTGTCCAAAAAATTATCTTCTTGTCTTCATACTTCAATATGTGATTTCAATTGCACACTCGCTTGTAATCTTCTTGTCTTCATAAAGTAGCAGCAACATGTAAAAAGAACACGATCTCATCCACTTTGTCTTCAAGTTGACTAGCTCTTTATTTCGGCCCCATCTCAATCACATTCGTATTTCCAATCTCAATCACATTCTCACTCTCAATCGTATCTAACCGTGTCTGGCTAGATTCTTTCAACCTCAAGAGATATTCAATTGCATCCAATTGAATTGTCAAGAGGATTTAGATAATAGGATCCCATGGGTATTTCACTCTCACCTTTTTTTTTTGGTATGCAAGTTTATTGTCAGATCCGTAAATAATATATATCTATATATATATTCCAATCAAATGTCTAATAAAATCAAATAACAAATTTCTCAATTTCTAAAGAGAATCTATAATTTCTCTATAAGAACATACAAGATTAATTTAGATTTTTTTTTCTTATCTTTTCTTAAATCTTCTTTAGCCAAATTCTCTATGCATAGTGTTATAAGACACTAATCCTATACAAAACTATGAAAAGACAGGAAAGAGCACTTATCTCTCATATACTCGTTGAAAAATTGGAGCATAGGGATTAAAGAGAAGGGATCAATAATGTAAAAAGAAGTGATCAGACAAGGAAAGCAATGGCTAGTTGAGAAGATCCTCTTTGATAGTCCTTTGTACTCAAGCTCCAAGGTCGTCCACTTGGATAGATTAGAATCCAAGCCTGCTCTGATACCACTTGTAACATGCCTCATGAAAACTCTAATACCATTTGTGACGTCCCTAGAATACACTCATCAAAGAAACATAGTCCGAATATAAATGATACCAACAAAATCATAAACCAACTCAAAATATAGTTTATGATATTACACATGATATACCATCTATATAATATTCACACTACATGACTATTCTCAAGGTACCACAAAGACGTAATCCAACATACCAATATTAATCAACAATCTACTCTCTATAGTAGCAAAATTGTGCTGCTACACTATAATTTCATTACTTAGGAGTGAGCATATCATTAAAATTTTAATATAATAGATCCATGTGTGTTTCTTCATCAATGTCTATATGTAATGGAAGAGCGATGAAAAGATGGGGTTTCATATCAATATCACTATCACTATCACTATCATTATCGTCTTTGAATTTATGTTCATCGTGCTCTTGATTAGCCTCTAACAAATCCGGGCTCTAAACATGCGAAATATACGCATTGGGCTCAGCCCATAGCCATAAAAGCTGCAAGAAAGACTCTCAAGCATACACACAAGTGGAAAGCCTAGCCTATGCTATGGCACGCAGAAAATACACATGCATATCATCCTCACTATCTTCATCATCCTCACTCTCCATTAGATCTTACAATGCAGCACAAGAGAGACAAGAAACAAGAAAGAGAGAGAGTTGTGCCAAGGGAAGAGAGAGAAAAATGAGTCGTGCCAAAGAAAGATATAGGAAGGGAGAAGTTGTAACCAACTTTCCAACTCCCCACCTCTTCAAATCACACGACACACTCCTCTCCTTTTCTTTTATTGATTCCAAAAATTAAAAGGTACAAAAGTTTGAACTTTAGGCTTAGGCTTTCACTTGTGTGTATGCATAACTTGGACCTTTACAAAATACTTAAGAGAGAGTTTTCATGCTTTGGCTTTACAAATGCGGACCCTCTATTTAGCCAAGCACATTTACATAGATGATAACAACAAGGATACAACTAGGCATAGATGCCTCAAAAACATGGACAAGATAATGACAATGTGATAAAAACCCCGCATCTTTTAGCCTTTTTGGTGACGAAATCGGAGGCTATCATTCCTCCCCCACTTAGCTTGTGAGCTCCCCCGCGAACAACAAATTGATGAAGAACCCCACTATTCAGCATACTTAATAAACCCAATCATCACTTCTCTCACACCCTTCTTCACAACTTCTTCAACCCAACAAACATCACAGCTTCATCAAACTTCTCCCAAACATCCCCAAACTCTAAACTCCTACTCCATCTCCTACTTCTACACTACTTCATCTTCCAAACACATAGGATAAGGAGACAACAACAATCTCTTGCTCACAACAAACCCATAAACTTCATAAAGAAAAAAACATCAACTCCCAACATCGAACACCATCCCCAACAATAGATACAAACATATAAGCTCTCCCTCACACAACATCTTCATGAAAATCTGCATGAAAATCTGCTTCAATCTTTATTCGAATCTTCCTTTCACGACCTTGATCACCAACACTCCCCCTCAAGGGAGAGAAATGGAAGATCATCCATGAAGTCAGCGTTGCAGCAGGAGTAGGGCTCCCCCTCAAAGGAGAATTTGTGGTTAGGGCATCATCAATAAAACCATCATGGATAACCCTGCAAGTAGCTTCAGCACCATAAGAGACATGAACATCATGTTGGACATCAGCATCTTGTGAACGTCCCCTCCAAGAGGGAAGAAGAAAATCCGAAGGGATCATGTCAAGCATCAAAATAACACCATAATTAGAATCGGCATGACCAGTATAGCAGCATCTTCATTTTCTTCTAGAGCTTCCAAACCATAACCACCCAACGCCTTCAAGTTTCTGAAAAGCAGCATATTGTGTGGTTTTGGAGGGTAGCTACCGACATGTTCTGGATCATAGTATCCCATCTCCTCTGGTCGGTGGCTGATTTGCGAGAAGACTGTTCTGCAGCTGTAGGGTAGCCATTGGAAGGTCCCATCTTGACCAAAGTTACACATATACCCTTTATTGAGCTGTTAATTGCTCCATCATCAAGCTCTGTTGTAGTTGACGTGGCCTGCTGTGCAGATTTTAGATGAAAACCCGCAGTCTTCCTGTGTTCATGAGGTCCATTAACTTGGTATCTACAAAATTGGATCCAACAGAAGCTGGATGCTGTATCTGACTGTGAAAATCTTCCCTAATTATTACGCTTTCCGGATGCGCGCTGCGAGTAAGTCAGACGTAGAGGTGAGGATTCCTGTTTATGTGTGTAAAATTTATGCATCAGAAACCCCCTTTTTCTCTTGCACTCTGCGGTCCCCTCGCTTTGCTCTTTGCAGCTTCCATGTCCATCTTGCTCCTTTCTTCAATTTCACCTTCGCCTCCTTCTCAGCAACGCGTTGATCCAATTGTCGCTGGTACTCTACAATATGTTTCTCTACTTCTTCTTCCTCTCGGTTTTTCAGTTGCAATGAAGGTATTCTGCCAGTGCTCCCCCCACATTTGAGGTTGCTTCTTGCAAATTCCATGGCTAGCCCCTCCCAGCGAACGCACCAAAAATGATTGTACTTCCTACTCTCTAGTCCAACGCACTAAATACCCACTAAAACAGTGAATGCATCCTAAATAACAACCACACACAGCCTAAATCCTAGAAACACACACCGAAAAGACTAGCCTTTTTGGTGACGAAATCGGAGGCTATCAAGATGGAGGCACTCCTTACTGTGGCACTGCAGAGTGATTTTCCCATGTGGCGTAGTGACCTATTTCTTGATGAGAGTAACCTGGAAGGACTGGGCGCGTAAGGGTCCAAGAAGTTGGTCCTCATCTTGATGGCACTCTGGGACCTTGTGTGGCACTGCTAGCTTGTATTGGAGGTGGTTTCTCTCGGGACTCAGATTTTGAAATAGACATCTCTGTAACCAAACATGGTCAATCGAATGACTGGTGGAAGCTATCTTTATATATATATATATATCAATGGTAGTATGTGAAGACTTCACGTGAACTTTAGGGCCATGAAAGTGTGATGTGAAAGTCAAAGCGTGAAATAGAAGACGTGAAAGTGTGGTCGTGAAACAACAGACGTGAATGTCCAATGTGAAGTTTGGGGATGTGAAAGTCTCTCGTGAAATTTGGGGATGTGAAAGTCTCACATGAAGTTGCAGACGTGAATGTCCCATGTGAAGTTGCAGACGTGAATGTCCCACGTGAAGTTTGGGGATGTGAAAGTCTCACATGAAGTTGCAGACGTGAATGTCCCATGTGAAGTTTGGGGATGTGAAAGTATCTCGTGAAAGTTGGGGACGTGAAAGTCTCACATGAAGTTTGGGGACGTGAAAGTCTCACATGAAGTTGCAGACGCAAATGTCCCACATGAAGTTTGGGGACGTGAAAGTATCTTGTAAAATTTGGGGACGTGAAAGTCTCACGTGAAGTTGCAGACGTGAATGTCCCACAAGTTTGGAGATGTGAAAGTCTCTCGTGAAATTTAGGGACGTGAAAGTCTCACGTGAAGTTGCAGACGTAAATGTCCCACGTGAAATTTGGGGACATGAAAGTCTCATGTGAAGTTGCAGACGTGACAAACTTTCCATGAAAATACAGGCTTGTCTTTTTCGTTTTCTACAACTATGTGTGGATGTCGATTTACTTAGAAAGATGATAATGCATGACAATCTTTGATAAATCCATGAACATGATAATGCATATGTCAATCTTTGATCAATCCATGAACATGCATTATAAGGCAAAAGATATATTCTCAATACACGTCCTTTTTGGATCATAAAATATATACATACTGATAGCCATTTTTTCGGCTATCCACATTACCATAAGGAGCTACCTCGGCCAAGGAAAAATCATATAAACTCTTTGTCATAAATACCTTTTCATTGTAAATAGGCGTGTGTGCGTTAGGGACTTTACCCATATCTTCCATATATTTTTTATATTATTTAAAAAAAAGTTTTTGCTAGCCACTCATCAAAAATAAATAAAATTATTACGGCCCATTTTGTGTAAATATTTCATTCCCTATAAGGGCCTAAATATGGGGGTCTCTATTTTCTCAAATATGTAAATACTTCATTAGGTGTGTGTATTACAAAACCTAAGTATATTTTATTTATTTATTATTATTACTATTATTTCTTCATAATACTTTTGGACCATCATTGTACATATGCTTCAACTTCACCATGCTCCTATGCTCTCACATTTCCACCCACACCATGTAGAAAGCCTACTACCCAAATCACTCTTTCCCTTAGACTATTTCATCTTTTATTCTCTCATCTACCCTAAAATAATGAGGGTCTCCCTCCCTTTTGACTTCCATAGTTTAGTATTTTTGTATATATTTTTATTATTAAATATTTTATATATTTTTATTAAATACTTTTTCATATATCAATTATTTTTGTATATTTTATTCACAATTAGATCTCTTTATTTATTTTCCTATCATAATAACCATATTGTCATGATATGTTGACTAGTTAAATACTAGTTTGTTTTTTCTTATTATGTAAATCCTTTATAAAATGGAAAAAATCTCCTCCATGCAAGTTTCCACATACACTTGAGTCTCTAAGGTCAGGGTATGATGTATTGGGGGGCTCACTCTTGGAGCTATCAAGAAATTCCACCAATGGGGACCCACACAAAGATTTTAAAAATTCAGGAAATACATGATTCTGCTGAATTTTTTGCGCCCGCCTCCACTCCGAATTTGGACTGGTCATCAAAAGACAAAAGTTAGCTCGGGAGCTCAAAAATATGCTCAATTTTTTTGAGAATTTTTGGAGCTAATAGCGGTGAGATATGAATTTTTTATTGGACCCCAATCTGCCCACTTTTTGGCAAGGTACACCTAGTCTTTTCTCACCTCCCTTACACATTCATCACCTACACACTTACTCATTCCTTTCTCACTCCATCAAACCTGCAATCTTCATGTCCTCTCTCACCCTCTCCACCTTTTCCCTCTCCTTCCATCTCCATTTGCTCTCATATCTACTCTACACCCATACCTCATCTCCATTTCTCTCCCTACTACTCCCATATTACTAAAATATTTTCTCAATCTCAAAAAATACATAAAAATTCAGCATGAATGTATCATATTAACCTCTGCAAATATGGGGTTTCCATCTACAAAAACCCCCATGTTCTTCACCTCAATCAACTTTTGTGGCGTCAAATGCAAGAAGGAGACCGGCGGTTAACTTAAAGATCTACACATGGGAGAATCCAAGCTTCTTCGAGCTTTCAACCACACAAAGGATCTTTCCAAATCTTTACTCCTCTCACTCATTTTGTACATTGTATTACTAACCTTTTATAGTGATTACTAACTACTAACCACTAACATTTGTAAATAAGCACCCACTCTACTACTTTTGGAGTAGGCATTACTACAAGTTATTTGCTCAAACCTCTACATCACACTCTCCTCTCATCTTCAATAATTCTCTCACCTTGAGCCCACATCCATGTGACTCAAGGGATAAGAAGAGGCCCACTCTCATTTCAAAATAAAAAATCCATAATCTATGATTTCTCATAATAAGATTGATTAGGCTTAATCCTAATTGGGGCTTCTCAAACCTATAAATAGAGCCCCCTCCATTCCTTGAAAAGTAAGAGATTACACACATTGTACACCACTCCTAACTCTAGTGTGTAAGGAGATAGTGAAGCTTGAAGCTTGAAGCTAGTTATGTCATTGTGAGGGCTTGAGTGATGCCATACTCCTTATCATAATTGTATCTTGCCTTTGTACATCAATAAGATTAGTAGTTTGGGTGCAATTGTGTACAAAATCTTGGACTCCTACATCTCCAAAGTTTATTTAGCGAAGCGGTCCGATTTTTGATTTAAGGTAATTTGATCCTTGTATTTTGTGGTGTGATTTTATGCTTGGAGGCTTGATGGCTTGTTTTTGATTTGTTGCTTTTCAATTCATGGTAAGAGGGTTGTATGGTGAGAGGGCTCCCATAACCTTAAGACCAAGTGCATTAGCGACAACAAAATCAAGCTTATATTGTCTCTCTAAGTTCTTCTCCAAGTTTGGTGTGCATCTATTTGTGTTATGCTAGTCTCCTCCACACATAATACCATATGTTATGAGTGTTTGTTGAGAGTGTGTGTATCTTTTGATTGATGTATATGGTTAGCTTGTATTGATTGGCCGCAAGGAAAGATCTTTGGTGTCCTAGTTCACACACATAACTAGGTGGTGCCCCTTTTCTTGTTGGGTGTGTGGTTTTGGGGATCTTATGTTTGTGTTGCGTTGTACCCCAAGCCCATTGAGCAACACGGGAGCCTTGAGGAGTGCTTAGAGGCCACTCTTCTTGTTGCCCGCCCCGGACCGCTTCAATACAAAAGAAAGAAAAAAGAAAGAAGAAGAAAAACTCCCACCTTGATAAGTCGGGTAGGCGATGTCAGGAGCAATTGAAGAAGGAAAACGCAAATCACCGAGTGTAAAGTGACGAAATAAAGGGAAGAAATTTGATTTTTAGCGTAGCTGTCGGACACGGCGACTATGTTAAATGAACAATCCACGTGTCATTTTGTGATTGGTGCCACAAATCTTACCATTTCGTGGCGTGAACTTCTTTGCAATCTTTCACGGCGTGAAACACTAAAAATGGTTCACGTTGTGAAATAGTTTGAGGCACTTCATGGCATGAAACACTAAAAAATGGTTCATGTTGTGAAACAATTTGAAGTACTTCACGGTGTGAAACATTTTTCTGCAGCTTCACATAATGTTTATAAAATTGAAATTTTAACTTTTCTGCTCAAACACTCCCACATGCACATGATGATGCATTGCTTTTCTTTTTTTCTTTTAATTTTACCATGGAAACCAAAGGTTTTCCTTAGTATTTGGGAGGTTTTTAGTTGTGAGGTCCCTGTTCCCACCGAGCAACGGATTCGGGGTACTAGCAGCGGAAGTAGCACTTCTCGCGCGGGACAGGGGTCCCACACTCGGGGCCTCGCCCATGGATATCCAGACAAGAGACTAATCCGTCGGTTTGTCCAAAACCGAAATCGGAAAAACTTCCTTTACCCGGAAAGCACGGGCGATTCCACCAGGATAACTCTTTACTCTAACGTAGTCAAGATCATTACTGATCAAACTGATCTGACTGCACCTTTAACGGTACTTGGTCAAATCAAGGAAGAACTTGCACTTGGATCATTGGGATCAACGCTTTTTTCCCCATCAAGAGGCACAGCCGTTGATTCCTATCCATAGAACAATTTCTATCCGGGATTTACTTCATCTATCGTAATAATAGAAATTAAATCTCGATTTACGGATCCATCAGTCTAGCCTAACCCCATCCGATCCCATGGGTTAGCCAACCGCCCAACCACTGTAGTGATGGGATCCAATTTGGAATTTGGTTAGGTTTTGTCCCGGGTACCAAGGAAAAGAGTTCCAAGGCCCCCTAGCCGGAAGTTCATGCAAACATAAAACTAGTCATACCACTTACACACCCAATATGAAATTGCCTTTTTCTTAGCATCAACTAGCTTTAAAACAATCCTTTAATAAAACCATTATGTCACTGATGACAATCCTCAAAGTCTCTGGTTGAATCCTTATTTCCAGTCATTCTTTCATCGGTATACTTATGGCATCATTGGCAACCAAAACGCTCACCACCTGTTCTCTCAGGGGCCTTTTCCATGGTTCCTAGCTCATAGTAACCGGCAATATATTCATATAATAGAATGGAGTCTCCGTGGAAGATCAGCAAGATCAACCCACAGATCCATATAAAAGAGCCATGGACTCATCTGTTGAGGACCAGCAAGGTCAATCAACCAGATCCATGCCCGGTTTCAGAAAACAACTCTTACTCCTTATTCCAATATCTTCCACGACGCACGTGTGGGTATCTTCGGCGACCCAGAGCCCGAGCACCGTATGGTCAGCACCCTCTAGGATCCTTCGCAGGTGACCTAGCGCTTCACTCATAGGCCGCTTCCTTGGTCCCTTATCCACCGTACCGGAAGCTCACCATTTAAATCGAGCCGAGGCTGGTCAAGACCTCGATCGACCTTGCTACGCGAGACGTCCTCCATTGACTCTCCGTCAGCAGTTGCAACTTTATCAGTTCAGTCTTCATGACCTTAATCCTCAAGACGGTCAAAATGCTTCTCCAGCATTCTTGACATAAAACAGTCATTTACAAATAGTCACAAATACAATTTCTATAACGAACTCTTGTCTTTCCATATTATCCACTCTCGGACCACATTACTTATTCCACATTCCATTGTACTCGTTCTCATCCATTCACTCATATAGACTACATTATCTCACATACATCTTCATATTCATTATTCTACATACATATCCATGTTCGTACGTCCACATCATACATCCAATTTCACATTCATACATACGCATCTACATGCATACATCCACATCTACATTCATACATCCATACCTCCATTTCCACATCCACACATCCACATTCATATTCATACATCCACATCTACATACATACATCCACATCTACATACATACATCCATACATCCACATCTACATACATACATCCATTTTCACATCCTCATTCATACATACACATCCACATACATACATACACATCCGTATCTACATCCATACATCCACATCCACATCAACATTCACATTCATACATATACATCTACATGTATACATCCACATCACATTCATACAACCATATTACATCCATTCTCGTCCTAACACATCCCATATACATCTTAACACATCCTAACTCATCTTAACACATTCTATCACATCTCATACACATCTTATCACATCTTTTTACATCTCATACACCTCTTATCACATCCTATCACTTTCCATACGCATCTTATCAAATCTTATCACATCTCATACACATCTTATCACATCTTTTTACATCTCATACACCTCTTAACACCTCTTATCACTTTCCATACGCATCTTATCAATTCTTATCACATCTCATACACCTCTTATCACATCCTATCACTTTCCATACGCATCTTATCAATTCTTATCACATCTCATACACCTCTTATCACATCCTATCACTTTCCATACGCATCTTATCAATTCTTATCACATCTCATACACCTCTTATCACATTTCATATCTTTTTTTTTTAAAAGAGAATTCTTATATTTGATATAAGATTTCTCTACACATTTATTTATACATATATTCCATTTAAGGAGACTAACACTTTCGAATTTAAAATCAATCTTTTATATGCATAAATTCAATTTGGTAGGAAATTACACTTTTAGAATAAAAGAATTTCTCTTATGCATCTAAGTTAAGCATAAAATCCATTTATGAGGAAAATCACACTTTTAGTATAAAAAGAATATCTTTTATGCATACCTATATGCATGAAATCCAATATGATAAAAGTAACACTCTTACAATAAAATAATCAACTTTTATGCATACCTCTATGCATGAAATTCAATTATGATAAAAGTCACACTTTTATAATAAAATAATCAACTTTTATGCATACCTCTATGCATGAAATCCAATATGATAAAAGTAACACTTTTGATATAAAAAATTTTCCTTTATGCATACTTCTATGCATGAAAATTAAAAATGATAAAAGTAACACTTTTGATATAAAAATTTTCCTTTATGCATACTTCTATGCATGAAAATTAAAAATGATAAAAGTAACACTTTTGATATAAAAAATTTTCCTTTATGCATACTTCTATGCATGAAAATTAAAAATGATAAAAGTAACACTTTTGATATAAAATTTTTTCCTTTATGCATACTTCTATGCATGAAAATTAAAAATGATAAAAGTAACACTTTTAATATAAAAATTTATCCTTTATGCATACTTCTATGCATGAAAATAAAAATGATAAAAATAACACTTTTGATATAAAAATTTATCCATTATGCATACTTCTATGCATGAAATAAAAATGGTAAAAATAACACTTTTGATATAAAAATTTATCCATTATGCATGAAAATAAAAATGGTAAAAATAACACTTTTGATATAAAAATTTATTCATTATGCATACTTCTATGCATGAAATAAAAATGGTAAAAATAACACTTTTGATATAAAAACTTATCCTTTATGCATGATATTAAAATTTAATTTCTCCAATTAATCTAGGATGATAAGTCCTAGAATATGGTAGGAAGTCCTCTTTTTATGCTTTGAATGAGATTATTTTATGCATAATTTTTATAAAAATTTTGCCATAGCTCCGCTGCTATGACTGATAAATCTCAATTTTTCTAAGGGATAATGCTTATCATTAAGGAAATAATTAAAATGATCTCTAATTAGATTATTAATCCATAATGGATTGAATCATCAATATACATAAACTAAAAGCATAGAGAAATGCCATTAATTTGGCCTCAAGCATAGCTTAATCTTGGGTTAAGGAAAAGCTTTATGAAAAGCTTGATTTGGATTGAGAACGGGTCATGAGTATGACCATTTCTTGAGTGAGAGAGAGAATTTACATAAAAATCATTAGAATTTAAACATAAATGAAAATTAACTTCAATAGCATTTATTAAATTATGTAACTCTTCACTACTATTCAAACTTCAATAGCATTTAAAAAAAACCATACCAATTAAACTTCTCAAGCTTGAGAGGGGTTGAGAAGAGAGAAACATTGAGAAATTATAGAAAGATCAATATTCACTAATTACCTTACAACTTGCTTGATTCTTTGTTCACGGTAGAGGCCCCCAACCAATCAATTGGTTAAGTATGTTGATGGAGCCACTAATGGGGATTGAAGAAAGAGGGAAGCTCCAAAAACTAGTGAATTATTAAATGAATTCACAGTTCTTGGCTTAGGTGGAGTAGAGTAACGATGCATAAACACTATATATTTTTCAACAAGGGGGAGGCTTCTATTTATAGGAAAAATTGAGCTCCTAACCAAACAAACTGATTCTAGAATTTTCCAAATCAGTTTGGTCAATTTTTGACCATTTTTAGGTCAGTTAAGCTAACTTTTTGGAACTAGACTTGAATTAGGAGAGAGGAGAGATGAAATATCTCAATTTTTATGAGTTTAAAACTCATTCAAGCATGTGAAATATGCACCTCCTTTAAAGAACTCCCCTTCCTTACATATGTGTCATAATGGAATCATTTTAATATTGCTCATAGTTTTTTTACTCATAAATCTTGTACATTTTCAACTCTTCATCTTATGTGAAATATGCACCTCCTTTAAAGAACTCCCCTTCCTTACATATGTGTCATAATGGAATCATTTTAATATTGCTCATAGTTTTTTTTAACTAATAAACCTTGTACATTTTCAACTCTTCATCTTATGTGAAATATGCACCTCCTTTAAAGAACTCCCCTTCCTTACATATGTGTCATAATAGAATCATTTTAATATTGCTCATAGTTTTTTACTAATAAACCTTGTACATTTTCAACTCTTCATCTTATGTGAGCATTTACTCATTTTTGGATATCTTCTTTTACAAATTGGATTTATCTCCTCCCTACACATGGATTGATGCTATTGGCCCATAGGAACCTTAATTGGACCATAATCCAAAAACTTCTAAAAATCTAGACCCTTAGACTAAGGTTCTTTATACCTATTTCCAATTAATTCCAATTGCACATTGGAAAATGGGAAACTCATCTGAATTATAAGAGATATTTTTCTATCTAAAAATATTAAAAATTTGAATATTCTCTCTCTAGAATATTTTCTCTCTCTAGGTTAAAACAGTTAGAAACAAGTCTTTTATATTTCTGAAGAGGGATTGATTACAGGGGAAGATGCTGGACATCAAAAAGGGGTTGGGGGAGGAATCTTACATTCTACCCCACTTAAAAAACGTGAGATGTCCTCATCTCGCAACTTGTGATAATTTCGCAAGATTC
Organism: Cibotium barometz; assembly: GCF_041138505.1. Lineage (NCBI taxonomy): Eukaryota > Viridiplantae > Streptophyta > Polypodiopsida > Cyatheales > Cibotiaceae > Cibotium > Cibotium barometz. The sequence continues at coordinate 38,115,582 of NC_141057.1, read as the reverse complement.
ACGAATATGAGACTTAGAGAAAAATTTTAATCAAGATTAACCACCAAGATAAGTCTTAAAGAGAGCAAGATTCAAAATACGAACAAGATTTAAACTTTATTCATTCTCGAAACTTATACAGTAAAGATAGAGGAACTCTTTACACTTCCATAAGCCTGTCCATCATATGGTCACAAAAGCAGTCCTCACAAGCTGCACAAGTATAAGGTAACTCATCTATGGGAATGATTCTGTGGGTTATTGCTGCGCCTATCTGAGTGGTATGAGGTGTTCTAACAAAAGGACCTCTCAGAGGCAAGCCAAAAACGGGGTAAAGGCATATCTTCTCATGAGGAAGAAAACACGCCAGTAAGAAGACCCGCTCAGAAAACCCAAGATGTCTTGATCTCATGACGCAGTAGTATCGAGGACCCAAACCCAAGGCTTCGATAACCATGGCCAAGCGGACATTGTTACGAAAGTGCTGCTGACCCCAGGGTGTTACCCTAGTTATGTCTTGATAGGTCCGCCATTTGGTCTGCGCTACAGAAGTTCCTAGGTGAGGAAAAAGTGAGCGCTCATACTGTTCTATAAAATCCTTCTTCACAGACTCACTTGCGTCTTGAAGGTGAGGAATCATTATGGATAAAACTAATTCTTGTTGCCAAGCCATGAAGGAGATTAAGAAAGAAAGGAGATCGATGGGAGTAAGATTACTGTGAACGACAAGTAAAAGTTACGACTTATATAAAGGAAGGAGCTAGCGTAACTTAGAAGCCAACGGTAACTTGCCACTGAAGTTTTACCATCTTTCCATGATTTGGGTTTGGCATATTTTTCTATAGAAGGCATTTAGAACTTTGAGATGAGGAGATAAAAGAAGTTCGTAAGCTAAATCACCTACTTTCTTTGGTCCACAATATCTGGGAGATAACTTCTTATACTTCCCAAGAGATAAAGAACTTCTTTTGGGCCGTACTCGAATGAAGACCAAAACCTTGATATCCAAAACATCGATTCTCACTTCTGAACTCATTGTTCTGAATCTTAAAACAGGTGGGACTCTTGAGAAGTATTCAGGGAAAAGGTTCTTCTTTTTTTAAATAGAATCTTTCTTTTATTTTAGAGAGAGAATAATTATAAGATTAGAAAGGGAGATTCTTACTCCTGTATACCTCGAAGGCTGGGGGAGAATCTTACATTCTACCCCACTTGAAAAGTGCGAGATGTCCTCATCTCGCAAGGTAGAGGACAACTCTTTTTCTTAAGATCCAATTTATTCTGGGGTTCCTTATATTCTGGTCAACCCAACAGAATATGGGGATAAATATCCCTTATATAGAATTCATCATTAAATAACAATTCATTCAAATCATATCATTCATATCTTTAACACGATAATGGTCCATTAGACCGAAAATTTCCTTCTGAACATTCCTCCACGGAATTTAAGTTAAGCAAGTTCTCAATTTGTCATCCCTTAACTTGATCTACTGTCTCAAGTATTAACAGTAGCAATTTGACAACATAATCCACTAATCTCATAGTGATTTGCTGAATCATTTTCGTCATTTATCATTACAGGGACTCGTCCCAATCATCCACATTGTGGTTTCGCTCAGCTTATTACATTTCAACCCATTTTCAAGGATCATCATTTTTCAATCAGAATCCAAATCAATTCATCAGTTCCCAAACAGAATTTATATAAAAGTTGCAATATATACATAGAGCAACTCGGCTCTGAGTTCAAAATCTCCTCGAAAGACATATAAGAGGACCGTACTGGGCCATAGTCATGCCCTGTTACATAAGTTCTCTAACTGCGAAGGGAGCTATTATTTTCTCCTTAGGGATAAATTGACTAAGGAGTCTATAAACTCGGCAAGCACGTCTGAAATTTTGAGGCGTTGAAAGATATAGAATGACACCACGCGTCATTTTCAGCTTTATCAAAATCATGGCCAATGAGAGGTTCTACCTCAGCATTGCACGCCAGTTATAAGAGGCGTGGATATATAGCCCTGCAACCCACTTATGCTATTGTCTCTCCACTGGGTTAGGAAAATATAATTCCTCGAAATGGCGTGCGAGTCTTGCTCGGCTTGTTCGTGTTGAAGCGGAAGAGATGAGATGCTCGAAGGCAAATGCAATCATATCTTGAGACTGGGTGAGGTCGGGAATACCAGATAAATGGGGAACTTCCATCTATAAAAACAATTTTTTTTTTGATTAAAATTTCTTCATTAAAGAAGCTTACGGAATGAAAATACATTATGAAAATGCTGTTTCTGAATTCTTTTTACAATTTCAAATAAGAATTTAATTATCTTTATTAGCTTTCAATTTCGCTCTGATACCAACTATGAGGTCCCTGTTCCCACCGAGCAACAGATTCGGGGTACTAGCAGCGGAAGTAGCACTTCTCACGCGGGACAGGGGTCCCACACTCGGGGCCTCGCCCATGGATATCCGGACAAGAGACTAATCCGTCGGTTTGTCCAAAACCGAAACCGGAAAAACTTCCTTTACCCGGAAAGCACGGGCGATTCCACCAAGATAACTCTTTACTCTAACGTAGTCAAGATCATTACTGATCAAACTGATCTGACTGCACCTTTAACGGTACTTGGTCAAATCAAGGAAGAACTTGCACTTGGATCATTGGGATCAACGCTTTTTTCCCCATCAAGAGGCACAGCCGTTGATTCCTATCCATAGAATAATTTCTATCCGGGATTTACTTCATCTATCGTAATAATAGAAATTAAATCTCGATTTACGGATCCATCAGTCCAGCCTAACCCCATCCGATCCCATGGGTTAGCCAACCGCCCAACCATTGTAGTGATGGGATCCAATTTGGAATTTGGTTAGGTTTTGTCCCGGGTACCAAGGAAAAGAGTTCCAAGGCCCCCTAGCCGGAAGTTCATGCAAACATAAAACTAGTCATACCACTTACACACCCAATATGAAATTGCCTTTTTCTTAGCATCAACTAGCTTTAAAACAATCCTTTAATAAAACCATTATGTCACTGATGACAATCCTCAAAGTCTCTGGTTGAATCCTTATTTCCAGTCATTCTTTCATCGGTATACTTATGGCATCATTGGCAACCAAAACGCTCACCACCTGTTCTGTCAGGGGCCTTTTCCATGGTTCCTAGCTCATAGTAACCGGCAATATATTCATATAATAGAATGGAGTCTCCGTGGAAGATCGGCAAGATCAACCCACAGATCCATATAAAAGAGCCATGGACTCATCTGTTGAGGACCAGCAAGGTCAATCAACCAGATTCATGCCCGGTTTCAAAAAACAACTCTTACTCCTTATTCCAATATCTTCCACGACGCACGTGTGGGTATCTTCGGCGACCCAGAGCCCGAGCACCGTATGGTCAGCACCCTCTAGGATCCTTCGCAGGTGACCTAGCGCTTCACTCATAGGCCGCTTCCTTGGTCCCTCATCCACCGTACCGGAAGCTCACCATTTAAATCGAGCCGAGGCTGGTCAAGACCTCGATCAACCTTGCTACGCGAGACGTCCTCCATTGACTCTCCGTCAGCAGTTGCAACTTTATCAGTTCAGTCTTCATGACCTTAATCCTCAAGACGATCAAAATGCTTCTCCAGCATTCTTGACATAAAACAGTCATTTACAAACAGTCACAAATACAATTTCTATAACGAACTCTTGTCTTTCCATATTATCCACTCTCGGACCACATTACTTATTCCACATTCCATTCTCAGTGTGTACTCGTTCTCATCCATTCACTCATATAGACTACATTATCTCACATACATCTTCATATTCATTATTCTACATACATATCCATGTTCGTACGTCCACATCATACATCCAATTTCACATTCATACATACGCATCTACATGCATACATCCACATCTACATTCATACATCCATACCTCCATTTCCACATCCACACATCCACATTCATATTCATACATCCGCATCTACATACATACATCCACATCTACATACATACATCCATACATCCACATCTACACACATACATCCATTTTCACATCCTCATTCATACATACACATCCACATACATACATACACATCCGTATCTACATCCATACATCCACATCCACATCAACATTCACATTCATACATATACATCTACATGTATACATCCACATCACATTCATACAACCATATTACATCCATTCTCGTCCTAACACATCCCATATACATCTTAACACATCCTAACTCATCTTAACACATTCTATCACATCTCATACACATCTTATCACATCTTTTTACATCTCATACACCTCTTATCACATCCTATCACTTTCCATACGCATCTTATCAAATCTTATCACATCTCATACACATCTTATCACATCTTTTTACATCTCATACACCTCTTATCACCTCTTATCACTTTCCATACGCATCTTATCAATTCTTATCACGTCTCATACACCTCTTATCACATCCTATCACTTTCCATACGCATCTTATCAATTCTTATCACATCTCATACACCTCTTATCACATCCTATCACTTTCCATACGCATCTTATCAATTCTTATCACATCTCATACACCTCTTATCACATTTCATATCTTTTTTTTAAAAAAGAGAATTCTTATATTTGATATAAGATTTCTCTTCACATTTATTTATACATAAATTCCATTTAAGGAGACTAACACTTTCGAATTTAAAATCAATCTTTTATATGCATAAATTCAATTTGGTAGGAAATTACACTTTTAGAATAAAAGAATTTCTCTTATGCATCTAAGTTAAGCATAAAATCCATTTATGAGGAAAATCACACTTTTAGTATAAAAAGAATATCTTTTATGCATACCTATATGCATGAAATCCAATATGATAAAAGTAACACTCTTACAATAAAATAATCAACTTTTATGGATACCTCTATGCATGAAATTCAATTATGATAAAAGTCACACTTTTATAATAAAATAATCAACTTTTATGCATACCTCTATGCATGAAATCCAATATGATAAAAGTAACACTTTTGATATAAAAAATTTTCCTTTATGCATACTTCTATGCATGAAAATTAAAAATGATAAAAGTAACACTTTTGATATAAAAATTTTCCTTTATGCATACTTCTATGCATGAAAATTAAAAATGATAAAAGTAACACTTTTGATATAAAAAATTTTCCTTTATGCATACTTCTATGCATGAAAATTAAAAATGATAAAAGTAACACTTTTGATATAAAAATTTTTCCTTTATGCATACTTCTATGCATGAAAATTAAAAATGATAAAAGTAACACTTTTAATATAAAAATTTATCCTTTATGCATACTTCTATGCATGAAAATAAAAATGATAAAAATAACACTTTTGATATAAAAATTTATCCATTATGCATACTTCTATGCATGAAATAAAAATGGTAAAAATAACACTTTTGATATAAAAATTTATCCATTATGCATACTTCTATGCATGAAATAAAAATGGTAAAAATAACACTTTTGATATAAAAATTTATCCATTATGCATACTTCTATGCATGAAATAAAAATGGTAAAAATAACACTTTTGATATAAAAATTTATCCATTATGCATGAAAATAAAAATGGTAAAAATAACACTTTTGATATAAAAATTTATCCATTATGCATACTTCTATGCATGAAATAAAAATGGTAAAAATAACACTTTTGATATAAAAACTTATCCTTTATGCATGATATTAAAATTCAATTTCTCCATGATTGTAATGAAATTCTTTCAATTAATCTAGGATGATAAGTCCTAGAATATGGTAGGAAGTCCTCTTTTTATGCTTTGAATGAGATTATTTTATGCATAATTTTTATAAAAATTTTGCCATAGCTCCGCTGCTATGACTGATAAATCTCAATTTTTCTAAGGGATAATGCTTATCATTAAGGAAATAATTAAAATGATCTCTAATTGGATTATTAATCCATAATGGATTGAATCATCAATATACATAAACTAAAAGCATAGAAAAAAGCCATTAATTTGGCCTCAAGCATAGCTTAATCTTGGGTTAAGGAAAAGCTTTATGAAAAGCTTGATTTGGATTGAGAACGGGTCATGAGTATAACCATTTCTTGAGTGAGAGAGAGAATTTACATAAAAATCATTAGAATTTAAACATAAATGAAAATTAACTTCAATAGCATTTATTAAATTATGTAACTCTTCACTACTATTCAAACTTCAATAGCATTTAAAAAAAACCATACCAATTAAACTTCTCAAGCTTGAGAGGGGTTGAGAAGAGAGAAACATTGAGAAATTATAGAAAGATCAATATTCACTAATTACCTTACAACTTGCTTGATTCTTTGTTCACGGTAGAGGCCCCCAACCAATCAATTGGTTAAGTATGTTGATGGAGCCACTAATGGGGATTGAAGAAAGAGGGAAGCTCCAAAAACTAGTGAATTATTAAATGAATTCACAGTTCTTGGCTTAGGTGGAGTAGAGTAACGATGCATAAACACTATATATTTTTCAACAAGGGGGAGGCTTCTATTTATAGGAAAAATTGAGCTCCTAACCAAACAAACTGATTCTAGAATTTTCCAAATCAGTTTGGTCAATTTTTGACCATTTTTAGGTCAGTTAAGCTAACTTTTTGGAACTAGACTTGAATTAGGAGAGAGGAGAGATGAAATATCTCAATTTTTATGAGTTTAAAACTCATTCAAGCATGTGAAATATGCACCTCCTTTAAAGAACTCCCCTTCCTTACATATGTGTCATAATGGAATCATTTTAATATTGCTCATAGTTTTTTTACTAATAAATCTTGTACATTTTCAACTCTTCATCTTATGTGAAATATGCACCTCCTTTAAAGAACTCCCCTTCCTTACATATGTGTCATAATGGAATCATTTTAATATTGCTCATAGTTTTTTTTTACTAATAAACCTTGTACATTTTCAACTCTTCATCTTATGTGAAATATGCACCTCCTTTAAAGAACTCCCCTTCCTTACATATGTGTCATAATGGAATCATTTTAATATTGCTCATAGTTTTTTACTAATAAACCTTGTACATTTTCAACTCTTCATCTTATGTGAGCATTTACTCATTTTTGGATATCTTCTTTTACAAATTGGATTTATCTCCTCCCTACACATGGATTGATGCTATTAGCCCATAGGAACCTTAATTGGACCATAATCCAAAAATTTCTGAAAATCTAGACCCTTAGACTAAGGTTCTTTATACCTATTTCCAATTAATTCCAATTGCACATTGGAAAATTCTTTTTGAATTTCTGTTTCAGGGGAACTCATCTGAATTATAAGAGATATTTTTCTATCCAAAAATATTAAAAATTTGAATATTCTCTCTCTAGAATATTTTCTCTCTCTAGGTTAAAACAGTTAGAAACAAGTCTTTTATATTTCTGAAGAGGGATTGATTACAGGGGAAGATGTTGGACATCAAAAAGGGGTTGGGGGAGGAATCTTACATTAGTGTTCCTTCCACCCAATTAAATATTTTTGTTGCGGTGTGTGGTTGTGTATTTCTTATACTTGGGATACCCTTGCTTTTTCCTTTACATATTTCATTCAATTTTGTATTCACTCTAGGTATTGTTGTTGCTTGAGTCATTTTCAACTTAGGTTGCTGAATTTGCTTCCTTCTCCACACAAGTGTAGGTGTGGGGTTTTCCCTTTTGGGGAGTTGATGCTGAAAGCGTTCACCCTCTTTTGTGTATTGATTTGAACCTGTTGTGGCAATTGTCATAGATTTTCTTTTGGACACCCATATTGTTGTATTGCCTTGATAGTAGCCTTGTGCTCGCACTAGGTCCTTTTGGATCCATTGTTGAGATGATAGTCATGAGGCTTCTGCAAGTGCTTGACCTTCTGCCACTTTATCGGTGGTGGCAATGGTTGACTTTTGAACTGGGTTCTCTCATGAGAACGTTCATCATTCATTGGTTATTTCCTCGCAGGTTGACCCTTGGTGTGAATCTTGGGTACCCAGTTATATGTACTCTTGTATGTTGGGTTTTGTGTAGGCAATTTCAACGCGGTGGGTTTAGATTCCGTTTTCTGAGGTACTGCCTCTATAGTGATTTGTTTGCCTTGATTTGTCGAGGTCCATAATGGTATGGAAATGACCCTTTCACTGATGGTTAGCAATGTTGTTCTATCTTTCCATTGGATATTACACTTGTTGGCATAGATCCAGGATCGTCCTAAGATCACCTCCTCTTCCCTTGTACCTGCAAGCATTACAAAAACCTTTCCAACAAAGAGATTATTACTGATGGAAATGTTAACATTTAAATACCCAACAGCCTTTGTGGTTGTTAAGTGCACGCTACAAACTTTTGCATCCGTGTGTTCAATGTTTAGTCTCCCTATCCAAGTATCATATGAGATTAGGTTGTGGCTTGAACCTGTATCTATCAGTGCAACACTTGTTGCAATGCCCTTGTTTGTTGTGAGTCTCAACTTGAGTCTTGTTGGTTCGATGTTTAGATCATCTTCGTCCAAAAGTGTTATGGATGCCATGTTGACATGAATCAGGCCCTTCTTCATTCATTAGGGGAAGGTTGAGGTCTATATGGGCCCTTTAAGATGCCATGTGATTAAAAGGTTATTAAGGAAAAGGGCCAATCATGTGATGCCATGTATACAAAAATGTTGGGTGATTAAAGGTGGTTAAAAGATTCTCTAGAAGATGCCTTTTTGTACTTTTCATTCCCAAAAAGTGGGGGGAAAAGTTTTTGAAATTTTGGACATCCATAACTTCTACATATGAGCACAAAATTTGTCGGAGATTAGAGATCCAAGATCTACTCGCTGAGCTCTTTCCATAGATATGTCACATGATATGGTTTTGCCCACTTAATTTTAAATTCAATTTTGGCGAGAAACTTTGAAATTCAAACCTCTAGCCATTTGAAGAATAAGAAGGTATCTAAAGTCAAAGAAACTTAACATTTTAACAAAAAGTCATTAAAATCATAATATGGCAACTTAAAGGGCCCCTATAGACCTCAACCTTTCCCTAATGTTAGCTTTTGCTTGCCTAGCATTAGCCTGGTCTTGCGTTTCCTGGATTTTTTCTTTTGCTAATTGTTTCTATTGTTTTAAGAGGTGTTCTTGGAAGAGAATCTCCTAGGTTAATTGTCCAAAGTATTTTTTTAGTTTACTCCCATTGACATAGCCCTCCATTTGGATGCCGTCAATTGTCTCTATTGAGACAGACCCTTGAGGTGTGATTTTTGATATGCGGAATGGTCCCAGACCTCGGTATTTCAGTTTCTTTTTTTGAGCACTTCCTACACCATACATGAGGAAAAGCTCCCCCATTTTTAACTCTTTTTGCTTGAGGTTTCTATCAAACCAATGTTTTCTGTGTACCTTTTCAACTATGAGTTCGTGTGATGCTATCCAATCAGGTCTCATCCAATTTTTTCAAGTCAACTAGCCTTTTAGCTAATTCCTTTTCAATTAGACGTTCTTGTATAGCAATTCTTAAGCTTGGAACTAGGTATTCCATGGGCATAACCGCTTCAATACCATAAGCTAGACGAAAAGGAGTATATCATGTTACCACCTTATATAATGTGCGATAGGCCCAAAGGGTTGCTGTAAGCTTATGCTCCCAATTCGTTTGATTTGCTTCCACAGTTTTGCTCAGGATGGTACACAAAATCTTATTGGCACTTTCTGCTTGACCATTTGCTTGTGGGTAGTATGGTGATGATTTACAATGGATTACCAAGAATCTTACAAGAAATTGATTTACTGCTTCATTAATGAAATGGATTACCAAGAATCTTGCAAGAAATTGATTAATTGCTTCATTAATGAAATGCGAGCCGCGATCACTCTCCAATTCCAATGGGCAGCCGAATCATGATATGATTTGCTCATATACAAATTTCGCAGTTATTCGCGCATCTGCTTTCTTTGAAGTTCTGGCTTCTGTCCACTTTGTGAAATAATCTGTGGCTATGATTATGTAGGGGCTTGTGATGGATGAGCCGCTGCACTAATCGGCCCCACAAAATCTATTTCCCATTTCTCAAATGGTTGCCTAACAATGATGGGGTTTAGTGGCATCTTGTCACTTTTTTGTGGGATAGTGAAACGTTGGCATTCTTCGCATCTTTTGACGAACTCTATGGCATTCCTGAATAATGTAGGCCACCAGAGTCCAGCTTGGAGCACCTTCTGAGCTGTAATCTCTCCAGCAAAATGTCTGCCTTCTATCCCAGCAAAATGCCCGCATGCTATCCCAGAATGAGACTCTTCTAGTATGGTCACAAATTCATCCTCTCTTACGCACCGCCTAAGTACATTATCTTTGCCCAATTTATACAATTCTCCGATAACCAATTGATATGGTGCTGCAAGCTTGATAAGCCTTTGCATCTTACCTTTATTTAAGGGTACATCCTACGGGAAGCCATAAGCCAAATACTATGAGATCTCATCACTCCACTCAGGTACCATATCGAATTTGAATAGACAAGCATCAGGGAGGTCATCATCAGTGCCAATTGCTAGTTCTCCATTTGGAACTCTGTACAGGTGGTCGGCCAACACATGCTGTGTTCCCTTCCATACCGTGACAGTAAAGTCAAATTCCAACAACAAGAGTAGCCAACGTGTGATTCTTCCAGTGGTTCAAGGTTTATTCACTAGATATAGCAAAGCTTGATGGTCTACAAAAAATATGAACTTGTTAGCCAAGAGATAATGTCGATATTTCTTGACTGCATAGACCATGGCCAATCCTTCTCTTTCAGCAGTGGTGTAATTAACCTCTGCATCATTCAATTGATGACGACTAGCAAAGCAAACTCGATAGTCCAATTTGAACTCACCAGGTTGAGCTAGCACGTAACCAATTGTAAAATTTGACACATCGATGTGTACGTGGAATATGAGATCCCAATTGGGGGGTTGCAAAATGGTGCGCTTGCTAAGGCTTGTTTTAGACAATCATAAGCCTCTTGACACTCTTTGGTCCACTTAAAGATAATGAGAAGTTTATATAAGGGTCTGACTATCTCTGCATAAAATACGAAGAAGCGTTGATAATAACCCACATGACCCATAAACCTTTGCACACCTTTGTATTTGGTAGGCAGTGGTAGTTCCAAGATCAACTTGACCTTGTTATCATCAGAGGATATGCCATGTTTTGAGACTATGTGTCCTAGTATCACACCATGCTTGACCCTGAAGTAGCACTTCAAAGGGTTTAGTGATATTCGATATAATTAGCAATGTTCAAACACCTTTCTTAAATAGTTCAAATGATCTTCCCATCGAGAATGTACACATAGATCATCAATAAACACTTCCAACCACTTCTGCAAGTAGTCCTTAAAAGCTGTGCACATTAACCTTGGAAAGGTTGCCGGTGCATTTGTGAGACCAAACGGCATCACCTTGTAAGCGAATGTTTCCTACATGGTATTAAATGTAGTCTTATGTTGGTCTTCTGGTGCTATGGACACCTGATTGTATTTGAAAACCCATCCAAGAAGCTGTACGCTTCCCTTCCAGCCACTCTTTCCAAGACATGTTTGATATACGGTAATGAGTAATGGTCCTTAAACGAGTGGCTACATTCACTTTCTTAAGATTGACACACTCTCAATTTCCCATTCTTTTAAGGTACTATCACAACAGGTGACAACCAATCCGTATGTTTGATTTCATAGATAAAGTCAACAGCGATGAGCTTATCAATTTCCTCCTTTACAATTGTTGCATACTTTGGATTCATCTGGTAAGGTTTTTGCTTGGCAGGTCGTGATCCTTCCATAATTGGAATCATATGTTGTACCACCTCGGGTGGTACCCCTTTCATTTCCTTATAGTTCCAGGCAAAACAATCCTTGTATTCCTTGAGGAGAGCAATGAGCTCTTCTTCCTCTACAAAGGTCAAATCTTTGGCAATATATACGGGCCTTGCTTCTTCCTCTGATACTGCAATATCACCCTAGTATGATATTGCAGGATCAAAGGAAGAAGCAAGGCCCGTATAGTGCCTTCATGTGAAAGTATTACGAGAACCCCGAATGTGATGATGGTTGGTCAATCTAGGCTGATTCTGGATGCAGAGATGGTGCTCCATTTTTAGCAAGCATGTGATGATGATCGACAGTGCATGGCACCGACTGCAATGGTCGTGTTTTGATAAATTATGATGCAGCTGATTGAAGACATGTGGGCAGTTCTTGCATTTGTTTTGGAAAGTCGTGGGTGCCGCATGTTCAGGTGAAGCATAAGGAAGCAAGGGGCCCTCTAAGCATGGTGGCCATTTTCTAGGCTTTAAAAAAAAAATGAACACCACCAATGTGGCCAGCAAAAGAAAAGTCCACTTGGCTTTTTGTTTTGCTGCCAATTCGCCAGCACAACATGAAGGCGAGAAGGTTGGAGAAGGGAGCTGGGGGGTTGAGGTCGCCGGTGGTAGCCGCAGGCGCAGAAGGGGAGAATAGAGCCTATAGCGCAGCGACCAGAGAGTGGCCTTTTTTTGTTTGTGTGTGGCTAGGCACAGGCGCCGCCGCCCGGGCAGGCACACTGGTGGTGGGCGACGAGGAGAGAAGGAGCTCTCTGCAATTAAAAGAGGGCCGGATGCAGGGCGATGGAAGCTGTTTTGTGTGCTGGCAGTCGGTGACTGCTAGTAGCGAAGAAGAGGAGGGTCGCTTTGCTTGCTGACTGGCGTGGAAGTGGTGTCGACGTGGAAGGTAGTCGCCTCTGAGGAGAGGTGGTGGCTGGCGGTGACTAGAGTGAAAAGATAGTGGGAGCCACCTTGGACTGGTTTGGGTGGCCGAAGGAAGCAGTGGGTGGCTGGCGATAGTAGGCGCTGCAGAGGCAGGTATTTTGGGTGGTTTCGGCCAGTTCACAATGAAAGGCAACAAAGAGAAGAGAAGTGGAGGGGTGGGCTGCTACGGCTGGTGGCTGGCGATAACAGATAGAGCCTTTATGTGTGTGTACCATGTTAGGCCAGCTCATGGGCAGGGCTCATTTGGCAGATGTGATGTGTTTTTGAGAAAAGGTGAGAGGGATTAGCCAAAATTAATGGGGAGCTTGGTGAGTATACACCTTGCGTTGATGTGAGGGTCGTGTATGTGAGAAGGTTGTGTGAGTGAAGCTTCTCTGTCGAAAGAAGCTGTATGAAGTGTTGATTGGGAATCAAAGATGAAAGATACTGGTGATGTGTCTGGTTATGTTGTTGTGTTGGTATCCTGTGTGTGTTGATTTGCAGGAGAAGGCGTGATTGATGTGTTTGGTGGTGTAATCCATGGGTTTACACTCTCACAGTGCACTTTGTGCCAACCTTCGATTACCGCGTCATGCACACGGTGGAAGTGTAAGTGTGGTTGGGTGTTTACTTGTCTATAGTGGTGCCCCTGTTTTGTGCTGTCTTTCTGGTGTGGGTGGTGTGGTGAATTCCGTGAGAGAAGTTTCCAGCCGGCGGGTGGTGCCCCCATTCATGTTGGTGTTTTCCAAGGCTGTTGGAGGGACAGCTATAGAGGCAGGTGATTCCGTGTCCGGAATTTTCGACAGTATTCACCATAAGGCTACAAGTTGGGGAGTGTGGAAGGCATGTAGAGGAGTGTGTGTAGGTGCATAATTGGGAAAGATTCTTCTAGAATGCCTACATGGAAGAGGAGAATTTCGCCATGTGTAAGTGGGATCTCCACCTACATGCCACTTAGACTTGGCTATTATCTCATCACACTCTCAAAGTCAAAAAGTCTTCAATTTAATAATCAATAGAAGACTTAGCCTAAGAGGACAATTGATGGTGACATCTACCCTTATGTCACTAAAGGGTTGAAGTTTTTTATGTTGTAATTTGTAACAATGGAAGAGAGGGTGATTCTCCACCTATAAAAGGAGCCCTCCTCTCCCTTTCAAATCAAGGAATGAGCCTCCTCAATTGAGCATTTTGTGTCATTGCCATTCTCTTATCTTTCAAACCCCTATTCAAACACTCTCTTTACATGTGAATGTCTCATTTAGCATTAGTTCCTCATGCTTAACCTACTTTTGGACCTCTTTGATGATTCATAATAAGTGGGATAAGAAGTTATTATCTTGGTGGGCCTGCGACTTCTCAAGGTAGCCCTTGCCTTATTGCCGCCCTCCTTTGGAGGTACCAATGGTTTTAGCGGTAATGAGCATGTGGAAATACTTTGGGGACCATAGGTAAATCTTTACAATTGTCTTCTGAGCAATGTTAACCCTTACCCTCTAGCTTCAATCATGAAGGAGATGAGAGGCAAGAGGCTATGTGAAAATTGAGGTTTCATGCAAAGAGAGAGAAGTGCAGTTTTTGTGGTCCAATACCCAAATTTCAACCGGTAATTACTCATCACTCGGGTATTGATTTCTAAAATTGATCAAAGATCCCACTAATTTTAAAGAGGCTCTTCGTATTGCTTTGAAGAAGGAGGCCACTCTTCATATTGAGTCCACATTTCAATCTTCTCTGAGTGTGCCAACCCCACCACGAGTAGAGATAGCCTCAACATCTCAGGTAGAAGCTCCATCCTTGGATCATAACATTACACAACTTATGGCAGAATTTGCTGATTTGAAGTTACACTTAGTCAATGCAAGGCCACCTATTTTGCCCTCTGCATGCGTGCACAAAGAGGGATTATTATCCTCTACCCTTTCTCAGGATGAGATTTTGGATCAAGTTGCAGGTCATGAGTTGTATTCAGTGTGTGATGGATACTCTGGATACTTTCAAATTCAGATTTGTGAAGAAGATCAAAGGAAAACCTCCTTTATCACCCCTTTTGGAGTGTATGCCTATAGGGTGATGCCATTTGGCTTGACCAATGCACTAGCAACTTTTCAACGCTTCAGGAGTCAGGTATTTGCACCTTACTTGGGAAAGTTTATAAGGGTCTTTTTGGATGCTTTTTGCATTTATTCAAGCCGCATGGATCACTTGGAAAAGTTGAGGTTGGCCTTGCAAAGTATTGATGATGCAAAAGGGTGTCTTAATCTTGGAAAATGCCGACAACTCACTGATGCGCCGAGGAGAGGTATGGTGAAATGGAGAAAGGTGGTTTGTCTCTTGTTTTTGCAGTAAAGAAGTTCAGGTCATACTTGTTACCTTGCCCTTTTTTCTTCCTCACATCTCAACCTTCTTTACAATTATTGGTCCACAAACCCAATCCTGCAGGAGGGAAGTTTGCAAAGTGGATTTGTGAGCTTCAAGAATTCTCTTTCACTTTTACAGAAAACACCACTAGGGCCTCTCTTGCAGATTTGCTTACCAGGAAGGAAGAGGAAGAAGGAATAGGAGCAAAGGAAGAAGCATATGAAGATTTGGAGACACCACCAACTGCTTTCACTATGCATTTTGATGGAGCCTTTAGCCCTTCCAGGCAATGTGGGGCTAGGGGGATAGTTTATTTGATCCAGGAAGGGTAGGGAATTTCCAAAGACTATATTAGATATTTTACCCTCGATCACCATGGCCAGCAGATCCCCAAGAGAAGCATTAAGGATCTGCTCGGGGGAGAAAGATGTGACATGAAAAATTGATATCTTTCATTTTCAATTTTGTGCATATTTTGATGGTTTCTTAATGGTAATAAGGTGGAAGCTTGTCCAAGAAGATTGCGGCCCACAATGGAATAACGTCATGGTGATGCGGCGGCTTGGCGGCTACCCTGATAACAACATTCTATCTTCAAATATAATGGTTTTACTTGATTTAGGGTGCACACATTGTAAATGCCACAAGTATGCTTGATAAATACTTTGGTATGGTAGATAGGCTAGTGATGTGGAAAATAAAAGTGGGCCTTCATGCTCACATGGATTTTAATTGTATTATTAATATGGTATTCAACAAAAGGCTACAAGTTGGGGAGTGTGGAAGGCATGTGGAGGAGTGTGCGTAGGTGCATAATTGGGAAAGATTATTCTAGAATGCCTACATGAAAGAGGAGAATTTCACCATGTGTAAGTGGGATCTCCACCTACATGCCACTTAGACTTGGCTATTATCTCATCGCACTCTCAAAGTCAAAAAGTCTTCAATTTAATAATCAATAGAAGACTTAGCCTAAGAGGACAATTGATGGTGACATCTACCCTTATGTCACTGAAGGGTTGAAGATTTTTATGTTGTAATTTGTAACAATGGAAGAGAGGGTGATTCTCCACCTCTAAAAGGAGCCCTCCTCTCCCTTTCAAATCAAGGAATGAGCCTCCTCAATTGAGCATTTTGTGTCATTTCCATTCTCTTATCTTTCAAACCCCTATTCAAACACTCTCTTTACATGTGAATGTCTCATTTAGCATTAGCTCCTCATGCTTAACCCAATTTTGGACCTCTTTGATGATTCATGATAAGTGGGATAAGGAGTTATTATCTTGGCGGGCCTGTGACTTCTCAAGGTATTCCTTGCCTCATTGCCGCCCTCCTTTGGAGGTACCAATGGTTTTAGCGGTAATGAGCATGTGGAAAGACTTTGGGGACCATAGGTAAATCTTTACGATTGTCTGCTAAGCAATGTTAACCCTTACCCTCTAGTTTGAATCATGAAGGAGATGAGAGGCAAGAGGCTATGTGAAAATTGAGGTTTCATGCAAAGAGAGAGAAGTGCAGTTTTTGTGGTCCAATACCCAAATTTCAACCGGTAATTACTCATCACTCGGGTATTGATTTCTAAAATTGATCATATGGCTAGGAAGCTCTTTATATGCTCTTTCCACTCATGTAACTAATTTCTTAATCCTTTACTTCATTGATGATCATAATTTCTCCCAAAGTCGCTAACTTTTAGGTGAATTTTGGCAGTTTTATAGTCTTGTAGTAAAATGCTCATAACTTTTCGCTCGGTTATCTGTTTTTGAAAGTTTTTATATGGGCGTGAAGCTCTCTTCAAGTTCTACGCATCTATGTAATCCTCTTTTGCACAGCCTATATGGATTTAAAACTGCAAATCTCTGTGTATCTCTATTTTTATAGACTTTTGGTCATTCTTTCTTCTTTTTATAATGATTAATTCCTCTTAATCTCTTATCAAAAGGCCAATCCCATGTGTCTTATCTTCTTGTAAGTAATTGCTATATTCTTTTGCTTTAATATGTTCCGACCCAATCGCCCAATTCGAACGGATGAGCCTTACCAATATTCCCCATATGTTTCCGTTCACATAATCCTGAGTCGGAAGATTTTCTTCCAACAAAGAATCGCCCTCTTGTTTGGAGCTGCAAGACTGGCAGAAATTCTTGCTTCTCCGGAGCCTTTCATCTTTCCTTCCATGAATTATGATCTCACCTTTGATGTGTATATCTTTATCTTAACCTAGGGAGAGAAAGGGAGGTGAGGAGGCTGTGAGGTTTCATACAAGTGTATTTTTATTCTAAGAAGTGGCCGAAGTCAAAACCCCAACTTTGTGTCATAGTGGTATGATTTAGTCTGCACATGGAACACCACACAAGTTCCTTGTGGGGGTAAAGGTGACCATGCCCATGGCCCGACATGTCTCTTCCTTCCCTTACCTTTAATTTCTCCAATATGGCATTGCTGAGCTCATCCATAGTCATATGTCCGACTTGCTTGCTTTGAGTTCCAATTTCTTGATGACTCAAGACACGTGAAGTCATGGTTGCTGCCAATGTTCTAACATCATTAGGTTGTGGAAATTCTAACATATTATCTTCATATTCGATTGCCAATTTGCAGCATGCATCAAGGGTAGCTGGTCGGTCTAGTACCAAGTAATCATGCATTTTATGGTCTCTAACCCCTCTCCTGAAACAAGGTAACAATTGATCATCTGTCAATCTTTCCCAAAGTTTGCATCTTGAATTCAAGTGCTTCAGGTGAGAAACATAGTCTCTCATAGACTCATCTTCCTTCTATTTGATGTTATGTAGTTGGACCACAGGGCTCCATCTGTCACCACTACGTGCAAACCTGGGCACAAAAACATTTTTTAACCTGGTGACGTTAACCTTATCCTCAAGCTTAAGGGTTTTGAACCACTGATGAGCTTTTCCTTCTAAGGTCAGCGAAAAGCATGTATCATGGTCACATCACTTACCAGTCCGTAGGTTTCACATGTAGATTCAAAAATCTCTACATGCTGGATAGGATGTCAATCCCCAGAGAATTTTTGGACAAGTCTTGAGATGATATGGGGTTTCATCTGGGAAGATTGGGATTCTAGAGTATAACCTAACTCCGTGACCATCCCCCCCTACCCATCTTAGCTACAATATTTAAGAAGTCTGCCCTTGTGGCTCCATTAAGGTCCATGGCTGGATTGTTTCTAGGTCTCTAGGGAATTGCTCCCCCCCTTCCTAGACCTCGTCCTCTACCCATATTGGCTCTTCTTAGTATCTCAGGTTCGTGGACTTGTCCGGTTGTGGTACCCTGGTGGGATTCCCCAATAGTAGCCTCTGTGTGTCTTTGTGTAATTAAGATCTCCATATCTTGTAAGAATGTAGGTTGATTGATCATTAGCTCTATGTCCTTCTTCGTATAGAGCCGGTCCTCAACTTCTACAGCCAAGTTAGCTATGTTACCCTCTTCTTCTCTGGTTGTAAACCCTTCCTCCATTCTAGATTCCTCATTGATGGGTTCCAGGTTCGAAATATCCCCATTGCCTCTACGTGTAGCAATTTCAGATTCCTTTCCTCACATGATTGGAGATGGTTAACATTACCTGTCTTCGTTCTCTCAGCTCTTGTCCTACGAGTATCAAGCTCTTGTTTCCCTTAAGCTCAATTCTCAGAGTTGTTGGTTTGCCCAAGAGATTCGTAGTAGTGAATGTTGAATATCTTATAGAACTATTGGTAAATGCCCAAGAGGTGTTTGAATTACCGATACATTGTGGATGCGCAAGCACATGGTGAGTACACAATGAAGTGAGAAAGTGCTAGAGTTGCATTTATCTTAATAGAGTGAAAACTTAGATGTGCCAGAGATCAAATTCGTCATTGTAGCAACCACAATATCAACATTAGTAGCCAACACACTCTATGGGACTCAGGTAGCTAGTTCCAGTTTCTCCCTTGTTAATTATTCATTTATCACATTTTTTATTTATCTACAAAATAAAAATCAAAAGAAAAAAACTTGAAAATCCAATTTCAACATGGCTATCGGGGGTAGTTTTCCGCCCTTTGAGCCATAAATAGCATAGCTTTTCCAAAATTGGGATTTCACATAGTCCAATGCTTTTAAAGCATCTCATCAAAATTAAAACTTCCCCAACATATGTACAATGGGCCAAACCATACAAAATCAAATACTTAGCACACGTGCTTGGCCAGATGAGCTCATCCAATGTCCACCTTGGTTGTCCCGAACTCATGATCTATACTCAACATAGTCCACAATGTTAGATCGTAATTGCTTTGGAATCACTCACAAAAATAATGCTAACAAATGGAAATCATTCACTACCATGCTTCACATATGAACCATGCATGCATCACACATAATTAATTGGATTCACTCCCATGATAAAATATTCTGAAAAATCTCACTCCCTTGATAGTACTCATGTTTCAAAAAGACAACCATCCTCGGTTGTAACTATCAACACACACGAGTGATCAAACATATTAATGGTTCCCACATTAGATTCATAATGTCATTATGTATTTAAGTGGCTTCTCTCTCACATAACCTTTATTCAATGGGGATTGAAGAAAGAGAGAAGTGTCAAAAACTAGTGAATTATTAAAGAGTTCACAGTCCTTGGCTTAGGTGGAGTAGAGTAACAAAGCATAAGACACTATGTTTTTTTTCAACAAGGGAAGGATTCTATTTATAGGAAAAATTGAGCTCCTAACCAAACAAACTGATTCTAGAATTTTCCAAGTCAGTTTGGTTGAATTTGGACTAGATTTGGACCTAGTTTGGTTACTTTTTGATTCGATTTGGTTCCATTTTGATTTGGTTTGGTTCAAGAGAGATGAGAGATAAAAATATCACATTATTTTTGAGTTTAAAACTCATTCAAGCATGTGAAATATGTACCTCCTTTAAAGAACTCCCCTTCCTTACATATGTGTCAAAATTTTATTGCTCATAGTCTTTTTACTAATAAACCTTGTACATTTTCAACTCTTCATCTTATGTGAAATATGCACCTTCTTTAAAGAACTCCCCTTCCTTACATATGTGTCAAAATTTTATTGCTCATAGTTTTTTACTAATAAACCTTGTACATTTTCAACTCTTCATCTTATGTGAGCATTTACTCATTTTTGGGTATCTTCTTTTACAAATTGGATTTATCTCCTTCCTACATATGGATTGATGCTATTGGCCCATAGGAACCTTAATTGGACCATAATCCAAATTTTTTTGAAAATCTAGACCCTTAGACTAAGGTTCTTTATACCTATTTCTAATTAATTCCAATTGCACATTGGAAAATTCTTTTTGAATTTCTGTTTCAGGGGAACTTATTTTAATAAGATGAGATAATTTTCTATCCAAAAATATTAAAAATTTGAATATTCTCTTTCTAGAATATTTTCTCTCTCTAGGTTAAAACAGTTAGAAACAAGGTCTTTATATTTCTGAAGAGGGATTGATTACAGGAAAATATGCTAGACATTTTGAGAGGCTGGGGAGGAATCTTACATTCACTCCCACTTGAAAAATGGGAGATGTCCTCATCTCGCAAACTGGGGTAATTTCGCAAGATGCACAAATATGAGACTTAGAGAAAAATTTTAATCAAGATTAACTACCAAGAAAAATCTCCAAGAGAGTAAGATTCAAGATAAGAACAAGATTTAAACTTTATTCATTCTCAGAACTTATACAGTAAAGATAGAAGAACTCTTTACACTTCCATAAGCCCGTCTATCATATGGTCACAAAAGCAGCACTCACAAGCTGCACAAGTATAAGGTAACTCATCTATGGGAATAATTCTGTTGGTTATTGCCACACCTATCTCAGTGGTATGAGGTGATCTAACAAAAGGACCTCTGAGAGGCAAGCCAAAAACGGGATAAAGGCATATCTTCTGTAAGATTCCTCCCCCAACCCCTTTTTGATGTCTAGTATCTTCCCCTGTAATCAATCCCTCTTCAGAAATATAAAGGCCTTGTTCTAACTGTTTTAGCCTAGAGAGAGAAAAATATGCTAGAGAGAGAATATTCAGATTATGAATATTTTTGGATAGAAAATTAACTCATCTTATTAAAATAAGTTCCCCTGAAATAGAAATTCAAAAAGAATTTTCCAATGTGCAATTGGAATTAATTGGAAATAAGTATAAAGAACCTTAGTCTAAGGGTCTAGATTTTCAGAAATTTTTAGATTATGGTCCAATTAAGGTTCCTATGGGCCAATAGCATCAATCCATGTGTAGGGAGGAGATAAATCCAATTTGTAAAAGAAGATACACAAAAATGAGTAAATGCTCACATAAGATGAAGAGTTGAAAATGTACAAGATTTATTAGTAAAAAAACTATGAGCAATATTAAAAATATGAGATATTCTGGGTATCCAAAAATGAGTAAATGCTCACATAAGATGAAGAGTTGAAAATGTACAAGGTTTATTAGTAAATAAACACTTATGTAAGGAAGGGGAGTTCTTTAAAGGAGGTGCATATTTCACATAAGATGAAGAGTTGAAAATGTACAAGGTTTATTAGTAAATAAACACATATGTAAGGAAGGGGAGTTCTTTAAAGGAGGTGCATATTTCACATAAGATGAAGAGTTGAAAATGTACAAGGTTTATTAGTAAAAAAACTATGACACATATGTAAGGAAGAGGAGTTCTTTAAAGGAGGTGCATATTTCACATAAGATGAAGAGTTGAAAATGTACAAGGTTTATTAGTAAAAAACTATGAGCAATAAAATTTTGACACATATGTAAGGAAGGGGAATTCTTTAAAGGAGGTGCATATTTCACATGCTTGAATGAGTTTTAAACTCAAAAATAATGTGATATTTTTATCTCTCATCTCTCTTGAACCAAACCAAATCAAAATGGAACCAAACCGAATCAAAAAGTAACCAAACTAGGTCCAAATCTAGTCCAAATTCAACCAAACTGACTTGGAAAATTCTAGAATCAGTTTGTTTGGTTAGGAGCTCAAATTTTCCTATAAATAGAAGCCTCCCCTTGTTAAAAGAAATATAGTGTCTTATGCTTTGTCACTCTACTCCACCTAAGCCAAAATATATAGTGTCTTATGCTTTGTCACTCTACTCCACATAAGCCAAATTAGATAGAGTCTTATGCTTTGTTACTCTACTCCACCTAAGCCAAATTAGATAGAGTCTTATGCTTGTTACTCTACTCCACCTAAGCCAAAATATAGAGTGTCTTAGGCATTGTTACTCTACTCTACCTAAGCCAAGAGTTGTGAATTCTTTAATAATTCACTAGTTTTTGATACTTCTCTCTTTCTTCAATCCCCATTGGTGGCTCCATCAACATACTAAACCAATTGATTGGTTGGGGGCCTCTACCGTGAATAAAGAATCAAGCAAATTATAAGGTAAGTATATTGAATTTTGATCTTTCTATAATTTCTCAATGATTCTCTCTTCTCAACCCCTCTCAAGCTTGAGAAGTTTAATTGGTATGGTTTTTTTTAAATGCGATTGAAGTTAATTGGTGAATAGTAGTGAAGAGTTACATAATTTAATAAATGCTATAGAAGTTAATTTCCATTTATGTTTAAATTCTAATGGTTTTTATGTAATTTCTCTCTCTCACTCAAGAAATGGTCATACTCATGAACCATTCTCAATCCAAATGAAGCTTTTCATAAAGCCTTTCCTTAATCCAAGATTAAGCTATGCTTGAGGCCAAATTAATGGCTTTTTGCTATGCTTTTAGTTTATGCACATTGATGATTCAATCCATTATGGATTGATGACCCAATTAGAGACCATTCTAATTGTTTTCTTAATGATCCAATTAGAGACCATTATGGATTGATGATCCAATTAGAGACCATTATGGATTGATGATCCAATTAGAGACCATTCTAATTATTTCTTTAATAATGAGCTTTATCCCTTAGAAAAAAATTGAGATTTATCAGTCATAGTAGCGGAGCTATGGCAAAATTTTTATAGAAATTACGCATAAAATAAATTCATTCAAA
Organism: Cibotium barometz; assembly: GCF_041138505.1. Taxonomy (NCBI): domain Eukaryota; kingdom Viridiplantae; phylum Streptophyta; class Polypodiopsida; order Cyatheales; family Cibotiaceae; genus Cibotium; species Cibotium barometz. The sequence goes on along the minus strand of NC_141057.1, from coordinate 38,092,445 downwards.
GTATAAAAAGAGGAATTCCTACCATATTCTAGGAACTATCATCCTAGATTAATTAAAAGAATTTTATTATGCATGGAGATGTGGATGTTGCATGTAGATGTAGATGTATGGATGTGAGTGTGAATGTGGAGGTGGATGTATGCATGGGACGTGGATGTATGCATGTAGAAATAGATGTGTAGATGAGGATGTAAATGGAGATGTGGATGGATGCATGTAGATGTAGAGGTATAGATGTAGATGTGAATGGAGATGTGGATGTATACATGTAGATGTAGATGTATAGATGTAGATGTGGATGTGGAGGTGGATGGATGCATGTAGATGTAGATGTATAGATGTAGATGGGAATGGAGATATGGATGTATGCATGTAGGTGTAGTTGTGAATGGAGATGTATATGTATACATGTAGATGTAGATGTATAGATGTAGATGTGGATGTGGATGGGGATGTATGCATGTAGATGTATATGTATAGACGTAGATGTGGATGTAGAGGTGGATGTATGCATGTAGATGTAGATGTATAGATGTGGATGTGAATGTGGAGTGGATGTATGCATGTAGATGTAGATGTATAGAGGTGAATGTGAATGTGGATGTGGATGTATGCATAGGGATGTAGATGTATGCATGTAGATGTGAATGTACGCATATAGTTGTGGATGTATGGATGTGAATATACGATTGTGATGTGAGGGAATCTGAAGTGATGAGATAGAAATGATGTGATGGGATGAGTATACATATAAATGGAATATGGAATAAGTAATGTAGATTGAGGAGGGATAATGTGGAAAAATGAAAGTTAAAATAGAAATTGTATTGTAAATTGTTTGTAAATGCTGTTTGTAAATGCTGTCTGTAAATGATTGTTTTATGTCAAGAATGCTGGGGGGAGCATTTTGACCGTCTTGTGATTAAGGTCGTGATGAGAAAGTTGCAACTGCTGACGGGGAGTCAATGAAGGACGTCTCGCGTAGCAAGGTCGGCCGAGGTCTTGACCAGCCTCGGTGCGATTAAAATGGTGAGCTTCCGGTACGGTGGATGAGGGGCCAAGGAAGCGGCCTATGCGTGAAGCGCTAGGTTACCTGCGAAGGATCCTAGAGGGTGCTGACCATACGGTGCTCGGGCTCTGGGTCGCCTAGGATACCCACGCGTGCGTCGAGGAAGATATTGGAACAGAGTTGGAGATGTTTTCTGAAATCGAGCATGGATCTGGTTGATTGACCTTGTTGGTCTTCAATGGATGAGTCCATGGCTCCTTATATGGATCTGTTGGTTGATCTTGCTGATCTTCAACGAGAGTCCATCATGTTAAGTGATTATATTGCCAAGTATTATGGGCTAGGAACTATCGAAACGGCTCCTGAGCGTTCTAGTTGCCAATGATGCCATAGATACTCTGATGAAGGAATGATGCGAAATTAAGAATCAATTGGATAAATTGGAAGATGGTAATCAATGATACTATGGTTTTATTAAAGGATTGTTTTAAACTGGTTGAATCTGGTTGAAAAAGGCAATTTCATATTGGGTGTGTGAGTGGTGTGACTAGTTTTATTTTGCATGAACATCCGGCTAGGGGGCCTTGGAACTCTTTTCCTTGGTACCCGGGACAAAACCTAACCAAATTTTTAATTGGATCCCATCACTACAGTGGTTGGGCGGTTGGCTAACCCATGGGATTGGATGGGGTTAGGCTGGACTGATGGATCCGTAAATCGAGACTCAAACTTTTGTTTTTACGATAGAAAAAAAATAATAATAAATCCCGGACAGAAACTGTTCTATGGATAGGAATCAACGGCTGTGCCTCTTGAATGGGGAAAAAAGCGTTGATCCCAATGATCCAAGTGCAAGTTTCTTCCTTGAACTGACTAAGTATCTTATAGATGTAATCGGATCATCTCGATCAGAAATGATCTTGACTACGTTAGAGTAAAAAGTTATCCTGGTGGAATCGCCCGTGCTTTCCGGTAGAGGAAGTTTTTCCGGGTTCGGTTTTGGAACAACCGACGGATTAGTCTCTTATCCGGATATCCGTGGGACCCCTGTCCCGCGCGAGAAGCGCTACTTCCGCTGCCAGTACCCTAAATTCGTTGCTCGGTGGGAACAGGGATCTTACAGTTGGTATCAGAGCATTTGGTTAATAAAGATCAACTGAGAAGACAAATATATCAAAAATTTATCAAGAGACACAAAAAGATTATAATTGTGTGAGATAATTCATACAATTTGATATTCAAACTGAAATTCGTAATTTGGTAATTGAGTCTTCAGATGGAAGTGCCGCAATTATATAGAATCCCTGACGTGCTTGAGGCCTAGACATGATAGTATTTACCTTATAATTCCAAGGGCCGTGACTACCCATATATACCGAGAGTATACTGCAGCTCTTTACTGACAGTATATACGAGTAAATCTAAGACTTGAAATTATAAGTGTTAATGCTATCCAGATGATGATTTTGAATGTGATTGATATGATTTTTAATTCTGTTTGAGAATTGATGAATTGATTTGGATTCTGATTGAAAATGCTGATTGAAAAATGTTGATTTTAAAAATTAGTTGAAATATAATGAAACCACAATGAGGGGGAAAGGGACGAGTCCCTGTGATGATATTCATAACTAGAAAGATGATAACGAATTCAGCAAATCACTATGAGATTAGTGGGTTGTGCTGTCAGATTGCTACTGTTAATACTTGACCGGTAGATCGAGTTAAGGGATGTCAAATTGAGAACTTACTTGACTGAAATTTCCGTGGAGGAATGTTCCGAAGGAAACTTTTCGGTCTAATGGACCATTATCATGTTAAAGATATGAATGATATAATCTGAATGAATTGTTATTTAATGATGAGTTCTATATAAGGGATATTTATCCCAGTGTTCTGTTGGGTTGACTAGAATATAAGGAACCCCAGAATAAAATTGGATCTTAAGAAAAAGAGCTGTCCTCTACCTTGCGAGATGAGGACATCTCACACTTTTTAAGTGGGGTAGAATGTAAGATTCCTCCCCAACATTCGAAGCATACAGGGGTAAGAATCTTCCTTTCTGATCTTATAATTATTCCCTCTCTAAAATAAAAGAAAGTTTCTGTTTAAAAAAGGAAGACCCTTTCCCTAGAATACTTCTCAGGAGTCCCACCTGTTTTAAGGCTTTAGAACAATGAGTCCAGAAGTGAGAATCGGTGTTTTGGATACCAAGGTTTTGGTTTTCATTCGAGTACGGCCCAAAAGAAGTTCTTTATCTCTTGGGGAGTATAAGAAGTTATCCCCCAGATATTGTGACCCTTATATCTGAATTCAATGAAAGTAGGTGACTTAGCCTACAAGTTTCTTTTATTCCCTCATCTCAAAATTCTTAATGCCTTCTATAGAAAAATGTGTCAAACTCAAATCATGGAAAGACGGTAAAACTTCAGTGGCAAGTTACCGTTGGCTTCTAGGTTACGCTAGCTCCTTCCTTTATATAAGTCGTAATTTTTACTTGCCGCTCACAGTAATCTTACTCCCATCAATCTCCTTTCTTTCTTAATCTCCTTCATGGCTTGGCAACAGGAATTAGTTTTATCCCTGATGATTTCTCACCTTGAAGACGCAAGAGAGTCTGTGAAGAAAGACTTTATAGAACAGTATGAGCGCTCACTTTTTCCTCACCTAGGAACTTCTGTAGCGCAGACCAAATGGCGGACCTATCAAAACATAACTAGGGTAACACCCTGGGGTCAGCAGCACTTTCGTAACAATGTCCGCTTGGCCATGGTTATTGAAGCTTTGGGTTTGGGTCCCCGATACTACTGCGTCATGAGATCAAGGCATCTTGGGTTTTCTGAGCGGGTCTTCTTACTGGCGTGTTTTCTTCCTCATGAGAAGATATGCCTTTATCCCGTTTTTGGCTTGCCTCTCAGAGGTCCTTTTGTTAGATCACCTCATACCACTGAGATAGGTGCGGCAATAACCAGCAGAATCATTCCCATAGATGAGTTACCCTATACTTGTGCAGCTTGTGAGGATTGCTTTTGTGACCATATGATGGACGGGCTTATGGAAGTGTAAAGAGTTCTTCTATCTTTACTGTATAAGTTCCGAGAATGAATAAAGTTTAAATCTTGTTCTTATTTTGAATCTTGCTCTCTTTAAGACTTTTCTTGGTGGTTAATCTTGATTAAAATTTTTCTCTAAATCTCATATTCGTGCATCTTGTAAAATTATCCCAGTTTGCGAGATGAGGACATCTCGCATTTTTTAAGTGGGGTAGAATGTAAGATTCCTCCCCCAACCCCTTTTTGATGTCTAGTATCTTCCCCTGTAATCAATCCCTCTTCAGAAATATAAAGGCCTTGTTCTAACTGTTTTAGCCTAGAGAGAGAAAAATATGCTAGAGAGAGAATATTCAGATTATGAATATTTTTGGATAGAAAATTAACTCATCTTATTAAAATAAGTTCCCCTGAAATAGAAATTCAAAAAGAATTTTCCAATGTGCAATTGGAATTAATTGGAAATAAGTATAAAGAACCTTAGTCTAAGGGTCTAGATTTTCAGAAATTTTTAGATTATGGTCCAATTAAGGTTCCTATGGGCCAATAGCATCAATCCATGTGAAGGGAGGAGATAAATCCAATTTGTAAAAGAAGATACCCAAAAATGAGTAAATGCTCACATAAGATGAAGAGTTGAAAATGTACAAGATTTATTAGTAAAAAAACTATGAGCAATATTAAAAATATGAGATATTCTGGGTATCCAAAAATGAGTAAATGCTCACATAAGATGAAGAGTTGAAAATGTACAAGGTTTATTAGTAAATAAACACATATGTAAGGAAGGGGAGTTCTTTAAAGGAGGTGCATATTTCACATAAGATGAAGAGTTGAAAATGTACAAGGTTTATTAGTAAATAAACACATATGTAAGGAAGGGGAGTTCTTTAAAGGAGGTGCATATTTCACATAAGATGAAGAGTTGAAAATGTACAAGGTTTATTAGTAAAAAAACTATGACACATATGTAAGGAAGAGGAGTTCTTTAAAGGAGGTGCATATTTCACATAAGCTGAAGAGTTGAAAATGTACAAGGTTTATTAGTAAAAAACTATGAGCAATAAAATTTTGACACATATGTAAGGAAGGGGAATTCTTTAAAGGAGGTGCATATTTCACATGCTTGAATGAGTTTTAAACTCAAAAATAATGTGATATTTTTATCTCTCATCTCTCTTGAACCAAACCAAATCAAAATGGAACCAAACCGAATCAAAAAGTAACCAAACTAGGTCCAAATCTAGTCCAAATTCAACCAAACTGACTTGGAAAATTCTAGAATCAGTTTGTTTGGTTAGGAGCTCAAATTTTCCTATAAATAGAAGCCTCCCCTTGTTAAAAAAAATATAGTGTCTTATGCTTTGTCACTCTACTCCACCTAAGCCAAAATATATAGTGTCTTATGCTTTGTCACTCTACTCCACATAAGCCAAATTAGATAGAGTCTTATGCTTTGTTACTCTACTCCACCTAAGCCAAATTAGATAGAGTCTTATGCTTGTTACTCTACTCCACCTAAGCCAAAATATAGAGTGTCTTAGGCATTGTTACTCTACTCTACCTAAGCCAAGAGTTGTGAATTCTTTAATAATTCACTAGTTTTTGATACTTCTCTCTTTCTTCAATCCCCATTGGTGGCTCCATCAACATACTAAACCAATTGATTGGTTGGGGGCCTCTACCGTGAATAAAGAATCAAGCAAATTATAAGGTAAGTATATTGAATTTTGATCTTTCTATAATTTCTCAATGATTCTCTCTTCTCAACCCCTCTCAAGCTTGAGAAGTTTAATTGGTATGGTTTTTTTTAAATGCGATTGAAGTTAATTGGTGAATAGTAGTGAAGAGTTACATAATTTAATAAATGCTATAGAAGTTAATTTCCATTTATGTTTAAATTCTAATGGTTTTTATGTAATTTCTCTCTCTCACTCAAGAAATGGTCATACTCATGAACCATTCTCAATCCAAATGAAGCTTTTCATAAAGCCTTTCCTTAATCCAAGATTAAGCTATGCTTGAGGCCAAATTAATGGCTTTTTGCTATGCTTTTAGTTTATGCACATTGATGATTCAATCCATTATGGATTGATGACCCAATTAGAGACCATTCTAATTGTTTTCTTAATGATCCAATTAGAGACCATTATGGATTGATGATCCAATTAGAGACCATTATGGATTGATGATCCAATTAGAGACCATTCTAATTATTTCTTTAATAATGAGCTTTATCCCTTAGAAAAAAATTGAGATTTATCAGTCATAGTAGCGGAGCTATGGCAAAATTTTTATAGAAATTACGCATAAAATAAATTCATTCAAAGTATAAAAAGAGGAATTCCTACCATATTCTAGGAACTATCATCCTAGATTAATTAAAAGAATTTTATTATGCATGGAGATGTGGATGTTGCATGTAGATGTAGATGTATGGATGTGAGTGTGAATGTGGAGGTGGATGTATGCATGGGACGTGGATGTATGCATGTAGAAATAGATGTGTAGATGAGGATGTAAATGGAGATGTGGATGGATGCATGTAGATGTAGAGGTATAGATGTAGATGTGAATGGAGATGTGGATGTATACATGTAGATGTAGATGTATAGATGTAGATGTGGATGTGGAGGTGGATGGATGCATGTAGATGTAGATGTATAGATGTAGATGGGAATGGAGATATGGATGTATGCATGTAGGTGTAGTTGTGAATGGAGATGTATATGTATACATGTAGATGTAGATGTATAGATGTAGATGTGGATGTGGATGGGGATGTATGCATGTAGATGTAGGTGTATAGACGTAGATGTGGATGTAGAGGTGGATGTATGCATGTAGATGTAGATGTATAGATGTGGATGTGAATGTGGAGTGGATGTATGCATGTAGATGTAGATGTATAGAGGTGAATGTGAATGTGGATGTGGATGTATGCATAGGGATGTAGATGTATGCATGTAGATGTGAATGTACGCATATAGTTGTGGATGTATGGATGTGAATATACGATTGTGATGTGAGGGAATCTGAAGTGATGAGATAGAAATGATGTGATGGGATGAGTATACATATAAATGGAATATGGAATAAGTAATGTAGATTGAGGAGGGATAATGTGGAAAAATGAAAGTTAAAATAGAAATTGTATTGTGAACTATTTGTAAATGCTGTTTGTAAATGCTGTCTGTAAATGATTGTTTTATGTCAAGAATGCTGGGGGGAGCATTTTGACCGTCTTGTGATTAAGGTCGTGATGAGAAAGTTGCAACTGCTGACGGGGAGTCAATGAAGGACGTCTCGCGTAGCAAGGTCGGCCGAGGTCTTGACCAGCCTCGGTGCGATTAAAATGGTGAGCTTCCGGTACGGTGGATGAGGGGCCAAGGAAGCGGCCTATGCGTGAAGCGCTAGGTTACTTGCGAAGGATCCTAGAGGGTGCTGACCATACGGTGCTCGGGCTCTGGGTCGCCTAGGATACCCACGCGTGCGTCGAGGAAGATATTGGAACAGAGTTGGAGATGTTTTCTGAAATCGAGCATGGATCTGGTTGATTGACCTTGCTGGTCTTCAATGGATGAGTCCATGGCTCCTTATATGGATCTGTTGGTTGATCTTGCTGATCTTCAACGAGAGTCCATCATGTTAAGTGATTATATTGCCAAGTATTATGGGCTAGGAACTATCGAAACGGCTCCTGAGCGTTCTAGTTGCCAATGATGCCATAGATACTCTGATGAAGGAATGATGGGAAATTAAGAATCAATTGGATAAATTGGAAGATGGTGATCAATGATACTATGGTTTTATTAAAGAATTGTTTTAAACTGGTTGAATCTGGTTGAAAAAGGCAATTTCATATTGGGTGTGTGAGTGGTGTGACTAGTTTTATTTTGCATGAACATCCGGCTAGGGGGCCTTGGAACTCTTTTCCTTGGTACCCGGGACAAAACCTAACCAAATTTTTAATTGGATCCCATCACTACAGTGGTTGGGCGGTTGGCTAACCCATGGGATTGGATGGGGTTAGGCTGGACTGATGGATCCGTAAATCGAGACTCAAACTTTTGTTTTTACGATAGAAAAATAATAATAATAAATCCCGGACAGAAACTGTTCTATGGATAGGAATCAACGGCTGTGCCTCTTGAATGGGGAAAAAAGTGTTGATCCCAATGATCCAAGTGCAAGTTTCTTCCTTGAACTGACTAAGTATCTTATAGATGTAATCAGATCATCTCGATCAGAAATGATCTTGACTACGTTAGAGTAAAAAGTTATCCTGGTGGAATCGCCCGTGCTTTCCGGTAGAGGAAGTTTTTCCGGGTTCGGTTTTGAAACAACCGACGGATTAGTCTCTTATCCGGATATCCGTGGGACCCCTGTCCCGCGCGAGAAGCGCTACTTCCGCTGCCAGTACCCTGAATCCGTTGCTCGGTGGGAACAGGGATCTTACATCTTCTGATGAGGAAGAAAACACGCCAGTAAGAAGACCCGCTCAGAAAACCCAAGATGCCTTGATCTCATGACACAGTAGTATCGGGGACCCAAACCCAAAGCTTCAATAACCATGGCCAAGCGGACATTGTTACGAAAGTGCTGCTGACCCCAGGGTGTTACCCTAGTTATGTTTTGATAGGTCCGCCATTTGGTCTGCGCTACAGAAGTTCCTAGGTGAGGAAAAAGTGAGCGCTCATACTGTTCTATAAAGTCTTTCTTCACAAACTCTCTTGCGTCTTGAAGGTGAGAAATCATCATGGATAAAACTAATTCCTGTTGCCAAGCCATGAAGGAGATTAAGAAGAAGGGAGATCGATGGAAGTAAGATTACTGTGAGCGATAAGTAAAAGTTACGACTTATATAAAGGAAGGAGCTAGCGTAACTTAGAAGCCAACGGTAACTTACCACTGAAGTTTTACCGTCTTTCTATGATTTGGGTTTGGCACATATTTCTATGAAATACATTAAGAACTTTGAGATGAGGAGGTAAAAGAAGCTTGTAGGCTAAGTCACCTACTTTCATTGAATTTAGATATAAGGCCCACAATATCGCGGGGATAACTTCTTATACTCCCCAAGAGATAAAGAACTTCTTTTGGGTCGTACTCAAATGAAAACCAAAACCTTGGTATCTAAAACACCGATTTTTACTTCTGAACTCATTGTTCTGAATCCTTAAAACAGGTGGAACTCCTGAGAAGTATTCTACGGAAAGGGTCTTCCTTTTTTAAACAGAATCTTTCTTTTATTTTAGAGAGGGAATAATCATAAGATCAATATATCTGGGCACTAAATGCCTGATACTTGGTAATGAAAATCTCATAAAAGAACAAACACTAGCACAAAGACATTCCCTTTAGCAGAAAATCATAACCGTAAAACGGAATACAAAACATCATACAGAAAATCCGCTACACACAATAACCCTGAACAGATGATCAGAATTCATTCATGTCATAATCATGTAAGGGATTACATTTTCGCTTCTTCATCTTCTACAATTCTGAATATCCGTTATGCGCCTTCTCTTGATCAACTAACTACATCCCTTCATATCTCTCCCTTCTCACGAATTCCTAAGCAACTACCCAAAAGGATCATTCACATACATAGAATTCGGATATTCCAACTTAGGTAAAGTTAACCCCTAACACATGGCACAGCCCGGTGGTTGGGTTTTCAAGAAAACCCGACTCGGACCCATAAATCCCTGATCAAACCATCCATTGTCTTTACATTGCTTCAAAAAGAAAACACAACTGCAAACTGAAAGCAAAATCCTACTAAACTAGAAATCCTAAAACACTAGAAAAACGCATAAATTACTGAGGTAACACCACCGGCTCCAACGGCTTCGGCGGATCATCTTTAGTCTTTGAATCTTCCACCGGCTCCAGATTGACGACTGGAACAGCAATCTGATCTGCAGGCATTATATCCTGTGACACCATCTGAATGACTTCAGCCTGGCCAACTGCTTCCTTTTCAACCTCCGACATAATCTCCACAGTTTGTCCATGATCCCCCACAGTAGCCTGCTCTGTATCCAACTGTCCCTCATTAGGCAACTCCATAAAACACATGGCTTGAACTTGCTTCTCAAACTCCAACAATTTCAACATCAAAGCATCCTTTTCAGACTGTAAACCTGCTACTTGATCCAACAATATCTGCTCAGATTCAGAAATGAAAGCTCCACTTAAAGTATTAAATGGCTTCATCACCCAGGCTTCAATCCGATCTCGGATACCTTGCCACAGCTTGACTCCCACCTCAGTTAAGCTCCGCCTAATCACTGCTAAATCAGACTCTGAAACTAACACTCCCTCCACATCTTCATTACTCTGAGATAACATCTGTCTTGCAATAGCCAACAATGGTTGAATACGTTGGGCTAACATCTGATTCTCCACCTGCAAACCCACATTTTGCTCAGACAATACAGCCAACTCCATATGCATCTTCTCCTGTAATTGATTTGTCCATTCTTTAAACAATCCCAACGACATCTTTCTCTTCACCAAATTTCGCTGACACTCTGCTACCTGGTCTTTCTCTTTAACCACTGCCTCCTGAGCCTGAACTAACAACATCTTAGTTTTCACTAACTCCTCCTCTTGATGCTTGACTTTAAGCTGATAAGTAGCTTCCGATCTCGACTGCTCCTGGATTACCCGAACCTGGTGTTTCCAATCTGCAATACTAGTCTCCTGCTTCCGAACATACTCTTGGACCTTAGTCAAAGACCAGAGCACATCCTGCAACTCTCCACTCTGAACACTCTGTTCTGCTTCCTTGGCTACGACTAAAACAGAATCCCACTGATTTGACTTAACAGGAGTAAAGTCCATCGTCTTTACCACAGCTTGGATCGCAGATGAATCCACATCCAATTTTCTTTTCTTGCTAAAAGTGAATTTCTTACCCACTGAAACTAATGATGGATCAGTACCAACAGACTCTGTGGCCTGATGCAACAAATCTAGCCCTTTCGGAACATCTGGTGAGACCAACACCTCCTTGGCTTTGGAGCGAGTATAGCCTGCTTCCACCAAATCCTGAAACACATTCATCTTGTCAGGCTGATGCTCAAACCCCAATGGAGAATCCACTGCCCCCTCCGGGACAACGTCAACCTGACCCGGTTCTTCAGGACCACCATGCACTGGTTGAGGCGGCAAAAGAGGCAATTTGCTGGCAGAAATAATAGGAACCTTCTCAAACAAAGCTGCTAAGAACGCCGACAGCCGAGAAGTGACTTGAGACTTCCTCTTATCAGTGATTTCCACCTCCTGCAGAATTCTAGTGTGCACCAAAGAAGCCCAACTAACTTTCCCCCCTTTCTCAGCATATAGCAAAGGTGCAAAATTGTCTTTTGACATGTATTCCAATTTAATTACCTGACAAATTCGCTCAAGGTACCATCTTAAATGCTGACGACGGGGTTCAGCGACACTCTTCACCATGTAATAGGCTCGAGACCCCTGTGGAAGCCCAAATTCCTTCCTCATGGCCACATCCGAACACTTTGCCACAGCCACAGTTTCTTCATAATGGAGATGAAATACTTCTGCTATCAATTGAGGTGTCAAACCCACAGTCGCAGAGAGGTAACCATTCCTCTTACGAATCACCTCCAACTGCGTCTTGGCATAAACATTCTCCCACCATCTGTCCCACGGCAAAGATGCAAACTCCCATAACCCAATGGTCTGCAACCACTGAGTAGTCACCTCCTCTGACAGATCCAGATGAACAGAAAAATCCAAGAAAGGATCCATTAAAGCCTGCAAAGTAGTAGCTTCCAACCCCCCTACCTCAGCAGACAGCGCATCCTCAGGCTCAAAATCTTCATCAGCCTCTACAGACGCACGAACAGAAAACTCCTTACTGGCGGCGGGTTGCTGACGCAGTCGCCGGGGAGAAGAGCGCTCCACAGGAACCACCTTAAGCGGCATCGAACGCCCCATCTCAGCCAGCGCTTGACGCAGGGAATTCAGCTTTGCTAAGCACTCTGCGTTATTCATGCAAAAAGTCTCCTCAAAGCATGCCAAAATTGAAATGTGCATGAAAAAACCCCCACACGTGGTGATATAAAACACAACATCACCCAGTCGGCCAAATCTACCACACATGCCCGACTTTCCATCAATATCCTCCACTTGTACACTAGCGGACATTCCCAAATTTTCTAACACATCCCCACTTACACCTTCGCCTAATTTGCCCACTGGTGCGGATATTCCTCCGTCTGCTAAAACTCCGACCTCTGCGAATACCCCGACCACTGGTGGCTGACCCACAAACTTCTTCAGTCGGAAACCATTAATCGGTTTCTCGACCAGAGTCCCAAACATATCAGCAAGTCGGAAAGTACCCTGACCACAATCCTCCATGATTTTGTACGGCCCTATGTACCGCAACTTTAATTTACCCGGATGAGGACCAAGCTTCGAATTATACAACAAAACCCAATCCCCAACCTGAAAAACTTTGAATTTGATCTGTCTACTTACCCAAGCCTTCCGCCTTTGCTGAATCACCTCTGTGATATACCCACTAACAATCCGATCCTCTTCGAGCTGATACAGCATCCGCTGTCGGAACTGAACAGATTCTTCCGGTGATAACCGATCAGCAATAGCCACCCGCAAACTAGGAACTACATATTCCATTGGAACCACCGCCTCCAAGCCATACACCAGCTTGAAGGGTGTCAGACCTGTAGTGACTTTAAAAGCTGTACGGAATGACCATAGAGCAGAATCAAGCTTCACATCCCAGTCATCCCTATTCTCTGCTACTATCTTCTTCAAAATCTTCACCAAGATCTTGTTGGAACTCTCTGCTTGACCATTGGCTTGAGGATGATAGGCAGTAGACTTCTTATGCATAATCAAATGAGTCTTGGTCAACTCCGCAATGACAGCATTGAGAAAATGAGTACCCCGATCACTAACCAATTCCACTGGGCACCCAAACCTAGTCATAATGTTGTGATAGAGAAACCTAGCCACACTGTTGGTGGTATTATCTTTCAAGGCAACAGCTTCCACCCACTTCGTACAATAATCAGTAGCCACCAAGATATAACGACAACCTGTCCGCTTGGACTTAGGCTTAATTGGCCCAACAAAATCCAAACCCCACTTCTGAAAAGGATCTAAGGGCAGAATCGGATTATCCGCCATGCGGTCTGAAGCTGCAGGCTGCCCCAACTGTTGACATACCAAGCAACTCCTAGCATGATTGTGTGCATCCTTCAGCACGGTAGGCCACCAAAGCCCAGATTGAAGAATCTTCTTACCTGTAATGTCTCCAGAAAAATGCCCACCTGCAATTCCACCATGAGCCTCTTGCAGAACTGCTGATTGCTCAAATTCTGGGACACAGCGACGGATAATCTGATCTATCCCTCTCTTGTACAGAGCACCTGCAATTACCAAAAAAGGTTTACTCCTGAGTACCAGCTTTCTCCGTTGATCAGTGGAAAATTCCACTGGCATGGTGCCATCTGTCAAGAAACTCAACATCTGATCATACCAAGAATCCAATATCGCCACAGTAGCTGAAAACAAAACCGAATCAGGTAAGTGATCATCCACCCCTACAGCTACTTCCCCAATCTCCAACCTACTCAGATAATCCGCTACAGCATGCTCCTTTCCCAGGGTATGTATGATCAGAAAGTCAAACTCCTGGAGTAGAAGCATCCACCTAGCTAACCTACCCGTCAAGTGTGGTTTCTTTACCAAATACAATAAGGCCTGATGATCTACATGGAAAACCACCTTATTGCTCAACAGATAGTGCCGGAACTTGCGAAGAGAATACACCATCCCCAAAGCTTCCCTCTCCGTGACGGTATAATTCCTTTCAGCACTTGTCAACATCTTGCTAGCATAGTACACTGGTCGAAACCAGCCCTTAATCTTCTCCTGCATGAGGACAGCCCCTATGGCAATGTCCGAAGCATCTACAAAAACATGAAACGGTAACCCCCAATCAGGAGGTAGCACTATCGGTGCCACCACCAACATCTTCTTCAGAATTTGAAATGCCTTTTCTTGAACTGGAGACCACACAAAATCCACTCCCTTCTTGGTCAAATGAGTAAGGGGTGCACACACATCTGAAAGATATCGCAAAAACCTACTATGCCACTTAACCTGCCCCAAAAACCTGCTTGTCTCCTTAAGAGTACGTGGTGCGGAAGCCTTCTGAATGGCCTCAATCTTCTTAGCATCAATCAAGATGCCTTCCTGGGACACCACATGGCCCAAGAGAATCCCACGCCTTACTGCAATAGCACATTTGAAGGGATTAAGAGCTATGCGGAACATCCGACAGCGCTCCAAACAGAGCCTCAGGTGCTGTAAGTGCAAAGCCATTTTACCAAAGACACTAAAATCATCAAGAAAGGCTCGCATAAAATCCAACAGATATGGCTCAAATGCCTTCTGAGCCACAAATGAAAATGATGGTGGGCCATTCTTTAATCCAAAGCTCATCACCGTGTAAGCAAATGCTCCCCACTCAGTGATAAAGGCCGTCTTATCCACATCCTCCGGTGCCATCCGTATCTGATTATACCCTGAGAAACCATCCAAAAAACTATACATCTCATGACCAGCCACAGCATCAAGGAGGGTATCACAGAACGGTAACGGAAACGGGTCAGTAATTGTGGCAGCATTCAACTTCCTGTAATCTACACACACCCTGATCTTGCCATTCTTCTTTGGCACGACCACAATGGGAGACAGCCAAGTCACCTCATTGACCTGCTTGACAAACCCGACCCGTAAAAGCTTATCCAGCTCCTCCTTGACCTGCTTGGCGAAATTTGGATTCATTCGATACCGCTGTTGGATGACAGGAACAGCATCATTCTTCAAATTGATGCGGTGCTGATGTAAAGCTGGATCAATGCCCTTCATATCAGAATACTCCCAGGCAAATACATCTCGAAACTCCACTAACAGTTTTTGCAAGTCCTCCTTAAATTGACCTTCAACATGCACACTGACTCGAACCACCTTGGGATCGGATGCAGTACCTAAATTCATGTCCTGTAATTCATCTTCCTCCACCCTGATGGACTTCTGCAAACGCCGTTCATATTGCTGTTCAGCTGCTATAATGGCTTCCTGCTCGGTTACAGAATGCACCTGCTGAGCCTTGGCAGCTAAAGCTTCTTCCACAGCCCTCTGAAAAGTCTGGCCTTCCATGATCTGGCCTGGTACCACCTGGATCTCCTGCTCGGGCACCACACTGTCTTCAGTCGGAACATCCGATGATTGTTCCACACCCTCGACACTCTGCGGAACTGCCGATACAGGGTGTCCAGTATTCTGATATCTGGTGACAATAGCTTCCACATCTACATCAAAGACCGGTACTACCGTTGGATTTGCTTGCATATATGCCTCCTCCTCATCTTCACCTACATCACTTGCCAAATGAATGCCCTGAGCACATAAAGGCTTCTGCCCCTGCTTCAAGAGAACTTTGGATAACATGGACAAGCGAGTTGTCTTCTTGCCCTGCCTGATCACCACAGTATTATCCTCCCAATCGTGCTTGACTCGGGCAATTTTAAACCAGGGGCGGCCTAGCAACATGGCATAGGCAGACCCGCTATCCTGCATCCAGAGCACCACAAAATTCACAAGAAACGACAGACCACCCACCTTAATAGATTGATTCTTGAGAATCCCCAAAGGTTGAAGTCGCCTCTGATCTGCCATCCTCACTTGAAAAGGTGCTGGTGCTAACGCTCCCAACTTCATATGGAGGTAAACGGTCTCCGGTAGAATATTGACTCCGGAAGCCCCATCCAGTAAAACCTCTTCAAACTTGTGCCCGTGGAATGCCACCTTAATCACTGGGACTTGAAAATCCACATCTGCGGACTCAGCTTGAGAAACTCCCACAAACGGGGCTTGATCCTCCACCATCTTTGCTGGAACTGGCTCCTGCAGCTTCCCCAACAGCTGTTCCCGGAAAGCCGGTACCATGCTTAACAGCTGATCCAAGGAAATCTGAATAGGCGCATGCATTAGTGCATCAAATAGATCCCCAGAACCTGGTACTGTTTCAGTTACCTTAGGAACTGGATCGGAATGGACCACCGTAATCTTTCCTGGAAGTGGATCACAAGGAGGCTGGGCTGGAATCGGTTCCTCCGACAACTGTGCCTTTAGCAATGGCTCCATCGGTTCCACCGGGAGCTGCTTCTGCTGGAGTTTCTGAACCTGACTGGAAACTTTTCTACGAACCACCTCTTGGTCCTCCCAACTGATAGGTCCCTTACCCTTTGCACGGGTAACAGCCAAAGTATCCACTAAATCTTGCCCCTTACAATCCCCAACGAGCATACCCGTTGAACACTCACCGAGCCAGCAAGAAGCCCGAGGGTTAGTGCTAACACCCTGCGCATCAACAGAACTAGAAGCTTTCAGCACTTGGAACTGCTGCGGCACACCCTGAAGATGTGAAACCCCCGTGCTAGCCCCCGCTGCTTTATCTCCCACCATCTCTATCAGGATGGCATTTGCTTGAGCTGGAGGTCGCTGCTGCTGCTGGTCCTGGGGAGGTCCCTGACCCCGATTCCCCTCATTGAATCGAATGACAGGTCTCCCTCTTTCCTCCCTATGCTTACACCATAATTCACAGGCCGGACCAATTCGATGCCCGTCTTTTCCACAGTAATCACACAGTGGCACACCCTGAGGTCCCCTCTGAAACCCTTGCTGCCCCTGCCAATTAGGTCTTGGAGCATATGGTCTTGGAGGCCTATTATAGGGAACATGCGGAAGGGTCGGAACCACCGGATTAGCCTCTGCAACTTGCTGAGGTGGTGCTCTCTGAACCACATTGGGTGGCACCTTGCCTCTGTAGTTGGGGTTGTACCAACAGGCACTCGTAAGATGGCCATCCTTCTCACAGATATGGCAGTACTGTTTCTCCTTGGGCAAGACTGCTGCATACCCTAAGGCTTTAAGTTTGTGAAGAAGCTTTTTCTCCTTCTCCTCCCTAACCTGTTTCTCTTTATCTTTTTTCTGCTTAGCCTTCCTTGAGGCCTTTTTCTTCTCACTATGCTTCTCATCCTCCGATTCATCAGATGAGCTTGCCGACTCGGCCTCACTATCCGAGTCTGACTCAGTCGAACTATCCGACTCTGAGTCATCCTGCTTCCTGCCCTTCCGTTTGTCCTTCTGAATGCCCAGGCGCTTTTCCACCCGAGAGGCAGCTGTCACGAGGTTATCAAAGCCGCCGGCAATATCCACATTTGCGACAGCACTCTTCAAGTTCCTCCGCAATCCTTTGACAAAGTAACTGGCAAGCATTTCATCCGAGGGTCTTTCATTACCCTGCAGTCTGGCAGCCAATCCCCGAAACTTCTGAGCATAATCCTCCACTAACAGATGCTTCTCTTCCATGGCCTTGATCTTTTTGACGATATCAGTAGGAGTTTTCTCCTTCCTGAACCGGGCCAAAAACGCATCCTTCAAAGCATTGAAATCTGCAAAGTGGGCCAAGCCATATTGGCTAAACCAACTCATTGCTACCCCCTCCAGGGTTGCGGCAAACTGCTGCAATTTCACCGGATCTCCAAAATGGGCAGGGTACCCACTGGCTTGCCATCGGGTCTCGAATTGAGCCATGTGACAGTCTGGGTCTTCCTTAGGCTTTGCCTTAAATTTGGCAGCCTTAACCGTTGGATTGGGTGGTGGTGCAGCCATGTTCACAACTCCTGGTAGTGGATTAGCTGGTGGCGGATTTTTCAATGGATCAAATTGCAACCGTCTCTGACTCCGAACAGGCGGTCTGGACAGAAAGAGGGCACCAACAAATTGATGCAAATGCCGCTGGGCTTGCTCCGGGCTAACGACATTCTGCCCCGGCCCTTCTGCAAGTGGTGTTGTATGCTCGACAGCGTCCGCCTCGTCCACGCCGGCCTGCGCCAATTGGCCCTCAATTACGCCAGCAGAAACCGACGTAACTGCCACAGGTGGCACTTCCGCAGCATCACCGCTTCCACTGCTAGAAGCTTCCGACCTGTCATATCTGCGCTTCCTGGCTTGTGCCCTCGTGAAATGAATGGGACTAGTTTGCCTCTCCCTATCTGACATTCATGCGAGACACAAACAGCACAGCACAACACAACCCCATACCCAACAAAGACAAGACAATGCTGAGTATGCGAACACCGCAGGATCGCCAATGTGTATCTGGGCACTAAATGCCTGATACTTGGTAATGAAAATCTCATAAAAGAACAAACACTAGCACAAAGACATTCCCTTTAGCAGAAAATCATAACAGTAAAACGGAATACAAAACATCATACAGAAAATCCGCTACACACAATAACCCTGAACAGATGATCAGAATTCATTCATGTCATAATCATGTAAGGGATTACATTTTCGCTTCTTCATCTTCTACAATTCTGAATATCCGTTATGCGCCTTCTCTTGATCAACTAACTACATCCCTTCATATCTCTCCCTTCTCACGAATTCCTAAGCAACTACCCAAAAGGATCACTCACATACGTAGAATTCGGATATTCCAACTTAGGTAAAGTTAACCCCTAACAATCAAAAAGGGAGATTCTTACTCCTGTATACCTCAAAGGCTGGGGAGGAACCTTACATTCTACCCCACTTAAAAAAGTGCGAGATGTCCTCATCTCGCAAGGTAGAGGACAACTCTTTTTTCTTAAGATCCAATTTTATTCTGGGGTTCCTTATATTCTGGTCAACCCAACAGAATACTGGGATAAATATCCCTTATATAGAACTCATAATTAAATAACAATTCATTCAGATCTTATCATTCATATCTTTAACATGATAATGGTCCATTAGACCGAAAAATTTCCTTCTGAACATTCCTCCACGGGAATTTCAGTCAAGCAAGTTCTCAATTTTTCATCCCTTAACTTGATCTACCGATCAAGTGTAAACAGTAACAATTTGACAGCACAACCCACTAATCTCATAGTGATTTACTGAATTCATTATCATCATTCTAGTTATGAATATCATCATAGGGACTCGTCCCATTCCTCCTCATTGTGGTTTCATTATATTTCAACTAAATTTCAGAAATCATCATTTTTCAATCAGAATTTTCAATTAGAATCCAATTCAATTCATCAATTCTCAAACAGAATTAAAAATCATATCAACCACATTCGAAATCATCATCTGGATAGCATTAACGCTTATAATTTCAAGTCTTAGATTTACTCGTATATACTGTCAGTAAGAGCTACAGTTATACTCTCGGTATATACGGTAGTCACGGCCCTTGGAGTTATAAGGTAAATACCATCATGTCTAGGCCTCAAGCAAGTCAGGGATTCTATATAATTGCGGTATTTCCATCTGAAGACCCAATTACCAAATTACGAATTTCAGTTTGAATATCAAATTGTATGAATTATATCACACAATTACAACCTTTTTGTGCTTCTTGATAAATTTTTGACATATTTGGTTTCTCAGTTGATCTTTATCAGCCAAATGCTCTGATACCAACTGTAAGATCCCTGTTCCCACCGAGCAATAGATTCAGGATACTGGCAGCGGGAGTAGCATTTCTCCCGTGGGACAGGGGTCCCACATTCGGGGCCTCACCCACGGATATCCGGATAAGAGACTAATCCGTCGGTTGTTCCAAAACCGAACCCGGAAAAACTTCCTTTACCGGAAAGGACGGGTGATTCCACCAGGAAAACTTTTACTCTAACGTAGTCAAACCCTTACTGATGATCAAACAGATCCGACTGCATCTATAAAGATACTTGGTCAGATCAAGGAAGAACTTGCACTTGGATCATTGGGATCAACGCTTTTTTCCCCATCAAGAGGCACAGCCGTTGATTCCTATCCATAGAACAATTACTATCCGGGATTTGCTTTATCTATCGTAGTAACAGAATTTGAGTCTTGATTTACGGATCCATTAGTCCAGCCTAACCCCATCTGATCCCATGGGTTAGCCAACCGCCCACCAACCACTGTAGTGATGGATCCGCCTTTTCCTTAGCATCAGCTAAGGAAAAGGCAAACATAAAACTAGCCACACCACTTACACACCCATATGAAATTGCCTTTTCCTTAGCATCAGCTAACTTTAAAACAATCCTTTAATGAAACCATAGTATCACTGATCACAATCTTCCAATTTATCCGGTTGATTCAATTTCCCATCATTCCTTCATCAGACTATGGCATCATTGGCAACTAGAACGCTCACCACCTGTCCACACAGGGGCCTTTTCAATAGTTCCTAGCCCATAATACTCGGTAATATAATCACTTATCAAGATGGACTCTCATTGAAGATCAGCAAGATCAACCAACAGATCCATATAAAGAGCCATGGACTCATCCATTGAGGACCAGCAAGGTCAGTCAACCAGATCCATGCCCGGTTTCAGAAAACAACTCTTACTCCTTGTTCCAATATCTTCCTCGACGCACGCGTGGGTATCCTGGGTGACCCAGAGCCCAAGCACTGTATGGTCAGCACCCTCTAGTATCCTTCGCAGGTGACCTAGCGCTTCACTCATAGGCCGCTTCCTTGGCCCCTCATCCACCGTACCGGAAGCTCACCATTTTAATCGCACCGAGGCTGGTCAAGACCTCGGCCGACCTTGCTACGCGAGACGTCCTCCATTGACTCTCCGTCAGCAGTTGCAACTTTATCAGTTAGGTCTCCACGACCTTAATCACAAGATGGTCAAAATGCTTTCCCAGCATTCTTGACATAAAACAGTCATTTGCAAACAGCATTTACAAACAGTCACAATATACAGTTTCTATATCGAATTCCGTCTTTCCACATTATCCCTCCTCAATCCACATTACTTATTCCACATTCCCTTCATATGTACTCATTCTCATCCATTCATTCATATCAACGACACATTATTTCCCATACACATTCACCTTCATTATTCTTCATACACATCCATGCATACATCCATTTTCACATCCTTATTTATACATCCACATCCACATACATACATCCATACATACACATCCACATGCATACATTCACATCTACATGCATACATCCATACATACATACATCCATTTCCTCATTCCCATTCATATAACCCCATACACCTTCTCATCTATTCTTTTTCATCACATCCATTTTCACCTTATGACAACCCAATTCATCTTATCTCATCACATACACTTCTTATCTCATCCCATACACATCTTAACTCTTCTTATCACATCCTAACTTATCTCATATGCATCTTATCACATCTTATCACATCTCATACACCCCTTATCACATCCTAACTCATCTTATCACATCCTAACTCATCTCATATACATCTTATCACATCCTAACTCATCTCATATACATCTTATCCCATCACATACACTTCTTACCTCATCCCATACACATCTTACTCATCTTTTATGCATACCTCTATGCAAGAATTTTAATTATGATAAAAGTAACACTTTTACAATAAAATAATTATTTTTTTGTAATATTTTTATAATAAAATAATATATATTTTTTCATTTCTATGCATAAAATTCAATATGATGAAAATAAGATTTTTATAATAAAATAATTATTTTTTTGTAATATTTTTATAATAAAATAATAAAATATTCGTCTTTTATGCATACCTCTATGCATGAATTTCAATTATGCTAAAAGTAACACTTTTATAATAAAATATTTATCTTTTATGCATACCTCTATGCATGAAATTCAATTATGCTAAAAGTAATACTTTTATAATAAAATATTCATCTTTTATGTATACCTCTATTCATGAAATTCAATTATGTTAAAAGTAACACTTTTATAATAAAATATTTATCTTTTATGCATACCTCTATGCATGAAATTCAATTATGCTAAAAGTAATACTTTTATAATAAAATATTCATCTTTTATGCATACCTCTATGCATGAAATTCAATTATGTTAAAAGTAACACTTTATAATAAAATATTTATCTTTTATGCATACCTCTATTCATCTTTTATGCATACCTCTATGCATGAAATTCAATTATGCTAAAAGTAACACTTTATAATAAAATATTTATCTTTTATGCATACCTCTATGCATGAAATTCAATTATGCTAAAAGTAATACTTTTATAATAAAATATTCATGTTTTATGTATATCTCTATTCATGAAATTCAATTATGTTAAAAGTAACACTTTTATAATAAAATATTTATCTTTTATGCATACCTCTATGCATGAAATTTAATTATGCTAAAAGTAATACTTTTATAATAAAATATTCATCTTTTATGCATACCTCTATGCATGAAATTCAATTATGTTAAAAGTAACACTTTTATAATAAAATATTTATCTTTTATGCATACCTCTATGCATGAAATTCAATTATGTTAAAAGTAACACTTTTATAATAAAATATTATCTTTTATGCATACCTCTATGCATGAATATAAAAATGATAAAAGTAATACTTTTGATATAAAAATTTATCCATTATGCATACTTCTATGCATAAAATAAAAATGATAAAAGTAATACTTTTGATATAAAAATTTATCCTTTATGCATAATATAAAAATTCAATTTCCTCATGATTCTAATGAAATTCTTTCAATTAATCTAGGATAATAATTCCTAGAATATGGTAGAAAATCCTCTTTTTATGCTTTGAATGAAATTATTTTATGTGTAAATTTTTATAAAATTTTACCATAGCTCCGCTAGTATAACTAATAGATCTCAATTATTTTAAAAGATAGGTTATCTTTAAGAGAATGATTAGAATGATCCCTAATTGGATCATTAACCCTTAAAAAATAATCATGAAATACATAAACTAAAAGCATAGAAAAAAAAACAATTAATTTGTTCTTAAGCATAGATTAATCTTGGATTAAGGAAAAGCTTTAAGAAAAGCTTCATTTGGATTAAGAATGGGTCATGAGTATGACTATTTCTTAAGTGAGAGAGAGAAAAAAAACCATTAGAATTTAAACATAAATAAAAATTTATGAAATTCTTTACTATCATTAATCAATTTACTTCAATAGTATTCAAAAACCATACCAATTAAGCTTCTCAAGCTTGAGAGAGGTTGAGAAGAGAGAAACATTGAGAAATTATAGAAAAAATCAAAATTCACCATACTTACCTTACAATTGCTTGCTTCTTTGTTCACGGTAGAGGCCCCCAACCAATCAATTGGTTTAGTATGTTGATGGAGCCACCAATGGGGATTGAAGAAAGAGAGAAGTGTCAAAAACTAGTGAATTATTAAAGAATTCACAGTCCTTGGCTTAGGTGGAGTAGAGTAACAAAGCATAAGACACTATATTTTTTTTCAACAAGGGAAGGCTTCTATTTATAGGAAAAATTGAGCTCCTAATCAAACAAACTGATTCTAGAATTTTCCAAGTCAGTTTGGTTGAATTTGGACTAGATTTGGATCTAGTTTGGTTACTTTTTGATTCGATTTGGTTCCATTTTGATTTGGTTTGGTTCAAGAGAGATGAGAGATAAAAATGTCACATTATTTTTTAGTTTAAAACTCATTCAAGCATGTGAAATATGTACCTCCTTTAAAGAACTCCCCTTCCTTATACATATGTGTCAAAATTTTATTGCTCATAGTTTTTTTACTAATAAACCTTGTACATTTTCAACTCTTCATCTTATGTGAAATATGCACCTTCTTTAAAGAACTCCCCTTCCTTACATATGTGTCAAAATTTTATTGCTCATAGTTTTTTACTAATAAACCTTGTACATTTTCAACTCTTCATCTTATGTGAGCATTTACTCATTTTTGGGTATCTTCTTTTACAAATTGGATTTATCTCCTTCCTACACATGGATTGATGCTATTGGCCCATAGGAACCTTAATTGGACCATAATCCAAAAATTTCTGAAAATCTAGACCCTTAGACTAAGGTTCTTTATACCTATTTCTAATTAATTCCAATTGCACATTGGAAAATTCTTTTTGAATTTCTGTTTCAGGGGAACTTATTTTAATAAGATGAGATAATTTTCTATCCAAAAATATTAAAAATCTAAATATTCTCTTTCTAGAATATTTTCTCTCTCTAGGTTAAAACAGTTAGAAACAAGATCTTTATATTTCTGAAGAGGGATTGATTACAGGGGAATATGCTAGACATTTTGAGAGGCTGGGGAGGAATCTTACACTATTGAAGTTAATTGATTAATGATAGTTAAGAATTACATAAATTCTATTTATGCTTAATTCTAATGGTTTTTATATAATTTATCTCTCTCACTCAAGAAATGGTCATACTCATGACCCATTCTCAATCCAAATGAAGCTTTGCATAAAGCTTTTCCTTAATCCAAGATTAATCTATGCTTAATGTCTTTTTCTATGCTTTTAGTTTATGTATTTCATGAATATTGATGATTCAATCCATTATTGGGTTAATGATCCAATTAGGGATCATTCTAATCATTTCCTTAATGATAAGCTTTATCCTTCAAAATAAATTGAGATTTATCAGTCATAGTAAGCGGAGCTATGGCAAAATTTTTATAAAAATTACACATAAAATAATTTTATTCAAAGCATGAAAAGAGAACTTCCTAACATATTTTAGGAATTATCATCCTAGATTAATTGAAAGAATTTTATTGTAATCATGGAGAAATGGATTTTTATGTTATGCATAATTGATGATTATTTTATTATAAAAGTGTTACTTTTATCATATTTGGATTTCATGCACAGAGGTATGCATAAAAGAATTATTATTTTAATATAAAAGTGTTTCTTTTATCATATTTGGATTTCATGCATAGAGGTATGCATAAAAGAATTATTATTTTAATATAAAAGTGTTTCTTTTATCATATTTGAATTTCATGCATAGAGGTATGCATAAAAATTGATTATTTTATTATAAAAGTGTTACTTTTATCATATTTGGATTTCATGCATAGAGGTATGCATAAAAATTGATTATTTTATTATAAAAGTGTGACTTTTATCATATTTGGATTTCATGCATAGAGGTATGCATAAACATTGATTATTTTATTATAAAAGTGTGACTTTTATCATATTTGGAATTCATGCATAGAGGTATGCGTAAAAGTTGATTATTTTATTATAAAAGTGTGACTTTTATCATATTTGGATTTCATGCATAGAGGTATGCATAAAAAGTTGATTATTTTATTATAAAAGTGTTACTTTTATTATATTGGATTTCATGTATAGAGGTATGCATAAAAGATATTCTTTTTATACTAAAAGTGTGATTTTTATCATAATACTGTGAGATCCCTGTCCCCACCGAGCAACGGATTCGGGGTACTAGCAGCGGAAGTAGCACTTCTCGCGCGGAACAGGGGTCTCACACTCGGGGCCTCGTCCACGGATATCCGGACAAGAGACTAATCCGTCGGTTTTTCCAAAACTGAACCCAAAAAAACTTCCCTTACCCGGAAAGCTCGGGCGATTCCACCAAGATAACTTTTTACTCTAACGTAGTCAAGATCATTACTGATCACGCTGATCCGAGTGCATCCATAAAGATACTCGATCAAATCAAGGAAGAAACTTGCACTTGGATCATTGGGATCAACGCTTTTTTCCCCATCAAGAGGCACAGCCGTTGATTCCTATCCATAGAACAATTACTATCGGGGATTTACTTTATCTATCGTAATAACAGAAATTGAGTCTCGATTTACAGATCCATCAGTCCAGCCTAACCCCATCCAGTCCCATGGGTTAGCCAACTGCCCAACCACTGTAGTGATGGGATCCAATTAAGAATTTGGTTAGGTTTTGTCCCGGGTACCAAGGAAAAGAGTTCCAAGGCCCCCTAGCCGGAAGTTCATGCAAACATAAAATTAGTCACACCACTTACACACCCAATATGAAATTGCCTTTTTCTTAGCATCAGCTAACTTTAAAACAATCCTTTAATGAAACCATTATGTCACTGATGACAATCCTCAAAGTCTATGGTTAAATCCTTATTTTCAGTCATTCATTCATCAGTATACTTATGGCATCATTGGCAACCAGATCGCTCACCACCTGTTCACTCAGGGGCCTTTTCCATAGTTCCTAAGCTCATAGTAACCGGCAATATATTCATATAATAGAATGGAATCTCCATGTAAGATCAGCAAGATCAACCCACAGATCCATATAAAAGAGCCATGGACTCATCTGTTGAGAACCAGCAAGATCAATCAACCAGATCCATGCCCGGTTTCAGAAAACAACTCTTACTCCTTGTTCCAATATCTTCCACGATGCACGTGTGGGTATCTTCGGCGACCCAGAGCCCGAGCACCGTATGGTCAGCACCCTCTAGGATCCTTTCGCAGGTAACCTAGCGCTTCACTCATAGGCCGCTTCCTTGGTCCCTAATCCACCGTATCGGAAGCTCACCATTTAAATCGAACCGAGGCTGGTCAAGACCTCAGCCGACCTTGCCACGCGAGACGTCCTCCATTGACTCTCCGTCAGCAGTTGCAACTTTATCAGTTCGATCTTCATGACCTTAATCCTCAAGACGGTCAAAATGCTTCCCCAGCATTCTTGACATAAAATAGTCATTTACAAACAGTCACAAAATACAGTTTCTATAACGAACTCTCGTCTTTCCACATTATCCACTCTCGGACCACATTACTTATTCCCTATTCCATTCAATGTGTACTCATTCTCATCCATTCACTCATATAGACTACACATTATTTCACATACACATTCACATTCATTATTCTACATACATATCCATGTTCGTTACGTCCACATCATACATCCAATTTCACATTCATACATATGCATCTACATGCATACATCTATTTTCACATCCTCATTCATACATCCACATTATACATACATCCAATTTCACATTCATATATACGCATCTACATGCATACATCTATTTTCACATCCTCATTCATACATCCACATTCACAGCTATGGTTGAATCCTTATTTTCAGTCATTCATTCATCGGTATACTTATGGCGTCATTGGCAACCAGAACGCTCACCACCTGTTCACTCAGGGGCCTTCTCCATAGTTCCTAGCTCATAGTAACCGGCAATATATTCATATAATAGAATGGAATCTCCATGTAAGATCAGCAAGATCAACCCACAGATCCATATAAAAGAGCCATGGACTCATCCGTTGAGGACCAGCAAGATCAATCAACCAAATCCATGCCCGGTTTCAGAAAACAACTCTTACTGCTTGTTCCAATATCTTCCACGACGCACGTGTGGATATCTTCGGCGACCCAGAGCCCGAGTACCGTATGGTCAGCACCCTCTAGGATCCTTCGCAGGTAACCTAGCGCTTCACTCATAGGCCGCTTCCTTGGTCCCTAATCCACCGTACTGGAAGCTCACCATTTAAATCGAACCGAGGCTGGTCAAGACCTCAGTCGACCTTGCTACGCGAGACGTCCTCCATTGACTCTCCGTCAGCAGTTGCAACTTTATCAGTTCGATCTTCATGACCTTAATCCTCAAGACAGTCAAAATGCTTCCCCATCATTCTTGACATAAAACAGTCATTTACAAACAGTCACAAAATACAGTTTCTATAATGAACTCTCGTCTTTCCACATTATCCACTCTCGGACCACATTACTTATTCCCTATTCCATTCAATGTGTACTCATTCTCATCCATTCACTCATATAGACTACACATTATTTCACATACACATTCACATTCATTATTCTACATACATATCCATGTTCGTTACGTCCACATCGTACATCCAATTTCACATTCATACATACGCATCTACATGCATACATCTATTTTCACATCCTCATACATCCACATTATACATACATCCAATTTCACATTCATACATACGCATCTACATGCATACATCTATTTTCACATCCTCATTCATACATCCACATTCACATACATACATCTACATCCGAATCTACATCCATACATCCACATCCACATCCACATCTTCATTCACATTCACATCCATACATCCACATCTACATACATACATCCATTTTCACATCCTCATTCATACATCCACATCCACATACATACATACATTCGTATCTACATCCATACATCCATACTACATCCATTCTCGCCCTAGCACATCCCATATACATCTTATCCCATCAGATACACTCTCTACCTCGTCCCATACACATCTTAACACATCATAACTCATCTTAACACATTATATCACATCTCATACACCTCTTATCA
This sequence comes from Cibotium barometz, assembly GCF_041138505.1. Taxonomy (NCBI): domain Eukaryota; kingdom Viridiplantae; phylum Streptophyta; class Polypodiopsida; order Cyatheales; family Cibotiaceae; genus Cibotium; species Cibotium barometz. Next base: position 38,064,111 of record NC_141057.1, on the reverse strand, counting down.
TATCCTATCACATCTCATACACATCTTTTCACATCTCATACACCTCTTATCACATCCTATCACTTCCCATACACATCTTATCACATCTTATCACATCTCATACACCTCTTATCACATATTATCACATCTCATTTAAAAATCAATCTTTTATGCATCTTCCTATGCATAAATTCATTTTAAATGAAAATGACACTTTTGAATTAAAATTCCATCTCTTATGCATCTTCCTATGCATAAACTCAATTTAGATGAGAATTGACACTTTTGAATTAAAAATCCATCTTTTATGCATCTTCCTATGCATAAATTCAATTTGGATGAGAATAACACTTTTGAATTGAAATTCCATTCTTTTATGCATCTTCCTATGCATAAATTCAATTTAGATGAGAATGACACTTTGAATTTAAAAATCAATCTTTTATACATTTTCTTATGCATAAATTCAATTTGGTAGGAATTACACTTTTAGAATAAAAGAATTTCTCTTATGCATCTAAGTTATGCATAAAATCCATTTATGATGAAAATCACACTTTTAGTATAAAAAGAATATCTTTTATGCATACCTCTATACATGAAATCCAATATGATAAAAGTAACACTTTTACAATAAAATAATCAACTTTTTATGCATACCTCTATGCATGAAATCCAAATATGATAAAAGTCACACTTTTATAATAAAATAATCAACTTTTATGCATACCTCTATGCATGAATTTCAATTATGATAAAAGTCACACTTTTATAATAAAATAATCAATTTTTATATATACCTCTATGCATGAAATCCAAATATGATAAAAGTCACACTTTTATAATAAAATAATCAATTTTTATGCATACCTCTATGCATGAAATCCAAATATGATAAAAGTAACACTTTTATAATAAAATAATCAATTTTTATGCATACCTCTATGCATGTAATCCAAATATGATAAAAGTAATACTTTTATAATAAAATAATCAACTTTTATGCATACCTCTATGCATGAAATTCAAATATGATAAAAGAAACACTTTTATATTAAAATAATAATTCTTTTATGCATACCTCTATGCATGAAATCCAAATATGATAAAAGAAACACTTTTATATTATTTAGGTTAAGAAGTTTATTCCCTTAAATGAGTGTCATCATCACATACTCCTTTGCCCTTCGATACCGCTATGTTTGCATAGGTAACCTCCTCACAAACATTCTTGCCTTTGTGCTCTCCATGCATTTTTTCATACATCAATCCATGTATTGGCATTGTCTCAACACATGCATCATTCTCAATGTCAAGTGCACCATCATGTCTTCCACAAGTGCCCCTTAAATAGGTTCCAACATCTCTTAAGTTTCATCTGCAATCTTGTGTGGCCTTCCCCTAGGCATAGCTGCAATTTTTGGATTTGAATAAATGAAAGGTCAAAAAAGATTTTAATTGAGTCCTTAAGGGCTCTACGGATATCTAATGATGTGTAGTAACACAATATGAAAAAACATAAAGTTTTCAGATGAGGCAAATACTCTCTATTTTAGGGTTTATGAAGTACTATAGAAAATGGAAAGTTTATTATAGGATGACAAAACTCGATTGATTTTGATAATGTATATCTTGTTGGAACTATCTTAACATGCACTTTCACTCTCCCAAAAGCATTTGGCCAAAGTCAAAGTGAAAGTCGCATTTTGTCAAAAGTTAACTATGTCACTTTGACCTAGAAAATGAAATCAGAATCAAAGAGTCACGGGATTGATTGTTAGGTGAAGTACTAACAAGATATGTAAAGAACCATATGACATAATCTAGGATTAATGATTGAATTAGGGTTTAGTGATTTTAAAAAAAACCCTAGTTTCACCTCCTAAACGATGTTAGAATGAAGATCTTTTAAGCTTGACATGAAGTACTTATGGATTATTACAAGAGGGTATTATGCCCTAGGAAAGAGCTCAAAACCCCTATGACTAAATTTAAGGTTTAGGTTGCAGGTATGTAGGGAAATGTTTAGAAATTTTGGCATGATGTTTGGGCAGTTTCTACCAATATTCTCTTGTTATGTTTTACTTCCTTCTTGTAGTTCATCACACTTCTTTGATTAGGTTGACACTTATTATCTTTCCATTCTCTCACACTAAGCTCTGAACCCAATGCTCTTTTTTAAAATTCCACATTGCATTGATCTCTATGCATTTATATAAGGGTTATTATCTTATGCATAGAGCTTGCTTTGAGCTCTAAGCATAAGGTAGAGATGAAACGGAAAACCATGGACCTCAAGAAGCATGCTGAATAGAAAATACATATGCGAGAGAGAAACACCAAATTGGGTCCCAACTGCCCCACCAAGCGTGCGGCAAAAGCATCCATGCTTGAGTATTTAAAGATTTTGTGTTATAGGTAAAAATTTTACTATATTTTTGACGAATTAATGATCATAGAAAAATATTCTTGATTTAGTGTGTGTAGGAATCAGCTTAATGGAATGTGCAAATGTGCACAAGGTTATTATATACGTGTGATTATGCACAAAGTTATGTACAAAGTTATTTCATGTGTAAAGGCTCGATAGCATTTAGATTTAGGCAATGGCTTTTATATGTACAAACCTTAGGAATTTTCATATGGTTAATAATATGTAAAGCAATACCCAAAAGTGAGAAAAGCAAGCCCAATTTGTACACATGTCTATTATTAGCTCCTTGGGCTATTTTTATGAATACAATTCTCTAAATACTCATGTCATGGAAGTGGAGCTACACGCATGGGAGGGGGGGGAAGGGAGGGAGGGAGGGATTGCACCCAATCTTGTCTTGATGGTGATGTTATTCTATTTCTCTTTGTTTATGTTATGCTATGCTCTTTGATATTAAATTGATTCAAGTCTTTGTTTAAATTTTTGATGTATTTTGGTAGTTTTTAATTATTTCTTCAAGAAGTACAAAAGGGTCCCATGACAGTAGTATTAGAGCTTTGGTTTAATTCAATCTTCTTGAATCTAGTCAAAGACTTGTGGACAAAGTGGGGAAAGAGACAAAGGCAAAGGTGAAATTGGTAATTTCTAAATTTAATTTGAAGAAGAATGTGTTTATGGTTATGTATGGTTGGAAGGAGGCTTGCTTTTAACCATTGGAAAACAAATTTCCATCAATATTTTGCCCAAAGGGTTTGTGAAAACTACAAAACCACCTTTAATTTCACTAATCCATCTGTATGGATGGAATCAACAAATTGAGGAGGTGCAATCCCTGATTTCTAAATTGCTAAGCTTATCCTCCTCTCAATTTGTATTATGGAGGGCTAATATAAATTTTGCAAACTCAAAGATTTTAAAATTATCCTCTCTTGAAGAAAAACATGCTACACCGATTTCAAGAGATAAAAGAAGATTAAAGTTCTATATATATACATATAAGCTTATCCTCCTCTCAATTTGTATTATGGAGGGCTAATAAAAATTTTGTGCAAACTCAAAGATTTTAAAATTATCCTCTCTTGAAGAAAAACATGCTACATCGATTTCAAGAGAGGAAAGAAGATTAAAGTTCTATATATATACATATATTTATTTATTTATTTTTCCCTCCAAATTTTCTCTCTTGGTGGCAGTACGACGATCTCAAGTGGACACAACATCTCAAGAGGGCGTAACAGCTATTTCTCCCCTCCATTCAGTGATGGGAAAAAAAAAGCACCAAAATCTTTTTTTAAATTATAATTAGCACTGAGCATTGTTTAATTAGCGCTAAGGATTGTTTATAAAAGAAGACAAGATTCTTTTGAAAGCCTCTTAAAATGTTTACCCTTCAATAAAACCATGGGATTTTTATCTGCCCTTCAAACCATGGGATTTTTATAAAACTTCAATAAGCTTTACTTACGAGCTTTACTAAGATAATTAAATCTTAGTCTTAAAGCTTGGCCACATTTAAAAGCCTTAGACCTTAAAAGCTTTTAGCAAAAGCTTTCTATTAAGCTTCGATCTCCTCTTTTCATTGTTTGAAATATATAACTAGAGTTTGAAAGCCATAAAGCTTTATATTACAATCTCTTCAAATTAAATTCAAAGGCTTCCAAATACCTGAGATATAAATAAATTGAAAAAAATGGATGAATGTAAAAACTGGTATTATCAAAATCGAATTTTGGAATAAAGGCAAACCAATACCTTCAAGATCCTTCTAACATTGATTTTTGAAGAATAAATCAAGGATTTCAAGGCCTACAAGCAACATGAGACTTTCTAAGTTTTATTGAGGTTTTCTTGTTCCAGATTTCATGAATCAAGGGTTGTCTTTTGTCACGAGTCAGCCACAACGACTACTCTAACTCTTGAGATTGGCATCAAGAAATTCTTATCTTGGTTATCTTCTTCGAAAAATTTTCAACTCTTTTGAAGACCTCTTCGATAAGGTATTACTAGGATTTATTTCAGCATTAAGAAGTTATTTCCTACATCGGATCCATGCATTTATTGAACAATATTCTCAAGCTTTTGGAGATTTTTGGATCCACGGTTATTAGTTAATTTTTTGACATAAACAAATATTATTCTTCCCACTTGCTATTCGACATACGAGCTTTTGACCTTTTACGAATTGTGGGTGAAAGGTAAGTAATAACTACACTTTCTATATTTTATAAATTAACAATTGAAGTTTAATATTTTCACCCCCAGCCCGTGGAGGACTCCATTCTCCTTGCACACATAACATTAGGCTAAGCCCTCTTAGTTACTCATAGTAGACTCATAGGGCTACACACATCTCAAATCTTGTGGGCTAATTCAGCGCAGAACGCCAGCGGGAGCTCGATTTGCAGGCTACGTTTTTTCTGAGATGAACTGGTGATTTCTACTTCCACAGACCAAAGGTTTCTAATTCCTCTTAGCCCAAGGGGTAATCAAGCATGCTCTACAAGCTGGTGAAGATAGAAATCAATTTCATCAAGTCTACAGTGAGATCCAAGCTCTTCATCAAATCTGCAGGTGACTTTGGTAAAACAGAGATTAAGCTTTCATTATTTGGTCAAATCTTGTGTTTCTTGGCTTAATCCTCTACTAGACTCATTGCTATTGATGCCTCTGAAAGCATTTGAGCTCATTTGAAGTGGAAGGCACCAGATCTGAGCTCCCCGCATACTCTGTTTTTTGCACACAAACCAGAGCATTAATTTGCTAATCAGTGATTAATCAGTACTAATCACTATACTTTGGTGCAATTGAGGGTTTAAATTAACCATTAGGTATCTGATACAGATCCCTATAACTTCAGATTTCAAATCGGAGTTGGTTTGATACTCCAACCATCCCGTACAAATTGGTTACCCTTAATTTAGTGTAATTTCTAGGAAAATTGTGCTGATAAATTTGTGAAAATCATCATTTTGCATTCAACCCTTGGTTAATGCCTGTAAATATCACTCAAATTCAAGATTATTCACAGCCAAAGTTGCATTTGGAATGTGCATGAGAATGAATGCTATACGCATTATGTATTGGGCACATTTTATCAGTGTAAAAATGGGAACAGACACTGCCCTTGTCCAGATTAAGGCAAGAGGTAAGACCTCCCGCATAAATTTGGGTTTGCATTACATAATGATACAAAATAAACATAAAAAGCCCAAAGGAACTGTCAGCAAAACATTGAAACATGTTGCTCACATGGAGCAAAAAGACCTGACGGACGAGCTCATGGCCCCAGCCATGGAAGCAAAAGAATATCTCTTCCCAAGAAGAGGATCCACACCGAGAAGAAGACCTGAAGGAAGACATGGACACGAGAAGAGAAGCTGCCACGAGAAGAGAAGCTGCCCCAAGAAGACTGAAAGAAGAGACGGACACGTGGAGAGATGCTGCCACGACAAGAAGACTGAAGAGAAGAGAAGATGTGAGGCTCCAAAGAGTGAGGAGCCATGTGAAAATCTCTGAGAGAGAGAGAGAGAGAGAGAGAGAGAGAGAGAGAGAGAGAGACCCCACAACCCAATGTAACCTGCCCAATAAAGTAAAACCACCTTTGAGCCACCGATGATGTAGGCCACGTGGTAGATGTATGTGTGAGCACTTTAGTCAAAGTCACGGGCACTTATAGTAGCCTTGGACACATAGAGAGAGAGAGTGTCAAGGACTATGGAGTTTAGGGACTTGAGGCACTGGTCGCGGACTGTCAAGTAAGAGAGAAACTTGATACAGGGTCCAGGTGTGCTAAGATAACTTGAGGGGAGGAGTAGACACTGGTCGCGGACTACCAAGTAAAGGGAGGCAAACTTGGTATAGGGTCTAGGTGTACTAGGATTATTCACTTGAGGGGAGGTGTTGAAATATACAAGTGAATAGGGTGTGTGCGGGAACAAGCTCTTGGATAGAGGCTGTAAAAGAGGAGATGTAATTGTGAAAGAATCTGTGAAAAGGTTAGAAGAATCTACTGGGAGAGAATAATGGGTAGCATGAGGGAATTTAGGAGTGTGGAGATATTCTGGGAGATATTCAGGGAAAAGAGAAGAGGTGGAGAGAATCAGGCAAAAGGTGGAGATATTCTGGGAGTGAATCATGGAGAAATCAATGGGATTTGATGCTTGATGTAAACTCTATAAATTGAGGCATAGCCCTAATGAGAATTTGCTGGTTTTTGAGTATCCATGCCTACATTAATCTATCTGCTAATTACCCACTAATTACGTCTTAATCATTTCTTAATCACTTTGTTAATGATGTTGATTCTAGTGTATGATCCACCATAGCTCATCATTATGCTCAAATTTCAACAGTATGTCTGGTGGATTGAGTGGTGGTGTGAAGATGGTGATCACTTGTGATCATTTTTGTTAATCATGTATGAGAATAGCCTTTGATGTTGTTGCTAGGTTATTTTGTGTATATTATTTGTGATTTGATGATGATGAGTGCGAGGATCACCAATTTAGGTGTCGAACGAGTTTTGTTGTTGCACTCCATGTTCACATGAGCCTCTTAGTTTGTTTATGGTATTCCATGTCCATAAGAACGTCTGAGCCATGCCTAATCAGCCTTTGAGGCATGTTCAAATGTCTGAGTTTACCTTGCAGGTTCTAACATCGATACCTATGAACATTATCTTGTTGCTAGAGCATTTTCTTCTACACAACTGAGGACATGTGTTTCCTCAAACGAGAGGACTGTTATAGGTATGTATTTTATCATATTTTTTATAAATTAATAGTCCTAGAAAAATATGCTTGATTTAATGTGTGCAAGAATTAGCTTAATGGAATGTGGGAATGTGCACAAGATTATTATATATGTGCGAGTGTGCACAAAGTTATTTCATGTGTAAAGGCTCGATAGCATTTAGATTTAGGCAATGGCTTTTATATGTACAAACCTTAGGAATTTTCATATGGTTAATAATATGTAAAGCAATACCCAAAAGTGAGAAAAGCAAGCCCAATTTGTACACATGTCTATTATTAGCTCCTTGGGCTATTTTTATGAATACAATTCTCTAAATACTCATGTCATGGAAGTGGAGCTACATGCATGGGAGGGGGGGGGAAGGGAGGGAGGGAGGGATTGCACCCAATCTTTTGATGGTGATGTTATTCTATTTCTCTTTGTTTATGTTATGCTATGCTCTTTGATATTAAATTGATTCAAGTCTTTGTTTAAATTTTTCATGTATTTTGGTAGTTTTTAATTATTTCTTCAAGAAGTACAAAAGGGTCCCATGACAATGGTATTAGAGCTTTGGTTTAATTCAATCTTCTTGAATCTAGTCAAAGACTTGTGGACAAAGTGGGGAAAGAGACAAAGGCAAAGGTGAAATTGGTAATTTTTTAATTTAATTTGAAGAAGAATGTGTTTATGGTTATGTATGGTTGGAAGGAGGCTTGCTTTTAACCATTGGAAAACAAATTTCCATCAATATTTTGCCCAAAGGGTTTGTGAAAACTACAAAACCACCTTTAATTTCACTAATCCATCTGTATGGATGGAATCAACAAATTGAGGAGGTGCAATCCCTGATTTCTAAATTGCTAAGCTTATCCTCCTCTCAATTTGTATTATGGAGGGCTAATAGAAATTTTGCAAACTCAAAGATTTTAAAATTATCCTCTCTTGAAGAAAAACATGCTACACCGATTTCAAGAGAGGAAAGAAGATTAAAGTTCTATATATATACATATAAGCTTATCCTCCTCTCAATTTGTATTATGGAGGGCTAATAAAAAGTTTGTGAAAACTCAAAGATTTTAAAATTATCCTCTCTTGAAGAAAAACATGCTACACCGATTTCAAGAGAGGAAAGAAGATTAAAGTTCTATATATATACATATATTTATTTATTTATTTTTCCCTCCAAATTTTCTCTCTTGGTGGCAGTACGACGATCTCAAGTGGACACAACATCTCAAGAGGGCGTAACAGCTATTTCTCCCCTCCATTCAGTGATGGGAAAAAAAAAGCACCAAAATCTTTTTTTAAATTATAATTAGCACTAAGCATTGTTTAATTAGCGCTAAGGATTGTTTATAAAAGAAGACAAGATTCTTTTGAAAGCCTCTTAAAATGTTTACCCTTCAATAAAACCATGGGATTTTTATCTGCCCTTCAAACCATGGGATTTTTATAAAACTTCAATAAGCTTTACTTACGAGCTTTACTAAGATAATTAAATCTTAGTCTTAAAGCTTGGCCACGTTTAAAAGCCTTAGACCTTAAAAGCTTTTAGCAAAAGCTTTCTATTAAGCTTCGATCTCCTCTTTTCATTGTTTGAAATATATAACTAGAGTTTGAAAGCCATAAAGCTTTATATTACAATCTCTTCAAATTAAATTCAAAGGCTTCCAAATACCTGAGATATAAATAAATTGAAAAAAATGGATGAATGTAAAAACTGGTATTATCAAAATCGAATTTTGGAATAAAGGCAAACCAATACCTTCAAGATCCTTCTAACATTGGTTTTTGAAGAATAAATCAAGGATTTCAAGGCCTACAAGCAACATGAGACTTTCTAAGTTTTATTGAGGTTTGCTTGTTCCAGATTTCATGAATCAAGGGTTGTTTTTTGTCACGAGTCAGCCACATCGACTACTCTAACTCTTGAGATCGGCATCAAGAAATTATTATCTTGGTTATCTTCTTCGAAAAATTTTCAACTCTTTTGAAGACCTCTTCGATAAGCTATTACTTGGATTTATTTCAGCATTAAGAAGTTATTTCCTACATCGGATCCGTGCATTTATTGAACAATATTCTCAAGCTTTTGGAGATTTCCCGATCCACGGTTATTAGTTAATTTTTTGACATAAACAAATATTATTCTTCCAACTTGCTATTCGACATACAAGCTTTTGACCTTTTACGAATTGTGGGTGAAAGGTAAGTAATAACTACACTTTCTATATTTTATAAATTAACAATTGAAGTTTAATATTATATTATAAATTGAAACTAACCTACAGATTAGTACATGCAAAATCTATGATGATTTACTAGTTAAGTAATCACCTTGTGTAATTTGATTACTTGCATAAAATCAAAATTGTTATTTATTAATTCATTTTCTTCTAGCCGATATTTTGTAGTCCAACCCAAGTAAGTTTCTCCATTTTTCATAAATTTAATCATCAACAAATTAAAACGTCACATATGCTTGTGATTCATGTGTCCTTTTAATGATGTATTTTGTAGCAAAGCTATCCGACACTTGTAGGTAAGTTACTATCCTCCATAACTTAGTAAATAAGTCTTCCAATATTTCTATGTATGCTTTATCTTTTAGAGAGTGATTCGAACATTTTCCAAGTAAGCTCCTCAATTCTATCCTTACAAAAGTGATCATGTTTAAATATTATGCATAGAATTTCAAACCATATTACTATAAGTTTTGTTTCTTATAATTTCATAATTAAATATAACCCTAGTTAGGTTTGGAAGAATAATTATATTTCAATCCATTCACATTGCTTTCTCATTTTTCTCAATGTAAAACATTATTGCAATCGAATATATGTAAGGTACGAAAACTTACGCTTAACTCAACCTTATGATTTGTAAGTTTCATATTTATTATTCATGTTTATTTCAACTTCAAATTCACATTAATCTTGTTTAGTTAATCAAGATTGTTAGAATTGTTACTAGTCATTCATATTTATATTCTTGCTTAAACTTTTGATGTATTGAAAAATCAAATTTATCTACTCTTCATTTATAATCTTACACCCTCTCAAATAACTTTTTAACTGAAGGTTAGTATTTTCTATATTTATATCCATAATTAATTTATATTTTATTCTTATAATCATTAGTTTCATGAATTACATTTAACAATTCACATCTCTTTAGAGTGTCAAAATTATTTTTGAAAAACAATTTCAATGACACCACAACAAAGGAGGTATGTATATCTTCACTTCTTTTTATAAAACTAAGAACCTAAATAAAAAACCATAGATTCAACATTAAGATAAATTCAAGTCCAATAACTTAAATAAAATTTCAAGATAAAGAAAATTTATGTCAGAATTTATGTTTCAGAGGGAACTGGCCTCTCCACCTCAAACTTCTTTTCTCAAGAAAGTGATGTATGGAATTAATCTGGTGGTATGGGATATCAGATTAGTTTCATATACTTAATCGAGACACATTTATGTCTTCTATCTTTCACCATCCTATGTGTGTATGTGCAACACACCTATGTGGTATGGGACACTTAGACTTGTTTTATATACGTTCATTGGATTAGTTCATTGCATATGCATTATGTGTAGATCTAGTCTTCCACACCAATTATGCAGCCATGGTCTCATACATTTATGAAACTCTATATTGGGGATGCCCGTATATAGCATGCATGTGGGCCTCCAATGTTTGTTCGAGTTGGTTTCTATGGAGGGGTGATTCCCGGGCTACTTACTCTTGGCAAACATGTGTGTGGCTATGATTTGAATACCTATGGGTTGTCTATATCTCAAGATGACAATTTTTTAATCTCATTTGAAGAATAATGTGTTTATGGTTATGTATGGTTGGAAGGAGGCTTGCTTTTAACCATTGGAAAACAAATTTCCATGAATATTTTGCCCAAAGGGTTTGTGAAAACTACAAAACCACCTTTAATTTCACTAATCCATCTGTATGGATGGAATCAACAAATTGAGGAGGTGCAATCCCTGATTTCTAAATTGCTAAGCTTATCCTCCTCTCAATTTGTATTATGGAGGGCTAATATAAATTTTGCAAACTCAAAGATTTTAAAATTATCCTCTCTTGAAGAAAAACATGCTACACCGATTTCAAGAGAGAAAAGAAGATTAAAGTTCTATATATATACATATAAGCTTATCCTCCTCTCCATTTGTATTATGGAGGGCTAATAAAAATTTTGTGCAAACTCAAAGATTTTAAAATTATCCTCTCTTGAAGAAAAACATGCTACATCGATTTCAAGAGAGGAAAGAAGATTAAAGTTCTATATATATACATATATTTATTTATTTATTTTTCCCTCCAAATTTTCTCTCTTGGTGGTAGTACGACGATCTCAAGTGGACACAACATCTCAAGAGGGCGTAACAGCTATTTCTTCCCTCCATTCATCAGTGATGGGAAAAAAAAGCAACAAAATCTTTTTTTAAGTTATAATTAGCACTGAGCATTGTTTAATTAGCGCTAAGCATTATTTATTAAAGAAGACAAGATTCTTTTGAAAGCCTCTTAAAACGTTTACCCTTCAATAAAACCATGGGATTTTTATCCGCCCTTCAAACCATGGGATTTTTATAAAACTTCAATAAGCTTTACTTAAGAGCTTTACTAAGATAATTAAATCTTAGTCTTAAAGCTTAAAAACTTAAAGCTTGGCCACATTTAAAAGCCTTAGACCTTAAAAGCTTCTAGTAAAAGCTTTCTATTAAGCTTAGATCTCCTCTTTTCATTGTTTGAAATATATAACTAGAGTTTGAAAGCCATAAAGCTTTATATTACAATCTCTTCAAATTAAATTCAAAGGCTTCCAAATACCTGAGATATAAATAAATTGAAAAAAATGGATGAATGTAAAAACTGGTATTATCAAAATCGAATTTTGTAATAAAGGCAAACCAATACCTTCAAGATCCTTCTAACATTGGTTTTTGAAGAATAAATCAAGGATTTCAAGGCCTACAAGCAACATGAGACTTTCTAAGTTTTATTGAGGTTTGCTTGTTCCAGATTTCATGAATCAAGGGTTGTTTTTTGTCACGAGTCAGCCACCACAACGACTACTCTAACTCTTCATTAGGAGCTCAATGGAGTCTTTTTGGGCCCTTTAATTTGCCATGAGGTTATGGAAACGTTTAACTTTTTGACAAATAGAAGCCCGCCATGTAAGCAAAAACCATTGGTGATTAAGAGATGTGTAAGAGTGGTCAAAGGGTGCACTTTTCCCCCCAAAAAGGGGGGGGGGATATTTTACAATTTTTGGACCTCCATAACTTCTACATATAAGCTCCTATTTGAGCAAAGATTACAGATCCGTGATCTACGCTTCAAGAGCTTTCCATAGATATGTTACATGATATGGTTTTATCCGCCGCTAGATTTTAAATTCCATTTTCCCCCCAGAATTCAAATTCGAATAAAGTAGCCGTTTTGAAGCTTCAAATTAGAAAATGTTTCTTCTTAAGAGAAAAGGTTTGACTCCCTTAAACTGCCAAATAAAAGGGCCCAAGAAGACTCCATTGAGGTCCTAATGGAGATCGGCATCAAGAAATTCTTATCTTGGTTATCTTCTTCGAAAAATTTTCAACTCTTTTGAACACCTCTTCGATAAGTTATTACTTGGATTTATTTCAACGTTAAGAAGTTATTTTCTACATCGGATCCATGCATTTATTGAACAATATTCTCAAGCTTTTGGAGATTTTCGGATCCACGGTTATTAGTTAATTTTTTGACATAAACAAATATTATTCTTCCCACTTGCTATTCAACATACGAGCTTTTTAATTTTTACGAATTGTGGGTGAAAGCTAAGTAATAACTACACTTTCTATATTTTATAAATTAACAATTGAAGTTTAATATTATATTATAAATTAAAACTAACCTACAGATTAGTACATGCAAAATCTATGATGATTTACTAGTTAAGTAATCACCTTGTGTAATTTGACTACTTGCATAAAATCAAAATTGTTATTTATTAATTCATTTTCTTCTAGCCGATATTTTGCAGTCCAATCCAAGTAAGTTTCTCCATTTTTCATAAATTTAATCATCAACAAATTAAAACGTCACATATGCTTGTGATTCTTGTGTCCTTTTAATGATGTATTTTGTAGCAAAGCTATCCGACACTTGTAGGTAAGTTACTATCCTCCCGTAACTTAGTAAATAAGTCTTCCAATATTTCTATGTTTGCTTTATCTTTTAGAGAGTGATTCGAACACTTTCCAAGTAAGCTCCTCAATTCTATCCTTACAAAAGTGATCATGTTTAAATATCATGCATAGAATTTCAAACCATATTACTATAAGTTTTGTTTCTTATAATTTCATAATTAAATATAACCCTAGTTAGGTTTGGAAGAATAATTATATTTCAATCCATTCACATTGCTTTCTCATTTTTCTCAATGTAAAACATTATTGCAATCGAATATATGTAAGGTACGAAAACTTACGCTTAACTCAACCTTATGATTTGTAAGTTTCATATTTATTATTCACGTTTATTTCAACTTCAAATTCACATTAATCTTGTTTAGTTAATAAAGATTGTTAGAATTGTTACTAGTCATTCATATTTATATTCTTGCTTAAACTTTTGATGTATTGAAAAATCAAATTTATCTACTCTTCATTTATAATCTTACACCCTCTCAAATAACTTTTTAACTGAAGGTTAGTATTTTCTATATTTATATCCATAATTAATTTATCTTTTATTCTTATAATGATTAGTTTCATGAATTATATTTAACAACTCACATCTCTTTAGAGTGTCAAAATTATTTTTGAAAAACAATTTCAATGACACCACAACAAAGGAGGTATGTATATCTTCACTTCTTTTTATAAAACTAAGAACCTAATCAAAAAACCATAGATTCAACATTAAGATAAATTCAAGTCTAATAACTTAAATAAAATTTCACGATAAAGAAAATTTATGTCAGAATTTATGTTTCAGAGGGAACTGGCCTCTCCGCCTCAAACTTCTATTATCAAGAAAGTGATGTATGGAATTAATCTGGTGGTATGGGATATCAGATTAGTTTCATATACTTAATCGAGACACATTTATGTCTTCTATCTTTCACCATCCTATGTGTGTATGCGCAACACACCTATGTGGTATGGGACACTTAGACTCGTTTTACATACATTCATTAGATTAGTTCATTGCATATGCATTATGTGTAGATCTAGTCTTCCACACCAATTATGTAGCCATCGTCTCATACATTTATGAAACTCTATATTGGGGATGCCCGTATATAGCATGCATGTGGGCATCCAATGTTTGTTCGTCGAGTTGGTTTCTATGGAGGGGTGATTCCCGGGCTACTTACTCTTGGCAAACATGTGTGTGGCTATGATTTGAATACCTATGGGTTGTCTATATCTCAAGATGACATTGGGATTAATTGATGTGTTTAATTAATTGCTTAACTAACTTAGACAATGTCTATGAGTATAGCCAACTAGATGTGCGAGGGTACCAATTAAGGTGTCGCACTGCATGCGATGTGTGAGGTTACCGATTGAGGTGTCACACTATACGAGGGTATTGATTGAGGTGTCGTATGTCTGGTGGATTGAGTGGTGGTGTGAAGATGGTGATCACTTGTGATCATTTTTGTTAATCATGTATGAGAATAGCCTTTCATGTTGTTGCTAGGTTATTTTGTGTATATTATTTATGATTTGATGACGATGATGAGTGCAAGGATCACCAATTTAGGTGTCGAACGAGTTTTGTTGTTGCACTCCATGTTCACATGAGCCTCTTAGTTTGTTTATGGTATTCCATGTCCATAAGAATGTCTGAACCATGCCTAATCGGCCTTTGAGGCATGTTCAAACGTCTGAGTTTACCTTGCAGATTCTGACATCGATACCTATGAACATAATGTTGTTGTTGCTAGAGCATTT
The DNA here is from genome assembly GCF_041138505.1 of Cibotium barometz. Classification (NCBI taxonomy): domain Eukaryota; kingdom Viridiplantae; phylum Streptophyta; class Polypodiopsida; order Cyatheales; family Cibotiaceae; genus Cibotium; species Cibotium barometz. The sequence continues at coordinate 38,048,988 of NC_141057.1, read as the reverse complement.
TCTTCTACACAACTGAGGACATGTGTTTCCTCAAACGAGAGGACTGTTATAGGTATGTATTTTATCATATTTTTTATAAATTAATAATCGTAGAAAAATATGCTTGATTTAATGTGTGCAGGAATTAGCTTAATGGAATGTGGGAATGTGCACAAGATTATTATATATGTGCGAGTGTGCACAAAGTTATTTCATGTGTAAAGGCTCGATAGCATTTAGATTTAGGCAATGGCTTTTATATGTACAAACCTTAGGAATGTTCATACGGTTAATAATATGTAAAGCAATACCCAAAAGGGAAAAAGCAAACCCAATTTGTATGCACATCTATTATTAACTCCTTGGGCTATTTTTATGAATACCATTCTTTAAATACTCATGTCATGGAAGTTGAGTTACATGCATGGGGGGGAAGGGAGATTGCACCACCCAATCTTGTCTTAATGATGATTTTATTCTATTTCTCTTGTCTTACATTATGCTATGCTATTTGATATTAAATGATTCAAGTCTTTGTTTTAACTTTTGATGTATTTTGTGAGTTTTTAATTATTTCTTCAAGAAGTACAAAAGATTCTCGTGACATTTTGTTACTTCAAAAAAAGGTTACATGGTTATTTTAGCCCTTGCTTTCTCTACAAGTTTTTCTTTTATAGAAATTGGATAATAAAATATCTGAAACTATCTTACTCCAATGATAGTCCTCCCGGTTAAGAACACAACCATCCTTGGTTGTAAATATCAATGCACAAGGGTGATTCAACATATTAATCATTCTCAAATTGGGTTCACTGATAATGTCTTTGCATGCATCGCACGTGTCTTAGAGTTGATTAGATTCACTCACAACAAAACTCACACAACCTTTACATGCATCATACGTGTCTTAGAGTTGATCGGATTTACTTACAATAAAACTCCCACATTAGATTCGCTCACAATGTCTTCATACGCATTGCATGTGTTCACAGAGTTGATCAAACTCACACCACATGTCTCACATGTGTTACAGCTGGTTGGATTCACTCACAACAAACTTGGTTCACCCTCTAAATAATTAATTAAATTCTCTCTTAATTCTTATATCACACTTGGGTCACCCTCTCGAGGACTAACTAGGAGAGTTGATCGGATTCACTCACAATCAAACTCACACATTACTTACATGTCTCACATGTGTCACAGCTAGTTCGATTCACTCACAACCAAATTGGGTCACCCTCTCAACACTTAATTGAGATAAGTTATCTGTTGTAAATAATTATCCCTAAGTATTTGTTACAGACATGTAAAAGAGACATTATATCAAGGACTTCTATGAGTAATAAATTATAGTGTGCCATACCCCACTAGAAATCATTCCACATAAATCTAGAGATAAGTATGCATCAAAATACTTCATACTGGATTAATTTAGTGTCCCCATACCACAAGACTAATACATTAGTGAGAAATTCATCAAGTATAGTTTAATATGGAAGGGCCAATTGCTCCAAGAAGTTCTACTTTTGATGCATAAGAACTCTCCTTGAAATTTACAAAAAGTCTGAAATAAAATTTATTGTAAAGATAATCAAATGAAATGAATATGTTACTTCAAGAACTTTAAATTCAAAAAATTCTAATAGGTTTTGAAAGCATTTAAATAAATAAGTCTAAATGTATATCATTAGCTTAATGTCAAAGGAGATGATGATGAAAAGATTAATTTGCAATTGAAGTTTAAAAAAACTTGAATATAAAACTTGACAACGCAAAAGTAAGAAGGTCTTACCTTGATGTATTTTTGGCTACAAAATGAAAAAAAGTAGGAGAAATAGAGAATTTAAAACAATTCGTTTAATAACTCAAAATGTAATTATTTGATAAAGATGTGGACTTATCATGCGTTAGTCAAGTTGATAATTATCAAAAACTCAACATGGTACCATGGTAGAGATCATTGGTATAACCTCACATCATGCTTACACCACACATAACAACATGCCTACCCTCATGCACAAAATCAAGACTATTATCTTCATGATTACGACAAAAACTGCTAAAGAAGTAATCACACAACGTAGAATAATGTTGGCCTTGAGCTAGGTGCATAATCAAAAAATTTACTCAAGTCTTGAATCTATAGAGTTCAAGACAGATCGAATTAGGTTTGGTCATAACCGTACGATAATATTTGTTTTTGGTCTCTTCTTCTTTTTCTTTTTTTTGTTTAATAAAAATAAATCTTTTCTTTCATTTCTCTTCTTGTTTTTCTTCTTCTCCTTCTTGTTTCTCTTCTTATTCTTCTTCTTTTTATTATTATTATTATTCTTTCTTTCTTTTTCTTCTTCTCCTCCTTTCTCCTCCTCTTGTTCTTTTCTTTCTCTCTCCTCCTCTTCTTCTTCTTTTCCTTCTCTCTCCTCCTCCTCTTTTTGTTCTTCTTCTCTTCCTTCTCTCTCCTCCTCCTCCTCTTCTTCTCTTTCTTCTCTCTCCTCCTCCTCCTCCTCCTCTTCTTCTTCTTTTTCTTCTCCTCTGTTCTTCTTCTCCTTCACGCACATCAACTCACGCTACCACGCAACCTCTTGTTTGTCACACATGACATTGTACTGGTTGTTGCGAAAGAGGGTATAAAGGTAAGAATGAGTTGTCTATGGTATTTATCTCTCTTGAAGAGACATGTGCATAGTGTGCACTACTCTGTCCTGTCATGTGTGGGTCCACGCTTTCAAACTGGTCAGGCTATCAAAACTATATAAAGTGACAATGGTGGAAAATACATATCTAATGATTTTTAAGAATATTGTGTTGTTAATGGCATTCATCTCATGAGCTTACTATTCCCTATTCTCCTTAACAAAATGGAGTTGTTGAGCACAAAAATCAGACGATTATCAATGCCATGAGGTGTCTCCTTATTCAGGCCAGTCGATCAAAGATGTTTTGGGCAGAGGCAGTTCTTATGGTAGTTTATGTTCAAAATTATTTACCTACAAATGCTCCTTTTGGTAATATTTCCATGGAAGTTGGACAGGTACAACACACTCTATCTCTCATTTATGTGTCTTTGGTTGCATTGCCTATATTCATTCTCCTAAAGAGACACAAACAAATATTGATCCTCCTGCTAAGAAGGTCATTTTGATTGGGTATCCTGATCATGCCAAAGGCTATGAGTTTTATGATCCTCTCTCCAAGAAGGTCACTTTAAGTCGTGATGCAATTTTTTATGAACATACTATGGGTGATGAATGGTCCATTCATGCATCTGATGATTCACAAACCATTCTAACATCTTTTCCTTTCTAGCCAATGAATCTCATATCATTGATTCTCAAGTTGATGTCTATGTTCCAACCTCTTCATTGGATTGTGACAAAAATAGCTCTGACATTGATATCTACATTGATCTTCCTATTGACGATGAACATGGTTCTCATACTCCTCTCATGATTACGTTGAATTTTATGCGATGTCCATTATTGAAGACCCCATTACGTACAAGCAAGCTATTTCTTCTCCACAAAGGACCAGTGGCAAGATGCTATGCAAGTTGAGTATGATTCTCTCATCTCGAAAGGTACTTGGATTCTAACTGATCTTCCTCATAGACAAACACCTATCAAGTGTAAGTGGGTGTACAAGATAAAAGTTAAGGCTTATGGTTCTTCTGACAAATTTAAAACTCATCTAGTTGCCACAAGATACTCTCAAATAGCACGTGTTGACTATCATTATACATTCTCACATGTTGTTCGCATGACAAGTATACATGTTCTTTTGGCATTTTCCTCTCAATTTGATATAGAAATTCATCAAATGGATGTTAAAACAACGTTTCTCAATGGTGACTTGAAAGAAGAGATATATATGAAACAACCACTCGGTTTTGTTATCTGAGGAAAGGAACATCTGGTATGTCGTCTTCAACGAGCTCTTTATGGTTTGAAACAAGCCTCTTGTGCATGGTACTTAAAGATTGATGCCTTTCTTTGATCACATGGATTTACTTCATGTTCTTTTGATCCAAATTTATACTTGAAATGAAAATAACACTTATTTATTATTATTTATTTATATGTGGATGATACCATCTTGGTTGCCAATGATTTATCACTACAAGGAAAAGCGATCGTAGTCGCGTTTATAGATGCGTTTTGACAATGTGGTTTAAAATGTTACGAGCACATTTATAAGCGCATCTAAAATCACATCTACTGACACACATCTATAATAGAGGCTATAAGAGCGTCTATATGCACCTCTATAAGCGCGTCTACATTGCATAATAGACGCGCTTATAGACGCATCTATAATAGAGGCTATAAGAATGTCTATATGCGCATTTATAAGAGCGTCTATAATGCATAATAGATGCGCTTTGGAATTAAAAAAAATCTAGAGCTGCATGTGCAAATGCACAGCTATATTTTCTACACATGTAGTTACATTTTCTGCTCAGACAGCTCTCTAGTGTAAGGTTTTGCTTACTTGTACATAGAGAAATCAAGATTAACAAAGATATCAACATAAAAACTTAAATTAAAGATAGATATACACAATAGGATTTGTGAACACACTTCGAATATTGATTAAAGAAGATGAGAAATTATATTTTATATCCAAAAATTTATCCATACATGATCGTAGCCACATAAGGCTTGAATAAAAACATAGATACATAAAGAAGATGAAAATTTTTATCTTATATCCAAGAAGTTGTCCATACATGATGGTAGACACATAAGGCTTGAAAAAAAAACATAGTTGCATAAGCCAAAACTATACATAAAGAAAAACTAGCGGGTGACGACTCAGAGGAGTCATCACTCTCTGAGTCTTCTTCTCCTCCTTCTTGTCCACCTTGTTCCTACACAAAGTGAAGATATATATAGACAAAAATAGAAATTATCATAAAGGTGGAAACATGTTTTGTAAATAAAAATAAAAAGTATTACCTACATTGGTGTTCTCCTTGCTCAATTGTATTGTTCGTCGGAGATGATCCCTTCATTCCATGTATCTCCTCTACTGTGGCGACGATGGTAGATAGTCTTTGTTGGGGTAGGATCTCTACCCACAATGTCACACTACATCACAAGACAAACATTATAACAATTATAACATAACTCAAATAGAGAGAGCATACAAAGAAAAGACATGAAGTTGGACTATACATATAAACTCGGTCTCTCATGATGCACGACCTCCAGATCCAAAGTGTGGCGATCCATATCGCTCCATTTGTATTGGTCGCGCTTCTCTTTGTTGTTGGTTCACTACTCCTTCTAAGAGCTCCTTCTTGGCTTTCTTTCACTCGCCCTTATCAGCAGTAGATGGATTACCATGTCCATTTTGACCGGCATCTATTCAAGCTTTCTCCTCCTTTGCATGTCTCCTTACTAGAGACCTCCTATTCTTAAGTATGTCTTTGATTTTGGTCATGCCCATCTACTGTTAAACCTTTGTTGGTCGTGAGGATTAGGATACTTCCTGTGGATAGCTTTAACGCAATCATCCACTAGGCTCTCCCTTTGCTGCTTCAAATGTATAAAAAAGCAGTCTTTATAGTGTGCAAAAACTGATTTGAGGAGGTAGTTTACCACCTCCTTCGCACGAGAGTCATCAACTATGCCACCCACATTTGTGATATCATAATATGTTATATCACCATGATGTGATGGTGACTCTGAAGAACTATCCCCACCCCCAAAGCACTTCTCTAGGCATGCTCTACCTCAACACTTAGTGCGGTGTGAGGTACGACCACTACTATCTCCATGACTACCCTCCCTAGACGACCGCTGCTGCCACTCTCATGAGAGCCATGATAACTGTGAGGTGTCACATCTCGTGAAGGTGGAGGTGTAGGAAATGCTGTAGCACTGCCTCGGGCTGACGGATGAGGGGTGAATGTAAAGGCAGGTGAAGTGCCTGGCGAGGGACTGTGTTGGGATGTGGGCGGACCTGATGGTAAAGGGGTGCCTGCTACATAGGCTGCCAACTGCTCAGGAGTGGGAGTATAGCCAAAGATGCCCTCCACATCCCTAGCAAACCGTCATTGAGACTCGATGTGGGTCTGTATTGGACAAGAGAACGAGGACCCATGCCACATCTATACAAACAAAGAAAATATTAAAAAAATATTATGAAATGAAGACTTCCTGGATCTTTAATTCAATTGATCCCGGTAATCATCTCATTCCTCAAAACATAAAAAATAATCAAATATTAAGAAAATATTATTAAATGAAGACTTCCCGGCTCTTTAAGTCAATTGACCCCGAGAATCATCTCATTCTCCAAAACAAAAAAAATAAACAAACCAAAAAAAATTTAAAAAATTTAAACAACTAGTCCGACTCTTTAAGTCAAATGACCTTGGAAATTAATACATAGACAATGCAATAACCACCATGGAAACTTAAACAACTAGTTCCACCTCTTTAAGTCAAATGACCCCGCTATTCAAGCTACGCAAGCTATGCAAGCCGCTAGATGCAAGCTACGCAAACACGTAAGCCGCTATGCAAGAATTATGTTTAAAGCACTATGCATAAGCTATGCAAGCCACACTACGCAAGCCTTATGCAAGCATTATGTTTAAAGTACTATGCATAAGCTTAAAACACTATGCTTTATGCAAGCCTTTTGCAAGCCGTTATGCAAGCCTTGCATAAAGAATTATGCATTGACCTTATGCATAAAGCATGCATGAGGCCTTATGCGTAAAGCTTTAAGCATAAAGCTATGCATGAGGCCTTATACATAAAGCTTATGCATAAGGCTTATATGCATAGAGAAATATGCATAAGGCCTTAAGCATAAAACTATGCATGAGTCCTTATGCATAAGGCTTATGCATAAAGCACTATGCATAAGGCCATAAGCATGAGGCCTTAAGCATAAAGCTATGCATGAGGCCTTACGCATAAAGTTATGCATGAGGCCTTAATAAGCATAAAGCTATGCATAAGGCCTTATGCATAAATCTTATGCATGAGGGCTTATGCATAAAGCATGCATGAGCATTATGCATAAAGATTATGCATAAAGCTTATGCGCAAACCTACAAAACAAATCCCCAACACCCAAGGGTGCAATAATAATAGAGGAAAGATAGAAAAGTACTTAACTCTTTTTCGTGATGTTGAAAGAGAGAATTATAGGACCTACAAAACCAACAAAAAGGTGAGAAAGGATTAGTAATGCATACATACAAAAGCTTATGCAAGCCTTATGCAAACTATGCCGCTATGCAAGTCTTATGTAAGCTATGCTAAAGCTTATGCATAAAGCATGCATGACGCCTTATGCAGCATAAAGCATGCATGAGGCCTTATGCATAAAGAATTATGCATAAAGCATGCATGAGGCCGTATGCATAAAGCTATGCATGAGGCCTTGTGCAGAAAGCACTATGCAAGCCACGCTAGCCTAAACTAAACCGTACCCCGGCACTATGCATGAAGCATGCATGCATAGAGCTTAATGCATGCATAGATTAAGCTCTATGCATGCATTAAGCTCTATGCATAGAGCCTTATCTATGCATGCATTAAGCTCTATGCATGCATGCTTAATTCCTAGTGCTTAATGCATGCATAGAGCTTAATCTATGCATGCATTAAGCTCTATACATGCATGCTTAATGCATAGTGCTTAATCTATGCATTATGAATGCATGTGTAGAGCTTAATCTATGCATTAACATCTACAAATAGAGCTTAATGCATAGATTAAGCTCTATGATTAGAGCTCTATTCATAGATTAAGCTCTATGCATAGAGGACCTACAAAACAAAACCCCTCTTTTTGGTAGATAAAAATAGAGGAAAGCGAGGATAAAAAGATAGGAAAGAGAGGAAAGATAGGAAAGCACTTACCTCTTTTTGGTGATGTTGAAAGAGAAGATTAGAAGACCTACAAAACCAACAAAAGGGTGAGGAAAGGATTAGTAATGCATACATACAAAATCCCTAAGAACCTAATGCATACATACAAAATCAAAAAGAGAGAAAAGAGAGAAAGGCATTTACTTCTTTTTGGTGAACTTGAAAGAGAGGACTATAAGACCTACAAAACAAAACAAAAAGTTGAGAAAATAATTAGTAATACAAAACCTTAAAAGTGTGAATAGCATGGATACACAAGGAGGTCTAAGCCTTATGCATAAGGAGGTTTAAGTATAAGCCTCTTATGCATAAGACTCTTAGGCTTATGCATAAGAAAGAGAGAGAGAGAGAGAGAGAGAGAGAGATCGAGAAGAGAACGCCACTCAAAAAATTTAAACATAAGAAGATTATGCATGAGAGAGAGAAAAAGAGAGAGTTAAGAGAATACCAATCAAAAACCCTAATTCTAAACATACCATTCAGAAACCATGAATATATGAAGAGGTGGGAGAGACAAGTGGGATAGAGATTACCTTTTTGTGGAGGAATCGTCCTTGGGAGGAGAATTGGGACGAGACTTTCGATTACCTTGTAAGGAATTCTCCTTGGGAGGAGACTTGGGAGGAGACTTGAGAGGAGACTTTGTGAGGAGAGGACAAAGGGTGACATGCAGCCTTCATGAGGAAGAGAGGGTTGCAAAAACTTAAGATTATGTACAGTAGAGGGAGCAGAGGGGAAGTGAGAATAGTTGCGACGTCGACGTAAGATTATTCAAAAAATTTATATAACAGAGCGAGGCTATATGCGTGGCTATTTGTGCTACAAATAGCCATGCAAATAGCCGTGCATATAGCCGTGTACATAGCCATACATATAGCCACGTAAACCCCACCAAATTGTAAATTTGCCCATGGCCCCTCTCTCACTTCTAGCTCTCTCTAGTCTGTGCAGCTATGTTGCGTGGCTATGTTCTCATTCTCTTGTAGTGTATCCTTCCTTTTACATACTAAGAAGCTCTTATTCTCAGCATTTGAAATGGTGGATCTTGGGGCGAAATTCATTCTTGTCTTGGCATTCAAATCTAGCGATCTCGCGAGAGAAAGGTATTTTTCGTCTTTGACAAACAAAATTTGTTACTGATGCTCTTGAAAAAATTTGATTGGTTGATACACATGTGGTATGTACTCCTATTGTTATGCATTCTGCTAAGAATCGACCTTGATGTTCTTTTCACTGTAAATCTTATTGGTCAATATATTGCTCAATCTTCTCATGGGAATCGGATTGAAGAAAATCATCATTTGAAGTATTGATAGGGAACTAAAGATCATGACCTCCTCTATCATCGCTAGGCATCTTCATCTCGCTCTTCACCTTTATGCTTAGTTGGTTATTGTGATGTTGATAGGGAAAGTTCTCCTTCTTCAATTAGATCTACAAGTGGAAATTGATTTTTTATCAATGGATCCTTGGTTTTTTGGACAAGCAAGAAATAAAGTTGTGTTGTAGTTTCAACTACAGAAGAAGGATGTGTAGCGACGTCATTGGCAGCTCGTGAGTTGATATGGTTACATCAGTTACTTTTAGACAATGGGTATCCTTTACCTTCTAGAACTCTTCTTTGATGTTATAATCAAAGTGCTATCAATCTTGTAAAGGATTATGTTTAGCACATAGAAAAACCAAACACATTGCTACTCATTATCATTATGTTTGCCATGAACTGAAGAAGGATTGGGAAAGTTCTCCTTCTTAAATTAGATCTACAAGTGGAAATTGATTTTTTATCAACAATGGATCCTTGGTTTTTGGACAAGCAAGAAATAAAGTTGTGTTCTAGTCTCAACTACAGAAGAAGAATGTGTAGCGGCGTCATTGGGAGCTCGTGAGTTGATATGGTTACATCAGTTACTTTTAGACAATGGGTATCCTTTACCTTCTAGAACTCTTCTTTGATGTTAAAATCAAAGTGCTATCAGTCTTGTAAAGGATTATGTTCAGCACATAGAAAAACCAAACACATTGCTACTCATTATCATTATGTTTGCCATGAACTAAAGAAGGGCTCTATTATGGTTGAATATTGCCCAACTGATCAAATGAGTGCAGAAATTCTTATGAAGGGACTTGTTGAAGCTCGGTTCACTTGTCTATGCACAATGAACTTGGAGTGACAACAACAATTTCTTAGAAACTGATCTATGATCATCATTGTATATATTCGTTCAAAAGTTTAGACACATGCATCACAGAGCACATTCATCCATGGTTTATGATCATCATTGTATATATTCGTTCAAAAGTTTAGACACAAGCATCACAGAGCACATTCATGCATGGTTTATGGACATCGATGTATATGTATATTATTCAGCACTTAGCACATTCATGCACATGTCGATTATCACATTTTTATATAAATTTTCATAGATGTATGCATGAGATCGAGTTTTTCCCTTGTACTCCCCAAGGGTTTTTTCATCCACAACTAGAGACCATAGTTTGAGTACACTATCAATAATATAAATTACTTTGGGAGAGATGTCTCGTGTACCTCTCTTTCTCTCTTGCTCTTTATCGTATCCGTCAACACTTCCCTCCAAGCCATTTTTCAAGTTTTTCTTGCTCATAACCTAGCCCTAGTACAATCTTTCATAGCATCTTATGGCACAATTTTTTCTAATCTTTTAAGAACCTGTAAGTTTATTTAAAAAACTGTTCTAATCTTTTACAACTTTCATTTACATATTTTGGAAGTTTATCTTTGGATATATCTAATTCAGATAGTGTCTCCCAACAAAGAAAGTTTCATATGCATATTAACCTCAATCTTGAATATGCAACCTAGTGCAGGAAAAATCAGATGTCTTTGAAAGATGCCAGTGAAGCTAATCGACTTTGGATGGAAGGGAGGAAACACATCGACTTATGGGTTAATGGTAATCTCTACCCAAAAGATCCCTCAACTAGAATGTGTCCTTCTTTTTATTATGTTCATGATCTTATCCGGTTTGTAGGAGATGGTGTAAATGGTCTATGAGCATACTTTACAATGTTATGCCAATCTAGGAATGAACAAGAACATCATATTTTAAACTTAAACACTACTTTGTAAATTCTCAAATACATCTTAATACTGAGGCTGAAAGAAAACTCAAATCTCTTGAAGATTTAAATGAGTACTTAAGTGGTAAATTATAAAATCTTAAAATCACTCCATTTGGGTTGAGAGAAAGGACAAGGCACATGAAACATATAAATAATTTGTCTGATACTTATGGGGTAAGAAAAAGAAGGATGCAATTATCAAGACAATATGTCACTCAAATTTCTAGTCTAAACATGTATGAATCCAAAGATAGAGTACAAGTTCTGAATGAGACAATGAATAAAACAGTCATCATTAAAGTTCTTAAGCTACAAGAAAATTCATCACTAAGAAAAAATGTTCTTAAAAAGTTGCTCAAGGATATCAATTCACTTGTAGATGCTTCACAAATTCTAGAGACTTGTGACATAGTGGGTGTAAGTAGGAGGTGATATCAGGCCTTATCTGGATTATGGTTTAAGAATTTAAGACATCAAAAAATAAAGGCTTTTGTATTACCAAGGCCAAACAATGTTGTCAAAGGATGAAATCCAAAAATACCTAACTACTTTGGAGATTATTTTCATATTGAGGACTCCATGCCATTTCAAAAACATAAAAGAAAGTGTATTTTTGAATATACTTCTAAATAATGATTGCACGAGTTTAGTAGGAGAAACAATTCTAGTTTTGAATATATAGATATATTGTAGAATAAGTTATATGTACAAGCTTTTGCATAAAAGCAATTCTAAATAGAAATTACTTCTTGAGTTTTTTAACATTTTTGTGTTCAGGAATATCTCCTCTATACCTCATAAATTTCTTCCTACTGTATCCACTAAGAAGGTTGACATCTGTCTTGGTATCTAAAATAGCATAAAAAATAACCAGCCCTTGGAGCCCAAAACCCAGGACAATATCCAAGAATTCTGACTACAGTTGTCTTCTCCAAGAGAATTACTTTGTTTGCATTAAACTAGACATGGGAGTATCCCATCAACCTTGAAATAACTTTAAGGGCTAACATTGGTACATCTGGATTATCTCAGAACACATCGTGATACACAATGAAAACCTCCTTGTCCATATGTGGCAAATAGTAGGCAAGGGCAGAGTATTTTTTGCTGGCATCCTTCTCTACAGCTCCCGGTAAACCCATTCCTCTGCCGAAGGAGTTGTCTTCATCTACAATTTCAATTTGCACAATAAGAAAATAGAGTCATTTTAACAAACAAAGGAAAGAAATTTGCAATTTCAATCTACACAAGGATAAGAACTTTATGATTTTCATCTTCTTCAAGAACTTTATCTCTCCATAAATTTATGGAGCCATACTTCTCTTCTATTGGCTCAAAAACCCATTTCTTCTCTCTCCCAAAATCAGCAACTCCAAGGGTCTCCAGCCTCTGCTCAAAATCTTCATCTCTACGAGTTGGAGGTTTCTCTAATGCCGTTTTAATAGACAAAGACAAGGAATTTGATCCATCAATAAATCTTTCATTGGAGGTATCTATATCCAAAGTAATCAACTCCTCCTTATGTTCATTCTCAATGTATATGAATCCTGAAGCAACATCATAACCGTCTATTATATTTCACAGAGAATAGTCCTCTCTAAGGTTGTAAGTTTTTGGATATGTGAAAGAAAAATAAACTCTTTGCCATTGATAAGGAAGGAGGGGAGGCTTGGCAAGGTAAATGATGACTCTGAAACATCCTCCTCTAGGATAGGAGACTCTTCAATTATTTTTTCAGCTTTGAACACTACCACATCCAAACCTACACTCCGCTCCTTTTCAATTTCCTCATCTACAGGTTCAACTAGTTCTTCAATTTCTCCTTTTAATGAAGTCACTCAGAATCAAATAATTCTCCTGAGATGAGGTATTCTCAACCTCTGCCAAAGTCTCCAAAAAGATATGCAAGAGACTTCTAAATGAATATGCAAGTTGTATTATTCTCAGGGCATATCTGTTGTGCTCGCATCTGATACTAAGCAAATTTTAATGATTTAAACTTTCTTGTGACCTTCCCCCTTTCTATTGAGCTTTCTCCTATTCTCAGGGCACATATCTGTTGTGCTGGCATCTGATACTAATTAAATTTTAATGATTTAAACTTTCTTGTGACCTTCCCCCTTTCTGTTGAGCTTTCTCCTATGAAGTAAAAATGAACATACTCAACATCATTCACTTTGATTATTTGACCCTCACACAAAAGTTTAAATTTGGCCCACTCTTTAGAGAGGAAGTCCTTAGAGTGATAAAGAATAGCTTCTAAGTCAAACTATGTATTAAAGATTTCTCTTACAACACTAAAGAAACCGGATTCACACCCCCCTTGAGCATGAAGTCAAGGAGCTTTTCGCCAGCCAGGTGTTTCATCCAAGATCTCACATAGACCTATTGCTGAAGAACCTTCATGGTGCTCCATGGTATCGAGAAGGACCTTACGAAATGGCACGTGCAATGATGGGTTTTGGTTGAAGTAGAATGTTTGACCAAACAGTGTGAAATTACACTTTTTGGCTATGGCAAAATGTCTCTAATCATGCCATTTAGTAGAGGTGAGTGGTAAAAAACTTTTGGAAAATGTGGAAAACAAGAGCGCATTTTCTTTTATATGATACTACCACGTGTAACAACCATTGCAACGTTGTATCCACGTGTCTCAACCGTTGCATCCCATCCATGTGATGATGAATGGGATCTTGCCACATGTCACAATCGTTCGAGCCCATCAGTGCGCCGAATGGGAGCTTGCCATGTGTCACGACCCCATTGGATCCCACGTGTGTCTCCTCTTCCTATAAAAGCAAAATTCTACACTTTTTTTTAAACAAAAATAAAAATATTATTAAATCATGAAATTTGTACAAATTACAACCTCGAAATGAGTCTAACAATTCTGCATCTCATGTCTATATGACTGATAGAAACACCATCTTCCATCAATTTTGATTTTAAAGTTGTACAAGGTAACCTTGAAGAGAATATTCTTTGACCTTGAAAAACTAATGTGTTTCTAGACAACCATATCAACCATAGCAACCAAAATTTGATATGAGTAAAATGATCCGTTGAAGTTCCTTAGTTGCACAGTGCAAAGTACCAAAATCAAGTTGATAACATGAGATCTGAATCCCCAGGTTATCATACAGTATCTTCCTAAGCTAATTCCACCACTCTTTGACAATGTTGCAGTACCAAAAGGCATGCCTGACAGATTGCACAGCCATATTACATCTTGATCATTGACCATTACTGAAACCTCTTTTTTGGAGCTTAGTTTCTAAAGGTAATGAACCCACCATGGTCTCCGAAAGAAATACTTGAGCCTTGAAATCCAAATATCACTTCCTCAAAATTTGTTTCCCACCAGGAATCTAATTTTTAATAGTTTCCAAAACTGATTGCATTTCTCCACTAAAGGATGTCTTGTTCTGAGCAACAATAGATAAAAGTCTTTGGTTTTAGCAGTCTCCCAGTTGATACTAGTATGTGGGATAGCCCAGTCTCTGAATCTATCCACTAATTTCACTATCATTGTCACTTGCAATTTGAAAACCATGGTACGAAGAAAGTGCCAAGGTATCTTATAGGGTAATCCAAGCTGGTAAGTCCTTTTAGTTGGAAAAAAATAAACAGCATGTTCTTAAAGTCCAATACTTAGGCCAGCATGTTCACCCCCTTCTTATGCATATATCTGCATGCAGAGCCAAGAAGCTTAGCAAGAGGTTTTTTAGATATAAAACTCCAATGTGAACATTTTCAGTAGGCAAAGAGTTACTAGTGTATCTAACCCTTCTTGACCAAATGAGTGAAACACAACAAGACTTAAGAAGCAATAAGAAATGAGATATTTCTACCCTGGACCATAAGAGGAGCATGACCACATGCCATGAAAATGGACTCTGCCTATGTGTACCATCTCCCACAAGCACCAAGTCCACATAATCTTTTTGCGAAATAGATGTTTAATGAAATTGGCTCTTCTGGCCATCAAGTGTGAATCTATGTGTAGGATACCAAGAACTCCCTAGTTTTTAGGTTGGGTGATAAGCTCCCAAGCCCAACCACCAAGGGTATTTTACCCTTCCCATGCCAAAGAAAGCTAGACAACAATGATTTTACCTTGATCAGAAAGAGGGAAATAATACAAGAAGTATGAAAGGAGAATGGCTTGGACAATTCTCAGTCTCCGATGTAAGGGAAATTAATCTTCCTTCCAATACTAGATTTTGGCTTTGATTTTATTGAGGACCCAATCTATGAGCATCACATTACACACATTCACTCCAAGAGGGTATCCTAAGTACCTGACAACATGACCAATAGGCAGCCTCTTACCAGACCAAATAAGAGCATCAAAGTCAAAGGAAGAAAAATCTATGAGCACAAACTTATCAATGTTCAGATTCAGTCTAGCAGCTTCAAATTACATATTCAAAATGGAGATACGACTTGATATATTCACATTACAAGCCTTTAAAAACATGAAAGTATCATCAACAAACCCAAGGACTAGGATATGCTTGTTGTGGACCTGCAGTCCTATTATCTGACCTGACTGGGCATAAGATTCCAGAGGATAGAATAAAGGTTGAGTGGCCAAGGCAAAGAGGAGGAAACTCAGTGGAAAAAACCTACCTAATAGATGTGGCAATGACAATGTCCTCAGATAGTCTACCATTAATGTCAATGACAGAGGTGGCATCTGATGCTAGTAAGTATATGATGTTGGCCATTCTGTTTCCAAATCACATTTTCCCCATCACAACTTTGATAAAATCCCATCTGATTGTGTCAAAGGACATGGCAAAGTCAAGCTGTAGCATTCCATATCCTTTCTAGAGGCTTGAGCATATTCAATACCAAGTTATAAGGCCACTATATTGTCATATATGGATCTCCCTCCTACAAATCCAGACTGACTAGAGTGCACATATTTCCTAAGAAGGGGGTTAAGTCTTATTGCTATTGCTTTGGTTAATATTTTGTAAACAATACCCAACATTGTGATGGGAATCCAATGAGAAAGGGTGGAAAAGAAGGTTTGTTTGGGAAGTATCTTGATAATACCCTGCTTCAGATATGGATGCATGTCCTATCCTTCCCAGACTCATTAGCCATCTCAATCACTTGTGGAGATAGTTAACTCCAAAATTTAACCATAAACTCCTTTGATAGATCATCCAAGCTAGGCTTTTTTCATTCCCCAAATGTAATAAGGCATCGAAGGGGGCATCCGTAGAAGTGCACCTGTCAATACATGTATTCAAAAAATGGAGCAAGGTATTAATTGTAGTTGTATGCATCTGAGAACTTACTGGTTTTTGACTCAAGGTTTGATAATAAAACTTAACACATTCCTTAGCAATATATGAGCCACCAGTTATGGTCAAGCCGTTAGAATCAACCACTTTAGCAATAGTGTCTCTATTCCTCTTTTGAGAGAGCTTCTGAAAAAATACCCTAGATATGTATGCTATGCCTTTGAGCTCAATCCTTCTAGACAAGAATCTTTCTTTTTCTACAGCCTACTTGCCTTTGGCATTTAACAGTTGAATACATTCTTGCATACAAGATTCTTCCTTTGCATTGAGTTGCGCATGCAGATTCGTACAATCAAGTGCACACATGTGAAGCAGAGTTGTTGATACAAGCGACTGCAAGTACAGACTGGTACAGTCCCTCCGGTGCAAATCCACGCATGTAAGCTCTGAACTTGTCCATCTTTCTTTCTTTCCACTGCTTGTATCTGCTGCTGCAGAGTTGTGCTATCTGGCCCCTTGTGAGAGGAGGGGTATGGCAGATTGAAAGGGTGGAAACAGAGATTGGACACTGGATGTATATGTGAACTGAGTTGTGGAACCATGTACATGGCATGTACATGAGATATGCTAGATGTGTGCTCAAGGCTGCCCTGCTGAATTGTCTTGGTTGATCAGAGGGAAGCACAGAGTTTTCTGTTGTGCAGCCTCTAAAGCATGTCTCCATTGTTTTTCTAGAAATTTACCACATAGTCTAATTGAGGTCTGCATGTACATAACAAATAGGTCCCATTGTTTAGAAATAGATAAAGCATATGAAGTGACAACTGTAATGTCTGCAAGCACATGACTCTGGAAGATGGTATTATCCAGCAACATGCTATTAACCATAAGGGGCCTTTTAGAGGGCAAGCCAGACATTGCATTTTTCCATTCATACTGAGAGAGTGATAATATAAATGTAAACTGGTCAGATAAGTGCAAATCAAGATCAATAGTGACGTCACAGGAGATGGGCGAAGCCAAGATACTTGTGCTGCATAAATTGTCTAACCTTGACCAACATCTATGATGGGAAAGGGAGTGGTAGGTAACCTAGATTTGTCAAGAGGTGATTAGAGGCTGAAAATTCCATAAGGTATAGGTGGTCAGATGCAGTTCGCCATAGATCTTTTTCATGGAAAGGCATTAAACCAGATCTAGTGGAATAGTCAGGTTTATCTACCACCATATTAAAGTCCCCACAAACCAAACCTTGCAAGGGTGTAATGGTGCTAAGCCAGTGCCACAACTCACCTATAGGGATAGAGATGTTAAAACCATATGTGTTGACAAACAATGACTACAACCATTCATTATAGTTTCCATGTTGAATCCATCATCTTGAGATTCAGGGGGAAGGAATGGTGGAGTCTTGCCAACACAGGTAAAATTATCTAAGGGAACTTGAGCAGCATCAGATTGGAGTAGAGAAAAGCTATTTGTGCTGGTGCAAATAGAGGAAAAATATGGCCTTATGCCTTTTTTAGGGACTTTTTTTTTTACAGGTTACTAGGGTGAAACCATTAGCATCAATAGGTATCTTCCCCTTTATTAAGCCTAATAGGGGAATATGATTAGAACTTTTTGAAGCATGATTTGGATTTTTAGAAGAATGCATAGCTAAGGGCATTGCACTAGAAGGGTGAATATTCTCAATAGCCTTTTGTGGTAACCCCTGAGTTAGTTTTCTCCATAGGAACCAAATTCTTACACCCAGGATAACTAGGAGCCATAGGGCATTGAGCCTCTAAAAGAGTGAGACAGTTTTTACTGAAGTGCCCTAGGTTTCCACAGTGATAACATGCCCCCTATTTGGAGAATTGATGGATGCGGAGAAAAGGACTTTGCCCAAAGATCCAACAATTTCTTCGATACTACCCCAGACAAAGGAGGGACAATCAAAAATTTTAACCCATACTGGGTACTTCATCAGAAATTCCTCTTTAAAACTGGTTGCTAGGGGAAGACATGCACAACTTGGTTATTTAGCAAAACAATGGGAGTAGAGACAACCTTATCCCTATCCTCAACAATATTAAATAACACCTCAAAGAGTACCTTCCCAACATAAAACAATTTGTCTACAACATAGTAATTGAACCCCCTATCAATGGCAGCTATATCTCTAATGACTGGTAGCTTCCCAGTAAAGTAGAGCACCAATCCCTGACTCGTAAAGACATTAACCTGATTCCATGCAATCTGCGGGTGCAAATGAACTACTTTATCTCCTTTAACTGACGGATCCATGGTCAAGGCATTAGCTAGGTCAAACCTCATAACAGACTCATCATAGGGCAGGATACGAAGTTCCTCTACGCCTTTAAGCAAGGGGTTAGCATCTTCATGTTTCAAGATTTTGAATGCATGGGGAGAAGATTGAAGGGAGATTTAATAGAGTTAACATCAGAAGCAGATTTAAAAGGGGCAACCGTAGACCAAGCAACCCTATATTTCTCTAACTTGGATATGGCATAAGAAGAGGCGGACCTTAGATGATTAGTAGACTGCCTTCTCTGCTTGAACCGGGTCTGCAGCCCGCTAAAGCCTGGTCGCCTCAAACCTGCACGACCCTCATCCTCTCATGAGGCCATCATCTTTATTTCTCTCTCTGAAATCAACAATTTTGATCAATCCTATATGGTTTCTTGAACTATTTTTGCAACCAAACGGCATGAGGAGAATCTTTTATTTATTTTCTTATCCCCCTTTTATTCTCTACTTGGTGTATGTTGGAAAGACCATCGAGTGGGAATGAGAGCATTTAGTTCTTTTAGAAGCCTATTTTTCTTCTCGTTAACCATTGTGGCCCTTTTGTCGTGTCTCATCTCTCTCAACCAAATGACATGAAGAGAAGCTTTTCTCTATTTTCGGAACCCCCTTGTTTCGCGTTGTTTAGTGTATGTTGGAAAGACCAAGGAGTGGAAAGGAGAGCATTTAGTTCTTTGTCAAGGCAAGAACTATGCAAACAATGTGAAGAGTTGGCAAATGCCCCAATGTTGCTTCTAAGGTAGAAAGTAAGCCATCTCGGAAGAAAGCAGCAAGCAATCAAGCTGCAATTCAGAAAAAGAAAGTCAAGTCTAGGCTTCACTACCAAATCAAATCTCTGAGGGAGATAAGAAAAGCTCAAAGAACCACCAATCTTGTCATCCCCAAGTGCACTTTTCATGAGGCTTGTAAGGCAAGTTTTAGACAGGCTCTGTAGGGAAATGAAGTCAGAGGTGTTGGAGTTTGTCAGATGGAAATTTTGTGCTATTTCTTGTCTACAAGGGGATTCTAAGGCTTTTTTCATAAACTTTATGAATGATAGCTCTATAACAGTTGCTCATGCCCACAGGGTGACTTTGATGAATAAAAGTTTTATTTTGGTCAGCAAGCTTAGGTATAGATTTGACAGATTCTTACACCCCATCCCAACTCTTGATAAGAAGGCATTTGATATCCTCAACATCCCACCTACAAGGATTTTCAAGGAGAAGCCTGTCCAAGTTGAGGATGTCAATCATTTATATGAGACAAGAAAAGTTAAAGATTTAAAGTCTAAGAAAGAGCATGAGAGGGTGGATGCTCATGAAATCACAATGCTTTTAGAAGATGAGATCTTGAAAGAGGAAATAGCAAGGCTTGGTACCTTGAATCACCAAGAAATGGGAAGAGTTCATGGCTAGATGATTGTTAATGTGTTAACATATGGAGAGGAGGAATATCTCATCACCATCACTCCTAAAGACAAAAGTCTTAAAATCACTGATTCTATTCTAATTTGTGGCCTTAGGTAAAAAATTTTGCTCACAAAGTTGTTTTTTTGGCAGATTTTAAGATTGGGTTCTTGATTATGTTTCTTTTGTTTCACAGCCATTATCACAAGTTTCCCAAAGGAAATTTCACATAACCTGTTTGTATTAGATCCTCTGGTTAGTTTCAATTTGTTGAAGGAGTCCGATAGTAAATTGGAGCATTTCTTTAGTAGGTTGTATGTGCTATTGTGCAATATAATTATATTACCTTATAATGAAAGGTTTTTTGATTTTCCTTTACCAGGGTTTTAATGAAGGCTTTTGATTATTCTTTCTTATCATGCTTTCTTATTTGTAGTGCTCACTAGAGTCTTATTTGGATTGACCTTCTTGGAAGACATACCATATTCATGAATTCTCTAAGAGGAAGTCATGGTCAAAGTAAACTGTGAGTCATATTATTAATATTGTCATTGCTTTATTGAAATTTTCCCATGTTTTGTCAAATAATGTCTTTTTTTACAAATTTCCTCGCATGCAAAGCTATCATTGCATATTTGGAAAATAAATATGAAGATCTCCAAAGTGAGAATCCTTTCCAAGTGAGATTATTTCCAAATATCCCCCTTTCCTTTGTTTCATTATGATTTTGTTATTCAAGAAATGTTTATTTGATAGGTGCCTATTCAGCCAAACTCCACATCTTATGGATGGAGAGTTATTGCCAATGCTTGGAGATTTATTGAAATGAAATAAATAATAAATACATTTACTATGAGTGTGTAGTACCTTTGTGCTCTTTAATTTAAGTTTCTAATTAAATATGTTTTACACTTAGTCATGGGTTTGGCGGGGGTAAGGGGTAAATGCATTTCTTAAATTCTTGAGAAAGAAATTACCCCCTATGACCCAGATTCCCCACTTCAAATACAAAAAGAGAAGACACAAAGAGCAAAAAAGCTAATCAAGAAAGTCAACGAGGGGATGCCCATGTATTCTCTCCTAAAGCATGGTCATTCCAAGATACAAAAATTACCCAAGAAGCCTTCCCCCAAGCACACTCCAAAGGACAAAGTTGTACCTCTAAAGTTCTCTAACTCAAAAAATACTTCCTCTAAAGGAGAAAGAAGAATATATCAGAGGCCAAGGAAGCTCCAAGTGCGAGAAGGCAAGTGACTTTTGGAGCCACTAAAGATGATGGATAGGTATAGGGGGGGGAGCTTAAACATCAAAAGATGGAGATACACAAGTTGAAGAGCCTATAAGTGCCTCAATTGTAGAGCCTTCATCTGAAGAGGCCCAAAATTGCACAATTGTAGCCCAAAAAACTGAGGAGGCCCAATGATTATCTATTTGAGGAGTCCATTCCACATGCTCCCTATGGAGCATTTTTGAGTTGTTCCAATGTAAAGTATTTCCATTTTATGGAGCGTATTTGAGTTTATCCCATTGTAACATCTTGTTAAGAGAATACAAAACATATTTTCGTAATGAAAATAAAATTTTTGTGATGCTCCCTTGTCATTGTACCATTTTCTATCAAATAACATAATTAAGATAACACTTGAATTTTAAGACACACAAATACATGTTTAAACTTGAGAGAAAAACATGTCTGTATTCATCAATTCTCTTCATTTCTTGTCATTGATAATGGCTCAAAGGCTACAATATTTGGGGGCATACATTTGATACAAGAGGTTTATTTTTCAACCCTCTTTCCAATCTCGAGGGGGGGGGGGGTCACTTATATAAATATGTAAGAATAACACATGGGTTCAACATAAGGGATTTTAAAAATCCAATTTTTACACATTTTCTACATACATAAGGGTACCATTTAAAGGGGGTATTCATAGGTTGAATAGAAAAGGGGTATATTTTATTCATGAAAAATTCACAGATAAGGGACTTTTAAAATAGGCCTTAAACGCACGTGATATAGAGGGTTTACTTATATTGAACACCTAAAGTTTCCAATGGCATCATCATTGATCTTGAACCTATAGTCATAGTTTGGAAAATTAAGAAACTCAAGTGAATCTCTAATATCTTTTAAGGTACATTGAGAATTAAACAAGCTATCTAGGTTCTTGAAAAGGGGAACCTTCATCTCTATTTCAAACTCTGGACCATTTTCTTCAGTGTCAAAGGGGATCCAACTGCCAAGACTTTGTCTCCACTGCCTATAATTATACCCTAAAACTAAGGATTGATGGGCTATTTGGTATGAGAGGGCCAATGAATTGGGACTTGCCTTGCACCTTATAGTGTCACCTAGATAAAAGCTTTCCCTTGATTTCCACATATCTCCAAGAATAGAGTCCAAATCTTGTTTAGCCAACCTTATTTTCAGCCACACAGTCTTTGTTCTTTGCAATACCAAGGCCTCAAACAAGCAACAAAAAAATGAAGAGGAACAAACCATGAGAGCCTTATTCTCCTTGAGATCCTTCCTTGTGTCATTGCCTTTTGGATATCGTGTGAAATTTTGGTTTTTAATCTTAAAATTGTTGATATATCCACAGGCTGCCATTCAACACGTGTTGATGGAAACACGTCTGCAAATCAAATAGCTATATGTCCATTATTTGCTAGGCAATAACAATACATGCTAAAATATTAGATTGCATCACAAAACGTACACTGTGAATGCATAGATGGTTGCATTGCAGGGTTCAAGAACATGTCCTTAGCCATGTAAACATATTAAACTTTTACAAACCATCCCTGTTATGTAACCTTGAATGCAGTGATGTGGCCTTTCCAATGGTTTCTAATTTCCTCTCATTAAGTTCTCCTCACTATGTGAGAGCTCTTACAACATGGAAGCATTGTTGCCCAATCATTGACATTCAAAGTCAATGGCTTCCAAACGCTATCTTTTTTTATGTTATGAAATATACAAGAAGTAATCGTGTGAGTAGGGAGTCAAGAATATGCCATTAAATCTCGAAGAGCAAAAGAAAAATAGCAAAAATTGTGCTTGAGAGAAATGGTAGGTATTGTAATGTGAGAAGAATTCAAATTGCCAAAAAGGGATAGTTAATGCACCCTACGTTTTTGGACCTCACACAAAAAGAGATTTATTGATCCTTGAAACTTACTACTTCACCTCGTTTTCAATGTATTTTGGCTAAATTAGGGAAGGATGGATGTTTTGAATTTGAAAATGAGCCTGAAACCTCCAAGATAAAGAAGACAAGAATGCCATATTTTTGTGCACATGGCAACTTGTTATTTGTCAGTTCCTTAATGAAAATATTAAGAGAGGGCCTTTTTAAAGATTTTTTGGCTCTAATGAGAGAGAATTTTATGACCCCCACCTCATGACCTCGGTAATAGATTTTGAGGGGGAAGAATCTTCTTGAGAAGCCTACAACATAACATAAGAATTCATATGTCAAAATATCTACAAGAAGAGTATATTAAATATGAGACATTTTCTATTTAAGAGAATAGAATGATTGGATATTACCTAAGAAGACTTTTAACACTTACAAGACTTCATCCATAAGTTGTTTTCAAGTTTAATAGCTCCAAGTTTACTTGCAGTTTAGAGTATAAACATCCCTCATACAAAGGAATACTTGCCTCTCTATGTAAGGTTTCCTTCTCTTATGACATTGGAGCTTGCTCTCTATCGTCTATGACCTCCCGTTCAAAGAAGTCATTCACCATGTCTTTCATGATGAGATCCTCTTCCTCCTCATGTGGAAATGGTGGAGTCATATCATTCATTGATTGGAAAAGATGATTCTTAGCCATGCTTTCCCTATGAAGCCTTGCCCACTCTCCTATGGTTATCCTCCATGTAATCATCCACACTTGGTTGTGCTATTACATAAAGCCTATGCATAAAGATTGATGCAAGTTCTATGCATAAAGCTTCATACAAGCTCTATGCAAGCCTATGCATAGATCTTGCAAGCCTATGAATAAAGCTTGCAAGGTTTTGCAGACTTTATGCATAGGCTTCATGCAAGCTCTATGCATAGGCTATATGCGTAGGCTTTTTGCAAGCCTATGCATAGAGCTTATGCATAGGCATGCAAGATTTATGCATAGGCTTTGGTAAAGCTCTGTGCAAGATTTATGCATAGGCTTCATCCATAGGCTTTATGCAAGCCTATGCATAGAGCTTACAATCCTATGCATAAAGCTTTTAAGCCTATGCATAGCATAGAGGTTTATGCAAGACTATGCATAGAGCTTTCATGCCTATGTATAAAGCTTTTAATCCTATACATAGGCTTTATGCATAGAGTTTGTAAGCCTATGCATAGAGCCTATACATAAAACTTGTAGGCTATACATAAAGCTTGCAAGCCTATGAATAAGCTTGCAAGCCTATTTATAGAGCTTTATGCAAGCCTAAACTAAACCTAAACCCGGTACCCAAAGGTGCATTTAACGTAGATCTTCCATAAATGATTAAAATAAAAAGAGGGCTTACCTCTTTTTTGTGAAGCCAAAGGAGAGGATTAGTGCAAGACCTATAAAACATAAGATTAAATAAAGTGATTAGTAATATATTTATAAAGCCCAAAGAGCTCTATGCATACATTGAGAGCATTGAGAGATCTATGCATGCATTAAGATGTTTATGCATGCATAGATAGCTCTATGCATGCATTGAGATCTGTATGCATGCATAGATAGCTCTATGAATTCATAGACATCTTTATGCATGCATTGAGAGCATTGATGAGAGATTTCAATGCATGCATAGAGCTAACCGTAAAATCATAAAATCCCAAGAAATACAAAACCCTAAAAGCCCTAAAAGCATAAAACCGTAAAAGCCCTAAAATCATAATAGAAAGGAATGATCTCTTACCTCAAGAAGATAGGCTTGTTAGCTTTAATAATCCTACAAAATATCAACAAAATAAAATAAAAAGTTAGAAAGTATACTACATTTTAATATATGAGAAAGTAAGAGGAGAATTTAAAGAGGAGAAGGGGAAAAGGAGAAACACAAGGTGCACCACTTTAACCCTAATCCTAATACTTGTAAACTTAATAGAAAGCTTGTGCTTTACGAAACCCTAACCTTTGCTTCTAAATAGAAAACCTAATAGAGAGCCTTGCTAGAGAGCTCTCCATTAAAGCTCTATATGGGCACTTCTATGTAGAAGCTGGGTTAGGGAAAGGTAAAGAGAGAGGAGAAAGAGAGGGTAAGGAAGAGAAAAGCTCATCTCAAAGTGTGGATAAAGATTTTCATTAAATCTCGAGTGTAAATATTCTTCAGCATTTCTTAATGTATTGACCATGCATAGGCTATAAAAAATACAAAATGAAAGTCCCAATCCAAGTTGTCTGGTATCCAGTGCTCTTACCAACGAAAACATATCATTGAATATACCACCGCTTTGTTAGCTGGTATATCCAATGATTATACCAGCAATCATCATTAAGCAACGACTTTCGTAAAATGCAAGTATTTTTTGCTAGTAGGTCTCTTATTTTTGTTGATAGGCCTGTATGCCCTTGTATTGAGTCGGTGTGGCTAGGTCTTATAACAGAGACATCTTGTAATTACTCAATATTGCCACATCATTTGGTCCAAGCTCCTTAGTGTCGAAGATGGCTAGAAAGCAAAAGATCTTTCATCTCATTCGGAGGACACCACCACATTTCATCTAGGGCCCCTAAAGTAGAAGGTGGTTTGACATCAAAATATCTTCCATATGATTGGGAGGGGTTTAGTCATTGGGGGCAGTTCTTCATTACAATGCCATCTGAAATTTTGGGTACAGGTTGTGGTCTCTACATTGCTCAAGACATACATGTATCCATAATAGGTCTAGTGACATTGATGAGATTTTTTGTTCCTTCATATTCTTGAGGAACATAGTGGAATCTTACTCGTTACATGCATGGCCATGTATGGGATGTTCTCAAATAGAGCATACATTGTTAAGAGAGAGCATACATCACCTACTAGCAAGGTTTCACATAAAGAGTGCACACTTGCATAGATGATCTCCCTTTTACACATGTGAACATATTAATAGTAGTAGGTGAGAGTTTGGAGTGTAGTCAAAATGTATTCTTAAGGAGAATATATCGGCACAGAGTAGTGTGTGTTGGCTATAGTTTCTACCTATCTAGTAGTTGTTGCTATGAAGAGTTTACGATTTGGGAAGGAGTTGTTGGTGGACTTCATTTTGTTGACTCACTTTCGCTCATTGTAGATGTGATTATATGTTCCATCAAGACTCCACAGGAGGACAAGATGATCGTATTATAAGCTTTTGTACTTAAATATTTTTACACTTAGATGGTTTTGTGTTCAAAGTTTTCCACTCAAACGATTTACTCATATAATTTTGAGTTAGATATTTTTGTACTGAGGGTTTACTGAGGGAATTCCAAGTTTCATAAGTCATTAGGTTATGTCTTGCACTATAATGTAGAAGACCTAGCTAGAAAACAAAGTTGTTACCCTTTGGAAAATATGCAACCAAAATCATGGTAGGTCCAAAATTAAGAATTAACTATTGAGGCGTGGACATTCTAAAACATTGTAGTAGGATGGTGACATTGATGCTATGCAAGTAAAATGTAATCTTATTAAATAAGAAGTCGATTTAGCTACTTATCCTTGCATAATAAAAGTAGAGAAAAAGTGATTAAGCTAATGACTAGATAATAACAATGCAAGAAACTAGATTTAAAACAC
The DNA here is from genome assembly GCF_041138505.1 of Cibotium barometz. Lineage (NCBI taxonomy): Eukaryota > Viridiplantae > Streptophyta > Polypodiopsida > Cyatheales > Cibotiaceae > Cibotium > Cibotium barometz. Next base: position 38,022,284 of record NC_141057.1, on the reverse strand, counting down.
ACATTTTGCAGTGGATTGATTTTCTTTAAATAGGCTAGAGTACATCACCATAATCACCTTAGTATGCTTTTAATCTATTGCATAATCTAGCCCTAATTTTCTCCCTTGAATGTAGCTTCCCCCTCCCTTGATTCAAGGCTCCTTCAATGCCCATACTTCACTTTTATGCACCCACTAGCCCACTTGTTCTAGGTTCATTATTTTGATGCTCTCTTGGGTTGATTTGTATACGTCATGGCTTATGAACCATTTTTCCCATCTACTCATGTGACATTTGATTTGACACATCCCTTCATATATTTTCCTAAGGTTACAAGCTCCATATGCATTCCCAGGTAGATGGTTGCGCCCTTGATTTCTTGTTTCTCAACATGATCAAAAAGGGAGTTTGAAGTGAAGGGTTCTAAGAATCAAGTATGATTCAATATAAAAATAATATTTTATAGTTTATGAGACAAAGTTGGCATTACAATCGAAATGAAGAGTTTCCTTAAATGAATCATAGAAAAGAGTATGATATTTTTTTCTAAATGTTTTCCTCTTGGATATTATAATTTGAGTTATTACTTACAAGTACTATCAACCAAAAAGTTACAATTAATAAAAAGAATCTCACTCTTGGATATTATAATTTGAGTTATTACTTACAAGTACTATCAACCTCAAGGGGCGGGGCATCACTTCCCGCAGCCAGCAGAGCCGATCTAATTTGGAGCCCTAGATGTGCACACTCATAGAACCAAGTACCACAACAGGAGGTACCTCCCTTTCCAAACAATGGTTAGTATTGAGCAGCGACAAATAGCTCTCAGGATAAGCCCCAAGAGTAATCCGCTCGGTCCGCAATAGAGAGAACACCCTACACGGTTGTTAGCTAACCCTACGAAGGAGACGAAGTTGTGTTATGTAAACATTATGTGTGCATATACTAGGAGGCTAACCCACCCTAGGCATGTGAACATGGGAGCATCGGAACATGCTCTAGTGGGGCAAGGGTCAGGTCTAACCTTGGGTTGAGGTTAGGGTTAGGCAACGAAGGGTCGCACATGGAAAAGGAGAGTCAAGAGTCACTTGAGGGCCCTCCTATATAATAGGGGCATGGGGCACACTCAAGGGATGTTCTCTTGTGCAGAGCATTGTGTCTACTCTCTTGCCATTTCAAGCTAGAGATAAGTGCTCCTAGAGTGAAGTCATATCTATTGGTGGTATGGGACGCTAAGGTAAGATATGTGATACTTCATTGTATTTATGTGTGCACCCTCGGGCTCGGGGGTGGTTGTGGGTTAATAAGTATATGCATGGTTATTAGCTAGAGAGATCTTTAGGGTCTTCATAGTGGTATCAGAGTAGTCTCTAGTTAATTATTGATGTTTTTCTCCTCTTATTTTTCTTTCAATATTCCATAATTGTTTACATTTTTAAAGTAAAGTTTAAACATTTACTAACCAAAAAAATATTACTTTTTGGTTTGTTTTGGTGGTCTATGCATTGGTAACATCAATATCTCCCGGTTGGAATGTGATGCTTCTCAACTTGGATGGAAGTATTGACGTTGCGGGGAAATTTCGTGAGTGGAAATGTTATTTTTCTTTATTTTTATGGCAGCATTTATGGAAATTTTAAACCAAAATACCGCACATGATAATGTGGATATTTTGCTAAAAAAGGATTCCCCTACATCTCAAATAAATAAAGGAATTTTTTCCTAATTTTTAGGCCATTGTTTTAGCATAAAATGGTAATTTTATGCATTTTTAATGCGTTTTTATGGGTTGTTTTCAGAAGTGTGCGGGCTGGAAAATATAATTTCTTGCTGGAAATTACAAAATTAATTTTCTTTGATGCATGTATGCACTCTCGGGTTCTCTCCCATGTGTGCGGGATTCTTTTTATCTCCTCCGTCGAGATTTTCTTCTTTTTTCTCTTTTGTACGTGGGAATAACCTCTTATGAGGATATTTATTATAATTCAAAAAAACTCAAAGAGAAAGAGAAAGAGAAAGAGAAAGAGAAAGAGAGAGCAATGGGAAGAAGGAGGAGATGGAGAAGAGATAGAGAAAAAGAGAAGAATGGAAGATTGGGGGAGGGGCTTGATTCCCCACCCTCCAATCTCCATGGCGATTTCGTGCACGGGGAGGGGGGGTTCGCAGGTCCGCGACACACGTCCGCGACACACAGTGCCCCCCCTCCCCCCAATTTATTTCTTTAAAAAATCAAGCTTTTAAAAAACTTAGTTAAAGCTTTATCAACTTTAAATTAAAGATTAATTAATCTTTCATTAAAGTTTTAAAAAAGAGAAAAAAACTTCAAATTCATGAATTATTTTTGAAAAAAAAAATATGTTGAGCTCTTTGACCTTTGGGGTCCATTTTTTTTTACCTTCCGTATTCTGGAGTTTTTTGTCTTTTCATTTTCCCAGGACCCTTGACTTTTCTGTATTCCGGGGTGACCTTTCAGGTTTCGAATTTTCTAACTGTTTGTGGAAAATTAGACTTAGGTTATTTCAAAATTTTGGAATATCCGAGTTTGGTGACGGCATGTGGTGTGTCCATTTGGGCGCCCGTGATGACCGTTAAAATTCCTTTAATTGTTTTTTGCCCAAAAAATTAGTAAATTCATTAAAATTACAAATTTCAATTGGATTTGAGAATTGTTGGGTGGAATTGAAATTTTTTGTGTTTGATGGGAATATCGAGGTTTTTTTAAATAATTACCAAAAATTATAAAAATTTAGAAATTATTTTAAAAATCTTAGAAATTGGTATTTTTGAAATATCAATTGCATTTTGGTAAATTTTGCTACTAAAATTTTCTGGAAAATTTTAGATTTGAAGTTCCAAAAGATAGAATTTGGTGGATTTCAAAATTAGTAAATTTCGAGGCCCTAGAAAAATAGGAAAAATCAAGAAAAAATCATGATAATTCTTTCTTCTCAAGAATTTAATATTTTTAATGGTTATCTAGTGTTGGAGTACGTTTTTTTATGTGCTGACATCAGATAGATGTGGATTATTCGTGTATAATTAATGCGAGTGTGCCTAGTATTTGTAGTTATTTCCGTTTGGTTAATTTTAGACGGTGTTTTCATGATTTTTTACTATTGTTTAGCCACCAAATGCTAATTAAAGCATTTTTCCTTATGTGTAGTTACTTCTAGCGAATTCATTTGCTAGATCATTTTGGTCAAAAGACAGAGTGAAGTTCAGTTTGAATAAATCCTAATTTTTGAAGAACTTTATTACCATGGCTCATATTCACTTTTCAGTCCAATGATAATGTCAAATCATGAGATGAGTGATCATCCCAACTTCGGTTGGGAAGATCTGAAATTCTAAGTTGAAGAAGAGGAAGTTGTTGGAAAGAGTGAATTTTTGGAAGTGACAGAGCGTCTAGAGGCAACTATTGCCAAATGCCATGATGAGATGGAGTCACTAAAGATGCAGATTTTGACTTTGCAAAAAAAGCTCTTTTGGCGGCACCTCCTGCTCCTGCCAAAGCTGTTTCTCCATCATTTGCACCAAAATTGTATGGCGATGAGAAAAAGGAGAAGACTCAAGAATGTGTAGATGCCTAGCTCAATAGGTGGACTACACATTTTGCCTTTCATCTATTCACAGATGTGCAAAAGCTATTCACAGATGTGCAAAAGCTACAGATGGCACAGGGTTTATTGAAAGGAAAGGCATTAACCTGGTGGAAGGATCTCAAAGATGATTCCATTCCCACCACTTGGCAAAGTTTTGAGGAAGCTTTTAAAAAAGAGTATGTCCAACCAGAGGATGACTTTGAAATAATTGCCAAGCTTGTTAAAAATAGCATGGGAAATCAGTCTTTTGATAATTATGTACAAAAATTTAGACAATTGGTTGCCAAAGCCAAATCTGATGATTATACCTTGTGTGGATTTTCATCAATGGTCTAGCTCGTGATTATCAGTACGAGGTAAAGAAATGCAAGGTCAAAACAACTGAGGATGCTATTCAGGTAGCTGAGGTTTTTCATAAGACTATGGTCGGTGCCAACACTTCAAAACCATTATCTAATGAAAAGAAATCCACGTTCAATTTTTAAATAGTGGACAAAAAAGAAAGTTGGTTTTCACACCAAAACAAAAAAATTCTAACAATGCCAGCAAGAAGCAAAACTTTATTGAGCAAGGATAATATCACATGTTTCAAATGCAAGGAAAAGGGACACACGAAGAAATTATGTTCTTTGAATGGAGCTAGAACACCTTTGGTGCTTGGACAAAAGGCGGATCCAAATAAGTTCATACCATAGAAATCTATACACATTACAGAACTTCAAGGTAAATTTTTTGAAGTCAATATTATGCATCTTGAAGGAAGAAAATGTTCAGATTCTACTTTCAGTAAAGATGTTTTTAGTGCGAAATAATTATTTCATGTTGATGGATCAATAAATGGATATCAGGTTTATATTTTGTTTGCTCCTGGTAGTACTCACAATTGTTTTGACAACATTGTGGTATAGAAGATAGAAGGTGGAAGCCACACATAATGATCACATGTATAAGGTGAAGATGGATGGAGGAAAAGTCAAATTCTGCAAGAAGGTGTCAAAACTACCGTTAGACATCCAGTTGTACTCAGATAGACTTGATTTTCATGTCATGAGCTTGGGTCATATAGACATCATTCTAGGGATGGAATGGTTTCATCAAAAAAATAAGAATTTTTCTGTTAATTGGGTCAAACATTTGATGTCTTTCCATCATAATGGAAACCTTGTTACTCAAGGAAAACATTGTTGCACCCAAGAAAACTTTTATTAATGAGATTGAGTTCATGGATTTTTTTAAAACTATGAACTTTTCGAATTTGTTATGGATCAAGTGTCTTCATGTGTTCATTTTGATGTAAACATTGTTTCTATGATGTTTGGGAAAGTAAAGTGTTAAATTCCATTAAGAGCAAATTTCACGATATATGTCTTGATGAATTACCTCATGGATAACCTCCTAAACGAGAGGTGGACCATAAAATTGAGCTATTGCTGAGTGCAGAACCTATTAGTATTCCTCCATATAGGCTTTGCAAGACTGAGGAAGATGAGGTAGCAAAGCAACTAGTTGAATAATTGAGGATGGGTCAAATTAGACCAAGTGAGTCTCCTTGGGGTGCACCAGTTCTCCTGTTTATGACAAAAGATTAATATACCTAGTGAATTTGTATTGATTACAAATGTCTTAACAAAGTTACAATTAAAAACAAATACCCATTGCCGAGATCAAACAATCTTATTGATAGGTTGCAAGGAGCTAAGTATTTCACAAAGCTTAATTTGCAAACTGGTTATCATCAGATCTGTATTGCAGAGGAAGATGTTCCTAAAATTGCTTTTAGGACATGTTATGGCCATTATGAAGTTATAGTGTTATCCTTTGGTCTCACTAATGTACTAGCAACTTTCCAATAGATGATGAATGATATATTTTGAGATTTGTTAGCAAAATGCATGGTGGTTTTCTTAGATGATATTTTGACATACAGTAAAACTTTGGTAGAGCATGAGAATAATCTTAAAGAGGTTCTAGGAAGGCTCAGGAAGGTGAAACTTTATTATAAATTATCTAAGTGTGATTTCTTTAAAAAGGAATTACTGGGTCATAAGATCTCTCAAGATGGCTTTAGTATAGATTTGGATTCCATCCCAAAGGTTTTGGAATGGCCAATTTCGCGCATGGTCAAAGTAGTTAAGATCTTTCTTAGGTTTCATAGTATTTCTTTGAAAATTTGTCAAGGATTATCCGAAGTTGACAATGCCTTTTACCAATCTTCTTAAGGGTAAAAATAAGAAGTCTAATTCTCTGATTGAGTGGAATGAGAAGCTACAAGAAACTTTCCATACTTTGAAATATAAAGTTCGAGATGCTCCTATGTTAGCCTTACTAGATCCCAGTAGGCCTTACATTGAATAGATTGATGCTAGTGATTTTGCGGAAGGCACAGCTTTGTTCCAGGATTGGAAGCTCTGGCCTTTGCGAGTAAGAAACTCAACAATGCACATACTAGGTACCCACCAGTTCAGGAGAAAGAGTTGTATGCAAGTAATTATGCTTTAAAGGCATGGAGACAATATCTCTATGGGTCTCACTTTATGGTCTTGACAGATCCTTAGTCTGTGCAGTTCATTTGTGAACTAGACTTGAAAGGTAGAAAGGCCAGATGGGCTAAATTGATGCATGACTTTGATTTCATGATTGAATATAGAAAAGGTAGCTTGAATAGCATTGTTGATGCGTTGAGTCGAATTGGTGAAGTTAATGAGCACGGGAATTACTTCTAACTTTTACGAATCACTCAGGGAAAAATGCAGTACTATATTTTCTTTGGAAAATATTAGATTTTGGTAAAATCATGGTCCAACTTTGAGGTAGATCAAAACCTGGTGAATTAAGGAAAAGCCAACCAATTTTTTATTTGGAATGGTATTTTATTAGGAAATGATAAGGTTTGCATAGCGGATGTGTCGAAAATTAAACTGAGGATCCTATTTGACATGATGCACCGTCGGCAAGACATCTCAGCATACAACGTACCTTGGCTTTGGTTAGAAGGACTTTTTATTACCCAGAAATGAAGGATTTTGTTCACAATTATGTGGTGAATTGTCATCAGTGTTAGATTAATAAGGCAGAATGCCTTAAATCTGCTTGGTATCCTTTGGATATTCCATCTCGAAAGTGAAAAAATATTTTCATGGATTTCATTATGGGACTTCCACGTACCAGGAGGGGTCACGATGCCATTTGGGTGTTTGTGGATAGATTGACTAAGATGGATAGGTGTTTTCCCACAAAGACAACAGTTAAAGTTTTGGAATTGGCTTACCAATTTGTCGAGAAACTGTTTAGACTATATGGTCTAGCTTCTGATATTGTGAGCGATATTGTGAGCGATTGGGACTCTAAGTTCACGGCTCATTTTTGGCAGGAAGTTTTCAAGAAATTGGAAACTACTTTGAGTATGAGTTCCTCTGATCACTTGCGTTGATGGGCGCAAACAAAGCATGTGAATCAGATTGTAGATGATATGCTTCGTGCATATGTCTATGGAAAACCATCGAGTTAGAAAAAATATCTTCCAATGATGGAATTTGCCTATAGCAGTTTTAAGCATTCGAATACTGGTTATAGTCCATTTATGCTTATGTATGGGTATCAACCCAAGGCACCTGTTGATATTAGTCTTAAGGACATTGATCTTGATGCATCAAGGGATTTCTTGCGAGATATGCAGGAAATGCTGACCCAAGCAGGATTCTATCAGGAGTGCCCACCCATGATAGAGTATGATTTTATGGTTATAGGGGATGCTCATCGTAGTCTTTTGAGGAGCCAGTAGCATTGGTTTATGTGAAAGTTCCTAAAGATTATCATAATTTGTAATAGGAAAGTGCTCAAAATTATCTCCTAGATATTGTGGTGCATTTGGAGTTATATGTCGGACTGGCACGGTTGCGTATGAATTAAAACTACCTTCACATGTCAGAGTTCATCTAGTCTTTCATGTCCGTACACTAAAAGAAAAGCTGGGAGGTAAGGATAACACAGTTAACTTCGTAGTCGCCTAATCTATGAGGTTAAAATTAAGTGGAAAAAGAAGGAAATTGAGCGTTCGACTTGGGAGTTAGTTGAGAACATTCAATGTAGTTTTCCTTCTTTTCATTGCAAGAGTGCAATGTTTTGAGAGAGGGGAAGTATGTTATGTGCACATTATATGTGCATATACTAGGAGTCTAACCCACCCTAGGCATGTAAACATGGAATCTTAGGAACATGCTCTAGTGGGTCAAGGGTTAGGTCTAACTTTTAGTTGAGGATAGGGTCAGGCAACCAAGTGTCACACATGGAAATGGATAGGGTCAAGAGTCACTTGAGGGTCCTCCTATATAAAAGGGACATGGGGCATACTCACTTGAGGGACATGGGGGGCATACTCAAGGGATGTTCTCTCGTGTAGAGCTTTGTGTCTACTCTCTTGCCATTTCAAGCAAGAGCTAAGTGCTATTGGAGTGAAGTCATATCTCTTGATGGTATGGGACACTAAGGTAAGATATGTGATACTTAATTGTATTTATGTGTGCACCCTTGGGCTCGAGGGTGGTTGGGTGGATGAGTATATGCCTCGTTCATGCATGTTTATGCATGGTTATTAGCTAGAGAGATCTTTAAGGTTTTAACAAGCTGCCAAGATAAGTGGTCCACATCTTGGTTCTAGAACCATGAAGCTTCTTTGAGGCACTAACTTTGCACTATTGTCACCGAAGATGATGGAGAAGCGTCGAATATGTCGGGGAGACTCTGGATATGTGGGTATGACACCCCTCGTACCCACCTGCACGAATCCACATCAAGCACGAGAACCCCATAGCGTAACCCCCTGCTTATGAGGGGTAGAAGCTAAGCTGGGGGCTTAGATGTCTCCAATTAGTATTGAACCCAGGACCCCCGTACGAAGTCATGTGTGTCTTAACCACTAGGCTATTGCCTTGGGGCCTAGTAGCACCATTTTGTGAATCACTAGGTTCTAGAAATGTGCCTCTTGACAATTTATAGAAGTAGTTTACACCCATATATCCTCAGCCAGCACCCTCATCCTTTAAGAGATTTCAGACACCAGGAAGTTCTTCCAACCTTCCGCCTCCAAAGAGACATCAAGGTCCCAACCAGAATCTGGAGACGGGAAGTTTCAGGAATGAAGTAAGATCTTTCCTTCGAAGTACATTCTTAGGAACTCCGACTCTCTCAAGAATGCAAAGGGAAGAGCTTCGAAGTGAGAACAGGTGCTTCGGATGTCAGGGGTTTGGGCACTAGCTCAAGGATTGCCCATCTCCTTCTATGGGCCAAGGAAGCCACGGTCCCAGAATTCAGAGACAGACTCCTTCATATGAGTCCACCAATCAGGGTCCCCACTGCCAAAATCAGGGTAACCCCAGAAGAGTGCCAGCTCAGAGTCCAGCTCAGAGTCCAGCCTCCATGCAAAGTAGTCTCCGAACTCCCTCCCAGAAGTGGAACAACCAGAGAGAGAGTTCCACCTCAAACTGCACCAACCAGAGCTGTCACTATAGCTGATGAAGTGGAGGAAGAAAAAGGACATATCTATGCAACAATAGAGCAGACTCCATATAACCTTATGGGGAGGAAGCCATCGATTTTCAAGATATTGTCATTGAAGTCCATTCTTAAGCACTCTCTCCATGGTGTCACAAATGAGGGTGTATGATATCATGTGAGTGTATATGAAATAACGCATTGATCGGATCTATTGAAAGTTTTTACATCTTCATGAGCTGTACTTTTGTTTTATCGAGTTCTATTTTTTGTGATTTTTATGGTAGAAGTGTTAACATTCTTACATGAAATGCTATGATGTGCATTCAAGTTTTATTATCCTCAGCACAAAAGATTCCTCTGATCTAGCAAAAGATTAAGAGCTGTCATTTATGTTACCTAGATCCAAAATCAAGAATTAACCAGCTAGGTGAGAAACATTGCAGATGGAGAAACATTCCACTAGGATGGTGAGTACGTTGATGTAATGCGAGTAAAGTGTAAGTTGATTGAATGAGATATGATGATTGGAATGTAATCATAATTAAATGCGAAGTAGTTTGTTACGAGTGTGGCGATGGATATGAAGGAATATTAGTGGCGAGTGCGGAATATAATTATGTTGTCTCTTGATATTCAAGGTTCCATTGCGGGTGTTCATGGCTCTTGTTAAAAGGTCTCGTCTCAAGGCTTCTGTTAAAGGGCATTATTGTCTCGATTTGATTTGCAGTACAATATGGACACATGGAACAATATTGTTCTTATATTAACGAAGCTAACCTCTGCGATCAGCCTAAAGGCCGATCAGATGCACTTTCTAGGCATGGTATATATATATGGCCAATGGAGATCCCAGATTATACCAATGGAGCTCCCTATTGTAAGAAAAATGTATTGTATCAATACAGTGGAATAGACGTGATACAACCTAGCATTATTATTATAAGGCATCCACATTAATTAACGGCCTGCAGCAACAGCCTGTACCAGAAGCAGAAGAGAGAGAGCACAGCCCTCCAATCAGTGTTCGGGAAATTTTATCACCTCTTTGATCAATTCAAAATTTGCGATACACAAAAGTTAGCATGATGAATTTTAGTTATCCAATTTCACAATGGGCTTGACCATAATACCTTATGTCATGTTGTGAGAGATAATTAAGATTATTAGAGACTATAATTAACAATGACCTAATTTGAAATGATAATAACAGAGAAAGATGTTGCCAATTACAATAGAGGAGGAACTCTCGAGTCCCAAACTCTACTACCACCATACCCTTCCAGACAACAATTAATCTTATAGGTTAATGCCAATCAAATTTTGACTTGGCTAGAAGAAACTTTATTTGTTTGACTTGTTACTATAGATTTTAAACATTTTAATATCTTACCTTAATTGAGTCAAAAGTACTTCTCCTTGGAAACATTTCTCTTGTGCCCTTGCTCACTTAAACTCTAGGCAAACACTTATTTCTTTCTTAACTTACAATCATGGAGATCCTCACGCTCAACTAGAAGTTGTCAACAAGAATAGAGGTCACTCTCATCTTTGTTTTTGCGAAACTACTACGTCACTCTAATATGAATTGTCAATAATGAAGACTTTCATGCTCCAACACAGAACATGCCACACGAACTCTAACAAACATGATTCTTTAACCAAATAAGACTACCCGAGGCTTGGTTTTAGCTTGCTTAGCGGAAGCACTGTTGATTTTTGACGGGCCCATTGTCCTTTAAAATTGACGAGTTTGTGGTGAAATATGGGAAGTTGTTTTGTACTTTAGTGTAATTTTGAAGGGCATTTTAATATTTTACAAGTATTTTATGGCCACATTGCTCGAAAACAGCCGTGATGCCCCATCAAGAAGTAACTATGAGTGGAAGTTGGAGAGGTGGGCCTAATTTGCTTCAAGAAGCAACTATGAGTGGAAGTTAGAGAGGTGGGACTAATTTGCTTCACTAGACGCACAAACATCTTACCCAACTAGCTCATACACAAACATCGTACACAACTAGCTCATACACAAGATATTTTTGAACTTGCTGAGGTTATTTGTTTCACTAGAAATGGGCTGGGCATTAGTTCATACCACTCAACCATTAGAGCAAATCAAGATAGCCCAACTCAAAATCAAGATAGCCCATCAAGTTTGCTAAAATATAGGAATATATTTCAAAATTGATGAGTTTGGTGAAATATAGGAACTTGTTTTGTACTTTAGTGTAATTTTGAAGGGCATTTTAACATTTTACAAGTGTTTTACAGCCACATTGCTGCAAAACAGTCGTGATGCCCATCAAGAAGCAACTATGAGTGGAAGTTGGAGAGGTGGGCCTAATTTGCTTCATTAGACGCACAAACATCTCACCCCACTAGCTCATACACAAGATATTTTTTAACTTGCTGAGGTTATTTGTTTCACTAGAAACGAGCATGGCATTAGTTCATACAACTCAACCATTAGAGCAAATCAAGATAGCCAAAAGTTGCTTGAGTAAGAATACAGATTCATTATAACGATTGCACTAAAAATTTGAAATAGTGGTATCTTTGTGTTACTTGTTCATATTTAGAAGTCGATGATCGTTTAGAAATTTATTAATAAATACCTTTGGAGAGTGAGCCTTCATGATAGTTCCTTCTTTGCAAACCAATCTTTTAGCTAGTGAAATCAATTATGGTGTCCCCATGCTTGAAATGTGTAAACATTATTTTAGCAAGATATCTCATATTTCATCTCGTGTGTGTTGAGGTGAACTAAAACTAATGATTTGCATACTCCTTGCACTAATCGTTGCTCCTTTATCACCTCTTTGATCAATTCAAAATTTGCGATACACAAAAGTTAGCATGATGAACTTTAGTTATCCAATTTCACAATGGGCTTGACCATAATACCTTATGTCATGTTGTGAGAGATGATTAAGATTATTAGAGACTATAATTCACAATGACTGAATTGGAAATGATAATAATAGAGAAAGAGGTTGTTAATTATAATAGAGGAGGAACTCTCGAGTCCCATACTCTAGCACCACCATACCCTTCCAGACAACAAATAATCTTATAGGTTAATGCCAAACAAATTTTGACTTGGTTACAAGAAACTTTATTTGTTTGACTTGTTACTCTAGATTTTAAACATTTTAATATCTTACCTTAATTGAATCAGAAGTACTTCTCCTTGGCAACATTTCTCCTGTGTGCCATTGCTCACTCAAACTCTAGGCAAACACTGATTTCTTTTCTTAAGTTACAATCATGGAGATCCTCACGCTCAACTAGAAGTTGTCAAGAATGGAGGGCACTCTCATCTTTTTTTTTGCGAAACTACTATGTCGCTCTAATATGAATTGTCAATAACGAAGACTCTCAGGCTCCAACATAGGACATGCCACACGAACTCTAATAAAAATGATTCTTTGTCATCCAGATAAGACTAAATGTACCCTAGGCTTGGTTTTAGATTGCTTAATGAAAGCACGGTTTGATTTTTGACAAGCGTGCTGTCCTTCAAAATTGACGAGTTTGGTGAAATATAGGAAGTTCTTTTGTACTTTAGTGTAATTTTGAAGGGCATTTTAGCATTTTACAAGTATTTTACAGTCACATTGCTCGAAAACAACCGTGATGCCCATGAAGAAGCAACTATGAGTGGAAGTTGGAAAGGTGGGCCTAATTTGCTTCACTAGACGCACAAACATCTCACCCCACTACCTCATACACAAGATATTTTTTAACTTGATGAGGTGGGGCTATTTGTTTCACTGGACACGGGCATGGTATTAGTTCATACCACTCAACCATTAGAGCAAATCAAGATAGCCCAACTCAAATCATGGAGGTTATTAACAACGTGAATACACTGCATGTGAAGTGGTGGTGGCAACTTACATACTCCGCAGGATATTGACCGTTTTCACACACTAGTAGTGCTCTGTAACTGGAGTAAGCTCAAAACAAAAGGCATACAAAACAAAATGCTAGAATGTGCATAAACGGAAATAGTGATGCGTTCCAGTGCAAGTGTTTATGCTTCGCACAAGTCAATCGAGCCAGTGCAAGTGTTCATGCATTCCAGTGCAAGTGTTCATGCTTCGCATACAGATTTGAGCCACGAGAAAGAGAGTAGGTGATATGCATATTAGTTTACCTCACGAGAGAAGGAGAAAACGCCACATTTGTATTTGTGCGGCGAGTGTTGATCCGCTAGCGTCAGCAACAGAGGAGAGAGAACACAGCCCTTTTAATCACCCGCAAAATACATATTGGACATTGGTGAGTACGTTGATGTAATGCGAGTAAAGTGTAAGTTGATTGAACGAGATATGATGATTGGAATGTATTCATAATTAAATGCGAAGTAGTTTGTTACGAGTGTGGCGATGGATATGAAGGAATATTAGTGGCGAGTACGGAATATAATTATGTTGTCTCTTGATATTCAAGGTTCCATTGCGGGTGTTCATGGCTCTTGTTAAAATGTCTCAAGGCTTCTGTTAAAGGGCATTATTGTCTCGATTTGATTTGCAGTACAATATGGACACATGGAACAATATTGTCCTTATATTAACGAAGCTAAGCTCTGCGATCAGCCTAGAGGCCGATCAGATGCACTTTCTAGGCATGGCATATATATATGGCCAATGGCGATCCCAGATTATACCAATGGAGCTCCCTATTGTTAGAAAAATGTATTGTATCAATACAGTGGAATAGACGTGATACAACCTAGCATTATTATCATAAGGCATCCACATTAATTAACGGCCTGCAGCAACAGCCTGTACCAGAAGCAGAAGAGAGAGAGCACAGCCCTCCAGTATATATTTTGCGGGTGATTAAAAGGGCTGTGTTCTCTCTCCTCTGTTGCTGACGCTGGCGGATCAACACTCGCCGCACAAATACAAATGTGGCGTTTTCTCTTCCTCTCGTGAGGTAAACTAATATGCATATCACCTACTCTCTTTCTCCTGGCTCAAATCTGTATGCGAAGCATGAACACTTGCACTGGCTCGATTGACTTGTGCGAAGCATAAACACTTGCACTGGAACGCATCACTATTTCCGTTTATGCACATTCTAGCATTTTGTTTTGTATGCCTTTTGTTTTGAGCTTACTCCAGTTACAGAGCACTACTAGTGTGTGAAAACGGTCAATATCCTGCGGAGTATGTAAGTTGCCACCACCACTTCACATGTAGTGTATTCACGTTGTTAATAACCTCCATGATTTGAGTTGGGCTATCTTGATTTGCTCTAATGGTTGAGTGGTATGAACTAATACCATGCCCGTGTCCAGTGAAACAAATAGCCCCACCTCATCAAGTTAAAAAATATCTTGTGTATGAGGTAGTGGGGTGAGATGTTTGTGCGTCTAGTGAAGCAAATTAGGCCCACCTTTCCAACTTCCACTCATAGTTGCTTCTTCATGGGCATCACGGTTGTTTCGAGCAATGTGACTGTAAAATACTTGTAAAATGCTAAAATGCCCTTCAAAATTACACTAAAGTACAAAAGAACTTCCTATATTTCACCAAACTCGTCAATTTTGAAGGACAGCACGCTTGTCAAAAATCAAACCGTGCTTTCATTAAGCAAGCTAAAACCAAGCCTAGGGTACATTTAGTCTTATCTGGATGACAAAGAATCATTTTTATTAGAGTTCGTGTGGCATGTCCTATGTTGGAGCCTGAGAGTCTTCATTATTGACAATTCATATTAGAGCGACATAGTAGTTTCGCAAAAAAAAAGATGAGAGTGCCCTCCATTCTTGACAACTTCTAGTTGAGCGTGAGGATCTCCATGATTGTAACTTAAGAAAAGAAATCAGTGTTTGCCTAGAGTTTGAGTGAGCAATGGCACACAGGAGAAATGTTGCCAAGGAGAAGTACTTCTGATTCAATTAAGGTAAGATATTAAAATGTTTAAAATCTAGAGTAACAAGTCAAACAAATAAAGTTTCTTGTAACCAAGTCAAAATTTGTTTGGCATTAACCTATAAGATTATTTGTTGTCTGGAAGGGTATGGTGGTGCTAGAGTATGGGACTCGAGAGTTCCTCCTCTATTATAATTAACAACCTCTTTCTCTATTATTATCATTTCCAATTCAGTCATTGTGAATTATAGTCTCTAATAATCTTAATCATCTCTCACAACATGACATAAGGTATTATGGTCAAGCCCATTGTGAAATTGGATAACTAAAGTTCATCATGCTAACTTTTGTGTATCGCAAATTTTGAATTGATCAAAGAGGTGATAAAGGAGCAACGATTAGTGCAAGGAGTATGCAAATCATTAGTTTTAGTTCACCTCAACACACACGAGATGAAATATGAGATATCTTGCTAAAAGAATGTTTACACATTTCAAGCATGGGGACACCATAATTGATTTCACTAGCTAAAAGATTGGTTTGCAAAGAAGGAACTATCATGAAGGCTCACTCTCCAAAGGTATTTATTAATAAATTTCTAAACGATCATGGTCTTCTGAATATGAACAAGTAACACAAAGATACCACTATCACTACTACATGATAGCCTAATATCGGCGCTTATATCGACGTCATTAAACGGGGTCTAAAAAAGCCTCGTCATCGGTATAAACCCCGATATCTGTGTCGGAACCACGACATTAGTATTTGCATCAGGCGCTCATACTGACGCGCATACCAGCGCTCATATCAGCGCTCATATCGACGGATATACCGACGCTTATACCGGCAGATATACCGACGAATATACCAGCACGCATACCGGTAGATATACCGGCACTTATATCGGCGAGCATACCGGCGATTATACCGGCGATTATACCGGCGATTATACCGGCGGATATACCAACGCTTATAACGGCGATTATACCAGCACTCATACCGGCGATTATACCAGCACTCATATCGGCGATTATACCGGTGGATATACCGACGCTTATACCGGCGGATATACTGAGACGACCACAGCAGTAATTTTTTTTGGACAGAATGGTGTTGCCAGGTTGCCTGCAGTCAACAGGACTCAACGGCAGTAAACAGACAGCACCATTCTGTCCAAAAATAGAGCACAAAAGACAACCGTGCTCGTTTTTTTATTTTTTAGATAAACAAGAAACATTACTCAATCATGAATATTTTGATCATATACCAACAGTTTAAAGGACTTACATTATGGTAATGCCTCCCAATTGATGGTCTCTCCTTCTGCTTCAAGCGTACTTCTCTTCTCGCCTTCTAATAGTTTAGAGGACTTACATTATGGTAATGCCTCCCAATTGATGGTCTCTCCTTCTGCTTCAAGCATCTCAAATAAGGCCACAAGGCCATATTTGTGAGCGTACTTCTCTTCTTGCCTACTTGGTGGGTGATTCATGGCTCCTACATAAATGATTAACAATTACAACTTTTAGAGATCAACATTTAGCCCACATACATACATTTAGATCATAAACAAAATTGCTACAAATACTTATGAATTCATGGCGCATGGTTTCGTAACCACCACTCCCAAGATGAGAAGCCCCTACTGTTTGGAGTCTCGTCCTTGCCGCCTCTCTTTATTGTTGAAACCTCTCTGGTGT
This sequence comes from Cibotium barometz, assembly GCF_041138505.1. Lineage (NCBI taxonomy): Eukaryota > Viridiplantae > Streptophyta > Polypodiopsida > Cyatheales > Cibotiaceae > Cibotium > Cibotium barometz. The sequence goes on along the minus strand of NC_141057.1, from coordinate 38,005,621 downwards.
CTCTGTGAGCTCCTGAGCTATGGCTTCCCACTCCCTGTCATCTAGCCAAACAGGTTTCTCTTTCCCTCTCTAAATGCATCCCTCGCCTCTGACCTACGATGCCCCCATCAAAATGCGAGCTGTATATTGTATCCACTCATTAGAGATGACATTCATAGGGTCAGATGGTTGAAACTCTTGCTTTATCTTTGTATTTATGTAATTTTTCTTCTCCTTATCTCGCTGATCCCATAAAGTCATATCAGAGTTATGAAACTGTATAGTGCACAATTGTCGAATTCGTGTCTTCATTGCCTTCCCTGCACTATTCATTATAGGTGCCCCATCCCTAATTGTGTATATCTTGTTGTTGTCATGGTCATGTGCACCCCAAGGAGTGGAAGTTGAACCTATGGGTGTGCTATGAACAGATGAGAGTGAAGGACGACGCTCACGTGGTGGTGGTGTCACAGCATCTATGGCACTACCACCACAACAACCTCCCCCTAAAGACCTACTACATGAGCGACGTCTATATGAAGAGGTGGTAGATCAAGTTGTAAGAGGAGTGGAAGGCTGTGTGGTATGAGGTGTGGGAACTGCTGTCGTACCTATAGGTGTGGGAACTGCCGTCGTGAAGCCAGATAGTGAGGCAGATGTCCCTGCTCCAGAACCCCAATAAGTCTGAGCCATGGCTCTCTGCTCTGGAGTCATGGACGAGAAAAAACCATATAACTTCTCGGGACTCATGCCCTGAGGTGTAGGGTTAAATGAGAAATCAGGACTGTAGTCATTAGGGCCAATTTGGACAAGAAAAGGGCTGTCTAAGGATCTAAAAAGGGGCAACTTAAAAAAGACCATGAAGATCTTACCAAAACTATTCAACATGGGTACTCATTGGATAGAGCTCATCAAGCGCCACCTGTGGACCATTTGAGCGCTAAATTTGGAGTTCGTATGTAAAAGTTATGGCTAAAATAGTGCAAAATGTTCCAAAAGTAAGTGAAGGAGATCTTGACACGTGTACAAAAATGCCATACTTCTTGACACGTGGCTCCTCCTTGACCCTTAGATCAAGAATAGAGAAACCCTAAACAGCCCTTTTTTTATCCAAATTGGCCCTAATGTGAGCGGCAGTGAGTCATCACCCATGGCCTGTTGGACAAAAAACCATATGACAAACTTGTGCGAAATGAAAATTACATGGTAAACAATGAAAGAACCATATGACAAACATTAACAATGATAAACAACAATGGTAAACCATATCACTTTGCACCTGCACTAGTGATTATGATGGTAAACATTAACAATGGTAAACAATGAAAGGACCATATGACAAACATTAACTTCCCTAAACAACAATGGTAAACCATATCACTTTGCACCTTCAATGTCATAAAATCATTACAAATATGTCATAACTATTTGCATAATCATTAAGATACATCATTTTAAAAATCATTATCTATTCTATCATCCTTGTTAAGATCAGTAGCCCCAAAGAGATCTATTTCTATGTACATTTCAGCATCGTCATCTCATTAAAAGTCCCTTGATGAAGGCTGTCCTCATCATCTATATCTTCTTCCTCATCAACAGGTTTTCTAGCTTCATTGGTTTGCACTTCTTCATTGGGATCTTGCTCTAGTTGCTCCTCTTCAGTTTCTTGCTCCTCTTCATTGTTGATATCGGCTTGTTCTTGTTGCTCCCCACCACCCTGTGAATCCACATCACCCTGTTGTAGCTCTAATTCTGCACAAATTTGCTTAATGCGGGGGACGACATGAACCACAAATAGCTAGCGTGGATCTTTTAGATCCGCTTTAAAGACAACCTGCTCACAATGCTCTGGGCACACAAAAGTATCTTGCTGATAGGTCCATACCTTTGTGGAGTTCACTTGGATGAGGCCACTCTTGTCTCTACGTACAGTTGCATGTGGCCCATTTGTTACCTTGAATCACTTCACATCAAAGATAAACAACTCAAAACTTCTAAAACCAACCTTTAATATATCTTGAATGGTTCCAAAGTAATCAAGCATTCCACTAATTGTGTTATCATCACTTGCACTTGCTCGACTTTCTTGAACAAATTGTGCTATGACACCACAATCAAAGGTTGCTCTTCTTTGGTCTATTCGTTCTACTCGAAAATGACGTTCATGTGATCAAAACTCCCCATATTTGCTTGCGATACTACAAATAGCACATAAAGATTGTTGATGGACAAATAATAACTGAGACATGTAGAGAAAAAAAAGAGAGACATGTAGAATATAAACACTTACATGCCAATTGCATCCTTTTGTAAGCTCCTCCTCCTCCTCTGTTATAGTTAAACCAGCACGTTTGGCTTCTAAAATTGTAGCTTCTAGCCATCTACCTATGGAAAAGTCCGAAAGAGCTTGCAGACCTTCTGGATATGGGAGATTTCTTGTAGTGCGATTCCTTCTGAGACTTAAACGATCTTGTACTCGCACTGTCACTTGAGAGCTTCATATATCTCAATCCACTTCTCCATTACATGCGAGTTCAAGATGCAAAATTTGTTGATTTTTTCCCGCAAATTGTTATCCATATTTCTCTTAATGCCTTGGCCTCGAGGTTCCTCACCAACAATGACTCGCCTGTTAGACTCTTGAGACCATAGTCGAGGTATCTCTGGATCTGATGAACTTAAATATTCAGTGATGTAAACAAGGGACTCTTGTATCAGCCACCCTTCTGACATACTTCCCTCCGGGCGAGCCATTTGGCAAACAAATCCCTTTAATGTCTTCATAAACCTCTCCAAAAAGAACATCCATCTTGAATAGACTGTTCCAGCAACTGCAACCTCATCTACAACATGAACTAGCAGATGCATTTGTATTGTTAATAAACTTGTAGAGGGAAAAACTTCTCTACCATGCAGAGTACCTCTATGGAGTTTAAACGCGTTGTCTCCAAAGTGTCTCTCTTTATCTCTTTTGAAGAAATCCAACGCACCAATGTGCTAATCTTATAGATAGTAGCTCTAATGTCTTCAGTGAGGCAATCCTTTATTGCTATATGGAGCACAAATTATAAAAACTTGTGCCAATCATGACTCTTGAGGCCACTAAGATCATCATCCTTTGTAAATGCACTTTTCAAGCAATGCATACAACCTGTAGGAGTCCGAAACTTTGAAATTGTCCTCTTCACTTGTTGTTCCTCCATCTTACTAAAAACCCATGGGGCTCTTGGAAGTAGCACCTTTCCATTGGGTCTAGTGCAAGCCCACAACTCTTGCATGCAACCTATCTCTTCTAAGTCCTCCCTTTGGCCTTTAGTCTCCTTTTTTCCTGTCATGGTGTTCCACAGAATGTCAGCTACATTCTTGAAAATATGCATCGGGTCAAGCAAATGGTTTATAAGAAGATCACCCCAATAGGGGAGTTGGTGAAAGATAGAGAGCCTCTTCATCCCACGACATGCCAAGTTGCCACATTCCTCCCATTTGAGCTTCCAATCGCTTGCCTTCAGTGCACTTGGAGGAGTTCTTCCTCGATTACCATCCCGCAATTCATGATTTTTTGGAAGATACCTAACATGTCCTTGGTAGACATTCTTTCGTAATGCTTTTGAGTATCTTGGATCAAGTCGAGGACCACATAGAGGACATGCATTATAACCCGATATAGACAAACCTGAGCATTCTCCATAGCCAGGCCAATCATGCATTGTCCACATGAGAATACCTTGCACAGTTGCAAGTCTTTGGCCACTCTGCTGCTTTGACATGTCCACTTCAATTCTATTCCACAAGGTGCGTAACTCATCAATAAGTGGTGCCAAATATACATCCATGTTCTTCACCTTGTACTTTCCTGGAACTATTAATGAGAGCAACAAATGACCTTTCTTTATTGCTAACCATGGCGGAAGATTAAAATTCACAAGGCAAACAGGCCATGTGCTCCATGAAGAGCTTTGTAAACCAAAAGGGTTTACACCATCCAATTCTAGGCCAAGACAGAGGTTACGAGGATCTTCCCTAAAAGCTGGCCATTTCTCTTCGATGTGTCTCCATGCGGGTGAATCAGCATGGACAGGCACACGCATCACTTCATCTGTGGATCGAGTTGTGGCATGCCATGTCATCAAGCTTGCTATAGATTTGCACCTGAACATGCTTTTTATTCTTGGGATGATTGGAAAGTGCCTAAGAACCTTTACTGGGACAGCTTCCCCCTGAACATCTTCTCTATATTTGGTAGAGCCACAATGGGGACATTCTTGCAAATGGCATAGGATATCAAGAACTTTGAATCAAGATAATACTTAGACGTTTAGAAGTGCATCCAAACAAATGTATAAACGTGATGAACACTCATTGCGACAGTGCTTGTAAAATGTTTCTCCAAAGGGGGAAAATCACTACGTTACATTACTCCTCATATCTCAAGAAATTTTCCAAATTATTTAACTTATCTCTTAATAATTTATTAAAGTTTATGTTCACAACAATCTTAAACGCTTTTGGCAAGATTTATTTTAAAGTTTAGTGTCTTCTTTATCGTATTTTGTTGGAGTGGATCATAAGTCGGAGTGCATTCTACTCTAAGGGGGATCCTTTGATTTGAATAGAAGAAGAAAGTATCTTAATAAATGTTGAGATATCGAGCTCGTCTAGTGAGGCAGTGGACACTGATGACCCGCCTGGGGGATAGTCCCCACACTTACACCACTGGCATGGTTGGTGAGATCTTGGGTGATATGCGGCCAGTGGGATGACAGGCTGTGTGACAGCCATTCTAGAGACTGGCATAGTTATAGCACCAGCTCATTTAGTTGGGTTCACACTATATAGAACCCTCATATGTATTGGTTGAGTACCTTTCATATTATGTGTACTCTTATCTTGTATATGGTGTGTTGAGTGTTGAGTGAAGTAGAAGAACATTTTCAGCCTCTCACCTTGTGTGTTCTCTATTAGCGTTTTGTGAGTGTGTGTGTGCTTGCAAGAGCTCAAGATCTCTTCTCCCCTACATCTTTTCATGGTATTAGAGCCTGGTTCGTGCTAAGGGCTGAGCTGCAAGTAAGAGAACCACAGGAAGCGGTACGAGGGTAAGAGCTTCAACTACTCTTCCCTATTTGTGTTGGTGACTACACCCTTGTCGGGAGCTCTACGGGAGGCACTGGCAAACGATCTCTGTTTGAGGAGCTTTCTTCGCGGGAGTAAAGCTATAGGGCAACTATATTGTCCTATTGGACACAATTTTCTAGGTCGAAAACACGTTTCAGGTGCATCTGGACCTCCGTTTTTCAAAAAGCAGGCGATTTCGAGCATTGCGGGTAAGTCATCGATTCTTTGGAGAACTCTGTTTTATGAACTGCAGGAAGACAGATTGGCTGTTTAGACACTGTGGGTGTTGTAAAGAGGTCAACAGTTGCCATTGGGTGTATGTATGCATATCGAAGTCACTGGTTGTGACATTCGAGAGTACTACAGTACCGCTGCAAAAAATACAACAGTTTGTGTAGGACAAACCAGAGTGTTGTTTCTGGTAAATTTGTATGTCTGGCAAGATGTCAAATGATGGCATAACCCAGATTGTGGCTGAGAAGCTTGATAAGAACAACTTCCATGCTTGGAGGTTCAGGTTGACGAATTTCCTGATGGGAAAGGGCTATTGGGACTACATAGAAGGTGAGCATGAAGAGGCACCGGAGATACCGGACATAAATCCGACTGCTGCTGCAGATGTGAAAGAGTTTAAAGACTGAAACCAAGGAGCCAGGAAAGTTATGTATTGGCTCTCCATTAGTATACAGGACACCATGATTGGGCACATTCAGGATGCCAAGTCCCCCAAGGAGGTGTGGGACACCTTGGTAAACTCTATGAAACAAATACCAAGGCACGTAAGATACAGTTGAAGAATGAACTTCATACTGTGGAGAAAAAGAGCATGTCTGTGAATGACTATGCATTGAAGATAAAGGGTATTGTGGAATCCCTTGCATCTATTGGTGTGTCAGTAGATGATGATGATAAGGTGGAAGTCTCTCTACGTGGTCTCGGGCCACAATACAAGGCGTTCAAGACGTCTATTCAGACTCTTGAAAACATTCCCAACTTTACAGATTTGGTGTCTATGGTGATTATAGAAGAGAAGAGATTGGGTGAAGACCAACAGTCTTCACAAAACAAAAAAAGTTCAGAGCAACAGGCGTTCTACACAAGTTCAGGAAGAGGACGAGGTAGAGGAGGCCGTGGATGCGGTTAAGGAGGTGGCCGAATAGGTAATCAAGAGTAATCAGAATTATGGCCAGTAGTAGCAACAACAACAATCCCAGAATACACAACAACAACATAAACAACACACAGGTGGAAGAGGCAAATTCAGAGGTAGGGGGAGTCAAAGAGGACGTGGAAATTGGCAAAGGCAATATAATGATGCACGCGAATGCTTTTATTGTGGTAAGCCTGGACATGTGTAGGCAGAATGTTATAAGAAGCAGGCTGACATGCAAAATGGGAAAGTGCAGCAGAACAACTATGCATCCTCAAGCAGAAATAATGAGGATAATGAAAGGTTGTTTGTTATGCAGCATGTCCTGAATGCCATGTCTGAAAATGTTGAAGCAGCACAAAAAGATGATGTATGGTATGTGGATTCAGGTTCTTTGAACCACATGACAAGTCATGGGGAGTGGTTCAAGGAGATGAAAAACCTTGAAAGACCAGGTTTTGTGGAAACAGGGGATGACACTGCTCATCCAATTGCCCATGTTGGAGATGTGCCATTGTCTATGCAGGATGGTAAAGTGAAGTACCTTACAGATGTGCTTCATCTAATTGCCCATGTTGGAGATGTGCCATTGTCTATGCAGGATCGCAAAGTGAAGTACCTTGCAGACGTGCTTCACGTTCCGAACATAACAAAGAATCTGGTTTGAGTTGGCCAGATGATTGAGCAGGGTTTGCAGGTTCGGTTTAACCCTGATGGTTGTTATGTTGAAGACTTTAAAGACAAGTGCAGGTTGGTTGCAAAAGGTAACAGAGTGGGTAGAATATTTACGTTGAATGTAGACATGCCTGAAATGAGTGCTGCGATGTTTGCAAATGGTTCAGGAATTGGAATGACCCATGAGCAATTCCATGTCGTCCTTTATACTATGTGCAAGAAAGAGTGTGAATGGAAGAATGGCCCTAGGGCCATTCAATAATCTAGCATGCATGGTAGATGTACAATGGTCCTAGTATGGACATTCTTAACACCTTTTTATTATACTTATCTAACCTTTGATTTTTTAAGTGCTTGTTTTAAACCAAATCTTGTTTGGTAATGTTCCCCTTACTAACCTAAGAGACAAGTTCTATAAAAACATTGTTGATTTGAACATTTTTTTAAGTACATAATTCTATGTATTGAGTGGGCTTATTTCTAATTTTATGATGGGAAAGAAGAAAAACCTTAACAAACTCAAAAAATGGGTCGATCTTGGAATGGTACTTTTCCCATTTTATCTAATTTGTTGTTGATTCTCAATGGTTGCATAAAAACTTAGTCTTAAATCTAGTATAATATTTCTTAGATATGGTGGGTTACAAAGTTATGGATTACTAGATTGTTGCAAAATAAAACTATAAACCATTTTGCCTTCTCTATATTGCTAAGTTTTTATTATATAAAGATCCTATTTTTTGTGTTAGTGCACAAGAAACATTTTCTTACACGGTATCAGAGATTAGGTATCAAATCTTAGTCTCCAAGTAAGAATTTGTTATGTGAAGTAGATCTCAAAAAATGTCTAACTTACAAGAAACACCTCTCAAGAATGATCACCACCATTTAGCAATGAAGGAAAGTACAATCTTTATAACTTTAAGATGAAGGTAATTATGAGTTGTAGAAGACATGTACTTGAGTACACGGGATTTTAATTACTATGCTGCTAGATCCAACCCAAGTAATTCTACTAGATCGTGCTCTTATTTTAGTGTAGAGAAGGAGGGATGTAAATTTTATGTGTTCTACATAAGCATAAATTACTATATTTTAGATGTGATCTAGCATGTTTCTATGGCTACAAAATCCTAGATAGTTCAAAGCAATTTGTATGAGACCATAATCAAACAAGGGTGTCGATCCTTGAGAATCAATTGCCATTCAAGAAGCTCTTTACTAGAGATGTAGCACAATCATTTGTCACAAGCATAAAGAATTCTAATGATAGAATGGATGAAATTAGGATCACTATGATGATTAAAGTTCTTTCATGTCTATGCATTTGTATAAGGGATCTACCTTCTACATAGAGATCAAAGAGAGTTCTATGCATGCATAAGGTAAGAGCCCTTATGAAAGTGCATAGAGCTATCATGCATTAGTTAGATCTCTATATGGTAGATTTATCTACGCATGCCCTCTAGATGCCCTATAGAGGTCATAGAGTTTCCTAGGCATGTAAAGAGTGTTGAAAGAACAGTAGAGGGGGAGGAGACACACACACAGGAGCAAACCCTAATGTATATTGCAAACCCTAACCATAGAGGGAAGCCATCTCCACTCTCACACAAAGCATAATGCAATAATCCAAAATACACACAACACTATGAATTGTGTCCACACTCTACTAACCCTAGCTAATGTCCACACACTATGACTAGCTCGACACGCGGTCATTTATGTCTCACACATGTTCCTACCTAACATGCAAGCACATAGCATAGCTGGCTCACACTGACATCGAGCTTGAATCTCAACAACCCCTCTCAAGCTCATGATGTACTATCGATGAAGATGTAGATGAGCTTGGGATATCAAGACTCTCAACACTCCCCCTCAAGCTCATCCCATGTACTCCCAACATAGTCCGGAAGTACTCAAACTTCTCCCTGCTAAGTGGCTTCGTAAAGATGTCTGCCACCTGCTCATCAGTCTTCACATACTGAAGATCAACTGTACCATCCAGCACCTTCTCTCTGACAAAGTGATAATGGACCTCTATGTGTTTGGTCCTCGCATGAAATACTGGATTCTTTGCCAACTGTATACTGCTCATGTTGTCACAATGAATCACAACTTTGCCATCAATAGGCTCACATAAATCTGCCACGAGACTCTTTAACCAAACTGCCTCACAAGTAGCAATGGCTACATCCCTGTATTGAGCCTCTATACTGGATAAAGCAATTGTAGGTTGCTTTTTGCTACTCCAACTCACCACGGCACTTCCAAGTGTAAAAGCATAACCACTAGTAGACCTCTCCTGTCATATGCGCTACCTACCCAATCAGCATCTGTGTAGCCATGTATGTCCAAGCTTTTACCACTCTCATAAAGTAGACCATAATGTGCAGTGGTCTTCACATATCTCATGATGCGTCTCACTGCATCCAAATGTGGTTTTCTGGGGCTCTGCATGAACTGGCTTACCAGCCCCACAGCATAACTCAAGTCCGGGCGTGTGATAGTCATATATATGAGACTACCAACCATCTTCCTGTACATAGAAGGATCATCCAATTCCTCGCCATAATCAGTCCGCAACTTTACATTTTGCTCCAAAGGTGTACTCATAGGCTTACACCCTGTCATGCCATACTTTGCCAACATATCCAATGCATATTGGCGCTGTACTAACCAAGTACCTGCATGATCTTTGACCACTTCAATTCCAAGAAAGTATCTCAACTCACCAAGGTCTTCCATGTCAAATTGTCCACTCAATGCTTTCTTGACATGCATCACATCTGCACTATGATCACCTGTGATAATCAAGTCATCCACATAGATGACGAGTAAAACAATCCCATGCTCTGTCTTCTTCACATAGAGTGAAGAATCTGTTGTAGAAATCTGAAAACCAAGTGAAATAAGATATCTGCTCATCTTATCACTCCAAGCATGAGGTGCTCATACAATGCCTTTTTCAACTTGCATATATGAGTGGGATATCTTGGGTGTACATACCCTTCTGGCTGTGCCATATATACTTCCTCTTGTAAGTCTCCATTTAGAAATGCATTTTTGACATCCATCTGATGCATTTCCCAGCCATTAGCTGCAGCCATAGCAATGACTGCTCTCACTGTGCCCATCTTAGCCACTAGACTAAAGGTTTCATCATAGTCCAAACCTTGGGTCTATGCATAACCCTTTGCTACCAATCTTGCTTTATGTCTCTCAATAGAACCATCAGATTTGCACTTCACTTTGTAAACCCATTTACAGCCAATAACATTCTTGTCCTTTGGTAATGCAACCAAGTCCCATGTATCATTATGGACCAATGCGTCCATCTCAACATCCATTGCTTTCTCCCATACATGCTCTCCAATAGCCTCTATATAGCATGTAGGTTCCACATGCTTCACCATAGATGTCATATATGCATAGTGCATAGCAAAATCTCGATATGTCAATCTGTAAACTGGATATCTGACTCTCTGGGATCTCCGCAATGCCTGCGGGTCACTCTGAACACCTGTAACTCTAGCATGTGGTGGCACATATCTATCCTGCCTAGCACCAGGTGTGCATAAAATAGGTATGCCAAGCTCCTCATCCAAACTCTCTGAACTAGATGACTCATAACCTATGATTCCAATTCCTTCAACCTTCTTCTTTCCTTTATCCATAGCACTACTCCCAGTGCTCACACTCTCATGCCTCAAACGTCCTGACCAGGGACGTACTGTACTACTCTCAGCCTCTGCTGCTGGGCCAGACATAGAAGTAGAACTAGAACTTGCTTGTGGCAAGTTCACAGGCACATCAGCCTCAAGTGACTCAATGACACCTTCATCTTTTGCTTTGTACCAACTAGCAAGCTCATCAAACACCACATCTCGTGAGATGACCACTTGTCTAGTTTGTGGGTTGTAACATTTGTATGCCTTTCGATTCTGTGCATATCCAACAAATACACATTTCTCTGCCTTAGGATCCAACTTCCTTCTTCTTTCATCAGGCACATGTACATAAGCTATGCATCCAAAAACTTTGAGGTGTCCAATGTCTGGCCTATAACCTGTAAGCCGCATCTCTGGCGTGCTTCCATGAATGGCTACTGTAGGTGTTTTGTTCAGTATATACACTGCAGTAGCACATGCTTCTGCCCAATAGTAATCTGGCATGCTCTTTTCATTGAGCATCGCCCTAGCCACTTCACATATGACTCTATTCTTTCTCTCAGCCACACCATTCTGCTAAGGTGTATACCTGCAAGTCAATTATCTTCTTATTCCATGCTTCCTCAAGAAATGCTCAAAAGCTTTTGAGGTGTATTTACCACCTCCATCTGTCCTCAAACATTTAATCCAACAGCCATATTGCTTTTCTGCAAAAGCTTTGAAATCCATGAACTTTTCCAACACTTCACTCTTCTCTCTGAGAAAGTATATCCATGTCATCCTGCTGAAATCATCTATGAATGTCACATAGTATAGACTACCTTTGATAGATGGGTTTTGTGCAGGACCCCATACATCACTATGTACAATCTCAAGTGGCCTGCTACTCATATTTCCTTCTCTAGGAAACCTCAACCTTGCCTGCTTTCCAAACTGACAGGCTTCACAAACATGCATATGCCCATCATACTTGAATCTGGGCAGCCCACTAACAATGCCTCTTGCCTGCATGTTCTTCAATCTTTGTATATTGACATGTCCAATCCTCTTATGCCACATATCAATGTCCTGTACCACATTTCTGCTCTTAGAGAACATGGCTAATTTTAACTCAGGAATTCTAGCATCTAGCTTAAACAATCTGCCTTCTTTCTTTCCTTTAGCAATGACTCCACATCCATGTTTAAAATCCTCAACGAAGCAACCATTCTCGTTTGAAACGAACCTATAATCCCTGTTTCACCATTTGACCAACTGAGGCCAAGCTCTTTGTGATAGAAGGCACATACAACACATCTGACATAGACTTTGTCTGACCATTGTGCATAACCAATGGTACACTTTCAACATGTGTAATGACATGCTGGGTATCATCACCTGTCTCCACATAGCCTTTCACATCCATAGGCTTCATATGCTCAAACCATTCACCATGACATATCATATGGTTTGATGCTCCTGAGTCCATATACCATGTGTCATCATTCTCAGCATTGGTCGTCATAGAACTCACAACATGTTTCATGGCAAACCAATGATTTGCAGTGCCATCATTACTACTTGATGCATAGTTTCCACCATGTTGTGCATAATTTCCACCATAATGACCACCACGTTGTGCTCTACCCCCTCTCAAATCATTCTGTTTGCGGAAACAATCTCTCGCCATATGACCATATTTGCCACAGTAATGGCATTCCACATCTTGCATAGAATTTTGTTGGCCTTGCCAACGTCCTCTACCACGGGGGTTACCTCTGCCTCTCTGAGGTGCATATCCACGACCACCTTGAGCACCATATGAAGGCTGAAAATTCTGCTATGGTGACCTGTCCTGCCATCCACGACCATTACCACCACGTCCTCGTGATGCAAATCTCCCCCTGCCTCTAAAGCCTCTCTGCGAGTAGAAAGCTTGATTTTTGCCATTATCATCATGGCTAGTAGATGCATCCAGAAATGAATCACTGAGTTTGATTTCCTCAACCAGCAAGAGTGAAACCAACTCATCAAAGTCTGGTAAACCTGTACTCCTCACTGAGATAGATGTATTAAAATATTTGTATTCCTTGCCAAAACCACGCAAGGTAATATCCACCAAATCATCATCAGGCATGGGGGCATTTATTGTCGCCAATGCATCTGCAAACTTCTTGATTTCTTGCACATAATCATGTATGCTCCTTTTATTCCTTTTCACATTATGTATCTACTGTCGCAACTGAGACTTGCGAGCACTCGTATCTGTATCAAACATCTTGACCAAAGTATCCCATGCATCTTTGGGATTCTTAGCATCCTGTATGTGTATGAGCATAGCATCAGAAATACATATAGACAGATAATGCAGCACTTTGAATGCTCTCTCTGACCATTGCTTATGAGCAATAAGCTGCTGCTGTGTAGGTTGTCGAGGTAGCTTTGGCTCTGGCTCAGTGTGAGATCCCTGTCTCCACCGCGCAACGGATTTGGGTACTAGCAGTGGAAGTAGCACATTGTGCGCGGGTAGGGGTCTCACACTCGGGGCCTCGCCCACGGATATCCGGACAAGAGACTAATCCGTCGGTTTGTCCAAAATCAAAACCGGAAAAACTTCCTTTACCCGGAAAGCACGGGCGATTCCACCAGGATAACTCTTTACTCTAACGTAGTCAAGATCATTACTGATCAAATTGATCTGACTGCACCTCTAACGGTACTTGGTCAAATCAAGGAAGAAACTTGCACTTGGATCATTGGGATCAACGCTTTTCTTCCCATCAAGAGGCACAGCCGTTGATTCCTATCCATAGAACAATTACTATCCGGGATTTACTTCATCTATCGTAATAATAGAAATTAATTCTCGATTTACGGATCCATCAGTCCAGCCTAACCCCATCCAACCAGTCCCATGGGTTAGCCAACCGCCCAACCACTGTAGTGATGGGATCCAATTAAGAATTTGGTTAGGTTTTGTCCCGGGTACCAAGGAAAAGAGTTCCAAGTCCCCCTAACCGGAAGTTCATGCAAACATAAAACTAGTCACACCACTTACACACCCAATATGAAATTGCCTTTTTCTTAGCATCAGCTAACTTTAAAACAATCCTTTAATGAAACCATTATATCACTGATGACAATCCTCAGTCTCTGGTTGAATCCTTATTTCCAGTCATTCATTTATCAGTATACTTATGATATCATTGGTAACCAGAACGCTCACCACCTGTTCACTCAGGGGCCTTTTCCATAGTTCCTAGCTCATAGTAACCGGCAATATATTCATATAATAGAATGGAACCTCCGTGGAAGATCAGCAAGATCAACCCACAGATCCATATAAAAGAGCCATGGACTCATCCGTTGAGGACCAGCAAGGTCAATCAACCAGATCCATGCCCGGTTTCAGAAAACAACTCTTATTCCTTGCTCCAATATCTTCCACGATGCACGTGTGGGTATCTTCGGCGACCCAGAGCCCGAGCACCGTATGGTCAGCACCCTCTAGGATCCTTCGTAGGTGACCTAGCGCTTCACTCATAGGCCGCTTCCTTGGTCCCTAATCCACCGTACCGGAAGCTCACCATTTAAATCGAACCGAGGCTGACCGAGGCTGGTCAAGACCTCGGCCGACCTTGCTACGCGAGACGTCCTCCATTGACTCTCCGTCAGCAGTTGCAACTTTATCAGTTAGGTCTCCTTGACCTTAATCCACAAGACGGTCAAAATGCTTCCACAGCATTCTTGACAAAACATTCATTTACAAACAGTTCACAAAATACAGTTTCTATAACGAACTCTCGTCTTTCCACATTATCCACTCTCGGACCACATTACTTATTCCCTATTCCATTCAATGTGTACTCATTCGCATCCATTCACTCATATAGACTACACATTATTTCACATACAAATTCACATTCATTATTCTACATACATATCCATGTTCGTACGTCCACATCATACATCCAATTTCACATTCATACATATGCATCTACATGCATACATCTATTTTCACATCCTCATTCATACATCCACATTCACATACATACATCTACATCCGAATCTACATCCATACATCCACATCCACATCTTCATTCACATTCACATCCATACATCCACATCTACATACATACATCCATTTTCACATCCTCATTCATACATCCACATCCACATACATACATACATCCGTATCTACATCCATACATCCATACTACATCCATTCTCACCCTAACACATCCCATATACATCTTATCCCATCAGATACACTCTCTACCTCGTCCCATATACATCTTATCCCATCAGATACACTCTCTACCTCGTCCCATACACATCTCAACACATCCTAACTCATCTTAACACATTCTATCACATCTCATACACATCTTTTCACATCTCATACACCTCTTATCACATCCTATCACTTCCCATACGCATCTTATCACATCTTATCACATCTCATACACCTCTTCTCACATCCTATCACTTCCCATACGCATCTTATCACCTATGATCACATCTCATTTGAAAATCAATCTTTTATGCATCTTCCTATGCATAAATTCATTTTAAATGAAAATGACCCTTTTGAATTAAAATTCCATCTCTTATGCATCTTCCTATGCATAAACTCAATTTAGATAAGAATTGACACTTTTGAATTAAAAATCCATCTTTTATGTATCTTCCTATGCATAAATTCAATTTGGATGAGAATAACACTTTTGAATTGAAATTCCATTCTTTTATGCATCTTCCTATGCATAAATTCAATTTAGATAAGAATGACACTTTGAATTTAAAAATCAATCTTTTATGCATCTACTTATGCATAAATTCAATTTGGTAGGAATTACACTTTTAGAATAAAAGAATTTCTCTTATGCATCTAAGTTATGCATAAAATCCATTTATGATGAAAATCACACTTTTAGTATAAAAAGAATATCTTTTATGCATACCTCTATACATGAAATCCAATATGATAAAAGTAACACTTTTATAATAAAATAATCAACTTTTATGCATACCTCTATGCATGAAATCCAAATATGATAAAAGTCACACTTTTACAATAAAATAATCAACTTTTATGCATACCTCTATGCATGAAATCCAAATATGATAAAAGTCACACTTTTACAATAAAATAATCAACTTTTATGCATACTGTCAGGCTTTTTCTGTAAAGCTGTTTTGAGTCAGTGTACATATGGTGTGGATGGTGTGCAATAAAACTTTGCCCTGAATGCCCTGGCAAATGTACAGCCTGAATGATTTGGTTGAAGGTCGTTTTATGCACGTGTTCTTTTGTTGGGAGAAAATGCTGAAAATCTAGAGCTTTATAGCAATTGTGTGGTGTGCCGGTGGTTGCTAAAAGCAGAGCACCGAGACTGGGAATTTGATGGCTTGGTAGTTCTGAAGTTGATGATTATGGTTGTGAGCAACCCTAGCATTGTATTGGAGTGTTGTATGCACCATATACTTAGGTGAAACTAGTAGTAAGTGGTGTGGTGGCCATTAGTGTGGTTTGGGGAAAGAAGTTTTAAAAAAATATAAAAATAGGTGGCCAGCTTGAAGAGATACGTGGAGGCAAAAAAGGGCTGCTAGCTTGCTTCGAGAAGGTGGTGGAGAGCTGGAGGGCGAGAGAAAAACGGTCGTGGCCACTGGGAGGAAAAAAAGAAGAGTCGTCGCCTTCGCAAGAGAGACACTTGGCTGCAGAGAGCAGAAGGGCTTGCGGGTTGCTATGGAAGCTGGACCTGGCTGGCGCAGACAAGGAGACCTTCTGAGGCGTGGCTACAAAGCTGCAGACGAGGAGAGAGGGGACGCCGTGTGTTCTACTGTGTGGGTCTGAAGGAAGCGCAGCTGGAAGGCAAAGAGGGTGTTTGTTTTTTTCCTGGGCGCTGGTGTTTTTTTTCCGTGTGTGGGCTGCAACTGTCGGTGCAGCTGGACAAAGAGCCAGGAGTGCCCTGCAGTGCTAGCGAGGGTACTGGAGCCGCCTTGTATAGAAGTCTTGGGCGTATGTGCCGTCAGGTGTTTTGGTCAAGAAAGGCTGCTGAGACAACTCTGGGCATCAGCAGCGACTGGGAAAAAGCGCTTCCGTGAGTAGCTAGGGAATTGTTGACTGGGTGGCTAGTGACCATCGTGTGGCTGCTGGAGCGCACACCTGTGGGAAGAGCAAAGGGAGAGGTCACCGTGTGCTGCAGAGAGGGCCGAGAGCTGGTGGCCAGTACGAGTTGAAGAGGGAAGCAAGAGGCGAATCAACAAGAGGAGAAGTTCCCGGCCAGCAACAGCAAATGAAGATGTAAGTGAAAGTCATTTGCAGGAAAGAGAGGGTCATCAAGAGAGAGGGAAGCAGACGAGAAGATAACCGGAAAGAGTAGCAAGGTGGTGAAGAAGTCAAAGAGGAAGTAGCTGGTGATTTCATAAGCAGAGAGAGTGGTTAGTTGCTGCTACAGATGCTAGGTTAACTGCTGTTGTGATATATACACAGAGAGTGTTTTTTTTAATTGTCATGTATTTAATTTTAGAACTAGGTCCTGACATTGATGAGATCTACTTTGAGGACCCTACACCCTTTGAGATTGTGTTTTCCAGTAGCTGTTCTAGTTATTGGTCAGTAGTAATCTATATAGATGAGGGGGAGTGGTCGAACTGTGAATGGATCTTAGATGAAGATGGTTCAGAGGACATCTTAGATGTCCAACTCTGTAAAGATGAAGATTTTTATTAAAATATAGGTGTTGCTTTGTATCTTTTCTTGTCTGGTGTGGGTTGAGCAGTGAGTGCGGATTGTGTTCCAGCCAGAGAAGCTGGTGGTGCCCCTTGTGCTTATGAGTGTTCTGAAGGTGGTGAGTCGGTGAGCTATAGTGGCCTTCTTGTGTTTCTGAGCCGCTTCACATCTTTCTGGTGCCCCCACTGAGGAGTGGCTCTGTTATTTCCTTCAGTTATCAGGGTGTGTGCCCTAGGTGTTGAGAGTTTCAGAGAGGGTGCTTTCTTGGGATCTGAGGTGAAGTTTGGGGGGTGAAAATGATGTCTTATCCAGAGTTTTATGGTAGCCCTAATGAGGATGTGGCAGACTTTTTGGAAAGGATGGAGGTTGCATGCATCAGCAACCATATTAATGAGTCGGGTGTTGCGGCTTCTGAGCATCTGTTTGAAAGGGGATGCAAGGACCTGGTACAGGACTTATGAAGAATCATTGAGGGCTGCTGTTCCACATCTTGATATGACTGAAAATGGATTAAAGACAGCACTCAGCAACAGGTTCAAGAAGGTGGAAGACCCCGACAAGGTTTGGCATGAGGTGCAAGCTCTGACACAAGGTGAGTTTGAATCATTAGATGATTATATGAAGAAATTTTCTTTGCTTTGGGAAACTCTATGCAGGGCTTTAGGGGAAGACCAGGTGCCGCCTGATATGATGAAAAAGAATAAGTTTGTAGCCGGGCTTAAGAGGAGTATTCGCTGGAAAGTGGAATTGAAGAAGCCCAGGTCTTTTGAGGATGCGGTAGAAATTGCTAAGTCGAAAGATTGGAAGCTGCAACGAATGAATCAGCTGGGGATGATTCCAGTTGTAGCACAGCCGGAGATTCGTAGAGTGGAGGCCACACCCATGAGTGCAGTGATCGAGAGGATGAAGCCCACTGAAGCCCAAGCTATGCAGATGATACCTCAAGCTAGTCAGGGAGTACCTATGGTTCCTGCAGGTTCTGATGAGGGATTGCGGCAGGATATGAAACAGATGGTTGATCTTATGAAGAATTTGAGCTTGAATTTAATGGGAAGTACAGGTGATGGACGTGGTAGAGGCCGTGGCCACAATCATGAGGGGGGAGATGGACAAGCAGGGTATGGACGTGGTCGCGGTAGGGGCCGTCGTTTCATCCCTACATGCTGGAACTGTGGTGAGCTTGGTCATCTGAGTACAGATTGTGATAAGCCTCAGCGTATGGGTGGTGATATGTACCCACTACCTTCACAGTTACCTGATAGGTCAAAAGATTATGGTATTGATATCAGGGATCAAGCAGGCCCCAGTGGAATCACAGCTGAGGAGAAGGGAAAGGCAAAGGTTATGAATGTTGTAACTCTGGAGAATGTTCAAGTGAGAGAAGAAGGGGATGTGATGCCTGTTGGCAAGCGCACAACAGATGAAAGAGAAGGAAAAGGGGTGGCTGGACCGAGCCGTAAGAAGGGGAAGCAGCAGGAAGGAGAAGATGTGAAAGCCAAAAGGAAACGGAAGCCTCGTAGAAAGTTCCAGGTATCAGATTTCCCACTGGGGGATGGGCAAACCAGCTATGACTTGAAATCTGATTTGGTGAACAGGAAGGCAAACATCACCTTTGGGCAGTTGGTGGAGATGGTACCAAAATTGAGAAGACAATGGAAGAGACTGGTGAATCCAATGGAAAAGGAGTCAGAGAAGAGGTCAGTCAAGGTCCTATCTTTAGAGGAGCTTCCAGATATTTGCCCTATTGTGGAGGTGTGGAGTAAGGGTAGAAACCTTGGTGAGGCCTATATAGATGGAGGGGCTCAAATCTGTGTGATTACCCAGTCATGTGTGGAGCAGTCAGGCTTGAGGGTGTCTGGGGTTTCTGGGTTTCGAATCAGGATGGCTAATCATCAAAAGGTAAAATGTCTTGGTATGATAAAGGAATTGGAAATTGAAGCTTTTAATGTCAAAGCTACTGTAGATTTCCATGTGATGCCTGCGGGTCTGGGTGCTTTTCCAATCATTATTGGACGACCCTGGTTGCGAGTGGTAGGTGCAGTACAGGATTGGAGGTATGGGACCATTTCTTTACATAATAAGCAGGGTAATAAAAAATCTTTTGAGATGCATAGTAGGAGATCTTTAAACGATGTGTGGGAGAGGCCACAGGATTCAAGTGAAGAGGAAACTACCACCACTACCTCTGAATCAGAGACGGATTCATCGACCACTGCTTCTAGTGGAGAAGGGGCAGATGTGGCTTTTCTTATATCAGAGCAACAAAGTAATGAAGATAAAGCAGTGCATGAAGTGGGTGCTGAGGGAGACGATACTATGGGGTCATATGAAGTGATCGAGGAATTACTGCAGCCAAAGATAGAAGTGAAGAAGAAGCAGGAGCTGATTGAAGGAATGCTGAGTCCGGATCTCTCAAGTGGAGAAAAGGTTAGATATGTTAATATGCTTTCTCATTTTCCAGAATTGTTCATCACTTCTTATAGAGAGATTCGAGGATTTAAAGGGCCAGACTTGAAGATTGAATTAAAGGAGGGTGTCAAAACAGTTAGGCAGAAGCTTCGCAGGATGGGACGAGAACAAATGCAGGCCCTGAGAGAGGAAGTTGATAAGCTGTTGAGTGCAGGTTTCATTACACCAATGGATACAGCTGAGTGGGTAAGTCCTACGGTGGTGAGTCCAAAGAAAGATGGCAGGTGGCGTATATGTGTGGATTTCAAGCCTTTGAATGCTGCTACGAAGAAGGATTCTTACCCTCTACCCTTTTTGGATGAAATCTTGGATACTGTAGCTGGATATGAAAGGTATAGTGTTTGTGATGGATATTCAGGTTATTTCCAGTTAAAGATTGCAGAAGAAGATCAGTGCAAGACGACTTTCATTACACCGTGGGGATGTTTCTGCTACAAAGTTCTTCCTTTTGGATTGATGAATGGACCAGCCTACTATCAAAGAAGGGCAAATTGGGTATTATCTCCTTTTTTGAATAAGTTTGTGAAGGATTTTATTGATGATTTTTGTATATATAGCTCCAGACAAGAGCATTGTGATAAGCTGGCTACAGTCTTTCAGCGTTATGATGAGTGTGGTGGTCAATTAAATCCAAAAAAGTGTTTTTTAGCTCAACCGAGGGTGAAGCTCTTGGGCCATGTTATATCAGAGAATGGTATTGATCCAGATCCTGATAAAATCAAGTCTCTTCTTCTTCTTCCTACACCAAAGAATACAAGGCAACTGGCCACTTTTGTGCAAAAGGTGAAGTATATGGCTCGATTCATTTCTCTATCTTCACAGTTGTTATATCCTTTGCAGCAAGCAGCACAGCATGATCCTTTGCATTGGACGGAGGAGTGTGAAGTGGCTTTTCAGAAAGTGAAAGAGGTGTTGGGAGCTATTCCTACAATGCAGGCACCCAATTGGGAACAGGTATTTTATGTTAATCTTTCAGTAGGTGAAGATGCAATTGGAACTATGCTGTTACAGAAGGGGAAAGAATCACATTATATGCAACCAGTCTACTGTGCTAGCAGAGTAAAACTTGCCAGAGAGAGGTTGCTATCAGAGGTGGAACTTGTTATGGTCAGTGTACTTTATGCATGTAGGCGGTTCCGCCATTACTTATTGCCTCGCCCCTTTGTGTTTTTGACAAGCTACACTTTTTTGCCTCAGTTGATAAATGGTACAAATTTATCTAAGGCTATGATGAAGTGGGTGATTGAGCTGCAGGAATTTACTTTTTCATTCCTGGTGGAAGAGAGTACCAGGGCTACCTTAGCGGATCTACTGACATATAAGGAGAGTCCTCTTCTTATAAAGGAGGAAACCATCAAGAAGCCAGTTGAGGATGCGGCTGAGTTGGTGAATGCACACTTATTATATTTTGATGGTTCTTACAGGAAAAGCCATGATGCAGCCTCAGGAGGTTTGGTGCTTTATGATCCACAGGGTTGCCTTGTTTTTAAAAAGGGTGTTAAAGTGGATGCACATAGCAACAATGAAGCGGAGTATTTGACTCTGGAAGTTGGATTGCAAATATGCTTGAAGCATGGTGTACACAGGATTCGCATTCGAGGAGATGCATTGCTGGTGGTAAAACAGGTATTGGGAGTTTGGAAGTCAAAGAATATATTACTCAAAGAAATGTGTTTCAAGATTAAGGGTCTGCTGAAGGAATTTGAAGCTTGGAGTCTAAAGCATGTGAATCGAGGCCATAATGAGGAGGCTCATGAAGCAGCCCAGGGAATGATTGGTGAAGTATTTGTTCTTAAAGCTCATGCATCATTTTATTGTGGCAGAGAGAATTTACAGGATGTTGAGGAATTTTTGTTAACAGGGATGATTCCCAATGGTATTGACAGATCAAAAAAATATGGTTTCATCAGGAAAGCTACAAGGTATGTGATGATTGGTGATGCTTTGTATTTGAAAGGAATTGATTTGATAATGCGACGGGTACCTTGGAAGGAAGAAATCTACAAAATTCTCAAGGAAAACCATGAAGGAGCATGCGGTGGACATTTTGCATCAAAGATTACCTTGCATAAGGTATTACAGGAAGGTTATGTGTGGCCAAGTGTGCATAAGGATATCAATCATTGGTGCAGGTCATGCAAACAATGCCAAGCTCACAGTAAACGGATTTTAAAGCCTGAGATGAGGAAGACAATTCTTGCTTATGATGTTTTTGAAAAATGGGGAATTGATGCTGTGGGACCATTACCTATTACCAGCCGAGGGAAGTGTTATATCTTAACTGCAGTTGATTACCTTTCTAGATGGGCGGAAGCAAAGGAAGTTAAACAAATTACTGCTAAGGAGGTAGCAAAATTTGTATATCAAGATATCTGTTGTAAATTTGGTGTGCCATTGGAATTGCTTTCTGATCAGGGTCCAGGATTCAGAGCAGAGCTTATGGATTATTTGTGTACAAAAATGAAGATCAGCCGCAGCTTTACTACACCTTACTATCCACAGTGTAATGGCCTGAATGAGCGGTTCAATGGTGAATTGATCAAGATTTTATCTAAAGTGACAGAGCAACAAGGGAAGATTTGGGATCTGGAGTTGCCTGCTGCCTTGTGGGCATACCGAACAGCCATTAAAACTGGTACGGGTTTCACTCCATTTTGTCTTGTTTTTGGAAAGGAAGCCTTATTACCTATTGAGGTGGAGATACCAGCTGTTAGAATGTTGGGAAAGCTTTTGGAAAAACCTGAAGATGTCTTCAAAGAACGGCTGTTATATTTACAAGAAGCACAGCTGAACAGAGATAATGCTTTGAAGCATTATGAAGATATGCAGGCAAAGACGCTGGAGAAGTTCAACAAGAAGATTAAAAGCAAAGGAATTATGAAGAATGATCTGGTGTTACGCTATAATAGCAGATTGGATAATGCCTTTCATAAAAAGTTTCAAATCAAGTGGGAAGGACCTTTCTTGGTGATGCAAGGATTCACAAATGGCACCTATCAATTGGCAAATTTAGATGGGACTTTACATGCTTCCAGGGTAAATGGATACAGGCTGAAGAAGTATTATGCACGTCTGATGGTAATTGTGCAGGATGCAGTGTCTGAAGATGTGATTCCAGATGAAGGGCAGTTTTTGGATATGGATTTAGGTCTGGAAATGCTTTTTGCTGCTGATCATGAATGATTCAGCAGGCTGGGGGTTGGGCAAAGTATGTCAGGCTTTTTCTGTAAAGCTGTTTTGAGTCAGCGTACATATGGTGTGGATGGTGTGCAATAAAACTTTGCCCTGAATGCCCTGGCAAATGTACAGCCTGAATGATTTGGTTGAAGGTCGTTTTATGCACGTGTTCTTTTGTTGGGAGAAAATGCTGAAAATCTAGAGCTTTATAGCAATTGTGTGGTGTGCTGGTGGTTGCTAAAAGCAGAGCACCGAGACTGGGAATTTGATGGCTTGGTAGTTCTGAAGTTGATGATTATGGTTGTGAGCAACCCTAGCATTGTATTGGAGTGTTGTATGCACCATATACTTAGGTGAAACTAGTAGTAAGTGGTGTGGTGGCCATTAGTGTGGTTTGGGGAAAGAAGTTTTAAAAAAATATAAAAATAGGTGGCCAGCTTGAAGAGATACGTGGAGGCAAAAAAGGGCTGCCAGCTTGCTTCGAGAAGGTGGTGGAGAGCTGGAGGGCGAGAGAAAAACGGTCGTGGCCGCTGGGAGGAAAAAAAGAGGAGTCGTCGCCTTCGCAAGAGAGACACTTGGCTGCAGAGAGCAGAAGGGCTTGCGGGTTGCTATGGAAGCTGGACCTGGCTGGCGCAGACAAGGAGACCTTCTGAGGCGTGGCTACAAAGCTGCAGACGAGGAGAGAGGGGACGCCGTGTTTTCTACTGTGTGGGTCTGAAGGAAGCGCAGCTGGAAGGCAAAGAGGGTGTTTGTTTTTTTCCTGGGCGCTGGTGTTTTTTTTCCGTGTGTGGGCTGCAACTGTCGGTGCAGCTGGACAAAGAGCCAGGAGTGCCCTGCAGTGCTAGCGAGGGTACTGGAGCCGCCTTGTATAGAAGTCTTGGGCGTATGTGCCGTTAGGTGTTTTGGTCAAGAAAGGCTGCTGAGACAACTCTGGGCATCAGCAGCGACTGGGAAAAAGCGCTTCCGTGAGTAGCTAGGGAATTGTTGACTGGGTGGCTAGTGACCATCGTGTGGCTGCTAGAGCGCACACCTGTGGGAAGAGCAAAGGGAGAGGTCACCGTGTGCTGCAGAGAGGGCCGAGAGCTGGTGGCCAGTACGAGTTGAAGAGGGAAGCAAGAGGCGAATCAACAAGAGGAGAAGTTCCCGGCCAGCAACAGCAAATGAAGATGTAAGTGAAAGTCATTTGCAGGAAAGAGAGGGTCATCAAGAGAGAGGGAAGCAAACGAGAAGATAACCGGAAAGAGTAGCAAGGTGGTGAAGAAGTCAAAGAGGAAGTAGCTGGTGATTTCATAAGCAGAGAGAGTGGTTAGTTGCTGCTACAGATGCTAGGTTAACTGCTGTTGTGATATATACACAGAGAGTGTTTTTTTAATTGTCATGTATTTAATTTTAGAACTAGGTCCTGACATTGATGAGATCTACTTTGAGGACCCTACACCCTTTGAGATTGTGTTTTCCAGTAGCTGTTCTAGTTATTGGTCAGTAGTAATCTATATAGATGAGGGGGAGTGGTCGAACTGTGAATGGATCTTAGATGAAGATGGTTCAGAGGACATCTTAGATGTCCAACTCTGTAAAGATGAAGATTTTTATTAAAATATAGGTGTTGCTTTGTATCTTTTCTTGTCTGGTGTGGGTTGAGCAGTGAGTGCGGATTGTGTTCCAGCTAGAGAAGCTGGTGGTGCCCCTTGTGCTTATGAGTGTTCTGAAGGTGGTGAGTCGGCGAGCTATAGTGGCCTTCTTGTGTTTCTGAGCCGCTTCACACATACCTCTATGCATGAAATCCAAATATGATAAAAGTCACACTTTTATAATAAAATAATCAACTTTTATGCATACCTCTATGCATGAAATCCAAATATGATAAAAGTCACACTTTTATAATAAAATAATCAACTTTTACGCATACCTCTATGCATGAAATCCAAATATGATAAAAGTCACACTTTTATAATAAAATAATCAATTTTTACGCATACCTCTATGCATGAAATCCAAATATGATAAATGTAACACTTTTATAATAAAATAATCAACTTTTATGCATACCTCTATGCATGAAATCCAAATATGATAAAAGTCATACTTTTATAATAAAATAATCAACTTTTATGCATACCTCTATGCATGAAATCCAAATATGATAAAAGTAACACTTGTATAATAAAATAATCAACTTTTATGCATACCTCTATGCATGAAATCTAAATATGATAAAAGTCACACTTTTATAATAAAATAATCAATTTTTATGCATACCTCTATGCATGAAATCTAAATATGATAAAAGTCACACTTTTATAATAAAATAATCAATTTTTATGCATACCTCTATGCATGAAATCCAAATATGATAAAAGTAACACTTTTATAATAAAATAATCAACTTTTATGCATACCTCTATGCATGAAATCCAAATATGATAAAAGTCACACTTTTATAATAAAATAATCAACTTTTATGCATACCTCTATGCATGAAATCCAAATATGATAGAAGAAACACTTTTATAATAAAATAATCAACTTTTATGCATACCTCTATGCATGAAATTCAAATATGATAAAAGAAACACTTTTATATTAAAATAATAATTCTTTTATGCATACCTCTATGCATGAAATCCAAATATGATAAAAGTAACACTTTTACAATAAAATAATCATCAATTATGCATAACATAAAAATTATTTTCTCCATGATTACAATAAAATTCTTTCAATTAATCTAGGATGATAATTCCTAGAATATGGTAGGAAGTTCTCTTTTCATGCTTTGAATAAAATTATTTTATGTGTAATTTTTATAAAAATTTTGCCATAGCTCCGCTATGATGACTGATAAATCTCAATTTATTTTGAAGGATAAAGCTTATCATTAAGGAAATGATTAGAATGATCCCTAATTGGATCATTAACCCAATAATGGATTGAATCATCAATATTCATGAAATACATAAACTAGAAGTATAGAAAAAAGCCATTATTTTGACCTCAAGCATAGATTAATCTTGGATTAAGAAAAAGCTTTATGAAAAGCTTCATTTGGATTGAGAATGGGTCATGAGTATGACCATTTCTTGAGTGAGAGAGAGAAATTACATAAAAACCATTAGAATTAAGCATAAATAGAAATTTATGTAATTCTTAACTATCATTAATCAATTAACTTCAATAGCATTCATCAAATTATGTAACTCTTAACTACCATTCATCAATTAACTTCAATAGTATTCAAAAACCATTCCAATTAAGCTTCTCAAGCTTGAGAGGGGTTGAGAAGAGAGAAACATTGAGAAATTATAGAAAATGATCAAAATTCACTAATTACCTTACAAATTTCTTGATTCTTTGTTCACGGTAGAGGCTCCCTACCAATCAATTAGTTAAGTATGTTGATGGAGCCACCAATGGGGATTGAAGAAAGAGGGAAGCTCCAAAAACTAGTGAATTATTAATGAATTCACAGTTCTTGGCTTAGGTGGAGTAGAGTAACGATGCATAAACACTATATATTTTTCAACAAGGGGGAGGCTTCTATTTATAGGAAAAATTGAGCTCCTAACCAAACAAACTGATTCTAGAATTTTCTAAATCAGTTTGGTCAATATTTGACCATTTTTAGGTGAGTTAAGCTAACTTTTTGGAGCTAGACTTGAATGAGGAGAGAGGAGAGATGAAATATCTCAATTTTTATGAGTTTAAAACTCATTCAAGCATGTGAAATATGCACCTCCTTTAAAGAACTCCCCTTCCTTACATATGTGTCAAAATGGAATCATTATACCCAAAATATCTCATATTTTTAATATTCCTCATAGTTTTTTACTAATAAACCTTATACATTTTCAACTCTTCATTTTATGTGAAATATGCACCTCCTTTAAAGAACTCCCCTTCCTTACATATGTGTCAAAATGGAATTATTATACCCAAAATATCTCATATTTTTAATATTGCTCATAGTTTTTTACTAATAAACCTTGTACATTTTTAACTCTTCATCTTATGTGAACATTTACTCATTTTTGGATACCCAAAATATCTCATATTTTTTATATTACTCATAGTTTCTTACTAATAAACCTTCACTACAAGAGCTTGAGAGCATACCGACGCAAATGTCGAACGTCGGTATGCCCGTCGTAATGTTGGAGGAAACAAGTCGGGCGGGGTATTTTCAAATTTTCATTTACCGACGCGTATACCGACGGTTATTCTGAAGCTTATACCGACGTATATTCCGAAGCATATATCGATGCATATTCCGGAGCATATACCGACGCTCGTAAGTTTTTTACAGCCGAGAGCATATTTTCTGATTTTTTCGCAGACAGCGTGGCAGATCAGAAGGTATGCAACGTCTCTTTCTCTCCCTCTCCTCTTTTTTCCTCTCTCCTCTTTTCTCCTTCTTTCTTCTTTTCTCCTCTTCTCTTTCTCCTAATATGTTCTTGCTTTTACTTTTTAATTTAAGAATTAGGACGTTTAGGGTTTTGTGTTTTTTTGGCTCTCTATGCATGTTGAGAGCTCTCTATGTATGCATAGATCTCCTAATAAATGCATAGAGATTTTAGGGTTTTGTATTAGTTCTTATTCTTGTGTTTAATTTACTAATTATTTTGTTTAATATTTTGTTTTGCAGCTCTTTCACCAATCTTTCACCAATCCTCTCCTTCAGCTTCACAAAAAAGAGATAGATCCTCTTTCGATTTTTCTTGTTTATGCTTTTTTCTATGTATTATTGCATCCCTGTTTTATGGTTTAGGGTTAGTTTAGGGTTCTTGTAAGCTTATACATAGGATTAATTTAATATCTATGCATAAAACCTATCATAAGCTTGCAATCTCTATGCATAGCCTTCTTGCAAGCTTTATGCATAAGCTCTATTCATAGAGCTTGCGAGCTTGTGAAATCTCTATGCATAAGCTCTATGCATAGGCTTTATGCATAGAGTTTGCAAGCTTACAAAATCTCTATGCATAGGTTTCTTTTAGATTTTTGCATGGACATTGTACATAGAGCTTGCATAGCCTTCTTGTTGAAAGCTCTATGCATAGCCTTCTTGTAAAAGCTCAATGCATATGCTCTATGTATAGGCTTTATACATAGAGGTTGTAAGATTATGAAAGCTCTATACATAGGGCTTGTAAGCTTATGCAAGCTCTATACATAGAGTTTATGCATAGAGCTATATGAATCTAGCTGAATGCATGAATTAAGATCTATGCATAAAGCTTAATACATAATGTTTTATGTATAAATCTTATGGATGAGCTTTATGCATAAGGCTTCACATGCGTTATGTTTTTTTGCATAAACCTTTTTTGGATGTAGAGTGCCTTGCATGGATGGAAAGCATAAGCTTTTTGAATGTTTATACTCTCTTATACATATAACATATATTTCTTATGCTCTGTTTTTCTATGCATAAGGTATTCTCTTTATTCATAGAGTTTATATATGTTATCAAGGTAAGATCTCTTATCCATGTAAAACAAGATCATGTTTATTACACCATTGGGTGATGGGATTAAGGGTTAGCATAGTGCATAAGGCTTATAGCATAGAGCTTATGCATAGAGCGTATGCATAAGACTTATGCATAGAGCTTATGCATAGTGCATAAGGCTTATGCATAGAGCTTATGCATAAGACTTATGCATATGGCTTATGCATAGAGCTTATGCATAAGGCTTATGCAGTTGGCTTATGCATAGAGCTTATGCATAAGTCTTGCAGCCTTATTATGCAAGCTTATACTTAAGGCTTACAAGCCTTACTATGCATACGATTGCATAAACCTTATTCATAAAGCTTGCATAAGACTTACGTATAGAGCTCAATGTGTAGGCTCTATTTACAGAATCTATGCATTTAGATTTTTGCATAAGGCCTTTATAAATAGCTATTTATGAATAGAGATAGCTTCTCTCTCCATCCTTGTTCAAATTCATCTTAATTTTGTATGGAGAGAAGATAAGCTAATGTATAAGTTATTTTTAAAATCTCCCTCAACGGCTGGGGAAAAGAAGCCCGTTTGACGCTTTTTTAAATATTTTTAAAGTCTCCCTCAACGGCTGGGGAAAAGAAGCCCGTTTGACGCTTTAAATGTTATTTTTTAAAATCTCCCTCAACGGCTAGGGAAAAGAAGCCCTGTTTTATGGTTTACATAGTGCTCTGTGTAATGCATAATGATTTGTGTTTAATGAGCTGCATATACATGTTATCCTGCTAGATGGAGCCTCTCAATCTTGAAGAGAGAATAGCGTGTCCATGCATGCGATGTAAGTACCAAATCTTTGGAAAACGAAGGATTTGCAACCAGCATGTTCATGACGCTGGCATATTTCCAATGGAGCGCTTGCAAAATTTACGGTTTCAATCGTACAACCAAGCAAGTGTGCAGCCGCATCTTGATAACATTGCGCCTGTGAATTCTCGTCCCCAACAAAGGATGAGGATATCGCACGAGGGAGTGACAGATGGAGCTCAATTAACAGCACCCGAGGGAATGGAAGAAGGTCAGGAAATGGAAGAAGGTCCAATGGAAGAAATGTTGGATGCCTTCATCGAGCAACAAGAAGCTCTCTTCGAGGAGCATGAACATGAAGATCATCAACCACGACATTCTCAACGGTCAAACTTGAACCAGAGGAAGTTATTGAAATCCATAGGCATGGATTACAATAATATTCATGCTTGTCACAATGATTATTGCCTCTTCTGCCATGAATATGAGCATTTGCAAGAATGTCCCCATTGTAGCTCTAACAGATATAGACATTAGGAACTCAATGGAGTCTTCTTGGGCCCTTTTATTTGGCAGTTTAAGGGAGTCAAACCTTTTCTCTTAAGAAGAAACGTTTTCTAATTTGAAGCTTCAAAACGGCTACTTTATTCGAATTTGAATTTTGGGGGGAAAATGGAATTTAAAATCTAGCGGATAAAACCATATCATGTAACATATCTATGGAAAGCTCTTGATGCGTAGATCACGAATCTGTAATCTCCGCTCAAATCGGAGCTTGTATGTAGAAGTTATGGAGGTCCGAAAATTGTAAAATTGCCCCCTCCCCTTTTTGGGGGAAAAAGTGCACCCTTTGACCACTCTTACACCTCTCTTACAAACCATTGGTTTTTGCTTACATGGCGGGCTCCTATTTGTCAAAAAGTTAAACGTTTCCATAATCTCATGGCAAATTAAAGGGCCCAAAAGACTCCATTGAGTTCCTAATGGAAGATGTTCAAGGGGAAGCTGTCCCGGTAAAGGTTCTCAGGCACTTTCCAATCATCCCAAGAATAAAAAGCATGTTCAGGTGCAAATCTATAGCAAGCTTGATGACATGGCATGCCACAACTCGATCCACAGATGAAGTGATGCGTGTGCCTACTGACTCACCCGCATGGAGACACATTGAAGAGAAATGGCCGGCTTTTAAGGAAGAACCTCGAAACCTCCGTCTTAGCCTAGCAATGGATGGTGTAAACCCTTTTGGTTTAAGGAGCTCTTCATGGAGCACATGGCCTGTTTGCCTTGTGAATTATAATCTTCCGCCATGGTTAGCAATAAAGAAAGGTCATTTGTTGCTCTCATTAATAGTTCCAGGAAAGTACAAGGTGAAGAACATGGATGTATATTTGGCACCACTTATTGATGAGTTACGCACCTTGTGGAACGGAATTGAAGTGAAGGACATGTCAAAGCAGCAGAGTGGCCAAAGACTTACAACTGTGCAAGGTATTCTCATGTGGACAATGCAGATGATGAAGACATCCTTCATCAAGGGACTTTTAATGATGAGGATGCTGAAATGTACATAGACATAGATCTCTTTGGGGCTACTGATCTTAATGAGGATGATGGAATAGATAATGATTTTTAAAATGATGTATCTTAATGATTATGCAAATAGTTATGACATATTTGTAATGGTTTTATGACATTGAAGATCCTTGTTTACCATTGTTAATGTTTACCATCATAATCACTACTGTAGGAGCAAGTTGATATAGTTTTACCAATGTTGTTTATCATTGTTAATGTTTGTCATATGGTTCTTTCATTGTTTACCGTGTAATTTTCATTTCGCACAAGTTTGTCATATGGTTTTTTGTCCAACAGGCCATGGGTGACTCACCGCCCTACGACTACAGTCCAAATTTCTCATTTAATCCTACACCGCAGGGCATGAGTCCCCAGCAGTTATATGGTTTTCTTTCGTCCATGACTCCAGAGCAGAGAGCCATGGCTCAGAGTTATTGGGGTTCTGGAGCAGGGACATCTACCTCACCATCTGGCTTCCCGACGCCAGTTCCCACACCCGTGGGTACGACAGCAGCTCCCACACCTCATACCACACAGCCTTCCACTCCTCTTATAGCTCGATCTACCACCTCTTCACATAGACGGCGCTCACGTAGTAGGTCTTCAGGGGGAGGTTGTTGTGGTGGTAGTGCCACAGATGCTGTGACACCACCATCACGTGAGCGTCGTCCTTCGCTCTCATCTGTTGATAGCACACCCATAGGGTCACCTTCCACTCCCTGGGGTGCACATGACCATGACAACAGCAAGATTTACACAATTATGGATGGGGCACCAATAATGGATAGTGCAGGGAAGGCAATGAAGACACGCATTCGACAATTGTGCACTATACAGTTTCACGACTCTGGCATGACTAAATGGGATCAACAAGATAAGGAGAAGAAAAATTATATAAATACAAAGATAAAGCAAGAGTTCCAGCCATCTGACCCTATGAATGTCGTCTCTAATGAGTGGATACAGTATACAGCTCGCATTTTGATGGGGCATCGTAGGTCAGAGGCGAGGGACGCATTTAGAGAGGGGAAAGAGAAACCTGTTTGGCTAGATGACAGGGAGTGGGCAGCCATTGCTCAGGAGCTCACCAAGACACCAGAGAGGTTTCAACAACAAAGAGAGGCGGCAAGGGCAAGACTCCAAACAGTAGGGGCTTCTCATCTTGGGAGTGGTGGTTACGAAACCATGCGCCATGAATTCGTAAGTATTTGTAGAAATTTTATTTATGTAAATGTATGTATGTGGGCTAAATGTTGATTTCTAAAAGTTATAATTGTTAATCGTTTGTGCAGGAGTTGGCCCTGAATCGCCCACCAAGTAGGCGAGAGGAGAAGTACGCTCACAAACATGGCCTTGTGGCCTTGTTTGAGATGCTGGAAGAAGAAGGAGAGACCGTCAATTGGGAGGCATTACCATGATGTAAGATGACCTTCAAACTAATGAAATATGATCAAAACATTCTTGAGTATTAATGTTTAATTTAATTTCTTGTTTGTCGATCAGGAAAATAAAAAAACGAGCACGGTTGTTTTTGTGCTCTATTTTAGACAGAATGGTGCTGTCTGTTTGCTGTTGTTGATCCTGTTCATTGCAGGCAGCCAGGCAACAGCCAGGCAGCACTTTTCTGCCCAAAAAAAAATTTATGGTACAGCGTCGGTATATTCCCCGGTACTGGCGTCGGTATATTCATTGGTATATCTCTCGGTATTCGCATCGGTATAAAGCCCGGTATATGCACCAGTATAGACGCCGGTTTAGCCGTCGGTATAGACAACGGTATAGGCGCCGATATTGTTACCCGACGCTTATACCGACGATGTGGTTCCGGCGCTTATACCGGCGTTTACACCGATGACGGGGCTTTTTTAGACCCCGTTGAATGATGTCGGTATAAGCGCCGGTATTAGGCTAACATGTAGTAGTGCTTGTACATAGTCAACTCTTCATCTTATGTGAGCATTTACTCATTTTTGGGTATCTTCTTTTACAAATTGGATTTATCTCCTCCCTACACATGGATTGATGCTATTGGCCCAAAGGAACCTTAATTGGACCATAATCTAAAAATTTCCGAAAATCTAGACCCTTAGGCTAAGGTCCTTTATACCCATTTCCAATTAATTCCAATTGCACATTGGAAAGTTCTTTTTGAATTTCTGTTTCAGGGGAACTTGTTTTAATAAGATGAGATAATTTTCTATTCAAAAATATTAAAAATCTAAATATTCTCTCTCTAGAATACTTTCTCTCTCTAGATTAAAACAGTTAGAAACAAGTCTTTTATATTTTTGAAGAGGGATTGATTACAGGGAAAGATGCTGGACATTTTGAGAGGCTGGGGAGGAATCTTACATTCTCTCCCACTTGAAAAACGCGAGATGCCCTCATCTCGCAAACTGGGGGTAATTTCGCAAGATGCACAAATATGAGACTGAGAGAAAATTTTTAATTAGGATTAATGACCAATTAAAAAAAGTCTCAAAGAGAGTAAGGGTCAAGACAAGAACAAGATTTAAACTTTATTCATTCTTGGAACATATACAGTAAAGATAGAAGAACTCTTTACACTTCCATAAGCCCGTCCATCATATGATCACAAAAGCAGCACTCACAAGCTACGCACGTATAAGGTAACTCATCTATGGGAATAATTCTGTTGGTTATTTCCGCACCTATCTCAGTGGTATGAGGTGATCTAACAAAAGGACCTCTGAGAGGCAAACCAAAAACGGGGTAAAGGCATATCTTCTGATGAGGAAGAAAACACGCCAGTAAGAAGACCCGCTCAGAAAACCCAAGATGTCTTGATCTCATGACGCAGTAGTATCGGGGACCCAAACCCAAGGCTTCAATAACCATGGCCAAGCGGACATTGTTACGAAAGTGCTGCTGACCCCAGGGTGTTACCCTAGTTATGTCTTGATAGGTCCGCCATTTGGTCTGAGCTACAGACGTTCCCAAGTGAAGAAAAAGTGAGCGCTCATACTGTTCTATAAAATATTTCTTCACAGACTCGCTTGCGTCTTGAAGGTGAGAAATTATCATGGATAAAACTAATTCCTGTTGCCAAGCCATGAAGGAGATTAAGAAGAAGGGAGATCGATGGAAGTAAGATTACTGTGAGCGACAAGTAAAAGTTACGACTTATATAAGGGAAGGAGCTAGCGTAACTTAGAAGCCAACGGTATCTTGCCACTGAAGTTTTACCGTCTTTCCATGATTTGGGTTTGGCACATTTTTCTATAGAAGGCATTAAGAACTTTGAGATGAAGAGATAAAAGAAGTTCCTAGGCTAAGTCACCTACTTTATTTGGTCCACAATATCCGGGGGATAACTACTTATACTCCCCTAGAGATAAAGAAATTCTTTTGGTCCGTATTCAAATGAAGACTATAACTGCTTCTTTGAATTCTCTGATTGTCCTCTTCTTATCTGTATATTGTCTCTGTCGATCCTGGGCAGCGTTTATATCTTTATGAATTGCCTGCATCTGTTGCTCTAAGTCGCCAAGCATTTGACTGGTCATCTCGACCCTAATCAATGGGTCGGAGCTAGTTAATGGAGTTAAGCAATCTTGTCCGAGACAGACCCTGATTAGATTGGTATGAAGGAATTGGTTTCTGAATTTGGGTTCTAGACTTTCCTATGCCCTTTTCATGGTAGGAGTTGGGCAGTCTTTTAACTGATGGTCAAAACCTTGGCATCCAAAACACTGGTTAGATTGGTATGAAGGAATTGGTTTCTGAATTTGGGTTCTAGACTTTCCTGTGCCCTTTTCATGGTAGGAGTTGGGCAGTCTTTTAACTGATGGTCAAAACCTTGGCATCCAAAACACTGGTTCTCACTTCTGAATTCATCGTTCTGAATCTTTAAAACAGGTGGGCTCCTGCGAAGGTATTCTGGTAAAGTATCTTCCCTTTTTAAACAGAATCTTTCTTTTATTTAGAGAGGGAATAATTATAAGATTCTTACTCCTGTATACCTCGAAGGCTGGGGGAGAAATCTTACATTCTACCCCATTTAAAAAGTGCGAGATGTCTTTATCTCGCAAAGTAGAGGACAACTCTTTTTCTTAAGATCCAATTTATTCTGGGGTCCCTTATATTCATTTCAACCCAACAGAATACGGGGATAAATATCCCTTATATAGAACTCATCATTAAATAACAATTCATTCAGATCATATCATTCATATCTTTAACACGATAATGGTCCATTAGACCGAAAAATTTTCTTCTGAACATTCCTCTATGGGAATTTCAGTTAAGTAAGTTCTCAATTTGACATCCCTTAATTTGATCATCCATGTCAAGTATTAACAGTAGCAATTTGACAGCACAATCCACTAATCTCATAGTGATTTGCTGAAATCATTATCATCATTTATCATCACAGGGACTCGTCCCATTCATCCTCATTGTGGTTTTGCTCAGGTTATTATATTTCAACTAAATTTTAGAAATCATCATTTTTCAATCAGAATCCCAATCAATTCATCAGTTCCCAAACAGAATTAAAAATCATATCAACCACATTCGAATTCATCAACTGGATAGCATTAATGCTTATAATTTCAAGTCTTAGATTTACTCGTATATACTGCCGATAAAAAGCTGCAGTTATATCCTCGGTAATACGGTTAGTCATGATACTTGGAATTATAAGGTAAATACTATCATGTCTAAGCCTCAAGCAAGTCAGGGTTCCATATAATTGCGGTACTTCCATTTGAAGATC
Organism: Cibotium barometz; assembly: GCF_041138505.1. Lineage (NCBI taxonomy): Eukaryota > Viridiplantae > Streptophyta > Polypodiopsida > Cyatheales > Cibotiaceae > Cibotium > Cibotium barometz. The sequence continues at coordinate 37,970,104 of NC_141057.1, read as the reverse complement.
CAATTACTAATTTACAAAATTAGTTTGAATATCAATTTGTATGAATTATATCACACAATTATAACCTTTTTGTGCTACTTGATAAATTTTTGACATATTTGGCTTTTTAGTTGATCTTTATTAGCCAATTCGCTCTGATACCAACTGTGAGATCCATGTCTCCACCGCGCAACGGATTCAGGTACTAGCAGCGGAAGTAGCACATCGTGCGCGGTAGGGGTCTCGCACTCGGGGCCTCGCCCACCACGGATATCCGGACAAGAGACTAATCCGTCGGTTTGTCCAAAACCGAAACTGGAAAAACTTCCTTTACCCGGAAAGCACGGGCGATTCCACCAAGATAACTCTTTACTCTAACGTAGTCAAGATCATTACTGATCAAACTGATCTGACTGCACATCTACCGGTACTTGGTCAAATCAAGGAAGAAACTTGCACTTGGATCATTGGGATCAACGCTTTTTTCCCCATCAAGAGGCACAGCTGTTGATTCCTATCCATAGAACAATTACTATTCGCGATTTACTTCATCTATCGTAATAATAGAAATTAAATCTCGATTTACGAATCCATCAGTCCAGCCTAACCCCATCCAGTCCCATGGGTTAGCCAACCGCCCAACCACTGTAGTGATGGGATCCAATTAAGAATTTGGTTAGGTTTTGTCCCGGGTACCAAGGAAAAGAGTTCCAAGGCCCCCTAACTGGAAGTTCATGCAAACATAAAACTAGTCACACCACTTACACACCCAATATGAAATTGCCTTTTTCTTAGCATCAGCTAACTTTAAAACAATCCTTTAATGAAACCATTATATCACTGATGACAATCCTCAGTCTCTGGTTGAATCCTTATTTCCAGTCATTCATTTATCGGTATACTTATGACATCATTGGTAACCAAAACGCTCACCACCTGTTCACTCAGGGGCCTTTTCCATAGTTCCTAGCTCATAGTAACCGGCAATATATTCATATAATAGAATGGAACCTCCGTGGAAGATCAGCAAGATCAACCCACAGATCCATATAAAAGAGCCATGGACTCATCCGTTGAGGACCAGCAAGGTCAATCAACCAAATCCATGCCCGGTTTCAGAAAACAACTCTTATTCCTTGCTCCAATATCTTCCACGACGCACGTGTGGGTATCTTCGGCGACCCAGAGCCTGAGCACCGTATGGTGAGCACCCTCTAGGATCCTTCGTCGCACGTGACCTAGCGCTTCACTCATAGGCCGCTTCCTTGGTCCCTAATCCACCGTACCGGAAGCTCACCATTTAAATCGAACCGAGGCTGGTCAAGACCTCGGCCGACCTTGCTACGCGAGACGTCCTCCATTGACTCTCCGTCACAGCAGTTGCAACTTTATCAGTTAGGTCTCCTTGACCTTAATCCACAAGACGGTCAAAATGCTTCCCCAGCATTCTTGACATAAAACATTCATTTACAAACAGTTCACAAAATACAGTTTCTATAACGAACTCTCGTCTTTCCACATTATCCACTCTCGGACCACATTACTTATTCCCTATTCCATTCAATGTGTACTCATTCGCATCCATTCACTCATATAGACTACACATTATTTCACATACACATTCACATTCATTATTCTACATACATATCCATGTTCGTACGTCCACATCATACATCCAATTTCACATTCATACATACGCATCTACATGCATACATCTATTTTCACATCCTCATTCATACATCCACATTCACATACATACATCTACATCCGAATCTACATCCATACATCCACATCCACATCTTCATTCACATTCACATCCATACATCCACATCTACATACATACATCCATTTTCACATCCTCATTCATACATCCACATCCACATACATACATACATCCGTATCTACATCCATACATCCATACTACATCCATTCTCACCCTAACACATCCCATATACATCTTATCCCATCAGATACACTCTCTACCTCGTCCCATATACATCTTATCCCATCAGATACACTCTCTACCTCGTCCCATACACATCTCAACACATCCTAACTCATCTTAACACATTCTATCACATCTCATACACATCTTTTCACATCTCATACACCTCTTATCACATCCTATCACTTCCCATACGCATCTTATCACATCTTATCACATCTCATACACCTCTTCTCACATCCTATCACTTCCCATACGCATCTTATCACATATTATCACATCTCATTTAAAAATCAATCTTTTATGCATCTTCCTATGCATAAATTCATTTTAAATGAAAATGACCCTTTTGAATTAAAATTCCATCTCTTATGCATCTTCCTATGCATAAACTCAATTTAGATAAGAATTGACACTTTTGAATTAAAAATCCATCTTTTATGCATCTTCCTATGCATAAATTCAATTTGGATGAGAATAACACTTTTGAATTGAAATTCCATTCTTTTATGCATCTTCCTATGCATAAATTCAATTTAGATAAGAATGACACTTTGAATTTAAAAATCAATCTTTTATGCATCTTCTTATGCATAAATTCAATTTGGTAGGAATTACACTTTTAGAATAAAAGAATTTCTCCTATGCATCTAAGTTATGCATAAAATCCATTTATGATGAAAATCACACTTTTAGTATAAAAAGAATATCTTTTATGCATACCTCTATACATGAAATCCAATATGATAAAAGTAACACTTTTACAATAAAATAATCAACTTTTATGCATACCTCTATGCATGAAATCCAAATATGATAAAAGTCACACTTTTACAATAAAATAATCAACTTTTATGCATACCTCTATGCATGAAATCCAAATATGATAAAAGTCACACTTTCATAATAAAATAATCAACTTTTATGCATACCTCTATGCATGAAATCCAAATATGATAAAAGTCACACTTTCATAATAAAATAATCAATTTTTTTGCATACCTCTACGCATGAAATCCAAATATGATAAAAGTCACACTTTCATAATAAAATAATCAACTTTTATGCATACCTCTACGCATGAAATCCAAATATGATAAAAGTAACACTTTTATAATAAAATAATCAACTTTTATGCATACCTCTACGCATGAAATCCAAATATGATAAAAGTAACACTTTTATAATAAAATAATCAACTTTTATGCATACCTCTACGCATGAAATCCAAATATGATAAAAGTAACACTTTTATAATAAAATAATCAACTTTTATGCATACCTCTACGCATGAAATCCAAATATGATAAAAGTAACACTTTTATAATAAAATAATCAACTTTTATGCATACCTCTATGCATGAAATCCAAATATGATAAAAGAAACACTTTTATAATAAAATAATCAACTTTTATGCATACCTCTATGCATGAAATCCAAATATGATAAAAGAAACACTTTTATAATAAAATAATAATTCTTTTATGCATACCTCTATGCATGAAATCCAAATATGATAAAAGTAACACTTTTACAATAAAATAATCATCAATTATGCATAACATAAAAATCAATTTCTCCATGATTACAATAAAATTCTTTCAATTTATCTGGGATGATAATTCCTAGAATATGGTAGGAAGTTCTCTTTTCATGCTTTGAATAAAATTATTTTTTGTGTAATTTTTATAAAAATTTTGCCATAGCTCCGCTACTATGACTGATAAATCTCAATTTATTTTGAAGGATAAAACTTATCATTAAGAAAATGATTAGAATGATCCCTAATTGGATCATTAACTCAATAATGGGTTGAATCATCAATATTCATGAAATACATAAACTAGAAGTATAGAAAAAAGCCATTAATTTGACCTCAAGCATAGATTAATCTTGGATTAAGGAAAAGCTTTATGAAAAGCTTCATTTGGATTGAGAATGGGTCATGAGTATGACCATTTCTTGAGTGAGAGAGAAAAATTACATAAAAATCATTAGAATTAAGCATAAATAGAAATTTATGTAATTCTTAACTATCATTAATCAATTAACTTCAATAGCATTCATCAAATTATGTAACTCTTCACTACCATTCATCAATTAACTTCAATAGCATTCAAAAACCATTCCAATTAAGCTTCTCAAGCTTGAGAGGGGTTGAGAAGAGAGAAACATTGAGAAATTATAGAAAATGATCAAAATTCACTAATTACCTTACAAATTTCTTGATTCTTTGTTCACGGTAGAGGCCCCCAACCAATCAATTGGTTAAGTATGTTGATGGAGCCACCAATGGGGATTGAAGAAAGAGGGAAGCTCCAAAAACTAGTGAATTATTAATGAATTCATAGTTCTTGGCTTAGGTGGAGTAGAGTAACGATGCATAAACACTATATATTTTTCAACAAGGGGGAGGCTTCTATTTATAGAAAAAATTGAGCTCCTAACCAAACAAACTGATTCTAGAATTTTCTAAATTAGTTTGGTCAATATTTGACCATTTTTAGGTCAGTTAAGCTAACTTTTTGGAACCAGACTTGAATGAGGAGAGAGGAGAGATGAAATATCTCAATTTTTATGAGTTTAAAACTCATTCAAGCATGTGAAATACGCACATCCTTTAAAGAACTCCCCTTCCTTACATATGTGTCAAAATGGAATCATTATACCCAAAATATCTCATATTTTTAATATTGCTCATAGTTTTTTACTAATAAACCTTGTACATAATATTTTTAATATTGCTCATAGTTTTTTACTAATAAACCTTGTACATTTTCAACTCTTCATCTTATGTGAGCATTTACTCATTTTTGGATACCCAAAATATCTCATATTTTTGATATTACTCATAGTTTCTTACTAATAAACCTTGTACATAGTCAACTCTTCATCTTATGTGAGCATTTACTCATTTTTGGGTATCTTCTTTTACAAATTGGATTTATCTCCTCCCTACACATGGATTGATGCTATTGGCCTAAAGGAACCTTAATTGGACCATAATCCAAATTTTTTTGAAAATCTAGACCCTTAGGCTAAGGTCCTTTATACCTATTTCCAATTAATTCCAATTGTACATTGGAAAGTTATTTTTGAATTTCTGTTTCAGGGGAACTTATTTTAATAAGATGAGATAATTTTCTATCCAAAAATATTAAAAATCTGAATATTCTCTCTCTAGGTTAAAACAGTTAGAAACAAGTCTTTTATATTTCTGAAGAGGGATTGATTACAGGGGAAGATGCTAGACATTTTGAGAGGCTGGGGAGGAATCTTACACTCAGCACCTATAATGAGATCCCAAAATCCTTTTCCTTTCAAGAAACTTTTTATCCTGTACTTCCATGCCTGGAAGTTCTTCCTATCCAGCTTTTCACCAACAATCTGTACTGGATTATCTAACATGTTTGCTCAATGTGCACCTTCCACACTCGTCCAAATCTGTAACCGAGCCTTCCTCAGCTCAACCGCACTCCAATGAATGTTCCAGATATGCCAAAGTAGCCAACAATCTTCAAATTTGATGTAAAAAATCAACCTGTATGCATCCAAGATGAACTGGCTCACGCAGTCCGAGATACCCTGCTTTGATGCGCTTTCCAAGGCTCCAAATCACAATTTAGTGGTGTAATCAAGTATGTACAACTTGCATTGACACCTAAACAACCTCAATGTAGAGTATCAACACCATCTAACATGTGTACATATCAATTTTTGAAAAACCCTTTCTCTGTTTTGGAAAAAACCAGAAAAACCAGTAGTAAAATGGCTCTAATTTCTTCAATATTTGTCCAAATTGAGCAACCAAGCATTCATTAGATTAGCAATAGTGTCCATCAACTCCATGTAAGAGAAATTTGTCCAATTGTATAAGACCAAAGATTAATTGCTTAATTAAAATGACCCTGTTTCTCTGCAACCAGTGGACAGCCTGTTTAATCAGCTCATTCCCAGCTCAATTGATGATAATTGATCAAACTAATCACATAGCCCTCTTCTCCAAAGCGTATAGCAACCAATCGCTAAAGCAATTGTGAAAGGAACCAAGCACCCAAGTAGAAATCGATCTCCTCGTAGCCAAAAAATCAAAAATCTGCTCTGTTTCCCTGTGCAGTCTGCGCCGCCTGCTCTTGAGGGCTTTGGGAGTGGTTGTAACGCTAAATGATGAGGTAATCAAGTTCCCAACACTCCTAGGTATGTGTGCAATCCATCAATGCATTGATTTTTGCCAAAAACATGCTCCAATTTCATCAATTTTTGGCTTCCTTTTCTCTGTTTTGTGAGAGCTCAAAAAACCAGTAATTTCACTCATTCAAATGCATGTAACTTGCTCCAAAGTCACAGAAGGCCTTGCATAGAAGTTGCCAATACATCTCTCATTGTCAGATACATGTTTGCTTTGCCAGATTTACATGTATTTCCACCATACATCAATGCTTCCAAGCTTTAATGGAAAGCTTCCAAAAAACCAGAATTTTTCTTTGCTTTGATTTGCTCTAACTTGCTTTGTTTTTTCCTGTATCACCTGCAATCCGCTCAAGGATGTTTAGAAGACCTTACCCGGTAGGCCAAGCTCTCAGATTTGATAGTAGTTTGTGTGCTCCAAGCTTCACAGCTCCAATGGCAACTTCACAGCTTCTCTTCACAGCTTCTTCTCCCTCTTCACTCACTCACTCATAAACCCTAATAAACAGCACAAGGCTCTGATACCATGTTGAAAGAATGGTAGAGGGGGAGGAGACACACACACAGGAGCAAACCCTAATGTATATTGCAAACCCTAACCATAGAGGGAAGCCATCTCCACTCTCACACAAAGCATAATGCAATAATCCAAAATACACACAACACTATGAATTGTGTCCACATTCTACTAACCCTAGCTAATGTCCACACACTATGACCAGCTGGACACGCGGTCATTTATGTCTCACACATGTTCCTACCTAACATGCCAGCACATAGCATAGCTGGCTCACACTGACATCGAGCTTGAATCTCAACAAAGAGATCTATATCCATGAGATCCTTGTGCATGCATAGAGATCCTTTGCATACGTAGCAAGCCCTATGGATTCATAGAGATCAATAAGTTCTTTCATAAGGGATATACATTATACATATTTCTCATAGAGATATCTATGTGCAAAGTAAGATCCCTTATGAAAAATCATAGAGTCCTCATGCATTTGGTAGATTCTTATATGCATTTGCATAAGGGCTTTACCTTGTGCGCATAGATCTCAAAGACAACTCATGCATAAGGTAAGAGCCCTTACGTAAATGAAATATAGCTATATGTATATAAGGTAAGAGCCCTTATGCAATTGCATAGAGATCTCAAGAATTTGATAAATTAATATTTGCATTTACATAAGGACTCTATCTTATGAATAGATCTCAAAGATACATTTATGCATCAGCTAAGACACTTATGAAAATGGATAGAACTATCATGCATTTGGTAGACCCCTCTCTATATTTTTGTAAGGGATCTCTGCCTTATGCATAGAGCTTATAGAGAGCTATATTAATAAGGTAGGATTACCTATGCAAATGCATAGAACTCATTGCATTTGGATGAGAGCTCTCTTATCATGGGAGTGCGATTTGTTTTTAAAACATTATTATCCAATTTTTGTAAAATAAAAACTTGAAGAGCAAGCAAGGGCTAAAATAGCCATGTAACTTATTTTTGAAGTAATAAAATCTATAAATACTCAAGTGGGGATGCTTTTGGCACATGTTTGGAGCGGCACTTAGAACCAATCTAGTGTTTCTCTCTTGCATCTATATTTTCTGTTTAGCACACTTCGCGAGGTCCATGATTTTATGTTTCAATGGTATCAGAGCCTCGCTACACTTCGTCCGTAAAAAGGTGAGTGTTTGGGGAACTTAGACGGCCCGAGACCAACGGGTCCTCTATGTGAAGGTGAGGAATGGCGACACACGAAGCCCAAGTAGCCGAGCATGGATAGAGACATGTCAAAGTAGCGGTGACTAGGACCGCCTATAGAAGTGAACAAGTGACAGGTGCAAATCGGCCACCCAAAGGGACCCCACACTGCCTACAACAAGCACCGTCGACAACAAGCATGAGAATCAACACTGGTTTACAAGTGTGGACCGATAAAGGGCAGGAAAGAGTGCGCACTATGCACACGTCTCCTTAAGAGACAAATACCATACACAACTCATTCTTACCTTTATACCCTCTTCAGCAAAACGAGCACAAGTCATGTGCGACAAACAAGAGACTGCGTGGCAGCATGAGTTGATGTGCATGAAGGAGAAGAAGAAGAGAGGAGAAGAAAAAGAAGAAGAAGAAGAAGAATAAGAAGAAGATGAGGAGGAGGAGGAGAGAGAAGGAAGAGAAGAACAAGAAACAAGAGGCTGCGTGGTAGCATGAGTTGATGTGCGTGAAGGAGAAGAAGAAGAGAGGAGAAGAAAAAGAAGAAGAAGAAGAAGAAGATGAGGAGGAGGAGAGAGAAGGAAGAGAAGAACAAGAAAAAGAGGAGGAGGAGGAGAGAGAAGGAAAAGAAGAAGAGGAGGAGGAGAGAGAAAGAGAAGAAGAAGAGGAGGAGAAAGAAGGAGGAGAAGAAGAAAAAGAAAGAAAGAAGAAGAATAATAATAAAAAGAAGAAGATAAAGAAGAGAAACAAGAAGGAGAAGAATAAAACACAATATTAGTGAATTTGGAAATTTCCCAATTCCCATTTTTGAATACTTAAAAAAGGGGACTTGGATAACATGTTTGTAAGTTTCTCAAAACCCTATCATATGACCTATCGTTGGAAAGTGCTTGAAAAATGGAATCTAAAGAGCTATAAAGCGCTCATTTTGGATTAGTGGTGTTCAAGTTATGGTTAATCCAAACTTTTGACCACGTGTCCCAAACTTGTGAGAAATTCCCATATTCCCCAATATGGTGTTATAAAGAATAAGAAAAACAAGAAGAGAAAGAAAAGAAGAAATTTATTTATATCAAACCAAAAGGAAAAAGAAGAAGAAGAAGAGACCAAAAACGAATATTATTGTACGGTTAGACCAAACCCAATTCGATCTGTCTTCTTGAACTCTGTAGATTTAATACTTGAGTAAATTTTTTGATTATGCACCTAGCTCAAGGCCAACATTATTCTACGTTGTGTGATTATTTCTTAAGCAGTTTTTTGTCGTAATCATGAAGATAATAGTCTTGATTTTGTGCATGAGGGTGGGCATGTTGTTGTGTGTGGTGTAAGCATGATTTGCAGGTTATACCAATGATCTATACCATGGTACCATGTTGAGTTTTTGATAATTATCAACTTGACTAATGCATGATAAGTCCACATCTTTATCAAATAATTACATTTTGAGTAATTAAACGAACTGTTTTAAATTCTCTATTTCTCCTGACTTTTTCATTTTGTAGCCAAAAATACATCAAGGTAAGGCCTTCTTACTTTTGCATTGTCAAGTTTCATATTCAAGTTTTTTTTAACTTTTATTGCAAATTAATCTTTTCATCATCATCTCATTTAACATTAAGCTAATGATATAGATTTAAACTTATTTATTTAAACTATTTCAAAACCTATTAGTATTTTTTGAATTTAAAGTTTTTGAAGTAACTTATTCATTTCATTTGATTATCTTTACAATAAATTTTATTGTAGACTTTTTGTAAAATTCAAGGAGAGTTCTTATGCATCAAAAGTAGAACTTCTTGGAGCGATTGGCCCTTCCATATTGAACTATACTTTATGAATTTCTCACTAATGTATTAGTCTTGTGGTATGGGGACACTAAATTAATCCAGTATTATGAAGTATTTCGATGCATACTTATCTCTAGATTTGTGTGAAATGATTTCTGGTGGGATATGGGACACTAGAATTTATTACTCATAGAAGTCCTTGATATAATCTCTATTACATATGTGTAAATGATTGGATGTAATCTCCCTCCCTCCCCCCCCATGCGTGTAACTCCACTTCCATGACATGATTATTTAGAGAATTATATTCATAAAAATAGCCCAAGGAGCTAATAATAGATGTACATACAAATTGGGCTTGCTTTTCCCCTTTTGGGTATTACTTTACATATTATTAACCATATGGAAGTTCCTAAGGTTTGTACATATAACAGCCTTTACCCAAATATAAATGTTATTGAGCCTTTACACATGAAATAACTTTGTGCACACTCGCACATATATAATAACCTTGTGCACATTCCCACATTCCATTAAGCCAATTCCTACACACATTAAATCAAGCATACTTTCTACGATTATTAATTCATCAAAAATATATACCTATAACAGTCCTCCCGTTTGAGAGGAAACAATTGTCCTCAGTTGTGTAGAAGAAAATCCTCTAGCAACAAGATTATGTTCATAGGTAACGATGTTAGAACCTGCAAGGTAAACTCAGAGGTTCGAACATGGCTTAGAGGCTGATTAGGCATGGCTCAGAGGTTCTTATGGACATGGAATACCATAAACCGACTCAAAGGCTGATGTGAACATGGGTTGCAACAACAAAAATTGTGCGACACCTGAATTGGTGATCCTCGCACTCATCATTGTCAAATCACAAATAATATACACAAAATAACCTAGCAACATGAAAGGCTATTCTCCTACATGATTAACAAAAATGATCACGAGCCCTCCGAAACATAAATTTTGACATAAACTTTCTTTATCTTGAAATTTTATTTAAGTTACTGGACTTGAATTTGTCTTAATGTTGAATCTATGGTTTATTAATTAGGTTCTTAGGTTATAAAAAGAAATACTTATGAAAAAGGGATATAAAAGGAAGTGAATATATACATACCTCCTTTGTTGTGGTGTCATTGAAATTGTTTGTCAAAAAGAATTTTGACATTCCAAAGAGATGTGAGTTGTTAAACATAATTTGTAACGTACTCATATGTACATATTTTTAGATCCATTTGATTCTGTAATTTTTAGCATCTATATTAAATGTTGAAAACTAGGAAATACTTAGAGGACATAAAAGATTAAGTTTGGTTACAAATTTAGTAATTTAGATATTTTGATTTTGTGTCAATTTTGAGACTTTTTTATGCATGTTTTGTGGTGTCATTTGTATGCGATTTCTATTCTATACTTAACCGTTAGATAATGTATAAGAGGATCACAGTGAGTGGTTTAGCCTAAAGGAAACTCATATGGGGGTTTACATAATAAATATAACCTCGCACCCAAAACGAGACGTGAACACCAATTTCACCCTTAATTTTTAGTAACGGCCTCGCATAAGGTTGTAGATAACTTTATGTCTCTCTGACAAATAAAGTTATCTACACCCCATGCGATGCCGTTACTAAAAATTAAGGGTCAAATTGGTATCCCGATCCCTTTTCGGGTACTCATTGCGGTTATATTTATTATGTAAAGCCCCATATGAGTTTCCTTTAGGCTAAACCACTCACTATGACCCTCTTATACATTATCTAACATGGTTAAGTATAGAATAGAAATCACATATAAATGACACCACAAAACATGCATAAAAGTTCTCGAAATTGACATATTTAAATTACTAAATTTGTGATCAAACTTAATCTTTTATGTCCTCTAAGTATTTCCTACTTTTCAACATTGAATATAGATGCTAAAAATCACTGAATCAAATGGATCTAAAAATACGTACATATGAGTACGTTACATAATTCATGAGAAACTAATCATTATAAGAATAAAAGATAAATTGATTATGGATATAAGGATAGAAAATACTAATCTTCACTTGAAAATTTGTTTGAGAGGGTGTGAGATTATAAATGAAGAGTAGATAAAATTGATTTTTCAATACATCAAAAGTTTAAGTAGAAATATAAATATGAATGACTAGTAACAATTGTAACAATCTTGATTAAGTAAACAGGATTAATATGCATTTGAAGTTGAAATAAATGTGAATAATAAATATGAAACTTAGCAATCATAAGGTTGAGTTAAGCGTAAGAAGGTCGTACCTTACATATATTCGATTGCAATGATATTTTACATTGATAAAAATGAGAAAGCAATGCGAATGGATTGAAATATAATTATTCTTCCAAACCTAACTAGGGTTATATTAAATTATGAACTTATAAGAAAAAAAACTTATAGTAATATGGTTTGAAATTCTATGCATAATATTTAAACATGATCACTTTTGTAAGGATAGAAATGAGAAACTTACTTGGAAAGTGTTCGAAGAATCACTGTCTGAAAGATAAAGCATACATAGAAATATTAGAAAACTTATTTACTAAGTTATGGAGGATAGTGACTTACTTGCAAGCTTTGGATAGCTTTGCTACAAAATACATCATTAAAAGGACACAAGTATCACAAGCATATGTGACGTTTTAATTTGTTGATGATTAAATTTATGAAAAATGGAGAAACTTACTTGGGTTGAACTACAAAATATCAGTTAGAAGAAAATGAATTGATAAATAACAATTTTTATTTTATACAAGTAATCAAATTACACAAGGTGAATACTTAACTGGTAAATCATCGTAGATTTGCATATACTAATCCGTAGGTTAGTTTCAATTTATAATATAATATCAAACTTCAATTGTTAATTTATAAAATTTAGAAAGTGTAGTTATTACTTAGCTTTCACCCACAATTCGTAAAAGGTCGTAAGCTCGTATGTTGAAGAGTAAGTGGGAAGAATAATATTTGTTACTGTCAAAAAATCAACTAATAACTATGGAATCATGGATCCCAAAATCTCCAAAAGCTTGAGAATATTGTTTAATAAATGCATCCGATGTAGAAAATAACTTCTTTACGCTGAAATAAATCCAAGTAATAACTTGTCCAAGTAATAAACCCAAGTAATAACTTCTTTATGTCTCGGGTATTTGGAAGCCTTTGAATTTAATTTGAAGGGATTATAATATAAAGCGTTAAGGATTTAAAACTCTGCTTATATATTTCAAACAATGAAAACAGGAGATAGAAGCTTAATAGAAGGTCTAAAGCTTTAACTTTTGAAGCTTTAAGACTAAGGTTTAATTATCTTAGTAAAGATTTTAAGTAAAGCTTATTGAAGTTTTATAAAAATCCCATGGTTTGAAGGGCGGACACGAATTTAATGGAGAAGAAATCGCCCGCTGCTATTTCAGCATCCGCACCCTGTGGATAGTACTGTGCCTAAGCTTTTAGCAAAAGCTTTAACCAAAGCTTGTAATAAAGCTTCTTCAAAGAATCTTGTCTTCTTTTATAAACAATGCTCAGCGCTAATTATAATTTAAAAAAGAATATCGTTTTTGCCATCACCGAATGGAGGGGAGAAATAGCTTGTTGCGCCCTCTTGAGATGTTGCGTCCACTTGAGATCGTCATACTGCCGTCACGAGAGCAAATTTGGAGGGAAATATATATATATATATATATATAGGACTTTAATCTTCTTTCCTCTCTTGAAATCGGTGTAGCATGTTTTTGTTCAAGAGGGGATAATTCTAAAATCTTTGAGTATGCAAAATTTATATTAGTCCTCCATTAAACAAATTAAGAGGCGGATAAGCTTAGCAATTTTGAAATCAGGGATTTCACCTCCTCAATTTGTTGATTCCATCCATACTGATGGATTAGTGAAATTAAAGGTGGTTTTGTAGTTTTCACAAACCCACTAATGGTTTTCCACCTTGCTTTACCCTTTGGACCAAAGATTGATAGAAATTTGTTGTCCAATGATTAAAAGCAAGCCTCCTTCCAACCATACATAACCATAAACACATTCTTCTTCAAATTAAATTGAAAAATTACAAATTTCACCTTTGCCTTTGTCTCTTTCACCTCTTTGTCCACAAGTCTTTGATTGGCTTCAAGAAGATTGAATTAAACCAAAGCTCTAATACCATTTTCACGGAACCCTTTTGTACTTCTTGAAGAAATAATTAAAAACTCACAAAATACATCAAAAATTAAAACAAAGACTTAAATCAATTTAATATCAAAGAGCATAGCATAACATAAGACAAGAGAAATAGAATAACATCACCATCAAGACAAGATTGGGTGCAATCCTTCCCTCCCCTCCCCCATGCGTGTAGTTCCACTTCCACAACAAGAGTATTTAGAGAATTGTATTCATAAAAATAGCCCAAGGAGCTAATAATAGATGTGTGTACAAATTGGGCTTGCTTTTCCCACTTTTGGGTATTTCTTTACATATTCTTAACCATACGGAAGTTCCTAAGGTTTGTACATAGAGAAGCCTTTACTCAAATATAAATGCTATTGGGCCTTTACACATGAAATAACTTTGTGCACAATCACACATATATAATAACCTTGTGCACATTTGCACATTCCATTAAGCTGATTCCTGCACACACTAAATCAAGCATATTTTTTTATGATTATTAAATCATAAAAAATATAATAGAATATATACATGTAACATAAAATCTATAAATACTCAAGCAGGGATGCTTTTGGCACACGATTGGGGGAGAAATAGGGACCCAATTTGGTGTTTCTCTCTCTCATCTATATTTTCTATTTAGTACGCTTCTCGAGGTCCATGGTTTTCCGTTTCATCTCTACCTTATGCTTAGAGCTCAAAGCAAGCTCTATGCATAAGGTAATAACCCTTATATAAAATCAATGTGGAATTTATATAAATTCAATGTGAAATTTAAAAAAAAGAGTATTGGTTTTAGAGCTTACTATAAGAGAATGGAGAGCTAATAAGTGTCAAACTAATCAAAGAAGTGTGATGAACTACAAGAAGGAAGTAAAATATAACACGAGAATATTATTTGCATATGCTTGTTTATAACAAGAGTCCTCTCTGCATGCATAAAGTACTCTCATAGCACCTAAGGGTGCGATATTTAAAAAAAGAGCATTGGGTTTTGAGTCTACCATAAGAGAATGGAGAGGGAGAACAAAGGTTGTACGAGTCGCAAACTCTAGTACCACCGTACCCTTCCACACAAGAAATGATCTTATAGCTTAATGCCAAAAAACCTTTGACTTGTTAGAAGAAACTTTATTTGTTTGACTTGTTATTACAGCTAGATTTGAAACATTTTAATATCTTATCTTAATTGAATCAAAAGTACTTTCCCTACGAAACATTTCTCTTGTGCCCTTGGCCACTCAAACTCTAGGGAAAAAAAATAATATGATTTATTTTCTTAAGTTATAATCATGGAGACTCCCATGCTTAAAAAGAAATTGTCAAGAATGGAGATAACTCTCATCTTTATTTTTTTGAAGTTACAGCCATGGCAGAGACTATCATGCTCTATTATGAATTGTCAATAATGAAGACTCTCATGATGCAACACAAAAAATTAAATAAATAGGAGGACATGCCAGATAGACTCTAACAACATGATTCTTTGTCGAAATAAAAATAAATGTACCCTAGGCTTGGTTTTAGCTTGCTTACTCTGAAAGCAAAGTAGATTGTTGATGGGCCTGTTGTCCTTACTCTCTCTCTCTCTCTCTCTCAACTTTTTCCAACTCTTTCTGAAAACGGAATCGTTCTCTAGGTTAGCTTGTGGAACACTTGAGAAATTCAACACATACATTCAACCATGAAAACACATGCTTTGCAGGTTTTAACAAAATCAAATAAATTGAACAAAAGCATAGCAAACATAATACTTAGCTCCAAGACAAACAAGCTGGGTGCAATCTTCCCCCCCCCTTGTGCGTGGCCTTCCCCACACAAGAGTATTTTTATTCGCTTTTCACCAAAAAATAGGCCATAGCCCCCAAAAATATACAAAGTGTGCTTTTAGAGAGCACGACACTCTTCCACAACAAAAATGGAGTGTCCCAAAAATTGGGGCTAGGGTAAAGCCTTTAGGATTTAATAAATTCAACATTATAAATGTATTTTTCCCAATGTATCAAAATGGAAAAATCAACTACTAAGGTTACAAGCTACACTTGTAAAAATAAATATGGTGCACATAAGAAACATTCTCCTCGACATTATTCATCAATCCTCGTAATCTTCATCACCTGAAAATATAAGCTCAATTAATAATTAAATTAATCCCACAAATATTAAACAGGCACAAACCATCACCAACTCATGACTACTAGGCGTAAGTACCCCAGGAATCACCCTGCCATACAAACCTAACTGAAATATAAGCTCAATTAATAATTAAATTAATCCCACAAATATTAAACAGGCACAAACCATCACCAACTCATGACTACTAGGCGTAAGTACCCCAGGAATCACCCTGCTATACAAACCTAACTGAAATAATCATAGACGGCCCCAAGCATACGTCATATACCGCACGTATTAATATTTATAGTAGTGTTACCCACGATATTAACCTAGCCGGCATGACGCAAGAGTAACCTAGGCGTCCCCAAATTACTCAAGAGAGGGGGAAATAATATTCTTAAAGAGGACTTAAAATATATTCTCATGACATCCCTCTTGCTTGAGTTTGCAATTGCCCTCAATTGCAGGTTTGCTGGGTTTGAAAAGAACGAAGGATCTCGGGATAAGCTCGAAAAAATTTCTCGGGCATCCATTTGGCATGGTTTTTGAATGTCAAAAGATATTTGATGTATTGGTTCCCAGTTCTTGTTGTTGTTGTCTCTTGATCAATAATAGCATCAGGAACTAAGACTTCTTCCTCTCCTTCAACAAGAGGTGGTTCCTCATAAATTGGGTGAGAAGGAAGTGTTTCTCGAAAGGGTTTCAAGAGATGAATATGGAAAGAGTTGTGGATATTCCAATTAGATGGCAACTCTAGTCTATAGGCCACATCGTTAATCTTTTCAATAATTTTAAATGGTCCATAGTATCTAGGTGCAAGTTTAAGTGGAGGGAATTTTTCCACACTCTTCAATCATCTCTTCTCAATTCTCAAAAGTACATAATCACCTTCTTGGAATGAAAAATCTTTACGCTTCCTATTTGCTTGAAATGTATACTTCTCTTGAGCTCTTGCAATACAATCACGCACTTCAGATAAAATGCGATCAAAGTCTCGAGTATATTGGTCAGCAGCTTCAATCTTATGGGAGAGTCTAGTAGCCGGAATAGGCAAAGCTCTACCATAGATAATCTCAAATGGTGCTCGACCAGTAGCAGAATGAGGAGTATTATTATAAGCAAATTGGAGTAGATGTATGTACTTATCCCATGAACTAGGTTGCTGGGAAACATAGGCTCTAAGCATATCCAAGATAGTGCTATTCGTGACTTCGGTCTGTCCATTTGATTTAGGATGAAAAGCCGTAGAAAAATCCAACTTAGTGCCTAAGTTTGAGAAAAGAGCAATCCAAAAGTGACTACAAAATTTGGAATCTCTATCAGAAACTATCACTTTGGGTAGACCATGATGGACAAAGATTTGCTTGACAAATATGGTCGCAGCTTGCTGAGAAGTTAGTGTCTTTTTACATGTGGAATGAAATAGGCTTGCTTAGTAAACCTGTCCACTATTGTCTAAATCATGTCATGATGACTGGAAGTAGTAGGAAAGCCTGTAATGAAGTCCATAGACACTTGTTCCCATGGTCGATCTGGAATGGGTAAAGACATAAGCAATCCCAAAGCTTTGCCTTTGTAGCTTTTAATTGCTTGACAAATGTTACACTTAGCTACAAATTTTGCTACATCATTTTTCAAATGAGGCCAAAAGAATTCTCGAGAAACTACTTGAAGTGTTGTGGAAACTCCTCTATGTCCCATGAATGGTGGTTGGTGCATCTCTTCCAAGACAAGTTGTCTATAGGGTTGAGTAACACATAATCTTTTCTCAAAGAAAAGATAGCCATCATTATGAGAATAATTTCCTTGAGGTGTCCAATTTTTTCACGCAATTCGATCCATATCTCAGAAAAATCTGGATCTACTTCATAAGTTTCTTTCATAAGTACAAATGGTTCACTTTCAATAGCGAAAATGTTGTTGATATGTGGTCTTCTACTTCAAGCATCGGCAACAACATTTTCCTTTCCAGGTTGGTATTGAATCATGGGTTGGAAACTTTGTAAGAAAGATGCCTATTTGATGTGCCTATCTGAAATAAGGGGTTGCGAAAGCAAATGCCTAATGCTTTCTTGATCAGTCTTGATAAGAAATTCTGAACCTATTAGGTAATGCTTCCAAATCTTCAAGGCATGCACAACTGCTGCTAATTCCTTGTCATATGTACTATAATTTGTTTCAGCAGGTTTTAGCTTTCGACTTTCATAGGCTATAGGATGGTTGTCTTGCATAAGCACAGCACCAAAACCTTTGCCACTAGCATCAGTTACTACCACAAAGAATGGTCTTTGAAAGTCAAGTAGTGTAAGAACTGGTGCATGAGTTAATGCACTACAAGAGTAGAAACCTGTAGCGATCCTTATGGGGGTCGCTATAGAAGTCATTCCAAAGGTCGCTCTTGACCATCGTTTAAACGACCTCTATAGCGACGTTTTTGAGATGCATAAACGATGCTTTTTAGTAGGTGGCATAAACCATGTTTCGAGGGTGGCATATACATCGCGTTTGGGTGGCATAAACGACGTTACGAGGGTGGCATAAACCACGTTTTTAAGTGGCATAAACGACGCTGCAAAGGTGGCATAAACGACCCTATTTGAGTGGCATAAACACCCAAGTTTGGGTGGCATAAGCGACCCAATTTGTATGATTTTTTTAAGCCGTTGGGATCGCTTAAAAGACCTTTGTTCTGAACGTTTTTTTTAGTCGATGTGCATTCTCTCTCTCTCTCTGTGTCATACACATTATCTCCACTTGTGTCTCTTGCACACACATTCTCTCTCTCTTTCTTCCTCTCTCTCTCTCTCACACACACACACTTCACATAAACATTAGTCTCTCTCTCTCTCTCTCTTTCTCCCTCTCTCTCTCTCTCTCACACATACACACACACTTCACACAAACATTGGTCTCTCTCTCTCTCTCTCTCTCATACACACTTGCCTCTTTATCACACACACATCCGTACATATACAAACATCATAAAATCTCTCTCTCTCTCTCTCTCTCTCTCTCTCTCTCTCTCTCTCTCTCTCTCTCACACACACACACACACACACACACACACATATGCACGCGCATTCGTGTATGATAAAAGACCCAAGAATCGACATACATCGACTTTTGAAAAAGCAATGGCCGACATCGATTACGGTAAGTATAAATTAAATTCTGCAATCAATTAACATTTAAATCTGCAGATTTGGGAGGTAGACACTTCATGTAACACATGTGTGTCATGGCCAAAACACACATACATAAAGAAAATGTTAATAGAAGAGCGCCATCATTCTGAATGAGCGACTGTATTATGTACCAAAAAATTATGTCTACAAAATTAGCACTAAATGGCTCTATCATGACAATTTTAATCGGAGTCATCGGAGGAAGAGTCCTCCTCTTGTACGTTCTTGGGCGGTTGCGATGATAACCCTGCTGCTACCTGTCGAGCAACCTTGTCCATGTCGTTCTCACCATGTTGCTCCTGCAATTAAAAATGTCTATTAGCTATTTGAGTATAAAAAAAACCACATAACATATAACACATGCACATCTTGATTGGCATAAAATAATATTTGATAGAATTACTTACAAAAGCATCGGGTGTCGGCATCTCCTTCTGTAGCGCTCTGTAGCCGTAAATTAAGGCTCTCCGTATCTCATATGCAGATGGTGCTCGACCATAATCCTTTCTCTATCATTTAAACATTGCATATATATAAGTAAGAAGTGAATTGAATGCATATGAGATCATAGATACATGGATACATACATACATATATATATATATATATATATATACAAATAGCTATAGATAGACGAACAAAAAATTTGTGCACTTACAAAGAGTGCTCAAAAGCCACTAGAGCCCATCCGGCCAAGCCGAGAGGTGTGCCCTGACTAGACACGAGCCTATGCTGCCTCCTGCAAATTAAATGCGCTTTTATATGAATATATAATTAATGCTATTCGAGAAGTACCTATCATTTATGCATTGAGTGAATTAACTTTGTGTACCTTCTGTTGAGGCCATGTCACTCTCAAGCGAATCTCTTTCCTGAAGTGCTGCCAAGAACCTCTGCACATCGCAGGTGGGCGTGTATGCTCAGGGGAGATGGCCGCAAATTTCCTAAGCATTTAACAACAGTGTGTTACAAGGTTTCACAATTTACGATCAATAAACATATAGATGAATATATAAACACATATACATAGGTAGGTGGATAGATAAATAGATAAATGTAGCGGTCTGTATGCGCTATGGATGCTCAATTGGGTGCATTTGAGAGCGTACTAGCTCTTTGAATGGACCAATTGCACATCCATAGTGCATACGGACCGGCCGACGGTCCGTATATGCTATGCTAACGCATTTGGGTGCATGTCAATTACACCTTGATGAACTATTTTGTGCAAGATTTGATAACGTTCTCGAGGATTAAGCAATTTGGGAGGGGAACCGGCTAAGCACCGAGTTTCTTGCTGTGAGAGATTAGCATCCCCGCATGTATTTATTTACTTTTATTATCGAATCAAAAGGTACAAACAGGGTTGTCAAACCCTCTCTGAGAAGCAATAACAACTCTCATGGACACCTCTTGCGAAGACCCTTCTTTTGGCTGGCCACACTTAATTGTACTCTCAAAATATGATACCAAACTTGCGCTTCCAGCTTTGGTGTTCCAACCAATAAAAGAAGCTTCCAACCAACAAGGATGCTCTTAGTCCGCATGTGGAGTTCTCTGCCCGCGTGGAATTCTTGGCCCATGATGGCACACACAACCCATGACATAGCGTTTACAAACACTTCTAGGATGATTTTGTATGTGTATTATTTTTGTTCAAGTTTTCTTTGATTTTTAATGATATTAATATGACATTAATATTTTATGAATGCAGATTCCGGGTCATCCTCTGGGACACCGCCTCCTCCCACTCTTCCTGTGCGTCCATCTATAGTTGAGAGAGGAGATGGTTCCTCTTCTTCCACATCATCTACGACACTAGGTGACTCACAAACATATTACATTGAAAGAATTCCATGTTGGTGTGCAGCATGCCATGGCACTCATCGACGAATGCGACGCATATGTTTTGCCCATATGGAGCAGTATGGTCCATGTCCTGATATGCCACCGCAAGAGGAATGGGAGCATCCCATGGTAAGTGATGTCATTTTAGAACTATGTATAAATTCATATCCAAGTTTACTCCGCACTATTAATCGTGTTCCATGTGTGTCTCACCCTTCATATAATCAACAATGATGCATTATTCAGAACGTACCAGTTCTACATCCTCGATTTCATGAGGATTGTGAAGACCATGGAATTGATCCTTGATTCCTTCCACACACATGATATGGTCAAGCCATTTTTTAGTTGCGCAAATGGAGGCATCATCAACTTCTTTGCCCCTCAGTGCCCAATCAGAGACATTGGGTGATCATCCCATTGCCTGATCGTCTTCTATCTCTCATTCAAACGTACGATCGTAGATGCTATGGAGGATGGTTGGGAGCAGCCCTTCCAGCAGACGGAGAGGTTTTCAGCTTTTGGGGTGCTCAATATGTGATTGCACCATCTACCATGTTCCCAATGGTGGACGAGGTCTCTTTTTTTATTGCATAGGATTTACGCGTGCCCGCAAACTCAGAGGTGACTCTTATGTCATTTTGTGGGCCCATTTATAGTTGGGACACATGGCATGCACTTGTTCGCTTTATCAGAAGTACGACAACATATGGGCTTTGTGCTAATGCGGCCTCAGTCACCGAAAGAAACATTAGATATAATTGTGGATCGCGGCTTTATATTGATGGAAGACCCTATGCTCAAGGAAATATAGCAGGGCTAATCAATAGTAGTAGAGGGAGAAATGAGAGAACAAATTGTACCTTTATGGAGTGTGAGAATAGTCACGAGCCACGTTATATGATTAGAGATGTACCCATATATATAGTAGTGTGTGCTACAAGATCATTACAAGTTGGCGAGGAATTATTTGTAAATTATGGATGGCGTCGGCCATCACCAGCCCCTCTTTGAGAATGAAATTTGAGATAAAGTGTCGGCCTCTTAAATTATGTATGTTTCAAATAATGTATCCAGCTTTGTAGCCCACTCAGCATTTAATTTTGACAAATATTTGATGATATATTTCATTGTCTCGTTAGTAATACAACTAAGGGTATTTTAGTGTCTTGTCTAAGGTTATCTTGAGTATAGGTTTTTGCTGCTAATATGCTTGAATTGTGTTGTAAAAAGGGTTTTAATGTTATGATTATATCACTTAATAATTCGATTGTTGTTACTTTAAATCATTTCTTCATGTAGACTATGTTTATACATGCAGTGTCCAGATGTTGAGAGTGTATCTAGCTCTCACCGAAGTCACCATATCTTGCTAGAGGAGTACATGAGGCTTTTACGTACACAAGATCCAAGTACACATCAACCACTTAGAGATGAGTACAATGCAAAATGCAGAGAAAAAGCGACTAATGAGGGACATGTTGATGATGACATCAATGAGTTTATCGACGATTGGTTCCAAGCAAGTAGTGAAGAAGAAACCTGTCCGCATGAAAAATTTCTACGAGAAGAAGCTTCAAGGCCCATCTACGATGGTGCATCCATATCAAGATTGAGTGTGACCTTACTCATCTTGAATCTCCAAACACGCTACCAATGGAGTAATGCATCGGTTTCTGCATTACTATTGTAAGTTATATTTGTATTTTGTTTGCATAAAAATAATGGCTCTCAATCACTTTTGTGCTCATTAAATATTTACAATTGAGTGGTAGGCTTCTTTCGAACAAGATTCTACCATCAAACAATGTGATCCCAAAGTCGAGGGATGAGGCAAAGAAAATGATCGCATCCCTTGGACTCGAATACAACACAATTCATGCATGTGTCAATGATTGCATTTTGTATCATGGAGAGTATGAAAATGCAACCACTTGTCCCAAATGCGGTGTGCTCGTTTCAAGGCAGGAACCTTGAATGTCCCTATGAAAGTTTTGCGACACTTTCCCTTGGCACCACGAGTTGAATACATCTTCCGCAGCCTCGAAATAGCCAAGCTTATGGATTGGAGTTCAAGAAATGCAAGTATAGATGGAGTCATGAGGATTCCAAGCGATAGCAAAGCATTTAAGCATATCGATGCTACATGGCCATAGTTTCATTGGGAGCCTCGCCATATAAAATTGGGAGTTGGCTTGGATGGAATCAATCCCTTTTCCATGCGATCGAGCAAGTGGTCAACTTGGCCCGTAGTTCTTATCAACTACAACATCCCACCATTCATATCAATTAAGAAAGAGCATTTAATATTGTCTTTATTGATTCCTGGTATGTGACAAATATTCTCATTTCTATTTGAAAAATGTCAAATTTAAACGATGCATCAATGTAGGGAAGCGGCAAGTTAAAGACATCAACGTATATCTTGCAATGCTCATTGATGACTTGCAACAAATATGGAAAGGAGTAAATGTTATTGATATGTCAAAACCTGTGGGTAATAGGAGTTTCAAGGTTCGTGGCATTTTAGCATGGACAATACATGACTATCCTGCCTATGGCTTTGCATCAGGTACAGCAGGGCTCTTTAGTTGTTTGTTTGTTTATACAATCAAAAAATTTGGATGTTGAAAACATAAAAACAATTTTTGTTTCTCTCAGGCCTATCAACAAAGGGTTACAAAGCATGTCCACCATGCGGTGATTGGCTACGCTGCTCCAAATATAGTCGAAGTTTGAATAAAAATATATACCTTTGACATCGATGATTTCTGCCTCCAGATCATGTGCTACGTTCCAAAGTGAATGCGAGACATTTTAATGGCAAAGTGGAGAATGGACGTTGTCCAACGCGAATGACTCCAAGAGATTGGTATGTCAAGTGGACAAACAGACCTCTAATAGATCCAGAGGCAGAACTTGCAAGCGATAACGATGACGAATATGATTTGTGGCAGTCGTCTCGAGAGGCAAGAAATCAACGGCACAGAATTCCTCCATATGGTATACGTTGGAGTATTGGAAAGATCTAAAAATAACTCATTTTCTTGATCCCATGCACATATTTAAAAATGTTGCACACTCGCTTTGGAATCATCTTGTGGGCTTCAAGGATACAGAGGCTGCAAGGGCAGTACACAAGATGCACACAAAGGGGACCAGAGGTTGGTTAAGCTGCGCACATATAGAGGTTTAGTCTGGTTGTCACCAACCTGTATTAATTAACTTTAATACATACATTAATGATAATTACCAGAAGCATTAAAGCTGGACACCACCAGCTCCTAAACTTACTTAGAGAGAGGTTGTCCTGAAGTTACTGTAAGCTCTGTATGAGCACAAGTGCAGTACAGTGGTATGATTAGGAGTAGTCAGCTTAAGCAAGGACAGCTCCTGGGCTACGGCTCATTCTCTTTCCTACTCAAGCGTGGATGAGAGAATACTAATCCTTAACCAGCAAAGCTGGGTGTGCAAGCATCTAGTTAGCAAGGCTGGACTTGAGAGGTTTCCGAGATAAGTAGGGGAGAGAGGGTATAAAACCCTAAGCAGCAAAGCTGGGTGTGTATGCATCTAGTTAACAAGGTTGGACTGGAGGGCTAAGAGAAAGCATGTGCTGATCCATAAGAAGGGCAAGTCGCCAGCAAAAAAGGCATACTTGATGCTTAAAGCAGGTGCACAGCCAAGAAGAGAGCCACAATCCAGCTTTATAATTGCCTTTTTCCTCAGCGCAAGTTATCTATGCCTTATATGGATGCTATGGTATGCCTAGACCACCTGCGCATATACTCTATGCCATATTATTTACCAAATTTGTCAAAAAAGCTACCTTTATCCAAGCTGCGACTTCTTTAACTAAAAAATTCTGAATCAGTAGGAGGGACCAGCCATTTATCGATAATTAAACTTAGCTTTTTCCCGAGCGCATGCCAAATTAGCTGCTCATACCCTTTATACCTACTTTATGCCAGAAAGAACTCGCTTCTGCCAAAAGAAGCTGGCCTTTTTGACCAGTAAAGCTACCCTTTTCCTAAGATGGCGAAGAAGAGCTATGCACATAAAGAAGAATTGGTGGGCTGATTTGTGTGTGTGTAAGTGCGAGAGTATGTGAACTTTCTAGAGAACGTTTCAGGTGTTTGACGTTCCAAACTTTCTTTATTTAATTTAACAATAATTCAACCATATTACTCAAAGAAATAAGTAGACTTGAATAACATAGCAAAGCAAATAATTGTACCGTGCATTGTTCCGTCGATGCTTTAGAAGCGTTTGCATCTCATGCAATATAGCGGTCTCGTCCCAACCAACGCCGAACTCCTGCGCGAGGATTGCCAACACATATTTCTTGTCATTATCATCTTGATCCCTACAATTTGAAAAAAAAGTCACTTTAGTTAGATTTATCATTTGATATCAATGTATACAGAGATTTTAAAAAATACATGAAAGAATTGGACTTACCGCCAGTGGATGTGTATCCTGGGCATGTATGTGTGCACGAGCTCTCTCAAGCGGCGACGAAAAAGTGCCCCACCGTCTACATACTGCACTCACCCACTCTGATCCACCTGAATGCTAATGGGCATCGTGCCTGATAGCATGCGAAGCTCCGAGGTGGTAGGTGGAGGTGCAGAAGGAGGCACACATGGTGAAGGGACTGGTGATGGTGATGGCTGACTACTACTACTGCACAAAAAACACATATAATTTTTAAGATTCATTTTGGATGGTTTCATGATAATTACACCTAGACACGGAGTAGATTAATGCATACCTCGAACGGCGGTGCCTCTATGCCAAGGGAGTGCCCTTGGCCTGTGTCAAAACACTGGGGCCCGCCGTCTGCTGCACATGCGTCTGCACCAAAAGTGTATGCACGGGTTGGGGTGTGCCGCCACCTCTGGGAATAGGATCCCTCGAAGAGCCCTCCCCAAAGGCTACTGGCTGTACTAGTGTCGAGAGGTGAGTGATGATTGACTCAAGCTGGGGTAAATTCATGGCAGCGTACTCAATCATATCCTCCTAGATGGACTCTCTGTCTACCGCCATTTGTCTCAAGATCCTCTTGATGACCATCAAGAGGGGAGCCTCTTCTTGCTCAGCCATAGCTATTTTAAGGAAAAAAATTGTAGTCAACTCATGAGAAAGAGAGATCCAATAGAGATCATGCGGCGTAAAGGACAGCACAGTATGATGTGCTTGGGCAAGAACCAAGGAAGTGTTGAAAAAGCCAGCAAGTACACGTCAATTTTTTTCTTGGAGAAAAAGTCGTGAAACCAAGGTGCACAAAGGCCAGCCAAAAGCTACTCTGCCCCCAGGTTATGCTCAAGTGATGCGTGGACTGCCCCTTTTATGTTCCCCTGCTACTCTCGCTTTTATTTACAATATGCTCTAAAAATAACAAGCATGTATTCTTAAAAAAATACAGCTCTTTAGATCAGCTAATTTTAACTTAAATCTCCCCCAAAAGCTGGACTTAGCTGTAAAAGCGATCTTGCCAAGTCAGCATAGACTGCCACGTATAAAAGCGGCTATGCCATGTCAGCCAACTCTGTTGTTCTACTGCCCGTACAGCCTTTTCCCACACCTCAGCTGCCATGGTTGAGCCTGATGCTCATCATGTACATGATGTACATAGACTTCATGTTTACCATGTCCAAGAAGTACATGGTCTTCTTTCTCGCGCTCCAACACTATAGCTGCTCTAGGTTCCAATTGTGCAAGATGCACCATGTGTACATGCTCTCTCTCAGTTCCATGTGTGCTGGCCCTTCATCCTATATTAAAGATGTCACCAACCTGTATTAATCAAATTTAATACATACATTAAGGACAATTACCAGAAGAACCATGGATGGACACCAGAAGCTCCTAAGCTATTTAGTGAGAGGTAGTCCTAAGATATTGTAAGGCTCTGATATGAGCACAAGTACAGCGAGATGGTATGGCTACAAGTAGCTAGTGAAGGATAGATAAGTTCAATACTAGCCAGCTGTGGATTGCTGTGGATTAACTCCTCGCAGCTTGCTGTGGATTAACTCTTCTACAATTTCCTAAGTATGGAAACCTAAAGGCCACTAGGGCAGCCCATGTCCCTAAGGCATATGATAGAGAGAGAGAGAGAGAGAGAGAGAGAGAGAGAGCATAAGGGCTGGGGGTGCATGTTAGAGCTAAATCTAGCCTACAAAGGAAATCGCACACCAAAACTGGCTAAGGTCATTTATATCAGCAAAAAGGCATATGCCAAAAGTGAATCGCAGCTCTAAAAGTGAGGGGAAAGGCTCCTTTTGCTCAGCGCAAAAGGAAGGAGGCCAGCCAAGCTGAGAATCGCCTTTAGACAAAGGCACTTTATTGGATAAAGAGAGTAGCTCTTTGGTATGCGCAGATTTACTGGGCAAAAAGGTGAAGCTCTTCTTCTAGCTTGCGCAGCCTAGCTGAGCATAAAGTCAACATGGCTGGTCCGGGTTTAGCAGATAAAAGAAATCGCAGATCTGAAAAAGCTATTTTTTTGCCTCTTTTGGTAAAAGTGAGCTCTTTCTAGCATGCACCCATGATAGGGTCAGCTGTACTTTATTATGCGCCTTTTTTGGTAGAGCCTGGCTCTTTCTGGCCAAAGGTCACTTAAGTGTGAACCTACATCCAAGCGACTTAGCTTCTTTTTGTCCAGCTCATCTGATTTATCACGCCTGCATAGTCAGCTGACAGATTAGGGTTTTATACCCTCTCTCCCATGCTCATCTCAATCAAGAGAGAAACCTTTCATCAGGTGTTTCCCTTGCTTAAGCTGACTACTACTAATCATACCATCATACTGCACTTGTACTCATACAGAGTTTACAGTACCTTCAGGACTACCTCTCCTAAGGAGCTTGTGGTGTCCAGCCTTTATGCTTTTGGTAATTGTCATTAGTATATGTATTAAGTAGATTTAATATAGGTTGGTGACACTTTTATACCCAGATCAGCCACGCACCCTCTTCAGCTGATTAGTCTTTGCCTTTTTTTGATTTTGGCTAGAAGGGTCTGCTTTTTGACTAAGAAAGCGGTTCTTTTCCCAAAATTGCAACCCTCTTGTCTACTTATTTCAGGACCAGCCAGTAGCCTATATAAGGGAAGCCCTCACTCCTTGTAGGGGATGCCGGATGCCCTAAGGCCCTCACGCGGCTGGTGTGTGTGTGCATGAGCATACTTTCAGCTGAGGCTTGCTCCAAGAGAACTCCCATGCCAGATTCAGTTTCTGGAATTGTTCTTCTGCTTGCATCTTGAGTCTCCAAGATCGATTCTTGTGCACATACTTAACAATTCCTCTGACTAGTGTCCTAGTTGATGTGTTGGTCTAAACCCTCCATAAAGGCTGTGTACATCTCAGCCCATAAGGCTTGTACTTCTGAAAGGGCTGTGCTTCTTCAATTAGGTCGCCTTCTTCTTGTATATTATTGCCTTCTGCTTGTGTGTACACTAGACAATTGGTCTCAAACTCTAGGTGTTCCCTTGCTACCCCAGATGGCCCCCTTGTTGCTGCTGCTGCGCAGAAGACTTCCTGTACTTGAGTGAAGAGCTGCCCGCAGGTATGCTCTTCGACCTGCCCCCCAAGAAGGACTACCCTTTTCTCTGGGTAGAGAGCCGACCCAAAAAAAATTGGGTCCCTTTTATCCTAAAGGAGCTGTGCCATCTTAGCCTTCTTTCCTTTCTCTGCTAGCAGCTTCTTTGCCTCCTAAAAAAGGAGAGGTACAGGGACAGGTATAGGTACAGGTATGGAAACAGGTACAGGGACAAGTACAGGAGCAAACAAAGCACAAGAACGCCATGTAGATGAAACGACCGAGGGACATGTAGTGATGGGCTCCATGCAAGACATGGCATCCTTGAGTACTAGAAAAGATTTATCTTGACTTTCGGTCCAATGGAAAAATGTAGTTTTCTTGAGAAGTTCTGTCAAACGATGTGCAATATAAGCGAAATTCTTGACAAACTTCCTATAGTAACTACATAGACCTAGAAAAGATCTAAGGTCATAAATGTCTCGAGGTGTAGGCCAAGAGGCTATACACTCAATCTTCTTAGGATCCACACGGATTCCTTCAGTGGCTTTTTGAAAGAAAGAACTCTTTTCAGGATTGACATACAATTCATTTTCTCTCAAAAGGTTAAACACTTGCTCCAAGTGTTGCTCATGCTGTTGACGATTCTCGCTGAAAACAAGAATATAATCAAAGAACACCACAACAAAGCTTTGAAACTTTAGGAAAATGCGATTCATCATACGACTGAATGTAGCTGGAGCATTGGTCAAACCAAGTGGCATAACCAAAAACTCATAATGGCCAGTCAGGGTTCTAAATGCAGCCTTGAATATGTCTGACTCAGTCATGCGTACTTGATGATAACCAGACTTTAAGTCAATCTTGCTAAAGACCTTTGAACCTCTAAGATTATCAAGTAAGTCATCTACCCTAGGGATAGGGTATCTGTTCTTGACAGTGATTTTGTTCAATGCTCAGTAGTCGACACACATTCGGAAAGTTCCATTCTTCTTCTTAACAAGAAGGACTGGAGCTCCAAAGGGTGAACTACTAGGTATAATAAGGCCTCTTTGTAACAAATCCTCGATTTGTTTTTGGATTTCTTTTTGCTCTAAATTGTTGACTCTATAAGGAGCTTTACAAGGTGGAGAGTTGCCTGGTAATAAGTCAATACTATGGTCTTCAGGCCTAGACTTAGGTAATCCTGGAGGTAAATCTTCCATAAAACAATCCCTGAATTTGGAGATATAAGGATCAAGTTTTGGACTTTTGGATGTGTTAAACTTAGCACTAAGCTGGTTAACCCAAACCATATAAGTCTTCTCCCTTTTCCTAAGAGCTCGCTTTGCTTGAGTATGACTCAATAAAGGGTTTGTCTCTCCTTTGAGACATTGGAGGAAAATATTTTCATTGTCCTTCCTTACACAAATGCTATGTGTATCATAGTCTATAATAGGGTTGTACATATGTCTCCAAGGCATATCCAATATTACATCTATGCCTTGTAAAGGTGCAACTAAGAAATCCCTTTTTTTTGTTAATAAGGAATTAATGCTTAAAGTTAAACCTTTCACCTCTTTCATGCAATTATACTTGGTTCCAGTAAATGCAGCTTTAACTCTATAATGTGTAGGTGAAGGTTGAATGTTTAAAGCTCTAATTGCCTTTTCAGAAATAAAGTCATGAGTGCTACCATCGTCATGCAAAACAATAACTTCATGCTCATCCTTTTATTTAGAGTAGCGAATGAGCTTGAGGCTTACCTTGTGCTTCTGAATAGTTGGGGTCAGAGTTACCCTCTTGCTTGAGCGATTCATCTTCATTGTCGTCCCCTTCAAGCATATTGACTCGTGCCGCAGGTGTCGGATTCTTTGCACGTTATGGGCAATTCGGTGCTATATGTCCTTCTTTATAACATCGAAAACATTTGATTGGAGGACCTTTGGGCTTGCCACCGTTGACTTTCTTTGAATTTGATTCACCTTTGACCATCTCCTTGCCTTTGTCAAACCCTAGCTTATGAAAATTTCTTGAAGCATGAAAAGGTTTAGAAAAAAGGTTTAGAGTGGTTACTCTCAAATGACTTGGCCTCTCTAGGAAAACCATTTTTACGTTCGGAATTTGTTGCCAAAGATATAGCTGTAGAAAGTGAATGAGGTCTAAACATATTCACATCGACCCTAATTGTAGACTTAAGGCCTGAAATGAATTTTCTCTTTTGGTCCTTCTCATTGACTTTCTCCACAACCTGTACCTGTAGTAATGTATTCCAAAACTTCTCCACATACTGAAACATGCTTTCTTTTTCAAGTTGATGCAATGTATCCCATTGATGCCTAGCTTTAGATTTAAATTGTGAAGGTAAGAAATGCTTTTTCACTAGCCTTTGAAACCTTTTCCAAGAATCCGATTTGTCACGTCCTTGCTTAATGACGCTCCACCATAAAGCTGCGCTATCCACCATGTGATTAGCTGCACATTTGATCTTGTCCTTCTCGAAAAATTTCTCCCCTGGAAAGTAGTCATCCAATTGACTAAGCCATGCCAAAAGGACTCAAGTATCTTTCTTGCCATCATAATTCTGAAATGAAAAAGCTTTACGACTGATTTTAGAATCTTTTCGTGAATTTTGTGCTTGAAGTGTAGCATTGATAGCTCTTTGGATGATGTTGTCTTCGTCATCATAAGATGGCAAAGAGTCACGCTTACGCCTTCAACTCGTGAAGCTGTTGCTCCAATTCAATTCACATCTCTCTCTCTTCTACAATTGGTTGTTGTAGAGGTTGCTCTTGAATTGAAGGTAAAATAGGAAAATTTGCCATAGTGCTCATGCAAACAATGTAATAAGTAAAATTGATATTATTTGATGTATGTAAATAAAGCAAATGATTGTACTTATCTCAATTCTCCCGCAATTTGATTTGTGTTCAAACTGAACAAAGACTTTGGTTCAATGGTTGGGTCGAATTTCCTTCGTTTTGCACAAGTCCCGAGTAATTTCGAGTGATTTAGGAGACTTGGGCTAGTCGAAATGCTGAAGAAATAATTTTTTGCACCTTGAACATTGCTCAAACAATTGTGAAAACTTGGCCAAACCTCTGTAATAATTTTTGAGAATTTTTAGAATTTTTTCAATAGAATTTTCTGGCATTTATTTGGCCTTTTTTAAAGCCTCTTTGAGCCCTGAAAAATCAATTTTCTGCACCCAAAAATCTGAAAATTGCAATTCTTTGAAATTTTCCTTAAAATAGGAAAATAGGTAGTGTGAAAGCTCCAAAAGTTGATGTGACATGCATTGGGCTTGGGAAAAGTAGAATTGGGTTAAGTTGAGGATTTGGCTTAATTGAGATTAAGTAATTAGTAGCTTAATTGATTTTTGTGGTCTTCTTCTCACGTTTTTTTTTGCCTGTGAGGCTGCAAATCGACGCCTCAAATTTGCTTGATTTTATTTATTTTTCATGGCTTAAAACTCACGCAGCATGCAGTCCGTCCATTATAGGTTGCTTCTACCTTGAACCTTTACAAAAACTGAGCAAATCACATGAGGCTTTTGGCTATGGGGAATCCACCTATATGGTTGTATTTGAAATCCATGAAGCTTTGAGCAAAACCACTTTTTGATAAAGAAGAATGGTTTTGGGAAGAGGTAAGTGGGTTTGAGAAGAAGAGCTAGTTAACTTTGAGAGTTTGAATTTTTGGTTAAAGACCACAAACCCTTTTTTTGCCCACCGGTTAAAAGCCTACAACTTTCTTGAGAGTTGTGTTGATGAAGACCTTTCCCACCTTTCCACAAATCTCCTAGCCCAAGCTCTGATACCACTGAAAACAGAATCGTTCTCTAGGATAGCTTGTGGAACACTTGAGAAATTCAACACATAAATCCAACCATGAAAACACATGCTTTGCAGGTTTCAACAAAATCAAATAAATTGAACAAAAGCATAGCAAACATAATACTTAGCTCCAAGACAAACAAGCTGGGTGCAATCTTCCCCCCCCTTGTGCGTGGCCTTCCCCACACGAGTATTTTTATTAACTTTCCACCAAAAATAGGCCATAGCCCCCAAAAATATACAAAGTGTGCTTTTAGAGAGCACGACACCCTTCCACAACAAAAATAGAGTGTCCCAAAAATTGGGGCTAGGGTAAAGCCTTTAGGCTTTAATAAATTGAACATTATAAATGTATTTTTCCCAATGTATCAAAATGGAAAAATCAACTACTAAGGTTACAAGCTACGCTTGCAAAAATAAATATGATGCGCATAATTATTCATCAATCTTCGTAATCTTCATCACCTAAAAATATAAGCCCAATTAATAATTAAATTAATATTACAAATATTAAATAGGCACAAACCATCACCAACTCATGACTACCAGGTGTAAGTATCCCAGGAATCACCCTGCCATACAAACCTAACTGAAATAATCAGAGACGGCCCCAAGCATACGTCATATACCGCACGTATTAATATTTATAGTGGTGTCACCCACGATATTAACCTAGCTAGCATGACGCAAGAGTAACCTAGGCGTCCCCAAATTACTCAAGAGAGGGGGAAATAATATTCTTAAAGAGGACTTAAAATATATTCTCATGACACTTTCTCACCACTTTTCATCCTCTCTAATGCATATCCATGAGCAAGGTAAGTTAAAAAAAAACATTTCTATGATATATATAGGATAGGCTATGAGCATCTCTCTCCCTCTTTTTGTTTTCCACCCCTGAACTATGACAAGAGAGATAATGATCTCATATTTTAAATTTAGATAATGTATGCTCTTGTCTTTTTCTCTATTTTTATGTTTTATTTTTTCTTTTTTGCATGTAAGTGTTTACAAATGGAGTCTCTCCACTTCTCTCTATTGACATATCCACAACCAACAATGGAGTGAATCTTTTTTTTTTTGGTTTTGTTACAAATAGGGTCTCTAGACGTCTCTCTCTACTACAAGAATAAGGCCTGGCATCACATGGATTAGACAACAAAGGTGTACATCACCATCCTAGAATTGCATGTGGGAGAAGCACACCATGGAAGCTTGCTCAAGGAAAGGAGATAACCATATGGTCATGTAACAAAGATATCAAAAAGATGTACAAACTATCCCATAAGTGACTTATATAGTCACTTACTCCTAGGACCATTCACACATGGGCTCCCCATAAACCCAAGTCTATGGCGGCCCATATCATGTTCCTAGGCCCTCATCCTACATGTGCACATAATTTCCTACATTACAAACCATCCCCTCCTACAATGATTTCGTCCTTAAAATCAAAGGATGGTCATGCAAAACAAACCAAAACTGACCCACAAGATATGGAGTCATAGACCATAGTAAGTGCCAGTAGTACATGATCCCATATAATGAGCCAAGTCACCACAGCATCAAATGGAAGCCCTCGAATGTTGATGCGCATAAAAATCAACATCAAAAGGTCCTCGTAGCCTTGTGGATCGAACTGAAATCTCCATGGACCAACTCCC
The DNA here is from genome assembly GCF_041138505.1 of Cibotium barometz. Classification (NCBI taxonomy): domain Eukaryota; kingdom Viridiplantae; phylum Streptophyta; class Polypodiopsida; order Cyatheales; family Cibotiaceae; genus Cibotium; species Cibotium barometz. The sequence goes on along the minus strand of NC_141057.1, from coordinate 37,936,110 downwards.
AAGCTTTAGAACATGATGCCGCTCGGGTCAAAAAGATGATGTAGCCATGATCCTCAATCATCACACAGTCTCGTGGATCAAATGAAAATCCAAAGACCCAGTGGTCCATATGCACACATGCATAACCCCATGTACTAAAGGACTCTCCATCCAATAATCTACCAGAGTGATGATCCACATGACTATTGGGATCAAATTAAAAATGTGAAGGGATCATCTATGATGAAGATAGTCATGTGCTCTCCATCAAAATTAAACTCCAAATGGCATAAATGACATCCAAAAATGAATTTCCTAACTGGATAAACCATCATCTCATGTCAGCATCCAAAAATTCCAAAGATACACATATCATAGCTGACATCTGTATGGGCATACGTGTGATCATCCAAATACACGTGCTCATTGTACATATGGAATCTCCATCATCAAGCATAAATCATGCATCATCATACTCATCCCCATCCTCATGACATATGGTAGTACAATGATAATCTGGAAATCCCTCCATAGGTATGACTCTCTCTATGTCATTGTCTAGGCAATGAGAATAGCACCTGTCAATGCCCCATGTACAAGGAGAGGCACCATACACATCACGGAAACAAGCATCTCCAATAGTTGTGTGTAAGGAATCACTCTAGTGCACAACACTCTCATCAATACATGTCAAATCATCATGTTCATAAACCGTCACCACATATATAATTTGCCCATGTGTCCAAGGTACAATCCTCAAGACCATCATAAGTATGATCTTTATCAACACAAGACTCTGATAAGGCATCCACACATGAAGTGGTTTGATAGAGCTCACAATCATAAAATTTCTACTCCTAGCTCAGAAAAGCATCATAAATTGGATTCACAAATGTAGTCCATAGACCATCCTTCAAAGCATCCATAAGTGAATCCCTAACATGGCAGTCCACACCAATCAATGCATGTGTAACACCTACCATAGGTGGATTAAAGATAAGTTATCCACACTATTAGTATCATATATGTCCACATCATAAGTATCACACAGAGTAGATGCATGACTATCCAACCTCTTGTAAGCATTAGATTGTCGAAAGTCCTCATTTGCTTAGGTACAAAGTCAATATATACACCCTGTCCAAATTTTGACTAATTTCATAAAATGCAAATAACTTTGACATATAAATTCATATGAGATTCCCACTTTGCACCTTAGATCTTCACATAATGTAGATCTTAACTTGATTTTGTGAGAAAATTTTAAGGTATTTTTCTATTTTCTTTAAATATTTCAAGGTCTTTAAAGTGTTATAATATATGCCACTTTTTGTACCCATAATAACTAAGACAAAAAATGCTCAATCTTGTAGATCAAAAGATTGGTAGATAGTGAGACATTAGTAGAATATGGTGGTTAGTCAAAATTACAAATCTAATGGTTGGATTTTTAATGATCTCTTTTTCAAAATTCTTCCAAGTTGTCACAAGGTCTACAAATATTAATAATCTAATTAGTAAAATTACATTTTTGATGTAAAACATCTAAAACCTATATGGACTAGTGTACTTGTAATGGTGCATCTATGGAAAAAATTTTGGATCACTCTAAGTATGGAAAGATCATTTTCCAAATCATTTCATCTTTTTTTCTTAATTTTGATTAATTATACTAATTTATATTAATTTAAGTTGTATTGGTTTAATTTGAGTGCATGTGTATTGTCTATTAGTTGCTTGATATCATTTGAAGTACCTTGACCCCCCAAATTTGCTACCCAAACTACACACCTTGATCTTGCAACAACAACCCATGTGTATACTGTCAATAACTATCATCAATTGATGCATCACTAAGCCAAGTGTGAAGAGTATTTGAAGAAGGGGAGAGAGTCAACCATCAATGAGTTGTGAATTTTCATCCATCACAAAACTCATCAATGGTTCACTACATCAACATATATGGATGTTTTCAACATAGAAAAAAGATCTATGCAATCAGGAACACAATCGGTACATGAGATGATATACAAATGTTCTTGTACTTGAGTGTATGATTTCATAATTATCAAGACCAATGTCCTCATCAATTAGCAAAATACTTTGAGATAATTGCATGAAATCTTTCTCTAATCTTTGCACAAAACCCTCTATATCAAATCACTTTTGCTCTTGGGTGGTCACAATGTATTGCACAACATCATATGCCAATTTTTTCCAATCCCAATCATAGTTGTGCATTTCCTTTAACCACCAAGATCTAGCTCTTCCTTTGAAATGAGAAACACTTTCTTCACTTTGGCAAGATCACCACAATGAAAGGAATGAAAATAGACATCCCAATCACGAATCCAATCCTTGAGTCCTATGCAAGTGACTCCTTCACCCCATCAAATGTAAACAATCTTTGTGAAAATGGATCTCCTCTTTTGAACCATAAACTACTCACTTGAATAGATACCAAATACTCAATAAAAGCTTGCACATTCATTGATTCCAACAACATTGTATGCAAAAGTCCATGTACATCATAGAAAATCTAACCCTTGCTTTTGCATCATATTGGTCCATTATTTTTATGTATTCAAAAGTATATTGTCCTTTGTCTTGACTCTAAATCGATAAAGGCCTTTGATAGGCATTTCCATCCGTTCCCTTTGAAAATGAAAAACCTCCATTTGGCCTTGCTTGAGAGAAGTATTGTCTTTGTATCTAATATATGCTTGAAGAAGGTTTCTTGCCCCATTAAAATTGTCCAACATTTCGCTCATCATGCACATCATGTGATACATTTCATTGGAGACGGGTGGTACTTATTTAGGTTTAGAAGTTTCTTCCCTTACATGAGTGTCATCATCACATACTCCTTTTCCCTTCAATACCGCTATGTTTGCATTGGTAACCCTTCTTGCCTTTGCCCTCTCCATGCATTTTTTCATACATCAATCCATGTATCGGCATTGTCTCAACACATGCATCATTCTTAATGTCAAGTGGACCATCCATGTCTTCCACAAGTGCCCTTAAATAGGTTCCAACATCTCTTAAGTTTCATCTGCAATCTTGTGTGGCCTTCCCCGAGGCATAGCTGCAATTTTGGGATTGGAATGGATGAAAGGCCAAACAAGATTGTAATTGATTGATCAAGGGCTCTATGGATATCTAATGATATGTACTAACACAATAAGAAAAAACATAAAGTTTTCGGATGAGGCAAATACTCTCTATTTTAGGGTTTATGAAGTACTGCTGAAAATGGAAAGTTGACTATAGGGTGACCAAAACTCGATTGATTTCGATAATATATAGCTTGTTGGAACTATCTTAGCATGTACTTTCATTCCCCCAAAAGAGACTATGCTTAAGGGCTATACAAGGTTATGTAAGGCTATCCAAGGCTCTAGTTTATGCATACAAGGCTATGTACCGCAATGCACACAAGGCCATAAGGCCATAGCTTTATGGCTATGGCCTATGCATATAGCCATAAGCCATAAGGCTATGCCTATATGCATATGGGATATAAAAAGAGGCTATTCTTATGGGATATACGAGGCTATGTAAGGCTATGGGCTATATTCACAAGGCTGCTTATGGTCTATGCATATAAAGCTTATGCAAGTCTATGCAAGGCTATGCACACAAGGCTTTATGGATATGGGCTATGTAAGGCTATGCAAGGCTATGCACAATGTGTACAAGGCTTATGTAAGGCTATGCACAATGCTATGTAAGGCTATGAACACAAGGCTTTATGGTTATGGGATATGCTTTAACACATGCAAGACCATAAGCCTTGCATGTATAGCCCTTAATACATAAGCCATAAGGCCATAATCCATAAACCTATGCCAATTCTTATGGCTTATGTGTTAAGGCATATGCATGAAAGGCTTATGGCCTTATGGCATGCAAACACACACACACACTATGTTATGCATACAAGCTTATCCAATACTCTAGTTCAGGGGATTGGGTGTAGTCCCAAGGGGATGAACAGGTGTGGGTAGGTAGGCCACTATATACGTCCGACGATGAGGATCCCTATCCTCATTCCCTCTATGGTGGTTGGGTGGTGATCCAGAGCTCTCATCCTCTCTTGTTGAACGAGTTGCCACTACCGTAGGGTGACATTGGTATCAAATCTTGAATTCTCATCTTCAGTGCATGAATGGGGTCCGGGCCACAAAAGTTATCAACCATATAAAGATTTTTTTTGATGTGGTCGGGAATAATACCTTATTTGAAGAGCACAACTCAGTGGAGGGCAAGGAGGCTGCTGCCACCAAGGAAGGAAATATCTTCATGGTTTTGCTTGCGTGGGCAGCAAGCAGAGTGGGTGTGCAGGACAACTCTCTCTCATCACCGTAGCCAAAAGCGTAGCTCTCTCTCTCATTGGGTTTGCAGTAGCCACCAAAGAAGCAAAATTGGATGGGGTCATGAGGAGAAGAGAGGCCGCCATAGCGAGGAGGCGCAACTATATTTCTCTCTGTCTCGGTCTGCACAGTAGCCCATCTCTACGCTGTACGCTGACTATGGTGCACCACGAGCCCACCTCACCAAGATACGTGGGAAGCCCGCAACTCCTTCTCTTGCAATTCACATCCGTGCCCTCTAGCTCGCCATCTCTGCACTTGCATAGGTCACAAACGCCAGTGGGCTTTAGACTTTAAGTCTTCTCTCCAAGGTAACAAGGCCACGCGTCAGGAGCTTACCCCCAGGAGCCTAACACTCTCTCTCTCCAACGGGCATAGCAGCAAGGAAAATCGGCCACCCAGCTACGCAAGAAAGATCGACAACCCAAGGTAGCCGCTTTTAACTACAGAACAAAGGCATTTATAATACCTTGTGATCGAAAGCTTGAAATCTTAGCACACATTAAAACAGGAGTGTGCAACAAGAATTGTGTATAACCATTGCTGTTCATGCAAATTGAATGCCTAAAAGTGTAGCAGGTGCAAAAGGGTTTGCCTAAGAGATATGCAGTGAATGCTCCATATCTTACAGAATTGGCAAATTCCCGAGAGGTGTTTGAATGCCCAACACATTGTGGATCCCCAAGAACTTGGTGAGTACACGTGAAGTTAGAAAGTGTTAGTGTTGCAATTTATCTTAATAGAGTGCAAAACCTAGATGTGCGAGAGATCGAATTCGTCATTGTAGCACACACAACATCAACCTTGTCCAGCACACTCTATGGGACTCAGGTAGCTAGTTCTGATTTCTCCCCTATTATTTATTTATTTATCATATTTTTTTATTCATCTACAAAATAAAAATAAAAAGAACAAGACTTGCAAATCCGATTCCAACATGGGTATAGTAGGGGTAGTTCATTACCGCCCATTAGGTGGATTAAGGGGGTTTTCTCATATCTTGTTCTTTGTGTCCAGCCTATCCCAGGACGAGCTTAACTGTATTCGTGGCAGTGACCTCTCGCCAAGCCAAGATGATGCGATCTCCTTCGGACTTGCGAGGGGTTGGGGGTGCTCCCATTGACGTAGCTCTTGATGTTTCCATGCCCATAGTTAGATGATTCCATAGGTTCATCCACAATGACCGGACAACATGGAGTTAGTGGTCAAGCAACCCTTTTTCAAGTTGACAACACTAACGAGATATACTCCAAGGATGATCTTCTTGATGATGAGAATGATCTTCTTGATGAGGATGCCTATGGAGATTATACTCGACCCAAGGATGTGGAGTTAGAGGCAAAGATGCATATCTCAAGGGGGTCCATAGCCCAATTGTTTGCAAGGACCAATGCATTTAAGAGAAATCTGACCGAGGTTTTATATAAGCTTATGAATATTCATGCTCGTTTGGATGCTAGTCGTGGTACTCCTGTAGGGAGTGTTATTGCATCGCGATCTGCATCATAGAGGAGGGTACATTTTCCTCCTAATAAGGATATAGTGCCTTGAGTAAAATTGAAGGCTAGAGTACCTGCAAAGCAATCTACAACGATCGCTAAACTCTTCAAGGAAGACCTCAAGCCACCGAGATTTGGGAGAGAGGAGAAAGAATGAAACAAGGACTCGGTAAACATCTTTCTCTAAAAGTGGTCAGATATCCACAACCTCGCAGGCCCTAAAAGAGGTGAGGCCCATAGAGGCCAGCCTCTCATTTAAAGATAAGGCATATAAATGGTGGATGAGTTTGGCCAAGATCGCCAACCTTCTGAGTACCTAGTCAGAGTTTGAAACAATGTTTTGGAAAGTTTTTTTCCCTGTGAATGGGTTGCAGAGGTCCTGGCATGATTGGGATAAATGCTCGATGCACAGAATCTCCCTCAAACAGTACATCTCCAACACTACAAGACAATGCTGCCATACACGCGTTTCATACACGCGATAAATTACGAACGCGTGTATGGTCGCGCTTGTATTTGAATAGAATCGGGCGCGTGTATTTTAGCATTTAAATTCGCGTGTATTTTTGCATTTATCTACGCGTGTATAAACGCGGTTATATACACGCAGTAATACACGCATAAATACACGATAATATTTACGGGGTAATACTCGCTATTATACACGGAAAAATACACGCTACTGTACACGGATTAATACACGCATGGCAGAGAAAAACTGAAAAAAAACTGAATTCCTTAACAAAATTAAAAACTATTTTCCTTAAACCATCTCATAGTACATTACAGTATACATCATTACACAATCCCACTACATGCATTTACAACAATGAAATATATTCAAAAATAAATCATGCATATGAGATGATAGAAATGTCATCAATTTAGAACATACAGTGACGGATTGGTTAGGGTTCGATCTCATCTTCAATAAGATCCATCCTTGTCAAACGATCAACATCAATATCCATTTGATCAATTGGTAAGGCTACGATTAAATTTATTCCACTATCGATATTCTGTACTCCATTGATAATGGTATCGATGTCCTGATCATCCTCATCAACATCATCATCATCCTCAATGGTAGGGTCATTCTCATGATCATGAGAAATGGCATGCTCATCCTCATTATCACGATCATCTCTTATTTCTTGATCATCGATCACAACATCTTCAATGGCATGTTCGACGTCATCTTCATTGCGGCTTGTTACATCCTCCATATGCTCCATATCAGTGAATGTATTATACATCACTTTGGAACGTGGTGCAATAGGGATGACGTACCACCATTTGATGTCATGCACCATTGGTAGATAGATAACCTACTCAAATACACACAGTACAGTAATTAATTAGCATATCAAAAGTCAAGGGGTACGTGAGCTTAGATATATATGTACATAAAACACATTAGTAAAAAAATGCATACCTGCTCACATTGTTGTGGCAATACGAGCCTATCTTTCTTTGTTTGCCAGAACTTTGTAGAGTCAATAGTTACATATCCACTTGCATGGCGTTTTATCGTTGCATCGGGCCCTTTTTCCACCACGTTCATTTGCCATTTGACATCCAAAACATACACAAAGAAGCGACGAAAGTCAAGCCTAAATATGTCTTGGATTATGTCACAATAATCATCCATTTTTCCATTAGCTCCCTCAAAGCTACTAATGACACCGCAATCTTGTGTACTTCTCTTTTCATCAATTCTTTGTGTTCGAAAATGCTTGCCTTCACACCATATAGCATTGAACATAGTGCACTGGACCAAAATAGAAGCAATATTTGTGTAAGCAATGTGAATAAATATTAAAAGCAAATCACTTACAACTAATGCAAAACATTAGTTCTATGTACCTTTGACATGCATCCTCGTGCATACTCCCATTCTTCCGCCGTGATATGCAGCCCCTCGTCGCTCTCTGCTCTCTCCATTTCCTCATGCAACCAATCAACATGGATATCATTCGGAAGTGTTGCTAGATGCTTAGGGTACGCCTTCCGAGAGCCATGTTGCCTCCGAAAGAGAGCTCTTTCTGCTTGCCTTTTTGTCTTTGCATCCTCATATCTTGTAACCCATCTGCTCATCACATCACTATTAAGGATACAAGTGAAATTGAGATCATCAATCAATGTTCTGTCAATTACTTTACTCTGTCCTTTTCCTTGAGGCACAATAGAGGTCATCCTCAAGTCCTCTTCATTGCTCCATAGTCGTGGCAAAGAGCTGTCCACCTGACCAAGAAATTCTGAAATATATACAAGAGACTCTTGTATCAACCAACCCTCGGCCATGCTTCCTTCAGGCCTTGCACTTTGCCTCACAAAGTCTTTTAAGGTCTTCATGAAGCGCTCTAGGAAGAACATCCAACGTGCATGCACAGTACCACATAAAGCAATTTCGTCCACTAAATGCACAATGAGATGTAGTTGACTTGTGAGAATGGTTCGCGGAAAAGTCTCCTCTACCAAACAAACCACCTCCACTGCCATAACACGCGCATCATCCAACGTGGCTGGATCAATTGCTTTGGAACTAACATATCTGAAAAATAAATAAATAGTACGTTATACCTCATGCACGTTCATTTTGCAAGGTATAATGAAGGGTGATCTGAGCATGGGTTTTACATACCTCACAAGCTCGCCCATCTTATAAATACATTTTTTCAAACTCTTATTCGCACAATGGTCGATGCTAGTAGGTAGTATGAACTGCGCACATAAGAGCACATTTATGGTTTATGGCATTACAAAATTTAATTTCAACGTACGTACAAGACTTGGAAAACACTTACTTGAAGCATCTTGTGCCAATCGTGGGACTTCAACCCATATAGTTGCTCAACGCCTCTTTTCTTAGTGGTTGTAAAGGCTCCCTTCAATGATCTCATGCATCCAGTGGGAGTACGCAAAGTGGTGATGGCCTGCTTTATCTGCTTCTCCTCTTTCTTTGATATAATCCATGGTGCAGGCGGAAGACGAACGTGCCCACCCACCTCTCGTGGCCAAGCTTGACGCATACGTCCTGCGACCCGCAAGTCCTCACGTACGCTAACATTGTCTCGTTTACCAGTAATATGTTCCCAAATACCAGATCCCACATTCTTGAAGATGTGCATGGGATCAAGAAGATGGTTGATCTTAAGATGGGTCCAATATGGCAGCCGGAAAAAAATGGAGTACCTGCACAAGGGATTGCTCTATGTGACCTTTAATCCAATTAGAGACTACACAAAACAAGATTGAAAAAACATCACTATACCTGTTCATGCCATCTGGAGGAAGAATAGTTGTAGACTCCCAAATACGCTTCCAATCTTTTGCACGAAGTGTTTGTGGAGGAATGTTACTCTTACTAGCAACATATTTAGGATGATCTGAGGCGAGAAATCGATGATGATTATCGAATATAGTCTTACACAAACCATCAGCATACTCATGTACTAACGAAGGGCCACAAACAGGACATGCATGTTTACCCGATGTTTTCAAACCTGTTAAAATATAAATAAAAGTTAGAATAATAAAGTCAAACCGTCTAATTAATATATATAGCCAATAGTAATAGAGTAGGGAGGTAATTAGAATTCTTACCAGAACAATCGCTGTATCCTGGAAAGTCATGCATTGTCCACATCAACACTGCTTTTAAGTCGAAGTGTCGAGAGGAGGGAGGCCTACTAATGTCCACCACCGCAACACCTCTCCATAGTTCCTCCAACTCATCAATGAGTGGTTCAAGATAAACATCCATATGCTTGACTTTATGTTTCCCTGGAATTAGAAGGGATAACATAAGATGTCCCTTCTTGATCGCCATTGATGGTGGAAGGTTATAATTCACCAGCACAACTGGCCACACGCTGTATGCGGTGATTTTGAAACCAAATGGATTCACTCCATCCATACCCAGGCCAAGTCTCAAGTTTCTGGGCTCTGTTTTAAAGCTGGGCCACTCATCTTCAATATGCTTCCAAGCAGGAGTGTCTGCAGGAATTCTCCACATGCCATCATCCGATCGATGTGAGGAATGCCATGACATGAGCTCTGCTATGGATTTGCACTTGAACATGTGTTTGATGCGAGGAATTATAGGAAAATGTCGCAAGACTTTACGAGGTACATCAAAACTCTTCATATCTGTTCTGTACCTTGCTTCACCGCAAGTGGGACATGTCAGAGCCTCCTTATGCGTCCCACGAAAGAGAATGCAATCATTGACGCATGCATGTATTTTATCATAATCCAGTCCTCCAAGAGATGTCACATAGCGCCTCGCTATGTCTCTTGAGGTGGGCAGTCTATTTTCCTTTGGAAGCATGTTTGACAATAGCCTGCATCCAATATCATCAATTATAATTAGTCTTAAATCCTAAACCTTAAACCACTAATTCAAATTTATAAGTTAGAATGCTTACTTCAACAATGCGTCAAGACTTGCATTGCTCCATCCATAAACTGTTTGTATATTAAGTAGTTCAAGGGAAGCACGTAAAACTGAGAATGTGCACCCTTCAAACACCGGTGTCGATGAAGCTTTATAAAGATGCTCTTGTTCCATATCATCGTCGTCCATACCTTTGGGATCATCCTTAAAAAGATTCCGCACCATATCATCAAGCACCTCCTCTTCCACAACTTCGTGGGGTGCAGGGCTATTGTCGTCCCTTTCCCACTCATCTCTGACAATAGATCCCGAAGCTCCAGCATCATCTCGTCGACGCTTTACGTGCTCTCGTCGCGCGTAGGGTACCATGTTAGGGTGTGGTACTGAATCCTGCTTCAATTTATCAAATTATATGTTACAACTCTATTAATTTAATTTGGATACCATGAGTCATTTGAATACCATCAATTTACATCTACTCACCTCTAAACCTGTTTGATTCCATTCTCCATACATGGAGATGTGATTCAAGGTAATTCGACGTGCTCGTACAATGCATCCTTGACATCGATTACACATACATTTGATCCGTTGTCCCAACCACACATCGCGATTACGATGACGCATTGTCTCATCTTCCCCAGAACTGCTTGAAGAGGTTGATGACATCCTGTGTACAAACCAGAAAACACAAACTCATTATATATTTTTAATGAAAGCACAAAATCGCGTGTATTCACGCGGCTATCTCCTAAAACTTGCGTGTATAAACGCGGGTACTTCCTAAAAAACGCGTGTATTCACGCGGCTAATTTCTGCAAAACGCGTGTATAAACGCAGCTAAAATCATGTACACGCGAATATACCTGCGTTTATAAACGCGAACATAAACGCGGCGGCATATTTAAACTAAAAATAGCCCGCCTTCCCCAAATATAGATTTTGAACTTAGAAATCAACAGTGCATGCGTTTTCGCCTGTTTTTGCCTCTTCCAACAGCAAGGAGGGAGCAGAGAAAGGAGCACACACACGGGAGAAGGAGGGAGCAGAGAAGGAGCAGAGAGGACTCACTTTTTCAGAGGTGAGTCACTTTGTCCTGTGCCTTGTCTCTTTTGTCAGATTTGTTTACTTTGCTCTTTGCTCTTTGGGTTTGTCTTTTTGCACACGATTGGGTTGCTGTATCCTGACAGGGGCGACAATGGCTGGTCCTTTTATAAGGACATTCTGTCTTTGTCGGGGGGTCGGTCTTTTCGAGAAATTTTTTTCGTAGGTCGCGTGTACGAACGCGTGTAGAAGCGCGTGTAACCTGTGTGCAGAGTTTTTTCACGCGCAGATACACGCGTTTTTTGCCGGGTGTATTCACGCGTTTTTTGACGGGTTTATACACGCGTTTCTGCAGACAAAAAACTGCGGTGTTTCAGATTTCATGGTTTGCAAGCAATTGACTTGTGTGATGACAATGTGTGAGTCAAGAGACAGCCCATGATGTACATGATGATGTTTGTTGCAGGTTCTTTATGGATATTCCAGGTTCTTCATCCGATCCATTTGCGTATAGCAATTGGTTGATGGAGATGATGAATCACTTTGGGCGCCAACCTGGTCCGGTTGAGCTTACAGAGTATATGTATGCCCATCCCCCTCCTTCCCTGCCTGGTGTCTATACCCCTACCGCGAGTATCCAGGGCACTCCAGTGCCGTCTATTCCTCCGAGTCCGACGAGACGGCATGCAACTTCTCCTCTTCCACGTCCACCGAGGAGACATACCTCGTCCCAGACACACTCACGTACACCCTCACAGCCACCATCACGTGCTCCCTCAGAGCCACCGTCACGTCAGGGCTCACAGCCACCGTCACGTAGACAATCCCCCAGTCGTGACTCCACCCGCAGCAGTAGGAAGAGTGGGAGTGGAGGATGCGGCGGGTGCTTTGGTGGGGGAGGTGGGGGAGGTGGGGGAGGTAGTAGGGCATGGGGTGAGAGAGGAGATAGAGGGAGAAGAGTTAGAGGAGACAGTTCGGAAGAGGAGGAGATGAGAGAGATGGAGAGAGTGGTTTGCTATGATGTGACGGATAGGGGCGGGATAGTGATGGATGCGAGGGGGAGGGAGGTAATGGAGTACATGCGTGGGGTAGTATCAAACTCATATAGAAATTGTTTTATTAAATTTAAAGATCAAAATAGCCGATTAGTTGGGGAGGTGATAGAGGCTGTACACAGTCGGTACCCCAATCCCCCACATGCTACATTCTCGGATGTATGGGGAAGGACGCGAATAAGGGAGATCTTAAGTAATAAAAGATCTCACCTTAAAAAACTCGCGTACGATGACCGGCTAAATGTAGCTGCGGGTGGCTATCCTGCCGAGAAACCTGCCACTGCGCACAAACGCGAGTGGAAAGAGGCAAAGAAACGAGCAGAGGGTGGCGTGAAGAGCAGGCAGCATGTGGAGGCACGACGGATCCAGATGGAGACCGTTGGATCTTCGCATTTCGGATCTGGCGGCGTCGAGTCATGGGAGGCAGAGTTCGTAAGTATCCTGTCACTTTATTTGATTGTTTACTTAATTCATTGATTCTATGAATTGTTTTAATCTTACAAATTGTGTTGATTATGATACAGCGACGACGGGTTACGGGGAGGAAGCCCACAACCCACGATACTGCGTATGCTCACCGGCATAGCAGACGTGACACGTGGGTCATCTTCAGAGCCGAGGGACGTATTACGGACGCACAGTTTGAGTTGGCCATGAGACCATACGGTCGACAGGTACTTGAAAATTCGTAACGAATGGTTTTGGTTTATTGAATTGCATATATATATATATATATATACTTATATACTATATATTACTTGAACAGGCACAAGCTGCTGATGATCCACCGGCCGCCGCTTGCAGAGGGTGGACGTGAGCACTACTCCTCGGACATTCCGACCGATGCGAGCTCATCTGAGCATGGGGGGAGCACCGAGTCATCATCTGGGTCTGAGTAGTACTCAGATTTGTAGTATCACATTCCATATTTAGGATGTGATTGTATATATTTTTTTGTAAACTCAAGCCATGGGCTACTTCGAGATATGGACTCCCTTGTATACATGTATGAAATTTTGATAGTAATATTGAATTGATTGATCGATAGTATTACATTCATGGCTGTCTTGAATCGTGTAATGACAATGTATGCATTCATGTCGTTCTTGTCTTAATCTCCCTCGTGCATATGTTCTTCGTGGATGGTCTAATGGGATGGTCTAATGCACCAAAAACCCTAAACCAGAGAGTGCTATTGGGTGCTGGAATGCTGGAACAGTATTCAGGCACCAAATAGCACTCTCTGGATTTTTTTTTTGCTCTCTGTTCGCGTGTATAAACGCGTCAAAACTGCTAAAACTTGCGTGTATCTGCGCGGATACTCTGGAAATTACGCGTGTATTAACGCGTATAAACTGGCAATAACGCGTGTATAAGCGCATCTAAATAAAAGAAACGCGTGTATAGACGCAAGTAAAAACGCGTCTATACATTGGAACTGAACAGGATGCGGCTATGCACCCGTGTATAACCGCGTCTAATATAATAAGAAGCGTGTATACAAGCGTGTATTAATGCGTCTATAAAAAAAAACGCGGCTACACACCCGTGTATACGCGCGTCTGAGAGGTACTGTACACGCGGTTTTACACGCATGTCTCTGGCCGCGATTATACACGCGCTGATACACGGGCCCGCTACTTTTTTGCACAAGTCATTTTTAGCGGCTAAGAGCGCGGGTATGAGCCCAATCCCTTGTAGTGCAACTACCATGAGTTACAGAGGTCCTGGCATGATTGGGATAAATGCTCCATGCACAAAATCTCCCTCAAATAGTACATCTCCAACTACCATGACATTGTGTTAAAACTAAAGGAAAATGATGAGTTCCAAGCTTTACATGAATTCATGAGAGGCTTACACCCGGACTATGAGACTTTTGTAGAGCCTAAGAAGCCAACAAATTTTGATGAGACCATAAAGTATGCACAAATTTATGAGACACCATTTCATGCTTCCCTAAATACAATATTAGCAAGACAACTAAGGTTACAGAGGGCTCCAACTTTAAGAGGAAATTCTTTCAAGGCAACATGGGGAAACGGGCCTCCGCCGATGAGAAGTAGAGAGGGCAAAGTGGGAACTAGGCGTAGCAAACCTGCCATTTTTTATAGAGAAAAACCAATCTAAATCCACTAAGAAGGAGTAATACAAGATAGTTAGAAAGAAAAAACTATTCTTTTACTATTTCAAGGCTGGACATAGCAAGGCAACATGTCCAAAGCCGGGAGTTGAAGATAGTTCGAGCGATGCCAAGACGAATTGTAAATCCTGTTGGAAGCCACGTACTATCTAAAAGTGGTTATGTCTTAGTTTTACAGAGTTCAGAAACGTGACTCTAGGACAGATAAAGAGTACCCACACTTGCTGTATTACCCAAGCGATGTGGACAACCATCCATGGGACCACATGATTTGGTCTGCTTGTATGGTAGCTTAGGTGGCCATAGGATTACCGTCTTGATTGATAATGAAGCCAATAACAACTTCCTAAAACTACGGACTAGTTAAGAAGTTTCAATTGCCAGAGAACAAGAGCAGCCATAGGCACATTGTATCATTGGCTAATGGTCATGATAAAACTATTTGGGACATAATGGCCTTGGGGGTACCTTTATCTATGTAGGGCTTTGTGGCGAGTTTGGATTTTCAGGTCATGCACTTAGCTAGAGCCGATATATACCTGGGAAGAGATTGGTTCTATAGCGTTGGCCCTAGCTACAGTCATAGATACTACTAGGATAATAGCCTAGAGTTTGTGCATGATGGGAGAGTGGTAATGCTACATGGTGAGGTGGAGGTTCCAGCTACACCCATGATTTTGTCCCTAGAGTTGTGGCGTGCCATTGACGTTGATTGACGTTGATGATATACAATAGGTATATATTTGTACTCTCTTGCATCAATTTATTCTATAGATGAAATGAATGTGATTGATAAAGTTTCTGTAGTTGAAACTAATTTAAGTTGTGAATTTAAATCGCCTTGGTTGAGACCGCTATTTTCCAAAACCTGTTTTGTATTCTTGTGAACAAAACATAAGCACCAAGGCTAAAAGCTAAGACAATAAAAAAAAGTACGTATTGCTTTGCGTGATTTATTACAAGAGTTTTAGGAATATGTTTCTTGATAATCTCCCAAATGGGTTTCCACCACACTCTGAGTTAAAGGACGTGAAACGGTAGTTAGCACCAAGTATATGAAGAAAGGGTTTATACACCTGAGTTCTTCACCGTGGACATCATCCCATTGTTTTTGTAAAAAAGAAAGATAGGTCTATGCAGATGTGGTGATCACTACAACTGAATGAGGGTCTAGTAGCAAAAATAGTTGGGCTTTCATAAATACAAGGGTACAGAGATGTCGGGCGTATTTTACTTCTATACACGTTGCTATTCTCATTGATGGGATCGCTAATCTCAACAGCAAAAATATCAATGATATTTTGCTGCTATTTTCACTACTTTGTTGAGTAGCAATTGCATTGCATGTAAAGAAAACCTGGGGAAGTCATCAGAAAACTCCCCTTCCCTAGGTCTTTTTTATACAAACAGAAACTGAAAAAAATAAATTAAAACTAGGAAGTGAACATAATGTGTTTTATTTTGCTCGATTGTTAAGGCCTTTGGCCATATATAAAAAAGGTCAAAGGAAGGTATGGCTAATCAGAATCTGGATCGAAATCCTCTAACTCATCTCCATCTTTACTTGCTTTACCCACTTCGTGCTCATAGTCTGAATGATCTCTTCCTCTTATTCCTCATCCTATATACATCCAAACAGGAGTAAGGTAAGTATAAAACAATAAAAAACAACATGTAGATAAGAGAAGGTATTATGTTTTACTTACCTTGTCAGCCTGAGTCCCCAAAATGGACTCCTTCAAATGTACACCTTGCATATGCATCTAAGCCTATGATTGCGGATGGGGGCCTCTATACCCATACACTACAAGGGATCGGGCTCATACCCGCGCTCCTAGCCGCTAAAAATGACTTGTGAAAAAAAGTAGCAAGCCCGTGTATCAGCGCGTGTATAATCGCGGCTAGAGACATGCGTGTAAAAGCGCGTGTATAGGACTGTTCAGACGCACTGATACACAGGCATATACACACGTTCTGTCAGTTTAGCTACGCTTAGATGCGTTGATAGAAGCGTCTATACACGCGTTTTGTCAGTTTAGCTACGCTTATACACGCGTATTTCACAGATTTGGTGCGTCTATACACGCGTGTTTTACAGATTATCTGCGTATATACATGCAACTTTTTGCAGGGTTGACGTGTTTATACACGCAAACAGAGAGCAAAAAAAAAAATCCAGAGAGTGCTATTTGGTACCTGAATGTTGTTCCAGCATTCCAGCACCCAATAACATTGTCTGGATTTTTTTTTTGGGTGCATTGGACCATCCACGAGGAAGATTTAAGACAAGAACGACATGAATGCATACATTGTCTGGATTTTTTTTTTAGGTGCATTGGACCATCCACGAGGAAGATTTAAGACAAGAACGACATGAATGCATACATTGTCAATACACGATTCAAGACAGACATGAATGCAATACTATCGATTCACGATTCAATATTACTATCAAAATTTTATGTGTACACATATATACAAGGAAGTCCATATGTCGAAGTAGCCCATGGCTTCAGGTACAAAAATATATATGCAACCACATCCTCAATATGGAATGTGATACTATAAGTCTGAGTACTACTCAGACCGAGATGATGACTCGCTGCTCCCTCCATGCTCAGATGAGCTCACATCGGTCGGAATGTCCGATGAGTAGTGCTCACGTCCACCCTGCAGTGGCCGTGGGTGGATCATCAGCAGCTTGTGCCTATTCAAGTAATATATAGTATATAAGTATATATATATGTAATTCAATAAACCAAAATCATTTGTTTAGAGTTTTCAAGTACCTGTTGACCGTATGGTCTCATGGCCATCTCAAACTGCGCATCCGTAATACGTCCCTCGGCTCTGAAGGGGGCCCATGTGTCACGTCTGCTATGGCAGCGAGCATACCCAGTATCGTGGGCTATGGGATTCCTCCCCGTAACCTGTCGGTGTATCATAATCAACACAATTTGTAAGATTAAAATAATCATAGAATCAATGAATTAAGTAAACAATCAAATAAAGTGGCAAGATACTTACGAACTCTGCCTCCCATGACTCGACGCCGCCAGATCCGAAATGCGAAGATCCAATGGTCTCCATCTTGATCCGTCGTGCCTCCACATGCTGCCTGCTCTTCACGCCACCCTCTGCTCGTTTCTTTGCCTCCTTCCACTCGCGTTTGTGCGCAGTGGTAGGTTTCTCGGTAGGATAGCCACCCGCAGCTACATTTAGCCCATCATCGTACGCGAGTTTTTTAAGGTGAGATCTTTTATTACTTAAGATCTCCCTTATTCGCGTCCTTCCCCATACATCTGAGAATGTCGCATGTGGGGGATTGGGGTACCGACTATGTACAGCCTCTATCACCTCCCCAACTAATCGGCTATTTTGATCTTTAAATCTAATAAATCAATTTCTATACAAGTTTGATACTACCCCATGCATGTACTCTATTACCTCTTTCCCCCTCGCATCCATCACTATCCGGCCCCTATCCGTCACATCATAGCAGATCACTCCCTCCACCTCTCTCATCTCCTCCTCATCCTCACTGTCTCCTCTAACTCTTCTCTCTCTATCTCCTCTCTCACCGTGTGCCCTACTACCTCCCCCACCAAAGCACCCACCGCATCCTCCACTCCCACTCTTTCTACTGCTTTCTACAGGTGGAGTCACGACTGGGGGATTGTCTACGTGACAGTGGCTGTGAGCCCTGACGTGACGGTGGCTCTGAGGGAGTACGTGATGGTGGCTGTGAGCCCTGACGTGACCGTGCTTGTTGTTGGGAGGGTGTGCATGAGTGTGTCTGGGACGAGGTATGTCTCCTCGGTGGGTGTGGAAGAGGAGAAGCTGCATGCCATCTCGTCGGACTCGTAGGCATAGACGGCACAGTGGAGTGCCCTGGATACTCGCGGTAGGGGTATAGACACCAGGCATGGAAGGAGGGGGATGGGCATACATGTACTCTGTAAGCTCAACTGGACCAGGATGGCGCCCAAAATGATTTAGCATCTCCATCAGCCAGTTGTTGTACGCAAATGGATCGGATGAAGAACCTGGATCCATAAAGAATCTGCAAAAATAAAAGTATATACATGATTGCATCAAAGAACAAATGCAAGCTAGCACATATGATTTTCCACCATCAAACTGACATCACTATCTAGAGAATTCACATCTTCAACAACACTCAGAACTATAGAGTTATCCTCCTACAACTCTTCAAAAACTACATCACTATCACCACAACATCCATCACCATGACTATCACCATCCTCATGTACATCATGGGCTGTCTCTTGACTCACATTGAGAGATAAGTCATCATGATAGCATACTTGTATTCATCACATAAGCCATAGTTCACCTCCACATTAGTACCAAGTGAATCAGCACAAACATAAATACCATCATTCAAGCCACCTATCAGCTCTAAGACCATAGAATGGGGTAAACACAGTCGCTCGCATGTATACACCCGTCCAGAAACGCGTGTATACACCCATCAAAAAATGCGTGTATATGCGTGTGAACCGTCTGTGCAGACATGATACACGCAGACATACACACGTTCCTACACGCGGCTTGCGATTTTTTTTTTTTGAAAGCGATCGACCTCCGACAAATCGTCCTTATAAAAGGCCCACTGTCGCCCTGTCACAATCGTTCACCAGATGGCAACCAGAGAAGGAGAAGGACGGAGACAAACCCATAAAGGAAAGAGACAATAGCATAAACAAATCTGAGGAAAGAGAAGAGACAGGGCAAAGGACAAACTGACTCACCTCTGAAAAAGTGAGTCTTCTTTTTGGTCGGTTTCCTTCACCCGTGTGTGCTCCTTGTCTGCTCCTTGCACTTAGGTTTAGTGCTCTGTTGAAAGAGGCGACGACAAAGGAGAGCAGATCTATTTTTTGAAAATATTTATTTGGGGAAGGTGGGTTATTTTTAGGTTGAACAGGTCGTCGCGTGTAGAAACGCGTGTATTTTCACGTTTATAATAAATCAGCCGCGTTTATACACGCGATTTTTAGGATGTAGCCGCGTTCATACACGCGATTTTCAGGATGTAGCCGCGTTAATACACGCAATTTTTAGGATGTAGCCGCATTAATACACGTGATTTTTAGGATGTAGCCACGTTAATACACGCGATTTTTATACTTTCATTAAAAACTGATTATGATTTTGTGTTTTCTAGTTTGTACATAGGATATCATCAACCTCCTCAAGCAGTTCTGGTGAGGATGAGACAATGCGTCATCGTAATCGCGATGTGTGGTTGGGACAAAGGATCAAGTGTATGTGTAATCGATGTCAAGGATGCATTGTACGAGCACGTCGAATTACCTTGAATCACATCTCCATGTATGGAGAATGGAATCAAACATGTTTAGAGGTGAGTAGATGTAAATTGATAGTATTCAAATGACTCATGGTATCCAAATTAAATTAATGGAGTTGTAATATATATACTCTAATTGAAGCAGGATGCAGTACCACATCCTAACATGGTGCCCTACGCGCGGCGAGAGCACACAAAGCATCGACGAGATGATGTTGGAGCTTCGGGATCTATTGTTAGAGATGAGTGGGAAAGGGATGACAATAGCCCTACACCCCACGAAGTTGTGGAAGAGGAAGTGTTTGATGATATGGTGCGGTATCTTTTTAAGGATGATCCCAAAGGTATGGACAACGATGATATGGAACAAGAGTATCTTTACAAGGCTTCATCGACACCGGTTTTTGAAGGGTGCACATTCTCTATTTTACGTGCTTCACTTGAACTACTCAATATACAAATAGTTTATGGATGGAGCAATGCAAGTCTTGATGCATTATTGAAGTAAGCATTCTAACTTGCAAATTTGAATTAGTGTTTTAGGGTATAAGGTTTAAGACTAATTGATGATATTGGATGCAGGCTATTATCAAACATGCTTCCAAAGGGAAATAGACTACCCACCTCAAGAGACATAGCGAGGCGCTATGTGACATCTCTTGGAGGATTGGATTATGATTGCATACATGCATGCGTCAATGATTGCATTCTCTTTCGTGGGATGCATAAGGAGGCTCGACATTGTCCCACTTGTGGTGAAGCAAGGTATAGAACAGATGTGAAGAGTTTTGATGTACCTCGTAAAGTCTTGCGACACTTTCCTATAATTCCTCACATCAAACACATGTTCAAGTGCAAATCCATAGCAGAGCTCATGTCATGGCATTCCTCACATCGATCGGATGATGGCATCAATTAAAACACGACACATGTCTCCCAAGCCGAAAGCGACATATCTTGAACGAGATACCAACTTACTCCACGCTAGTAGGTCCAGGTGTCAAGTTACCATCCATGTCACCACCCGTACATGTAACCACCACCACACTATCTCGATCAAGATATTCATGCCACTCGGATCCACATCAATGCCACTGTGGATCCCCCTAGACATCCTCCTCAAATGTACATTCTGCATATTTAATCATCCCATCTCCATTGTCTACATATCTCAAATGAGATACATAAATATAATCTCGACCATTGAAATACCTCGTTCAAGGTATAGAGATGCAATCTCATCCATCCACATATCTCGTTCGAGGTATAGAGATGCAATCTCATCCATCCACATATCTCATTCGAGGTATAGGGATGAAATCAAGACCGTTAAAAAACCTCAAACAAGGTACATCTATAGAATCTTACCCATCAATTCACGCACATTTGAAGATACAATCCCAGCCGTTTACATATCTCGATCGAGGTATTAAATGAATCTCGATCGTCAAACATACCTCAATCGTGGGTAATGACTTAAAATCTAAGCCATTAATGTACCTCGAAAACGAGGTACTAAATTCAAATTGTAGTCGTCGATCCTTCACCAACCCTAAAATTAAGTGCATATCTTGGTCGTTCATCTCACTAACCCTAAAATCGAGAGCGTACATCTTGCAAACCCTAAAGTGCATGATGCCACCGAACCTCATTCAAGGTTATAAAACCAGAATTTTTTTTCCCCTCATTGTCTCACAAGTTGTTTTCTTTTTCCTTGCTTTCTTGATTTGGATTAGCATTAGTGGGCCCATTAGCATTGTTTTATAGCTTCATTAGTGCTACTTAGCACTAAGCATTGGACCTTACACATTGGACCTTTGTGTTAGGCTTAGGTTTTAGCATGGAGTCATGTGAGGAGGGCCACGACGAGGGCTGCTCGTCTATTTTGGACCTCATCGGCGGACATAGACCACGAGTTAGCTGCTATCTGTAGGAGTGCTAGACAACATTACATATCGTGGCAGACTTGGAGGTGATGCTATCGTCCCTTCGTAGCCTTCATGATATTGTTTATGTAGATGAGTGGATAGCTCACCATCGCACTGCTCCTGTGTCACATGGCCTGACATATCATCAGGTCTGTGACCTTAGTCCGATTAGGCATGGAGCCTACTTAGATCTTTTCTTCGATAGCCGTGGAATGAGGCCTAGGATGGGTAAGCCCCTTACTATTTCGCGGTGTTTGCATTCTCGTATGGCGGCACATATCTATAGTTTATATATTGCCGCATATGGGAGGATGTCGGAACAACAGCCGGATTTCCATATACTTCGCAAAGCAATTATATGCAGAGTTTGTCTTAGGGGAGGAGGTGGATTACACTGGCCATCGACCTGGTGGTGGTGCTGGACAAGGTTGTCTCTAGGACTGGGTAGGCGGCCTCCACCAGCCCTTCGTGTAGCTCCTATAGATCTGGCATTTGTGCCTATGTTGACGGTCGAGGCTCTTGGAACCCAAGTTGGCATCAACGTACGGAATACCATGGAGAGCATCCAACATGTGGTGCGCTTGTTCTACGATCGATACTGGCGATAGATATCGAGGTATTTACACATTTATTACTTCTTAAGTTTTTTTAGTTATTTATTCACATGTTTATATGTACTTTTCTATATTTTTACATGAGCAGCATGGTTGATTGTTTCACATAGGTCACACACCTACCACCACTGAGAGACTCACTCACGAGTTGGGAGAGGCGAGAGCAAAGATTGACCGCCTTAGAGCTACATTGCAAGAACAACAGAGGTAGCTACTGTAGAGGCACGGCATGCGAGAGAGTCTGACATCCAGCAGGTAGGCCTCTCTTATACATAAAAGAGTTATAATTAAGGTCCTAAGTTATAAATTTCTTTAAGTAATACCTAATGAGAGAGACTAATCAATTATTTTTATGCTTTACTTTTTGCGTAGGCTCAGACTGAGATACGGAGCTCTAGAGCTAAGGCGCAGCACCACATGATTATGGAGCGGATTGCAAAGTTAAGGATAGAGCAGTTGATGTTATATGTTTGGGAGTTCCGCAGATCCTTAGACGTGACAGTGCCTTACTTGCCTCTATATCCACGGCCTATTACAGAGGTTTTTTGACGACCTCTCCCTCAGGATGCACCACCATTCCTCCATGATGCCTATTGCGCTCTTTGTATTGAGGACATTGACAGTACTAGTGGTGGATATGCTCTGGGATGTGGACATTTTTTCCATTTGTCTTGCATCACCTAGGCGCTAGTATGCTTCTCAGCATGTCCCTAGACCTAGCGACATACGGAGTTTTGGGCATTGACGATCTTCACCCAGGCTTCGCTTGAGTAGATGCTAGGACTGGCAAGCCTCTTGATTTTACCTCAACTACTCACTTGGGACTCGACGCCGTCGATGACAAAGTTCAGGAGCCTTAGGTGCCTCCAGAGATTGAGTGGAGTGCACACGAGTTTGATGCATACCAAAGAGTCCTTCACAAGAGCTAAATCACAACATAGGGGTGTGTGGGTGGTGTTGGTCCTAGTGGCACCTCAGGTGATGGTGCTAGTAGCAATGCTCCTTCTCATGAGCAGCATGTCCTTATAGAAGAGGAGGAGCTTACACGCGTAGAGTGGTAGGCACATACCATTGCTGATTACAGATTTTGGGGTTATAGACAGAGACGTCTTGCAGTAGCACGACGTAGAGAGAGGGAGAGGTCTATAGCAGCTTATGGGACTTGAGCTCCTGAGTACACCAGCACCAGCTCATGATCCTACCTTTGAGGCAGACCTCCTCGTAGATATTCGATGACCCCTATAGCCGGCACAGCCTCCTCAATGTGCATAGCAGCCTCGACGTGCACGTCGACCAGCAATCAGAGATGAGAATTTTAATTCGCTAGGTAGCTCGACTAGCTAGGCTAGCTCTTTTACATTATACTTAGATTTATGGGCAGTGACTAACCTCAGACTAGATGGGGTAGCTCATTTTCATTATGCCTTGATCTTTTGAGTTAGTGGCTAAACCCATAGTAGCTGGGTTAGCTCACATTCTGATGTACTTATTTGATGTTTATATCATTATGAGTTTCTTCATTATTGAGTATCATTACATTTTAGTTAATGTTCATGGTTTTTTATTTTTTTAACACTTTGGCTATCATATTTTTTGTTGAAAATCCCCATGCCGTTGTACCCAAACATGCTCTGATCGGGACCAAACTTTTTAAGCATGTGGGGGGGCATCCCCACATGCTTGCAAAGTTTGGTCACCATCAGAGCATGTTTGGGTTAGTAATTAGCGCCCAGTGTGGATTTTTCAAGTCTCTTGGAGCTTAAGAGGTCATGGAAAATCCAAGTCTTCCCCATACAATCATTCCCAAACATGCTCTGATGGGGACCAAACTTTGTAAGCATGTGGGGGGCCCACCCCCACATGCTTGCAAAGTTTGGTCATGATCGGAGCATGTTTGGGTTATTAATTAGTGCCCGGTGCGGATTTCTCAAGTCTCTTGGTGCTTAAGAGGCCATGGAAAATCCATATCTTCCCCATACCATCATACCTGTAACATACCTCCGCGATTAACCAAGTTATGATTAAAGATAATGCTAAGTTTTGGATGCTACAGATATCACTAAATGAATTCCAACAGGTTTTCAGTGTTTTTTCTGTAGTAAAGATTCTAAGTGTTAAAATTAAGTAAAAATTCAAGATTGAGTTTTCAATTATTTAGCATACTCAAAGGAAGCCTTTAAGTGTGTAGATGGACATCCAAATCGAAATTTGATAAAAAAGTAAAACGTGTCCTATTTTTGGAGTCGACTTTCACATAGATGAGATTTTAGTAGATTTTAGGTTGTAGACCACATGCGTTCTAGTAATTTTAAGTATCCACACAACTAGTATCTGATAATTGTACGTGAAGTTATACCTGTTGCTGCAGAGTACAGCCCTGAGGACAATAGATGTGAGAGGCTTGCCAAATCTACAAGTAGCTCTTCCACAACTTCTGGAGAGTAGACATGGATTCCCAATCAATCAAGACATCAGCAAATATATCAAGGAAGTACACAAACACTCTTTCTATTATTTTTCTTTAAATTCTTTTGAGAATAAATAAATATATCGATAAGCGTGTATATAGGAGAATCAGATTCGATGAATGGCATGCTTAACCATGGCAAGGATGGGGAAAGTTTGTTTGAGATTCTATGATTTTTTGCATATGTGATAAGAATCTTGGAAATGGCATGCATGCTTATTTTGCTATTTAAGAAGGTTGATTTGATTGTGTTGCTATGTGGAAATAGCACGATTAAGTGACTTTAATGTTTTCTTAGACTAAGTTGTACGATTAAGATATGGCTAGATTATGGGACCATCAAAGTTGGTATCAGAGCAGCATAGGTTGGGTAGTCTGCACTTAATTGCGGATGTTGCAGGTCTTGGATGATTAATATTATTAATTTCTTTTTCTGTAATATAGCTAGAAGTTTATTTTCTTTGAAAAAGCTTTTTCAATTTTATTTTATAGTCACAAGATGGCTTACAAATTCATTTTATGATGAGAAGAAAAATTTTATGCAGAATAAAAGAATGCAAATAGGTCACATATTTGTTCCCAGAGATGATAGAAAAGGAGATCAAAAAACAAGGCAAAATATACGAGAGAATATACGTGTATTTTCAAGTAATGACAACACTCGTGGAGAAAGAGAAAAAGTTCTACAATTGTGACCGAGGAGATTGAAGAATATGCACATGTCAATGTTGCTATTTATACAGGTAAGGTAAAAAACCAAGATTCAATTATTAAAATTTCTATCAAGATTGCGAATAGTGTATTTCAAGTGTTGATTGACTCGAGAAGTACCCATAGTATTCATTTACCCATGTGGTAAAATAGTTAGGAATAGCTTAATTTTACCAAAAGAATCTTATGGTAGAGCTTGCTTTGAGAAAGCAATAGACATGTAATGAGTACCTCAAGAATATGCTTTTCGTTCATAGACGACCTCAAGTCAAAAGCTGATTTTCCATGTGTTGGCTTTGGGAAGATATGATGCCATATTAGGGATAGATTGGTTAGTGCCTAGAAGGGCCAAGATATTGTTTCATGAGAAGCGGGTTTGCATGATTGGAGATGATAGTAAGGATTATTACTTATAGGGTCAAAGATGTGATGTAGAATTAAGAATGATATCTACTTTACAACAGAGCATGAAAAGTATTTCATGTAGTATACTATTTTCTCATTAAGTAGTAAATTATCATTGTGAAGTAAATAAGTGTAGATTGGAAAATCTATATCTATTGTGTAGAACGCAAGTCTGTCAGTACAAAGATTATGTAGCCACATTTGTTGTTGTAAAGTTTGAAAGTGTTTCACTTTCTATCTCAATACGAAGACATATGGATTTTTATAGTTTTCTTAAAAGTCAAAAGCATACGACTTGTCAAGTACTATATCAAGTATAATAGCTGAGTAAGAAAAAACTATTTCTCAAGGTCTAATAATTGAGGATAAGATGCTTTTATCATTGAGGATGATGATTTCTTAACGGGGAGATAATGTAACATACCTCAGAGATTAACCAAGTTATGATTAAAGATAATGCTAAGTTTTGGATGCCACAGATTTTAGTAATGAATTCCAGTAGCTTTTCAGTGTTTTTTCTGCAAATAAAGATTCTAAGTGTTAAAAGTAAGTGAAAATTCAAGATTGAGTTTTAAATTATTTAGTACGCTCAAAGGAAGCCTTTAAGTCTATAGATGGACATCCAGATCTAAATTTGATAAAAAAGTAAAACATGGCATATTTTTGAAGACAACTTTCACATACAACAGATTTTAGCGACCCCCGTTGGGTTGTAGACTGCATGAGTTCTGGTAATTTTAAGTATCCACATGACTAGTATATCTGATAACCGTAGACAAAGTTATACCTGTTGCAAATTGTAGCCCTGACAGCAGCAAATCTAAGAGTATAAAAAACATTTCCTTTATGCATCTTTCTATGCATAAAAATCAAATTTAATAAGAATAACACTTTTGTAATTAAAAAAGATTTCCTTTATGCATCTTTCTATGCATAGAAATCAATTTTAAAAAGAATAACACTTTTATAATTAAAAAAAAATCCATTATGCATCTTTCTATGCATAGAAATCAATTTTAATAAGAATAACACCTTTATAATTAAAGAAATTCCTTTATGCATCTTTCTATGCATAGAAATCAATTTTAATAAGAATAAAACTTTTATAATTAAAGAAATTCCTTTATGCATCTTTCTATGCATAGAAATCAATTTTAATAAGAATAACACTTTTATAATTTAACAAATTCCATTATGCATCTTTCTATGCATAAAAATCAAATTTAATAAGAAAAACACTTTTATAATTAAAAAATTTCCTTTATGCATCTTTCTATGCATAGAAATTAATTTTAATAAGAATAATACTTTTATAATTAAAAAATTCCTTTATGCATCTTTCTATGCATAGAAATTAATTTCAATAAGAATAACACTTTTATAATTAAAAAAATTCCATGATACATCTTTCTATGCATAGAAATCAATTTTAATAAGAATAACACTTTTAAAATAAAAAATTCCTTTATGCATCTTTCTATGCATAGAAATCAATTTTAATAAGAATAACACTTTTATAATAAAAAAATCCATTATGCATCTTTCTATGCATAGAAATCAATTTTAATAAGAATAACACTTATATAAAAAATTTCATTATGCATCTTTCTATGCATAGAAATCAATTTTAATAAGAATAACACTTTTATAATAAAAAAAATTCCTTTATGCATCTTTCTATGCATAGAAATCAATTTTAATAAAAATAACACTTTTATAATTAAACAAATTACATTATGCATCTGCATAGAAATCAAATTGAATAAGAATAACACTTTTATAATAAAAAAAATTTCTTTATGCATCTTTCTATGCATAGAAATCAATTTTAATAAGAATAACACTTTTATAATTAAAAAATTCCTTTATGCATCCTTCTATGCATAGAAATCAATTTTAATAAGAATAACACTTTTATAATAAAAAAATTCCATAGCCGTTGATTCTTTTCCATAGAGCAAGAATATCGGGGATTTACTTCATCTATCGTACATAACAGCGTTGAGTCTCAATTTAGAATCCATCAAACGAGCCTAACCCCATCCAATCCCATGGGTTACAACCACTGTAGTGATAGGATCCATTTAGGAATTTGGTTATGTTTTACCTCGGGTGCCATGGAAAAGAGTTCCCAGGCCCCATGGCCGACGCATCTAGCAAACTTTAAGATAGTCAAACCACTTACACACCCAATATGAAATTGCCTGTTTCACAGATTCAGTTGTCTTTAAAACAATCTTTTAATGAAACCATAGTATCACTGATCATAATCCTCCAAAATATCTAGCTTGAATTCCAATTTACAATCATTCCTTCATCGATGTACCTATGGCATCATTGGCAACCAGAACACTCACCACCACCTGTTCAGTCAAGGGCCTTTTCAATAGTTCTTCCTAGCTCATAGTACTTGAAAATATATTCACGTAAGAAAATCTAAATGGACTCTCCATTGAAGATCAGCAAGATCAACCAACAGATTCATATAAAAGAGCCATGGACTCATCCGTTGAAGACCAGCAAGGCCAATCAACTAGATCCATGCTCGAGTTCAGAAAACAACTCTAACACGTTATTCCATTTTCTTCCTCAATGCACGTGTGGGTATCTTTGGTGACCCAGAGCCCAAAAACCATATGGTGAGCACCCTCTAGGCTCCTTCTCGCAGGCCACCTATAGCACTTCACTCATAGGCTGCTTCCTTGGTCCCTCATCCATCGTACCAAAAGCTAACCATTTAGATCAAACTAAGGCTAGTCAAGACCCCGACTGACCTTGCTACTACAGGAGACGTCCTCCATTGACTCTTCGTCAGCTCTTGCAACTTTATCACTTATGTCTCCACCACGACCTCATTTACGAGATGGTCAAAATGCTTCCCTAACATTCTTGACATAAAACACTCATTTAAAAACAGGTTTCATAAATACAGTTTCTAACGAACTCTCATCTTTCCACATTGTTCCACATCATTTTTCGTTATTCCACATTCTTCTACAACAATCCACATTGCTTATTCCACATCCAGTCATATGTATTCCCATCGTCCTTTATCCATTCTCATCCAATCACATCATATTACATCTCATCACATCTATCCTCATCACAATATATCCACATCACATCTCATCCATTCATATCACATCACAGCCATCTACATTTATTCAGATCCACATAACATCCACATATCATCACATCACGTTCATATCTATTTACATCACTTCACATCTATTCACATCCATTCACATCTACCCAAGTCCATATCACATCACATCTCATCTATCCACATCATATCTCATCCATTCATATCTAACCAGATCCACATTATATTACATCCATTCACATCTCATTACATCACATTCACATCTCACCACATCCACTCACATCTCATCACACCCAACCATAATTATGATTATCCCACTAGATTAAGCTAATTTCAACATTCCTCTTTTTCCAATTTGTTACGATAATCCATTTCTCATTTAGAATGAGTTAAAGTAGTTTTTTAACTGCTCACATAAATAATCTAAAAGAATTAACCATTATTTTAATAGCACAAAATCATGAAAATATCATTCTCTTAATCTCTAGCTCATCAAGCCTAGAGTTTAGTTTTGAAATAAGAGATTATCTTTTAGAAACATTCTTTTGTTAAAGAATCAGCCACATAGATGACTATTCTTTTTGAGAGAGAGATTTACTAAAGAAAACATTACAAATAAGCATCAAGAATAACTTTCTCTTAATTAAACATTAATATTATTAGGGAAAGCTTAATTTGAATTAAAACAATCATATGGAAAGCTTCTCAAGCTTGAGAGGGGTTGAGAAGAAGAAAGTCATTGAGAAAAATTAGAAAAAACCATATAAATCATTCTTACCTTTAAGATTGGCTTGAATCTTTCCTTTAGTAGTGAATCCCCCAACCAATCAATTGGTTAGCAAGAGGAGAAGAGAAGTCCAAGAGTTGTTGAAGAGAGAGAGAAGCTCCAAGCTCCCCAAAAGTAGAGGAAAATTAAGGGATAATAGAAAATATAATTATTATAATACTGGCATGGTATAGCTCAAGGATGAGAATACAAAGGAATTAGAGTCTATTTATAGGTGAGGGAGGGCACTAACCAAGTCCAACTGGGTTCTAGAATTTTCTAGCTTCGATTTGACTCAATTTGGACAAGATTTGGACCAATTTGTCTCCCTTTTTGATCTAGTTTGTTCTAGGAGAGAGAAGAGAGAAAAATATCACATTTTTTGGATTAAAAAACTCAAGTAATCATGAAGAAAAAGGTGCCTCCTTGATGTGGCATTCTCTCCTTATTTATTGAGGTGTCAAAAATGCATCATTTCCTCTAAATATCTCTTTTTTTAACTAATATCTCTTAATTTTTAACTAATAAACCTTGTACTCAGTCAACTCTTCATCTTATGTGAGCATTTACTCATTTTTTAGGTATTTTATTTTATTCTTTGGATTTATCTCATCCCAACACTTGGATTAATTCTGATGGCCCATAGGAACCTTAATTGGACCATAATCCAAAAAATTTATTTTATTTTATTCTTTGGATTTATCTTATCCCAACACTTGGATTAATTCTATTGGCCCATAGAAACCTTAATTCTATTGACCCATAGGAACCTTAATTGGACCATAATCTAAATTTTTTTTAAAATATGGACCCTTAGGCGAAGGTCCTCAATACACATTTTTAGTTGATTCCTAATGCACAATAGATAATCTATTTTAAATTTTTGTTTCAAGGAAATATATTTTAGTCATTAGGAGATTTTTTATATCCAAAAATATCTCAATATTGAATCACCTCTCTCTATAAATTTTCTTCTCTCTAGGAAAAAACATGGGAAAATAATATTTTCTTGCATTCAAAAATAGGGAATGATTACAGGGGATTGAGGTAAAAGCTTATTCATTATTTAGGCTGCGGAGGAATCTTACATGGCTGACATCTACCCATCCGGCGTTTGGCACTGTGAACTTATTGTCACAATTGAGTGACCCATGATCGAAAGCCATAGGATCCACCATGTAAGATGGGCCTTCGATAATGTTGACTTGAAGACATGAAGTCATATCAAGACCACATGTATCCTCCTTCATATCTTTTACAACTAGGTCCATACCTCTCACAAGATCATGACGATGAATATCTAGAAGCTTTGAAAAATTTGAGTGAGCAAACCAATGATGCCATAGCTTACAATCTAGATCTCCTAGAGCTGTAACAACATTTGCAACATCCTCATTCAATGAAAGTTTAAAGAGATTACCATGTCGAGGAGCAACCGCAATAGTGGTGCCATCCTTTTCGATGTGACAGTTTGTATTATCAAATCCAACAAATAGACCAAGATCCACAAGCCGCACAACAGAAAGTAAGTTTCTTTGTAAATCAGGAACATATTAAACTCCTCGCAATATTTTGGTTGAGGAAGAAGTTCCCAAATACAAGTCGCCCCAATACCCATTACTTGGCAAGTTGTATTATCAGCAAGATAAACCACTTTCTTGATAGGAATTGGATGATAATTGTGTAACCATTGCAATTGATATAACATGTTGCCCAGTAGCACCAGAATCAACAATAAAGAGAGAACCATCACGAACATGTAGTACCTTTTCTGGAGAGACATTATAATGAACCAAATTAGCCTCTTGATGAACATTGTCTTCATCATGAGGATTTTGTTGAGTAGCATAAGCTTGACTTCGAGCTTCAGATGTCATAACGCCTCTTGAAGCATCGACTAGATGAATGCCTTGTGCTCCCACAATATTCACAGGTTGTAGAAGAGGAAGAACCCCTTGATAAATGAGGTTGCTTATTTGTACTACCATGTTCTTCATCGTACTCTCGTGCCCAACATTCAGATACCAAGTGATCGTTTCATGAGTTACCGCCGACGTCTGATGATCATGACACTGAGAATATTCAATCAAAGAAATACATGTATGCTCAAAGTCAATTCCATCCTTGTTAGATAATATAGTGACAATATTATCATACAAAGGATTCTTCACCATATCAAGAAGGTGTGTAACCAATTGAGTTCGAGGAATAGGATCCCCTGCAGCAGTAGAAAGTTGATTCATAATACCTTTGAATGATTCAATGTGACTAGACATGGATGTACTTGCCTTGAATTGAAGCTCGCCCAGAAGATTACGGAGATACAGAATCTCTGTAACAGTTTTTTTCTCAAGCTTAGTGATAAGATAGTCCCATCATATAGCATATGACGTGGATAATGGATAAACATCTAGCATGAGTGAATTGTTAAGGGTAGTTAGTATATACCGATGAGTAGCCTCATCACAACGAATCTAGTGTGAATGATCAATTTTCCACTATTCAAAAATAGGACCTTCGGTAATAATAACATTATTTTGAAGTGGATCAATAGGTTGAGGAGGGCATGCAAGAATACCAAGAACAATATCTACCAATTCACTACAAGACAATGCTGCCATACACGCGTTTCATACATGCGATAAATTACGAGCGCGTGTATGGTCGTGCATGTATTTGAATAGAATCGGGCGCGTGTATTTTGGCATTAAAATTCGCATGTATATTTGCATTTATCAGTGCGTGTATAAGCGCGTTTATATACACGTAATAATACACGCATCAATACACGCTGCCATACACGCTTGGTAAAGAAAAACTGAAGAAAATTTGAATTTCTTTACAAAATTAAAAACTATTTTCTTTAAACCATCTCATAGTACATTACAGTATATACCATTACACAATCCCACTGCATGCATTTACAACAATGAAATATATTCAAAAATAAATCATGCATATGAGATGATAATTAAAAGACAACACATACAATAGAAATGTCATCAATTTAGAACGATACAGTGACGGATTGGTTAGGGTTCGATCTCATCTTCAATAAGATCCATCCTTGCCAAACGATCAACATCAATATCCATTTGATCAATTTGTAAGGCTACGATTAAATTTATTCCACTATCGATATTCTGTACTCCATTGATAATGGTATCGATGTCCTGATCATCCTCATCAACATCACCATCATCCTCAATGGTAGGGTCATTCTCATGATCTTGAGAAATGGCACGCTCATCCTCATTATCATGATCATCTCTTATTTCTTGATCATCGATCACAACATCTTCATTGGCATGTTCGACATCATCTTCATTGCGGCTTGTTACATCCTCCATATGCTCCATATCAGTGAATGTATTATACATCACTTTGGAACGTGGTGCAATAGGGATGACGTACCACCATTTAATGTCATGCACCATTGGTAGATAGATAACCTACTCAAATACACATACTACAGTAATTAATTAGCATATCAAAAGTCAAGGGGTACGCGAGCTTAGATATATATGTACATGAAACACATTAGTAAAAAAATGCATACCTGCTCACATTGTTGTGGCAATACGAGCCTATCTTTCTTTGTTTGCCAAAACTTTGTAGAGTCAATAGTTACATAGCCACTTGCATGGCATTTTATCGTTGCATCAGGTCCTTTTTCCACCACGTTCATTTGCCATTTGACATCCAAAACATACACAAAGAAGCGACGAAAGTCAAGCCTAAATATGTCTTGGATTGTGCCACAATAATCATCTATTTTTTCCATTAGCTCCCTCAAAGCTACTAATTTTTCCATTAGAGACTACACAAAACAAGATTGAAAAAACATTACTATACATGTTCATGCCATCTGGAGGAAGAATATTTGTAGACTCCCAAATACGCTTCCAATCTTTTGCACGAAGTGTTTGTGGAGGAATGTTACTCTTACTAGCAACATATTTAGGATGATCTGAGGGGAGAAATCGATGATGATTATCGAATATGGTCTTACACAAACCGTCAGCATACTCATGTACTAACGAAGGGCCACAAACAGGACATGCATGTTTACCCGATGTTTTCAAACCTGTTAAAATATAAATAAAAGTTAGAATAATAAAGTCAATATTTATAATTAATATATATAGCCAATAGTATTAGAGTAGGGAGGTAATTAGAATTCTTACCAGAACAATCGCTGTATCCTGGAAAGTCATGCATTGTCCACATCAACACTGCTTTTAAGTCGAAGTGTCGAGAGGAGGGAGGCCTACTAATGTCCACCACCGCAACACCTCTCCATAGTTCCTCCAACTCATCAATCAACGGTTCAAGATAAACATCCATATGCTTGACTTTATGTTTCCCTGGAATTAGAAGGGATAACATAAGATGTCCCTTCTTGATCGCCATTGATGGTGGAAGGTTGTAATTCACCAACACCACTGGCCACACGCTGTATGCGGTGCTTTTGAAACCAAATGGATTCACTCCATCCATACCTAGGCCAAGTCTCAAGTTTCTGGGCTCTGTTTTAAAGCTGGGCCACTCATCTTCAATATGCTTCCAAGCAGGAGTGTCTGCGGGAATTCTCCACATGCCATTATCCGATCGATGTGAGGAATGCCATGACATGAGCTCTGCTATGGATTTGCACTTGAACATGTGTTTAATGCGAGAAATTATAGGAAAGTGTCGCAAGACTTTAGGAGGTACATCAAAACTCTTCATATCTGTTCTATACCTTGCTTCACCACAAGTGGGACAATGTGGAGCCTCCTTATGCGTCCCACGAAAGAGAATGCAATCATTGATGCATGCATGTATGCGATCATAATCCAATCCTCCAAGAGATGTCACATAGCGCCTCGCTATGTCTCTTGAGGTGGGTAGTCTATTTCCCTTTGGAAGCATGTTTGATAATAGCCTGCATCCAATATCATCAATTATAATTAGTCTTAAATCCTAAACCTTAAACCACTAATTCAAATTTGTAAGTTAGAATGCTTACTTGAATAACGCGTCAAGACTTGCATTGCTCCATCCATAAACTGTTTGTATATTGAGTAGTTCAAGTGAAGCACGTAAAATAGAGAATGTGCACCCTTCAAAAACCGGTGTCGATGAAGCCTTGTAAAGATGCTCTTGTTCCATATCATCGTCGTCCATACCGTTGGGATCATCCTTAAAAAGATTCCGCAACTTCCTCTTCCACAACTTTGTGGGGTGCAGGGCTATTGTCATCCCTTTCCCACTCATCTCTGACAATAGATCCCGAAGCTCCAGCATCATCTCGTCGACGCTTTGCGTGCTCTCGTCGCGCGTAGGGCACCATGTTAGGGTGTGGTACTGCATCCTGCTTCAATTAGAGTTTATATATTACAACTCTATTAATTTAATTTGGATACCATGAGTCATTTGAATACCATCAATTTACATCTACTCACCTCTAAACCTCTTTGATTCCATTCTCCATACATGGAGATGTGATTCAAGGTAATTCGACGTGCTCGTACAATGCATCCTTGACATCGATTACACATACATTTGATCCGTTGTCCCAACCACACATCGCGATTACGATGACGCATTGTCTCATCTTCCCCAGAACTGCTTGAGGAGGTTGATGACATCCTATGTACAAACCAGAAAACACAAAATCATAATATATTTTTAATGAAAGTATAAAAATCGCGTGTATTAACGCGGCTATTTCCTAAAAATTGCGTGTATTAACGCGGCTATTTCTTAAAAATTACGTGTATTAACGCGGCTATTTCCTAAAAATCGCATGTATTAACGCGGGTAATTTCTGTAAAATGCGTGTATAAACACAGCTAAGTTATCATACACGTGACGATCTGTTTAAACTAAAAATAGGCCGCCTTCCCCAAATAAAGATTTTGAACTAACATATCTGTTCTTTTTCGTTTTCGCCTCTTCCAACAGAAACGAAACCTAAGTGCAAAGAGGGAGCAGAGAAGGAGCACACACAGGAGGAAACCGACCAAGAAAGAAGACTCACTTTTTCAGAGGTGAGTCAGTTTATCCTTTGCCTTGTCTCCTTCCTCGGATTTGTTTATGCTATTTTCTCTTTGCTTTTTGGGTTTGTCTCCGTCCTTTTGCTTCTGTGCACACGATTTTGGGTGAACGATTCTGACAGGGTCGACAGTGGGCCTTTTATAAGAACACATTGTCGGAGGTCGGTCGCTTTCAAATTTTTTTTTGCTTAGGTCGCGTGTAGAAACGCGTGTATAAACGCGTGTATCCTATCTGCACAGACTATTCACATGGATATACACGCGTTTCTGGACGGGTGTATACACGCATTTTTTGACGGGTGTATACACGCGTTTCTGGACGGGTGTATACACGAGACAGCGTTTCCTGTTTCTATGGTTTGCAGGCTGATAGGTGACTTGAATGATGATATTTGTGTGAGTCAAGAGACAGCCCATGATGTACATGAGGATTATTTTTACAGATTCTTTATGGATATTCCAGGTTCTTCATCCGATCCATTTGCGTACAGCAATTGGCTGATGGAGATGCTAAATCATTTTGGGCGCCATCCTGGTCCATTTGAGCTTACAAAGTACATGTATGCCCATCCCCCTCCTTCCATGCTTGGTGTCTATACCCCTACCGCGAGTATCCAGGGCACTCCAGTGCCGTCTATGCCTACGAGTCTGACGAGACGGCATGCAGCTTCTCCTCTTCCATGTCCACCGAGGAGACATACCTCGTCCCAGACACACTCACGTACACCCTCCCAAGAACCATCATGTCAGGGCTCACAGCCACCATCACGTGCTCCCTCAGAGCCACCGTCACGTCAGGGCTCACAGCCACCGTCACGTAGACAATCCCCCAGTGGTGACTCCACCCGCAGCAGTAGGAAGAGTGGGAGTGGAGGATGCGGTGGGTGCTTTGGTGGGGGAAGTGGGGGAGGTAGTAGGGCACACGGTGAGAGAGGAGATAGAGGGAGAAGAGTTAGAGGAGACAGTTTGGAAGAGGAGGAGATGAGAGATGTGGAGGGAGTGATCTGCTATGATGTGACGGATAGGGGCGGGATAGTGATGGATGCGAGGGGGAGGGAGGTAATGGAGTACATGCGTGGGGTAGTATCAAACTTGTATAGAAATTGTTTTATTAAATTTAAAGATCAAAATAGCCGATTAGTTGGGGAGGTGATAGAGGCTGTACATAGTCGGTACCCCAATCCCCCACATGCTACATTCTCGGCGGATGTATGGGGAAGGACGCGAATAAGGGAGATCTTAAGTAATAAAAGATCTCACCTTAAAAAACTCACGTACGATGATGGGCTAAATGTAGCTGCGGGTGGCTATCCTGCCGAGAAACCTACCACCACTGCGCACAAACGCGAGTGGAAGGAGGCAAAGAAATGAGCAGAGGGTGGCGTGAAGAGCAGGTAGCATGTGGAGGCACGACGGATCCAGATGGAGACCATTGGATCTTCGCATTTCGGATCTGGCGGCGTCAAGTCACGGGAGGCAGAGTTCGTAAGTATCTTGCCACTTTATTTGATTGTTTACTTAATTCATTGATTCTATGATTGTTTTAATCTTACAAATTGTGTTGATTATGATCTCGCGAGACGGGTTACAGGGAGGAAGCCCACAACCCACGATACTGCGTATGCTCACCGGCATAGCAGACGTGACATGTGGGCCATCTTCAGAGCCGAGGGACGTATTACGGACACGCAGTTTGAGATGGCCATGAGACCATACGGTCGACAGGTACTTGAAAACTCTAAACGAATGATTTTGGTTTATTGAATTACATATATATATACTTATATACTATATATTACTTGAACAGGCACAAGCTGGTGATGATCCACCCGCCGCCACTGTAGAGGGTGGACGTGAGCACTACTCATCAGACATTCCGACCGATGTGAGCTCATCTGAGCATGGAGGGAGCACCGAGTCATCATCTGGGTCTGAGTAGTACTCAGACTTATAGTATCACATTCCATATTGAGGATGTGGTTGTATATATTTTTTTGTAAACTGAAGCCATGGGCTACTTCGAGATATGGACTCCCTTGTATATATGTGTGAAATTTTGATAGTAATATTGAATCGTGAATTGATAGTATTACATTCATGTCTGTCTTGAATCGTGTATTGACAATGTATGCATTCATGTCGTTCTTGTCTTAATCTTCCTCGTGGATGGTCTAATGCACCAAAAAAAAATAATCCAGAGAGTGTTATTGGGTGCTGGAATGCTGGAACAGCATTCAGGCACCAAATAGCACTCTCTGGATTTTTTTTTGGGCTCTCTGTTCGCGTGTATAAACGCGTCAGAACTGCAAAAAGTCGCGTGTATATACGCAGAAAATCTGTAAAATACGCGTGTATAAACGCGTCAAATCTGAGGAATATGCGTGTATAAGCGCATCTAAAGTAACAAAACGTGTGTATAGACGCTTGTATCAACGTGTCTAAATGCATCTGAAGTGACAGAACGTGTGTATACGCCCGTCTATGAGCGCGTCTAAGCAGTCCCATACACGCGCTTTTACACGCATGTCTCTGGCCGCGATGATACACACGCTAATACACGGGCCCGCTACTTTTTTTTCACAAGTCATTTTTAGCGGCTAGGAGCGCGGGTATGAGCCCGATCCCTTGTAGTGATTCCTATCCTTTCCAAAAGTAATAACATCTTGTATTTCTAACCAAATCCTTGGCCTTGGAAAAGAGGAACAGAAGGCTGCCCAGAAGGAAATTCGTTAGCAAGTATGGTGTTTGCCATGTCGGGTTGTGAGAACACGTACAAGATAAGATTGCAAAACTTGCAGACAACTTGCAGACCATGTACGAGATATGAGAAACATAGCCAAAAATAGGCATGCACCAGACGACGAGCATAAAGTGATTGTGTAAAGAATAGAACGTGAACCAAAATTAGAACTCTAAAAGTGGAGACCCGTGTCTCATGCACGTAAGCAAACTTAGAGGTCCATAAAAGATGAAAATAATAATAAGAAAAATCACCGCATTAAGAAAAAGCACCGCGTTAAGAAAAAGCATCGCGTTATGACGCAACTTGCATGGCAAGTTTTGTATCGAATTGTAGCTTGTACATCAAGCATCCATCTGAAGCTTTCACGGAAATCTTTGACGATCAAATCCCGCTTACGACTCAAAGACAACTACCTGTTTGCTCTCACAAAGAACTTGTTTTATTGTTTTAGATGCAGTTTGCGTGAACTGTCCTAACTTTTGACTTAGAACTCCGATTGACAAACCGTTTTAGTAGGATTCACTAGCACTCTACCGTTTTAAGGATGCAATTAAGAAACAATTCTGATTACAAAAAGTGGAGCTATAAAAACATGTAGACAACATAAAATCAAAGAACCAATCAACCCTACACAAATTTGTTGACAAAGATCAATCTTGTAAGACATGAAATCATAATAAAAAATTGAACAAGAAGACCTAGTAGATGCTTCCCTTATGATTAGAATCGCTCTGATACCATGTTGAGAGAGGGAGAGAGACGAGACAAGCGACACCACATACGCTCCACAAGAATGAATCATATTAGTCACAAGTCACATATATATAGGCAAGACCTAGAGTGAGTTAGGGCTAGCTATATATAGCTCCAACAATTTCCAGATACTAGCACAATCAAATCAACCTTCTTAAATAGCAAAATAAGCATGCATATCATTTCTAAGATTCTTATCACATATGCAAAGAATCATAGAATCTCAAATAAACATTCATATAATAGAAATCTCTAACAATTAAAACATAGCATCTCAATCAATCACCATGTATGTGTCTATCTCAAAGATTCTATCATCATCACCATGCTCGACAACATGGTTAGACTCATAATGACCAAAATCCATCCAATCTACGACTTTCTCCGATGCCCGTCCACCCAATCTCTCGACATCGCGGCGGCTATCTCCTCGAGTATACCTCTAGTAAATCGCATCCACTCTGGGTTTTACCAAATGGCTTTCGGAGGGCATAAATCACGTTCTCTCTCGTCCGGCGTTCCCTGTCTAAGGACGGCCAGCCCGAATCCCAAAATCTCATGTCGAGTCTCACCATACACATGCATATCAATCAGTCATACGCGTGCATATCAATCATTTATCTCAAAACAAAGCAATCATAACTCATACATATCATCTCTAGTCCATAATCTTTCAAGGCATGCATATTCAAATCAATCACAATCGATTTCAAGTATAAAACAAGCTTTTAATTTAAACAATCTTTAACTTCTCTTTATCTTTTAAGTCACATGGGAGTCCTTGTTTTTAACATAATCAATTATCATGTTCTAATGAGCAAGGTCATCTCCAGTCACTATAGCTAAGTCTTAAATATGCTTATGCATTAGTCCATCTAGTCTATAAAGATAAGATAGTCAATCTTGATAATAATTTCTAAGGCAAAGCCTAATAACTGGTCTCTTTGTTGAAAGAGTAATATCTTCCAATCTATTTGGAATTAGAGAAAAGTTAAAACCACAGAGTTTTAGGACTTCTAATGCTCTATAAAGCGCGTCTCACTGATAGTTCTCTAAGAATGAGTTCTTAGGTCTCTTTGAGAGCATTCGAAATAGTCAAAGTTGTGTTTTTAGCATGGAACTGTCAAAATCTGATTCTGAACACACGGAAAGATAAATGCTTTATAAAACATCCCCTAATGAAGGTTACACCTAGAATCTAGTCACAAACTAGTCAAATATTCTATCTTCTAATTCTTGAACTCCAAAAGTGTTTATTCTATGGGTCGGACTAAGGCAATCAACAATAGTTCTTTGTGGGAAACCCCCCCTTTCCTTTTCTCGCGGTGTTTCCCCATCATTGCCATGGTTAAGCATGCCATACATTGACTCAGATTCTCCCATATACAAGCTTATCGATATATTTATTTAGTCTCAAAAGAATTTAAAGAAAAATAATAGAAAGAGTGTTTGTGTACTTCCTTGATAAATTTGTTGATGTCTTGATTGATTGACAATCCATGCCTACCCTCCCAAAGTTGTGGAAGAGCTGCTTGTTAATTTGGCAAGCCTCTTAGATCTGCTGCTATCAGGGCTACAATCTGGTATAACTTTGCGTACGATTATCAGATATACTAGTCATGTGTATACTTAAAATTACCAGAATGTATGCGGTCTACAACCCACCACCGGCGGCGGAATCGCTAAAATCTGCTTTATGTGAAAGTCGTCTCCAAAAATAGGTCACGTTTTACTTTTTCATCAAATTTTGATTTGGATGTCCATCTACACACTTAAAGGCTTCCTTTGAGCAGACTAAATAATTTTGATTTGGATGTCCATCTACACACTTAAAGGCTTCCTTTGAGCAGACTAAATAATTTAAAACTCAATCTTGAATTTTCACTTAATTTTAACACTTAGAATCTTTACTGCTAAAAAAACATTGAAAACCTGCTAGAATTCATTACTGAAATCTTTAGCATCCAAAACTTAGCATTATCTTTAATCATAACTTGGTTAATGTCTGAGGTATGTTACATTCTCTCCGCGTTAAGAAATCAACGTTCCTCGACAATAAAAGCATCTTATCCTCAATCATTGGACCTTGACAAATAGTTTTTTCTTACTTAGCTATTATACTTGATATAGTACTTGAGAAGTCATATGCTTTTGACTTTTAAGAAAACTATAAATATCCATATGTCTTCGTCTTGAGATTTCTTCAAGTAGCCTTAGAAAGAACGACTTGACAACTTGCTTGTCTAAGATCTTAACTTTATTTTACATTTCTTAGCTATCTCTTTGATAAAATCAACATACTCGGTAATCATTGTATCTATTAGAATCGCAATACTATAGCATTCTTTTCTCTCGATATTTTGCTCTCTTTCATTCATATCTTTGATAAATGATTTTATGTTAAGCTAGTTATGTATACACTAGAGTTTAGTAGGCCTCCTAAACTCTAGAGTAAGAGCATAGTGGTCTTAATTTCATAAAATTTTACTCCAAATAAGAAACTAGATAGATCTTGAGGCATTACACAAAGTATCTTGATCTTGTAAATCAGTCACTATCCATGTCATAAAGAAGCCTTCTTGGAATCACAACTTAATAAACAATAATAAATTTGATGAAAAACATTATAGCAGCATTGACATGTGTATATTCTTCAATCTCCTCGGTCACAGTTGTACAACTTTTTCTCTTTCTCCACAAGCGTTGTCATTACTTGAAAATACACGTACAATCTCCAGTACATTTTTCCTTGTTTTTTGATTTCCTTTTCTATCATCTCTGGGAACAAATATGTGACCCATTTGCATTCTCTTATTCCGCATATAATTTTCCTTCTCATCATAAAATGGATTTGTGAGCCATCTTGTGACTATACAATAAAATTAAAAAAGCTTTTTCAAAGAAAATAAACTTCTAGTTATATCACAGAAAAAGAAATTAATAATGTTAATCACCCAAGACCTGCAACATCCGTAATTAAGTGCGGACTACCCAACCTATGCTCTGATACCAACTGTGATGGTCCCATAACCATATCTTAATCGTACAACTTAATCTAAGAAAACATTAAAATCACTTAATCATGCTATTTCCACATAGCAACACAAATCAAATCAACCTTCTTAAATAGCAAAAAAAGAATGCATGCCATTTCCAAGATTCTTATCACATCAACAAAGAATCGTAGAATTTCAAACAAACATTCACATAATAGAAATATCTATCAATTAAAACATAGCATCTCATCAATCACCATGTATGTGTCTATGTCAAAGATTCTATCATCATCACCATGCTCGACAACATGGTTAGTCTCATAAAATCCAACCAATCTAGGACTTTCTCCGATGCCCGTCCACCCAACCTCCACACTGGACATCGCGGCTATCCTGGTTATGCCTCTACTAAATCTCGTCCACTCTGGGTTCTACCAAATGGCTCCTAGAGGGCGTAAATCACATTCTTTGTCCGGCGTTCCCTATCTAAGACGGTCGGGCCCAAATCTCAAAATCTCATGTCGAGTCTCATCATATACATGTATATCAATGAGTCATATGGGTGCATATCAATCATTCATCTTAAAACAAAGAAATAATAACTTATACATATCATCTTTAGTCCATAATATTTCAAGGCATGCATATTCAAATCAATCACAATCGATTGCAAGTATAAAATAAGCTTTTAATTTAAACAGTCTTTAACTTCTCTTTATCTTTTAAGTCACATGGGAGTCCTTGTTTTTAGCATAATCAATTATCATGTTGTAATGAGCAAGGTCATCTCTAGTCACTATAGCTAAGTCTTAACTATGCTTATGCATTAGTCCATCTGGTCTATATAGATAAGATAGTCAATCTTGATAATATTTTTTAAGGCAAAGCCTAATAACTAGTCTCTTTGGAAGAGTAATATCTTCCAATCTATTTAGAATTAGAGAAAAGTTAGAACTACAGAGTTTTAGGACTTCTAATGCTCTATTAAGCACATCGCAGTGATAGTTCTTTAAGAATGAGTTCTAAGGTCTTTTTGAGAGCATTCAAACACAACCAAAGTTGTGTTTTTAACATGAAACTATCAAAATCTAATTCTAAACACACGAAAAGATAAATGCTTCATA
Source organism: Cibotium barometz (assembly GCF_041138505.1). Taxonomy (NCBI): domain Eukaryota; kingdom Viridiplantae; phylum Streptophyta; class Polypodiopsida; order Cyatheales; family Cibotiaceae; genus Cibotium; species Cibotium barometz. The sequence goes on along the minus strand of NC_141057.1, from coordinate 37,892,632 downwards.
AAACATTCCCTAATGAAGGTTATACCTAAAATCTAGTCACAAACTAGTCAAATATTCTATCTTCTAATTTTTGAACTCCAAAAGTGTTTATTCTATGGGTCAGACTAAGTCAATCAATAATAGTTCTTTGTGGGAAATCCCCCCTTCTTTTCTCGTGGTGTTTCCCCATCGTTGCCATGGTTAAGCATGCCATACATCGACTCAGATTCTCCCATATACATGCTTATCCATTTTTTTATTTAATCTCAAAAGAATTTAAAGAAAAATAATAGAAAGAGTGTTTGTGTACTTCCCCGGCCGATAAATTTGCTGATGTCTTAATTGATTGAGAATCCATGCCTACTCTCCAAAAGTTGTGAAAGAGCTACTTGTAGATTTGGCAGATTTTTTTGCATAAATAGATGCATAAAAGGTTTTTTTATATAAAAGTGTTATTCTTCCCATTGAAGTTGATTTTTATGCATAAATAGATGCATAAAGAATTTTTATATCAAAATTAGAGTTCTCTTAAATTCTATGAGTATTTGATAAATGAATATTAAATACTCTAAGAGAGAAATTTCTATCATTTTATATTCACACGGATTGTAAAATAAAAATTCAGGAAATCTATCGAGATCGAAATATTTAGATAAATGATTAATTTATTCCTCATTGGAATTCATAACTAATTCAAAAATCAGTAAAGTGAATATTCAAAGAAAGAAATTCAGTAAAATAGAACTTGAATTATCAAACCTTTTCGAGAAAGATAGTTCAGGAAAAATCTTATCCGACTCGAACCTTGAATCAGACTATGACCAAGACCAAACTCTTTTGCTAGTTTCGAGGAAAGAAGGTGTGACTAGTTTAGAAAAATACACTCAAAACTCTCGCCAAATCTGAAACTAAGTTTGAGACCCTTCGAATTGATATGTGGATCAAGGTTATAGAATTCGAGGAATTCTAGTATGAAATTCAAAATGTCAATCAAGAAGTTTTGGGGATACTGATTCAAGAAATACTCCTTGTATTCAAACAAAAATCAAACTGAAAACTTGCATAGAAACCCTGTTTTCTTAAAAGACTGTCTTACGTCAGAATGCTGGAGGGAGCATTTGGTATATGTTTTTCTAAGGAAAGTTTGGTTGCAATAGCTGGCGGGGAGTGTTCGAAGGATGGCTCACGCGGGAAAGCCTGCCCAGGTCTTGAGATGAACCTCGGTATGGTTGAAGAATGGTGCGCTTCGCCGGGTACGATGGGTGAGGGCGGACAAAGCGGTCCTTGAGTGAAGTGCCATGACACCTAAGAAGGATCCTGGAGGGTTTTGACTAGGAGAGATGCACGGGCTCGCGGTGCCTAGAACACCCATGCGTATATCGTTTTGATGGACGAAATGATTATTGTACTTTACTCGTTTTGATGACCAGTTGGTCTCAACGGAGAGTCCAGAGTGATACTATTTCTTTTTAGAAACAAGGGACTGGATGAAATTTTTGAGTTATGATATCTGTAACCAATAACTGTTTTGTCAATGGATTATTTTATATGTTAAAGTTTAAAGAGGAGTTTGTGCATATATGTATTTGAAAGCAAAAGTAAAGAAAGGAATTCAATTATGAGTGGGTGACTAATTGTCTAGTTCTACCGATTCCAGTGGTTGGGTGGTGGCTAACCCATGAGCCGGATGGAGTTAGGCTGGAATCAGTGGAGTTTTAATAATTAAATTGAAATAATAGGAATACTCTTAGAATTCGAGTAGTTAAATAAAAACCTAAAGAATTTCTCAAATGCGTAGATCACTGGATGTGCTTTGACTTCGGCTAGGAAAAAAGCGTCGATTTCCTCAAATGATTAGATCAACAACTGTGCCTAATTTTGGCTAGGAAAAAAGCATTGATTTCTTTAATCTAAGTTAGTGATAGTTTTCCTTCTATCTGGTTTAATCAGGTGAAGGATAGTTTAGTCTCTTGACCCCGTTAGAAAATTCGTTAAGAAAATCAAAAAGGTGGAATCGTCCCCATTTTTCGGACAAGGGAAATTTTCTCCGTTTCGGTTTTGGAATGACCACCAGATTAGTCTCGTGTCCGGACATTCGAGGGTGAGGCCCCGAGTGGGAAACCCTGCCCCTCGTGCAAGAGGAAGCTACTTTCGCTATTAGCAACAACCGAGAATCCAGTGTGCAGAGGGGGTAGTGGGGTCTCACAGCTGGTATCAGAGTGCTATTGTAAACTTACGAATCAGTAGCAAAAATTATCTAAAATTTTAAATCTGGGAAATATTATTTTCACTTGTTAAGATTATGTTTGAAATGAACTTCATAAATTGAAAACTCATAAATTGAACTCAATTTTTAGATGGATACCCCAAATCTGTCTAGCATTCCTGGACTCTCCCCCCCAGAGTCAGGATATGATCGCCTTTGCCTTCGAAAATCTCATCAACTCCGCTACAATCTAAGAAAGCAGAGTGAGACTCGCTCGTCACTTTGAGAATCTATACTTTCCTGATCCAATCGAGCGACGTCAGCATATGTGGTTCTCTAGAGGGCGAAGTATTCATGTCAATACCAATCAATGACAAAGACTCAGACAGAATATCTCGCTACCCACCATGATCTTGATAAGGCTAGGAGTTTTTCATTATGTTCAACTCTATAATCACTCACCCTCGAATTTTAGAATTTCTTACCGTATTTTTAGACTTCTTAGCCGCTTTATTCCTAGGAAAAAAATTACAGCACCATTATCAGTGATCATTCTCTATCCTAGGTGAATGTTAAATGATTAAAGTCAAGTTTTTTATAATGTTTTTCTTAAATAACTAGAAAAATGTTTACTTTAGAACAGTTTCAATACTCTTGGTACACTTTTAATTAATTTAGAGACTTAAAAATTAAAAAATGGCCAGCCATACAAAGCAAGTTATGGCGAAATTTTTAGAAATTAGTGAAATGAATTTCATCTTTTATAATTCTAAAAGAGTAATCCTTATGATTTCTATATTCTAAAGTATAAAAGAAATTTAGTTTTCATATAAAAGTATTACTTTCATTATATTTGATATTCATGCATAGAAGTATGCATAAAAGATAATTTTTTTAATTATAAAAGTGTTACTTTTATCATATTTGAATTTCATGCATAGAAGTATGCATGAAAGATAATTTTTTTATTATAAAAGTGTTACTTTTATCATATTTGATTTTCATGCATAGAAGTATGCATAAAAGATTAATTTTTATTATAAAAGTGTTACTTTTATCATATTTGATTTTTATGCATACAAGTATGCATAAAAGATTATTTTTTAATTATAAAAGTGTTACTTTTATCATATTTGATTTTTATGCATAAAAGTATGCACAAAAGATTATTTTTTTATTATAAAAGTGTTACTTTTATCATATTTGATTTTCATGCATAGAAGTATGCATAAAGATTAATTTTTATTATAAAAGTGTTACTTTTATCATATTTGATTTTTATGCATAAAAGATTTTTTTTATTATAAAAGTGTTACTTTTATCATATTTGATTTTCATGCATAGAAGTATGCATAAAAGATTAATTTTTATTATAAAAGTGTTGCTTTTTTCATATTGGATTTTTATGCATAAAAGTATGCATAAAAGATTATTTTTTTCTTATAAAAGTGTTACTTTTATCATATTTGATTTTCATGCATAGAAGTATGCATAGAAGATATATTTTTTATATTAAAAGTGTGATTTTCATCATAAATGGTTTTTATGCATAAATGGGTGCATAAAAGATATTTTTTTATATTAAAAGTGTGTTTTTTATCATAAATGGTTTTTATGCATAAATGGGTGCATAAAAGATATTTTTTATATTAAAAGTGTGATTTTCATCATAAATGGTTTTTAAGCATAAATGGGTGCATAAAAGATATTTTTTTATTAAAAGAGTGATTTTCACCACAAATGATTTTTTTATGATGATAAAAGTGTGACTTTCATCAGAATCCGATTTTATGCATACTTAGATGCATATAGAATCTTTATAATTAAATAAGGGTTCTCCTTAATCCCCTTATTTAATTTTCACAAAAATTAAAAAAATGAATAAGTAGATAATCTATGAGAAGAAATGCTACCGTTTCATATTCCACTAAGATGGTAATGATAAAACTATCGAAGTCAGAGAGATCGAGATAAATGATTATTTTATTCCTCTTAAGAAATCCATGTTTTAGAAATCCGTAAGCAAATATTCGTCGAACGAAATTTAGAAAAAGAGAAATTGAAATAGTACCTTTCGAGAAAGATAGTTTAGGAAGAACCTTTCCAGACCCAAACTCTGATTCTGACTATTGACCAAGACGTAATTCCTTCGTTAATGACGATGTCATCAGTTAAGGGAAAATGTACTCAAATCAACCACCGAATCTGAAACTAAGATAAGACTTTTGATTTTGATATGAGGATCAAGTTAACAGAATTCGAGGGATTCTGTTTGGAATTCAGACCTGGATCTAGAAGTATTGAGATATGGATTTAAGATTATTCATGGTTTTCAAACAAAAATCAAAACTGTAAACTTGCATAGAAACCCTGTTTTCTTAAAATACTGTCTTATGCCATAATGCTGGAGGGAGCATTTGGCATATATGTTTATCTAAGGGAAGTTCGGTTGCAACAGCTGGCAGGGAGTGTTCGAGGGATAGCTCACGCGACAAAGCCTGTCGAGGTCTTGACCAGCCTCAGTATGGTTAAAATGGTGGTTTATTCAGGTGAAGCATAGTTTGGAATAGACCTCGTTAGAAAGCTCGTTAAGAAAAATTCAAAAAGGTGGAATCGTCCCCGCTTTCCGGGCATGGGAAATTTTCCCAGTTTTGGTTTTCGAAGTGACCACCAGCCTAGTCTCATGCGCGGACATTCGTGGGCGAGGCCTCGAGTGAGAGACCCTGCCCCGCGCATGAGGGGGCTGCTTCCGCTATCAGCTACTAGGAGTCCGCCGGTGCGCGGAGGGGGCAGAGGGATCTCACAGTTGGTATCAGAGCAGAAATTGCCTAAATTTATAATAGAAATCTGGGAAAGAAATGTTTTTCACTTGTTAATACTATGTGAATGAACTTCAAAATTTGAAAACTTATAAATTGAATTGGAAATTTATAGATGGACATCCCAAACCTATCTGGAGTTCCTAGACTCTCTCAGAGTCAGGATATGATAGTTTTTGCGTTTGATCACCTCATCATCTCTGCTACAACCCGAATGAGCAGAGTGAGACTCGCTCGCCATTTTGAGAGTCTTTACTTTCCTGATCCTCTTGAGCGATGTCGGTATATGTGGTTCAATGCAAGACGGTGCATTAATGTCAGTACCAGTCAGCGTCGGAGGCTCAAGCAAAATATTTCCTTGGCTATGATTCTCATAAGACTAGGGCTTGTTCAGCATGTTCAGCTCTTTGATCATTCACCCAGGAACTTCAGAACTTCATGCCGATTTTTTAGACTTCTTAGCCGCTTTATCCCTAGGAATAGAATTAGAGCACCTCTTTGTGTAATGAATCGTGTATACCATGGTATGTCTTCTTCTCAGTTTCGCTTCTTTATGCGATTATGACTGAGGCGGTGATTCTGGAGCCGAGTTGCTCTATGTACATATTGCAACTTTTATATAAATAAAGAAATGTTTTTCGAAGAAAAATTCCCTGTTATATAAATGATTGTTTATGGACAATTTGATAGAGAAAAATCTGTTATCGGACATATGTCATAGATCTCCAATAAGATCATTGTCTTGTTTAAGAAATTGTTTTTCGAACCTCTAATTAGCGCCCTGTGCGGATTTTTCAAGTCTCTTGGTGCTTGAGAGGCCTTGGAGAATCCGGCTCTTCTCCATGTCATCGTACCCAAACATACTCCGATTGTGACCACACTTTGAAAGCATGTGGGGGGGGCCATCTCCACATGATCGCAAAGTTTAGTTAGCATTGGAGCATGTTTGAATTAGCAATTAGCTCCCAGTGTGAATTTTTCAAGACTCTTGGTGCTTGAGAGGCCATGGAAAATCCCGCTCTTCCCCATGTCATCGAACCCAAAGATGCTTCGATGGTGACAAAACTTTGCGAGCATGTGGGGGGGACCTATCCCCACCTGATTGCAAAGTTTCATCACCAACGATCCGTGTTTGGATTAACAATGACACCCTATGTCAAGTCTCTTAGTGCTTGAAAGACCTTGAAAAATTCCGCTCTTCTCCATGTCATCGTACCCAAACATGCTCCGATCCTAACCAAACTTTGGACGCAAGTGGGGGGGACCCATCCCCATATGCTTGCAAAGTTTGGTCACCATCAGAGCATGTTTGGATTAGGAATTAGCGCGTAGTGAGATTTCTCAACTCTTTTGGTGCATGAGAGACCACAGAAAATACCACTCTTATCCATACCATCGTACCCAAACATGATCCAATGGTCACCAAACTTTGCGAGCATGTGGGACCCACCCCCCATATGCTCACAAAGTTTGTTCACAATTGGAGCATGTTTAGATTAGCAACAATTAGCGTCCCCTGTGGATTTTTCAAGTCTCTTGGCACTTGAGAGGCCATGGAAAATCCGACACTTCTCCATGCCATCGTAGCCAACATGCTTCAACGGTGACCAAACTTTGTAAGCATGTGGGACGGACCCACGCCCACATGATCGCCAAGTTTGGTCACCCTCAAAGCATGTTTGGATAAGCAATTAGTGTCCGGTACGGATTTCTCAAGTCTTTTGGTGCTTAAGAGGCAATGGAAAATCCCGGTCTTCTCCGTACCATCGTACCCAAACAAGCTCCGATGGTGACCAAACTTTGTGAACATGTGGGGGGGACCCACCCCCACATGATTGCAAAGTTTGGTCATCATCAAAGTGTGTTTGGATTCACAATTAGCTTCTTGTGCGGATTTTTTGAGTCTCTTGGTGCTTGAGAGGCGATGGAAAATCCTTTCTTCTGCTTGTCGTCATTTCTTCTGGAAAATCCTTTCTTCTGCTTGAGAGGCCATGGAAAATCCCGCTCTTCTCCATACCATCATACCCAAACATGCTCTGATGGTCACCAAACTTTGCAAGCATGTGGGAGGGACCTTCTCCACATGATCGCAAAGTTTGGTCACCACCCATTAGAGCATGTTTGGATTAGCAATTAGTGCCGAGTATAGATTCTTCAAGTCTCTTGGTGCTTGACAGGCCGCCATGGAAAATCCAACTCTTCTCTGCATGACATGATACCCAAACATGCTCCAATGGGGGTGACATGTTGCAAGCCTGTGGGGGGGAACCCACACCCACATGCTCACAAAGTTTGGTCACCATCGAAGCATGTTTGGATTAGCAATTAGTGCCCAGTGTGGATTTTTTAAGTCTCTTGGTAATTCAAAGGCCATGGAAAACCCGCTCTTTTCCATACCATCATACCCAAACATGCTCCAATGTCGCCCAAACTTTGCCAACATGTGGAGGGGTCCCACCCACAGATGCTTGCAAACTTTGGTCACCATCGGAGCATGTTTGGATTGGCATTTAGCGCTCAGTGCGGATTTTTCAAGTCTGTTGGTGGTTGAGAGGCCATGGAAAATCCCGTTCTTCTCCATGTGGGTGACGGAACTTTGCAAACATGTGGGGGGGACGCACCCCCACAATCTTCCAAAGTGTGGTCCTCACCATAAAAGCATTTTTGAATGAGCAATTGTCAAGTCTCTTAGTGCTTGAGAGACCATGGAAAATCTCGCTCTTCTCCATACCATCGTACCCAAACATGCTCCGATTGTGACAAGACTTTGCAAGAATGTGGGGGGGGACCCACCCCCACATTCTTGCAAAGTTTTATCACCATCCCAATGTGTTTGGATTAGCAATTAGTGCTCAGTGCAGACTTTTCAAGTGTCTTGGTGCTTGAGAGGCCATGGAAAATCTAACGTTTCTCCATGTCATCGTACCCAAACATGCTCCGATGGTGACCAAACTTTGGAAGCATGTGGGGGGGACCCACTTCCACATGATTGCAAAGTTTGGTCACGATCGGACAATGTTTGGATTAGCAATTAGCACCCAGTGTAGACTTTTCTGCTTGAGAAGCCATGGAAAATCCCACTCTTCTCGATGTCATCATACCAAAACATGCTTGAGTAGTGAGAGAACTTTGCGAGCATGTGGGGGGGGCCCACCCTTACATTCTCACAAAGTTTGGTCACCATTGAAGCATGTTTGGATTAGCAATTAGCACCCAGTGCAGATTTTTCAACAAGTATCTTGGTGCTTGAGAGGCCATGGAAAATCCCGCTCTTCTCCATATCAAGGTACCTCATACTCCGATTGTGACCATACTCTCTGAAAGCATATGGGGGAGACCAATCTCCACATGATCGCAAAGTTTGGTCAGCGACGGTCAGAGCATGTTTAGATTAGCAATCAGCTCCTAGTGCGGATTTTTCAAGTGCGGATTTTTCAAGTCTCTTGGTGCTTGAGAGGCCATGGAAAATCCTGCTCTTCCCCATGTCATCGAACCCCCAAAGATGCTCTGGTGGTGCGGGGGGACCCACCCCCACCTGATTGCAAAGTTTGGTCACCATTGAACTTTGTTTGGATTAACAATTAGCACCCTATGTGGATTTTTCAAGTCTCTTAGTGCTTGAGAAGCCTTGGAAAATCCCACTCTTCTCCATGTCATCATACCGAAACATCCTCTGATCATCATGACTAAGCTTTGGAAGCATGTGGGGGGGACCCACTCCAACATGCTTGCAAAGTTTGGTCACCATCAGAGTATGTTTGGAGTAGGAATTAGCACGCAGTGCAGATATTTCAACTCTAATGGTGCATGAGAGGCCATGCAAAATCCTGCTCTTCTTCGTACCATCGTACCACCCAAACATGCTCTAATGGTAAGCAAACTTTGCAAGCATGTGGGGGGCACGCACCCCCACATGCTCGCAAAGTTTGGTCACCATATGGGGGCTCGCACCCCCATATGCTCGCAAAGTTTGGTCACCATCAAAGCATGTTTGGATTAGCAATTAGCGCCCCATGTGGATTTTTCAAGTCTCTTGGTGCTTGAGAGGCCATGGAAAATCCCACTCTTCTCTATATCATTGTATGTAAACATGCTCCGATGGTGACCAAACGTTTCAAGCATGAGGGGAGGATCCACCCCCACATGCTCCGAAAGTTTGGTCACCATCGGAGCATGTTTGGATTAGCAATGGGCACCTAGTGTGCGGATTTTGCAAGTCTCTTTGTGCTTCAGAGGCCATGGAAAATCCCTATGTTCTCCAGGCCATCGTAACCAAACATGCTCCGATGGTGACTAAATTTTGCAAGAATGTGGGGGACTCACCCCCACATGATCGCAAAGTTTGGTAACCATCAGAGCATGTCTGAATCAGCAACAATTAGTGCCCACTGCGGATTTTTCAAGTGTCTTGGTGCTTGAGAGGCCATCGAAAATCCCACTCTTCTCTCCATGCCATCGTAGCCAAACATGCTCTAATTGTGACCAAACTTTGTAAGCATGTGGGAGGGACCCATCCCCACATGGTTACCAAGTTTGGTCACCATCACAACATGTTTGGATTAGCAATTAGTGCCCAGTATGGATCTCTCAAGTCTCTTGGTTCTTGAGAGGTAATGGAAAATCCCGGTCTTCTCCGTACCATTGTACCGAAACAAGCTCCGATGGTGACTTAACTTTGCGAACATGTGGGGGGACCCACCCCCACATGATTGCAAAGTCTAGTCACCACCATCAAAGCGTGTTTGGATTCACAATTAGCACCCTGTGTGGATTTTTCAAGTCTCTTGGTTCTTGAGAGGCCATGGAAAATTCTTTCTTCTGCTTGTCATCATACCCAAACATGCTCCGATGTGGTGACCAAACTTTGCAATCATGTGGGGGTGGGTCCCCCCCCATACACTTACAAATTTTGGTCACCACCATCGAAGCATGTTTGGGTATGATGACATGGAGAAAAGATAGATTTTCCATGGCCTCTCAAGCACCAAGAGACTTGACAAGTCTGCACTGAGCGCTAATTGCTAATCCAAACACACTACGATGGTGAGGTGACTTTGTGCCCATGTGGGGGTGCTTCCCGTGCAAAGTGTGGTCACCATCGGATCATGTTTGGATTAGCACTTAAAGCCCAGTGGAGATGTTTCTACTCTCTTGGTGCTTGAGAGGCCATGGGAAATCCCGCTCTTCTCTATACAATCCTACCCAAACATGCTCTGATGGTCACCAAACTTTGAGAACATGTGGGAGGGACCACACCCACATGATCGTAAAGTTTGGTCACCATCCTAGCATGTTTGGATTTGCAATTAGCGCCAAGTACGGATTCTTCAAGTCTCCTGGTGCTTGAGAGGACATGGAAAATCCCACTCTTCTCCATGACATCGTACCCAAACATGCTTCGATGGTGACCAAAGGTTGCAAGCATGTGGGGGGGACCACCCCCACATGCTCACAAAATTTGGTCACTATCGAAGCATGTTTGGATTAGTAATTAGTGCCTAGTGTGGATTTTTCCAAGTCTCTTAGTGCTTGAGAGGCCATGGAAAATCTCGTTCTTTTCCATACCATCATACCTAATTATGCTCCGATGCTGCCCAAAATTTGCTAACATGTGGAGGGGACCCACACCCACACATGCTCGTAAAGTCTGGTCACCATCAAAGAATGTTTGGATTAGCAATTAGCGCTCACTATGGATTTTTCAAGTCTATTGGTGGTTGAGAGGCCATGGAAAATCCCTCTCTTCTCCATATAATCGTATCCAAACATGCTACGATGGTGACGAAACTTTGCAAGCATGTGGGGGGGACACCCACCCCCACACTCTTGCAAAGTGTTGTCACCATCAAAGCATGTTTGGATAAGCAATCGCACTTAGGGATTGGGGATTTTTCAAATCTCTTGGTGCTTGAGAGGCCATGGAAAATCCCGCTCTTCACCATACCATTGTACCCAAACATCGTACCCAAATATGCTTCGATGGTGACAAGAATTTGCGAGCATGTGGGGGGGACCCACTCCACATGCTTGCAAAGTTTTGGCACCATCGCAGCGTGCAATTAGCGCTCAGTGCAGACTTGTCAAGTCTCTTGGTACTTGAGAGGCCATGGAAAATCCAGCTTCTCTCGATGTCATCGTACCCAAACATGCTCCGATGGTGACCAAACATAAGAATCATATGGGGGGGACCCACCCCCACATGATTGCAAAGTTTGGTCACCATCAAAGCATGTTTGGACCAGCAATTAGCGCCCAGTGTGGATTTTTCAAGTCTCTTTATGCTTGAGAGGCCATGGAAAATCTCGCTCTTCTCTCCATACCATTGTACCTAAACATGCTCCGATGGTGTGACAAGACTTTGCGAGCATGTGGGGGGGACCCACTCCACACGCTCGCAAAGTTTTGTCACCATCGCAGCGTGTTTGGATTAGCAATTAGCGCTCAGTATAGACTTGTTTTTCAAGTCTCTTAGTGCTTAAGAGGCAATGGAAAATCCATATTTTCTCCATGTCATTGTACCCAAAAATGCTTGATGATGACCAAACTTTGGAAGCATGTGGAGGGGAACCACCCCCAAATGATTGCAAAGTTTGGTCATCACAATTGGAGCATGTTTGGATTAGCAATTTGCACCTAGTGCAGATTTCTCAAATCCCGCTCTTGTCGATGTCATCGTACCAAAACATGCTTGGGTGGTGACAAAACTTTGCGAGCATGTGGGGGACCCACATGCTTGGGTGGCGACAAAACTTTGCGAGCATGTGGGTGGTGACAAAACTTTGCCAGCATGTGGGAGGGGACCCACCCCCAATGCTCGCAAAGTTTGGTCACCATCGAAGCGTGTTTGGATTAGCAATTCACGCCCAGTGCAAATTTTTCAAGAATCTTAGTGCTTGAGAAGCCATGGAAAATCCGGCTCTTCTCCATGTTATCCTACCCAAACATACTCTGATTGTGACCAAACTTTGGAAGCATGTTGGGGGGACCCACCTCCACATGTTCGCAAAGTTTGGTTAGCGTTGGAGCATGTTTGGATTAGCAATTAACTCCCTATAGGGATTTTTCATCAAGTCTCTTGGTGCTTGAGAGGCCATGGAAAATCCCGCTCTTCCCCATGTCATCGAACCCAAAGATGCTCCGATGGTGACAAAACTCTTCGAACATGTGGAGGAGACCCACCCCCACCTGATTGTAGAGTTTGGTCACCATCAAACCGTGTTTAGATTAACAATTAGTGCCTTGTGCGAATTTTTCAAGTCTTAGTGCTTGAGAGGCCTTGGAGAATTCCGCTCTTCTCCATGTCATCATACCCAAACATACTCTGATTGTAAACAGAATTTGGAAGCATGTGGGGGGAACCATCTCCAGATGATCGTAAAGTTTGGTCAGTGTCGGAGCATGTTTGGATTAGCAATTAGCTCCCAGTGCAAATTTTTCAAGTCTCTTAGTGCTTGAGAGGCCATGGAAAATCCCGCTCTTCCCCATCTCATCGAACCCAAAGATGCTCCGATGTGACAAAACTTCCCAATGTGCAACGAATTCAGGGGTGCTAGCAGTGGAAGTAGCACTTCTTGCGTGAGGCAGGGTCCCACACTCGGGGCCTCATCCACGGATATCGAGACAAGAGACTAATCCATCGGTTCTTCCAAAACCGAACCTGGAAAAACTTCCATTTCCCGAAAAGCTCAAGCAATTCCTCCAGGATAAATTTTTCTCTAACGTAGTCAAAAACCTTAACTAAGTGAACTGATCTAACCAAACCAGTAAGTCCCATAGTCAGATCAGGGAAAGATTGCACTTGGATCATAGAGACCAACGCTTTTTTCCTCATTGAGAGGCGGCACAGCCGTTGATTCTTTTCCATAGAATAATTTTTATCCGGGATTTACTTCATCTAGCGTACCATAACAGAATTGAGTCTCAATTTAGGGATCCATCAGTCCAACATAACCCCATCCAGTCCCATGGGTTAGCCAACCGCCCAACCACTGTAGTGATGGGATCCAATTAGGAATTTGGTTAGGTTTTGTCCCGGGTACCAGGGAGGGAAAAGAGTTTCGAGGCCCCCTAGCTGGATATTCATGCAAACTTAAAACTAGTCACACCACTTACACACCCAATATGAATTTACCTTTTTCTAAGATTCAGCTGTCTTTAAAACAATCATTTAATAAAATCATAGTCACTGCTCACAATCCTCCAAAAATTTTCGGTTGAATTCTAATTTTCAATCATTCCTTCCTTAGTGTACCTATGGCATCATTGGCAACAACAAGAATGCTCACCACCTGTCCACTCATCAGGGGTCTTTTCGATGGTTCCTAGCTCATAGTACTCGGTAATATTCACATATCAAAATGGAATCTTTGTTGAAGATCAGCAAGATCAACCAACACATCCATATAAAAGAACCATGGACTCATCCGACTAGCAAGGTCAATCAACCAGATCCATGCCCGAATCTAGAAAACAACTCTTACTCCTTGTTCCAATATCTTTCACGATGCACGTGTGGGTATCGTCACGACGACCCAGAGCTCGAGCACCATATGGTCAGCACCCTCTAGGATCCTTCGTAGGTGACCTAGCGCTTCACTCATAAGCTCCTTCCTTGGTCCCTTATCCACTATACCGGAAGATCACCATTTTAATCAAACTAAGGCTGGTCAAGACATCGGGGCTGACCTTGCTACGCGAGACGTCCTCTAATGACTCTCCGTTGACTGTTGCAGCTTTATTAGATTAGGTCTCCACGACCTCATTCACAAGATGGTCAAACTACTTCTCTAGCATTCTTGACATAAAACAGTCATTTAAAAACAGCTCAAAAATACAGTTTCTATAACGAACTCTCGTCTTTCCACATTGCTCCACATAAAACCACATTAATTAACTCCACAACCATTTCATAAGTATTCCTATTCTCATCCAATCACATCATTTTCATCTCATCACATCTTTCCTAAATTTATCCTCATCATCAGATCTCATCCACTCGCATCTACCCATATCCACATCTCATCACATCACATTCATTCACATCTCATCCATTCAGACCACATCACTTTCACTCACATCTCATCCATTCAGACCACATCACATTCACTCACATCACATCTCATTCATTTTACCTCACATCTCATTCATTCACATCTATTCCGATTCACATCCCATCACATCTCATTCATTTTACCTCACATCTCATTCATTCACATCTATCCCGATTCACATCCCATCACATCACATTCATTCAATCACATTCACTTTCATTCATATCCATCACATTCATTCTCATCACCATTATATCACGTCACTTCTATCCACATCATATCTCATTCATACACATCTCATCTCATTCATCCACATCCATCCAATATTTTACATGTAACGACTACTCACATCTATCCATACATTCATATCTATCACTTCACATCCACATATATTCATGTCATATCTCATCTCTTTACATCACATCACATTCTTTTACATACATGTATCTATATCCATTGTTTCACATACATCTATATCCATTCTTTCACATACTCATTCATTCTTCTCATACACATTCACATCCATTCTTCACATACACATCCTTATCCATTCTTTCACATACTCATTCACATCCATTCTTCACATATACATTCACTCACATCTCATATCATTCATTTACATTCTAATTCACATGACATCACATATCATCCATTCATTCACCTCAACATGTCAATTTTGGATCACTATGAGCAACTACATTGAGCAATTCCAAAATCGGCATTGTCTGCTTAACCTTCCCATAGAACTAATGCCATATTTTAGCGAGGAAGCACTCCTTCCTCTACTACCTTCTCCAGAGTCTGGCTTTTGTATAGGGTTGTCCTTGCATCCTAAAGTGATTGATACAATCTTTCCAACAGAAGTGGACACGTATCCACCGCTAGTGCAAGGATAAGCTCATCAACTCCACAACAAGATCCACAAGCCAGGGCACTTTTCTCCCACTGGGTTTTTTCCCTCGGCTATATTCGGTGATTGGCACCAATAAAAAATTTTAATCTTTTCTTTTCCTATTTGTTTGCAGCAGAGATCTTAGCTAAACAAGAGCATACAAACACGCTCCAACAGTCCACCTACCGTGCACACAAATTAGGAAGGGGGGAGACATGCAATGCCTACAAAGAACAAAAGAAGCAATCTGCACATCAGCAATGCATCAAGACAAACGCGCCACATCAACGAGCACGACAATAGGTGTATTCAAATCATAATCTTTTGTTCTTTATGTGCTTTTCACTTTTGCATATATTGTTTGCATGTTCACACACAGTTGGCTGGTTTAAGTTTTAAATTAGTTGTTACTATGTGGCGAGTGATTTCTAGATTCTTAGAGGACAGAGTAGAAGGTATTTCTATTTGAAGACGGTGTAAGACATATACCAACGGAGTATGCTAAGTTCTTATGCTCTAGAAGTATATTAGTTATCCCTAGTGGTAGCTACCTCTTAGGTATGGACTAGGTGCTACGATAAACAAAAATTTACGAAACACATGCCCTAGAAATATATAGAAGTGACTTGAGACATGACGTGTCTACGGCCATGTGAGATGCTTGGTAGGACCTTGGGTTGTTTTAGCACCTTTGAAAAGATGCAGGGGGGAAGAGAGCTTGAGCTCTTGCAAGCACACACACACACTCACAAAACCCTAATAGAGAACACACAAGGTGAGGGGCTGAAAATCTTCTTCTTCTCTACTCAACACTCAACACACCATATACAAGATAAGAATACACAATAATATGGAAGGTACTCAACCAATACATACACGGGTTCTCTATAGTGTGAACCCGACTAAATGAGCTGGCGCTATAACTATGCCAGTCTCTAGAGTGGCTGTCACACAGCCTGTCATCGCACTGGCCACATATCACCCAAGATCTCACCAACCATGCCAGTGGTGTAAGTGCGGGGCCTATCCCCCAGGCGGGTCATCAGTGTCCATCGCCTCACTAGAGCTCGATATCTCAACACTCCCCCTCGAGCTCAACTCCATCTCATGTACACCAAGCGAAGCCCTGAATCTACGGAGCTTCTCTGTACCCAATGCTTTGGTGAAGATGTCAGCTACCTGATCCTCTGTGCTGACATAAACAAGGTCAAGGTCTCCTGCCAAGACCTTCTCTCTGACGAAGTGGTAGTGGACCTCTATGTGCTTCGTACGAGCATGAAAGACTGGGTTCCTGGCCAACTGTATACTGCTAATGTTGTCACAGAAAATGACAACCTGTCTATCCACTGATAGACCCAAATCTGCAAGTAGCTTTCTCAACCAGGCTACCTCACATGCTGCCATAGCAGCTCCTCTGTACTCGGCCTCTGTACTCGATAGAGCAACCGTAGGCTGCTTCTTGCTGCTCCAAGTCACAGCAGCACTCCCCAAAGAAAACATGAATCCACTGGTAGATCTTCTATCTGAGATACTACCAGCCCAATCAGCATCTGTGTACCCATGTACACATATCTCTGTCCCAGTCTCATAGAATAGTCCACAATGCAAAGTAGACCTCACATACCTCAGTATGTGTCTCACTGCATCCAAATGCGGTTTCCGTGGAACCTGCATAAACTGACTCACCAACCCAACAGCATAGCTCAAATCTGGTCTGGTGATCGTCATGTAGATCAAACTTCCTACTATGCTCCTGTACATAGTAGGATCCTCCAAGATCTCTCCTGAATCGGCACTCAACTTGCCATTCTGATCCAATGGCACAGAAATAGGCTTACAGCCTATCATACCATACTTGGACAACATGTCCAAGCCATACTGTCTCTGCAGTAATCCAATACCATGTGGTGACCTAATCACCTCAATGCCCAAGAAATATCTGAGCTCTCCCAGATCCTTCATCTCAAACTTCTGTCTTAGCAAGATCTTTACATCAAAGATCTCTGCATCATGGTCCCCCGTAATGATCAAGTCATCTACATAGATGACAACAAGCACAACCCCTCTATCACCATGTCTCACATACAATGAGAAATCTGCATTGGCTACATGAAAGCCAATAGTGACAAGATATTCAGAAATCTTGTCAGACCATGCTCTTGGTGCTTGCTTTAAGCCATACAAGGCTTTCTTCAACCTGCAAACATGCTCGGGGTGACCCACATCCTCATAACCAGGTGGCTGCAACATATACACCTCTTCTTGCAAATCCCCATGCAAGAATGCATTCTTTACATCCATCTGATGTAAAGACCATTGCTTTGACGCAGCCACTGCTATCACAACTCTCACCGTTGCCATCTTGGCAACTGGGCTGAAAATTTCCTCATAATCAATCCCATATGTCTGCGCATATCCTTTGGCTACCAATCTAGCCTTGTACCTGTTTATGCTTCCATCACTGTTATGTTTAACTTTGTACACCCGCTTGCATCCAATGGCTTTCTTGCCTTCTGGCAATTGCACTAAATCCCAAGTTTCATTTCCATATAGTGCATCCATCTCCTCATCCATAGCTTTCTCCCAACACACATTTCCAACAGCCTCATCAATGCATGTGGGCTCAACAACCTGCACAACCTTTGCCATATATGCATAGTGATGTGCCACATAACCATCATAGGTAAATCTCTGCAGAGGATTTCTCACTCTCCCAGATCTTCGCAGCTTTTCATTCATGGCTTCCATAGCCTTCTTTACACCAGGTGTTCTCATAGCTGGGATCCCAAGCTCCTCATCAAGGCTCATATCTGAGCCACTAGACTCTCCATCAACATGAGAATGCCCTGCAGAAATGTCAGGCATACCAAGGGGCTCAACCACTTTCTCTTTTCCTTTGCGTGATGTAGTAATCACATTTGGAGGGCTGGTATTATGACGCAGCCTGCCACTCCATGGTCTATCAACAGACCCACTAGATGAGGACTCTCCTGGTCCACTCAAAGACTGTGATTGCTGACCTGCATTCTGTGCAACCACACTTCCACTCACATCAGCCCCAACAGCTTCTTTTTCAGCAGCATACCAGCTGCTCATCTCATCAAAGACAACATCCCTGCTTACCCTCAACTCACGTGTAGCAGGGTTATAACACCTGTATCCCTTTTGCTCAAGGGAATATCCAATAAACACACATTTTTCAGCTTTTGGATCCAGCTTAGTTCTTAGCTCATCTGGCACATGCACATATGCAATGCATCCAAAGACTTTCAGATGAGACAAATCTGGTTTTCTGCCAGTAAACCTCTCCTCTGGAGTTACATCATGTATGGCTGTAGTTGGAGTCCTGTTCATGATGTATACTGCTGTAGAAACAGCCTCAGCCCAATAGCAATGCGGAATATTCTTCTCTTCCATCAATGCTCGCGCAATCTCAGCAATGTGCCTGTTTTTCCGCTCAGCAACTCCATTTTGCTGCGGAGTGTATCTGCATGTAAACTGTCTCCGGATACCATTCTTCTTCAAGAATTCAGAGAACTCATTGGAGAAGTACTCTCCCCCTCCATCTGACCTTAGGCACTTTACATATTTCCCTGTTTGCTTTTCAACCAAAACTCTGAAATTCTGAAAGTGAGTGAACACCTCACTCTTCTCTTTCATGAAATATACCCACACTTTCCTTGTGTGGTCATCAATGAAAGTCACATAATACCTGCAGCCTCCCATAGATATGGTCTTCGTAGGACCCCATACATCTGAATGCACAAGATCTAGTGCATTTCTGCTCACATATCTGTTACGTGGAAACACATGCTTTGTTTGCTTCCCAAATTGGCATGCTTCACATATTTTCTGCATACCTTCCACTTTAAATTTTGGCAGCCCTGTCACAAATCCTTTTGTCTGCATAGACTTCAATCTCTGTACATTTTCATGTCCAATTCTTTTATGCCATATGTCTGTGTCTGCAACAACTCCTCAACCATTTGCAAACATCGCAGCACTCATTTCAGGCATGTCTACATTCAACGTAAACATTCTGCCTACTCTGTTGCCGTTTGCAACCAACCTGCACTTGTCTTTAAAATCTTCAACATAACACCCATCAGGGTTAAACCGAACCTGCAAACCCTGCTCAATCATCTGGCCAACTGAAACCAGATTCTTTGTTATGTTCGGTACATGAAGTACATTTGCAAGGTACTTCACTTTGCCATCCTGCATAGACAATGGCACATCTCCAACGTGGGCAATTGGATGAGCAGTGTCATCCCCTGTTTCCACAAAACCTAGTCTTTCCGGGTTTTTCATCTCCTTGAACCACTCCCCATGACTCGTCATGTGGTTCGAAGCGCCTGAATCCACATACCATACATTATCCTTTTGTGCTGCATCAACATTTTCAGACATGGCATTCACAACATGTTGCATAACAAACAACCTTTCATTATCCTCATTATTTCTGCTTGAGGATGCATAGTTGTTTTGCTGCACTTTCCCATTTTGCATGTCAGCCTGCTTCTTATAACATTCTGACTGCACATGTCCAGGCTTACCACAATAATAGCATTCACGTGCATCATTATATTGCCTTTGCAAGTTTCCACGGCCTCTTTGACTCCCCCTGCCTCTGAATTTGCCTCTTCCACCTGCGTGTTGTTGTTGTTGTTGATTCTGGGACTGTTGTTGTTGCTGCTGCTGCTGGCCATAATTCTGATTACCTGTTCGGCCACCTCCTTGACCGCGTCCACGGCCTCCTCTACCTCGTCCTCTTCCTGAACTCGTGTAGAAAGCCTGTTGCTCTGAACTGTTTTTACTTTGTGAAGACTGTTGGTCTTCACCCAAGTTCTTCTCTTCGATAATCAGCATAGGCACCAAATCTGTAAAGTTGGGAATGTTTTCCCGAGTCTGAATGGACGTCTTGAACGCCTTGTATTGTGGCCTGAGACCACGTAGACAGACTTCCACCTTGTCATCATCATCTACTGACACACCAATAGATGCAAGGGATTCCACAATACCCTTTATCTTCAACGCATAGTCATTCACAGACATGCTCTTTTTCTCCACAGTATGAAGTTCATTCTTCAACTGTATCTTACGTGCCTTGGTATTTGTTTCATAAAGCTTTACCAAGGTGTCCCACGCCTCCTTGGGGGACTTGGCATCCTGAATGTGCCCAATCATGGTGTCCTGTATACTAATGGAAAGCCAATACATAACCTTCCTGGCTCCTTGGTTCCAGTCTTTAAACTCTTTCACATCTGCAGCAGTCGGATTTATATCCGGTATCTCCGGTGCCTCTTCATGCTCACCTTCTATGTAGTCCCAATAGCCTTTTCCCATCAGGAAATTAGTCAACCTGAACCTCCAAGCATGGAAGTTATTCTTATCCAGCTTCTCAGCCACAATCTGTGTTATGCCATCATTAGACATCTTGCCAAACACACAATTTTACCAGAAACTGCACTCTGGTTTTTTTTTGCACAACTGCTGTATTTTCTGCACAGCGGTACTGCAGTCCACTCAAATGTCACAACCAGTGACCTCAATGTGCATACATACACCCAATGGCAACTGTAGACCTCTTTGCAGCACCCACAGTGTCTGCACAGTCAATCTGTCTTCCTGCAGTTCTTAAAACAGAGTTCTGCAGAGAATCGATGACTTACCCGCAGTGCTCGAAATCGCTTGCTTTCTGAAAAACGGAGGTCCAGACGCGCCCGAAACGTGTTTTCGGCCCGAAAATTTCAGTCCGTAGGACTCAGTCCGTAGTCCGTAGGACTGTATAGTTTCCCTATAGCTTCACTCCCGCGAAGAAAGCTCCTCAATCGGAGATCGTTTGCCGGTGCCTCCCGTAGAGCTCCCGACAAGGGTGTAGTCACCAACACAATAGGGAAGAGTAGTTGAAGCTCTTACCCTCGTACCGCTTCCTGTGGTTCTCTTGCTTGCAGCTCAGCCCTTAGCACAAACCAGGCTCTGATACCATGAAAAGATGCAGGGGGGAAGAGAGCTTGAGCTCTTGCAAGCACACACACACACTCACAAAACCCTAATAGAGAACACACAAGGTGAGGGGCTGAAAATCTTCTTCTTCTCTACTCAACACTCAACACACCATATACAAGATAAGAATACACAATAATATGGAAGGTACTCAACCAATACATACACGGGTTCTCTATAGTGTGAACCCGACTAAATGAGCTGGCGCTATAACTATGCCAGTCTCTAGAGTGGCTGTCACACAGCCTGTCATCCCACTGGCCGCATATCACCCAAGATCTCACCAACCATGCCAGTGGTGTAAGTGCGGGGCCTATCCCCCAGGCGGGTCATCAGTGTCCACCGCCTCACTAGAGCTCGATATCTCAACAAGGATGCCTTGGTTTCCATGGGGTGAACACTGACGTCTAAAAGATTAAGAAGAAGACCTACAAGGACTCTATCGCCTTGATAGATGCTGGTAGGACTCTTGGGTACATTATGGGCCCTCAAGACCAATGCCCTCATCTTCATGGGGTACTCCTTATGTTAAAAAGAAAGAAAAGGGTCTGTCACCCTTGAGATACTTAGCGGCCTTTAGATTCTCTTGGCGGAGGTCTCTTGGCCATTGCTTGGGTCTCATTGGGATGGAACCTTCTGTTGCTTGCAAATGAAGATCAATACCAGGATGCAACAAAAACGATACTTAGGGCTCTTGAAAAGAGTTCCACTTTGTAGATGAATGTGGGAGAGGGCTTCACAATAATCCCACATGGGAACTTTTGAGAGTTCTAGAATTTTTGTATAAAAGGTGGCTCATTTGAGAGCATGGACATTGGGCAAACTCATGTTTGAGCTCTCTTGAGACTAGCTCTCCCTCTTCTTCCATAGAGGTGCAAGCTCTTCTCTCTCCCCAGTTACATTATTGTAAGTCTATTCTTTTGTTAATGCAATGAGTGATGTTTGTCTCTCTTCTCATGTCTATTCTCTAGTAAGCATGTTTCTTTGTTGTTGATAGCTTCAAGGAGTGTGTGCATGCTAGGAAGTAAGATCTTGAGAATGAAGGATGCTTTGAGCTTGTGTATGCAATAGCTTAGCTTTCTTCTTGTTTGGATGCATGGAATGAGTGGGATGTTGAGTGATTGAGTGTGGCAAGATTGAGCTTGAGTATGTGTTAGTCCATGTCAATAGTAGTAGTTTTCTTCACATTCTCTCCATTTGTTGTGGATAAGCTTTTGTGCACCGGTACGGGTCGAATCCCTAGCTCCGAAAGGGATGCAAATCCCATTGGATTGAGCTTAGTGTGGATCGTACTCCTCTTGCTACAAGAGAGAGAGTTTTCCGTCTCTCCATTGGCGCCGCTGCCGGGGAGAAGACTCAAATCCGGTTGAGAGTGTGTGGAAACCACCACTATTTCCTCTTTTGGTTGCAAAACCATTGAGTGATTAGATTAAGTTTGAGTGTGTGATCTCGGTGTGAGTGGATAAGGTTAACCGTTGAGCGGTTGAGGTTTCTCCCGCATTGTTTTTTATGTTTTATTGCTTTTCAAGTACCGTTCATTATGTTTACCTTCATTGTTTTTTGTCATTTCATTCTTTCATGCTTTTTGTTAACATGTAATTAGTATAAATAAATAAAAAGAAAAGGGGTGCGTTGCTAAGCTCTCCCATAGCTTATGCAAGCCCCATTGACTCCCAAGCAAGAAAGAAGAGAGATAGGAAGTGTTGGAGGCGACCTTCCTTTTGTTTTGTGTTGTTATTGTGTGGGGAGCCAACGCATCAAGCGTGCTCGAGGAAAAAATGAGGAATATTTATCTATTGCAGTATGACTAACCGATTTGCTTGAAAGAAACCGATTTGCTTGAAAGAAACGGGCAACCAAGGGTGGCCCTAAGAAAGAACTTTATCAAACCGACTGCTTTTTCAAAATAAAAACAAATACATATTCATATAATCATTTCTTTTACAACAAGTGGTGCAGGCGGCCTTAAAAAAAAAAAAATATACATCTACATCTATATGTATAGATATAGATTTATATTTCTGATATTTTACAATGGCAAGCTGAAGAAGGCGGGGCGGAAAGGGCCGTTCAGGCCGGTGTGGGTTGAGGACCGTGGTCTGACCACGCTAGGGCGAAGCCACCAGTGAAGGCCGGCAGAGAGAGGTGGGCTGCATCCGTTGTTGAGGGTGTCAGGCGAGAGTGGTGCTGCAGCTGCAGCAGCAGCGGGCGTCAAAGCTGATGGCCGTCTTGCGAAGGGCGCAAGTAAGCAAGTAGAAGAGGTGGCTGTGCTGGGCAGCCTCAAGGTGAGAGCGAGTGGTCACAGGATCAGTCTCGGTGTTGGTGGGGCACCCTCAGAGGGAGGCTGACTCGGCCTAAAGCGTACCGCCTGCTGCAAGAAGGTGGCACGACTCAATGTAGTCCTGGTGTGACTCAATAGGAGAGGCCTGGGCCTGCTGTGAAGAAGGTGTTGGAAGAGGTGCGATGACGTTGGAGCGAGCCTGAGTGAGGGCGGCGTGTGCCGGGCTGCGGAGGTCACTAAGGAGGTGCTGAAGGGCAAGCGAAGGTAGAAGGTGGCTAGCGAGGGGCGCAAGCACCTACAGATAGCGAAGACTGGCAAGCAGCGGCTGAAAGAAGACAAGGAAGCGGGCAGGGAAGGCGGCAGCTGCTGGAGTTGAAGGCGTGTGGAAGCAAGGTGGACGAGCACGTGGAGTCGGCGACGAATGCGGGCGGCGAGCGGCGAGCGAAAGGATAAGGTAGGTGAAAATTTTTATTTTTATTTTTTTTTATTAATTTTTTAAGTTTTTTGTATTTTTAAATAAAAAAACAAACAAAAAATAATAATATTTCTTATTTTTTTTAAAAAAAAAAAGAAAAAGAAAAAGGCATTAAAAAAAAGGACAAAAAAAAAGAGATTAAAAAAGAAAAGAAAAGAGGAAGAAAAAAGAAAATAGAGATTTTGAAAAAAAAGAAAAAAAAATAGTGGAAAATCTTTTAAAAAAATAGAGAGAAGAAAGAAAGAAAAAAATTAAAAAAAAAATTAAAATTAAAAAAAAAATTCTTTTTATTTGTTTTTAGGAGTCCATAGTGTGTGCATATTTTTATTTTTTTTCATTTCTGTAATTTTTAGCATATTTAGTGTAATTTGCATTGTTTTAAATTTTTGTAATATATTTAAAAAAAACAACAAAACAAAACAAAAGGAAAAAAAAAAAAAGAGAATTAAAAAAAAAAACAATTTTTATTTTTTGTATTTTGAAACCATTGTTCATCATTTAAATTTTTGCATAATTAAAGTAGTTTGCATTTTAGAATTTTTTATTATTGCATAATCAGTAGATTTATATTTTTTTGTAATTAGGCAACGAAATTTAGTAGTTTAAAAACAAAACAAAACAAAAAGAAAAAAGAAAAAGAAGAAAAAATAATTTTTATTTTTCGAATCCACTGTTCATTATTTAAATTTTTGTACAAAACTTTGCATAATTGAAGGTAGCCTGCATTTTTTATTTTTATTGCATGCATAATTAGTATTTTTATAATTTTTTATTTTTGACACGAAATTCATTCATTTTATTTTTTATTTTTTTTAAAAAAAAAACAAACAAACAAACAAACAAACAAACAAACAAAAAAAAACAAAAAAACAAAAAAACAAAAAAAAAACAATAAAAACCAACAAAAGGAGGAAAAAACAAACAAAAGAAAATTTTTGATTTTTTAAGGAGTCTATTATTTTTTGCATATTTTGCAGTTCTTTATTTTTTTTATTTTTTATTTTTTAATTTTTTGCATAATTAGTGTAACCTGCATTTTTTTTAATTTTTGTAACTTTGTGCATAGTTGGAATTTTTTAGTGTGATTCATAATTTCTGTGTAAATTAAAATAAAAAAATAAAAATCATAAAATCATAAGATCATTAAATAAATTAAAAAAAATAAAAAATAAAATAAAAATAAAAAAATAGGATAGATAGTTACACCATACATTTTCTTTTTAGTTGCCTTTAGTGGTTAGGTAGAGAAAAATATATATATATATACATATATATATATATATTTTTATCAAAAAAAAAAAACAAACAAAAAAACACATAAAAACCCAAAAAACAAAACAAAATTTGACCTTATGCACTTACGGTCAGGACGTCTGATAGATTCTGCCATAGGGTCTAGGGCACCTTCTAGAGTGCCTACTCAGGAAAGTGGGACCCAATCGGTAGGCAATTTGGCAGATATTGCTGAAACCCTATCTGAATCCCAATCCGATACCCTTTCCTCTAGAACAAATAGTTCATTGTCCATGGATAATCTAGTGCCGACAACTAGTCATCCCGTAGCCCAAAATAGAACACCCTCAAGATCCTTTAATCCATTTGAGGCTGACACCATGGGGTTAACATTCAATGTGCCACTCCAATATGTCTACACAAATGCTCAAGGAGCTGAGATCTTTAGGGACCCACAACACAGGTATCTTGTTAAGATTGCCGACATATTCTCAGAACTTGATAGAGCACCTCTAGTCAATGACCAGGGTAACATGTACATGGGTGGAGATGGTGTTCGCTATGAAGTCACCTACCATCCAGAAAAGGTAGACAAATTAGGGGAGCTCTCTAAAACAGAGTTTTTAGACATATCACAACTTTCCAGAGCAAGGGAGTCTAGAGATGACTGGCTCATCGAGCCGGACATGCCTGGACCATCCAATGCCCAATCCTCAAAGCCATCCATAGATGATTTACTTCTTGTAGATCTCAATTTGGACAAGGATAGGAAAGGCAAGAGCAAATTGGATCAGGGGGCTGAAAGCCAATGGGAGTTTGTACGACAAATTCCTGTGACGAAGGTTTTACAGGATGACCCATTTCAAGAGATCTATAAAGATTCGTTAGAGGGATACTATGCCACAACAAAATCGCCAGAGCTGGATCTTCCTCTAGCTTATGTAGTGGTAGTTGAGAAGTGTGCAGGACACATGAACAGAATAGTTGATAAATGGGCCAATGAATATCGAACGTTAGATTGGAAAGAGATTAGGGAACTCACGTGGAAAGGACAACCGTTATTTATGGAAGTGTTCTCAACACATACAGCCAAACCAGGAGAGACAGCCTTTCTTGGAGAAACTGTTGCTCCTCCCCTACGAGAGTTCACTAGAGAGGGACCCTCAACATCTAAGTGGACCTCTGCTAGTAGCCCAACTCTAGCACCACGATATCGTCCTACACCAAATGTGCGACCACAGGTCACACCAAAACAACATCTTTCTCACTATGACAATCGGATGAGAAGGGAGCCAACTCGGCCTCCTATAAGTGCACCTCCTGAAATGAGGGTGACAAGATCTTTAGAGGGGTTTGGTGAGGCTGGTAATAGGGTACCCACACCAATTTTGGAAACATGTGGACCATCTCTCCAAAGGGAGGAACAATTCCCACTAAGGGTAAGAGGCCGTAGGCCCTACGATGAGTATTCACGACAAGTAAGGCCATCAACTCTTCAGAAACTGGTAAAAGAGTATGAAGGGTCGGGAGATCCATACGACCATGTAGCAGCTTTTAGGCAAGCAGTTCGAGCTGAGCAAGTTGCTGACAAGCATACTCAAATAGAAGGGTTTGGACTCACTCTTGAAGGAAAAGCCCTAGCTTGGTTTCAGGCATTAGAGGCTTCAGACAAAACTTCTTTAAGAGTTTTGGAAGAGAGATTCATTGCTGCTTTTTCCTTGATGGGAATTCAACATGACACGGTAGCACACATCTACTCTTTCAAGCAAGGAGAGAATGAGAGTGTTAGAGACTGTGTAAATAGAATGAAGCAGTACATTAATCGTTGCCCAGAAGATGAGAAGCCCGCTCAAAGTCGATTAATTTCTCTCTTCTTAAAAGGCCTCAAAAATTCAACACTGCATACACATCTCTATGCGAAGAAACATACAAGTTTCAATGAGTGTTGCCATGATGCTATGGATTTCACCGATAACTTCAAGTTCCAAGATGGTTCTGGCCTTGAGGTGAAACCTAGAAATCAATGGGGTGATGACCAAAGTTCAGGGTCTAGCGCGCTGGTAAATCCAGATCAGATAGCCAACCTAGTGCTAAGGAGATTAGGACAAACCTATCGTCCACCCATGCAGCCACAACAACAGCAGCAGAGAATGAGGAGTGTACTTCCTACAGGTCCTCATCTTTGTGGAGCATGTGGCGGTGACCATAAAACAGAGGACTGTAATACCTTTTCTCCTCTAGTCACAAACCAACCCACAAAGAAGTGGTGCCAAGCCTGTGCTTGGAACTTTACTCATACCACCTAGGATTGTACTCGCATTGCGAGAATGAGACAGGAACGTGAGCAACCGAGGGGTGGAGTGGCTCCACAAATGTATCAACAGTATACTAGTTTTGAACGTAAACCTCCGATGGCACAAGAACAAGCACGACCTGTTCTTGGTGCTCAACCTCCTGCTCCAGGGACTGCTCCTGTGAGGGTTGTCGACTATGACAATTCAAATGTGTGTAGAGAATTGGTAAACCCAGGCTATGTGGAAGAAGAATACACATCATATTCATCCAAGGATAATATCTTTGAAAGTCCCACATACCCAAACCAAGCACTGGTGGAGATTCAACCAGGGGAACAAAACTCTTTAATGTTGCTAGGCGGCTACCAACCTAGGACTCCAGGCCCCTCAGGTCAATGGCAGCCAAGGAAAGTAGAGGCCAAACCAATGGGCCCCTGTTATGAGTGTGGAGAACCTCATTGGGCTCGTGATTGTCCACATCGCTCAAGGCAAGCATCTAGGTCCAATACAACAGCACAACAATTTCCACCAATAGAAAGATATTGTCTGGGGTGTTGTGTCGAACACTTCCCGAAGGATTGTCTGTTGAAACAACATGAGGAGGGCAACTCTCAACCAAAGGTTTCACTTAACCTTGTAGGGGCAATTCCATCACCACCTTCATCTGAGAATGAGGATGTCGTGCCACTTAGAGTCATGACTCGATCACAGACACGAAACGCTGAAATACAAACTGATGAGACACCTCGAACTAGGGACGCAAAGACAAATCTAGTGGACAAGACCCTACAGTCCAATAGAAAAAAAACCACTAGGAGAAGGAAGAACCGAAACAAGCAAACTAAAAGTGCATCCGCTTCTAGTTCTCAGGAGACCTCTAAACAAATCGTAAGGGATAAAACTTTTACATCCCAGGAAGTGCGTGAGGAACATCAACCTCAACCTGAGCCTAGTGCTAAACAAGATGAGGTTAGTACGACTGAGGATAGTTCTGGGGGTTCTGTTTTTGTGGATAAAGTGAATGAGACTCTAGATGCCATCATTGATGCTCATAGAAGTCGCATTGCAGCCTTATCAGAGCTACCCAAGAAGCTTCAAGAATACCCAAACCCTCGTGAGGAGAAGATCAATCTAGCTGTACATCAGCAACTCATTAGGGAAGCTCAGTCAATACTTGAGGGACCACCACCACCTATTCCTCGGGGCCCAACTTCTCTTAAGCCAACGTTAGAAACTATACCGGAAGTGTCATCAAGTAGGGAAATGAAAAGTGAGTTCATTTCACAAGCTCAAAGCGAAAGATCGGCACCAATTGACACCCCATTGAAAGAAGAAAGTCTACCATCACCTAGCCTTGTCTTCCCATGCAATGATGAAGTTATTGATGCTAATGAGGACATGGCAAATGACATGTGGGCCGCAGTAAATGAGAAAATTAATGCGAACATGTCTTCTATTAGTTCGCCTCCATTCTCTGAGGTGGATTTTACCAGAGATTCGGAAAACAACTTTGGACGCCCAAGCATCCAGGAGGAAGGTCAAACAATTGTTTCTCCTAGAAGTAAGCATACAATGAAAACCTTACCGTCCTATCTGGGAGAATATGAGAACTGTTCTCAAACCTTGAGGATACCCTCCATGCATAAAAGGTTGACTAAGGAGAAAGATATGAGTATGGTGCAAGCTATTTTGTCTGCACCAGTGGCTTGTAACTTACCTTTGCTTGAGTTGATAAAGCTTAAACCTGAGTTGTGGAATGATATTGCCACATGTTTGTCAGAGCATATATTGCTACAAAAGGGTCACCATGAGTGTACTATACACCCTGAAACAAAGCATGTAATGCAAGTTCCTATCAACAAAGTTGGAAAATTTTGTGAAGACGATCAGGGAAATGCTACCCTCCCATTAGAAGTGCGAAAAGTATCTTCAACTGCAATACTTGATAGTGGTGCAGGAGTAGGCATTGTGACAAGGTCCATTTGGGAGAAATGGGGCAAACCAGCTATTAGGAGTACCAGGATGCGCTTGCAGCTAGCAGATGGAAGCTTAGAACATCCCCTTGGGCTGCTTGAGAACATATTGGTCACCACATGTGGGATTGAATATGAGCATACCTTTGCAGTGGTGGATTTTGGAAAGCATCCAAACTACGAAGTGATATTAGGTAGACCATTCATGCGACAATTTAAAATGATACAAGATTGGGGATACAACTACTTGTACCTCAGACATGATTCTATCATCACAAGGGTCAACCTAAGGAATCACTCGTATCGTGATGTAACAAGGTCTCCAATAGATGAGTTTGATTCTGCTTCATCTGAAGGCTCAAGAGTTACATTGTCAGATGGGCGAGAAGATCTATGGATGTGTGGAGCCTCATGTAGGGATTTCAATACTGAGAGACTTAAGGGTAATCGAAGTGTATCAGACGAGGCATACATTCCACAACCCTTCCCTGAGCATTTAATTGATCCATTAGAATGGAGTCATGTCCTTGCAACATTATCGACATGTGCTTTACCGAAGCCAATTCAATTCTGTGACTCAGATGGATATGATATTGTTCCTATACGAATGGTACAACCACATAACCTTCGAGATGATTTGTACTATAGGAATGCATCCACAACAGCACTGTATGTTGAGAAAGTCTCTGCTACTCAACAAGCTTTATCATGTAAAAAGGGCGATGTTTCTACCTTACCCGACCCACAATCAACATCTGCTCTTGAAGCTCCAAAAAAAATGATGTGGATAATTGATGAGTACTCAAGTGAGGGCCATGGCTGGCATGTTCCAACTAATCTAGTTGCTGCTCAAAGAAGGCCAGGCAAGAAGGAATTATCAATGTGGCTACCCAAAGATGTGTACAAACTTGTACCATCTAGTCCAGTTGCTAAGCCTCTTAAGAAGCACATCATTTCCAAGCCCAAACCTCGGATTGTTAATCGATGGGTCCCAAAACGGGTTCTTAAAGCACAAGGTTATTATGAGGGTGCAACAGCAATTTGGCTTCCAAAATGCCATGCTTTGACAGGGGCAAAAGAGTGTTTCAAAAAGATTCCAAAAGCCACCCTTGATTTTCCATATCAGTGGGTACAAAAGAAATCAACACAAACTCTTCAAGAAAGGAAAGGTGGCTGTGATAGCACTTACAAATCTACTTATGTTGATCTTCCTAAAACATGTATTGAAACACCGGTTGTCCCGATTTCTCCTTGTTACATAATTCAACCATCAACTGGTGTACCTAAGACAAGTCCAAAGGAGTCTCATTTGAGCATAGATTCTGGTGCTTCACTGCCTAAATCCTCTTATCTTGCTCAAATTCCAAGACAATTGATAAAATTCCCACCCAAGAAGGACATACCTAAAACCAAAGATAAGGCATTAACACTACAAATGAAGCTCTTTGGTAGATCAATGTTTGAATAGTGTGGTTCCTTATGCCTTTAAAGAATTATGTTCTTTTTTCGATGATCCACACCATCAGCGCAAGAGTAACTCAGTGACTCCACAATAAGAATGACAAGCCAGGGCACTTTTTTCCCATTGGGTTTTTTCCCTTCGGCTATATTTGGTGATTGGCACCACGAATAAATTTTATTCTTTTGTTTTTTCTTTTGTTTGTTAATAAAACTTTGTGCAGAGATCTCAGCTTAAGAAGAGCATCAGATACGCCCCTACAGTCCACCTATCGTGCACACGAATTAGGAAGGGGGGAGATATGCTACGCTTACAAAGATCAAGGAGGAGCAATCTGCACAAAATCAGCAATTATTCAAGGCAAACGAACAACATCAACAGGGCACTACAACAGGTGTATGCAAATCTTAATCTTTATTTCTTTAAGTGCTCTTATCTTTCGAATATATGGTTTGCATGTACACAATATTGGCTGGTTTGAGTTTTTGATTTGTAGTTAAAATATGGTGAGTGAATTCTAGAGTCTTAGAAGACTTAGTAAAAGATATGTCTATCCAAAGACAGTGTAGGATATATACCAAGGGAGTATGCCAAGTACTTATGTCTTCAAGGTATATTAGTTATCCCTAGTGGTAGTTATCTCTTAGATATGAGCTAGGTGCTACGAGTAATAAAAATTTATGAAAATATACCCTACAAAAATATATATACAAGGTGAATTGCGACATGAAGTGTCTACCGCCATGCAAAGTGCTTGGTAGGACCTGGGGATGTCTCAGCACCTTGGGGCCGATGCCTTGGTTTCCATGGGGTGAACACTATTGTCTAGAAGCTTCAGAAGAAGACCTTTGAGGAATCTATCGCCTTGATAGATGTTGGTAGGACTCGGGGGTACACTATGGGCCCTCAAGACCGATGCTTTCATCTTCATGGGGTACTCCTTCGGTCATAAAAGAAAGAAAAAGGGTCTGTCGCCCTTGAGATACTTAGCGGTCTTTAGATTCTCTTGGCGGAGGTCTCTGGGCCATTGCTTGGGTCTCATGGGGATAGAAACTTAATCTTTATCACCTTCTACACACATATTTTAAACAACAAGAGAGAGCTCCAATCACCTTTGCTCATACTTAGGAGTAGGGTTGCCACTTAGGAGTAACTTACATACTGATAGGACATTGAGACTGCGGTCATAACCGGAGGTGTACAACGACACTTGCCTTTGCATAGCATTATCTACTACCTAAGTCTCACTTTGACTAGTTTTTACTCACCTCTTTTAGTACTCATTAAAACTTTAATCAGCCTTGCACTTGTATGCTCACGTGTGTAATTATTATTGCTGATTTTGCTTTTCTTTTCTTTTTATCAATAAAGGACTTTACTCGTATCAATTGTTTTTGTTGCAGCTCTTGCTACTACCGCGCTCGAGGACGTGCGCAAAATAGGAAGGGGGGAGTGTTGCTTGCAAATGAAGATCAATACCAGGATGCAACAAAAACGATACTTAGGGCTCTTGAAAAGAGTTCCACTTTGTAGATGAATGTGGGAGAGGGCTTCACAATAATCCCACATGGGAACTTTTGAGAGTTCTAGAATTTTTGTATAAAAGGTGGCTCATTTGAGAGCATGGACATTGGGCAAACTCATGTTTGAGCTCTCTTGAGACTAGCTCTCCCTCTTCTTCCATAGAGGTGCAAGCTCTTCTCTCTCCCCAGTTACATTATTGTAAGTCTATTCTTTTGTTAATGCAATGAGTGATGTTTGTCTCTCTTCTCATGTCTATTCTCTAGTAAGCATGTTTCTTTGTTGTTGATAGCTTCAAGGAGTGTGTGCATGCTAGGAAGTAAGATCTTGAGAATGAAGGATGCTTTGAGCTTGTGTATGCAATAGCTTAGCTTTCTTCTTGTTTGGATGCATGGAATGAGTGGGATGTTGAGTGATTGAGTGTGGCAAGATTGAGCTTGAGTATGTGTTAGTCCATGTCAATAGTAGTAGTTTTCTTCACATTCTCTCCATTTGTTGTGGATAAGCTTTTGTGCACCGGTACGGGTCGAATCCCTAGCTCCGAAAGGGATGCAAATCCCATTGGATTGAGCTTAGTGTGGATCGTACTCCTCTTGCTACAAGAGAGAGAGTTTTCCGTCTCTCCACCTTCCTCTTTATCAAGCTAAAAATAATAATTCTCTTTAATCTTCTGCTCTTTACACAAAAAAAAGGAAAAAAAAAGAAACAAAGATAAAGAAAGAAAGAAAGAAAGAAAGGTCCAATCACCATCATACCCAAACATGCTCTGATGCTGCCCAAACGTTGCCAACATGTGGAGGGGACCCACCCACAAATGCTCGCAAAGTTAGGTCACCATCTGAGCATGTTTGGATTAGCAATTAGCCCTCAGTGCGGATTTTTCGAGTCTATTGGTGGTGGTTGAGAGGCCATGGAAAATCCCGCTCTTCTCCATATCATCATACCCAAAAATGCTCCCATGGTGATGCAACTTTGCAAGCATGTGGGGGGGACCCACCCCCAAATTCTTCCAAAGTGTGGTCACCATCAAAGCATATTTGGATGAGCAATTAGCGCCCAATGTGGATTTTTCAAGTCTCTTGGTGCTTGAGAGGCCATGGAAAATCCCGCTCTTCTCCATACCATCGTACCCAAACATGCTCCGATGGTGACAAGACTTTGCAAGCATGTGGGGGGGACCCACCCCAAATGCTCGCAAAGTCTTGTCACCATCGGAGCATGGTTGGCCACCCCCACATTCTCGCAAAGTTTTATCACCATCGCACAAGTTTGGATTAGCAATTAGCGCTCAATGCAGACTTTTCAAGTCTCTTGGTTCTTGAGAGGCCATGGAAAATCTAGCATTTCTCCATGTCATCGTACCCAAACATGCTTCGATGGTGACCAAACTTTGAAAGCATGTGGGGGGGACCCACCCCCACATTATTGCAAAGTTTGGTTACGATGGAAGCATGTTTGGATTAGCAATTAGCGGCTAGTGTAGATTCTTCAAGTCTTTTGGTGCTTGACAGCCATGGAGAATCCCACTCTTCTCGATGTCATCATACCAAAACATGCTTCGGTGGTGATAAAGCTTTGCGAGCATGTGGGGGGGACCCACCCCCACATTCTCACAAAGTTTGGTCACCATCCAAGCGTGTTTGGATTAGCAATTAGCACCTAGTTCGAATTTTTCAAGTATCTTGGTGCTTCAGAGGCCATGGAAAATCCCGCTCTTCTCCATGTCAGCGTACCTAAACATACTCCGATTATGACCAAACTTTGGAAGCATATGGGGGGACCAATGTCCACATGATTACAAAGTTTGGTCAGCGTCAGAGCATGTTTGGATTAGCAATTAGCTCCTAGTACAGATTTTTCAAGTCTCTCCAACGATGTAAGCACGTGGGACGGACCCACGCCCACATGATCGCCTAGTTTGGTCAGCCTCGGAGCATGTTTGGATTAGCCAATTAGTATCCAGTATGGATTTCTCATGTCTCTTGGTGCTAGAGAGGCAATGGAAAATCCTAGTCTTCTGCGTACCATCGTACTCAAACAAGCTCCGATGGTGACCAAACTTTGTGAACATGTGGGGGGGACCCACCCCCACATGATTGCAAAGTTTTTTCATCATCAAAGTCTGTTTGGATTCACAATTAGCACCTTGTGCTGATTTTTCGAGTCTCTTGGTGCTTGAGAGGCGATGGAAAATCCTTTCTTGTGCTTGTCATCGTACCCAAACATGCTCCAATGGTGACCAAACTTTGGAAGCATGTGGGGGGCACCCACCCCCACATGCTTGAAATGTGTGATCTCACCATCGAAGCATGTTTGGATTAGCAATTAGCGCCCAGTGTAGATTTTTCTACTCAAAGGGTACTTGAGAGGCCATGAAAAATCCCGCTCTTCTCCATATACCATCATACCCAAACATGCTCCGATGGTCACCAAACTTTGCAAAGCATGTGGGAGGGACCACCCCCACATGATCGCAAAGTTTGGTCACCATTAGAGCATGTCTAGATCAGCAATTAGCGCCAAGTACGGATTCTTCAAGTCTCTTGGTGCTTGACAAGCCAGGGAAAATCCAGCTCTTCTTCATGACATCGTACCCAAACATGCTCCGATGGTGACCAAACGTTGCACGCATGTGGGGGAAACCCACACCCACATGCTCACAAAGTTTGGTCACACCATATCCAAGCGTGTTTGGATTAGCAATTAGCGCCCAATGTGGATTTTTTAAGTCTCTTGGTAATTCAAAGGCCATGGAAAACCTACTCTTTTCCATACCATCATACCCAAACATGCTCCGATGCTGCCCAAACTTTAGAGGAGACCCACCCACTGATGCTCGCAAAGTTTGGTCACCATCGAAGCATGTTTGGATTAGCAATTAGCACTCAGTGCGGATTTTTCAAGTCTATTGGTGGTTGAGAGGCCATGGAAAATCCTGCTCTTCTCCATATCATCGTACCCAAAAATTCTCACATGGTGATCAGGGATTTAATATTCACGTGATCACAAGATTTTTTGTGATAATAACACATGTGAACAAGTTATTCACATGTTCTCATGTTACCGTTCACAAAATAACAGGTCACTTGCCATTTGGGAACCCCTTAAAAGCTTAGTTACACATGGGAATAAGCTATTCACATGTTCTCATGTTATACCATCTTCACATAATAGCAGGTCAGTGGCCACCTAAGAAGATTTTTTATGCCCGACAAAGATAATTTTTTTAGGCCCTTGTGAAAGCTTTGTGAATATAACATGTGATCACAATATTTTTTGTGTTATTAACATATGTTATTAACATGTTCACATGTTCTCGTTTACATCAGTGAAATCTCTGATGGTGATGCAACTTTGCAAGCATGTGGGGGGGGACCCACTCCCACATTCTTCCAAGTGTGGTCACCATTTAAGCATGTTTAGATTAGCAATTAGCGCCAAGTACGGATTCTTCAAGTCTCTTGGTGCTTGAGAGGCCATGGAAAATCCCGCTCTTCTCTATACCATCATACCCAAACATGCTTCGATGGTGACAAGACTTTGCAAGCACATGGGAGGGGACCCATCCCCTCATGCTCGCAAAGTTTTATCACCATCGCAATGTGTTTGGATAAGCAATTAGCGCTCAGTGCAGACTTTTGAAGTCTCTTGGTGCTTGAGAGGCCATAGCAAATCCAACGTTTCTCCATGTCATAGTACCCGAACATGCTCTGATGGTTACCAAACTTTAGAAGCATGTGGGGGGGGGACACACCCTCACATGACTATAAAGTTTGGTCACGATCAGAGCATATTTGGATTAGCAATTAGCGCCCAGTGTAAATTTTTCAAGTCTTTTGGTGCTTGACAGCCCATGAAAAATCTCACTCTTCTCGATGTCATCATACCAAAACATGGTCCGGTGGTGACAAAACTTTGCGAGCATGTGCGGAGGACCCACCCCCACATTCTCACAAAGTTTGGTCACCATCCAAGCATGTTTGGATTAGCAAAATTAGCATCCAGTGTGGATTTTTCAAGTATCTTGGTGCTTGAGATGCCATGGAAAATCCCACTCTTCTCCATGTCATCGTACATACCTAAACATACTCCGATTGCGACCAAACTTTGGAAGCATATGGGGGGGACAATCTCCACATGATCGCAAAGTTTGGTCAACGTCGGAGCATGTTTAGTGCGGATTTTTCAAGTCTCTTGGTGCTTGAGAGGCCATGGAAAATCCTGCTCTTCCCCATGTCATCGAACCAAAACATGCTTCGATGGATGGTGACGAAACTTTGTGGCTGCGGGGCAGGACCCACCCCCACCTGATCAAAGTTTAGTCACCATTGAACCGTGTTTGGATTAACAATTAGTGCCCTGTGCAGATTTTTCATGTCTCTTTGGTGCTTGAGAGGCCTTGGAAAATCCCGCTCTTCTCCATGTCATCATACCCAAACATTCTCCAATTGTGGTCAAACTTTGGAAGCATGTGGGAGGGACCACCTTCACATGCTTGCAAAGTTTGGTCACCGGGGACCCACCACCACACTCTTGCAAAGTGTGGTCACCATCAAGAGTGTAGAGCGGTTCTCTCTACCGTGCAATATAGTGCTCATAGAGTACTACCAATCAACAAATGTGTTAAGAAACACAATGTCAATCCAGGGACTTGACCCGATTAGTGCATGAAGGCTTATCCCTTGAGGGAGAGCTCACATATACGAACCACCACTTGACGATTCAACCATTCAACACCTCAATTAATCTCTCAATCCCTTAAATCCACTACACTAATCAAGAGAACAAGCAATGCATGGCAATCTCTTAATCCCATTCAAACATTGATTAAATCTCAGCTTTCCCTAATGCCAGCAAACCCATAAGCGTGCATCTACTAACCCACAAGCTTAAGCAAGCATAGAATGTAACATTCACAAACCGACAAGCTCATAGAGAGAGTCTATCCATGAATAACTCATTGCCAATGAAGTAGGCAAGAGCTTACATCAATGGAGACTACACACACACACTCCAAGCATGCAGCATACACAAGAGAAAGTAAGAAGCATTCAACTAATTATAGATTAATCTACTTCAATGATGCTAAAACAGATTAAGAGAAAGAAGTAGAGCTATACTTATTGGAGCTTGATGCTCATTAGAGTACAATAGAGAGAGAGTTAGAGAGTTGCCATAGCTTGAGAGCTCAAGAGCTTCACTCAATAGCTTATGAGAATGGCCAAAAAATGTCCCCTTTCTTTAGCTAACATCTCTTTTATAAAGATGTCACTAACCCTAACCCTAGGCCTCTTTCACACATGGGCGGACAACCCCATAAGTGAGCCTTGCTTAATACACTTAGAACTCTCATTTAGAACCCACATTGGCCTAAAACGATTTACATTGCACTTCGGCACAAAAATA
Source organism: Cibotium barometz (assembly GCF_041138505.1). NCBI lineage: Eukaryota > Viridiplantae > Streptophyta > Polypodiopsida > Cyatheales > Cibotiaceae > Cibotium > Cibotium barometz. Next base: position 37,855,038 of record NC_141057.1, on the reverse strand, counting down.
TGGAAAAATTATGTGTGTCTTTATGTTCCCATGGCTACAATCCCGCTCTCTCGCATTAATTGCTTCTGGCTTCTTCCATAATCCGTGTTCCCATGGAACATTCCTCCCTTCCTAAATCGCGCACGTCCTCAGGCGCGGTAGAAACAAAAGCTGCAAAAAACAATGGACGACAAGTAAAGCCTTTTATTGAAAAAAAAACCAGCAATGACATTCTCACACATGAGCATGCAAGTGAAAGGCCGATCAGAGTTTTAAAGAGTGCTAAAAGAAGCGAGTAAAGACTAGTCAAAGTGAGACTAAGTGGTGGATAGTGCTATGCAAAGGCAAGTGTGTTTGTAAAGAGCGGGTTTTCCATGGCCTTTGAATTACCAAGAGACTTAAAAAATCCACACTATGGGCACTAACTGCTAATCCAAACATGCTTCGATGGTGAAGAAACTTTGTGAGCATGTGGGTGTGGGTTCCCCCCATAGGCTTGAAATGTTTGGTCACCATCGAAGCATGTTTAGGTACGATGTCATGGAGAAGAGCTGGATTTTCCATAGCCTTTCAAGCACCAAGAGACCTGAAGAATCCATACTCGGCGTTAATTGCTAATCCAAACATGCTCTTATGGTGACCAAACTTTGCGATCATGTGGGGGTGGTCTCTCCCGCATGCTTGCAAAGTTTGGTGACCATCGGAGCATGTTTGGGTACGATGGTATGGAAAAGAGCGGGATTTTCCATGCCCTCTCAAGTACCAAGAGAGTAGAGAAATCTATATAGTGGGTGCTAATTTTTAATCCAGAGATGCTCCGATGGTGAACACACATTTCAAGCATGTGGGGGTGGGTGTCCCCCACATGCTTCCAAAGTTTGGAGCGTGTTTGGGTACGATGACAAGCTGAAGAAAGGATTTTCCATCGCCTCTCAAGCACCAAGAGACTCGAAAAATCCGCACAGGGCACCAATTGCGAATCCAAACATACTTTGATGATGAAAAAACTTTGCAATCATGTGGGGGTGGGTTCCCCCCACATGTTCACAAAGTTTAGTCACCATCGGAGCTTGTTTGGGTACAATGGTACGGAGAAGACTGGGATTTTCCATTGCCTCTCAAGCAGCAAGAGACTTGAGAAATCCATACTGGATACTAATTGCTAATCCAAACATGCTCCGAGGGTGACCAAACTTGGTGATGATGTGGGCGTGTGTCCGTCCCACATGCTTACAAAGTTTGGTCACTGTTGGAGCATGTTTGGCTATGATGGCATGGAGAAGAGCGGGATTTTACATGGCCTCTCAAGCACCAAGAGACTTGAAAAATCCACACAGGATGCTAATTGCTAATCTAAATATACTCCGATGGTGACCAAACTTTGCGAGCATATGGGGTTGGGTGTCCCACATACTTGCAAAGTTTGGTGATTATTGGAGCATGTTTGGGTACGATGGTATGGAGAAGAGTGGGATTTTCCATGGTCTCTCATGTACCAAAAGAGTTGAAAAATCTGCGCTGCTAATTGCTCATCCAAACATGCTCTGATGAATGACCAACTTTGGAAGCATGTGGGGGTGGGTCCCCTCGACATGCATCAAAGTCTGGTCACACATTCAAAGCATGTTTGGGTATGATGACATGGAGAAAAGCGGGATTTTCCAAGGCCTCTCAAGCACCAAGAGACTTGAAAAATCCGCACAGGGCACTAATTGTTAATCCAAACCATCATCAATGGTGACCAAACTTTGGAATCATTTGGGTGTGGGTCCCCCCCACATGCTTCCTAAGTTTGGTCACCATCACAGCATGTTTGGGTACAATGACATGGAGAAAATCTGGATTTTCCATTGCCTCTCAAGCACCAAGAGACTTGACATGGTGGTGACGAGACTTTGCGAGCATGTGTGGGGTGTGGGTCCCCCTCCACATGTTGGCAAAGTATTGATCCTTGAGAATCGATTACCATTGGATAAAGTAACATGTGGCAATGGTGGAGGCACCTCATTCATTGGTTGGGGAAGTTGAGTCTCAGCCATGCTTTTTATATGAAGCCTTACTACCTTCTACACTCTACCCCTGCTATCACTGAATGGTGTGGCATGTTACCTAGCACTCTCCTATGGTTCTCCTCCATGTCATTATTTGCACTTGGTTGTGTCAATGCCTCATGAAGACCATACGTCCGGACATGGTCAATTGTTATATGACGTTATTGTATATATTGGCCCTTGCCATGGAGCACACACATAACGAATTTTCCCTCTCAACCATGCCTCAGAACGAACTTCCGGCCCTTGATGGTCACTGTCAAACGTCTTCAACCTAGCCAAAACATATTTAGGGTTTCATACAAAACACACAACAGCATCCATAACTGTTGACAGAAAATTACCCAAGACTTCGCTGCTAGACAAGACGATAGCAACGTTATTTTGCTGCTTTGAAGCAAAAATCCGTCACCCACCAGCAGTAAAATTTTACTTTTGAGTAGCGACGTGGAAACTGAGACTCCCGCCTAAAATACCACCGACGAGAGGCAAGTTATCTACCTACTTCCAATAGCCTGTAGATGTAGAAGCTATGCCTTCAGTTCGTCTATTCCTCTCACCACACCTCTTCTTTCAAGGCCATTCCATTAATCATCTCTTCCTCTCTAAGGTAAGTGATTCTTTCTTGCTTTCTTCGAAGCTTTCATGGAAAGCTTCTACATATCTCTATCTGATATTTTCTTCCGCTTCCCCTCTCTTTCCTTCCCCTTTAACGCTTCCCCTTTATACACTTCAACACATCGGGGGCATCGTAGCGTTTTAGCAACGTGATGTTGAGGATTCTTCTCATTTTCCCACAGCGAAATAGCGCTGCTCATCAGTAGTGAAATTTTGCTTGGCACAGCAGGGCTTATAGCAACAAATTTTTGTTGTTGCTGCCCAGCGCTAATAGCAACAAATTTTTGTTGTTGCTGCCCAGCGCTAATAACAACAAAATTTCGCTGTTGATGAGCAGTGCCTAAAGAAGTGAAATTTCACACTGTTGTACTATGATTTTGGTGTTGTACAATGAAATAACGTTTCTCTTAAATGCCTTACATGATGGAACAAAAGATCGTGGTTTGGAACATGAAGGGGTAGAAGAAATCACACGGCATGTGGAATACGCTTCCCAAGAAGAGAGACCTACACAGGCTTACTCGTCTTCCACTATATCGTGGAGCCACATGTGTCTGTTTTATGCGCTTGCCTATCCATATTGAACTTGCAATCGATTTTTGGATGGTCTGATACGAGTGTATTAAAACTTTTTGCGTAAGTGATGATATCATATGCAATTAGTGAGTTATATACCTTTATATGCATTTTCTTAGCCTGTCTATTTTGTGTAAGAGCTTATTGAAACATCAAAAACTCTAGGCAAAAGAAATATTATGATTTCTTTTCTTAAGTTACAATCATGGACATTCTCACGCTCAAATACAATTTGTCAATAATGGAGATCACTCTCATCTTCATTTTTCTGAAAATTATACAGCCATGGAGGAGACTATCACTCTAATATGAATTGTCAATAAGGAAGACCCCCACAAACACAAATAGGAGGACATGCCAGACTGTAACAAACATGATTCTTTGTCCAAATAAAACTAAATGTACCCTAGGTTTTGTTTTCGCTTGCTTAGATGTGAAAGCAAGGTTGGTTTTTAACGGGCCTTTTGTCCTTAAAAATTAGCTGGTTTGGTGAAATATAGAAAGTTGTTTTTTTGTATGAGTGTAATTTTAAAGGGCATTTTAGAATTCTACATAACGCTAGGTTGCATCTCATCGGCCCCTAGGTTGATCGCAGAGCTTAGATTCGTTAATGAGTCAAACGAATGGTACCACTACATCAACGTTTCATAGAGAAGGGGGCGCTTTAAGAGCAAAGAAATGATACGGAAGTTTCTGCATGCAGACATCTTTTCCCTAGTTGGCAAAAGACCACCTCCTTTTCCGTAGTCGGTGCACCGTCTTTTTCACACTCTTCTACAGACTTCTAATACATCCATCTCAAACCCAATTGCGTCCCCCCTGGAGAGAACACATCCTTCTTACAAGTACAATATTGTTCCATGTACTGCAAATCAAATTGAGACAATATGGCATGGATTTCTCGCTTATTGGATGCTCTTTTAACTTCCAACGTAAGACTTGAGACCTTTGAACAAGAGCCATGAACAACTGCAATGGAACCTCGAATATCAAGAGACAACATAATTATATTCCGTGGCCACTAATTCCTACATATCCATCTCATAATAAACTACTTTGCATTATGACTACATTCCAATAATCATAAACATATCTTATTCAATCAACTTACAATTTACTTGTGTTACATCAACGTAGTCACCATCCTAGTGCCACCTACTTGGCTAATTCTTGATTTTGGATCTAGGTAACGTAATTGACCACTTTTAATCTTTTTACTAGATCAGAGGAATCGATCGTATTCTTTTACAAGTGCCTAGGATAATAAAAATAGGTCTATTTTGCATGTCTTTACGAAAGTACATCATAGCATGTCATGTCATTAGGAACTCAATGGAGTCTTTTTGGGCCCTTTAATTTGCCATGAGGTTATGGAAACGTTTAACTTTTTGACAAATAGGAGCCCGCCATGTAAGCAAAAACCATGGGTTTGTAAGAGAGGTGTAAGAGTGGTCAAAGGGTGCACTTTTCTCCCCAAAAGGAGGGGGGCAATTTTACAAATTTCGGACCTCCATAACTTCTACATACAAGCTCCGATTTGAGCGGAGATTACAGATTCCGTGATCTACGCATCAAGAGCTTTCCATAGATATGTTACATGATATGGTTTTATCCGCTAGATTTTAAATTCCATTTTTTCCCCAAAATTCAAATTCGAATAAAGTAGCCGTTTTGAAGCTTCAAATTAGAAAATGTTTCTTCTTAAGAGAAAAGGTTTGACTCCCTTAAACTGCCAAATAAAAGGGCCCAAGAAGACTCCATTGAGTTCCTAATGAAGAATTTTAACACTTTTATCATAAAATCACAAAAAATTCAACCTGGTAAAACAAAACTACAACTCATGAAGATGTAAAAAATTTCAATAGGTCTCATCAATGGGTTATTTCATATACACTCACATGATATTATGCACCCTCTTTTGTGACACCATGGAGAGATATGGAGAGATTGCTTAAGAATGTACTTCAATGAAAATATCTTGAAAATCGATGGCTTTCTCTCCTTATGGATATATGAAGTCTTAGAGGATATATGGGTGTAAATTACTTCTCTAAATCCTCAAGAGAAGCACATTTCTAGAACCTATTATTTCACAAAACGGTGCTACTATTTTACCCATTCAAACTGAGGTTCTTTTTATTGTTTGCAATTTGGTCGATAGCACTTGTAAGTAATAACTCAAATTATATTCAAGAGAAAAGCATTTAGAAAACAATATCATGCTTTTTTCTATGATTCATTGAAGGACACCCTTCATTTTGATTGTAATGCCATCTTTGCTTCTTCTAACCTTTCACTTCAAACTCCCTTTTTGATCATGTTGAGAAATAAGGGATGAAGGGTGCAACCACCTCGGCATGCACAAGGAGCTTGTAACTTTAGGAAAATATCTTAAGGGACGTGTCAAATCAAATGTCACATGAGTAGATGGGAAAAATGGGTCGTCAGAAGCCATGATGGATACGAATCATCCCAAGAGAGCATCAAAACAAAGCATCTAGAAGAAGTGGAATAGTGGGTGTATAAAAGTTAAGTATAGGCATTAAAGGACCTTGAATCAAGGGAGGTAGAAGATACATTGAAGCGAGAAAATTAGGGCTAGATTAGGCAACGTATTAAAAGAAAACCAAGGTAATTATGGTGATGTACGCTATGGTATTTCAAGAAATTCAATCTACAACATAACATCAAGGTCAGCATCCTACTACAATGTTTCATAATGTCCACACCTTGATAGTTAATACTTGATTTTGGACCTACCATGATTATGGTTTCATATTTGTGAGAGAGGGTAACAACTTTGTTTTCTAGCTAGCTCTTCTACATTACGGTCCAAGACATAACCTAATGACTTACCAAACTTTGAATTTATGTTAGTAAACGCTCATTTTCTTCCACAAGTGCACAAAGTGCAACCTGTTGGTAACCCAATCATGAATTATCTCGGTGTGTGCAAAATGGTGTTCGACATAGTTGATCACCCAACAGAAGGAAAATTCTTTGTAATGCCTGCTCTTGCTCTATATTCAAAAAGATCTCTTATTGGGAACAAATTGAATGGGCCATTATAGATGCATGATGGTGTGGGATTCTAAAATTGCTTTATTGAAAATTTCCCATCAACAAGTAAGTATTCCTCTTTTGAAGGACGAATCTATAAACCTTCTTGATGAAGAAACCCTTTTGGATGTGCCATGGAATGCAATACCTACACCTTGTGAGTGTGGAAAACCTTCCATCATAATTGTTCAGGCTCCCAAAAATATCTTAGACTCACAAGGATGTAGTCAAGCTTTGCCTTATAAAAATAAATCATCACTAAGGCCTCATCATAAACAGACACTCCTAAGGAAAACCCAAGCTCAAATATCACAACATTGGCTATCCAAAAAAAGATTTAGACCCTAAAATCTTATCCTAATGATTTGATTTGGGTACCCACCAAAGACAACAAACCTAGGCCAATGACCTCTGGAAATTTCCAAGGAAAGAAGATATTCCTTTTTTATTACCATATGAAATATGTAATATTGTAGTTAGCCAACACAGCAGACCGTGCAAACATTTGGATGACTATATGAAGAAAGGGTTTATCCCATCAAGTGCTAGTCCAAGTCGTAGATTATAGGGTTTCTCTTTCACTACTACAAAACAATAAGATATCAACATTTTTTTGTACTTATACAAAACAATAAGATATCAACAATTTGGTACGATCATAAAGACAATGAGATACCACTTTTAATAAGAAACTTTTCAATAAAACCTACATCCTCCTATTGATGTGGGTATGGTCAGGTATTAGTATCTTCTCCGGGGGTAATCTGGTCCGAAGGTAATGTAATTGATTTATAAATTCTTCATCCGTTTTACTGATGATTCATCTTTAATAGAATACCCTTGTACAAAGTCCATCCGCTCTAGAAGGTGGCAAAAATGTATGTTTGGAGCAAAAAAAATGGTATTTCCAATAGGTTTAAATATAAATGATCATGTGTCCAAAGCTTCGACCATTCATCTTGTTGCCTATTGTTAAATATTCGTAATAGTTGTTGAAAAATGGCATGGTTCCGTTCACTTATATATGCTAAATGGGTACACTGTGTGACGTGTCATGAGCCGCATGAGCTCGGATGATTGGGTAAGTGGATTATGGGGCGATGACCGAGTCATAATGCTATAATCATTGAAAAAAAAATGTTATGAGAATGCTCTGCTCTACAATTAATTTTGGTTTAGTGATGGAGTTTTGAGGTTGAGAACTATTACAATTTACATTGAAACTAATAACAAAGAAATATAAAGAAGTAATACAATTATGATCTAGAGAAAAATGAAAAGAAATCTACTAACATTTATAATTCAAAACCTAATAAATTTGGTACATCTTTAATTTAAGGCCAAGGATGCCATGCATGGTGCTCAAAAAATCTAAAGAGATGTGGAGGAAAGGTGTTCATGAGGTTAGTAATAGCTATTACGGGGAATGCTGCCAAATAGCTAGGTATGTGGATACAGATTTATGATCTAAAGAAAAATGAAAAGAAATCTACTAAGGTTTATAATTAAAAACCAAATAAGTTTAGGTACATCTTTAATTTAAGGCCAAGGATGCCATGCATTCTGCTCAAAAAGTCTAAAGAGATGTTGAGGGAAGGTGTTTATGAGATTAGTAATAGCTATTATGGGGAACACCGCCAAATAGCTGGGTATGTGGATACGGATTTCAGAAATCATATTAAAGAAATACAAAATATTCAATTTGGATAAAGCGTCAGGGAAGACATCATATATATATATATATATATATATCTATCTGTCATGCTTTTTTTAATAGGAGAAAGTTTTTGAGAATTTAAAATTAAAAAAAAACATGCGAACTAAATTAGGAATGATGTGAGTAGATGGATTTTATTTTGTAAACTTTTCTCTTCGTGTGAGAGGAATAAAAGGGGTAGTTGGAGAAGACTTTACTAATTTACTTGTCTAATTTTTACAATGTGCATTTAACAAAAAGTTTTCTTCTAAAATTTCTTGATTGATGAGTGACTAATGTTTCCAGTCTTTAGAGGGATGATTAAAGATATTAAAAGCTGTAATTTTTGGGCCTCATGGTAATCCCTATCTAAAAGTTAAAGTAACTAATATATTAAAGATATAAAGTTGTTATACCTATAAAATGCTCAATTGTTGAATCTCAATCAAGGCTTTTATAACTTAATGGTTAAGCTCCCAAAATTTGTTGTATGTGCCGAAAGTAAAGGGGTATTCGGAATAAGACTTATACTCACACACACACATACACACACACACACACACACATACATATATATATATATTAAAGTCCTTGTACATGAGGCTTACTAAAGCTTTAATATTTAAGCTTAATAAAGCTAAATAAGGTTTTGTTATTTTAAAGCTTTGCTATTTAGAGCCTAATACTAGTGCAGTTTTAATAAAGCACACAACACTTTTTCTGTAAATTTTTCTAAGAATTGGGTTCAATAAAGTTTTGAAGCTTTATTTAGTAAGCTCCATGTCTATAAGCAATGTAATTGGTGCATCATCTGTCCCTCTGTAGTTCTGAAAACCTGGTTTTCTTTTCCCATGGTTCATCCCACAGTTAGCACATGCTATGGTGCGCCCGTCTCCAAACTTGGAGTGGATAGGAAGGAGGCGTGGCAGCCTATATGTATATATATATATATACATATACATACATACATATATATATATATATATATATATATATATATATACATACATATGCATATACATTTATATACATATATATATGTATATACATACACACACACATATATATATATACATATACATACATATGCATATACATTTATATACATATATATATGTATATACACACACACACACACACATATATATATATACATATACATATACATATACATATACATATATATATATATATGTATATATATATATATATACATATACATATACATATACATATATATAAAAGCTTTAATTCAAAGATGCTTCCCCTCCATAGCTGAATTTTGCGCAGTGCACAAGGCGAGAATATTTAAAAGAAATCCCCCCCGCCCTTCATCCAGTCCGCATAGTGCTGCCACGTGGCCATCCGGGTAGAGAGGGTTAAATTTTAAAAAAAATTAATTGAAGTTTTTGGTCTGCAATCCTTTACAATTTACCAAAGAGTAACTAATATTCAAGAGCTGAAATTTTCCCAAACCGTTCCACTTCCCAGAATTCTGAGAATAGGAGAATAGCCTTATACAATTCCAAAACTACGCCAGCTAAAGTACGTGTTCGATCTATGACGAGCTAGCCTCAAGGGGAAGGCTCAGGTACTTCTCTATGCAAAAACAATGAAATACCCACGAATTACTATATACAAACTTACCAAAAACCTCAAATTGGCATATGGTACGAGACGGACTTACCAAAACCACAACTGTCTAATCTATATTTTCTCCATCGTGCTGCTCAATAATGCGCTTAAGCAAGGCATAAGTGCCATGCTTGAATGCATAACGCTCCTCCAGCTTAGTAGCATGGCGTCCAACCACCCTCTTCTTCATACATGAAAACAAAACATAACTAAAAATGTAAAGCTATACAATATTTGGCATACAAATGAGACACTATAGAAAGCATGGATACTTACAAAATACTCATGAAATGAGTCCCATCCATTACTCCTGGGGTGTGAGCTCCCTACGCTCTCTAGTCATTTTGCCACTGCTCCCTCTTGCTGCTGCGAGTGTCGTTGAGGATTCTCAGCGTGCTTCCTCATCTCCTCATCCCATATCTCTTGGTCAATGAACCAAGGATTTTCTCCCCCCATTTTCACTGCTTGGCTGACATCGAACCTCCTGTGTTTCATATAATCTCTCATGAGATCGTAGATCCACTTGTTAGTAGTCACTACCCGTGGAATGCTTGAACTCGTTGTTGAGTTGATTACAAATTCTTGTTTACTTCTCCCATGGAAGGTGGAGGAATTTGGTTAAAGTTTCATGGGCAAATACTATTTTACATAGTTCCCTCACATGACAATGCATCTCCTAAAACCAACATCATCAAGAACAATGTTCCCTTCCCGCACCGTGTAAGGATGTTGATGTGCATTAGGGAGAGGGCTACTACCAGAACGTCAACTAGATTGACACGATGAGATGGGGGTGTCGGCCACACTCTGTATGGGTGGACGCTGTCTTGGAGGGGTAAATCCATCAATGGCACTACCATTGCCACAACAACCACCACCACCCCTACAATGCGTACCATGATTGCAGTTGGAGGAATGGCTCGAGACTGGGGGCGTTTGAGTAGGGGATCGTATGGGTGTAGGTGTGACCATGGACATGGTTGACGATGGGCTTGCACCTGATTCGCCATTGGTAAAGTAGGCTCTAGCCATGGCTTCTTGCTCGGGGTGGCTTGTGCAATGAAAGTAAAAAATTGGCCAGGGCTCATGATATGTGGAGTAGGTAGGACAATTGGTCGGGGGGTAATGTCGGAGGTGATTTCTGGGCTATATGTGTGGTCCTCCGTTTGCATATGTGCATGGATATGGTTATGCAGGTGGATATGGTTATGCAGGTGGATATGCATGTTATGAGCAACATCATATGAACATGTGACATGTAACAAATATATATATATTTTTTTAAAGAATAAGACTAGAGGGCTTGCCTCTGATATTAGTTGTCAAAGCTCCTGCATCTCAAAAACATAAAACCCACACTGATTAGCTACATTTTAGAAGCACAAAATCAAAATAATATGGAGAGATTAGGGAGAGAAAAAAGGGGCTTACCTCCGAGAGATTAGGGGTAGATAGTAGAGATACACAACCTGTAAAAAAAACCCAAAAAATGAAAATTAGAACACTATTGAGGCATAAGAAAACATGAAAGCAAGAAAGATGGAAACATAGGAGAGTCGAGAGATGCAGGAGAGAAAGAGAGGACAACCAAAAGGTCACCAGGGGGGGAAGGGGGGTTGAAGATATGCAACCTACAAAAAAAACCCAAAAAAGAGAGATTAGAACATTGAATCTCTAAGATATTATGAGGGAACCAAGATGCTAGTGTAGGAGAGTGTAAGGATGCATTTGTATAAGGCATCTACCTTATACATAGAGCTCAAGGAGAGTTCTATGCATGCATAAGGTAAGAGCCCTTATGAAAGTGCATAGAGCTATATCATGCATAAGGTAAGAGCCCTATATGGTATATTCCTCGATGCATGCCCTCTAGAGGTAAGAGCCCTTATGAAAGTGCATAGAGCTATATCATGCATAGTTAGAGCCCTATATGGTATATTCCTCGATGCATGCCCTCTAGAGGCCCTATAGCGATCATAGAGCTCCCTATGCACGTAAAGAGATCTATATCCATGAGATCCATGTGAATGCATAAAGATCACTTTGCATATGTAGGGAGCACTTTGAATTCGTAGAGATTAATGAACTTTCATAAGGGATATACGATATATATATATCTCTCATAGAGATCTCTATGTGCAAAGTAAGAGCCCTTATGAAAATTCATAGTGTCTTCATTCATTTCATAGATTCTTCTATGAATTTACATAAGGGCTCTACCTTGTAAATAGAGATCAAAGATAACTCATGCATAAGGAAAGAGCCCTTATGTAAATGAAAGATAGCTAAATGTATATAAGGTAAGAGTCCTTATGCAAATGCATAGACATCTCATACATTTGGTAAATCAATATTTGGATTTACATTAGGGCTCTATCTTATGCATAGAGCTCAAACACAACTTTATGCATAAGTTAAGAACTTATACAAATGGATAGAGATCTCACGCATTTGGTAGACCCCTCTATGCATTTTTGTGAGGGATCTCTACCTTATGCATAGAGCTCAAAGCGAGATTTATACATATGGTAAGAGCCCTTATACAAATGCATAGAGATCAATGCAATGTGGAATTTTTAAAAACCAAATCATGGCAACACTCATTGAAATTTGTATGCTTCTTTGCATAGAGATGTGTGTGCAGTGTTGAATTTTTTAGTCCTTTTAAGAAGAGAGAAATTAATCCACTCTGGGTGGGCTTCTCATCTTCTGGGTAACGATTAATGTACTGCTTCATCCCATTTACACAGTCTCTAACACTCTCAGTCTCGCCTTGCTTGAAAGAGTAGATGTTTGCTACTGTCTCATGCTGAATCCCCATCAAGGAAAAAGCAGCAATGAATCTCTCTTCCAAAACTCATAAAGAAGATTTGTCTGAAGCCTCTAGTGCCTGAAACCAAGCAAGGGCCTTTCCCTCAAGAGTGAGCCCAAATCCTTCAATTTGCGTATGCTTGTCAGTCACTTGCTCAGCTCGAACTGCCTGCCTAAATGTTGCTACATGGTCATATGGATCTCTTGACCCTTCGTACTTCTTTACCAGTTTTCTGAAGAGTTGATTGCCTTACTCGTCTTGAATACTCATCATCAGGCCTACGGCCTCTCTCTCAGTGGTTCCTCTCTTTGGTAAGGTGGTCCATATGCATCCCGAATTGGTGTGGGTCCCCTATTACCTGCCTCACCAGGCCTCTCCAGAGATCCTGTTACCCGCATTTCAGGAGGTGCATTTATGGGAGGCCCAGTTGGCTCCCCTACCCTCCGATTGTCATAGTGAGAGAAACGTTGTTGTGGTGTGATCTGTGGTCGCACTTTTGGTGTAGGATAATATCTTGGTGCTAGAGTTGGGCTACTTGCAGTGGTCCACTTTGATGTTGAGGGTCCCTCTCTAGTGAACTCTCGTAGGGGAGGAGCAACAGTTTCTCCAAGAAAGGCTATCTCTCCTAGTTTAGCTGTATTAGTTGAGAACACTTCCATGAATAATGGTTGTCCTCTCCACGTGAGCTCACGAATCTGCTTCCAATCTAAGGTTCGGTATTCATTGGCCCATTTATCAAACTATTCAGTTCTTGTATCCTGCAAGCTTCTCGACTACCACCATAAGTGCTAGAGGAAGATCTAGCTCTGGCAATCTAGTTGTGGCATAATATCCTTCTAAAGAGTCCTTATAGACCTCTTGAAGTGGGTCATCCTGAAAGACCTTTGTCATTGAATTTGTCGTACAAACTCCCATTGGTTCTTAGCCCCCATATCCATTTTGCTCTTGCCTTTCCTGTCCCTTTCCAAATTTAGATCTATAAAAAGTAAATCATCTATGGATGGCTTTGAGGACTGGGCATTGGATGGTCCAGGCATGTATGGCTCAATGAGCCAGTCATCTCTAGACTCCCATGCTCTGGAAGGCTTTGATAAATCTAGGAACTCACTCTTAGAGAGCTCTTCTAATTTGTCTACATTCTCTGGATGATAGGTGACTTCATAGCGAACACCATCTTCGCCCATGTACATGTTACCCTGGTCATTGACTAGAGGTGCTCTATCAAGCTCTGAGAAAAAGTGTGCAATCTTAACGAGATACCGTTGTTGTGGATCCCTAAAGATCTCAGCTCCTTGAGCATTCGTGTAGACATATTGAAGTCTCACATTGAGTAGTAACCCCATGATGTCGGCTTCAAATGGATTAAAAAATCTTGTGGGTGTCCTATTTGGGGCTAAGGGATGACTATTTGATGGCCCTAGATTGTCCATAGACAATGAGCTAGTTGTCCTGGAAAGGGTATCAGATTGGGATTCGGAAAAGGTTTCAGCAATATCTACCAAATTTCCTATCGATTGGGTCCCACTTTCCTGTGTAGGTACTCTAGAAGGTGCCCTAGACCCTATGGCAGTGTCTATATGACGTCCCGACCACAAGTACATAAGGTCAAATTTTAAGATTTTTTTTTTCAAAAAAATCTAAAAATTTTCAAGTTCGCTCAAACTTTGCCAGAACCCATTTTGAACCCCCTCCAACACATTAGGCTAAAAAAATATTATATTTTTCAGGATCAAAAATCGCCTAAAATTTAGCAATTTTCCATATTGAATGAACTAAAATGCACAAAATTAAAGATGCAGAAAACTAAGCTAAGAACAGAAAATAAAACGAACATGCAGAAAATTGAAACTGTAAAAATTAACCTCAGATAGCAAAAATTATCCTCAAACAGAATGACAGAAATGCAAATCAGACCTCTCTCTTTCGCACACAAATTGAAATTGGCAGGTTTAGTGCCTACCTCTCCAATCCTTCTCGTGTGTTGAATCCTTGTCGTGACCTCAAGGGAGAGGCATAGCTAGCCAATCACACTCAAATTGCAAGACAATAATGCGTCTTAAATAAGTACCAAAATTAGTCCCAAAGCGTGCTCTCCTATCCAACGGTTTTGCAACCGATTGGAGCTTAAGAAGGAGTGGTAGTGTGTGTATGGTGCTAACTAATGTAGGCACTCTTTCCCCGGTGTAGTGGCGCCATTGTAGGTAGAGCGGTTCTCTCTACCGTGCAATATAGTGCTCATAGAGTACTATTGATCAACAAATGTGTTAAGAAACACAATGTCAATCCGAGGACTCGACCCGATTAGTGTATGAAGGCTTATCCCTTGAGGGAGAGCTCACATACACGAACCACCATTTGATGATTCAACCATTCAAACACCTCAATCAATCTCTCAATCCCTTAAACCCACTTCACTAATCAAGAGAGCAAGCAATGCATGGCAATCTCTTAATCCCATTCAAACATTGATTAAATCTTAGCTTTCCCTAATGCCAGCAAACCCATAAGCGTGCATCTACTAACCCACAAGCTTAAGCAAGCATAGAATGTAACATTCACAAACCCACAAGCTCATAGAGAGAGTCTATCCATGAATAACTCATTGCCAATGAAGTGGGCAAGAGCTTGCATCAATGGAGACTACACACACACACACTACAAGCATGCATACACAAGAGAAAGAAAGAAGCATTCAACTAATCATAGATTAATCTACTTCAATGATGCTAAAACAGATTAAGAGAAAGAAGTGGAGCTATACTCATTGGAGCTTAATGCTCATTAGAGTACAATAGAGAGAGTTAGAGAGTTGCCTGGTTTCACTCATGGGAACACGGATTATGGAAGGAGGCGGGAAGCAATTAATGCGAGAGAGCGAGATTGTAGCCATGGGAACAGATGCACATAATGTTTCCATATTTTTGTGCCGAAGTGCAATGTAAATCGTTTTAGGCCAATGTGGGTTCTAAATGAGAGTTCTAAGTGTATTAAGTAAGGCTCACTTATGGGGTTGTCCGCCCATGTGTGAAAGAGGCCTAGGGTTAGGGTTAGTGACATCTCTATAAAAGAGATGTTAGCTAAAGAAAGAGCACATTTTTGGCCATTCTCATAAGCTATTGAGTGAAGCTCTTGAGCTCTCAAGCTATGGCAACTCTCTAACTCTCTCGATTGTACTCTAATGAGCATCAAGCTCCAATGAGTATAGCTCCACTTCTTTCTCTTAATCTGTTTTAGCATAATTAAAGTAGATTAATCTATGATTAGTTGAATGCTTCTTTCTTTCTCTTGTGTATGCATGCTTGTAGTGTGTGTGTGTGTAGTCTCCATTGATGATGCAAGCTCTTGTCCACTTCATTGGCAATGAGTTATTCATGGATAGACTCTCTCTATGAGCTTGTGGGTTTGTGAATGTTACATTCTATGCTTGCTTAAGCTTGTGGGTTAGTAGATGCATGCTTATGGGTTTACAGGCATTAGGGAAAGCTAAGATTTAATCAATGTTTGATTGGGATTAAGAGATTGCCATGCACTGCTTGTTCTCTTGATTAGTGAAGTGGGTTTAACTGGTTCATGTATGTGAGCTCTCCCTCAAGGGATAAGCCTTCAAGCACTAATCGGGTCGAGTCCTCGGATTGACATTGTGTTTCTTAACACATTCGTTGATCGGTAGTACTCTATGAGCACTATATTGCATGGTAGAGAGAACCGCTCTACACAAATGTCACATGAGTAGATGGGCAAAATGGGTCAGAAGCCATGATGGATACGAATCATCCCAAGAGAGCATCAAAACAAAGCACCTAGAACAAGTGGGCTAGTGGGTGTATAAAAGTTAAGTATGGGCATTAAAGGAACCTTGAATCAAGGGAGGGGGAAGATACATTCAAGCAAGAAAATCACGGCTAGATTAAGCAATGTATTAAAGGTCAACCAAGGTAATTATGGTGATGTATGCTATGGTATTTAAAGGAATTCAATCTACAACATAATGTATGTCTTAATCTAGCTTCTTGCATTGTTATTATTTGGTCATTAGCTTAATCACTTTTTCTCTAGTTTTATTATGCAAGTAGCTAAATCGTCTTCCTATTTAATAAGCTTACACTTTACTTGCAGAACATCAAGGTCACCATCCTACTACAATGTTTCATAATGTCCACACCTTGATAGTTAATACTTGATTTTGGACCTACCATGATTATGGTTTCATATTTGCGAGAGGGGGTAACAACTTTGTTTTCTAGCTAGCTCTTCTACATTACGGTCCAACACACAACCTAATGACTTACGAAACTAGGAATTCTGTTAGTAAACCCTCATTTTCTTCCACAGGTGCACAAAGTGCAACAAGTTGGTAAAATTATCTCAGTGTGTGCAAAATGGTGTTCGACATAGTTGATCACCTAGCAGAAGGAAAATTCTTTGTAATGCCTCCTCTTGCTCTATCTTCAAAAAGATCTCTTATTGGGAACAAATTGAATGGGCCATTATAGATGCACGATGGTGTGGGATTCTAAAACTTCTTTATTGAAAATTTCCCACCAACAAGTAAGTATTCCTCTTTTGAAGGACGAATCTATAAACCTTCTTGATGAAGAAACCCTTTTGGATGTGCCATGGAATGCACTACCTACACCCTGTGAGTGTGGAAAACCTTCCACCATAATTGTTCAGGCTCCCAAAAATATCTCAGACTCACAAAGATGTAGTCAAGCTTTGTCTCATAAAAACAAATTGTCACTAAGGCCTCATCATAAACAAACACTCCTAATGAAAACTCAAGCTCAAAAATCACAACATTGGCTATCCAAAAAAAAATCAGAGCCTAAAATCTTCTCCTAATGATTTGATTAGGGTACCCAAAGACACCAAACCTAGGCCAATGACCTCTGGAAATTTCCCATGAAAGAAGATATTGCTTTTTTATTACCATATGAAATATGCAATATTGTAGTTAGCCAACACAGTAGACCGTGTGAACATCTAGATGACTATATGGAGAAAGGGTTTATCCCATCAAGTGCTAGTCCAAGTTGTAGATTATAGGATTCCTTTTGCACTACTACAGGACAATAAAATATAGAAGTTTTTTTTGACATAAAACAATTGCATTGTATAACCAACGAGCGTCTATACTCACATCGAAAAAACATCGCTACAAAAGTGTTAGTAACATCGTCTAAACAAACTCTTATATAAGCGTCGGTAAAAACAGCTAAACCTTAGTTTATATACACGCCAGTACCCTCCTCGAAAATAGCGTGGCTAACCACATCGTAAAAAGAACTAGTTCACACATTTATTACCACATTTATTTTGACTAGAATACCGACGGACGCAGGTGTTTTCTAACGCTTATATCTACGGACGCAGGTGCATACCGACATTTATACCGACTAGAATATCAACAGATGCAGGTTTTTTTTAGCATTATGGTGCATACAGGTATAATTCTATACCTGGATACACCATTATGGTAAATATTTAAAGATTTTATTGCATTCAAGTGAAATTTTACACACTTAAGTTGTTGCCACAAACAAAGCTACATTGATGTACAAAATCAACTTTCAGTTCGCTTGATGTCAAACCAGAATGAGACATTAATCCAAATTGTATGATATGCATACTTATACAATAAATGTCTATACAAAAACATGGACACATATGCGAGGGACCTATACATGCCCAAGAGGGGGTGCAAAAAGAATTTGTACAATTCTAAAACCAAAAAGACATATACAATTCTAAAACTACCCCAGCTAAAGTAGGTGTCCAATCTATGAGCTACTGTTAAACGGGGAGGCTCAGGTACTCCTCTCTATAAAAACAATGCAATATCCACAAAATAGTATATACAAAAATACCAAAAACCTCAAATTGGCATATGGTATGATGTACTTACCGAAACCACAACTGTCCAATCTATATTTTCGTCGTCATGCTCAATGTGCTTAAGCAAGGCATAAGTGCCATGCTTGAATGCATAACGCTCCTCCAACTCGGTAGCATGGCGTCCAACCATCCTCTCCTGCATACATGAAAACAAAACATAAATAAAAACATATAACTATACACTAGTTGACATACAAATGAGAGGCTACAAAAAGCATGGATACTTACAAAATACTCATAAAATCAGTCCCATCCGCTGCTCCCAAGGTGTGATATCCCCACACTCTCTAGTCGCTTTGCCGCTGCTACTCCCTCTTACTGCAAGTATCGATGAGGATTTTTAGTGTGCTTCCTCACCTCCTCATCCTATCTCTCTTGATCAATGAACCAAAGCTTTTCTCCCCCCATTTTCACCACTTGGTTGACATCGAACCTCGTGTGTTTCATACAATCTCTCATGAGATCGTAGATCCACTTGTTAGGTACTTCCTCGTCGCTACCTGGGGGGTAGGCTTGTACTCACTCTTGAGTTGATTACAAATTCTTATTTTCTTCTCTGATGGAAGGTGGAGGAATTTGGTTAAAGTTTCATGGGCAAATACTATTTTACATAGTTTTCTGAAACGACTGCGTATCTCCTAACCAACATCATCAAGAACGACCTTCCTTTCCCACACCCTGTAAAGATGCTAATCTGCATTAGTAGGGAGAGTGCTACTATCAAAACCTCGACTAGATTGATGCGATGAGCTGAGGGTGTCGGCCACACTGTGTATGGGTGGATTCTCTCATGGAGGGGTAAATGCATCCATGGCACTACCGCCTCCACAACAACCACCACCACCCCTACAACACATACCATGACTGCGGTTCAAGGAATAGCCGGAGGGTGGGGGGGTTTGAGTAGGGGATGGTATGGGTGTAGATGTCACCGTGGTCATAGTTGACGATGGTCCTGCACCCAGTTCTCCATGGGTAAAATAGGCTCTAGCCATGGCTGCTTGCTAGGGGTGGATTGTGCGATGAAAGTACAAAATTGGTCAGGGCTCATGACATGTGGAGTAGGTGGGAAAGTTGGCTGGGGAGTAATTTTCGGGATGATTTTTGGGATATATGTATGGTCCTCCATCTGCATATGTGCACGGATATGGTTTTGCACGTGGATATGCAAGTTATGAGCAGGAGCAGATGAGAACATGTGACATGTAAAAAATAATTTATTTTTCTAAGAATAAGACCAGAGGGCTTACCTCTAAGATTAGTTGTCAAAGTTTCTACATCACAAAAACATAAAATCCACACTAATCAGCTACATTTTAAAAGCACAAAATCAAAATAATATGGAGAGATAAGGCAGAGAAAAAAGGGGCTCACCTCTGAGTTCATTTTAAAAGTGTCATTAAAAACGTTTCTAAAGATGTTGGAATATGTGTCGAGACTATTATCCACTTGCTTACCGACGTTATTTTTGATGAGTTTTATGATCAGTGATGACGAAAGATATTATATTGTGAAAATGTATACAAGCTTTGAATTTTCCCGCCCCAACATCTTTCCTCAAACCACTAGATCCAGAGACGATGTTATGCATGTGCCTAGCCACTGATTGCCCTGCATGGAGACACATTGAAGAGAAGTGGCTAGAGTTTAATGAGGAACCTTGTAATATTTGCCTCGGGCTGGCAATGGATGGTGTGAACCCGTTTGGTCTTAAAAGTTTAACATGGAGCACATGGCTAGTTTGTCTTGTGAACTATAAGCTTCCACTATGGTTAGCAATAAAGAAGGGACATATTTCTCTCTCATTAATAGTCCCCGGGAAGTACAAGGTAGCCAACATGGATGTGTACTTAGCCCCATTAATAGAGGAGCTACAAAGTTTGTGGGAAGGAATTGATGTTCATGACATGTCAAAGAGGTTTGGACAAACCGAGTTCTCATTACGAGGAATACTAATGTGGACTATGCATGATTAGCCAGGCTATGGAGAATGCAGTGGTAAGATATTTTGTTATTATGTAATAGCTATTGATATATATGTGGATGGTTGTGTAATATTATTTCTTTGAATATAGGACTATCAATCTCTGGATACAATGCATGCCCTTTGTGTGGACCTAGACTAGATTCTCGTCATTCAAGAGGCTTAAGAAAGATGGTATTTTGCAAGACATAATCAATGATCCAAGCATGAATAAGCTTGTAATCCATGCCCAAATCTAATAGCATAGACTTCATCTCAAATCTTGACTTTGGTAACATATTGTTTTCAGGTAATAGCTAAGACACTCATTTGCATTTTTTTAACATTTTTGTAGGTTCTCACGAAGAAGAGTATAGAATATATTCTTACATTGGATAATTTGAAATAAGAGAAAGCAAGACATACTCTAGTAGTGCAGTCTAGAAAGTCTACCACTAGTAGTAGGTACTTGTTGCCATCATAGTATGTCTCTATTTGTAATATCCCAAGAACCTTGGTATTTATACCATGGATACCTTTCATCTTTAAGGAGGTATCTAGAAGTTGGGATTTTCCCAATTGGTTCCATGGATTGAAGGAAGTTACATTGTGACTAACCCTCCTATCATGCAATGAATTATAAAGCACTTTACCATCAAGGCTAGGTAATTGACTGGATATTCTAAGAGATAGGATGAGATCCTCCATGTTGTCGATTACCTCTCTAACACAATCTTCTACACTAGGTATAAGGATTTCTTCTCAACATTGCTGAGGTTTGGCTCATCTTTCCCTTACCTCCTCTTAGGCTTAGGTTTTCTTTTGAGCAAACCTTGAAGACCCTTTTCGACTTTGTTGTCATGAAAAACACGTAAGGATTGTTCGATAAGAGGTCCTTAGTATTTTTTAAACTTACTACCATTAAGAAAACCAATAGTTTTAACTCTTTCAAGAGTCAACACAATTGTGAAGTAACTTTGCAAACCCTAAATGGTCCCTATCCAGTATATTTAAGCCTTTTGTTTTCACTTCCAACTCCATGCATAAGTACAAGATCTCCTACCTCGATCTCCTTGTTCTTGAGATTTTGTTTAAACCACTTATTTCTTTGGTTCTTTTTTTTCAACATATTTTTCACTACAATTTCACTCCTCTCTAAGTTATTCTAAAACAAATAATTGATCAGCCCCAATTCATTACCATCAAGCTTTTAACTTACAACTACCCTTTAGCTAGGGATCATGAACTCCCAAGGCATTGCTGCCTCAAGTCCATACACCATCTTAAATGGCGTGCAACCAATTGCAACTTTGTATGATGTATGATAGCCGCATAAAGCTATTGTGAGCTTAGATTCTCAAACAGTGCATCAAGTCTTAATGATCTTTGTAAATATCTAAATAAGAACTTGTTGGTCATCTCTGCTTGACCATTTTCCTATGGGTAATATGGCATTGACTTACGGTGAGCGATCATGAATGTGTTAGCGAGATTTTTAATTATATCATTAATGATTAAATGCTTACCTTAATCACTCACTATCTCAAATGAACATCCAAAGGAGGTAATGATGTTCTCATAGAGAAACTTAGCAGTCACAATGGAGTCCATTTTTTGTGAAGCTCTTGCTTTAACCCATTTGGGTACATAATATGTGGCAACAATGATGAAGCGTTCTTCTGTGCCACGTGCAACAGGACTAATAGGGCCAATTAAATCTAAGCCCTATTTTTGAGAAGGTTGGTTGACTCTAACAGGATGCAATGGCATCATGTCCTTCTTGTGTGACTTTTCGCAACATTGACACTCGCTGCATCCCTTGACAAATAGTGCACACTCTTTGGAGAGTGTGGGCCACCAATATGTCGATTGGAGTATTTTTCTTGTTGTTGTAACCTTGCCTACAAAGTGTCCACCAGATACCCCTTGGTGTGCTTGTTTGATGATGTATAAGTATTCATGCTCCCTAGGGCAATGCCTTAATATGTCATCCTTACTTCATCTATAAAGAGTTTCACCATTCAATATTTGGCCCAAAGGTCTTCTATGTTCTCTCTCTTTTACACTTTGGTTTCTTGTAAGCTTTCCCCCCTTTACCCTTTGGTTTCTCAGGATTTAATCTTCTTAAAAAATGTACACCCAAGCTCTGATACCACTGATACGAGATCATTTTTGTGCTTCTTGAAGAAATGGTTAAATACTCACAAAATACATCAATTATTAAAACAGAGACTTGAAATTAAATTAAAATCAAATAACATAACATATCATTAAACAAAGAAAATAAAATGACATCAAATAAAATAGCATCATCATCATCAAATGATAAGATAGAGAGTACCACCACACAATCTTCCCCCCTCAAGCGTGTAGCTCTACTTCCATGACTTGAGTATTTTGAAGAGTTTTTTAATAAAAATAGCCCAAGGAGCTAATAATAGATGAGCGTATATATTGTGCTTCCTTCTCCCACTTTTGGGGTATTTTGTTACATATTTTTAACCATATGAATTCTCCTAAGGCTTGTACTTAAAAAAACCTTTGCCCAAATAAAATTGCTAGGTGGTCTTGTTACAGAAATGACTTTGCACATTTACACCTATACATTAATCTTGTGCCAACTTACATATTCCATTAAATTGAATCATGCACAAATTAAATTAAACATATTTTTATAATTCATAAAAAATATTAATAAATATATACCTGTACCAAGTACCCTCATCGAAAATAGTGTGGCTAACTACTAGGGATTTAATATTCATGTGATCATAAGATTTTTTGTGATAATAACACATGTGAACAAGTTATTCACATGTTCTCATGTTACCATTCACAAAATAACAGGTCACTTGCCATTTGGGAACCCCTTAAAAGCTTGGCTACACATGGGAATAATCTATTCACATGTTCTCATGTTACCATCTTCACATAATAGTAGGTAAGTGGCCACCTAAGAAGATTTTTTATGCCCGACAAAGATAATTTTTTTAGGCCCTTGTGAAAGCTTTGTGAATATAACATGTGATCACAAGATTTTTGTGTTATTAACATATGTTATTAACATGTTCACATGTTCTCATTTACGTCAGTGAAATCCCTGCTAACTACATGGTAAAAAGAACTAGTTTCCACGTTTATTCTAACGTTTATTACCACGTTTATTTCGACTGAAATACCAATGGATGCAGGTGTTTTACGATGCTTATACTGATGGATGTAGGTGCATACCGACATTTATACCAGCTAGAATATTGACGGATGCAGGTTTTTTTAAAAGCATTATGGAGCACACACGTATAATTCTATACCTAGATACACCATTATGGTAAATATTTGAAGATTTTGTTGCATTCAAGTGAAATTTTATACACTTAAGTTATTTCTCCCACAAACAAGGATACATTGATGTACAAAATCAACTTTCATTGCTTGATGTCAAACCACAATGAGGCATTGATCCAAATTGTATGATATGCATACTTATACGATAAATGTTAATATAAAAGAATTGCCATATATGCAAGTGACACCTATACATGCCTAAAATAGGGTGCAAAAAAGATTTGTACAATTCCAAAACCAAAAGGACCTATACAATTCCAAAACTATGCCAACTAAAGTAAGTGTCCAATCTACGAGCTAGCATCAAGGGGGAGGCTCAAGTACTTCTCTCTGCAAAGAAGGAAGTGAAACTGCTTGAGTGGTAAGGAAGTGGATTAGAGCTTGGGAGAGAGAGAGAACCTGCAAAACAAAAAACAAAGCAAAAAATAGAAACATTCATTATCCCTAAACACACACACACACACACATCTCACCAACAAAGAGGAGAGGGGAGGGAGGGCAAAGAAGGAGGCCAACATGCTTGAGTGGTAAGGAAGTGGAGAAGATCTTAGGAGAGAGACAGAACTTGCAAAACAAAGAACAAAGCAAAAAACAAAAACATTCATTATCCCTAATCACACACACACACACATGTCACAACCAAGAGGAGAGGGGAGAGAGGGCAAAGGAGGAGGCGAACCTGCTTGAGTGGTAAGGAAGTGGAAAAGATCTTGGGAGACAGAGAGAACCTGCAGAACCAAGAACAAAGCAAAAAACAAGAAAATTATTCCTAATCACACACACACACATCTTACAACACATGCACATGGAACCAAGAGGAGAGGGGAGTGAGGGAAAAGGAGGTGAACCTGATGCTGCTTGAGGGAGGAAAATGCACGCACGCACACAAAAATGCTCAAAAAGTGAGGCTTTGTTTTATTGTAAAAACCTGCATTGTTGAAATCAGGGTTCAAAAAACCATCAAAAAATAACGTGGAAACAAGCATTGAATTTTTTTTTCCACACTGATTTCGACCACGATTTCAGTGTCCTTTTTGACAGTATTTTTACGAACTTTTTCCTCATGATTTTTTCCATGACCTTTTCAATGCTTATTTTGATGATCGCTACTTTTCATTCAAATTCAATATCTTTCCAGATCTTGCACGCCCCCAACATTTCAAGTTCCATATCACCGACTTCCACCCTCCACAAATACTTAAGGGAGGATCCCCCTCCAAAAATAAGCATTCGTTCCCATTGCAAATCAATATGAAAACCATGGACAATGCCACACGCTCAAATTTTGTTGATTTAGAGGAGAAGACACTTTGCCCATGTACTCGCTTCACTTGCAAATACCAAGTGGCTCGACGTCGATGAATTTGCAATGATCATACAAAAAATGAAAAATATTTCCGGTGGAGCGATTGGAACATCTAATTAGTGGCAATGCACGCTTCAACAATGATGAACCATTGGACATCCGGCCTGAACCATGGAGACCAACAAGAGTAGCCAGAAATGAGATAATCCAACAACCCGAGAGACTTTAGGTGAATTCGAAGGAAATACTATAAAATGACATGGATGACATGATAAATGCCTTACATGATGGAACAAAAGATTGTGGTCTGGAACACGAAGGGGTAGAAGAAATCACACGATGTGTAGAATACACTTCCTAAGAAGAGAGATCTATGTAGGCTTGCTTGTCTTCCACTATATCGTGGGGCACATGTGTCTATATTACACGCTTGCCTATCCATCTTGAACTTGTAAATGGTCTGATTTTAGTGTATCAAAAATTTTTGTGTAAGTGATGATATCATATGCAATTAGTGAGTTATGTACCTTTATATGCATTTTTGTAGCTTGTCTATTTTGTGTAATAGCTTATTGAAACATCAAATATTGCCAGAAGACAATGAGATGCCAGGGGACCGTAGTGGAGCAAAAACAATGTTGCACTCGATTGGCATGGACTACAACACACACCATGCTTGTCCAAATGATTGTATTCTTTATTGACAAGAATATAACAACACAGTACAATGTCCACATTGTGGTACATGGAGATATAGACAAGATGTACAAGGAGAAAGGGTACCAGCAAAAGTTTTACGCTCTTTTCCATCATCCCTCGGATTAAAAAAATGTTCAAGTGCAAATCCATTGCAGGATTGATGACTTGGCATCGTAACACTAGGTCCACAAATGGTTTTATGCGTGTGCTTTGTAGATTCCCTTGCATGGAAGCACATTGAAGAGAAGTGGGTCGCCTTTTAAGAGGAGGCTTGCTATATTCGACTCAAACTAGCAATGCATGGAGTAAATCCATTTGGCCTACAAAGTTCATCATGGAGTACATGGCCTGTTTGTCTAGTTAACTATAATCTTCCACCACATGGCTAGCGATAAAAAAAGGCATCTTTTATGGTCTTTTGCTGGAAAGTACAAGGTGAAGAACATGGATGTGTATTTAGTCCCTTTAGGTGAGGAGCTTCGTGTTCTATGGGAGGGTATTGAAGTTCAGGATATTTCCAAGAGGTTTTGACATTATGTGCTAACATTGAGAGAAATACTTATGTGGACTATGCATGATTGGCCTGGCTATGGAGAGTGCTCTGGTAATATTTTAGCTTGTTCACATATTATGTTAAGTCATGATTGTCATCCAAACTTATCTGCTACAATCTTTTTTGATGTTCTACAGGGCTTCCAGTGTCAAGGTATAGTGGATGTCCAT
The DNA here is from genome assembly GCF_041138505.1 of Cibotium barometz. Classification (NCBI taxonomy): domain Eukaryota; kingdom Viridiplantae; phylum Streptophyta; class Polypodiopsida; order Cyatheales; family Cibotiaceae; genus Cibotium; species Cibotium barometz. Next base: position 37,828,680 of record NC_141057.1, on the reverse strand, counting down.
TATGTGGGCTACAACTTGAGTCTCGATACTCAAAGTATATGAAGAAGATAGTATACAAGGGCTACAAGAAGTATCTTCCTCACAACCATCCTTTGCATGAGGGATTTCTAGGGAGGTCTCTTGAATATGGAAGAGCAGTGATTGGAAGACCTTATGGGAGCTGGATCCAACCTGCACACCTTCAGGAATGAAGCATCTATCCATTTTCCCATCAACTTCCATACTGGAATGACCTTCTAGTGAACCATCTTCTTGACCCAATGCACATTTTCAAGAATATAGCCGAGGTGCTTGGAAAACCATCACAGAAGAAAAGAAGAGCAAGGCACAACGAGATGATTTGCAAGAGGTTCAACGCATTCAACACTAATGGGCCCAAAATAGAGTACATGGGAAGGTGAAGACCATTATGGTAAACATTTGAATATTTTGTTACATTCAAGTGAAATTTTACACACTTAAGTTATCGCCACAAACAAAGATACATTGGTGTACAAAATCAACTTTCATTGCTTGATGTCAAACCACAACGAGACATTGATCCAAACTGTATGATATGCATACTTATACGATAAATGTTAATACAAAAAAAATGCCACATATGCGAGTGACCTATACATGCCCAAAAGGGGATGCAAAAAAGATTTGTACCATTCCAATACCAAAAAGACCTATACAATTCCAAAACTACACCAGCTAAAGTAGGTGTCCAATCTGCGACCTAGCATCAAGGGAGAGGCTCACGTATTGCTCTTTACAAAAACAATATAATACCCACAAATTAGTATATACAAACTTACCAAAAACCTCAAATTCGCATATGGTATGACGTACTTACCCAAAATCACAACTGTCCAATCACTATAAGAGGTGGGGTCATTATCCATGCCTTTTTCGACGCTTTAGAACTAAGAAATCCCAAAACGTCCAAATACTCATGGAAACAAGCATCGAAATGGAAACATCAAAATATGTGTGGATATACACGTCCAAATACGCATCGTAATCAATGATTTTATATTCACGTGATCACAATTTTTTTTTTTGTTAATAACATGTGTTAACATGTTATTAACATGTTAACATGTTAACATGTTCCCAAAAAAGCCGGTGGAAAGCTCCCTGATAACCGGATAAAATCCCGCCGGGGTTTTGCAATACCCGACGGTCCCGCCGGGAAAAAAGAAACCCCAGCGGGTCCCGGCGGGGTCGTCATCCAGCCCGGCGGGGTACAATTTTCTATATATATGGGCCCAGGGGGCCCTTTGGGAGTTAATTGTTGCTGACAGTATACACAGGTAATGAAACTTGTGTTTGTGTGTGTGTGTGTGTGTGTGTGGGTGTGTGTTCGTGCGGGCAGCCGCCCATTGTCGCAATGCGTGGCAGGATGTGGGTGGTCCGCCACACGAGGGATGTGTGTGTGGGTGTGTTCGTGCGGGTAGCCACCCATTGTCGCAATGCGCGGCAGGATGTGGGTGGTCCACCACACGAGGGGTGTGTGTGTAAGGCCATTCTTCGGAATGGTGCTTACCCTGGGGCACTTAGTCGGTAACACGGCTAGTCTGTGTCCTATGGTAAGTATGGCATGCCGTAGCGGTACTAGTCGGTAACGCGGCAAGCATAGTATCGTTATGGCGATGTCACCTTCCCTTCCCTTCCCTTTGTCAAATGCGGGCATATGGTCGGCAACGCGGCCAGTGTATGTTCGTATCCTATTCGTATTCCCATAGAATCGGGCGGCATTTTGTCGTTAACGCGGCAAGTTGGCGTCGTCCGCTAGTGCATATATTGTTTTTTGCATATTGCGGCATTTGATCGTTAACGCGGTCGAAAAAATGTCGTAAATTTGCTTGCATATTACGGCATATGATCGTTAACGCGGTCGAAAAAATGTCATAAATTTGTTTGATTTGACTTGTATTGTTTTTATTGTGTTTGATCCATGCGTTACTTGGTTGCTAACGCGGCATGAGTATTTCATGGATCAAAGTTTACATCATATTGTCTAAACGTTTTATTTTATAATATCGTGATTCGTAACTCGAAAAAATGAATAGCTCTCTCTCTCTTCCTGCCCCCCCTCTCTCTCTCTCATGATACACTTCACAACTCTTTCTCTCTCTCTCTCATGATACACTTCACAACTCTTTCTCTCTCTCTCTCATAATACACTTCACAACGCGATAGATGTGTAGATAAGGATTTCTTTTTTTTTCTCTTAAAATATACATAATTCCTAATAATTTCTTTTTTCTCCCTCTATTTACTTAAAAATTAAAACAGTACATTATTTTCCTTTTTAGGAACTCACAAAAATATTGAAAATGTCATCTAATGTTTTTTCTCTCTATCTGTCACAACTCTCTCCTTTCATCTCCTCTCTCTCTCTCTCTCTCTCTCTCATGATACACTTCACAATTCTCTCTCTCTCTCTCTCTCTCTCTCTCATGATACACTTCACAATTCTCTCTCTCTCTCATGATACACTTCACAACTCTCTCTCTCTCTTATGATACACTTTACAACTCTCTCTCTATCACGATAGGTGTGTAGATGAGGAATGCTTTAGGAATACAAAACATTATTTTCCTCTCTTTAGGAACTCACAAGACTATTAAAAAATGTCATCTAATGTTTCCTCTCTCTCTATCTATCACACCTCTCTCTCTTCCTCCCCCCCCCTCTCTCTCTCTCTCTCTCTCATAATACCCTTCACAACTCTCTCTTTCTCTCTCTGTCATGATAGGTGTGTAGATGAGGAGTGCAACATGTATACACTTGATAAGTAATAATGCACTTGTTGAGATTGTCTCACGTTCGATAATGTATTGCATGATGTTGAGTTCAGTAATATTGTTTGATATTCCGTTTTTGTTTGATCATTGATAAGTAATGATACACTTGTTGCTGTTCTCTCACGTTTGATGATGTATTGGATGATGTTGATTTCAGTAAAATTATTTGATATTCCGTTTTTGTTTGAACATTGATAAGTAATGATACACTTGTTGCTGTTCTCTCACGTTTGCTTGATGTTGATTTCAGTAATGTTGTTTAATATTCTGTTTTTTTGTGTTTAGTGATATTTGCTAGATTTATGAAGACGACCAACATGCTTTCCCCTGAAGAGCGTAAAATCGTTCTACGAGCAATTCGCATTGAAGCAGTCATCACAGTGTCACAATGTGCTGATGATGTCGTCAAAAAGATCAATGAGTCTGAGATACTCATGCGAGATCTAATAGACCAGATATGGGAAAATGCACAGCGTCGACTTCGAAGCGGAGGTAACACTGAGTTGCTTGATAGACAAAAGATAGCTGATTTCAACCATCAACATATAGCATGAACCATTTTGGGGAGCATGCGTGTAGCATGCAATGATCTTAGAGATGCTGCCCCGCCTGAAGCTAATATGCATCATCTACAATTATGGGACGTTATATGGAGCGAGAAAAGAGCCAAGAGCAAGCGCATGAAGGCGCTGGATGCAGAGTCACTCCCCAAAAGAGTACGCATTGCCCAGGACGTCGCTGCAACATCCAGCCAGGCAGATGCGAGTGGGACAGGTGTCATTAATCCTACCATCTACAATTCTATGTGCACACCTCATTGGCATCCCGCACGAGGCTCTATTCGAAGGGCAAACAATAGGCTCTGGTGTTTTTGGCACAGTAAAAGAGTATACAGTTAAAGGTATATCATTTTTGCCAGAGCACACTACTTTTTGCGGAAAGCACTACAAAGGAGAAGGCAGCGCCAAGTTCGAGAGCTTCCAGGCAGAGCAGGGCATGCAGGTTCTACACCCATCAATTGTCAGGTGTATTGCCTTCACAAAAGAATCTCCTTGGATCACTATTTTCCCATACTATAATGGCGGCTCGCTTGGTGATACTCTTCTGAAGGTCCCCTTCAGATTTAGTGAGTTCACCAGAGCAATTTTCCGTTTGGATCGAGGATGGAGACAACCCCCGCTCGATAATATTCCTTTAAGTCATCTAGAACTTTCTAAAATAAAACAAATAGTAATAACCATGCCACATATTATGCATGCCCTGGTGGAAGGCCTAGCGGCAGCACATCTGGCAGGAATTGTACATACCAACCTACATCCATTCAATGTAGTGTTGGATTTTACAAAAGAGTTGAAGCCACGCGTAGGTATTATCGATTGGGGGTTACTACTGAGAGCGCCCAAAAAATGGGTGTCTCTCAATTTTGTATTTGAAGCAGACAAGAACCCTGAGAAGGTGGCACACGCGGTCTCCTACGCAGACAGAGAGCGAAATAAACGGCCGTGGATAGCCCCGAAACTTTATGATCCATTTTTGGCAGATGCATACACTCCTGCATCTGATGTTTTTGCTTTAGGATATTTATTACAAACTTTATATGACTTTTGGCAAAAAGTATAAGAGTTGTGGATGGACAATAGTTCCTATGACAAAGTTACCATGGATACTATTATTTATAGAGTCAAAAATTGGATGTGCCTGCCTAATCGCGATGAGCAAAAATCAATTTTGCAAGTAGTGGAATTTTTTAGATCACTAAAATACTGACCCAACGAGGGCACAACGTCCTCTTGTAGAGCTATCGGTGTCATTCACCCCAATTTTGTAATGATACAGTATCAGGAGATTAAGTTTCAGGAATGGCACTTTGTTTCTCTCTTCAAAATTTGATGTGTCCATTGTTTGAAATATTATCTCATTGAGTCTTTGCAATATCTCTCTCCTATTGTGGTGTTTAAGTTTATGTTTTCTCTTCAAAATTTGATGTGTGCACATTGTTTGAAGTATTTTTGGAGTCAAGTGGATATTTCTCATTGAGTCTTTGCAATACATATCTCCTCTCGTGGTGTTAAACTTTAAGTTTTTGAGGGTAATGGTCAATTTATCTTACGTTGATCTTTACAGTTCATTAAAATCCTAAAGTCATTTACGTTCATGTAGATATGGCAGAGGCGCAAGCAAACGAGCATCAAGAGTTAGCCAAGAAGGCATATGAGCGAATGAAGGCCCTTGCACATGGCCTGACAGCCCGCGAAGCTACAAGAATAGCATGCAGGTTGTCGAAATGGACAAATCCTACTTATGCCCAATGGAAAGACATAAACAAACGCGTAACCACAGAGATGATAAAGGAAATATGGCCATGTCCAGATGGCGAGATTAAGAAGGGAAGATGGAAGATTTCACGTTGCACTCACAATGTTATCAAAATTAATGCCGAGCGTATTTTCTTGGAGGTGTACGGTCGTCCTCTCCATAACACCGACGCTCCACTCTATTTTGCTAAGATACTATATGCACAATTCATCCTAGAAACTCCAGTGGACTTCGCCTCTAGAGAGGCCACTGTCAACACCCACGACATACGTGAAGAGACAGTGACATTCACAAGGGAGGAACTTGCTCTCATGGTGGAGGGCGCTGGATTGGAGTTAAACAAGGTCAAAGAAAGCTTAGGGGCACAGCTAGCAGAGAAGGAGAAAGAAGCTGAGCGATTATCTCAAGCGTCAACTCCTCCCCCGGCCAATAGAGGGATTCAAGAGCAGCTCACAAAGATCAGCCAAGATGTACAGAGCATCTCTTCACGTATTGCTCCCGTGCGCCAAGGAAACCACATCTCTCATTTTTTAATACATCCTGATCTTGTGGGAGTTTCTGCTGAGGCTACTAGTTCCTCCACCCCCCAATGTCCTGTATGTTACAAAGTATTCGATGGGTGGAGCGGCTAGTATATACTACCCTGTGGACACTACTACCACTTAATATGTTTAGTGAGACAAATGCAAAATACTTCCACATGTGCATTATGCAGTGTCCCAATAAATCAAGGTATTTATACAGTGTTCGGCATGGCTAGCAAATATAAACCACCAGGACCTTTAGATGCAACTCCTAGTGCAATTCGTAATTTATTTCAAGATGAAAGCTAAGAAAGACATAAATCCTACTTTTGTATTGATAATTTCTCCAAATACGATCATTTGTACAAGTACTTTTTATGAAATTAATGAAATGACTTCTTCCTCTATGTCAGTATCTTGCTCCAAAATTCTTTCACCGTTTACTCTCTCCTCTGCTAAATTAAGCTCATCTAAATTAAGCTCATCTAAGTCAATGTCTAAATTGTCTTCTATCTCAAGGGTGGTGCACGATGTGCGTCCATCATCAAAGTTCTCGTCTACTACATCATCACAATTGTACATCCATTTGGGCATATCTTCTTCATACTCTTCGCTTTCAATGTCTCGCAAGATCTTTTCATTGCAATACATGTAAACAAGTTTATCTGCTCGATCTGCAAGAAGTCGAATTGCGAATAGTACTGTGAATATATTTGTACATGCTCCAGTTTCTTTCTGAGCCTGAGTTTGAGGAGCACTGACTTAGAACCTTCATCGCAAGGTTGCGCAATAAAGCATAATGCTCACCACCATTCATCATCCACCACTTCCATGCAGGTTGCTCTTTAGCCATTTGTTGAACAAGGGAGTTGGAAAATAAACCCTCTTTCAATCGAAATGAGGTCATCTCCTTTATGCACTTTACACGATCATCAATATTATTATAGAAAGTGTTTACCACTTTATAAAAATCTTGCACCACCTCAACGTTGGACATCAAATCCATATTCCAATTTTCAGGATCTAACATGTAAGCAGCACTGTGTAGTGGTGAATGCGCTCCAATCCATCTAGCATGAAAGTACTTCAATCGGACTTTTCTTTGTCTACTGGAGAATGGTACACGCCATTGCTTTTCCACCACTGAGAATGCTCTAATTTCTCAGGACACTCCAAACTCCGCTGGACAGTCCACCATTGCATCCATGCTTTTCCGAGATTAGGCGCTCTTTGATCAAGACTTCGTAGGGCATACATAACAGGCATCATTACATGGTATGCATCCATCACATTGTTCCACCAACTTCTTCTCGTAAGCGCTGCCTTCAAGACTTTGATTTTCTCTTTCACTTTTTCAAGTTGAGTGCTCTTCCAGTCATGAAATGCCATGCATGTAAATGTTTCGCAAACTGCATCTTTATTTCTAAGAAGAGACTCAAAAGTGTAAAAGTGAGTGCAAAACCTAGTCTCCGCTGGGGAAGCTTTAACATAACTGACATGCGAGGTCGAAAAATATCTAACACTCTCTGTCTCTTGAGCATGAATCTCACAAGCTCGCGAGCAGTGTCGACGATTGAGGCAAACCATTTGGTATCATCACTTTTATACCAATCTTTTAATATAAGATTCAAACTATGAGTATTACAGCCTACCGAAAAAACATGTGGATATTGTCGCTGTAGGATTTTGGATGCATTTTTGCAATTCTTTGCATTGTCCATGACGACTTGGACTACATTTTTGGCACCCACTTCCTCTATCACAGAGCCAATGACTTGAGCAATGTAAGCCCCAGTTTTGATTGAACCAGCTGAATCCACGGCACGGATGAAAGTCTCACCTCTAGGTGAAATAACCATTATATTAATTAATGGTTTTCTTTGTACATTAGACCATCCACTTACTAAACTACATCGAGAAAGCTCTATATTGCTAAGAATTATTCTTTGCACACGTTCTTTTACTTGCGCATAACATTTCTCTAATAGATCATTTCGCATAGCATGGTACGTAGGCGGTGAAAATCCTGGTCCAAACTCACCAATTTTCTTCCATGCCCTCTTCCAATGCTCACTGTCCACCATCATCATAGCACTCCCAGAAAAGTAAATCGCTTCAGCAAGGGCGAGTTGTGCATCATCGAGTGACCTTGACATAGGCTTTCTTGCAATGAAGTTTGACGCATGGATATATTTCCTACGTCAAAGTTTCGCTTGTAGGAAGATGCACTGGGTAGATTACTTTCTGGTTGCACATTGCCGTTCGGGATATAAGCACGCGATGTAGCTGGAGTTTGATGATTAGAACAACCGTGTTCTTGCTGCCTTGATACATTAACAGTAGGAGTGTCATGTTTTCTTGAATCTTTCTTTTGAATTTCTTCTCTTATGCGTTTGGCCACTACAGGTGCAGAGGGGTGGGTACATGACTTTTTCTTCGGTTCGCCTAAAAAGTGTTCTCTTAGTCGAGGCGCCCCACCTGATTTTACTGCATGGCATAGCTTACACTCCCAATCTATGAATCGATCACCAACGTTAATTGCATATTGCCACTCTATCCTAGGTGCCTTGTTTTTCCTGCTATTTGAAATTTGGACTCTATTGGAGGTATCACTGGATCCAACATTGTCCTCCATCTCAACAAATAACCTATTCAACCAAGCATATAACAATGAATACACAAATGAAAAAACAACAAAGTCACTCACGTATTACAAAACATACATTAGCAGACAAAGTACTTCGAAACTATCTTGACAAATACAAAAGATCATCACATAACACAAAACTACTTCGAAACTATCTTGCAAGGTCTTACTACAAAACTACTTCGAAACTATCATGCACATTGCACCCCCAATGAAGGATGCCTTTTGTACCCAATTAAGGATACTTTACACAATCAAAGATCTATGCTTGCCCAATACTCTAGTATAGGACAATAGACCTTCTCTAACATTCACAAAGAAAATCAAATATCTATGCTTGCCCAATACTCTAGTATAGGACAATAGACCCTTGTCTACTCTAAACTATATCAAGTATCAAGAACCAATACAAGCCCCTAAGCAGGACTCTTGGCTCCATCAAACCATTCATAAAGCAGAATGAGGTAGATTACCTACGTAGCTCAAATGCAAAGCTGAATGACTCCAAATTTGTCCCTAAATCTCCGCAAGTATTAGCTACGAATCACACCCTGCCCCCAATTCAAAGAACTAAGGACGAGTGGCTCAATAGCCTTAGGAGTGCCTACAAGGAAAGATGACAGCCCCTAAGATAAGGACGTTCTTCCCAAGAGGACACTTCTAGCAACTCGAGAGCTCTACAAGTACTTTGAGGAGAGATATCACGCCCCCAAAACAAGAACTATCTCCCCAAAAGTTCCACGATGGGTGTCCGACAATGTTTATAAACAGAATAGAATCCCGCCGGTGTTCTTTGCTTATCCCGGCGGGCCCGTCGGGATAAGCAGTTATCCCGACAGGCCCGTCGGGAAAACCAAAAGCCCGGAGGTGTTACGGGACTAGTGGGTTCTGGCAGGTCATTGCTCAGGTCATGTGAATATACAATGTGATCACAAGTTTTAATATGTTAACAATAGGTTTTGTTAACGTGATCACGAAATTGTGAAGACGTTAATGAAATCCCTGATCATAATAAACATGTTTTTCCATGATCATTTCAACTACTATTTTGACAATTATTTCAAATGGATGCAAAATATTTCGACACTTATTTCGACGAATGTAGGAAATTTTTGATGGTTATTTCGACGAATGCAATAAATTTTGACATTTATCTTCATGCGTGTAGGTATAATTTTTTTTTTGGCATAATGGTGCATCCAGCTACAAGATTGAAGTTGGATGCACCATTATGCCAAACATATAGAGTACCAAAGTCAACTGTACTTTGATATAAAGAATGTACCAAATTTGTTGGAAAAGTTGGAGTGCCATAACATTTTTGACATTACAAAGTATATACATTGTACACAAGTGCAAACAATGGCGAAATTATATTGCAAGATGTGAAATTTACATATTAAAGAGCATATTACAAGCTCTAACAAGATGAGCCATCAAAAGACCATAGTATGGTATGGAAAGCCAAAATGTTTTTTATGCTCGATGACCAAAATTGCATGAGGTAGTTGCATACAAGCTACACAAGCTCAAACAAAGATGTGACCTGACCAAAATATGTATGTACAAGAGGAAAGACATGGGCAAGAGCACTCTATGCGGAGCCCTCACTCAAGGTCAGGTATTGGTCCTTGCAAAAACCATACAAGACGCTTTTTTTTTGTATACAAAACAATGATCTAACATGCAATGGTAAAGCAAGTATACAAATCATAAGGTTAAGGCTTGCCGCATTTACCATATCTACAACATTCCCCCATTTGAGGCTGACGTCTTCTCGCTCAAGCCTCTCCAAAAGAAAGTACGTGTTATGGCGGCGAGAAATGTCCTCCTCTTCTCCCGTTGCTAGCCGACCAACCACTTGATTCTAAAAGTACCATAAAATAAAAATAATAAACATAACATAATATCAAATGAAACATACAAGATAAGCGTTGATACTTACAAAGTAGACATGGAATGTGTCCCAACCGTCGCTTCCAAGGTGAGAGCTTCCTACACTCTCCATTCGGGATTTCACTGCATCCTCTTTTGTTGCTTGTAGCATTGGGCATTTCTTGCATACTTTTGCTTCCCCTAATTCCAATCCTCAGTGCTGATGTACCAAGGCTTCTCACCCCCTGCCTTCACTCTCCTCGTCACATCTCCCCGCCGCCAATGTTTCATGACGTCCACCATGTGGTCCTTTATCCACCTTATGGGAATGACATCACTATCGACGGCCGGCTTGTACTCATATTTGATCTGATTAATAGCTTTATCCAACTTTGGCCATAAAGTCATAAAGTCATTAGCAAAGACAATGCGGGAAAGCTCATGGATTCGGCTCTTCATCTCTTGCCCCTGACATCATCTAAAATCACATTGCCATTGACAATTGTATAATATTTTTTCCCATCGCATGTGGGGTGTGTTTTGAAACGTCGCGGTGATCGTGAGCGTGGAGTGCTTCTAGCACTAGATGGGGAAGGATGCTCTCATGGGGGCGTAGACCCATCCGTGCCCCCACTTGGACAACAACCCCCTCCACCTACACCACTCGAGCATTGTCCTCGTGAGTGTTGAACGAGCGACTTGAGGGAGGAGTTTGTGGCCGCTCTTTATGGGGTTTCTATTGGTGAACTAGGGTTAGCAGTGGTGGTACCTAATGGTGCGGCTGAAGTGCCCTCCCCTCCCCCAAAATATTGTTGTGCCATCTCTCTTTTCTTGGGCATGGCTTGTGCTAAAAAACCCATAAATTGGTCATGCGACATGGCATATGGAGAGGGATGGAGAGTAAACCAGTGTCTTATTTGGAGTGTGGGACATGTCTCTACAAACACATAACAAAGCCCACATGGGCACTTGAATAAGAGCATACACATGAATAAGAGCACACATCTCACAACACACGCACATGCAACCAAGAGGAGAGAGGAGGGAGGGCAAAGAAGGAGGTGAAACTGCTTGAATGGTAAGGAAGTGGATAAGAGCTTGGGAGAGAGAGAGAACCTGCAAAACAAAAAACCAAGCAAAAAACAAAACATTCATTATCCCTAAACATACACACACACACATCTCACAACAAAGAGGAGAGGGGGAGGGAGGGCAAAGAAGAAGGCAAACCTGCTTGAGTGGTAAGGAAGTGGAGAAGAGCTTGGGAGAGAGAGAGAACTTGCAAAACAAAGAACAAAGCAAAAAACAAAAACATTCATTATCCCTAATCACACACACACACACATCTCACAACCAAGAGGAGAGGGGAGGGAGGGCAAGAAGGAGCCGAACATGCTTGAGTGGTAAGGAAGTGGATAAGATCTTGGGACAAAGAGAGAACCTGCAAAACAAAGAACAAAGTAAAAAACAAGAAAATTATCCCTAATCACACACACACACATCTTACAACACATGCACATGGAACCAAGAGGAGAGGGGAGTGAGGGCAAAGGAGGCAAACCTGATGCTTGAGGGAGAAAAATGCACGCACGCACACAAAAACGTTGAAAAAGTGAGGCTCTGTTTTATTGTAAAAACCTACACTATTGAAATCACGATTGAAAAAAACCGTGGAAAAATAACGTGGAAACAAGCATTGATTTTTTTTTACTACACTCATTTCCACCACGGTTTCAACGTCCTTTCGACGATATTTTTACGACCCTTTTCACGATTGTTTCCACGACCTTTTCGATGCTTATTTTGATGATCGCTACTTTTCATTCAAATTCAAAATCTTTCCAGATCTTGTATGCCCCCAACATTTCAAATTCCATATCACCGACTTCCACCCTCCACAAATACTTAAGGGAGGATCCCCCTCCAAAAATAAGCATTCGTTCCCATTGCAAATCAATATGAAAACCATAGACGATGCCACACGCTCAAATTTTGTTGATTTAGAGGAGAACACACTTTGCCCATGTACTCGCTTCGTTTGCAAATACCAAGTGGCTCGATGTCGATGAATTTGCAATGATCATTCAAAAAAATGAAAAATATTTCTGGTGGAGTGATTGGAACATCTAATTAGTTGGCAATGCACGTTTCAACAATGATGAACCATTGGATATCTAGCCTAAACGATGGAGACCAACAAGAGTAGCCACAAATGAGGTAATCCAACAACTCGAAGAACTTTAGGCAAATTCGAAGGAAATACTATAAAATGACATGGATGACATGATAAATGCCTTACATGATGGAACAGAAGATTGTGGTTTGGAACACGAAGGGGTAGAAGAGATCACAGGACGTGTAGAATACACTTCCCAAGAAGAGAGAGCTTTGTGGGCTTGCTCGTGTTCCACTATATCGTGGGACACATGTATCTATTTTACATGCTTTCCTATCCATATTGAAATTGTAATTGATTTGGATAGTCTGATTTGAGTGTATTAAAACTTTTTGTGTAAGTGATGATATCATATACAATTAGTGAGTTATGTACCTTTATATGCATTTTCATAGCCTATCTATTTTGTGTAACAGCTTATTGAAACATCAAATACTGCTAGAAGATAATAAGATGCCAGGGGACCGTAGTGGAGCAAAAACAATGTTGCACTCGATTGGCATGGACTACAACACACACCATGCTTGTATTCTTTATCGAGACAAGAATATAACAACGCAGTACAATGTCCACATTGTGGTACATCGAGATATAGACAAGATGTACAAGGAGAAAGGGTACCAGCAAAAGTTTTATGCTCGTTTCCATCATCCCTTAGATTAAAAAAATGTTCAAGTGCAAATCCATTGTAGGATTGATGACTTGGCATCATAACACTAGGTCCGCAAATGGTGTTATGCGTGTGCTTTGCAGATTCCCTTGCATGGAAGCACATTGAAGAGACGTGGGTAGCCTTTTAGGAGGAGGCTCGCTATATTCGACTCAGACTAGCAATCAGGGATTTCACTGACGTAAACGAGAACATGTGAACATGTTAATAACATATGTTAATAACACAAAAAATCTTGTGATCACATGCTATATTCACAAAGCTTTCACAGGGCCTAAAAAAATTATCTTTGTCGAGCATAAAAAATCTTCTTAGGTGGCCACTGACCTGCTATTATGTGAAGATGGTAACATGAGAACATGTGAATAGCTTATTCCCATGCGTAGCCAAGCTTTTAAGGGATTCCCAAATGGCAAGTGACCTGTTATTTTGTGAACGGTAACATGAGAACATGTGAATAACTTGTTCACATGTGTTATTATCACAAAAAATCTTGTGATCATGTGAATATTAAATCCCTGCTAGCAATGGATGGAGTAAATCCATTTGGCCTACGAAGTTCATCATGGAGTACATGGCCTGTTTGTCTGGTTAACTATAATCTTCCACCATGGCTAGCCATAAAAAAAGGGCATCTTTCATTGTCTTTGATAGTTCCTTGGAAAGTACAAGGTGAAGAACATGGATGTGTATTTAGTCCCTTTAGTTGAGGAGCTTCGTGTTCTATGGGAGGGCATTGAAGTTCATAATATTTCCAAGAGGTTTGGACAACGTGTGATAACATTGAGAGAAATACTTATGTGGACTATGCATGATTGGCTTGGCTGTGGAGAGTGCTCTGTTAATATTTTAGCTTGTTAACATATTATGTTAAGTCATGATTGTTATCCAAACTTATCTTCTACAATCTTTTTTGATGTTCTATAGGGCTTTCAGTGTCAGGGTATAGTGGATGTCCATTGTGTGGGCCGCAACTTGAGGCTCAGTACTCAAAGTCTATGAAGAAGATAGTATACGAGGGCCATAAGAAGTATCTCCCTCACAACCATCCTTTACGTGAGGGATCTCTAGGGAGGTCTCCTCGAATATGGAAGAGCAGTGATTGGAAGACCTTATGGGAGCTGGATCCAACCTGCACACCTCCAGGAATGAAGCATCTATCCATTTTCCCATCAACTTTCATACTAGAATGACCTTGTAGAGTGAACCATCTTCTTGACCCAATGCACATTTTCAAGAATATAGCCGAGGTGCTTGGAAAACCGTCACAAAATAAAAGGAGAGCAAGGTACAACGAGATGATTTACAAGAGGTTCAACGCATGCAACACTGATGGGCTCAAAATAGAGTACATGGGAAGGTGAAGCTACCAAAAGGACCTTGGGTCATGACAAAGAAAGAGCAACGGCGTGTAAAGAAGTGCATTAGTGAGTTTCGTACCCCTCTATAGGATGCATGCATTGCTTGAAGGGAGCATTTACAAAGGACGATGAGCTTAGTGGCTTGAAGAGTCATGATTGACACAAATTCTTACAATTTGTGCTTCCTATAGCCATCAAGGATTGCCTGAATGATGACATTAGAGAAACAATTTACAAAATTGGTGCAGTGGTGTGTTGGATATCAAGGAAAGAAGTTAGTAGAGACACATTGGAAGCAGTACGGTTAAACTCCATTGAGGCTGTTACAATGGCTGAGAAATACTTTCCAACAAGTATTTTAACCATTCAATTGCACTTGCTAGTTCATGTGATTGATGAAGTTGCTGTGGGTGGTGGCTGGGGTTGTCCATAGCCGATGGATGTTTTTCTTGGAGAGATTTATTGAAGACACTTAAAGGATTTATTCATCAATGAGCTCATCTTGAAGGTAGTATGGCAATGGGATGGCTTGTTCAAGAATCAATTGTATATATAATTGAATTTCTCAGTATGTCTGATCTAGTTAAGGAAGAGCCACAAGGGAAAGGCCTTGTGAGAACAATGGATGTAGCATTACATGAGAAGATCAATAAATTTTACATCTTAAACTCACAAGCTATGGAGAAATGGATCGAGAGATATAACTTGGTGAAGGCTGAAAGGGACCAAGCTCAATTGAGTTTTAGAAGGAGTCGAACAACCTGCACACTCCCGTACCCAATAGAACTTACACTTCTTCCAAAATTTCCTTCTAATAAATGGCTCGAACAAACCATACTGCAAGCTAAATGCAATTGTGAATCAATAAGTGATGAGGAGGAGGAGCTTGCATATGGATGTGATTTTTATGTATGTGAGTTTGAGATATCTAATAAATGGCTCGAACAAACCATACTGCGAGCTAAATGCAATTGTGAATCAATAAGTGATGAGGAGGAGGAGCTTGTATATGGTTGTGATTTTTATGTTTTAAAAAAATAAATTTTCCATGGTTATGTCGATACTTCTTTCCATGGTTATGTCGATGCTTCTTTCCATGAATCTTTCCATGAATATTTCAACGCCCACTTCGACGCATATATCGACGACGCGACCAGGCATGGAAACTAAGCATCAAAAAATAATGATTCTCTTGTAGTGAGTCTATATTTTCTCCGTCGTTCTCAATGTGATTAAGCAAGGCATAAGTGCCATGCTTGAATGCATAACACTCCAACTCGGTAGCATGGCATCTAACCACCCTCTCCTGCATACATGAAAGCAAACATAAATAAAAACGTGCAAATATACACTGGTTGACATACAAATGAGAGGCTACATAAAGCATGGATACTTACAAAATACTCATAAAATGATTCCCATCCATTGCTCCCAAAGTGCGAGCTCCCCACGCTCTCTAGTCGCTTTGCCACTGCTCCCTCTTGCTGTGCGAGTATTGTCAAGGATTTTTAGTGTGCTTCCTCACCTCCTCATCCCATCTCTCTTGGTCAATGAACCAAGGCTTTTCTCTCCCCATTTTCACCGCTTGGCTGACATCGAACCTCCTGTGCTCCTGTGTTTCATACAATATCTCATGAGATCGTAGATGCACTTGTTAGGTACTTCCTCACTACTTGGGGTAGACTTGAACTCACTATTGAGTTGATTTGTTTTCTTCTCTGATGGAAGGTGGGTAAATTTGGTTAAAGTTTCATGGGAAAATACTATTTTACATAGTTCCCTCACACGATTGCGCATCTCCTAACCAACATCATCAAGAATGACCTTCCCTTCCCACACCACGTAAAGATGCTGATCTGCATTAGGGAGAGGGCTACTACCAAAACATCGACTAGATCGATGCGAAGAGATGGGGGTGTCGGCCACACTCTGTGTGGGTGGACGCTCCGGTGGAGGGATAAATGCATCAATGACACTACCACCACCACCCCTATGATGCGTACCGTAACTACGGTTGGAGGAGCGGCTCGAGACTAAGGGGTTTGAGTAAGGGATGGTATGGGTGTAGGTGTGACTGTGGTCATGGTCGTGGTTGATAATGCTACACCCGGTTCACCACCCATGGGTAAAATAGGCTCTAGCCATGGCTGCTTGCTCGAGGGGTAGCTTGTGCAATGAAAGTAAAAAAATGATCAAGGCTCATGACACATGGAGTAGGTAGGACAGTTGGTTGGGGAGTAATACGTCGGAGGTGATTTCTGGGCTATATGTATGGTCCTCCATCTGCATATGTGCATGGATATGGTTATGCAGGTGGATATGCATGTTATGAGCAGGAGCATGTTATGAGCAGGAGCATACGAACATGTGACATGTAACGAATATTTTTTTTAAAAGAATAAGACTAGAGGGCTTACCTCTGAGATTAGTTGTCAAAGTTCTTGCATCACAAAAATATAAAACCCACACTAAGCAGCTACATTTTAGAAGCACAAAATCAAAATAATATGGAGAGATTAGGGAGAGAAAAAAGGGCTTAACTCAGAGAGATTAGGGATAGATAGTAGAGATATACAACCTGTAAAAAAAAACCAAAAAATAAAAAATTAGAACACTATGTAGGTGTAAGCAAACATGAAAGCAAGAAAGATGGAAACATAGGAGAGTGCAGAGATGTAGGAGAGAGAGAGAGAGGACAACCAAAAGGTCACTGGGGGGAAGGGGGGTTGAAGATATGCAACCTATTAAAAAAAACCCAAAAAAGAGAGATTAGAACATTGAATCTGTAAGAAATTATGAAGGAACCAAGATGCTAGAGTAGGAGAGTGTAGGGATGCATTTGTATAAGGGATCTACCTTATACATAGAGCTCAAGGAGAGTTCTATGCATGCATAAGGTAAGAGCCCTTATGAAAGTGTATAGAGCTATCATGCATAGTTAGAGCCCTATATGGTATTCTCCTCGATGCATGCCCTCTTGAGGCCCCATAGAGATCATAGAGTTTCCTATGCACATAAAGAGATCTATATCCATGAGATCCATGTGAATGCATGAAGATCACTTTGCATATGTAGGGAGCCCTTTGAATTCATAGATATTAATGAACTTTCATAAAGGATATACGTTATATATATATATCTCTGCAAAAAAGTAAGAGCCCTTATGAAAATTCAGAGAGTCATCATGCATTTCGTAGATTCTTCTATGCATTTACATAAGGGCTCTACCTTGTGCATAGAGATCAAAGACAACTCAAGCATAAGGAAAGAGCCCTTATGTAAATGAAAGATAGCTAAATGTATATAAGGTAAGAGTCCTTATGCAAATGCATAGAGATCTCATGAATTTGGTAAATCAATATTTGGATTTACATTAGGGCTCTATCTTGTGCATAGAGCTCAAAGACAACTTTATGCATAAGTAAAGACACTTATGCAAATGGATAGAGCTCTCAAGCATTTGGTAGACCCCTCAATGCATTTTTGTGAGGGGTCTCTACCTTATGCATAGAGCTGAAAGCAAGCTTCATGCATAAGGTAAGAGCCCTTATACAAATGCATAGAGATCAATGCAATGTGGAATTTTTTAAAAACCAAATTCGGCTTAGAGCTTACCGTAAAAGAATGGAGAGCCAATAAGTGTCAACCTAACCAAAGAAGTGTGATGATGATGAACTACAAGAAGGAAATAAAATATAACAAGAGAATATTATTTGTATATACTTGTTTTCATAACAAGATTCCTCTATGCATGCATACAATACTCCCATAGCACTTGCAAAAAGTATTGGGTTTAGATTCTACCATAAGAGAATGGGGAGGGAGAACAAAGGGTGCATGAGTTCCAAACTCTAGTACCACCGCACCCTTCCACACCAGAAAGAATCTTAGAGATCAATGCCAAAACAAATTTTAACTTGGTTAGAAGAAACTTTATTTGTTTGACTTGTTACAGCTAGACTTTAAACATTTTAATATCTTATCTTAATTTAACCAAAAGAACGAAACATTTCTCTTGTGCCCTTGGTCACTCGAACTCTAGGCAAAAGAAATATTATGATTTCTTTTCTTAAGTTACAATCATGGACAGTCTCACGCTCAAATACAATTTGTTAAGAATGGAGATCACTCTCATCTTCATTTTTCTGAAAATTATATAGCCATGGAGGAGACTATCACACTCTAATATGAATTGTCAATAATGAAGACTCTCATGCTCCACCAACAACTTGATGAGGTGGGGCTATTTGCTTCACTAAATGTACGAGTTCATACCACTCAGCCGTTAGAGCAAATCCAGATAGCCCAAACTCTAAAGGAATCAAATCAATAGCCTTGCATAGTAGAGGCTATTAACAACGTGAATACAATGCATGTGAATTGCTGGTGGCAAATAACATACTTCGCAGGATCGTGACGCAGGATCGTGACGGTTTTCACACACTAGTAGTAGCTTTGTAACTGGGGTAAGCTCAAAACAAAAGCTATACATAACAATAGTAAAACAGAGAAAATGCTAGATTGTGTATAAACGGAAATAGTGATGCAAGTGTTCATGCTTCGCACAAGTCAATCGAGCACACAGATTTGAGCCATGAGAAAGAGAGTAGATGACCTGCATATTAGTTTACCTCACGAGAGGAAGAGAAAACGCCTACAGTCGTATGATGACCCGCAAAGTACATATTGGAGGGCTGTGCTGTCTCTCTTCTGCTTCTGGTAGTTTCGGCAGTTGCGGCAGGCCATTAATTAATGTAGGAGGCAGCTCTTAAGCCAATGAGATATAATCTGGGATCTCCATTGGCCATATATATTTATAGAGAGAGAGAGAGCGCGCAGCCGCGCTACCAGGCCTTCATTGGAAGCCTAGAAAGTGCATCTCATTGGCTGATCGCAGAGCTTAGATTCGTTAATGAGCTAGGATTCGTTAATATATATCGTTGCTAGTGTCTACGAGTCAAACGAACGGTACCAACGTTTCACAGAGGAGAGAGTAGAGCGGGGGGTGCTTTAAGAGCAAATAAATGATACGGAAGTTTCTGCATGCGGACATCTTTCCCCTAGTCGGCAAAAGACCACCTCCTTCTTCCGAGTCGGCGCACCGCACCGTCTTTTTCACATCCTCTTCTACAGACTTCTAATACAGCCATCTCAAACCCAATTGTGTCCCCCCTGGAGAGAACACATCCTTCTTACAAGTACAATATTGTTCCATGTACTGCAAATCAAATTGAGACAATATGGCATGGATTTCTCGCTTATTGGATGCTCTTTTCACTTCCAACAGAAGACTTGAGACCTTTGAACAAGAGCCATGAACACCTGCAATGGAACCTTGAATATCAAGAGACAACATAATTATATTCCGTGGCCACTAATTCCTACATATCCATCTCCGCACTCATAACAAACTACTTTGCATTTAATTATGACTACATTCCAATCATCATAAACATATCTTATTCAATCAACTTACACTTTACTTGCGTTACATCAACGTACTCACCATCCTAGTGCAATGTTTCTCACCTAGTTTGTTAATTCTTGATTTTGGATCTAGGTAACGTAATTGACCGCTCTTAATCTTTTTACTGGATCACAGGAATCTTCTCTTCCTCGATCCTATTCTGGAATCTTCTCTTCCTCGATCCTATTCTTTTGTGCCGAGGATAATAAAAATAGGTCTATTTTACATGTCTTTATGAAAGTACATCATAGCATGTCATGTAAGAATTTTAACAGTTTCTATCATTAAATCACAAAAAAATTCAGCCTCATAAAACAAAAGTACAACTCATGAAGATGTAAATACTTTCAATAGGTCTCATCAATGGGTTATTTCATATACACTCACATGATAGCGGGATCAGACGTACTGAGAAATTCAGTTATATATACAAGTGATTCTTGAACAAGCCATCCTGCTGCCATACTACATTCAGAATGAGCTTTTTGATGGGGGTGTCGGCCATACTCTGTGTGGGTGGACGCTCTCATGGAGGGGTAAATGCATCAATGACACTACCACCACCACCCCTACGATGCGTACCGTGACTACGGTTGGAGGAATGGCTTGAGACTGGGGGGTCTGATTAGGGGATGGTATGGGTGTAGGTGTGACTGTGGTTGTGGTCGTGTGCTAACTGTGGGATGAACCATGGGAAAAGAAAACCAGGTTTTCAGAACTACGCAGGGACCGATGATGCACCAATTACATAGTTCATAGACATGGAGCTTACTAAATAAAGCTTCAAAACTTTATTAAACCCAACTCTTAGAAAAATTTACAGAAAAAGCGTTGTGTGCTTTATTAAAACTGCACTAGTATTAGGCTCTAAATAACGAAGCTTTAAAATAACAAATCTTCATTTAGCTTTATTAAGCTTACACAATAAATCTTTAGTAAGCCTCATATACAAGGGCTTTAAACTACATATATATATATATATATATATATACACACAATAAATCTTTAGTAAGCCTCATATACAAGGGCTTTAAACTACATATATATATATATATATATATATATATATATATATATATATATATATATATATATATATGAGTATAAATCTTATTCCGACTACCCCTTTACTTTCTGCCGATACAACAATTTTTTGGGGCTTAACCATTAAGTTATAAAAGCCTTGATTGAGATCCAACAATCGAACTTTTTATAGGTATAACAACTTTATATCTTTAATATATTAGTTACTATAACTTTTAGGTATAACATCTTTATATCTTGATTGAGATCCAACAATCGAGCTTTTTATAGGTATAACAACTTTATATCTTTAATATATTAGTTACTATAACTTTTAGATACGAATTACCATGAGGCCCAAAAATTACAGCTTTTAATATCTTTAATCATCCCTCTAAAGACTGGAAACCTTAGTCACTCATCAATCAAGAAATTTTAGAAGAAACCTTTTTGTTAAATGACCATTGTAAAAATTAGACAAGTAAATTGGTAAAGTCTTCTCCAACTACCCCTTTTATTCCTCTCACGAAGAGAAAAGTTTACAAAATAAAATCCATCTACTCACATCATTCCTAATTTAAGTGTTATGTGACATTTAAAAGACCTAACCAAAAATTTGCTTACAAGTTTTCCTTTTCTTGTGAAATCTAGCAACCTAAGTTTGAAATAAACTTTGGAAAAATGGCTGAGCAAAGCTCCATTCAACCACTTTTGTGGGCACTCAGAGAGATTTTTGGACTGCATATTTACCTTCTAGTCGAGAAGTTCATCTATCATGAACCTCCCCCATGGCCCTTTTGGGAAGGATGGATGTCTATCATACTATGAGAATGAGGAATTGCTTGGGACTCCACAACCAAAGTCATAGATTTCGACATTACGGCTGTTACACATAATGTCTTCCTTGACGCTTTATCCAAATTGAATATTTTGTATTTCTTTAATATGATTTTTGAAATCCATATCCACATACCCAGTTATTTGGCAATGTTCCCATAATAGCTATTACTAACGTCATAAACACCTTCCCTCGACATCTCTTTAGACTTTTTGAGCAGAATGCATGGCATCCTTGGCCTTAAATTAAAGATGAACCTAAATTTATTTGGTTTTTAATTATAAACGTTAGTAGATTTCTTTTCATTTTTCTTTAGATCATAAATCAATATCCACATACCCAGCTATTTGGCGGCATTCCTCATAATAGCGATTACTAACCTCAAGAACACCTTCCCTCGACATCTCTTTAGACTTTCTGAGTAGAATGCATGGTACCCTTGGCCTTAAATTAAAGATGTACCTATATTTATTTGGTTTTGAATTATAAACGTTAGTAGATTTCTTTTCATTTTTCTTTAGATCATAATTGTATTACTTCTTTATATTTCTTTGTTATTAGTTTCAATGTAAATTGTAATAGTGCTCAACCTCAAAACTCAATCACTAAACCAAAATTAATTATACAACATAGCATTCTCATGTGAATTTTTTCAAATGATTATAGCATTATGACTCGATCGTCACCCCATAATCCACTTACCCAATCTGAGCTCATGCGGCTCATGACACAGTGTACTCGTTTAGCATATATAAGTGAACAGAACCATAGTATTTTTCAACAACTATTACAAATATTCAACAATAGGCAACAAGATGAATGGTCGAAGCTTTGGACACATGATCACGAAGGATGCTTTATATTCATACCTATTGGAAATACCACTGTTTTTGCTCCAAACATACGTTTCTGTCACCTTCTAGAGCGGATGGACATTGTACGAGGGTATTCTATCCATTATTGAAAATGAATCATCAATAACAGATGAAAAATTTATAAATCTATTACATTACCTTAGGACCAGATTGCCCCCGAAGAAGATACTAATACCTAACCATACCCGCATCAATAGGAGGATGTAGATTTTATTGAAAATTTTCTTATTGAAAGTGGTATCTCATTATCTTTATGATCGTACCAATTTGATTTCCCCATTTTCCAAATTTTTTACTAAATCGCATGTGCATATGAAATTTATGTCCTATAACAAATCCTTATTGAATAGTATTTCCAATATTTCGGTGAAAGTTTTACCTTCCATACAGTGATTCAAACACTTTACAAAAGTAAACTTTTCGTTTCTAACCCTACAATAGTGATCATGCTTTGGGATTTTATTTCTTATAGTCATAATCAGAAGTTATGTATGAAATTATAATCTATTCATGTTTTTTCTCATTTTTCTCAATGTAAAGTATCATTTAAATTGAATAAATATATGTATATAAAGGTACGGTTCTCTACTCTTGAATTTTGTGTTTATTATTTAAGTTTATGTCAACTTCAAAAGTAATCTAACCCTTCATCATCCAAATTTGTTTCATCTACTTTCGATTTATAATCTCACATATCCTTGAGTGTTAAAACATTTTTTAACAAATAATTTCAATGACACCAACAATGGAGGTATGTATACATATTCACCTTCTTTTATACAACTTTTTCATAAGTTTTTCTATAATCTCTTTTCAACCTAATAATCTAATTAATAAACCTTACATTAAGATTCATTCAAGTTCAATAAAATAAATAAAATTTCTAGATAGAGAAAAATTACGTCGAAATTTAAGTTTTAAAGGGAGTTGGCCACTCCGCCTTAAACTTTTATTCCAAAGGAAGTAATGTATGTTTTTGAACTCATTGTTCTGAATCCCTAAAACAGGTGGGACTCCTGAGAAGTATTCTAGGGAAAGGGTCTTCCTTTTTTAAACAGAATCTTTCTTTTATTTTAGAGAGGGAATAATTATAAGATCAAAAAGGGATATTCTTACTCCTGTATGCCTCGAAGGCTGGAGAGGAATCTTACATTCTACCCCACTTAAAAAGTGCGAGATGTCCTCATCTCGCAAGTGGAGGACAACTCATTTTCTTAAGATCCAATTTATTTTGGGGTTCCTTATATTCAGGTCAACCCAACAGAATACGGGGATAAATATCCCTTATATAGAACTCATCATTAAATAACAATTCATTCAGATCATATCATTCATATCTCTAACACGATAATGGTCCATTAGACCGAAAAATTTCCTTCTGAACATTCCTCCACGGGAATTTCAGTTAAGTAAGTTCTCAATTTGACATCCCTTAATTCGATCTATGGGACATCAGATTGGTTTTATATACTATCTTTCTACCATCCTATGTGTGTATGTACAACGCGCCTATGTGGTATGGGACACATAGACTTGTCTTACATACATTCATTTGAATGGTTCACTGCATGTGCATTTTATGTAAATCTAGTCTTCCACACTAATCATGAAGCCATCTTCTCATGCGTTTATGCTATCGTATATCAGCGATGCCCGTATATGGCATGTTTTTGTGCCCTCATTGTTTGTTTCAATTGGTTCGTATGGAGGGGTGCCTGGAAAACATGTGTGTGGCTTCCTTCACTGCTTGTTTTAGTTGGTTCATATGGAGGTTTGATTCCCTAGGTAATTACGCCTTGCAAACATGTGTATGGCTGTTATTTGATTTTTTATGGGTTGTCTATATCTCTGGATGATGTGGATACCGTCTGAGTATAGCAACGATAAGTGCGATGATACCGATTGAGGTGTCGCACTGCATGAGATGTGCGAGGGTACCGATTGAGGTGTCGCACTATACGAGGGTACCGATTGAGGTGTTATAGGGATGGTGGATTGTGTGGTGGCACTACAAGAGACGAGGCCATTATCCATGCTTTTTTCGACACTTTAGAACTAACCTTAAAATCCCCAAAACATCAAAATATGTGTCAAAAAAAGCATCAAAATAGAAACATCGAAATAAGCGTCGATATATGCATCCAAATAAGGGTCAAAATAATTATGTTTTTCACACTTATTTTGATGTGCTTTTCGACTAATATTTCGACTGATATTTTGACTCTTATTTCAAGTGGCATTTTGACTGACATTTTGACACCGATTTTAAATACGCGTCGAAATAAGCGTCGATATATGCATCGAAATAAGAGTTGAAATAATTATGTTTTTCACACTTATTTTGACATGCTTTTCGACTAATATTTTGACTGACATTTCGACACCGATTTTGACTAACATTTCAATTGATATTTGGATGGATGCAAGAAACTTTCGATGGTTTTTTTGACGCATGCAGGTAGTAAATATTTTTTGACATAATGGTGCATCCATCTGCAGTCTTGTAGCTGGATGCACCATTATGCCAAACTTATAGAGTACCAAAGGCAACTCTACTTAGATGTGAAGAACGAAGTAAATTTATTGAAAAAGTTAGAGTGCCATAATGTTTTCAACATTACAAAGTAGGTACACAATTCACACAAGTGCAAACAATGGTCAAATTATATTTCAAGATGTGAAATCTACATATCAAGTCTGAGAAGATAATCCAAAATCGAATACAAGCTCTACAAGCTATACTCGATGACTAAAATTGCAAAAAGTAGTTGCATACAAGTTATACAAGCTCAAACAAAGATGTGACCAAAATATGTATGTACAAGAGGAAAGACATGGGCAAGGCCACTCCATGCGGAGCCCTCACTCAGGGTCAGGCATTGGTCCTTGCGAGAACCATACAAGATGCTTTTTTTGGTATACAAAACAACGATCTAACATGACATGGTAAAGCAAGTATACAAATCATAAGGTGAAGGCTTGCTACACTTACCATATCTGCAATGCACCCCTATTTGCTTGGAGCATTGGGGATTTCTTGCATGCTTTTGCTTCTCCTCATTCCAATCCTCAGTGCTCATGTACCAAGGCTTCTCACCCCCTGCCTTCACTCTCCTAGTCACATATCCCCACCAATGTTTCATGACGTCCACCATGTGGTCCTTTATCCACCTTTTTGAGGATGACATCACTACCGATCGGCTTGTACTCATCCTTGATTTGATTTATGACTCTATCTTTCTTATCTTTATCCAACTTTGGCCTTAAAGTCATAAAGTCATTTGCAAAGACAATGTGGCAAAGCTTGCGGATGATGCGGCTCTTCATCTCTTGCCCCACATTATCCAAACCCACATTGCCATTGACAATTGTGTAATATTTTTTTCCATGGGCGGGTGTGGGCTGTGTGTTGAAACGTCACGATGATCGCGAGCGTGGAGTGCTTCTGGCGCTAGATGGGGAAGGAAGCTCACATGGGGGCGTAGACCCATCCATGCCCCCACTTGGACAACAACTGCCTCCACCTCCACTACTCGAGCGTTGTCCTTTGCGAGACGACTGGATGAGATACGTGAGGGAGGGATTCTTACGGCTCTTTGTGGGGTTTGTATAGGTGAGCTAGGGCTAACGGTGGTCGTGCCCGATAGTGCGGCTGAAGTGCCTGCCCCTCTCCCAAAATATTGTTGTGCCATCGCTCTTTGCTTGAGCATGGCTTGTGCTAAAAAGCCCATAGACTAGTCAGGCGACATGGCATATGGAGAGAAGGATGGAGAGTAAGCCAGTGTCTCATTTGGAGTGCGAGACGAGTTTCTACACACACATAACAAATCCCACATGGACACTTTAATAAGAACATACACATGAATTATCCCTCAACATTCATTCATTTATGCATGAGGCCTTATGCATAAAGCTATGCATGAGGCCTTATGCATAAAGCTATGCATGAGGCTTATGCATAAAGCATTATGCATAAAACATGCATTAGAATTATGCATAAAGCTTATGCATAAATCTTATGCACAAACTTACAAAGCTATGCATAAGGCCTTAAGCATGAGGCCTTAAGCCTTAAACTATGCATGAGGCCTTATGCATAAAGCTTATGGATAAATAATGCATGAGGACTTATGCATAAAGCATGAATAAGCATTATGCATAATTCTTATGCGCAAACCTACAAAACAAATCCCCACCACCCACCAAGGGTGCAATAAAAATAGAGGAAAGATAGAAAAGCACTCACCTCTTTTTCGTGATGTTGAAAGAGAGGATTAGAGGACCTACAAAACCAACAAAAGGGTGAGGAAAGGATTAGTAATGCATACATACAAAAGCTTATGCAAGCTATGCTAAAGATTATGCAAGCCTTATGCAAGCTATGCTGCGAAAGCTTATACATAAAGCATGCATGAGGCGGCCTGATGCATAAAGCTATGCATGAGGCCTTATGCATAAAGCATTATGCATGAGGCTTATGCATAAAGCACTATGCAAGCCATGCTATCCTAAACTAAAATGTACCCTGGCACTATGCATTAAGCATGCATGCATAGAGCTTAATGCATGCATAGATTAATCTTAATGCATACATAGATTAAGCTCTATGCATAGAGCTTAATGAATACATAGATTAAGCTCTATGTATGCATTAAGCTCTATGCATAGTGCTTAATGCATGCATAGAGCTTAATCTATGCATATATCTCTATGCATTATGAATGCATGCATAGAGCTTAATCTATGCATTAAGCTCTACGAATAGAGCTTAATGTATAGATTAAGGTCTATGCATGCATTAATCTCTATGCATAGAGGACCTACAAAACAAAACCCCTCTTTTTGATAGATAATAAATAGAGGAAAGAGAGGATAAAAAGATAGGAAAGAGAGGCAAGCACTTACCTCTTTTTGGTGATGTTGAAAGAGAAGATTAGAAGATCTACAAAACCAACAAAAGGGTGAGGAAAGGATTACTAATGTATACATACAAAAAACCTAAGAGCCTAATGCATACATACAAAATCAAAAAGAGTGAAAGGAATTTAGCTCTTTTTGCTGAAGTTGAAAGAGAGGATTAGACCTATAAAACAAAACAAAAACTTGAGAAAAGAATTAGTAATAAAAAACCCTAAAAGTGTAAATAGCATGGATACACAAGGAGTTTTATCCTTCAACACACACACACTCACACCAATTTAACAACCAAGAGGAGAGGAGAGGGGAAGGGAGGGGAGGGGAGGGAGGGCAAAGAAGGAGGTGGAGAGAAGAGCTTGGGAGAGAGAAAGAACCTGCAAAACAAATGAGAAAGCAAAAAAACAAGAAAATCACCCATAATTACACACATAGACATTTTACATCACATGTACATGTAACCAAGAGGAGACATCATTGAGGGAAAAGGAGGCATACCTAGTGAGGAAACAAAACACACGCGTACGAAAAAAAATGCAAAAAAAGAGAGGTTATGTTTTACTGTAAAAACTTGCGCCATCGATATATGCGTCGAAATAATCATAGAAAAAAGCATCAAAATTAGGGTGAAAAAAGCGTCAAAAAATGCGTAGGAAATAGCGTAGAAATAAGTGTCGAAAAAATAAATTTCCAATGCTATTTTTCACGGATATTTTGACGTTCTTTTCGACGCTTATTTCGACGATCGCTAATTTTCATTCAAATTCAAATTTTTTCCAGATCTTGCATGTCCCTAACATTTTAAATTACCTATCACCGACTACCACCCTCCACAATTACTTAAGCGAGGATTCCCCTCTGAAAATAAGCATTCATTCCCATTTTGTAAATCAATATGGAAACCATGGATGATGCCACACCCTCAAATTTTGTTGATTTAAAGGAGAAGACACTTTGCACATGAACTCACTACAAATACCAAGTGGCTCGACATGACGAATTTGCAATAATCATACAAAACAAGGAAGAATATTTGCAATAATCATACAAAACAATGGAGAATATTTCTAGTGGAGCGATTGGAACTTCTAATTAGTGGCAGTGCGTGCTTCAACAATGACGAACCAATGGATATCCGGCCTGAATGATGGAGACTGATAAGAGTAGCCACAAACAAGGTGATCCAAAATCCCGAGGAACTTGAGGCGGATTCGGAGCAAATACTAGAACATGACATGGATGACATGATAAATTTCTTACACGATGGAATAAAAGATCCAGGTTTGGAACACAAAGGGATAGAAGAAAACACACGACGTGTGGGATACGCTTCCCAAGAAGAGAAATAGCTACGCAAGCTTGCTCCTCTTCCACTATATCATGGACCACATGTGTCTATTTTACGCGCTTGCCTATCCATATTGAACTTGCATTTGATTTTTGGATGGTTTCATATACGAACGTATCAAAACTTTTTGCGTAAGTGATGATATCATGTGCAATTAGTGAGTTATGTACCTTTATATGCATTTTCTTAGCCTGACTATTTTGTGTAACAACTTATTGAAACATCAAATATTGCCAGAAGATAATGAGATGCTAGTGGATCGTAGTCAAGCAAAAGCAATGTTACACTCGACTAGCATGGACTACAACACACAACATGCTTGTGCAAATGTTTGTATTCTTTATTGACAAGAATATAACAACGCAGTACAATATCTACATTGTGGTACATCGAGATATAGACAAGATGTGCAAGGAGAAAAGGTACCAGCAAAAGTTTTACGACACTTTTCCATCATCCCTCGGATTAAAACAATGTTCAAGTGCAAATCCATTACAGGATTGATGACTTGGCACTGTAACACTAGGTCCATGGATGGTGTTATGCGTATGCCTACCCGTAGATTCCCTTGCATGAAAGCACATTGAAGAGAAGTGGGTAGCCTTTTAGGAGGAGGCTCACCATATTCGAATCGGACTAGCAATGGATGGAGTGAATCCATTTGGTCCATGAAGTTCATCATGGAGTACATGGCTTGTTTGTCTAGTTAACTATAATCTTTCACCATGGCTCTAGCGAAAAAAAAAGGGCATCTTTTTATTGTCTTTGATAGTTCCTAGAAAGTACAAGGTGCATGGATATGTATTTAGCCCCTTTAGTTGAGGAGCTTCGTGTTCTATGGGAGGGCATTGAAGTTCATGATATTACCTCAATTCGGATGGGTAAAATAGTAGCACCGTTTTGTGAAATAATAGGTTCTAGAAATGTGCTTCTGTTGAGGATTTACATAAGTAACTTACACCCATATATCCTCCAAGACTTCATATACCCTTAAGGAGAGGAAGCCATCGATTTTCAAGATATTGTCGTTGAAGTCCATTCTTAAGCAATCTCTCCATGGTGTCACAAAAGAGGGTGCATAATATCATGTGGGTGTATATGAAATAACCCATTGATGAGACCTATTGAAAGTTTTTACATCTTCATGAGTTGTACTTTTGTTTTATGATAGAAACTGTTAAAATTCTTACATGACATGCTATGATGTACTTTCATAAAGACATGTAAAATAGACGTATTTTTATTATCTTCGGCACAAAAGAATAGGATCGAGGAAGAGAAGATTCCTGTGATCTAGTAAAAAGATTAAGAGCGGTCAATTACGTTACCTAGATCCAAAATCAAGAATTAACCAACTAGGTGAGATACATTGCACTAGGATGGTGAGTACGTTGATGTAACGCAAGTAAAGTGTAAGTTGATTGAATAAGATACGTTTATGATGATTGGAATGTAGTCATAATTAAATGCAAAGTAGTTTGTTATGAGTGCGGGGATGGATATGTAGGAATTAGTGGCCACGGAATATAATTATGTTGTCTCTCGATATTGAAGGTTCCATTGCAGGTGTTCATGGCTCTTGTGCAAAGGTCTCAAGTCTTCTGTTGGAAGTGAAAAGAGCATCAAATAAGTGGAAATGCCATGCCATATTGTCTCAATTTGATTTGCAGTACATGGAACAATATTGTACTTATAAGAAGGATGTGTTCTCTCAAGGGGGGACACAATTGGGTTTGAGATGGCTGTATTAGAAGTCTGTAGAAGAGAATGTGAAAAAGACGGTGCGGTGCGCCGACTAGGAAGAAGGAGGTGGTCTTTTGCCGACTAGGGGAAAGATGTCCGCATGCAGAAACTTCCGTATCATTTATTTGCTCTTAAAGCACCCCCCGCTCTACTCTCTCCTCTGTGAAACGTTGGTACCGTTCGTTTGACTCGTAGACACTAGCAACGATATATATTAACGAATCCTAGCTCATTAACGAATTTAAGCTCTGCGATCAGCCTAGGGGCCCATGAGATGCACTTTCTAGGCTTCCAATGAAGGCCTGGTAGCGCTCTCTCTCTCTCTCTATAAATATATAGGGCCAATGGAGATCCCAGATTATATCTCATTGGCTTAGGAGCTGCCTCCTATTGTTAGAAAAACGTTATTGTTAGAAAAACGTATTGTATCAATACAGTGAAATAGACGTGATGCAACCTAGCGTTATTATAATAAGGCCTGCCGCAACTGCCTGTACCAGAAGCAGAAGAGAGAGAGCACAGCCCTCCAATATGTACTTTGCGGGTTATTAAAAGGGCTGTGTTCTCTGTCCTCTGTTGCTGACGCTGGCGGATCATCATACGACTGTAGGCGTTTTCTCTTCCTCTCGTGAGGTAAACTAATATGCAGGTCATCTACTCTCTTTCTGATGGCTCAAATCTGTGTGCTCGATTGACTTGTGCGAAGCATGAACACTTGCACGCATCACTATTTCCGTTTATACACAATCTAGCATTTTCTCTGTTTTACTATTGTTTTGTATAGCTTTTGTTTTGAGCTTACTCCAATTACAAAGCTACTACTAGTGTGTGAAAACCGTCACGATCCTGCGGAGTATGTTATTTGCCCCACCACCAATTCACATGCATTGTATTCACGTTGTTAATAGCCTCTACTATGAAAGGCTATTGATTTGATTCCTTTAGAGTTTGGGCTATCTTGATTTCCTTTAGGTATGAACTAGTGTCATGCCCGTGTGTGATCTAGTGAAACACATAGTCCCACTTGAGCAAGATCTTGTGTGTGAACTATTGGCATGAGATGTTCGTGAGTTTAGTGAAGCAAATAGCCCCACCTCATCAAGTTAAAAGATATCTTCTGTATGAACTAGCAGCATCAGATGTTCCTGCATCTAGTAAATCAAAGTAGCCCCATCTCTACAACTTCCACTCATGGTTGCTTTCATTTGACGGGTGTCAGGGCTGTTTTTGAGCATTGGGGCCGTAAAGTACTCGTAGAATTCTAAAATGCCCTTTCAAATTACACTAACATACAGAAAAAAACATCCTATATTTCACCAAACCAGACAATTTTTAAGGACAAAAGGCCTGTCAAAAACCAACCTTGCTTCCGCATCTAAGCAAGCTAAAACCAAACCTAGGGTACATTTAGTTTTATTTGGACAAAGAATCATGCTTGTTAGAGTATGGCATGTCCTCCTATTTGTGTTGGTGGATCATGAGATTCTTCATTATTGACAATTCATATTAGAGTGTGATAGTCTCCTCCATGGCTGCATAATTTTTAGAAAAATGAAGATGAGAGTGATCTCCATTCTTGACAAATTGTATTTGAGCGTGAGACTGTCCATGATTGTAACTTAAGAAAAATGAAGATGAGAGTGATCCCTATTCTTGACAAATTGTATTTGAGGGTGAGACTGTCCATGATTGTAACTTAAGAAAAGAAATCATAATATTTCTTTTGCCTAGAGTCTGAGTGACCAAGGGCACAAGAGAAATGTTTCATAGGGAAAGTACTTTTGGTTAAATTAAGATAAGATATTAAAGTGCTTAAAGTCTAGCTGTAACAAGTCAAACAAATAAAGTTTCTTCTAACCAAGTTAAAATTTGTTTGGCATTGATCTCTAAGATTCTTTCTGGTCTGGAAGGGTGCAGTGATACTCGAGCTTGGAACTCATACACCCTTTGTTCTCCCTCTCCATTCTCTTATGGTAGAATCTAAACCCAATTCTTTTTTTTTTAATTACCACACGTGCAAGTGCTATGGGAGTACTGTATGCATGCGTAGAGGAATCTTGTTATGAAAACAAGCATATGCAAATAATATTCTCTTGTTATATTTTATTTCCTTCTTGTAGTTCATCATCACACTTCTTTGGTTAGGTTGACACTTATTGGCTCTCCATTCTTTTACGGAAAGCTCTAAGCCGAATTTGGTTTTTAAAAAATTCCACATTGCATTGATCTCTATGCATTTGTATAAGGGCTCTACCTTATGCATAAAGCTTGCTTTTAGCTCTATGCATAAGGTAGAGATCCCTCACAAAAATGCATAGAGGGGCCTACCAAATGCATGAGAGCTCTATGCATAAGGTAGAGATCTCTCACAAAAATGCATAGAGGGGTCTACCAAATGCGTGAGAGCTCTATCCATTTG
Source organism: Cibotium barometz (assembly GCF_041138505.1). NCBI lineage: Eukaryota > Viridiplantae > Streptophyta > Polypodiopsida > Cyatheales > Cibotiaceae > Cibotium > Cibotium barometz. Next base: position 37,795,689 of record NC_141057.1, on the reverse strand, counting down.
CATAAGTGTCTTAACTTATGCATAAAGTTGTCTTTGAGCTCTATGCACAAGATAGAGCCCTAATGTAAATCCAAATATTGATTTAGCAAATTCATGAGATCTCTATGCATTTGCATAAGGACTCTTACCTTATATAAAATTAGCTATCTTTCATTTACACAAGGGCTCTTTCCTTATGCTTGAGTTGTCTTTGATCTCTATGCACAAGGTAGAGCCCTTATGTAAATGCATAGAAGAATCTACGAAATGCATGATGACTCTATGAATTTTCATAAAGAACTCAAATTTAGGAATTTTAGAAAATATGCACAATTTTGGGACAATTCTTTGTTAGATCCAATACAATGTTTACTGTGCGATATGCAAGATTTATTATTTAAATATTGTGATATCATTTATATACTATTGTACATTTGTAACAAGTATATATGATCTTGGTGGGATGTAAATCTTCCTGCACACACACACACACATGCACACCAAGAATTAAGCTTGTTTATATCACATAGCCTCGAGTTGACCATCAAACACAGAAACTTTAACAAAGAAAGGATATTTAATGTAACTTCAAGTTGTAAGAAAGACTAGGTGATAGAATTAAAAAGATCACCATCTCTATTGAATCAAAATTCTTGAACAATGGGTGAACCATAAATCTAAAAGCTTAAGAAAGCCTTACAATCTGAATAATGATTGAACTATGAGTTTGGTAGCTTCATATAACATTGCTAAAAGATTATGAAGCTAGTTGCCCATGTGCTAACAAATCATTCTTGCTCAATTGGACTGACGTGTGATGGTGCCTCACTTTCATGTTGATTCAATTGATTCTGTTCGGCCTTGAGTATTATAGCCTTTAGAATCTTGATTTTCTCTGGAAGTCATCCACCCTTGGGCTTCCATGCCCAAATGATGTAGCTAGTGTCTTCCCAGCATTGAGGATTATTTCTGTTCTCTCGCCCAATACCTGTTCCAGTAATCCTTATAAACCTCCACATTACTTGCATTCTTCTTCTTTGAAATTGGTTCTCTCGCCAATACTTGTTCTCTTATTTCTGTTCTCTCGCCAATACTTGTTCTAGCAATCCTTATAAACCTCCACATCACTTGCATTCTTCTTCTTTGAAATTGGTGCCCAATATTGTATCTGAACTTGTAGGTAGTTTATCGAGTTGTTGTTCTGATCAACATCACTTGTTGTCACTCCCAACCATATTGGGTAATTTGCATCACAAGGTTGTACAAGCACAAAATCCCAACCAAATTACCTAACCATATTGGGTAATTTGCATCACAAGGTTGTACAAGCACAAAATCTCCTTTAGACACATCAAGAGTCGGGTTGAACTCTTCAGCAGGTCTATTGCACATTGGACCACAATAATGGTTCTCATTTACATCAAACCCTTCATCTACATTATCCTCCACTTGAAGGTTGAGAGGCTCAGCTTTTTCGCATACACTCCTTGGCCAAAATTCATGAAATCCAATGTCTTCCCTTGCACAAGGGGTTTGTATGTTTAGCATAAGATTCTCCCAATAGGCAAGGACCGGATTGATCCACTTAGCATAATCACTTTCCTCTCCTTTCTCTTACAAGTGCTCTTTCCACCAATAGACATGTTTTTTTAAGCCCTCCCCACAACCTTCTCATTTTCCTTAACATACTCAAAGGGTAGCAATACTTTTGGAAAACCTTCAGGAAGCTTGGGTCCTCCCTGGTCATTTCTCTTCCATAACTCTATACCGCTTTCTGGTGGTAACCAATCAACATTTTTGGGGTGTACTTTGTATTGCATCAAAGGTATTCCATCACTCATATAAAACCTGAATTGCAATGGCTTTGAATGTTGAATCAAGCTATCGGCTCCATCATGTAAGCATCCCTTGACAAAGCCTTTGAAGTCTTTACATACCATGCTTTACTACAAACCTTCTTCCCAAACTCAAAGCACTCATCATCTTGACCTTGTCTATAGGCCATGCCCATGCAATCTAGTACAAATGTGTATCGTGTACTATAGCTCTGTCCCCAAAAGTGTACCCTAGCTTGCATGATTTTGGATCTATCTCTAAATTGACAACATCGGTTCTCGCAACAATCAATGGTTGCGATGTTGTGAATGTTTGCAACGTCACATTTTTTGCTAGCTCCATGTGTTTTATCGTAATTTTTCATTACCCTTGCCCTATGGACATAGCTCCTTTTCTTATTTGTCCCTTCAATGATATCATAGTCATTGATCATGGCATCATGGTGTCTGTCATCAGAACTATTACCATCATTGCCCTCTACATCATCATCCTGTTTTTCATCACTTGAATTGTTTAGGCTGTCAATATTTTTTTGCATGAAGTGATCTTGAATACCCTCATCAATAGAAGAAGATTCTGTGTCCTTCACTAATGGTTCACCATTCTCAAATGTGACTTGCTTGATCGGCCAACTAACCAAATTCAGACCTGAAACACAAGGTGAACTTGGATGCAAAGATCCTTCTATAATGACACCCAAGCTACTCTCCCCTAGTTCTCTACAATTTATAGCCTCGTATGGGTGGACCAGCAATACTACTCCATTGCCAAGTTTTGTAGATCTGTTGTCATCCCAGAGGATGACACTTTTCTCTTTCCAGCTCTCCCTATCTATAAAGTGATCTTCTTGATCAACAAGAAGTTCTGTAAAATTATCCTCTTTGGTATTAGTAATGTCTTTGTCCATAACAAGGTTGACCAATGGCCATTTGATGATGCTTCCAACTGCTTGAGACATTGTTCTTCCATCCATTGTGGCAAATGGAATGAGAAATGTTCCCTCATCTAATTGAATACTTTACACAGCAAGTAAGTCCTTCTTTAATTGATTGTCTATATCAATATAAACGCTTACTTGATTGCACGCTAAGTGTACCATTTGTCAATCGTTGCTCGTCGTAGATTGTTTGCACTTCTTGCTGCTCTCTTTTGTATCTTCACATATGTCGAGAACCTATAAAACTGATCTTTGTGCACATTGTATAATCTAAATGACAAGGGTTCCCTATATAAACATGGTATATGTGTCACATATCTGAGTGCACACTTAGATATGGACTCCACCTTAAGTTCGAGCCTCCCCTACATAGAACTTATGTGTTAATGCTCGACCTAGATTGAGTCTTTGTTCTCCATGTTAGTGCACGGGCCTTAAGGCTCGAACTTGAGTTTGAGCCTTTGCTCTCCATGCTAGTGCACCCTGGCCTTAAGGCTCGAACTTCAGTTTGAGCCTTTGGTCTCCATGCTAGTGCACCCCGGCCCCTTAAGGCTCGAACTTTAGTTTGAGCCTTTGCTCTCCATGCTAGTGCACCCCGGTCCCTTAAAGCTCGAACTTCAGATTGAGCCTTTGCTCTCCATGCTAGTGCACCCCGGCTCTTTACCCTTAAGGCTCGAACTTAAGTTTGACCCATTGCTCTCCATGCTAGTGCACCTCGGCCTTTAAATTGAGCCTTTGTTCTCCATGCTAGTGTACAACTGCCTTAAGGCTCGAACTTGAGTTGGAGCCTTTGTTCTCCATGCTATTGTACACCGACCTTAAGGCTCAAACTTGAGTTGGAGCCTTGGCTCTCGATGCTAGTGTACACTGGCCTTAAGGCTCGAACTTCAGATTGAGCCTTTGTTCTCCATGCTAGTGTACTCCGGCCTCAAGGCTTGAACTTGAGTTTGAGCACTTGCTCTCAATGCTAGTGCATCCCTAGCATCTGAGTGCACAACTTGGATATAGACCCCATCTTAAGATCGAACCTCCTCTACATGTAACTTATTTGTTAAGGCTCATTCTCCATGCTTAACTTTACATGGAACTTGGCCTTAAGGCTCCAACTTTAGTTCGAGACTTTGCCTATCTATGCTAGCGTATCCCTAGCATATGAGTGCACAACTTGGATCTAGGCTCCAGCTTAAGTTCGAGCCTCTCCTACATAAAACTTGGTCTTAAGGCTCGAACTTGAGCTTGAGCCTTGTCTCTATATGCTGGTGTACCCTTGTCATATGAGTGCACAACTTGGATCTAGGCTCTAGCTTAAGTTCCGGTTTCCCCTATATATGGAACTTGGCCTTAAGGCTCCAATATACTAGTGTACCCCTAGCATATGAGTGCACAACTTAGATCTAGACTCCAACTTAAGTTCAAGCCTCCCATACATGGAACTTCGCCTTAAGGCTCAAACTTGAGTTTGAGCCTTGCCTCTGTATGCTAGCGTACCCCTAGCATATGAGTGCACAACTTGGATCTAGGCTCCAGCATAAGTCAAGCTTCTGTATGGATTAAGTAAATGCAAGTGAGTCCCCTGCTATTCAAGAAAACTAAGTGAAGCATCAATATTTGTAGCGTGCATTAAGTTTCTTAAGGAGTACTGTATGAATGCATAGAGGAATCTTGTTATGAAAACAAGTATATGCAAATAATATTCTCTTGTTATATTTTATTTCCTTCTTGTAGTTCATCACACTTCTTTGGTTAGGTTGACACTTATTGGCTCTCCATTCTTTTACGATAAGCTCTAAGCCGAATTTGGTTTTTTAAAAATTCCACACTACATTGATCTCTATGCATTTGTATAAGGGCTCTTACCTTATGCATAAAGCTTGCTTTGAGCTGTATGCATAAGGTAGACATCCCTCACAAAAATGCATAGAGGGGTCTACCAAATGCGTGAGACAAATATCCATTCGCATAAGTGTCTTAACTTATGCATAAAGTTGTCTTTGAGCTCTATGCATAACATAGAGGCCCAATGTAAATCCAAATATTGATTTACCAAATCCATGAGGTCTCTATGCATTTTCATAAGGACTCTTACCTTATATACATTTAGCTATCTTTCATTTACATAAGGACTGTTACCTTATATACATTCATAAGGACTCTTACCTTATATACATTTAGCTATCTTTCATTTACGTAAGGGTTCTTTCCTTATGCATGAGTTATCTTTGATCACTACGCACAAGAGCCCTTATGTAAATGCATAGAAGAATCTACGAAATGCATGAGGACTATGAATTTTCTTAAGGGCTCTTACTTTGCACATAGAGATCTCTATGAGATATATCTATAATGTATATTCCTTATGCGAGTTCATTAATCTCTATGAATTCAAAGGGATCCCTACATATGCAAAGTGATCTTTATGCATTCACATGGATTTCATGGATATAGATCTCTTTACAGGCATATAGAACTCTTTGATCTCTATAGGGCCTCTAGAGGGCATGCATCAAGGAATATACCATATAGGGCTCTAACTATGCATGATAGCTCTATACACTTTCATAAGGGCTCTTACCTTATGCATGCATAGAACTCTCCTTGAGCTCTATGTATCAGGTAGATCCCTTATACAAATGCATTCCTATACTCTTCTAGACTAGCATCTTAGTCTCTTCATAATATCTTATAGATTCAATGTTCTAATCTCTCTTTTTGGGGTTTTTTTGCAGGTTGCATATCGTCAACCCCCTTCCCCCTGGTGACCTTTTGGTTGTCCTCTCTCTCTCTCTCTCTCTCTCCTGCATCTATGCACTCTCCTATGTTTCCATATTTCTTGCTTTCATGTTTTCTTACACCTACATAGTGTTCTAATTTTTATTTTTTGGTTTCTTTTATAGGTTGTGTATCTCTACTATCTACCCCTAATCTCTCAGAGGTAAGCCCCTTTTTTTCTCTCCCTAATCTCTCCATATATTATTTTGATTTTATGCTTCTCAAATGTAGATGATTATTGTGGGTTTTATGTTTTTGTGATGCAGGAACTTTGACAACTAATCTCAGAGAGGTAAGCCCTTTGATAGTAGCCCTCTCCCTAATGCAGGTCAACATCTTTACACGGTGTGGAAAGGGAACGTCATTCTTGATGATGTTGGCTAGGAGATGCGTTGTCGTGTGAGGGAACTATGTCAAAAGGTATTTGACCATGAAACTTAAAAAAAATTCCTCCAGCTTCCATTGGAGAAGATAACAAGAATTTGCAATCAACTCAACAACATGTTCAAGCCTGCCCCAGGTAGTGAGGAAGTACCTAACAAGTGGATCTACGATCTCATCAGAGATTGTATGAAACAGAGGAGGTTCGATGTTAAGCAACAAGCAGTGAAAATAGGGTAAAAAAATCCACGGTTCATTGACCAATAGATATGGGATGAGGAGATGAGGAAGCACGCTGAAAATCCTCGACAATACTCGTAGCAGCAGTGGCAAAACGACTAGAGAGCATGGCGAGCTCACACCTCGAGAGCAATGGATGGGACTCATTTTATGAGTATTTTGTAAGTATCCATGCTTTCTGTAGCGTCTCATTTGTATGCCAACTAGTGTATACTTGTACGTTTTTATTTATGTTTTTTTTTCATGTATGAAGGAGAGGGTGGTTGGATGCCATGCTACTAAGTTGGAGGAGCATTATGCATTCAAGCATGGCACTTATGCCTTGCTTAAATGCATTGAGCACGATGGAGAAAATATAGATTGGACAGTTGTGGTTTCGGTAAGTACGTCATACCATATGCCAATTTGAAGATTTTGGTATATACTAATTCGTGGGTATTGCATTGTTTTTACAGAGAGCAGTACCTGAGCCTCCCCCTTGACGCTAGCTCGCAGATTGGACCCCTACTTTAGCTGGCATAGTTTTGGAATTGTATAGGTCCTTTTGGTTTTGGAATTGTACAAATCTTTTTTGCATTCTCTTTTGAGCATGTATAGGTCACTCGCATATATGGTAATTTTTTTGTATTAACATTTATCGTATAAGTATGCATATCATACAATTCGGATCAATGTCTCATTGTGGTTTGACAGCAAGCAATAAAAGTTAATTTTGTACATCAACGTATCCTTGTTTGTGGGAGCGATAACTTAAGTGTATATTTACCATAATGGTGTATCTAGGTATAGAATTATACGTGTATGCACCGTAATGCTTTTAAAAAAAACCTGCATCCGTCGATATTCTAGTCGGTATACATGTCGGTATGCACCTACATCCATCAGTATAAGCATCGTAAAAAACACCTGCATCCATCGGTATTTCAGTCAAAATAAACGTGGTAATAAATGTTAGAATAAACGTGGAAACTAGTTCTTTTTACGATGTAGTTAGCCACGCTATTCTCGATGAGGATACTTGTTGGTACAGGTATATATTTATTCATATTTTTTTATGAGTTTTAAAAATATATTTAATTTAATTTATGCAAGATTCAATTTAATGATGGAATATGCAAGTTGGCACAAGATTAATGTATAGGTGTAAATGTGCAAAGTCATTTTTGTAACAAGACCACCTAACAATTTTATTTGGGCAAAGGTTTTTATATGTACAAACCTTACGAGACTTCATATGGTTAAAAATCTGTAACAAAAAACCCCAAAAGTGGGAGAAGCTGGAAGCACAATATATACGCTCATCTATTATTAGGTCCTTGGGCTTTTTTTATTTAAAAAAATCTCAAAATACTCAAGTCATGGAAATGGAGCTACACGCTTGTTGAGGGGGGAAGATTGCACCCAATCTGTTTCCATTGTGTGGTACTCTCTATCTTATCATTTGATGATGATGATGCTATTTTATTTAATGTCATTTTATTTTCTTTGTTTAATGATATGTTATGTTATTTGATTTTAATTTAATTTCAAGTCTCTGTTTTAATAATTGATGTATTTTGTGAGTATTTAACTAGTTCTTCAAGAAGCACAAAAATGATCCCTTTATTAGTGGTGGTATCAAAACTTGGGTGTACATTTTTGAAGAAGATTAAATCCTGAGAAACCAAAGGGTAAAGGGGGGAAAGCTTACAAGAAACCAAAGTGTGAAAGAGAGAGAACATAGAAGACCTTTGGGCCAAAGATTTATTGGCTATGGGATTTGTATAGACCCTTACATGGAGATTATAATTAATGGCTATGAATTAATGTCACCCTTGCAAATACCACTATTGTGAAAGAGAAACCACGTATGGTTTCACAAAAGTGGTTTTGAGAATTTGATTTTGATTTTGAGATCTTGCTTTATAGGTGTGAAGACCAAGGCATGAGTAGCACTCTCCTATTCTTAGAATTCTGGGTAGTGGCCAGAAGAAGAATACTATATTGGACGGTTTGGGAAAATTTCAGCTCTTGAATATTAGTTACTCTTTGGTAAATTGTAAAGGATTGCAGACCAAAAACTTCAATTAATTTTTTAAAAAATTTACCCTCTCTACCAGAATGTCCACTTGGCGGCACTGCGCGCGCGGACTCGATGAAGGGAATGGGGGGGGAGGGGGGGGCTAACAAAATTTCTTTTAATTATTCTTGCCTTGCGCATTGCACGAAATTCAGCTATGGAGGGGAAGCATCTTTAAATTTAAGATTATATATGTGTGTGTGTGTGTGTGTGTATATATATGTGTGTGTGTGTGTGTGTGTATATATATATACATGTGTATATATATGTATATGTATATATATGTATATATATATATATATATGTATATGTATATGTATATATATGTATATGTATATATATATATATATATATATATGTATGTATGTATATATATATATATATATATATATATATGTATGTATGTATATATATGTATATGTATATATGTATATATATGTATATATATGTATATGTATATATATATATATATGTATGTATGTATATATAAGTATATGTATATATATATACATATAGGCTGCCCATGCCACAGGTGCGTTGACAATGGGCGTGCACCCGGTTCACCATGGGTAAAATAGGCTCTAGCCATGGCTGCTTGCTCAAGGTGTAGCTTGTGCAATGAAAGTAAAAAAATGATCAAGGCTCATGACACGTGGAGGAGTAGGTAGGACAGTTGGTTGGGGGGTAATGCGTCGGAGGTGATTTCTGGGGTATATGTATGGTCCTCCATCTGCATATGTGCATGGATATGGTTATGCAAGTTGATATGCATGTTATGAGCAGGAGCATATGAACATGTTATGAGCAGGAGCATATGAACATGTGACATGTAACAAAAATTTTTTATATATAAAGAATAAGATGAGAGGGCTTACCTCTGAGATTAGTTGTCAAAGTTCTTGCATCACAAAAACATAAAACCCACACTAAGTAGCTACATTTTAGAAGCACAAAATCAAAATAATATGGAGAGATTAGGGAGAGAAAAAAGGGCTTAACTCAGAGAGATTAGGGATAGATATAGTAGAGATATACAACCTATATATAAAAAAACAAAAAATAAAAATTAGAACACTGTGTAGGTGTAAGCAGACAAGAAAGCAAGAAAGATGGAAACATAGGAGAGTGGAGAGATGCAGGAGAGAGAGAGGACAACAACGAAAAGGTCATCAGGGGGAAGGGGGGGTAAAGATATGCAACCTATAAAAAAAAACCCAAAAAAGAGAGATTAGAACATTGAATCTGTAAAAAATTATAAAGGAACAAAGATGCTAGTGTAGGAGAGTGTAGGGATGCATTTTGTATCAGGGATCTACCTTATACATAGAGCTCAAGGAGAGTGTAGGGATGCATTTGTATAAGGGATCTACCTTATACATAGACCTCAAGGAGAGTTCTATGCATGCATAAGGTAAGAGTCCTTATGAAAGTGTATAGATCTATCATGCATAGTTAGAGCCCTATATGGTATTTTCCTCAATGCAGGCCCTCTAGAGGCCCCATAGAGATCATAGAGTTCCCTATGCATGTAAAGAGATCTATATCCATGAGATCCATGTGAATGCATAAAGATCACTTTTTTGCATATGTAGGGAGCCCTTTGAATTCATAGAGATTAATGAACTTTCATAAGGGATATACGTTATATATATATCCCATAGAGATCTCTTTGTGCAAAGTAAGAGCCCTTATGAAAATTCATAGAGTCATCATGCATTTCGTAGATTCTACTCTACCTTGTGCATAGAGATCAAAGACAACTCAATCATGAGGAAAGACCCCTTATGTAAATGAAAGATAGCTAAATGTATATAAGGTAAGAGTCGTTATGCAAATGCATAGAGATCTCATGGATTTGGTAAATCAATATCTGGGTTTACATTAGGGCTCTATCTTGTGCATAGAGCTCAAAGACAACTTTATGCATAAGTTAAGACACTTATCCAAATGGATAGAGCTCTCACGCATTTGGTAGACCCCTCTATGCATTTTTGTGAGGGATCTCTACCTTATGCATAGAGCTGAAAGCAAGCTTTACGCATAAGGTAAGAGCCCTTATACAAATGCATAGAGATCAATGCAATGTGGAATTTTTAAAAAACCAAATTCGGCTTAGAGCTTACCGTAAATGAATGGAGAGCCAATAAGTGTCAACCTAACCAAAGAAGTGTGATGATGAACTACAAGAAGGAAATAAAATATAACAAGAGAATATTGTTTGCATATACTTGTTTTCATAACAAGATTCCTCTATGCATGCATACAGTACTCCCATAGCACTTGCAGGTGTGGTATGAAGAAAAAAGAATTGGGTTTAGATTCTACCATAAGAGAATGGGGAGGGAGACAAAGGGTGTATGAGTTCCAAACTCTAGTACCACTACACATTTCCAGACTAGAAAGAATCTTAGAGATCAATGCCAAACAAATTTTAACTTGGTTAGAAGAAACTTTATTTGTTTGACTTGTTACAGCTAGACTTTAAACATTTTAATATCTTATCTTAATTGAACCAAAAGTACTTTCCCTATGAAACATTTCTCTTGTGCCCTTGGTCACTCAAACTCTAGGCAAAAGAAATATTATGATTTCTTTTCTTAAGTTACAATCATGGACAGTCTCACGCTCAAATACAATTTGTCAAGAATGGAGATCACTCAAACTCTAGGCAAAAGAAATATTATGATTTCTTTTCTTAAGTTACAATCATGGACAGTCTCACGCTCAAATACAATTTGTCAAGAATGGAGATCACTCTCATCTCATTTTATACAGCCATGGAGGAGACTATCACAATCTAGTATGAATTGTCAATATAATGAAGACTCTCATGCTCCACTAACACAAATAGGAGGACATGCCATACTCTAACAAGCATGATTCTTTGTCCAAATAAAATTAAATGTACACTAGGTTTGGTTTTCGCTTGCTTAGATGTGGAAGCAAGGTTGGTTTTTGACGGGCCTTTTGTCCTTAAAAATTGGCTGGTTTGGTGAAATATAGGATGTTTTTTTCTGTATGTGAGTGTAATTTGAAAGGGCATTTTAGAATTCTACAAGTACTTTACGGCCTTAATGCTCGAAACAACCCTGACGCCCGTCAAATGAAAGCAACTATGAGTGGAAGTTGTAGAGATGGAGATTATAATTAATGGCTAGGAATTAATGTGACCCTTGCAAATACCACTATTATGAAAGAGAAACCATGTATGGTTTCACAAAAGTGGTTTTGAGGATTTGATTTTGGTTTTGAGATCTTGCTTTATAGGTGTGAAGACCAAGGCATGAGTAGCACTCTCCTATTCTCAGAATTCTGGGTAGTGGCCAGAAGAAGAATACTATATTGGACGGTTTGAGAAAATTTCAGCTCTTGAATATTAGTTACTCTTTGGTAGATTGTAAAGGATTGCAAACCAAAAACTTCAATTAATTTTAAAAAAAAATTTACCCTCTCTACCCGGATGTCCGCTTGGCAGCACTGCGCGTGGACTCGATGAAGGGGATGGGGGGAGGGGGGGCTAACAAAATTTCTTTTAATTATTCTTGCCTTGCGCCACGCTACACAAAATTCAGCTATGGAGGGAAAGCATCTTTAAATTAAAGCTTATATATATATGTGTGTGTGTGTGTATGTGTGTATATACATGTGTATATATATGTATATGTATATATATATATATATATAGAGGGAGGCCACTAAGCAAGTCCAACTAGGTTCTAGAATTTTCCAAGTTCAGTTTGACTCAATTTGGACAACATTTAGACCAGTTTGGCTCCCTTTTTGATTTGGCTTGATCCAGGAGAGATAAAAATATCACAATTTTTTTGAATTAAAAACCCTTCCACACATGTGAAATAGGCGCCTACCTCAAGAGTCCCCCTCTCCTTACCAAGGTGTCAAAAATGTATCATTATGCCAAAATATATCATTTTTTTAATATCTCATGATTTTTAACTAATAAAACTTGTACTTAGTCAACTCTTCATCTTATGTGAGCATTTACTCATTCTTGGGTATTTTCTTTTATTCTTTTGGATTTATCTCATCCCAACACTTGGATTAATCCGATTGGCCCATTGGAACCTTAATTGGACCATAATCGAAAAATTTCTAAAAATGTAGACCCTTAGGCTAATATCCCTTATACCATTTTCAATTAATTCCTAAGGCACATTCGAAAGTTCATTTTGAACTTCTGTTTCACGCGAATCCATTTTAGACACTAGGAGGATTTTTATATCCAAACATATCTCAATTTTGGATTATCTCTCTCTAGACATTTTCTCTCTCTAGGCCAAAATAGGGTAAAACAAGATCTTTCTTTTATTTCAGAGAGGGGAATAATTACAAGAACATAAGGGGAGGTTCTTACACCTTTACACCTCAAAAGCTGGAGGGAGGAATCTTACGAAGAGTGCTTCATATCAGATTGTTGTAAGATTTCTTTATTATATACAGAATTGTTCTCTTTCTCTTTCAAAAATTTATGCAAAACTATATTTTCATGAATTGTGTTATGATTATTGAGTCAAAGCCTCACATGCTTCTTCCTGTATTCATTGCCTTCCTTTTCCCAATGTGACACATTAGTGATTACTCAGTCATCCTCCTTTTATTGCTCCACAATTGTGGCATGGAAGGATCTATGGAAGAGAGATGTTTTGAGATATACATAAGAGACTCTTGCATCAACTATCCCTGATCTACCATGCTTGCTTTTGACCTTTCTTTCTATCTCACAAAGTTATGTGAGGTTTTCATGAACCTTTCTCAATAGCACCAATGAACCTCAGGTGTCCAACTCTTCTAGATCACAACATACTAGGAGCGATCAAATCATCACAAAATCCATGGAGGAAACCAAGGTACCCTAATATAACAGACATCTTCTTGCACAACCATTTCCATCATTTGTCTTGATAAAGATGCACCAGCATTGGAAAATCAAAGCAAATTGATCTAGAAAAGAGGAAACAAACGATTCTCCATCAACTGTCACTTGAGGAGGAGATGGTCACTAAAAGCTTCATTGTGGAACTACCCTCGACCTCAACCTCACCTTTCTAGGCAGAGATTGAATATGATGACTACTCCAAAATAGTCATCTTGAAAAATTGACTATTTTCTAACCCTTGTAATTGACAAACGGCCACAACCAAGATTAGGGATGGGGGAGTTATACACTCACAAATCATTTGAGTCGTGCAAAGCCCAAAATGTGGTGGAGAGTCTAGAAAGTCTAGGATTTCCATTTGAGCTAACTCATTGTATTATTTTTTATAATATTCAATCTATTGTAGTTTTATCTGGTCGTATGCTAGATGAGGTGCACATAAGAGTTCAAGTCGTGTCACTTGCATCGGAGGGAGAAGCATAAGAATCCAAAACAATAGTACTTCTTTCTGTTGACACTATATATAGCGTGCCTACCTAACCCTAGGATCTATCCTATATATATATATCTATAGCTAACTCATTGTATTATTTTTTATAATCTTCAATCTATTGAAGTTTTATCTGGTCGCATGCTAGATGAGGTGCGCATAAGAGTTCGAGTTGTGTCACTTGCGTCGGAAGGAGAAGCATAAGAATCCAAAACAATAGCACTTCTTTATGTTGACACTATATATAGCGTGCCTACCTAACCCTAGGATCCATCCTATATATATATATATATATATTCTATTAACTTTTGGGAGCTATCTTTGGTGTATCGTGTCTCCCTTCGATCAACATGGTATGAGAGCACGACGAAGTTGTAGTTGCTACTCAAGCTAGGGCCATGGGGTTCATACCAGCCAATGGACCAATCCAAAGCCCCGGCTTGAGATGCACTATTGCTTGAAGACGAAGAGGCAGCCGACGCCTCCCTTGCAGTACCTCCACTCGGCTTTCTTTCTCTGCCAAATATTCCCTTCATATGTAGCTTCTTGCCCGTGCAAGAAGACTCCTTGCCTTCCTCCTCCTGCTTGACAGAATATCTCTGCCATAGCCAAGCTTGTAAGCTTGAGAAACGCAGGCCGCTCACCATGACTTTGATAATTAAGGTGTATATCTATAAGCTTGCTGTATAAATATATTTGTGGGGATGTCGACGAATAGATCAAAGAGAGGCAAAAGCATCTCCCTGCCTATGACAATGAAAAAGAAGTAAAATTTCACTGGCAATATTAGCGACGGCCAAGGACAAAATCTTCCTGACTATGGCAATGTAGGACAAAAAGGTCGACCAACGGTGGCTTTATGTACGACCCGCGTAGCACACCACACACATGAAATCAAGGAGTTTTTACAGCAAGTGTATATAGAACAGATAGCCGATGATGAAGGTAAGATTTGGCTATGGCGGCGAGCCTTTTGCAGAGAAAGACATCTGTGTTAACGAAGGGCAGCGAGGAGGTAAAAAGCTCACTCGGCATTGTTTTGTGAATGAAACAAGAGCTCTCCAACTCTCCCTTCTTTGCTTCTCTGCTTGGCTATGGCGAAGCATAAAATCATGAAGAAGCAAGCTTCATCAGAAAGCCGACTGCTATACTGGAACTATGTGCACGCTGGTAATGATTTTATATGTTTTATTTTGAACAGTCATCGACTACAAGCTTCAATATCGTTCAAGATCAGATTATCCAGTATTTGTCATGTTTATAGGCTATGGATTTCAATGCAAAATACTAATATTTTAAGCCTTTTGCAGATAGTTTTGGCATGTATACATTGCCTTATAATGTTTATAGGCAATGGATTTCACTGCTGAATACTAATCTCTAGAGCTTGTTGTAGATAACATATAATTTTGGCATGTATACATTATTTTATAATGTGTAATAGCTTTTATT
This sequence comes from Cibotium barometz, assembly GCF_041138505.1. NCBI lineage: Eukaryota > Viridiplantae > Streptophyta > Polypodiopsida > Cyatheales > Cibotiaceae > Cibotium > Cibotium barometz. The sequence goes on along the minus strand of NC_141057.1, from coordinate 37,780,652 downwards.
TTTGGCATGGATGGCACAGGTATTTGTGATTAACTTCAAGATAAGTTGACTTTTGTGTCATTTGGCCTTAAGATTTTGATGAGCCATTTGGTCTTATAATTTATGTTGTTTGGCCTTATGCTTAAGATTTTCATGAGCCGTTTGGCCTTATAATTCATGCCGTTTAGCCTTATGCTTTTGATGAGCCGTTTAGCCTTATAATTTATGCTTTTTAGACTTATGGCTTTTGATGAGCCGTTTGGCCTTATCACTTATGTCGTTTGGCATATCATTTTATATGCTCACTTTTGATACAGCCTACCAAGTGGGTGCACACACGAGGTATGGTTGGCATCATAGAGCTGAGGCATGATTGATCTATATATTCTATTTGATGCTGCTATGTTATTCTATTGGACATTTATTTGGACAACTACTGGATGCTGATGCTAATATATTATCTCATTGGACATTTATTTGGACCATTCTATTGGACATCTATTTGGACGACTATTGGATGTTCATGCTGCTATATTATCTCATTAGACATCTATTTGGACTTTTCTATTGGACAATATTGGATGTTGATGCTGTATATATTATCTCATTGGACATCTATTTGGACAACTATTGGTGGATGAGATGACCATTGGACGCTACTATGTTTTTCTATTGGACATCTATTTGGACGACTATTGGATGATGCTAATATATTATCTCATTGGACTACTATTTGGACTATTCTATTGGACATCTACTTGGACAACTATTGGATGTTGATGCTGCTATATTATCTCATTGGACAACTATTGGATGCCACCACCAATTCTTATGCATTTGCCACCACCAATTCACATGCATTGTATTCAGGTTGTTAATAGCCTAACGGTTGAGTGGTATGAACTAGTGTCATGCTCGTGTGTGATCTAGTGAAACAAATAGTCCCATTTGAGGAAGATCTTGTGTATGAACTAGTGGCATGAGATGTTCGTGCGTTTAGTGAAGCAAATAGCTCCACCTCATCAAGTTAAAAGATATCTTCTGTTTGAACTAGCGGCATCAGATGTTCGTGCATCTAGTAAATCAAATTAGCCCCATCTCTACAGCTTCCACTCATAGTTGCTTTCATTTGATGGGGGTCAGGGCTGTTTTCGAGCATTGGGGCCGTAAAGTACTTGTAGAATTCTAAAATGCCCTTTCAAATAACACTCACATACAGAAAAAAACATCCTATATTTCACCAAACCAGCCACAAAAGGCCCGTCAAAAACCAACCTTGCTTCCACATCTAAGCAAGCAAAAACCAAACCTAGGGTACATTTAGTTTTATTTGGACAAAGAATCATGCTTGTTAGAGTCTGGCATGTCCTCCTATTTGTGTTGGTGGAGCATGAGAGTCTTCATTATTGACAATTCATATTAGAGTGTGATAGTCTCCTCCATGGTTGTATAATTTTTAGAAAAAATGAAGATGAGAGTGATCTCCATTCTTGACAAATTGTATTTGAGCGTGAGATTGTCCATGATTGTAACTTAAGAAAAGAAATCATAATATTTCTTTTGCCTAGAGTTTGAGTGACCAAGGGCACAAGAGAAATGTTTCGTAGGGAAAGTACTTTTGGTGGTTCAATTAAGATAAGATATTAAAATGTTTAAAGTCTACCTGTAACAAGTCAAACAAATAAAGTTTCTCTAACCAAGTTAAAATTTGTTTGGCATTGATCTTAGGGAAAGTACTTTTGGTGGTTCAATTAAGATAAGATATTAAAATGTTTAAAGTCTAGCTGTAACAAGTCAAACAAATAAAGTTTCTCTAACCAAGTTAAAATTTGTTTGGCATTGATCTCTAAGATTCTTTTTGGTCTGGAAGGGTGCAGTGGTACTAGAGTTTGGAAATCATACAACCTTTGTTCTCCCTCCCCATTCTCTTATGGTGGTAGACTCTAAACCCAATTCTTTTTTTTTAAAGACCACACCCGCAAGTGCTATGGGAGTATTGTATGCATGGATAGAGGAATCTTGTTATGAAAACAAGTATATGCAAATAATATTCTCTTGTTATATTTTATTTCCTTCTTGTAGTTCATCACACTTCTTTGGTTAGGTTGACACTTATTGGCTCTCCATTCTTTTACAGTAAGCTCTAAGCCGAATTTGGTTTTTTAAAAATTCCACATTGCATTGATCTCTATGCATTTATATAAGGGCTCTTACCTTATGCATAAAGCTTGCTTTGAGCTCTATGCATAAGGTAGAGCTCCCTCACAAAAATGCATAGAGGGGTCTACCAAATGCGTGAGAGCTTTATCCATTTGCATAAGTGTCTTAATTTATGCATAAAGTTGTCTTTGAGCTCTATGCATAAGATAGAGCCCCAATGTAAATCCAAATATTGATTTACCAAATGCATAGATCTCTATGCATTTTCATAAGGACTCTTACCTTATATACATTTGGTTATCTTTCATTTACATAAGGGCTCTTTCCTTATGCATGAGTTATCTTTGATCACTATGCACAAGGTAGAGCCCTTTTGTAAATGCATAGAAGAATCTACGAAATGCATGAGGACTATGAATTTTCTTAAGGGCTCTTACTTTGCACATAGAGATCTCTATGAGATATATATATAATGTATATTCCTTATGAGAGTTCATTAATCTCTAATAACTCAAAGGGCTCCCTAAATATGCAAAGTGATCTTTATGCATGCACATGGATCTCATGGATATAGATCTCTTTACTTCCATAGGGAACTCTTTGATCTCTACAGGGCCTCTAGAGGGCATGCATCAAGGAATATGCCATATAGGGCTCTAACTATGTATGATAGCTCTATTCACTTTCATAAGGGCTCTTACCTTATGCATGCATAGAACTCTCCTTGAGCTCTATGTATAAGGTAGATCCCTTATACAAATGCATCCCTACACTCTTCTACACTAGCATCTTATTTCCTTATATTATCTTACAGATTCAATGTTCTAATCTCTCTTTTTGGGGTTTTTTTTGCAGGTTGCATATCGTCAACCCCCCTTCCCCCTGGTAACCTTTTGATTGTCCTCCCTCTCACTCTCTCCTGCATATATGCACTCTCCTATGTTACCACTCTCCTATGTTACCATCTTTATTGCTTTCATGTTTTCTTACACCTACATAGTGTTCTAATTTTTATTTTTTGGTTTCTTTTACAGGTTGTGTATCTCTACTATCCACCCCTAATCTCTCAGCTCAAGGTAAGCCCCTTTTTTCTCTCCCTAATCTCTCCATATTATTTTGGTTATATGCTTCTCAAATGTAGCTGATTAGTGTGGGTTTTATGTTTTTGTGATGTAGGAACTTTGACAACTAATCTCAGAGAGGTAAGCCCTTTGGTAGTAGCCCTCTCCCCCCTAATGCAGATCAACATCTTTAGACGGTGCGGGAAGGGAACGTCATTCTTGATGATGTTGGCTAGGAGATGCGTTATCGTGTGAGGGAACTATGTAAAATAGTATTTGCCCATGAAACTTTTAAAAAATTCCTCCAGCTTCCATTGGAGAAGAAAATAAGAATTTGCAATCAACTCAACAACGTGTTCAAGCCTGCCGCCCCAGGTAGTGAGGATGTACCTAACAAGTGGATCTACGATCTCATGAGAGATTGTATGAAACATAGGAGGTTCGATGTCAGCCAAGTAGTGAAAATGGGGTGAGAAAATCCTTGGTTCATTGACCAATAGATATGGGATGAGGAGATGAGGAAGCACGCTGAAAATCCTCGACAATACTCGTAGCAGCAGTGGAAAAATGACTAGCGAGCTCACACCTCAAGACCAATGGATGGGACTCATTTATGAGTATTTTGTAAGTATCCATGCTTTCTATAGCATCTCATTTGTATGCCAACTAGTGTATAGTTGTACGTTTTTATTTATGTGGTTGGATGCCATGCTACTAAGTTGGAGGAGCGTTATGCATTCAAGCATGGCACTTATGCCATGCTACTAAGTTGGAGGAGCATTATGCATTCAAGCATGGCACTTATGCCTTGCTTAAGTGCATTGAGCATGATGGAGAAAATATAGATTGGACAGTTGTGGTTTTGGTAAGTATGTCATACCATATGCCAATTTGAAGTTTTTGGTAAGTTTGTATATACTAATTCGTGGGTATTGCATTGTTTTTGCTGAGAGCAGTACTTGAGCCTCCCCCTTGACGCTAGCTCACAGATTGGACACCTACTTTAGCTGGCGTAGTTTTGGAATTGTATAGGTCCTTTTGGTTTTGGAATTGTACAAATCTTTTTTGCACCCTCTTTTGGGCATGTATAGGTCACTCGCATATACATTTATCGTATAAGTATGCATATCATACAATTTGGATCAATGTCTCATTGTGGTTTGACATCAAGCAATGAAAGTTGATTTTATACATCAATGTATCCTTGTTTGTGGGAGCGATAACTTAAGTGTATAAAATTTCACTTGAATGCAACAAAATCTTCAAATATTTACCATAATGGTGTATCTAGGTATAGAATTATACGTGTATGCAGCATAATGCTTTTTAAAAAAAACCTGCATCCGTCGATCTTCTAGTCGGTATAAATGTCGGTATGCACCTACATCCGTCAATATAAGCATCGTAAAACACCTGCATCCATCGGTATTTCAATCGAAATAAACATGGAAATAAACGTTAGAATAAACATGGAAACTAGTTCTTTTTACGATGTAGTTAGCCAGGCTATTTTCGATGAGGGTACTTGGTACAGGTATATATTTATTCATATTTTTTATGAATTATAAAAATATGTTTAATTTAATTTTTGCAGGATTCAATTCAATGGAATATGCAAGTTGGCACAAGATTAATGTATAGGTGTAAATGTGCAAAGTCATTTTTGTAACAAGACCACCTAGCAATTTTATTTGGGCAAAGGTTTTTATATGTACAAACCTTAGGAGACTTCATATGGTTAAAAATATTAACAAAATACCCCAAAAGTGGGAGAAGGAAGCACAATATATACGCTCATCTATTATTAGCTCCTTGGGCTATTTTTATTAAAAAATTTCTCAAAATACTCAAGTCGTGGAAGTGGAGCTACACACTTAAGAGGGGAAGATTGCACCCAATCTGTTTCCATTGTGTAGTACTCTCTATCTTTTCATTTGATGATGATGAAGCTATTTTATTTGATGTCATTTTATTTTCTTTGTTTGATGATATGTTATTGTATTTGATTTTAATTTACTCGAAGTCTGATGGCATTACTAAGTTCTTCTACTATCATATTGCCAAATTGCTTACTGTTGTGGTCTCTTTGTTTGAATGATTGGAGACTTGCGATGTTGCCACTATTGAAGCTTTCTTGGCATCTTCTAGTTCTGGCAACTTAAGAATATTGTGCTCATATTCAATTTCTAGCTTACAGCAAGTATCTAGAGTAGCTGGTCAAGCTAACACTAGATAATCATACATCTTATGATCTCGAACTCCTCTTGGGAGGAAGCAAGACAATAACTGATCATTAATTAGTCTTTCCCTCAACTTGCATCTTGAATATAAGTGCTTGAGCTGAGAAACAGAAAGTGAAATTACATTTATCCTCAGGTTTTAGTGTTTGACACCATTGGTGAGTCTTCTCTTCTAGGGTCATAGAATAAGCATGCATCATGGTTATGTTGCTCACTGGCCCACATGTTTCAAAGGTAGACTCAAAGACCTATACATGTTGGATCGGGTCCCCATCTCCCGAGTCTGTTTTAATAATTGATGTATTTTGTGAGTATTTAACTATTTCTTCAAGAAGCACAAATATGATCCCGTATTAGTGGTATCAGAGCTTGGGTGTACATTTTTGAAGAAGATTAAATCCTGAGAAACCAAAGGGTAAAGGGGGGAAAGCTTACAAGAAAACAAAGTGTAAAAGAGAGAGAAAATAGAAGACCTTTGGGTCAAAGATTGAATGGTTATGGGATTTGTATGGACCCCTACATGGAGATTAGAATCAATAGCTAGGAATTAATGTCACCCTTGCAAATACCACTACTATGAAAGAGAAACCACATATGGTTTCACAAAAGTGGTTTTGAGATCTTGCTTTATAGGTGTGAAGACCAAGGCATGAGTAGCACTTTCCTATTCTCAGGATTAGTCTCTTGTCCGGATATCCATGGGCGAGGCCCCGAGTGAGGGATCTTGCCCCATGCAAGAAGTGCTACTTCCGCTCCTAGCACCCCCGGATCCATTGCGCGGAGGGGCGCAGAGGGGGCAGGGATCTTTCAGCTACTGCTGGTATCAGAGCGAATTGACTAAAGTGGATCAACTGAAAAGCTAAAAATGTCAAAAATTTGTGAAGTAACAGTAAAAGATTGTAATTGTGTGATAAAATTCATTCAAATTGATATTCCGAATGAAGATTCATAAAATTGAAAGTGGGTCTTCAGATGAAGTACCGCAATTGTATGGAAATCCCTTACTTGCTTGAGGCCTAGTCATGATGGTATTTACCTTATAATTCCAAGGACCGTGAGTACCCATATATACCGAGGGTATAACTGCAGCTCTTTACTGGCAGTATATATAGGAGTAAATCTAAGAGCTTGAAATTATAAGTAAAAATGCTATCCAAATGATGAATTCAAATATGGTTGATATTATTTTAAAATTTTGGTTGAGAATTGATGAGTTGATTTGGATTTTGATTGAGATGATTCCTGAATTTTGGTTGAAAAGCGATCAGTTGAACAAAGCCACAATGAGGATGAATGGGATGAGTCCCTCTGATGATGTTCGTAAGTGGAATGACGATAATGACTTCAGCAAATCACTACGAGATTAGTGGATTGTGCTGGCAGATTGCTACTGTTAGCACTTGACCTAGTGGATCCAGTTAAGGGATGACAAATTAAAAACCTGTATAACTGAAACTTCCATGTAGGAATGTTCAGATGAAATCATTGTGTTTAGAATACGAACGATATGTTTTGAATAAATTGTTATCTGATAATGAGTTCTATATAAGGGATCTTTATCCCATGATTCTGTGGAGAGCTAACCAATCTAATGAACCCCAAAATCAGTCAGATCTAAAGTCGGATTTGAATTGTAAATAAAAGGACTTAACAAGAATTTTTGTATTGATAGGATCATGGATCGAGGTCGTCGTGGTAGGAATGATAACCCCCAACTTGGTGGGAAAGAGCTCGACTTGAATGTTCGTAAAACTCTTCATAGATCATAGCCTAGACCTTTCAAGGGTGACGGGAAAACTTGGACAGAGACTGTGGAGAAGTGGATCGAAGTAAAGGAAGAGTACTTCGATGTCACCGGGTACAATGAGAAGACTAAAATGGCTCTTGCAAGGCTGAAGATAGTCAGTAGCATGGAGAAACCACTGCAAGACAAACCGTGTGGATCGAAACACTCAGACATGGAATGATCTCAAAATTTACCGCGGTCCCTTTTTTTGCTTGCAGAATTGCTTGAATAAAAAAATAAATGTGTTGAATTAAAAAAAAATTTGAGTAAATAGATCATTTTTTTCTAGATTTAAAGAGATGAAAGACCGTCTCTCCAGACGATATGAACTCGGGGAAATGGTCAAATTGAACACTAAGGATTTAAAGAGATGAAAGACCGTCTCTTCGAACGATATGAACTCGGGGAAATGGTTAAATTGAACACTAAGGATTTAAAGAGATGAAAGACCGTCTCTTCCGACGATATGAACTCGGGGAAATGGTCAAGTTGAACACTAAGGATTTAAAGAGATGAAATACCGTCTCTCGAGGACAATATGACATCGGGGAAATGGTCAAATTGAACACTAAGGATTTAAAGAGATGAAAGACCGGTGAGAGCGGGGACGCATGACCGGCCAGAACCTAGTGACCTTCAGTCCCAATCTTTTTATGAGGCTGGCGAGCCAAAATCTAGTATCAAAGAGAAAGGATCAAACAATTTAACCCAAATCACTATATTTATAACGCGAAGCGATCACCTTTCACTAGGTCATGGTCACTAGGTTACCATTCTATTTACTCAATTTTCCCATAAAGTTTCGAGTGGAAAGGATTAGTAATGCATACATACAAAAGCCCTAAGAATCTAATGCATACATACAAAATCAAAAAGAGAGAAAATAATTCACCTCTTTTTGGTGAAGTTGAAAGAGAGGATTAGAAGACCTACAAAACAAAACAAAAAGTTGAGAAAAGAATTAGTAATACAAAACCCTAAAAGTAGTGGAAAATGCGTACTTCAACAATGACGAACAAGTGGATATCCGGCCTGAACGATGGAGACCGATAAGAGTAGCCAACAAACGAGGTGATCCAAAATTTCGAGGAACTTGAGGCGGATTCGGAGCAAATACTAGAACATGACATGGATGGCATGATAAATTTCTTACACAATGGAACAAAAGATTGAGGTTTGGAACATGAACGGGTAGAAGAAAACACATGACGTGTGGGATACGCTTCCCAAGAAGAGAAATAGCTACACAAGCTTGCTCCTCTTCCACTATATCATGGAGCACATGTGTCTATTTTACGCACTTACCTATCCATATTGAACTGCAATCGATTTTTGGATGGTTTCATATACGAGTGTATCAAAACTTTTTGCGTAAGTGATGATATCATATGCAATTAGTGAGTTATGTACCTTTATATGCATTTTCTTAGCCTGACTATTTTGTGTAACAACTTATTGAAACATCAAATATTGCCAGAAGATAATGAGATGCTAGTAGCCGTAGTCAACCAAAAGTAATGTTACACTTGATTGGCATGGACTACAACACACAACATGCTTGTGCAAATGATTGTATTCTTTATTGACAAGAATATAACAACGCTGTACAATGTCTACATTGTGGTACATCGAGATATAGACAAGATGTGCAAGGAGAAAAGGTACCAGCAAAAGTTTTACAACACTTTTCCATAATCCCTCGGATTAAAACAATGTTCAAGTGCAAATCCATTGCAGGATTGATGACTTGGCACCGTAACACTAGGTCCACGGATGGTGTTGAATCGGACTAGCGATGGATGGAGTGAATCCATTTGGTCTACGAAGTTCTTCATGGAGTACATGGCCTATTTGTCTAGTTAACTATAATCTTTCACCATGGCTAGCGATAAAAAAAAGGGCATCTTTTATTGTCTTTGATAGTGCCTAGAAAGTATAAGGTGAAGAATATGGATGTGTATTTAGCCCCTTTAGTTGAGGAGCTTTGTGTTCTATGGGAGGGCATTGAAGTTCATGATATTTCCAAGAGGTTTGGAAAACGTGCGCTAACATTGAGAGGAATACTTATGTGGACTATGCATGATTGGCTTGGCTATGGAGAGTGCTCGGGTAATACTGTAGCTTGTTAACATATTATGTTAAGTCATGATTGTCATCCAAAGTTAAGTGCTACTATAATCTTTTTTGATGTCCATTATGTGGGCCACAACTTGAGGCTCGATACTCAAAGTCTACGAAGAAGATAGTATACGGCCACAAGAAGTATCTCTGAGTGGACCATCCTTTGCGTAAGGGATTTCTAGGGGGGTCTCCTTGCATATGGAAGAGCACCGATTGGAGGACCTTATGGAAGAGCACTGATTGGAGGACCTTATGGGAGCTGGATCCATCCTGTACACCTCCAGGAATGAAGCGTCTATCCATTTTCCATCAACTTTCATACTAGAATGATATTTTAGTGAACCATCTTCTTGGACCATTGCACATTTTCAAGAATATAACCAAGGTGCTTTGGAAAACCATCACAGGAGCAAAGGAGAGCAATGCACAATGAGATGATTTACAAGAGGTTCAACGTATGCATCACTTATGATCCCAAAATAGAGCATATGGAAAGGTGAAGCTACCAAAAGCACCTGGGGTCATGACAGAGGATGAGCAAGGGCATGTAAAGAAGTGCATTAGTGAGTTTCATACCCTGATTGTGGCGTGAAGGCTAATTTCATGCAAGAAAGTTGTTCAAGTGCAAGTGATGGCAATACTGAAGTAGACATGCTAGATTATTGTGGAACAATCCAAGGTATTATCAAGGTTGGATTCAGAAAGTTTGATATGTTCATTTTTGATGTGAAATGGTTCAAGTTAGTAACTCAAGGGGTGCAAGTAACTGTACGCAAAGATAAGTGTGGATTTCTTCAAGTAGACCGCACAAAGATATGGACTGACCCCAAAAAGACACATTTTTGCTACCAGAGCACTATGACCAAGTCATCTTTGTGGAAGACCCAACACATCATAAATGGTTGTTTGTGATCCAAATAAAATGCACGTGGAAAATAAATATTTGAAGAGGTGAAAATAGCAGTTGACTGTTTGCCAAATGCTGAGGAACTCCCCCCAGATCATGTGATATTGGTTGAGCATACACCACTAGCACCTTTTGAACAACAACAAGAAGATATACTAGTTGAGAAAGTAGGTGAGGCTCACACACGATTAGGATCAGATGAAGGTGTACGCATTGAGCAAATACATCTTGAATGAGAAACAGACGCTAGAGATAATCCAGAAGAAGAAGAGATTCAAGCTGAGTATGATCATGATGTATCGACAGCTCTCATGCTAGAGCTAGAAGAGGATGATGACATGGATAAATTACCTGTAGTACTACAAGACAACCGGTTCCACCAACTGATAACAATGATGGAGTATTTCTAGAAATAGATTTATTTGGAGCCATGAATCTCGCTGATTGTTATTTCGACGTATATTTTGACGCCTGTTTCTACGTATATTTTGGATATTCCACGCATATTTCGACGGATATATTTGGATGTATATATCGATGACGCGACCAAGCATGGAGACTAAGCGTCAAAAAACAATGATTCTTTTGTAGTGTGGTGTGAAGATGATGATCAATTTTCTTTTGTATTAAACTTTTTGTACATGTTATCTTGATTTGATAATGAATGTGACGATCACCAATTTTGATGTCGAACAAGTTTTCTTGATTGGTATTCTATGTCCACCATGAGAACCTAAGCCATGCCTTTGTGCCTTTGAGCCATGTTCGGACCTCAAAGTTTACCTTGTAGGTTATGACATCAACAATCTTGTTCTCTTGATATTTTTTTTACACAATTGAGGACAATTGCTTCCTCAAACGATGAGAGAACTACTATAGGTACATATTTATTCATATTTTTGATGAATTGCAAAAATATATTTAATTTAATTTGTGCAGGATTCAATTAAATGGAATATGCAAGTTGGCACAAGATTAATGTATAGGTGTAAATGTGCACAAAGTCATTTTTGTAACAAGACCCACTAGTAATTTTATTTGCGCAAAGGTTCCTCCAATTGAAAACAATGATGGAGTATTTCTAGAAATAGATTTATTTGGAGCCATGAATCTCGCTAATTGTTATTTTGACGTATATTTTGACACTTGTTTCTACGTATATTTCGGATATTCCATGCATATTTCGACGGATATATTTGGACGCATATATCGATGACGCGACCAAGCATGGAGACTAAGCATCAAAAAACAATGATTCTCTTGTAGTGTGGTGTGAAGATGATGATCATTTTTCTTTTGTATTAAACTTTTTGTACATGCTATCTTGATTTGATAATGAGCGTGATGATCACCAATTTCGATGTCGAACAAGTTTTCTTGATTGGTATTCTATGTCCACCATGAGAACCTAAGCCATGCCTTTGTGCCTCTGAGCCATGTTCGGACCTCTGAGTTTACCTTGTAGGTTATGACATCAACAATCTTGGTCTCTTGACATTTTTCTTATGCAATTGAGGACAATTGCTTCCTTAAACGAGAGGACTATTATAGGTATATATTTATTCATATTTTTGATGAATTGTAAAAATATATTTAATTTAATTTGTGTAGGATTCAACTTAATGGAATGTGCAAGTTGGCACAAGATGAATGTATAGGTGTAAATGTGCACAAAGTCGTTTTTGTAACAAGACCCACTAGTAATTTTATTTGGACAAAGGTTTTTTTATGTACAAACCTTAGGAGACTTCTGGTTAAAAATGTGTAAAACAATAACCCAACAGTGGTGGGCAAAGGAAGCCCAATATGTATGCTCATCTATTCTTAGCTCCTTGGGTTATTTTTATTAAAAAAAATCTCAAAATACTCAAGTCGTGGGAGGAAGATTGCATCCAATCTGTTTCCACTATGTGGTACTCTCTATCTTATCTTTTGTTGATGATGATGCTATTTTATTTGATGTCATTTTATTTTCTTTGTTTAATGATATGTTATGTTATTTGATTTTAATTTAATTTCAAGTCTTTGTTTTAATAATTGATGTATTTTGTGAGTATTTAACTATTTCTTCAACAAGTACAAAAAGATAAGGTTTAGACATTTTTACCGATGCTTATATAAGCATTTCTTTACATGATGTTACTGACGTTTTTGTACCGATATTTTTTCGATGCAAATCCCCAGGAGAAGATTTTAGGCTCTAAAACTTTTTTTGTACAGCCAATGTTGTGATTTTCGAGCTTGGGTTTTCCTTAGGAGTGTTTGTTTATGATGCGGCCTTAGTGATGATTTGTTTTTATGAGGTAAAGCTTGACTACATCCTCGTGAGTTTGAGATATTTTTGGGAGCCTGAAAAGTTATGGTGGAAGGTTTTCCACACTCACAAGATGTAGGTAGTGCATTCCATGGCACGTCCAAAAGGGTTTCTTCATCAAGAAGGTTTATAAATTCGTCCTTTAAAAGAGGAATACTTACTTGTTGATGGGAAATTTTCAATAAATCAGTTTTATAATTCCACACCATCGTGCATCTATGATGGCCCATTCAATTTGTTCCCAATAAGAGATCTTTTTGAATATAGAGCTAGACCAGGGATTACAAAGAATTTTCCTTTTGTTGGGTGATCAACTATGTCGAACACCATTTTGCCCACACGAAGATAATTCATGATTGGGTTACCAACTTGTTGCACTTTGTGCACGTGTGGAAGAAAATGAGGGTTTACTAATAGAATCCCAAGTTTCGTAAGTCATTAGGTTGTGTCTTGGACCTTAATGTAGAAGAGCTAGCTAGAAAACAAAGTTGTTACCCTCTCGCAAATATGAAACCATAATCATGGTAGGTCCAAAATCAAGTATTAACTATTAAGGTGTGGACATTATGAAACATTGTAGTAGGATGGTGACCTTGATATTATGTTGTAGATTGAATTTCTTTAAATACCATAGCGTACATCACCAAAATTACCTTGGTTTTCTTTTAATACATTGCCTAATCTTGCCCTAATTTTCTCGCTTGAATGTATATTCCCCCTCCCTTGATTTAAGGTTCCTTTAATGCCCATACTTAACTTTTATACACCCACTAGTCCACTTGTTCTAGGTGCCTTGTTTTGATGCTCTCTTGGGATGATTCGTATCTATCATGGCTTCTGACCCATTTCGCCCATCTATTGATGTGACATTTGATTTGACACATCCCTTCAGATATTTTCCTAATGTTACAAGCTCCTTGTGCATGCCGAGATGGTTGCACCCTTGATCCCTTGTTTCTCAACATGATCAAAAAGGGAGTTTGAAGTGAAAGGTGAGGAGAATCTAGTATGATTCAATATAGAAACAATATTTACTAGTTTATGAAACAAAGCTGGCATTACAATCAAAATGAAGGGTGTCCTTGAATGAATCATAGAAAAAAGCATGATATTGTTTTCTAAATGCTTTTCTCTTGGATATAATTCGAGTTATTACTTACAAGTGCTATCGACCAAATTTCAAACAATAAAAAGAACCTCAATTCGGATGGGTGAAATAGTAGCACCGTTTGGTGAAATAATAGGTTCTAGAAATGTGCTTCTGTTGAGAATTTACATAAGTAATTTACACCCATATATCCTCTAAGACTTCATATACCCTTAAGGAGAGGAAGCCATCGATTTTCAAGATATTGTCGTTGAAGTCCATTCTTAAAGCAATCTCTCCATGGTGTCACAAAAGAGGGTGCATAATATCATGTGAGTGTATATGAAATAACCCATTGATGAGACCTATTGAAAGTTTTTACATCTTCATGAGTTGTACTTTTGTTTTATGACGCTGAATTTTTTTGTGATTTTATGATACAGTGTTAAAATTCTTACATGACATGCTATGATGTACTTTCATAAAGACATGTAAAATAGACGTATTTTTATTATCTTCGGCACAAAAGAATAGGATCGAGGAAGAGAAGATTCCTGTGATCTAGTAAAAAGATTAAGAGCGGTCAATTACGTTACCTAGATCCAAAATCAAGAATTAACCAACTAGGTGAGATACATTGCACTAGGATGGTGAGTACGTTGATGTAACGCAAGTAAAGTGTAAGTTGATTGAATAAGATACGTTTATGATGATTGGAATGTAGTCATAATTAAATGCAAAGTAGTTTGTTATGAGTGCGGGGATGGATATGTAGGAATTAGTGGCCACGGAATATAATTATGTTGTCTCTCGATATTGAAGGTTCCATTGCAGGTGTTCATGGCTCTTGTGCAAAGGTCTCAAGTCTTCTGTTGGAAATGAAAAGAGCATCAAATAAGTGAGAAATGCCATGCCATATTGTCTCAATTTGATTTGCAGTACATGGAACAATATTGTACTTATAAGAAGGATGTGTTCTCTCGAGGGGGGACACAATCGGGTTTGAGATGGCTGTATTAGAAGTCTGTAGAAGAGAATGTGAAAAAGACGGTGCGGTGCGCCGACTAGGAAGAAGGAGGTGGTCTTTCGCCGACTAGGGGAAAGATGTCCGCATGCAGAAACTTCCGTATCATTTATTTGCTCTTAAAGCACCCCCCGCTCTACTCTCTCCTCTGTGAAACGTTGGTACCGTTCGTTTGACTCGTAGACACTAGCAACGATATATATTAACGAATCCTAGCTCATTAACGAATTTAAGCTCTGCGATCAGCCTAGGGGCCCATGAGATGCACTTTCTAGGCTTCCAATGAAGGCCTGGTAGCGCTCTCTCTCTCTCTCTCTATAAATACAGTGGCTTACATCTCATTGGCTTAGGAGCTGCCTCCTATTGTTAGAAAAACGTATTGTATCAATACAGTGAAATAGACGTGATGCAACCTAGCGTTATTATAATAAGGCCTGCCGCAACTGCCTGTACCAGAAGCAGAAGAGAGAGAGCACAGCCCTCCAATCTGTACTTTGCGGGTTATTAAAAGGGCTGTGTTCTCTCTCCTCTGTTGCTGACGCTGGCGGATCATCATACGACTGTAGGCGTTTTCTCTTCCTCTCGTGAGGTAAACTAATATGCAGGTCATCTACTCTCTTTCTGATGGCTCAAATCTGTGTGCTCGATTGACTTGTGCGAGGCATGAACACTTGCACGCATCACTATTTCCGTTTATACACAATCTAGCATTTTCTCTGTTTTACTATTGTTTTGTATAGCTTTTGTTTTGAGCTTACTCCAATTACAAAGCTACTACTAGTGTGTGAAAACCGTCACGATCCTGCGGAGTATGTTATTTGCCCCACCACCAATTCACATGCATTGTATTCACGTTGTTAATAGCCTCTACTATGAAAGGCTATTGATTTGATTCCTTTAGAGTTTGGGCTATCTTGATTTCCTTTAGGTATGAACTAGTGTCATGCCCGTGTGTGATCTAGTGAAACACATAGTCCCACTTGAGCAAGATCTTGTGTGTGAACTATTGGCATGAGATGTTCGTGCGTTTAGTGAAGCAAATAGCCCCACCTCATCAAGTTAAAAGATATCTTCTGTATGAACTAGCAGCATCAGATGTTCCTGCGTCTAGTAAATCAAAGTAGCCCCATCTCTACAACTTCCACTCATGGTTGCTTTCATTTGATGGGTGTCAGGGCTGTTTTTGAGCATTGGGGCCATAAAGTACTCGTAGAATTCTAAAATGCCCTTTCAAATTACACTAACATACAGAAAAAAACATCCTATATTTCACCAAACCAGCCAATTTTTAAGGACAAAAGGCCCGTCAAAAACCAACCTTACTTCCACATCTAAGCAAGCTAAAACCAAACCTAGGGTACATTTAGTTTTATTTGGACAAAGAATCATGCTTGTTAGAGTATGGCATGTCCTCCTATTTGTGTTGGTGGATCATGAGATTCTTCATTATTGACAATTCATATTAGAGTGTGATAGTCTCCTCCATGGCTGCATAATTTTTAGAAAAATGAAGATGAGAGTGATCTCCATTCTTGACAAATTGTATTTGAGCGTGAGACTGTCCATGATTGTAACTTAAGAAAAATGAAGATGAGAGTGATCCCTATTCTTGACAAATTGTATTTGAGGGTGAGACTGTCCATGATTGTAACTTAAGAAAAGAAATCATAATATTTCTTTTGCCTAGAGTCTGAGTGACCAAGGGCACAAGAGAAATGTTTCGTAGGGAAAGTACTTTTGGTTAAATTAAGATAAGATATTAAAGTGCTTAAAGTCTAGCTGTAACAAGTCAAACAAATAAAGTTTCTTCTAACCAAGTTAAAATTTGTTTGGCATTAATCTCTAAGATTCTTTCTGGTCTGGAAGGGTGCAGTGATACTCGAGTTTGGAACTCATACACCCTTTGTTCTCCCTCTCCATTCTCTTATGGTAGAATCTAAAACCCAATTCTTTTTTTTTTAATTACCACACGTGCAAGTGCTAAGGGAGTACTGTATGCATGCGTAGAGGAATCTTGTTATGAAAACAAGCATATGCAAATAATATTCTCTTGTTATATTTTATTTCCTTCTTGTAGTTCATCATCACACTTCTTTGGTTAGGTTGACACTTCTTGGCTCTCCATTCTTTTACGGTATGCTCTAAGCCGAATTTGGTTTTTAAAAAATTCCACATTGC
Organism: Cibotium barometz; assembly: GCF_041138505.1. Lineage (NCBI taxonomy): Eukaryota > Viridiplantae > Streptophyta > Polypodiopsida > Cyatheales > Cibotiaceae > Cibotium > Cibotium barometz. The sequence goes on along the minus strand of NC_141057.1, from coordinate 37,763,795 downwards.
ATTGATCTCTATGCATTTGTATAAGGGCTCTACCTTATGCATAAAGCTTGCTTTTAGCTCTATGCATAAGGTAGAGATCCCTCACAAAAATGCATAGAGGGGTCTACCAAATGCATGAGAGCTCTATGCATAAGGTAGAGATCCCTCACAAAAATGCATAGAGGGGTCTACCAAATGCGTGAGAGCTCTATCCATTTGCATAAGTGTCTTAACTTATGCATAAAGTTGTCTTTGAGCTCTATGCACAAGATAGAGCCCTAATGTAAATCCAAATATTGATTTAGCAAATTCATGAGATCTCTATGCATTTGCATAAGGACTCTTACCTTATATAAAATTAGCTATCTTTCATTTACATAAGGGCTCTTTCCTTATGCTTGAGTTGTCTTTGATCTCTATGCACAAGGTAGAGCCCTTATGTAAATGCATAGAAGAATCTACGAAATGCATGATGACTCTATGAATTTTCATAAAGAACTCAAATTTAGGAATTTTAGAAAATATGCACAATTTTGGGACAATTCTTTGTTAGATCCAATACAATGTTTACTGTGCGATATGCAAGATTTATTATTTAAATATTGCGATATCATTTATATACTATTGTACATTTGTAACAAGTATATATGATCTTGGTGGGATGTAAATCTTCCTGCACACACACACACACATGCACACCAAGAATTAAGCTTGTTTATATCACATAGCCTCGAGTTGACCATCAAACACAGAAACTTTAACAAAGAAAGGATATTCAATGTAACTTCAAGTTGTAATAAAGACTAGGTGATAGAATTAAAAAGATCACCATCTCTAAGAAAGCCTTACAATCTGAATAATGATTGAACTATGAGTTTGGTAGCTTCATACAACATTGCTAAAAGATTATGAAGCTAGTTGCCCATGTGCTAACAAATCATTCTTGCTCAATTGGACTGACGTGTGATGGTGCCTCACTTTCATGTTGATTCAATTGATTTTGTTTGGCCTTGAGTATTATAGCCTTTAGAATCTTGATTTTCTCTGGAAGTCGTCCACCCTTGGGCTTCCATGCCCAAATGATGCAGCTAGTGTCTTCCCAGCATTGAGGATCATTTCTGTTCTCTCGCCCAATACTTGTTCCAGTAATCCTTATAAACCTCCACATTACTTGCATTCTTCTTCTTTGAAATTGGTTCTCTCGCCAATACTTGTTCTCTCATTTCTGTTCTCTCGCCAATACTTATTCTAGCAATCCTTATAAACCTCCACATCACTTGCATTCTTCTTCTTTGAAATTTGGTGCCCAATATTGTATCTGAACTTGTAGGTAGTTTATCGAGTTGTTGTTCTGATCAACATCACTTGTTGTCACTCCCAACCATATTGGGTAATTTGCATCACAAGGTTGTACAAGCACAAAATCCCAACCAAATTACCCAACCATATTGGGTAATTTGCATCACAAGGTTGTACAAGCACAAAATCTCCTTTAGACACATCAAGAGTCGGGTTGAACTCTTCAGCAGGTCTGTTGCGCATTGGACCACAATAATGGTTCTCATTTACATCAAACCCTTCATCTACATTATCCTCTACTTGAAGGTTGAGAGGCTCAGCTTTTTCGCATACACTCCTTGGCCAAAAGTCATGAAATCCAATGTCTTCCCTTGCACAAGGGGTTTGTATGTTTAGCATAAGATTCTCCCAATAGGCAAGGACCGGATTGATCCACTTAGCATAATCACTTTCCTCTCCTTTCTCTTACAAGTGCTCTTTCCACCAGTAGACATGTTTTTTTAAGCCCTCCCCGTTGTACAACCTTCTCATTTTCCTTAACATACTCAAAGGGTAGCAATACTTTTGGAAAACCTTCAGGAAGCTTGGGTCCTCCCTGGTCATTTATCTTCCATAACTCTATACCGCTTTCTGGTGGTAACCAATCAATATTTTTGGGGTGTACTTTGTATTGCATCTAAGGTATTCCATCACTCATATAAAACCTGAATTGCAACGGCTTTGAATGTCCAATCAAGCTATCGGCTCCATCATGTAAGCATCCCTTGACAAAGCCTTTGAAGTCTTTACATACCATGCTTTACTACAAACCTTCTTCCCAAACTCAAAGCACTCATCATCTTGACCTTGTCTATAGGCCATGCCCATGCAATCTAGTACAAATGTGTATCGTGTACTATAGCTCTGTCCCCAAAAGTGTACCCTAGCTTGCATGATTTTAGATCTATCTCCAAATTGACAACATCGGTTCTTGCAACAATCAATGGTTGCGATGTTGTGAATGTTTACAACGTCACATTTTTTGCTAGCTCCATGTGTTTTATCGTAATTTTTCATTACCCTTGCCCTATGGACATAGCTCCTTTTCTTATTTGTCCCTTCAATGATATCATAGTCATTGATCATGGCATCATGGTGTCTGTCATCAGAACTATTACCATCATTGCTCTCTACATCATCATCCTGTTTTCCATCACTTGAATTGTTTAGGTTGTCAATATTTTTTTGCATGAAGTGATCTTGAATACCCTCATCAATAGAAGAAGATTCTGTGTCCTTCACTAATGGTTCACCATTCTCAAATGTGAGTTGCCTGATCGGCCAACTAACCAAATTCAGACCTGAAACACAAGTTGAACTTGGATGCAAAGATCCTTCTATAATGACACCCAAGCTACTCCCCCCTAGTTCTCTACAATTTATAGCCTCGTATGGGTGGACCAGCAATACTACTCCATTGCCAAGTTTTGTAGATCTGTTGTCATCCCAGAGGATGACACTTTTCTCTTTCCAGGTCTCCCTATCTATAAAGTGATCTTCTTGATCAACAAGAAGTTTCGTAAAATTATCCTCTTTGGTATTAGTAATGTCTTTGTCCATAACAAGGTTGACCAATGGCCATTTGATGATGCTTCCAACTGCTTGAGACATTGTTCTTCCATCCATTGTGGCAAATGGAATGAGAAATGTTCCCTCATCTAATTGAATACTTTACGCAGCAAGTAAGTCCTTCTTTAATTGATTGTCTATATCAATATAAACGCTTACTTGATTGCACGCTAAGTGTACCATTTGTCAATCGTTGCTCGTCGTAGATTGTTTGCACTTCTTGCTGCTCTCTTTTGTATCTTCACATATGTCGAGAACCTATAAAACTGATCTTTGTGCACATTGTATAATCTAAATGACAAGGGTTCCCTATATAAACATGGTATATGTGTCACATATCTAAGTGCACACTTAGGTATGGACTCCACCTTAAGTTCGAGCCTCCCCTACATAGAACTTATGTATTAATGCTCGACCTAGATTGAGTCTTTGTTCTCCATGTTAGTGCACGGGCCTTAAGGCTCGAACTTGAGTTTGAGCCTTTGCTCTCCATGCTAGTGCACACTGGCCTTAAGGCTCGAACTTCAGTTTAAGCCTTTGGTCTCCATGCTAGTGCACCCCGGCCCCTTAAGGCTCGAACTTTAGTTTGAGCCTTTGCTCTCCATGCTAGTACACCCCGGTCCCTTAAAGCTCGAACTTCAGATTGAGCCTTTGCTCTCCATGCTAGTGCACCCCGGCCCTTTACCCTTAAGGCTCGAACTTAAGTTTGACCCATTGCTCTCCATGCTAGTGCACCTCGGCCTTCAAATTGAGCCTTTGTTCTCCATGCGTGTACAACTGCCTTAAGGCTCGAACTTGAGTTGGAGCCTTTGTTCTCCATGCTATTGTACACCGACCTTAAGGCTCAAACTTGAGTTGGAGCCTTGGCTCTCGATGCTAGTGTACACTGGCCTTAAGGCTCGAACTTCAGATTGAGCCTTTGTTCTCCATGCTAGTGTACTCTGGCCTCAAGGCTTGAACTTGAGTTTGAGCACTTGCTCTCCATGCTAGTGCACCCTAGCATCTGAGTGCACAACTTGGATATAGACCCCATCTTAAGATCGAACCTCCTCTACATGGAACTTATTTGTTAAGGCTCATTCTCCATGCTTAACTTTACATGGAACTTGGCCTTAAGGCTCCAACTTGAGATCGAGCCTTTGCCTATCTATGCTAGCGTATCCCTAGCATATGAGTGCACAACTTGGATCTAGGCTCCAGCTTAAGTTCGAGCCTCTCCTACATAAAACTTGGTCTTAAGGCTCGAACTTGAGCTTGAGCCTTGTCTCTATATGCTGGTGTACCCTTGTCATATGAGTGCACAACTTGGATCTAGGCTCTAGCTTAAGTTCGGGTTTCCCCTATTTAAGGCTCCAATATACTAGTGTACCCCTAGCATATGAGTGCACAACTTAGATCTAAACTTAGATCTAGACTCCAGCTTAAGTTCAAGACTCCCATACATGGAACTTCGCCTTAAGGCTCAAACTTGAGTTTGAGCCTTGCCTCTGTATGCTAGTGTACCCCTAGCATATGAGTGCACAACTTGGATCTAGGCTCCAGCATAAGTCAAGCTTCTGTATGGATTAAGTAAATGCAAGTGAGGCCCCCGCTATTCAAGAAAACTAAGTGAAGCATCAATAATTGTAGCATGCATTAAGTTTCTTAAGGAGTACTGTATGAATGCATAGAGGAATCTTGTTATGAAAACAAGTATATGCAAATAATATTCTCTTGTTATATTTTATTTCCTTCTTGTAGTACATCACACTTCTTTGGTTAGGTTGACACTTATTGGCTCTCCATTCTTTTACGATAATCTCTAAACCGAATTTGGTTTTTTAAAAATTCCACACTACATTGATCTCTATGCATTTGTATAAGGGCTCTTACCTTATGCATAAAGCTTGCTTTGAGCTGTATGCATAAGGTAGACATCCCTCACAAAAATGCATAGAGGAGTCTACCAAATGCGTGAGACAAAAATCCATTCGCATAAGTGTCTTAACTTATGCATAAAGTTGTCTTTGAGCTCTATGCATAAGATAGAGGCCCAATGTAAATCCAAATATTGATTTACCACAAATCCATGAGGTCTCTATGCATTTTCATAAGGACTCTTACCTTATATACATTTAGCTATCTTTCATTTACATAAGGGTTCTTTCCTTATACATGAGTTATCTTTGATCACTACGCACAAGGTAGAACCCTTATGTAAATGCATAGAAGAATCTACGAAATGCATGAGGACTATGAATTTTCTTAAGGGCTCTTACTTTGCACATAGAGATCTCTATGAGATATATCTATCATTAGGGAAAGGTTGAGGTCTATAGGGGCCCTTTAAGCTGCCATATTATGATTTTAATGACTTTTTGTTAAAATGTTAAGTTTCGTTGACTTTAGATACCTTCTTATTCTTCAAATGGCTAGAAGTTTGAATTTCAAAGTTTTCCGCCAAAATTGAATTTAAAATTGAGTGGGCAAAACCATATCATGTGATATATCTATGGAAAGAGCTCAGCGAGTAGCTTCTGGATCTCTAATCTCCGACAAATTTTGAGCTCATATGTAGAAGTTATGGATGTCCAAAATTTCAAAAAACTTTCCCCTCCACTTTTTGGGAATGAAAAGTATAAAAAGGCATCTTCTAGAGAATCTTTTGACCACATTTAATCACCCAACATTTTTGTATACATGGCATCACATGATTGGCCCTTTTCCTTAATAACCTTTTAATCACATGGCATCTTAAAGGGCCCCTATAGACCTTAACCTTCCCCTAATGAATGTATATTCCTTATGAGAGCTCATTAATCTCTATGAATTCAAAGGGCTCCCTACATATGCAAAGTGATCTTTATGCATTCACATGGATTTCATGGATATAGATCTCTTTACAGGCATATAGAACTCTTTGATCTCTATAGGGCCTCTAGAGGGCATGCATCAAGGAATATACCATATAGGGCTCTAACTATGCATGATAGCTCTATACACTTTCATAAGGGCTCTTACCTTATGCATGCATAGAACTCTCCTTGAGCTCTATGTATCAGGTAGATCCCTTATACAAATGCATTCCTATACTCTTCTAGACTAGCATCTTAGTCTCTTCATAATATCTTATAGATTCAATGTTCTAATCTCTCTTTTTGGGTTTTTTTTTGCAAGTTGCATATCGTCAACCCCCTTCCCCCTGGTGACCTTTTGGTTGTCCTCTCTCTCTCTCTCTCTCTCTCTCTCTCTCTCTCTCTCTCCTGCATCTATGCACTCTCCTATGTTTCCATCTTTCTTTCTTTCATGTTTTCTTACACCTACATAGTGTTCTAATTTTTATTTTTTGGTTTCTTTTATATGTTGTGTATCTCTACTATCTACCCCTAATCTCTCAGAGGTAAGCCCCTTTTTTTCTCTCCCTAATCTCTCCATATATTATTTTTATTTTATGCTTCTCAAATGTAGATGATTATTGTGGGTTTTATGTTTTTGTGATGCAGGAACTTTGACAACTAATCTCAGAGAGGTAAGCCCTTTGGTAGTAGCCCTCTCCCTAATGCAGGTCAATATCTTTACACAGTGTGGAAAGGGAACGTCATTCTTGATGATGTTGGCTAGGAGATGCGTTGTCGTGTGAGGGAACTATGTAAAAAAGTATTTGACCATGAAACTTAAAAAAAAATTCCTCCACCTTCCATTGGAGAAGATAACAAGAATTTGCAATCAACTCAACAACATGTTCAAGCCTGCCCCAGGTAGTGAGGAAGTACCTAACAAGTGGATCTACGATCTCATCAGAGATTGTATGAAACAGAGGAGGTTCGATGTCAAGCAACAAGCAGTGAAAATAGGGTGAGAAAATCCACGGTTCATTGACCAATAGATATGGGATGAGGAGATGAGGAAGCACGCTGAAAATCCTCGACAATACTCGTAGCAGCAGTGGCAAAACGACTAAAGAGCATGGCGAGCTCACACCTCGAGAGCAATGGATGGGACTCATTTTATGAGTATTTTGTAAGTATCCATGCTTTCTGTAGCGTCTCATTTGTATGCCAACTAGTGTATACTTGTACGTTTTTATTTATGTTTTTTTTTCATGTATGAAGGAGAGGGTGGTTGGATGCCATGCTACTAAGTTGGAGGAGCCTTATGCATTCAAGCATGGCACTTATGCCTTGCTTAAATGCATTGAGCACGATGGAGAAAATATAGATTGGATAGTTGTGGTTTCGGTAAGTACGTCATACCATATGCCAATTTAAAGATTTTGGTATATACTAATTCGTGGGTATTGCATTGTTTTTACAGAGAGCAGTACCTGAGCCTCCACCTTGACGCTAGCTCGCAGATTGGACCCCTACTTTAGCTGGCATAGTTTTGGAATTGTATAGGTCCTTTTGGTTTTGGAATTGTACAAAATCTTTTTTGCATCCTCTTTTGAGCATGTATAGGTCACTCGCATATATGGTAATTTTTTTGTATTAACATTTATCGTATAGGTATGCATATCATACAATTTGGATCAATGTCTCATTGTGGTTTGATAGCAAGCAATAAAAGTTAATTTTGTACATCAATGTATCCTTGTTTGTGGGAGCGATAACTTAAGTGTATATTTACCATAATGGTGTATCTAGGTATAGAATTATACATGTATGCACCATAATGCTTTAAAAAAAAGCCTGCATCCGTCGATATTCTAGTCGGTATAAATGTCGGTATGCACCTACATCCATCAGTATAAGCATCGTAAAAAAACACCTGCATCCATCGGTATTTCAGTCAAAATAAACGTGGTAATAAACGTTAGAATAAACGTGGAAACTAGTTCTTTTTACGATGTAGTTAGCCACGCTATTCTCGATGAGGATACTTGTTGGTACAGGTATATATTTATTAATATTTTTATGAATTTTAAAAATATATTTAATTTAATTTATGCAGGATTCAATTTAATGATGGAATATGCAAGTTGGCACAAGATTAATGTATAGGTGTAAATGTGCAAAGTCATTTTTGTAACAAGACCACCTAACAATTTTATTTGGGCAAAGGTTTTTATATGTACAAACCTTACAAGACTTCATATGGTTAAAAATCTGTAACAAAAAACCCCAAAAGTGGGAGAAGGAAGCACAATATATACGCTCATCTATTATTAGGTCCTTGGGCTTTTTTTATTTAAAAAAATCTCGAAATACTCAAGTCATGGAAATGGAGCTACACGCTTGTTGAGGGGGGAAGATTGCACCCAATCTGTTTCCATTGTGTGGTACTCTCTATCTTATCATTTGATGATGATGATGCTATTTTATTTGATGTCATTTTATTTTCTTTGTTTAATGATATGTTATGTTATTTGATTTTAATTTAATTTCAAGTCTCTGTTTTAATAATTGATGTATTTTGTGAGTATTTAACTATTTCTTCAAGAAGCACAAAAATGATCCCTTTATCAGTGGTGGTATCAGAACTTGGGTGTACATTTTTGAAGAAGATTAAATCCTGAGAAACCAAAGGGTAAAGGGGGGAAAGCTTACAAGAAACCAAAGTGTAAAAGAGAGAGAACATAGAAGACCTTTGGGCCAAAGATTTATTGGTTATGGGATTTGTATAGACCCTTACATGGAGATTATAATTAATGGCTATGAATTAATGTCACCCTTGCAAATACCACTATTGTGAAAGAGAAACCAGGTATGGTTTCACAAAAGTGGTTTTGAGAATTTGATTTTGATTTTGAGATCTTGCTTTATAGATGTGAAGACCAAGGCATGAGTAGCACTCTCCTATTCTTAGAATTCTGGGTAGTGGCCAGAAAAAGAATACTATATTGGACGGTTTGGGAAAATTTCAGCTCTTGAATATTAGTTACTCTTTGGTAAATTATAAAGGATTGCACACCAAAAACTTCAATTAATTTTTTAAAAAAATTTACCCTCTCTACCCGAATGTCCGCTTGGCGGCACTGCGCGCGCGGACTCGATGAAGGGAATGGGGGGGAGGGGGGGCTAACAAAATTTCTTTTAATTATTCTTGCCTTGCGCATTGCACAAAATTCAGCTATGGAGGGGAAGCATCTTTAAATTTAAGATTATATATATATATGTGTGTGTGTGTGTGTGTATATATATATGTGTGTGTGTGTGTGTGTATATATATATGTGTATATATATGTATATGTATATATATATATATGTATATATATATATATGTATGTATGTATATATATGTATATGTATATGTATGTATATGTATATATATATATATGTATATGTATATATATGTATATATATATATATATGTATGTATGTATGTATATATAAGTATATGTATATATATATACATATAGGCTGCCCATGCCTCCCTCCTATCCACTCCAAGTTTGGAAACAGGTGCGTTGACAATGGGCGTGCACCCGGTTCACCATGGGTAAAATAGGCTCTAGCCATGGCTGCTTGCTCAAGGGGTAGCTTGTGCAATGAAAGTAAAAAAATGATCAAGGCTCATGACACGTGGAGGAGTAGGTAGGACAGTTGGTTGGGGGGTAATGCGTCGGAGGTGATTTCTGGGGTATATGTATGGTCCTCCATCTGCATATGTGCATGGATATGGTTATGCAAGTTGATATGCATGTTATGAGCAGGAGCATATGAACATGTTATGAGCAGGAGCATACGAACATGTGACATGTAACAAATATTTTTTTTATATAAAGAATAAGACGAGAAGGCTTACCCATGAGATTAGTTGTCAAAGTTCTTGCATCACAGAAACATAAAACCCACACTAAGTAGCTACATTTTAGAAGCACAAAATCAAAATAATATGGAGAGATTAGGGAGAGAAAAAAGGGCTTAACTCAAAGAGATTAGGGATAGATATAGTAGAGATATACAACCTATAAAAAAAAACCAAAAAATAAAAATTAGAACACTATGTAGGTGTAAGCAGACAAGAAAGCAAGAAAGATGGAAACATAGGAGAGTCGAGAGATGCAAGAGAGAGAGAGGACAACAACGAAAAGGTCATCAGGGGGAAGGGGGGTTAAAGATATGCAACCTATAAAAAAAAACCCAAAAAAGAGAGATTAGAACATTGAATCTGTAAAAAATTATAAAGGAACAAAGATGCTAGTGTAGGAGAGTGTAGGGATGCATTTTGTATCAGGGATCTACCTTATACATAGAGCTCAAGGAGAGTGTAGGGATGCATTTGTATAAGGGATCTACCTTATACATAGACCTCAAGGAGAGTTCTATGCATGCATAAGGTAAGAGTCCTTATGAAAGTGTATAGATCTATCATGCATAGTTAGAGCCCTATATGGTATTTTCCTCAATGCATGCCCTCTAGAGGCCCCATAGAGATCATAGAGTTCCCTATGCATGTAAAGAGATCTATATCCATGAGATCCATGTGAATGCATAAAGATCACTTTTTTGCATATGTAGGGAGCCCTTTGAATTCATAGAGATTAATGAACTTTCATAAGGGATATACGTTATATATATATCCCATAGAGATCTCTTTGTGCAAAGTAAGAGCCCTTATGAAAATTCATAGAGTCATCATGCATTTCGTAGATTCAGCTCTACCTTGTGCATAGAGATCAAAGACAACTCAAGCATAAGGAAAGAGCCCTTATGTAAATGAAAGATAGCTAAATGTATATAAGGTAAGAGTCGTTATGCAAATGCATAGAGATCTCATGGATTTGGTAAATCAATATCTGGGTTTACATTAGGGCTCTATCTTGTGCATAGAGCTCAAAGACAACTTTATGCATAAGTTAAGACACTTATCCAAATGGATAGAGCTCTCACACATTTGGTAGACCCCTCTATGCATTTTTGTGAGGGATCTCTACCTTATGCATAGAGTTGAAAGCAAGCTTTACGCATAAGGTAAGAGCCCTTATACAAATGCATAGAGATCAATGCAATGTGGAATTTTTAAAAAACCAAATTCGGCTTAGAGCTTACCGTAAATGAATGGAGAGCCAATAAGTGTCAACCTAACCAAAGAAGTGTGATGATGAACTACAAGAAGGAAATAAAATATAACAAGAGAATATTATTTGCATATACTTGTTTTCATAACAAGACTCCTCTATGCATGCATACAGTACTCCCATAGCACTTGCAAGTGTGGTATGAAGAAAAAAGAATTGGGTTTAGATTCTACCATAAGAGAATGGGGAGGGAGACAAAGGGTGTATGAGTTCCTAACTCTAGTACCACTGCACCCTTCCAGACTAGAAAGAATCTTAGAGATCAATGCCAAACAAATTTTAACTTGGTTAGAAGAAACTTTATTTGTTTGACTTGTTACAGCTAGACTTTAAACATTTTAATATCTTATCTTAATTGAACCAAAAGTACTTTCCCTATGAAACATTTCTCTTGTGCCCTTGGTCACTCAAAATCTAGGCAAAAGAAATATTATGATTTCTTTTCTTAAGTTACAATCATGGAGAGTCTCACGCTCAAATACAATTTGTCAAGAATGGAGATCACTCTCATCTCATTTTATACAGCCATGGAGGAGACTATCACACTCTAGTATGAATTGTCAATAATGAAGACTCTCATGCTCCACTAACACAAATAGGAGGACATGCCATACTCTGACAAGCATGATTCTTTGTCCAAATAAAATTAAATGTACCCTAGGTTTAGTTTTCGCTTGCGTAGATGTGGAAGCAAGGTTGGTTTTTGACGGGCCTTTTGTCCTTAAAAATTGGCTGGTTTGGTGAAATATAGGATTTTTTTTTCTGTATGTGAGTGTAATTTGAAAGGGCATTTTAGAATTCTACAAGTACTTTACGGCCTTAATGCTCGAAAAAACCCTGACGCCCGTCAAATGAAAGCAACTATGAGTGGAAGTTGTAGAGATGGAGATTATAATTAATGGCTAGGAATTAATGTCACCCTTGCAAATACCACTATTATGAAAGAGAAACCACGTATGGTTTCACAAAAGTGGTTTTGAGGATTTGATTTTGGTTTTGAGATCTTGCTTTATAGGTGTGAAGACCAAGGCATGAGTAGCACTCTCCTATTCTCAGAATTCTGGGTAGTGGCCAGAAGAAGAATACTATATTGGACGGTTTGAGAAAATTTCAGCTCTTGAATATTAGTTACTCTTTGGTAGATTGTAAAGGATTGCAGACCAAAAACTTCAATTAATTTTTTTAAAAAATTTACCCTCTCTACCCGGATGTCCGCTTGGCAGCACTGCGCGTGGACTCGATGAAGGGGACGGGGGGAGGGGGGGCTAAAAAATTTCTTTTAATTATTCTCGCCTTGCGCCACGCTACACGAAATTCAGCTATGGAGGGGAAGCATCTTTAAATTAAAGCTTATATATATATATGTGTGTGTGTGTGTGTGTGTATATACATGTGTATATATATGTATATGTATATATATATATATATATATATATATATGTATGTATGTATGTATGTATGTATGTATGTATGTATGTATATATATGTATATGTATATATATATATACATATAGGCTGCCCACGCCTCCCTCCTATCCACTCCAAGTTTGGAAATATAGGTGCGTTGACAATGGGCGTGCACGCAGTTCACCATGGGCAAAATAGGCTCTAGCCATGGCTGCTTGGTCAAGGGGTAGCTTGTGCAATGAAAGTAAAAAAATTATCAAGGCTCATGACACGTGGAGTAGGTAGGACAGTTGGTTGGGGGGTAATGTGCCGGAGGTGACTTCTGGGGTATATGTATGGTCCTCCATCTGCATATGTGCATGGATATGGTTATGCAGGTGGATATGCATGTTGTGAGTAGGAGCATACGAACATGTGACATGTAACAAATATTTTTAAAAAAAAGAATAAGACAAGAGGGCTTACGTTTGAGATTAGTTGTCAAAGTTCTTGCATCACAAAAACATAAAACCCACACTAAGTAGCTACATTTTAGAAGCACAAAATCAAAATAATATGGAGAGATTAGGGAGAGAAAAAAGGGCTTAACTCAGAGAGATTAGGGATAGATAGTAGAGATATACAACCTGTAAAAAAAACCAAAAAATAAAAATTAGAACACTATGTAGGTGTAAGCAAACATGAAAGCAAGAAAGATGGGAACATAGGGAAGTGGAGAGATGCAGGAGAGAGAGAGAGGACAACCAAAAGGTCACCACGGGGAAGGGGGGTTGAAGATATGCAACCTATAAAAAAAACCCAAAAAAGAGAGATTAGAACATTGAATCTGTAAAAAATTATGAAGGAACCAAGATGCTAGTGTAGGAGAGTGTAGGGATGCATTTGTATAAGGGATCTACCTTATACATAGAGCTCAAGGAGAGTTCTATGTATGCATAAGGTAAGAGCCCTTATGAAAGTGTATAGATCTATCATGCATAGTTAGAGCCCTATATGGTATTTTCCTCGATGCATGCCCTCTAGAGGCCCCATAGAGATCATAGAGTTCCCTATGCATGTGAAGAGATCTATATCCATGAGATCCATGTGATTGCATAAAGATCACTTTGCATATGTAGGGAGCCCTTTGAATTCATAGAGATTAATGAACTTTCATAAGGGATATACGTTATATATATATCTCATAGAGATCTCTATGTGCAAAGTAAGCGCCCTTATGAAAATTCATAGAGTCATCATGCATTTTGTAGATTCTTCTATGCATTTACATAAGGGCTCTACCTTGTGCATAGAGATCAAAGACAACTCAAGCATAAGGAAAGAGCCCTTGTGTAAATGAAAGATAGCTAAATGTGTATAAGGTAAGAGTCCTTATGCAAATGCATAGAGATCTCATGAATTTGGCAAATCAATATTTGGATTTACATTAGGGCTCTATCTTGTGCATAGAGCTCAAAGACAACTTTATGCATAAGTTAAGACACCTATGCAAATGGATAGAGCTCTCAAGCATTTGGTAGACCCCTCTATGCATTTTGTGAGGGATCTCTACCTTATGCATAGAGCTGAAAGCAAGCTTTATGCATAAGGTAAGAGCCCTTATACAAATGCATAGAGATCAATGCAATGTGGAATTTTTAAAAAACCAAATTCGGCTTAGAGCTTACCGTAAAACAATGGAGAGCCAATAAATGTCAACCTAACCAAAGAAGTGTGATGATGAACTACAAGAAGGAAATAAAATATAACAAGAGAATATTATTTGCATATACTTGTTTTCATAACAAGATTCCTCTACGCATGCATACAATACTCCCATAGCACTTGCAGGTGTGGTATTTAAAAAAAAAGAATTGGGTTTAGATTCTACCATAAGAGAATGGGGAGGGAGAACAAAGGGTGTATGAGTTCCAAACTCTATTACCACTACACCCTTCCATACCAGAAAGAATCTTAGAGATCAATGCCAAACAAATTTTAACTTGATTAGAAGAAACTTTATTTGTTTGACTTGTTATAGCTAGACTTTAAACATTTTAATATCTTATCTTAATTGAACCAAAAGTGCTTTCCCTACGAAACATTTCTCTTGTGCCCTTGGTCACTCAAACTCTAGGCAAAAGAAATATTATGATTTCTTTTCTTAAGTTACAATCATGGACAGTCTCACGCTCAAATACAATTTGTCAAGAATGGAGATCACTCTCATCTTCATTTTATATAGCCATGGAGGAGACTATCACACTCTAATATGAATTGTCAATAATGAAGACTCTCATGCTCCACCAACACAAATAGGAGGACATGCCATACTCTAACAAGCATGATTCTTTGTCCAAATAAAACGAAACCATAAAGACTGCCACAGCACCGGATAAGGGGGTGAAAAAAGTCCTGAAAATTTTTCATTTTCTGCCACAAAAATTTGGGAGGTTATCTAACTTTTCGAGAGCAGTTAGACGACACCCATCGTCGAAATTTTGGTCCCGAAACCATTTTCCCATAGTGAGTCAGTATGGGAAACTAGTATATTTTAGGCGATTTTCGATCCGAAAAAATACGCTATTTTTTGGCCTAATGTGTTCGAGGGGGTTCAAAATGGGTTCTGGCAAAGTTTTAGCCAACTTGATAATTTTTGGATTTTTTTGAAAAAAAGATTATTTACCTTATGCACTTGCGGTCGGGACATCATATAGACACTGCCATAGGGCCTAGGGCACCTTCTAGAGTACCTACGCAGGAAAGTGGGACCCAATCGGTAGAAAATTTGGCAGATATTACTGAAACCTTTTCCGAATCCCAATCTGATACCCTTTCCAGGAGAACTAGCTCATTGTCTATGGACAATCTAGGGCCGTCAAATAGTCATCCCTTAGCCCCAAATAGGACACCCACAAGATCTTTTAATCCATTTGAAGCCGACACCATGGGGTTACCACTTAATGTGAGACTTCAATATGTCTACACGAATGCTCAAGGAGCTGAGATTTTTAGGGATCCACAACAGCGATATCTCATTAAGATCGCAGACTTTTTCTCAGAGCTTGATAGAGCACCTCTAGTCAATGACCAGGGTAACATGTACATGGGTGGAGATGGTGTTCGCTACAAAGTCACCTATCATCTAGAGAATGTGGACAAATTAGGGGAGCTCTCTAAAAGTGAGTTCTTACACTTATCAAAGCCTTCCAGAGCAAGGGAGTCTAGAGATGATTGGCTCATTGAGCCAGACATGCCTAGATCATCCAATGCCCAGTCCTCAAAGCCATCCATAGATGATTTACTTTGTGTAGATCTAAATTTGGAAAGGGACAAGAAAGGCAAGAGCAAAATGGATCAGGGGGCTGAGAACCAATGGGAGTTTGTATGACAAATTCCAGTGACAAAGGTCTTTCAGGATGACCCACTTCAAGAGGTCTATAAGGACTCTTTAGAAGGATACTATGCCACAACTAGATTGCAACCAGAGCTAGATCTTCCTCTAGCACTTGTGGTGGTAGTCGAGAAGCTTGCAGGACACATGAACTGAATTGTTGATAAATGGGCCAATGAATACCGAACCTTAGATTGGAAGGAGATTCGAGAGCTCACGTGGAAAGGACAACCATTATTCATGGAAGTGTTCCCAACTAATACAGCTAAACCAAGAGAGACAGCCTTTCTTGGAGAAACTGTTGCTCCTTCCCTAAGAGAGTTCACGAGAGAGGCATCTTCAACATCAAAGTGGACCACTGCAAGTAGCCCAACTCTAGCACCAAGATATTATCCTACACCAAAAGTGCGACCACAGATCACACCACAACAACGTTTCTCTCACTATGACAATCGGAGGGTAGGGGAGCCAACTCGGCCTCCCATAAATGCACCTCCTGAAATGCGGGTAACAAGATCTTTGGAGGGGGTTGGTGAGGCAGGTAATAGGGGACCCACACCAATTTGGGATGCATGTGGACCATCTTACCAAAGAGAGGAATAGTTCCCACTGAGAGTGAGAGGCCGTAGACCCTATGATGAGTATTCAAGACAAGTAAGGCCATCAACTCTTCAGAAAATGGTAAAGAAGTACGAAGGGTCGGGAGATCCATATGACCATGTAGCAGCATTTAGGCAAGAAGTTCGAGCTGACAAGCATACACAAATTGAAGGATTTGGGCTCACTCTTGAGGGAAAGGCCCTTGCTTGGTTTCAGGCACTAGAGGCTTCAGACAAATCTTCTTAATGAGTTTTGGAAGAGAGATTCATTGCTGCTTTTTCCTTGATGGGGATTCAACATGACACGGTAGCAAACATCTACTCTTTCAAGCAAGGCGAGACTGAGGGTGTTAGAGACTGTGTAAATAGGATGAAGCAGTACATTAATCGTTGCCCAGAAGATGAGAAGCCCACCCAAAGTCGATTAATTTCTCTCTTCTTAAAAGGACTCAAAAATTCAACACTCCACACACATCTCTATGCAAAGAAGCATACAAATTTCAATGAGTGTTGCCATGATGCTATGGATTTCATAGATAACTTCAAATTCCAAGATGATACTGGCCCTGAGGTGAAACCTAGAGATCAGTGGGGTGATGACCAAAGTTCAGGGTCTAGCGCGCTAGTAAATGTAGACCACATAGCCTAGTACTAAGGAGATTGGGACAAACCTATCGCCCACCCATGCAGCCACAACAACAACAACAGGCAGCGAATGAGGAGTGTACTACCTACATGTCCTCATCTTTGTGGAGCATGTGGCGGTAACCATAAAACCGAAGAATGTAATACCTTTTCTCCTCTAGTCACAAACCAACCTACAAAGAAGTGGTGCCAAGCCTGTGCTTGAAACTTTACCCACACCACACAGGAATGTACTCACACTGCAAGAATGAGACAGGAGTGTGAGCAGCAAAGGGGTGCAGTGGCTCCACAAATGCATCAACAGTATACTAATTTTGAGCATAAGCCATCGATGGCACAAGAGCAAGCACGACCTATACTTGGAGCTCAACCTCCTGCTCCTGGGACTGCTCCTGTGAGGGTTGTTGACTACGACAATTCAAATATGTGTAGAGACTTGGTAAACCCACGCTATGTGGAGGAGGAATATGCATCATATTCATCCAAGGAAAATCTCTTTGAAAGTCTCGCATATCCAAGCGAAGCACTGGAGGCTCAACCAGGGGAACAAAATTCTTTGATGTTGCTAGGCGGCTACCAACCTAGGACTCCAGGCCCCTCAGATCAATGGCAGCAAAGGAAAGTAGAAGCCAAACTAATGGGCCCCTGTTATGAGTGTGGAGAACCCCATTGGGCTTGTGATTGTCCACATCGCCCAAGGCAAGCAGCTCGATCCAATACAACAGTACCACAGTTTCCACCAATTGAAAGATATTGTCTAGGGTGTTGTGTAGAACACTTTCCAAAGGATTGTTTGCTGAAACCACATGAGGAAGGCACCTCTCAACCAAAGGTCTCACTCAACTTTGTAGGGGTAGTTCCATCACCACCTTCATCAGAGAATGAGGATGTCATGCCACTTAGAGTCATGACTAGATCATAGACACGAAATGCCGAAATGCAGACTGATGAGACACCTCTCGAACCAGGGATGCAAAGGCAAATCTAGTGGACAAGACCCTACATTTCAATAGAAAAAGGACCACTAGGAGGAAAAAGAACCGCAACAAGCAAACTAAGAATGCATCCACTAGTTCTCCAGAAGTCTCTAAACAAAACATGAAGGATCAAGCGTTTACATCCCAAGAAGTGCATGAGGAGCATCAACCTCAACCTGGGCCTAGAAGTCAATATTAGATAATTTGGGAAAAATCTCACATTTTGGGAATCAATTTCTCCATATAGTTTTGGACATATCTTAAACATACTAGCTCCAAATTTGTCGGAGATCATAGATTTAGATTCTATTCTTCAAGATCTTTCCGATGATATGTCACATGAGGGGATTTTGACAAACTTTTGGACAAGTTCACCATGCTCCCATTTTTCAAATGGAATGGGATTTTTCCCAAATTATCTAATATGGTGTTCTAGTGCTAAACAAGATGAGGCTAGTACAACCGAGGATAGTTCTGGGGGTTCTATTTTTGTGGATAAGGTGAACGAGACTCTAGATGCCATCATTGATGCTCATAGAAGTCGCATTGCAGCTTTATTTGAGCTACCCAAGAAGCTTCAAGAATACCCAAACCCTCGCGAGGAGAAGATCAATCTAGTTGTACATCAGCAACTCATTAGGGAAGCTCAATCAATACTTGAGGGCCCACCTCCACCTATCCCTCAAGGCCCAACCTCTCTTAAGTCAACATTAGAAACCATACCTGAAGTGTCATCAAGTTGGGAAATGAAAAGTGAGCTGATCTCACAAGCTCATAGCGAGAAGTCTGCAACAATTGCCACCCCATTTAAAGAAGGTATTCTACCACCACCTAGCCTTGCCTTGCCATGCAATGATGAAGTTATTGATGCTAACAAGGACATGGCAAATGAGATGTGGGCAGCAGTTCATGAGAAGGTTAATGAGAATATGTCCTCTATTATTTCACCTCCATTCTCTGAAGTGGATTTTACTAGGGGCACTGAAAACAACTTTAGACGCCCAAGCATCCAGGAGAGGAAGTTCAAACAATTGTTTCTCCTAGAAGTAAGCATACAATGAAAACCTTACCATCTTATTTGGGAGAATATGAGAACTGTTCTCAAACCTTGAGGATACCCTCCATGCATAGAAGGTTGACAAAGGAGATGGATATGGGTATCGTGCAAGCTATTTTGTCAGCACCAGTGGCTTGTACCTTACCTTTGCTTGATTTGATAAAACTTCGACCTGAGTTGTGGAATGATATTGCCACATGTTTGTCAGAGCAGGTATTGCTACAAAAGGGTCACCATCATTGTACTATACACCCTAAGACAAAGCATGTTATGCCAGTTCCTATCAACAAAGTAGGAAAATTTTGTGAGGATGATTAAGGAAATGCTACCCTCCCATTAGAAGTGCGAAAAGTAGCTTCAATTGCAATACTTGATAGTGGTGCAGGTTTGGGCATTGTGACAAGGTCCATTTGGGAAAAGTGGGGCAAACTAGCTATTAGGAGTACCAGGATGCGCTTGCAGCTAGCAGATGGAAGCTTAGACCATCCCATTGGGCTGCTAGAGAACATATTGGTCACCACATGTGGGATTGAATATGAGCACACATTTGCAGTAGTGGATTTTGGAAAGCATCCAAACTATGAAGTGATATTGGGTAGACCATTCATGCGACAATTTCAAATGATTCAAGATTGTGGATACAATTATTTGTACCTCCGACATGATTCTGTCATCACAAGGGTCAACCTAAAGAATCACTCATATCGTGATGTAACAAGGTCTCCAATAGATGAGTTTGATTCTGCTTCATCTATTGGAGACCTTGTTACATCACTCATATCGTGATGTAACAAGGTCTCCAATAGATGAGTTTGATTCTGCTTCATCTGAGGGCTCAAGAGTTACATTGTCAGATGGGCGAGAAGATCTCTCGATGTGTGGAGCCTCATGTAGGGATTTCAACACTGAGAGACTTAAGGGTAATCGAAGTGTATTAGATGAGGCATACATTCCACAACCCTTCCCTGAGCACTTAATTGATCCCCTAGAATGGAGTCATGTCCTTGCAACATTATTGACATGTGCTTTACCTAAGCCAATTCAATTTTGTGACTCAGATGGATATGACATTATTCCTATACGAATGGTACAACCACGTGACCTTCTAGATGATTTGTACTATGGGGATGCATCCACAACAGCGCTGCATGTAGAGGAAGTCTCAGTGGAGGATTTAACACTCGAATCTGCTAATGATGCTGATAAGGAAGACGGATGGGACTCTGATTTTGATGATGATGTGATAATCCCCGAGGAAGAGTTAGGAAAGGCACGCCTGCTCTTGAGAGGAAGGGAGATTCAAGTAGAGATCCCTCGAAGCCGACCTAAACGTAAATGCTGTAAGAGCCATAAGAGAATCCGTAAACAATATGAGAGGGAACGATGTGAGAGAAAACAAAAAGAAGATGAGGAGTTTAAGAATGAACACTCTCGACCACGTGTATGATTGAGGACAACTTTCCTAGAATAATTCACTATCCAATTACATCTTGTGGTCCATTTGGTTGATGAAGTGGTGTTGTTCATGTTTTATGGATGTTTTTCCTTTTTGAAAGGTTCATGAAAACCTTAAAGGACTTTGTGAGACAAAGAGAAAGGCCAGAAGCAAGCATGGAAGAGGGATGGTTGATGCAAGAGTCTCTTGTGTATATATCAAAACATCTACCTCACATAGATCCTTCCATGCCACTATTGTGGAGCAATCAGAAGGATGACCAACTAATCACTAATGTTACTCTCAGGGAAAAGAAAGGCAATGAAGACATATGTAGCATTATGACACAAGGTGAATACATTCTGCATTCTAAATAGTCCCATCATGGAGAGGTGAATTGGGAAATACAAGGATACAATCAATAGACGAAAGGATGAGAGAAGATCTTTCAGAAGAGAAAATAAATGCTTGCCATTCCGTCCCAGCTTGGAACCTCTACCAAATGTGATCAATATAGAATGGATTCGTATGGAAATATCTTTGGCATCACAAAATGGAGAGATGATCACAAGAGAAGAGCATGAGTATGCAAGAGGATATGACCCTCAACAAAGTACATTCTTCATCTCTGTCTCATGTATATACCTTGTTTAATGCACTATACTAAATGTAATTCTTGTGTTTAATGTTAGTATAAACTATATAATGCAATATGGTAAGAAGGAATACACTTTTGTATGGAGAGTGTGGATTCCTAAAGAAAAACATTTGATTGTGGTTTGATGGTAACTTTTGAGCAAGAAGGTCGAGCTAGTGCAGATGATACCAATGTCATAAAGGACACTCTTGAGTATTGTGAAACTATTCAAGATATTCTTCAGGTTGAATTTACAGCATTTAGTCTATTCATCTTTAATGTAAAATGGTTCAAGGTGATACATAGAGGTGCTCAAGCAACTGTGAAGAAATATACAAATGGGTTCTTTCAAATTTATCCCACCAAGTTTTGGAATGATGAGAAAGATACTTTCATACTATCTCAACATTATTAACAGGTTAGTAACCCAACAAATCCCAAACTAAATCTTGATGTAGTATAATAAAAGTGTAACCTCTTTGCTTTGTGATATTAGGTTATATTTCACGCCAATCGAATTAATCCAAAGTGGTGGTATGTTATGCAAGTTTTCCCTCATTTGAAAAAATATCTTTCAAGATCAAGATGTGGGGGTCTAATCTGGATAAGGTGCAAGTACTACCTCAAATCGTCTCATTGGAAGAAGACGATGAAGAAAACATTTTGGAGGGGGCCAATCAAGAGCATGAGGAACATCAATCCAAAGAAGATGATGAGTCACCTATCAATCATGACAATGCTTCATTGGATCATGATAGTGATATTGATATTCTCATCATTCTAAAACTTGGTGGAATCAATTTGAAAAAACCCATTTGGATGTGTCTTCACGGTTGCTTGAGCACTTCTATATATCACCTTGAACCATTTGACATTAAAGATGAATAGATTAAATGCTCTAAACCTAACCTCAAGAATATATTAAAATTATAGTTCCACAATACTCAAGATTGTCCTCTATGACAATGGTATCATGTCTACTAGCTTCACTTTATTGATCAAAAAATTCCATCACACCACAATCAAATGTGTTTCTTTTAGAATCCACATGCTTTGTGCAAAAGTGCCTTCCCTCTCACCATATTGCATTATATAGTTTGTAATGATGTTAAAAGAAAGCATGATATTTAGTATAGTGCATTAAACAAGGTATTTAACAATTGAAGCATGAGCCATAGATGAATAGTATAATTACTTTGAGGGTCACATCTATGCAAATACTCATGCTCTTCCCTTATGATTATCTCTCAATTTTTTAATGTCATGAATATTTCCATATAAATCCATTATATATTGATCACATTTGGTAGAGGTTCTAAGCTGGGCAAAAATGGCAAGGGTCTATAATTTGCTCTTCTGAAAGATCTTCTCTCATTCTTTTGTCTATTGATTGCATCCTTGTATCTTCCAATCCACTTCTCCATGATGGGACTATTTTAGAATGTAGAATGTGTTCACCTTTTTGGATAATGCTTCTTCCATTATTCGTTTCCTTTCTTTTTCTTGTGGCACATTAGTCATTACTTAGTCATCCTCCTTATTGCTCCATAATCGTGGCATGGAAGGATCTATGCAAGAGAGATGTTTTGAGATATACACAAGAGACTCTTGCATCAACCATCCCAGATATTCCATGCTTGCTTCTGACCTTGCTCTTTGTCTCACAAATTTAGTTAGGGTTTTCATGAACCTTCAAGATTAAACAAACATGAATAACACCACAAACCAAATGTACCACAAGATGCAATTATCTAGTGATAATTGTTCTAGGAATGTTTTCCTTGATCATACACATTTTCACAATAGCATTGA
Source organism: Cibotium barometz (assembly GCF_041138505.1). Classification (NCBI taxonomy): domain Eukaryota; kingdom Viridiplantae; phylum Streptophyta; class Polypodiopsida; order Cyatheales; family Cibotiaceae; genus Cibotium; species Cibotium barometz. The sequence continues at coordinate 37,740,968 of NC_141057.1, read as the reverse complement.
TATGAGCCATCTCAATGGATGTAGGATCTATCTCCTTTAAGGTTTTCCTTGATCTAGAAATGTTTTCCTCGATCATACACATTTTCTCAATCGCATTGATATGAGCCATCTCAATGGATGTAGGATCTATCTCCTTTAAGGTTACGTACATACATACATAGCAATCTTGTGTACTATTTATTATACATAACTTGTGATTGAATAAGAATACCAAATATTAAATTTAACTTAGTAAGTGAATTGAAGAGAAGATTTATACTCACCAAGATTCCCATTTGGTAAAAAGCCTCTCTCACCTTCTTGTCTCCACAGCCAACTATAGCAATCGGAAGAATAAACTATGCATATAAAAAAATGGAAGTTAGTATATGAGCCAACAAATTATGTACCATAAAGAGAAAAATGGAAGTTAGTATATGAGCCTACAAATTATGTACCATAAACTATGTACCAATCATGGCTTCTTACAAGTTCTATGCAAGAGCTTTACACATATTTTTGTAAGCTTTATGCATAGGATTCTTGCAAGTTCTATCCATAGGATTTATGCATAGAGCTTGCAAGATTACTATAAACTATGTGCCAATCATGGTTTCTTACAAATTATGTACCATAAACTATGAGCCAATCGTGGCTTCTTACAAATTCTATGCAAGAGCTTTACACATATTTTTGTAAGCTTTATGCATAGGATTCTTGCAAGTTCTATGCATAGGATTTATGCATAGAGCTTGTAAGATTATGCAAGCTTTATGTATAATCTCTATGCATAGAGCTTGCAAGCTTTACATATAGAGCTTGCAAGCTTATGCATATCTTTATGCAAGCTCTATGCATAGAGCTTGCAAGCTTTATAAATAGGCTTTATGCATAGAACTTGCAACCTTATGCATGGGCTTGAATAAAGCTTATAGTGCTTTCAAGCTCTATGAATAGGTTTCTTTGCAAGTTCTATGCAAGAGATTTATGCATATTTATGCAAGCTTTCTACATAATCTTCTTGCATAGCCTTCTTGAAAGCTCTATGCATAGGCTTTTATGCATAGATCTTGAAAGCTTATGCAAGGCTACAAGCTCTATGCATAAGTTTTATATGCATAGAGCTTCTAAGCTTATGCAAGCTCTATGCATAGGCTTTATGCATAGAGCTTGCAAGCTTATGCATAGGCTTGCATAAAGCTTATGCATAGGCGTCAATAAAGCTTATGTGTAGAGCTTGCAAGATCTATGCATAGGCTTCTTGCAAGTTCAATGCAAGAGATTTATGCATATTTATGTAAACTTTATGCATAGAGCTTACAAGCTTATGCAAGCACACAACAAAATGAGGGTTTAGCAGCGAAAATAGTAGTGCTTTTATAACTTGAAGGATAGAGATGTTGGGCCCGTTTCGCTCCTTCAAAAGTTGCTACTTTTGCTGCCACAAGACCGCTGCATAGCAACAATATTTCACTTCCCTGCAGCGTAATCTCGCTGCTAACCATCAAATATACTGCATAGTAAAAACAATCTGGTGTAGACTGGGGAGTCTGCATAGGACTCCCGAGTCTGCCCAGTTCTTTTTTTTCTAATGTAGACACAATAAAACTAACACAACTTCATGTTTTACTCATCGTCATGGACAAGTGTAATGTAAAACTTGACAAATTAAAAAAAAAGAATGATTGTAATTCATAGTCTTAGAAATGTCTTAATTCAATTACAATACTTTGTGGAATTACATGTGTATGATTTCTAAAAGCTCTTATACAAGATAAAACGTAATGAAAATCTATGGAGCCAGGGACTACATTGAGAGGGTCTACATCTCATGCATTGCAATTATTATTATTCCTTGCAACTCCACCCCCTTCGCTTCTCACATTTCCATTGCTTCTTGCTTGGACATTTGCACCACCATTTCTAGTAACATGATCCTAAAACACAATAAAACTAATACAGGTAAAAATCAGTTCTTACAAAAATAAAGAGGTTTAGGGTTTAGGAATGTACCTTCGTGCCATGCTTACCAAGCATGTCCTCCAGTAATAATAATATATCCTTCATTTGACACCCTTTCAAATAGAGATTCCAAACCCCGTTGTACTTCATGTGTAACAACCCGCCGCAAGTTATTTGCCATCAATCCAAGAAAAAACATAAATACTTAAAACTCTTATGCATACTCCAATGCATGAGGCTTATGCATACGGCTAATGAATAAGGCTAATGCATATGGCTAATCCATAAGGTTACTAGCATGCATTGGAAGCTACCGACATGCCAAGGTAGCCAAGGGCATGCATTGGAAGTTACGAGCATGCATAGGTAGCTACCGACATGCATTGGTGGCATATGGTATAGTTCATAGATTTTTTTACAAAAGACTAAGGATCTATTTATAGGTGAGGGAGGCCGCTGAACAAGTCCAATTGGGTTCTAAAATTTTCCAGGTTTAGTTTGACTCAATTTGGACAAGATTTGGACCAGTTTGGTTCCCTTTTTGTTTTGGTTTGATCCAGGAGAGATAAAAATATCACAATTTTTTTGAATTAAAAACTCATCCACATGTGTGAATTAGGCGCCTACCTCAAGAGTCTCCCTCTCCTTCCAAGGTGCCAAAAATGCATCATTATTCTAAAATATCTTATTTTTTTAGTAATATCTCATAGTTTTTAACTAATAAACCTTGTACTCAGTCAACTCTTTATCTTATGTGAGCATTCACTCATTTCTGGGTATTTTCTTTTATTCTTTGGATTTATCTCATCCCAACACTTGTATTAATCCTATTGGCCCATAGGAACCTTAATTGAACCATAATCCAAAAAGTTCTGAAAATGTAGATCCTTAGCCTAAGGTCCTTTCTACACATTTTCAATTAATTCCTAATGCACATTCAAAAGTTCTTTTTGAATTTCTGTTTCAAGGGAATCCATTTCACACACTAGGGGGATTTTTATATCCAAAGATATCTTAATTTAAGATTATCTCTCTCTAGATTTTTTCTCTCTCTAAGTCAAAACATGGTAAAACAAGATCTTTCTTCTATTTCAGAGAGGGGAATAATTACAAGAATAAAAGGGGAGGTTTTTACACCTCAAAAGCTGGAGGGAGGAATCTTACAAACATCCATCTTGATGTTTTAAGCAGTGTTTAGATTCTTTTGTGATAATAAAGTGTCACTAGTATTTTAATGTTGAAAATGATATGAACATTATGAATATTTGAATTGAATAGGGATAGTCAATATTCATCGATGAAAGATCGCTAAGAATCTTCAACAATATTCCTACATATGAAAATGCTATTAAAGTTATGGCGGAATTAGTTACAAGTGAATGATAATTGTTTAATGATGCAAGACATGTCTAAGAAACAGATGTTGATTGTGGTGTTGGATTTGAATGGATTGATACTGAATCATTGTATTAAACCATCAACGTTGCAACAATCCACTATGCAAGGTCCAAATAGATATTTTATACTCTGACCTAGATGAATAGAATTTTTGTAGACCCTTTTTGAAAGATGTAATGTTGGGATCTATTTAACGGAAATGGAGGATAATGTTATTAAAATGGTGAGAGCTCTGCAAAAAAGCAAGGAAATAATTCCTTTTTTGCCATTTGGGGTCAACAGGCTTGTTACACTTATGAGAAGAAGAAACTATTTAGGCTAGACAGCCCAGGTGTTGAGGAAATGTTTAAGCCATTGGAGAGAATGTATAAAGCCTTTGAATGTGATCCCAGGAGAACCATCCTAGTTGATGACTATCCATATAAAGGATGTGCTACTCCCACTAGGTGAATTACTATCTTACTTTGTGTGGCTTAATGATGTTGAGGATGTATGTAGTGTGAGTGACTCTAAACAATATGGCTAGCTCCTAGTGTCAAATTACCATTAATGGTTTAACCTTGTTAGTGGTGTTTTTGATTATTGGAAAGAGTATAATGTGAAATGGTCACCAATAAGATTCAACACATGTAGAATTCCTCTTGCAAAGAAATTATAAGAAATTTCTGAAAGTAATGCAGAGGCAAATTTTCTTGATACAAGTGGTCAAAGAGGTGATAAAGGAGCAATGATTAGTGCAAGGGGTATGCAAATCCCTGCATTATCTTGTATTTCATCTCAACACACATGAGATGAAATAGGAGATATCATGCTAAAAGAATGTTCACACCTTTCAAGCATAGGGGCACCACAATTGATTTCACTGCCTAAAGGTTGAGTTGCAAAGGACAAAGTAGCTCATTTTGTGAAGACACTTATTAATAAACTGCTAAATTATCATGGTCTCTTGAATATCAAGAACTAACACAAAGATACCACTCTATTTGAAATTCTCACCGCGTGATAGACAATGCTTTATAATGAATCTCTATTCTAACTTTCGCAACTTGTTTCGTGCAAGATTTTCTATGCTTATGAATTGACCAAAGAGGTGTTCTCACAATGTTAATGGCTTGCATAGGATCAAGATAGTACTTGCAAGTTTAGAAGCATATCCAAAGAAATGTATAGAGGTGAACACTCACTTACAATTTTTGTAAGGTGTTTCTCCAAAGGGGAGAAATCGTTATGTTACATTACTCGTCACTCAAGAAATTTTCTAATATATTTTTCTTCTCTCTTAGTAATTCGTCAGGACAATCGTAAACCCTTCTGGCAAGAGTTATCTCAAACTTTAGTGTCTGTTTTGTTGTATTTTGTTGGACTGGATCATAAGTCGGAGTGCATCCTACTCTAAAGGGGCTCTTTTGGTTTTAATAGAAGAAGCAAGTATCTTAATGAATGTATTCAAGTTTATGTTCTTAAAAACTTTAAATATTTATGATAAGAGTTTTCTTTAACTATATTGTACAAGTTTTGTGGCATTTTGAATTAGTGGATCTTAAGTCAGAGTTCATCCTACTCTAAGAGGAATCTTTTAATTTGAATATAAGAATATTTTGAAATCCTCTTAATGTTTTTATTAAAGTAAGTTATATTCAGTGCAACCTTAATCCTTTGTGACAAGAGTTCTTTTAAACTTTAGTGTACTTTTTTGGTATTTTATTGAACTAGGATCTAAATCGGTGTGTAACCTACTAAGGGGACTCCTTCAATTTCAATATAAAAGACGTTTACAAAAGATCCAATGTAAATACAACAAAACCATGTAGCTTATTATATAGAATCATTTTGAGCACCGTTCATGATTGAGAGACAAAGTACCTAATGGATGTGTACTTGTCAAGAAACACATAGACGCTTGATGGAGATTTGTACATATACATAAGGACTATACATCTGTCATGATTCTCTATAATTGTGTGCTCATTTGAGGCCACGTACAACTTTGGAAACAATCTAACATTTTGGGTGAGTGATGATCATGTTCTACATGTCTTGTTTTCTAGCATTATAGAATGGTCCTTGGGCCATTCTACACACCTTGTGCTTCACTAGAACACAATACCCATGGTAGAATTAACCTATGCCCATTCTAGAACCCCTAACACTTGATAAGAAAAACAATGTGCATGGTACGAGAGTGGTGCTAGGGACATTCCATACCCTTTTTCTACATTGGATATAGAATGGCCCTAGATCCATTCCATGCCCTTTATGCTACATTCAAGAAAGAGTGTGCATGGAAGAATGTCCCTAGGGTCATTCAATAATCTGCATGCATGGTAGATGTAGAATGGTCCTAGTAGGGACATTCTTAACATCCTAGTATTATACTTATCTCACCTCTTATTTTCCAAGTGATTTTTTTAACCAAATCTTGTTTGGTAATGTTCCCCTTACTAGCCTAAAAGACAAGCTCTATTAAAACATTGTTGATTTGAACCTTTTTTTAAATTATACACGATTCTATAGATTGACTAGTGGCCTTATTTATAATTTTATGTTGGGAAAGAAGAAAAACCTTAGTAAACTCAGAAAATGGGCCAATATGGGAATGCGATTTATCTAATTTGGTGTTAATGCTCAATGGTTGCATAAAAACTTAGTCTTAAATCTAGTATAAAATTTCTTACATATGGTGGGCTACAAATTTTTGGATTACTAGATTGTTGCAAAATAAAACTATAAACCATTTCTCCTTATCTATCTTGCTAATTTATTATTCTATAAAGATCATATTATTTGTGTTAATGCACAAGAACAATTTTGTGAGACCCTCGCCCCCTCCAAGATGCCCCATCCAAGGGGCCTAGCGGCGAAAGCAGCGTCAGCCTCTCGCGCAGGGCACTAATCCACACTCGGCGCCTCGCCCACGGATATCTAGACAAGAGACTAGCCTGGCGGTTCCTCCGAAACCGAACCCGGAAAAACTTCTCTCGCCTAGAAGGCACAGGCGATTCCACCACGAAAATCATCTAACGGTAGAATTGATATGTGCGCCATTTGCACCTCGATGATTCGATGAGGATGCTTAATAGCTCATCTCAAACATTGAATCCTTCTCTTTGACTTTGTATCTCTTCACTCGAGGCTAAATCTTTCTTCTTGACCTTCGTTTTAGGACCTGCAATATCTTGACAAAACCACTTAAAACCCACTTTGGAGTCACCAAACGGATATGAAGCAATGTCAATCACAAAGGTTTCACTTAAGAAAAATTGTTCTATGTACAAAACAGAAAAACTCTCTCATACAAAACTTGCCTAACTCCACCTCTTACCTAATAAAAAATCACACAAAAATGACTACCTGAAAATGACCAAAACCAAAAATTTCCTACAGTACAAAATTTTGTCAAAACATATTAGGTGTCCTAAAAAAACATTCCACACACTTTCTACAACAAAAATTAGTGAAAAATATTAATACAAAATTATGAAGTGTCACACTAACAGCAAAATGTCGTTGCTCAGCGAATTATAGTAGCAAAATTTTGCAGCTACACTGTAATTTCACTGCTCAAGAGTGAGCATATCAATAAAATTTTGCTACTATACTAAGATTTAAATTTCCAAAGAGTTGTTAAAGATTTAAATTAGATTATACATGTCACATACATACAGAAAATGATTATGATAGTTTAAAAAAACATCCATTAGAACCCTTCATGTTTGAAAATCAAAATTGAAGATAGTTGCAAATTTTTGCACGGAAATAGTTACATAAATCATGAATCTATCCTATCTTATAATAGATCCATTTGTGTTTCTTCATCAATGTCTATATATCTAATGGAAGATCAATGAAAAGATGAGGTTCATATCAATAATACTATCATTATCTTCTTCAGATTGATGTTCCTCGTGCTCTTGATTAGACCCCTCTAAATTGTTTTCTTCATTTCCATCATTGTCTTCTTCAAATAAGTACTCGCACCTCATCCAAAGATTCGGTCTCAACATCTTGATCTTGAAAGATATGCTTTTAACAAGGAGAAACTTGTAAAATAGGCCACCAATTTGGATCAATTTGATTGGCGTGAAACACAACCTAAAATCACAAAGCAAAGGGGTGACACTTTTACTATACTACATCAAGATTTATCATGATTGGTGTTGAAATATACAAGTGAATAGGGTGTGTGTGGGAACAAGCTCTTGGATAGAGGCTGTAAAAGAGGAGATGTAATTGTGAAAGAACCTGTGAAAAGGTTAGGAGAATCTACTGGGAGAGAATAATGGGTAGCATGAGGGAATTTAGGAGTGTGGAGATATTCTGGGAGATATTCAGGGAAAAGAGAAGAGGTGGAGAGAATCAGGCAAGAGGTGGAGATATTCAGGGAGTGAATCATGGAGAAATCAATGGGATTTGATGCTTGATGTAAACACTATAAATTGAGGCATAGCCCTAATGAGAATTTGCTGGTTTTTGAGTATCCATGCCTACATTAATCTATCTGCTAATTATTCACTAATTACGTCTTAATCATTTCTTAATCACTTTGTTAATCATGTTGATTCTAGTGTATGATCCACCCTAGCTCATCATTATGCTCAAATTTCAACATGGTATCAAAGCCGTGCCTAGAATCAACCAGATTTATGAGCCCATTAGTGAATTAATTAGGATTAGTAAAATAATTAGCAAAAAATCAATTTTTTAGTAAGCTTTCACTCTTCCCCTTCACCCCCAGCCAGTGGAGGACTCTATTCTCCATGCACAGTCAATATTAGGCTAAGCCCTTTTAGGCACTTATAGTAGACTCATAGGGCTATACTCAACCTAATTCTTGTGGGCCAATTCAGCGCAGAAACGCAGATTTTTGCAGAATGAAGGGCGCCGTTTTTCTGAGGTATTTTTGCCATTGCTACTTGCTCCAATCAAATTACTTCAATTCCCTTTAGCACAAGGGGTAATCAAGCATGCTCTACAAGATGGTGAAGACAGAAATCAATTTCATCAAGTCTATAGAGAGATCCAAGCTCTTCATCAAATCTGCAGGTGACTTTGGTAAAACAGAGATTAAGCTTTCATTATTTGGTCAAATCTTGTGTTTCTTGGCTTAATCCTCTACTAGACTCATTGCTATTGATGCCTTTGAAAGCATTTGAGCTCATTTGAAGTGGAAGGCATCAGATCTGGGCTCCCCGCATACTCTGTTTTCTACACACAAACCAGAGAATTAATTTGCTAATCAGTGATTAATCAGTGCTAATCACTGTACTTTGGTGCAATTGAGGGTTCAAATTAACCATTAGGTATCTGATACAGATCCCTATAACTTCAGATTTCAAATCGGAGTTGGTTTGATACTCCAACCATCCCGTACAAATTGGTTACCCTTAATTTAGTGTAATTTCTGGGAAAATTGTGCTGATAAAATTGTGAAAATCATCATTTTGCATTTAACCCTTGGTTAATGCCTATAAATCTCACTCAAATTCAAGATTATTCACAGCCAGAATTGCATTTGGAATGTGCATGAGAATGAATGCTATGCGCATTATGTATTGGGCACATTTTATCAGTGAAAAAATGGGAACAGACACTGCCCTTGTCCAGATTAAGGCAAGAGGTAAGACCTCCCGCATAAATTTGGGTTTGCATTGCATAATGATACAAAATAAACATAAAAAGCCCAAAGGAAATGTCAGCAAAACATTGAAACATGTTGCTCACATGGAGCAAAAAGACCTGACGGACGAGCTCATGGCCCCAACCATGAAAGAAGAAGAATATCTCTTCCCAAGAAGAGGATCCACACCGAGAAGAAGACCTGAAGGAAGACATGGACACGAGAAGAGAAGCTGCCACGAGAAGAGAAGCTGCCCCAAGAAGACTGAAAGAAGAGACGGACGCGTGGAGAGATGCTGCCACGACAAGAAGACTAAAGACAAGAGAAGATGTGAGGCTCCAAAGAGTGAGGAGCCATGTGAAAATCTCTGAGAGAGAGAGATAGAGAGAGAGCCCACAACCCAATGTAACCTGCCCCAATAAAGTAAAACCACCTCTGAGCCACCGATGATGTAGGCCACGTGGTAGATGTATGTGTGAGCACTTTAGTCAAGGTCGCGGGCAACTATAGTAAGCCTTGGACACATAGAGAGAGAGAGTGTCAAGGACTATGGGTTTAGGGACTTGAGGCACTGGTCGCGGACTGTCAAGTAAGAAAGAAACTTGATACAGGGTCCAGGTGTGCTGAGATAACTTGAGGGGAGGAGTAGACACTGGTCGCGGACTACCAAGTAAGGGGAGGCAAACTTGGTATAGGGTCTAGGTGTTCTAGGAGTATTCACTTGAGGGGAGGTGTTGAAATATACAAGTGAATAGGGTGTGTGTGGGAACAAGCTCTTGGATAGAGGCTGTAAAAGAGGAGATGTAATTGTGAAAGAACCTGTGAAAAGGTTAGGAGAATCTACTGGGAGAGAATAATGGGTAGCATGAGGGAATTTAGGAGTGTGGAGATATTCTGGGAGATATTCAGGGAAAAGAGAAGAGGTGGAGAGAATCAGGCAAGAGGTGGAGATATTCAGGGAGTGAATCATGGAGAAATCAATGGGATTTGATGCTTGATGTAAACACTATAAATTGAGGCATAGCCCTAATGAGAATTTGCTGGTTTTTGAGTATCCATGCCTACATTAATCTATCTGCTAATTATTCACTAATTACGTCTTAATCACTTTGTTAATCATGTTGATTCTAGTGTATGATCCACCCTAGCTCATCATTATGCTCAAATTTCAACAATTGGTTGGGTTACTAACTTGTTATCATGATTGGTTGGGTTACTAACCTATTGACAGTGTTGAGGTGGTATGAAAGTATCGCTCTCATCATAACTTGGTGGAATCAATTTAAAAGAACACATTTGGATGTTTCTTCACGGTTGCTTGTGCACTTCTATATATCACCTTGAACCATTTGACATCAAAGATGAAAAGACTAAATGCTCTAAACCTAATCTTAAGAATATATTGAATAGCTCCAAAATACTCAAGATTGTCCTCTATGACATTGGCATCATGTCTACTAGATTAACTTTATTGATAAAAACTTTCCGTAACACCACAATCAAATGTATTTCTTGTAGAATCCACATGTTTTGTGCGCAAGTGCCTTCCCTCTACCATATTGCATTATATAGTTTTTACTGACATTAAATAAAAGCATGATATTTAGTATAGTCCATTAAACAAGTTATTTAACGATCGAAGCATGAGATAGAGATGAACAATATACTTACTTGAGGGTCACATCTGCGTGTATACTCATGCTCTTCCCTCGTGATCATCTCTCCATTTTTTGATGCCATGAATATTTCGCTATGAAGACATTCTATATTGATCACATTTGGTAGAGGTTCTAAGCCGGGTGAAAATGGTAATCATCTATTTGCTCTTCTAAAAGCTCCTCTCATTCTTTTGTCTATTGATTGTAGCCTTGTATCTCCCAATCCACTTCTCCATGATGAGACTATTTAGAATGTAGAATGTATTCACCTTTTGGGGTAGTGCTTCGTGGCGCTAATTAATTTTGTATTAATATGTTTCATAAATTCATGTTGTAGAAAGTGTATAATGTTTGCTTAGGACATCTAACGTGTTTTGACAAATTTTTGTGTTGCAGAAATTTTTTGGTTTTGGTCATTTTCAGGTAGTAGCCATTTTTGTGGGGTGAGTTTTGATTAAGTTAGATGTGGAATTAGAAGAAGTTTTGTATGAGAGTTTTTCCGTTTTGTACATATCACAACTTTGCTCAAGTGAAAATTTTGTGATTCGCATTATTTCACATTATTTCACATCCGTTTGGTGACTCCGAAGTGGCTTTTTGGTGGTTTTGTGCTAAAACCGTGCCTAGATTTTGGTCTTGAGACATCGCAGGTCCTAAATGGAGGTCAAGAACAAAGATTGTCTCAGACGAAGACACACAAAATAGAAGAGGAGGATGGAATGTTTGAGATGAGCTATTGAGTATCCTTATTGAATCATAGATGCGCGAATGACACACCATGGAAAAGGGCAGTTTTCCCAGTGTTTATAAACCATGGAAAAAAACAGTAATCATATGGGAATGATGATTGTGTGTGAAGAAAGTTTCCTGAACATGCTTTTTCCAAAAAGGGATACATCGCCAAAAATATGGCACGTAGATTGAGAAAGCTCCAAAAAGGGTTACGTTTGGCTTTTGACGTGAAGAAGAGGAATACAAAGAAAATCGAAAAAGACATTGAAAGTGTGTGTGCGAGTGTGAGTGTCAGATTTTCATGAGAGTGAGAGTGTGAGTGAGATATCTCACGGGTGGCCAAGTGGTTCAAGCTCTTTCTTCCAAGTGAAAGATCCCTGCCCCCTCTGCACAATGAATTCAGGGGTACTAGAGTAGAAGTAGCATTTCTTGCGTAGGGTAGAGCTTCTCACTCGGGGCCTCGCCCACGAATATCTGGACAAGAGACTAATCCCTTGGTTCTTCCAAAACCGAACCTGAAAAAACTTCCCTTGCCCACCAGATAGGCGATTCCTCCAAGATAATTCTATTCTAATGTAGTCAAGGTCATCACTAACCAAACTGATCCGACTGAACCCATAGGTCTCATGGTCAGATCAAGGAAAAGACTTTCACTTGGATTATAGAGTCCAACGCTTTTTTCCTCATCTTCACAAGAGGCACAGCCGTTGATTCTTTTCCATAGAACAAGGGTTGTCTGGGACTTACTTCAACTATCGTAACTTAACAGAATTGAGTCTCATTTTAGGGATCCATCAGTCCAGCCTAATCCCATGGGTAAGCCAACCGCCCATGCACTGTAGTGATAGGATCCATTTAGAAATTTGGTTATGTTTTGCCTCGGTACCAGGGAAAAGAGTTCCCAGGTTCCCTAGCCGACGCTTCAAGCAAACTTCAAGATAGTCACACCACTTACACACCCAATATGAAATTGTTTGTTTCACAGATTTAGCTGTCTTTAAAACAATCTTTTAATGAAACCATAGTATCACTGATCATAATCCTCGAAAATATCCAGCTTGAATTCTAATTTCCAATCATTCCTTCATCCGTGTATCTATGGCATCATTGGCAACCAGAACGCTCACCACCTGTTCACTCAGGGGCCTTTTCAATAGTTCCTAGCTCATAGTACCGGAAAATATATCCACTTAAGAAAATCCAGATGGACTCTCTATTGAAGATTAGTAAGATCCACCAATAGGTCCATATAAAAGAGCCATGGACTCATCTTTTGTGAGGACCAGGAAGGCCAATCAACTAGATCCATGCTCGTATGGAGAAAACAACTCTAACACCTTGTTCCATTTTTCTTCCTCGATGTATGTGTGGGTATCTTCGTCGGTGCACAGAGCCCAAGCACCATATGGTCAGTACCCTCTAGGCTCCTTCATAGGTCACCTAGCGCTTCACTCATAGGCCACTTCCTTGGTCCCTTATCCATTGTACCAGAAGCTCACCAGTTAAATCGAACCGAGGCTGGCCAAGACCTTGACCGACCTTGCTACGCGAGAAATCCTATGTTGACTCTCCATCAGCTGCTGCAACTTTATCACTTAGGTCTCCACCACGACCTCATTCACAAGATGGTCAAAATTCTTTCCCAGCATTCTTGACATAAAACAGTCATTTAAGAACAGGTTTCATAAATATAGTCTCTAATGAACTCTCATCTTTTCACATTGTTCCTCCACATCATTTCACGTTATTCCGCATTCTTCTACATCAATTCACATTGCTTATTCCACATCAAGTCATATGTATTCCCATCGTCCTTCATCCATTCTCATCCAATTACATCATATTACATCTCATCATCCTCATCACACCATATCCACATTGCATCTCATCCATTCATATCACATCACATCCAGATACATTCATTTAGATCCACATATCAACACATCACGTTCACATCTATTTACATTACTTCACATCTCATCTATCCACATTATATCTCAACGCCACATCACATCACATCTCTTCTATCCACATTATATCTCATCCATTCATATCTAACTAGATCCACATCACATCAGATCAATTCACATCTCATTATATCACATTCACATCTCACCACATCTCACCTCATCCACTCACATCTCATTACATCAAAACACATCTCACCACATCCACATCCACATCCATTTACATCACAACACATCTCATGCACATCTCATCACATCCACATCCACATCCATTTACATCACATCACATCTCATCCAAATCCACATCCATTTACATCACATCACATCTCAACCACATCTCATCACATCCACATCCACATCCATTTACATCACATCTCATCTCATCACATCCACATCCACATTCACATCCATTTACATCTCATCCACATCTCATCACATCCACATCCACATCCATTTACATCACATCACATCTCATCCACATCCATCTACATCACATCACAACTCATGCACTCTCATCACATCCACATCCACATCCATTTACATCACATCACATCTCATCACATCCACATTCACATCCATTTACATCTCATCCACATCTCATCACATCCATATCCACATCCATTTACATCACATCCATATCCACATCCATTTACATCACATAACATCTTTTCCACATCTCATCACATCCACATCCACATCCACATCCATTTACATCACATCACATTTAGTACCGTTTTTTTAGCTTTCGATACCGATACGACTTTTCTAAGTTTCTGCCAATTACTTGGCCTAGTTAAAGATACTTTTTCTCGATGGATATTTTCATAATATTTCTCAAATTTCTTAAGTGAAATATATTCAATATTCTTATTTTGAGTAAAAGATTTATGGGATTTATAAAAATCAATTCTATCCATATTTCCCAATAAAATTAATAATGCTCAAACTGTAAAGGATTGCAAACCAAAAACTTCAATTAATTTTTTAAAAAAATTTACCCTCTCTACCCGAATGTCCGCTTGGCGGCACTCTCGGGGGGTGCACTATATGGAAGCCCCTCCTACGACGTGCGTTCAAGGGGTATTTAAAAAACCCCTTATCTGTGAATTTTGAGCTAATAAAACTACCCCTTTTTCTTTATAGACTTACGGGTTTTTTTCCAAAGTACAATTAAAATACCCCTCTTGTAATTGTATTTCTGTAAATTTACCCAATATTTTGGATTTAAAAAACCCCACCTAATGATCGCACGTGGTAGACTTACATTTTTTGAGGTGCACCCCCCGAGGCGGCACTGCGCGCGCGGACTCGATGAAGGGAATGAGGGGGAGGGGGGGGGGTAACAAAATTTCTTTTAATTATTCTTGCCTTGCGCATTGCACGAAATTCAGCTATGGAGGGGAAGCATCTTTAAATTTAAGATTATATATATATGTGTGTGTGTGTGTGTATATATATATATATATATGTGTATATATATGTATATGTATATATATGTGTATATATATATATATATGTATATGTATATGTATATATATGTATATGTATATGTATATATATGTATATGTATATGTATATGTATATATATGTATATGTATATATATATATATATATATATATATATATATATATGTATGTATGTATATATATGTATATGTATATATATATATGTATATGTATATATATGTATATGTATATGTATATGTATATATATATATATGTATATGTATATATATATATATATGTATGTATGTATATATAAGTATATGTATATATATATACATATAGGTTGCCCATGCCTCCCTCCTATCCAGTCCAAGTTTGGAAACAGGTGCGTTGACAATGGGCGTGCACCCGGTTCACCATGGGTAAAATAGGCTCTAGCCATGGCTGCTTGCTCAAGGGGTAGCTTGTGCAATGAAAGTAAAAAAATGATCAAGGCTCATGACACGTGGAGGAGTAGGTAGGACAGTTGGTTGGGGGGTAATGCGTCGGAGGTGATTTCTGGGGTATATGTATGGTCCTCCATCTGCATATGTGCATGGATATGGTTATGCAAGTTGATATGCATGTTATGAGCAGGAGCATATGAACATGTTATGAGCAGGAGCATACGAACATGTGACATGTAACAAATATTTTTTTTATATAAAGAATAAGATGAGAGGGCTTACCTCTGAGATTAGTTGTCAAAGTTCTTGCATCACAAAAACATAAAACCCACACTAAGTAGCTACATTTTAGAAGCACAAAATCAAAATAATATGGAGAGATTAGGGAGAGAAAAAAGGGCTTAACTCAGAGAGATTAGGGATAGATATAGTAGAGATATACAACTATAAAAAAAACCAAAAAATAAAAATCAGAACACTATGTAGGTGTAAGCAGACAAGAAAGCAAGAAAGATGGAAACATAGGAGAGTGGAGAGATGCAGGAGAGAGAGAGGACAACAACGAAAAGGTCATCAGGGGGAAGGGGGGTTAAAGATATGCAACCTATAAAAAAAACCCAAGAAAGAGAGATTAGAACATTGAATCTGTAAAAAATTATAAAGGAACAAAGATGCTAGTGTAGGAGAGTGTAGGGATGCATTTTGTATCAGGGATCTACCTTATACATAGAGCTCAAGGAGAGTGTAGGGATGCATTTGTATAAGGGATCTACCTTATACATAGACCTCAAGGAGAGTTCTATGCATGCATAAGGTAAGAGTCCTTATGAAAGTGTATAGATCTATCATGCATAGTTAGAGCCCTATATGGTATTTTCCTCAATGCATGCCCTCTAGGGGCCCCATAGAGATCATAGAGTTCCCTATGCATGTAAAGAGATCTATATCCATGAGATCCATGTGAATGCATAAAAATCACTTTTTTGCATATGTAGGGAGCCCTTTGAATTCATAGAGATTAATGAACTTTCATAAGGGATATACATTATATATATATCCCATAGAGATCTCTTTGTGCAAAGTAAGAGCCCTTATGAAAATTCATAGAGTCAAACACATAGACGCTTGATGGAGATTTGTACATATACATAAGGACTATACATCTGTCATGATTCTCTATAATTGTGTGCTCATTTGAGGCCACGTACAACTTTGGAAACAATCTAACATTTTGGGTGAGTGATGATCATGTTCTACATGTCTTGTTTTCTAGCATTATAGAATGGTCCTTGGGCCATTCTACACACCTTGTGCTTCACTAGAACACAATACCCATGGTAGAATTGACCTATGCCCATTCTAGAACCCCTAACACTTTCTACAACAAAAATTAGTGAAAAATATTAATACAAAATTATGAAGTGTCACACTAACAGCAAAATGTCGTTGCTCAGCGAATTATAGTAGCAAAATTTTGCAGCTACACTGTAATTTCATTGCTCAAGAGTGAGCATATCAATAAAATTTTGCTACTATACTAAGATTTAAATTTCCAGAGAGTTGTTAAAGATTGAAATTAGATTATACATGTCACATACATACAGAAAATGATTATGATAGTTTAAAAAAACATCCATTAGAACCCTTCATGTTTGAAAATCAAAATTGAAGATAGTTGCAAATTTTTACACGGAAATAGTTACATAAATCATGAATCTATCCTATCTTATAATAGATCCATTTGTGTTTCTTCATCAATGTCTATATATCCAATGGAAGATCAATGAAAAGATGAGGTTCATATCAATAATACTATCATTATCTTCTCCGGATTGATGTTCCTCGTGCTCTTGATTAGACCCCTCTAAATTGTTTTCTTCATTTCCATCATTGTCTTCTTCAAATAAGTACTCGCACCTCATCCAAAGATTCGGTCTCAACATCTTGATCTTGAAAGCTATGCTTTTAACAAGGAGAAACTTGTAAAACAGGCCACCAGTTCGGATCAATTTGATTGGCGTGAAACACAACCTAAAATCACAAAGCAAAGGGGTGACACTTTTACTATACTACATCAAGATTTATCATGATTGGTTGGGTTACTAACCTGTTATCATGATTGGTTGGGTTACTAACCTATTGACAGTGTTGAGGTGGTATGAAAGTATCTCTCTCATCATAACTTGGTGGGATCAATTTAAAAGAACACATTTGGATGTTTCTTCACGGTTGCTTGCGCACTTCTATATATCACCTTGAACCATTTGACATCAAAGATGAAAAGACTAAATGCTCTAAACCTAATCTTAAGAATATATTGAATAGCTCCAAAATACTCAAGATTGTCCTCTATGACATTGGCATCATGTCTACTAGATTAACTTTATTGATAAAAACTTTCCGTAACACCACAATAAAATGTATTTCTTGTAGAATCCACATGTTTTGCGCGCAAGTCCCTTCCCTCTACCATATTGCATTATATAGTTTTTACTGACATTAAACAAAAGCATGATATTTAGTATAGTCCATTAAACAAGTTATTTAACAATCGAAGCATGAGATAGAGATGAACAATATACTTACTTGAGGGTCACATCTGCGTGTATACTCATGCTCTTCCCTCGTGATCATCTCTCCATTTTTTGATGCCATGAATATTTCGCTATGAAGCCATTCTATATTGATCACATTTGGTAGAGGTTCTAAGCCGGGTGAAAATGGTAAGCATCTATTTGCTCTTCTAAAAGCTCCTCTCATTCTTTTGTCTATTGATTGCAGCCTTGTATCTCCCAATCCACTTCTCCATGATGAGACTATTTAGAATGTAGAATGTATTCACCTTTTGGGGTAGTGCTTTGTGGCGCTAATTAATTTCGTATTAATATGTTTCATAAATTCATGTTGTAGAAAGTGTGTATAATGTTTGCTTAGGACATCTAACGTGTTTTGACAAATTTTTGTGTTGCAGAAATTTTTTGGTTTTGGTCATTTTCAGGTAGTAGCCATTTTTGTGGGGTGAGTTTTGATTAAGTTAGATGTGGAATAAGAAGAAGTTTTGTATGAGACAGTTTTTCCGTTTTGTACATATCACAACTTTGCTCAAGTGAAAATTTTGTGATTCGCATTATTTGACATCCGTTTGGTGACTCCGAAGTGGCTTTTTGGTGGTTTTGTGCTAAAACCGTGCCTAGATTTTGGTCTTGAGACATCGCAGGTCCTAAATGGAGGTCAAGAACAAAGATTGTCTCAGACGAAGACACACAAAATAGAAGAGGACGATGGAATGTTTGAGATGAGGTATTGAGTATCCTTATTGGATCACAGATGCGCGAATGACACACCATGGAAAAGGGCAGTTTTCCCAGTGTTTATAGACCATGGAAAAAAATGGTAATCATATGGGAATGATGATTGTGTGTGAAGAAAGTTTCCCAAACATGCTTTTTCCAAAAAGGGATACATCGCCAAAAATATGGCACGTAGATTGAGAAAGCTCCAAAAAGGGTTACGTTTGGCTTTTGACGTGAAGAAGAGGAATACAAAGAAAATCGAAAAAGACATTGAAAGTGTGTGTGCGAGTGTGAGTGTCAGATTTTCATGAGAGTGAGAGTGTGAGTGAGATATCTCACGGGTGGCCAGGTGGTTCAAGCTCTTTCTTCCAAGTGAAAGATCCCTGCCCCCTCTGCGCAATGAATTCAGGGGTACTAGAGTAGAAGTAGCATTTCTTGCGTAGGGTAGAGCTTCTCACTCGGGGCCTCGCCCACGAATATTTGGACAAGAGACTAATCCCTTGGTTCTTCCAAAACCGAACCTGAAAAAACTTCCCTTGCCCACCAGATAGGCGATTCCTCCAGGATAATTCTATTATAATGTAGTCAAGGTCATCACTAACCAAACTGATCCGACTGAACCCATAGGTCTCATGGTCAGATCAAGGAAAAGACTTGCACTTGGATTATAGAGTCCAATGCTTTTTTTCTCATCTTCACAAGAGGCACAGCCGTTGATTCTTTTCCATAGAACAAGGGTTGTCTGGGACTTACTTCACCTATCGTAACTTAACAGAATTGAGTCTCATTTTAGGGATCCATCAGTCCAGCCTAATCCCATGGGTAAGCCAACCGCCCATGCACTGTAGTGATAGGATCCATTTAGAAATTTGGTTATGTTTTGCCTCGGTACCAGGGAAAAGAGTTCCCAGGTTCCCTAGCCGACACTTCAAGCAAACTTCAAGATAGTCACACCACTTACACACCCAATATGAAATTGTTTGTTTCACAGATTAAACTGTCTTTAAAACAATCTTTTAATGAAACCATAGTATCATTGATCATAATCCTCGAAAATATCCAGCTTGAATTCTAATTTCCAATCATTCCTTCATCCGTGTATCTATGGCATCATTGGCAACCAGAACGCTCACCACCTGTTCACTCAGGGGCCTTTTCAATAGTTCCTAGCTCATAGTACCGGAAAATATATCCACTTGAAGAAATTCAGATGGACTCTCTATTGAAGATTAGTAAGATCAACCAATAGGTCCATATAAAAGAGCCATGGACTCGTCTTTTGTGAGGACCAGTAAGGCCAATCAACTAGATCCATGCTCGTATGCAGAAAACAACTCTAACACCTTGTTCCATTTTTCTTCCTCGATGTATGTGTGGGTATCTTCGATGCACAGAGCCCAAGCACCATATGGTCAGTACCCTCTAGGCTCCTTCATAGGTCACCTAGCGCTTCACTCATAGGCCACTTCCTTGGTCCCTCATCCATTGTACCAGAAGCTCACCAGTTAAATCGAACCGAGGCTGGCCAAGACCTTGACCGACCTTGCTACGCGAGAAATCCTATGTTGACTCTCCATGAGCTATTGCAACTTTATCACTTAGGTCTCCACCACGACCTCATTCACAAGATGGTCAAAATTCTTTCCCAGCATTCTTGACATAAAACAGTCATTTAAGAACAGGTTTCATAAATATAGTCTCTAATGAACTCTCATCTTTCCACATTGTTCCTCCACATCATTTCACGTTATTCCACATTCTTCTACATCAATTCACATTGCTTATTCCACATCAAGTCATATGTATTCCCATCGTCCTTCATCCATTCTCATCCAATTACATCATATTACATCTCATCATCCTCATCACACCATATCCACATTGCATCTCATCCATTCATATCACATCACATCCAGCTACATTCATTTAGATCCACATATCAACACATCACGTTCACATCTATTTACATTACTTCACATCTCATCTATCCACATTATATCTCAATGCCACATCACATCACATCTCTTCTATCCACATTATATCTCATCCATTCATATCTAACTAGATCCACATCACATCAGATCAATTCACATCTCATTATATCACATTCACATCTCACCACATCTCACCTCATCCACTCACATCTCATTACATCAAATCACATCTCACCACATCCACATCCACATCCATTTACATCACATCACATCTCATGCACATCTCATCACATCCACATCCACATCAGGGATTTCATTCACGTGATCACGTTAACCGCAAAGTGGTAATAACACTAGTTAATAACGCTCTCACACACTTGTTAATATCATAGATATTCACACAACCGGGAGAAACTTGCTATCCCGGTTTTCCCGGCGGGCTACTAGCTTGGCTCGGCGAGTTACTTATCTAGCCCGGCGGGCCCCGGGGACTTTTTTTTTGCGCCAAAAACTTGGCTGTTTTGGAAGGACCTATATAAAGGGTTTCCCCTCACTTCCAAATGTGCTTTACCAAAGCACTTGGGTGGCTCACCTCAGGCTAAAAGACACAAGAGGTGAGTATAAATATTCTGGATTTTTGTTTGAAGCTTGTTAATAATATTTTGTATTTAATAAGATTTTGATTGTAAATGGTTTATCGTATTTGTTACGTGGACTAGCAATGTCTCCTCTTGGGTGGTCTACTCGAGTGCCAATTGGTCTGGGTAGGAGCTTCCCTAGAGGAGGGTATAGGTGGTGAGATGTTCGGGACATCATCTCTATCTAGGGATGGATTGCCTCAAATGCATCTCACTAAACGTTTGGTTTCTTTAGGTCGACTAGCAATACCTCCTCTTGGGTGGTCTACTCGAGTGCCATTTGGTCTGGGTAGAAGCTTCTCTAGAGGAGGATATAGGTGGTGAGATGTTCGGGACATCATCTCTATTTAGGGATGGATTGTCTCAAATGCATCTCACCAAACGTTTGGTTTCTTTAGGTCGACTAGCAATACCTCCTCTTGGGTGGTCTACTCGAGTGCCATTTGGTTTGGGTAGGAGCTTCTCTAGAGGAGGATATAGGTGGTGAGATGTTCGGGACATCATCTCTATTTAGGGATGGATTGCCTCAAATGCATCTCACCAAACGTTCGGTTGCATTGGCAAGAAGTGGGTTTTAGACTTTATAATTGCATATTTTAGTTTTACTCAGGCTATTTTGGATCTCAAATCTTGCATGATTGTTGTTTAGGTGTTACAATGGTTGCTTCTAATTGCGGCACATCAACCCAACGAAGCAACAGACCATTAGAAACTAGTGGAGTTTCCTTGCAACGAGATATGACAGCACAAACTTTGAATGTTGCGTCTCAAAGTGGCAAGAGGAGGAGCGGAGGAAAATCACCGGGACCTGAATGGCAATTTGCTTCCAATCTTTCTAGATTTGTCGAATGGAAGTGTAATTTTTGTGGCTTGGTAAAATCTGGGGGTGCTCCCAGAATAAGGGAGCATTTGCTTGGCACTAGCACAAAAAATCTCGGAGGTAAATGCAAGGGTGCAGGAGCTGATGATGCTGCAAAGCGCCTTAGAGCTTTGATAAGTAAACAAGCATCACAAAACAAGAGGCCCAATCTCTGTGCAAGAAATCACCAATCGCCGAATTTGGCAGCATCAAGTGGAGGGATCTCCAACCAAGGAGTGACTCCAACACATACTACTTGCCAAAATGACACCCAAGGTCCAGATGTCTCAATACCGATGGATGCATCTCCTGAGTTTCAGGTGGGTATGTCTCGTACCAGACAAACTAATCTAGTTGACAGCTTTCGTGCCACTGCTTTAGAGGATGCTCAACTTGCTTTAGCGAAAGCGATCTTCTTTACTGGCTCTTCATTGTCTATGGTCACGAAAGATTCATGGAAGATGGCTTGGAAGAAGATTGGAGAATATGGACCTGGGTTTTGTCCACCAACTTATCACCACATGCGAAATCAATTACTTGACAAGTGCTATGACAACACACGGGAAAGCGTTCAAAGACTCATAATTGACACCACAAATCAGTCTGGATGCACAATTGTCAATGATGGTTGGTCGAATGCCCAAAGACGTCCATTGATAAATGTAATGTTGGTATGTCCTCGTGGGGAATGCTTTATCAAAGCTGTTGATAGCTCCGGGGAAATTAAATCTGGTCAATTTATCACCGATATCATTGGTGATGCTATCGACCAAGTTGGGTCTGAAAATGTGCTTCAAGTGATTATGGATAATGCAGCTAATTGTCGAGCAGCAGGTCGTATGTTGGAATCTCGATTTTCCAATATCTATACATTTGGTTGTAACACTCATAGCCTTAACTTGGTGTTACAAGATTGGTACAAAAATGCTGATACAGAGTGGTTCAAGGAGATTATCGATAGTGCAAGTAAGATTGTCAAATTTGTGCTCAAACGGCAACGTGTTTTAGATATGTATCGTCAACGCATGGAAACTATGCTAAAGTTGCCTTGTGAAACCAGATTTTGCACTAATTTTTATATGCTTCAATCTCTCCTAAGAAATAGGAATGCAGTCATGGAAACCTTTGTGTATGCTGGCTTCTCTGAGTGGGAGGCTGACCAGTCCGAAAAGGTTAAAGAAAAGGTGAGGTACATGCGATCTTTGATATCGGATCGTAGTTTATGGGAGGAAGCAGCAGATTGTTATCATGTTATGATGCCAGTTATGCTTGCTTTGCGCCAGTTGGATTCTAGATTGCCAAATATCGGGAAGGTTTGGATGGCGTGGTGGTCCATTCAAGAAAGCCTCGCAAACCCAGAGGAGCCCACTAAAACTGTTGTCAAGCATTGGAGTCCTCCATTCACCAGAGCAAGGAGAAATATCTTGGCCAAGTATGTAAGCGCTCGGTGGGTAAAAGCACATAGTCCATTGCATAGTGTTGCATATTGTCTTGATCCAGAATACTGGCATATGGACGTGAATGCCCTAGATGAGGAGGTAATCGATGATTTCTATGATGTTGTGGAGCGATTTTATGAAGGTCCAGATGAGCAAGAAACAGCGGTAATTGAGCTAACCAAGTATAAATTGAAAGAAGGTAGATTTGCCTTGGAGTTTGTGCAAAAGCTTGCTAAGGAACAGCCTGCTTGGAAATGGTGGATGTTGAATGGGGGAAGTGTTCCAACTTTGCGACGCTTAGCTGTGAGAGTGCTTGCGCAATGTGCTTCAAATTCTAGTTCTGAACGTAATTGGAGCAGTTACAAGTATGTGCATTCTATTAGCAGAAATCGTTTATTGAGTGATAGAGCTGAGAAGTTGGTGTATATGTATTGTAATGATAAATTGGTGAAGTCAATTGAGTCAGATGATTACAACGAAGAGATGCCTAAGTGGACATATGACATTACTTAGGATGAGTATGATGCAGAGGAGAATGGAGATGTAGAGCCTAATGTCCCACATACGAGCGATAACTTGTGCTTTATTGAAGAGATAGAAGAAAACTTGCAACCCGATTTTGGTGTTAGTAAAGCCACCCGCAGACGCTCCTCACGTTTGATGTAATCATGTTAGTTTTGACACACTCCAATGTAATCCGTCTTGCAACAACTGGATATCAAACATGTTGGTGAACATTTTAGAGAGAATGGTTTTTAGTCATGTCATGTTAAACTTAGAATACGAAATCATGTTAGTTTTGACACACTCCAATGTAATCCGTCTTGCAACAACTGGATATCAAACATGTTGGTGATCAATTTAGAGAGTATGGTTTTTAGTCATGTCATGTTAAACTTAGAATACGAAATCATGTTAGTTTTGAGACACTCCAAAGTAATCCGTCTTGCAACAACTGGATATCAAACATGTTAGTGTCAATTTAGAGAGTATGGTTTTTAGTCATGTCATGTTAAACTTAGAATACGAAATCATGTTAGTTTTGACACACTCCAAAGTAATCTGTGTGCATGTGTTTGTGTGTGTGCGAGAGAGAGAGAGAGAGAGAGAGAGATAGAGAGAGAGCATTGGAAATCTTTTGAACAAAGTTGCCGAATCTTGTTAAATTCTAGGGTTTCATTTAAGAGAGAGATAAGTTTAAATGTGGCTCTAACTCGTCCATGTGTCGTGCATTGGTCAACCGATCATAGTCGGCACCCAATTTAAAACATATATACAAATTTTTGTGAAATTCTTTGCCGCACAAAGCACACGTAGTACTGTTGACCATGTGTTGCAAAAGACAGGTCAAGTGGTACATGTGCCCACATGGGACAGTGTAGTGGCGAGACCATGAGTGAAAGAAACTATAACAAATAGGGCATGGTCCGCCACTTTCGTGCCCATGTAGAGGTGGTTGCTCCAAACTATTCAGGTGTTCAAATGCCGTCATAGGAGAGTTTGCATGGCCTTGCTCCTCCATTTGCGTTATGCGTCTCTTCAAGAGCTTGTTCTCTCTTAGTATATCTCTAGCGCTTGAACTTTCAGGTGCTTGCCCGCGCTCTGGTGTTGCTTCCGTCTGTTGAGGGCCTTGGGTGCCTCTAATTTGGTTGATTTGAGTTTGAAGCTCATCAACCGTGTGATGAACTTCCATTGAGGCTCCAAGAATGGCCAGTTGCAACTCATCTCGAGGCATAGTGATTGACTCACTCCGAATGTCTTCCACATGTAGATGAGGAGGTCGAGAGCTAAAGTCTACAACTGAATTCTGCACAAATTGTGCATATAGCATTTTAGCAAACCAGAGGGGACAGTCACCGTGATGCATGGGTTGGGCCATGACATCCACAAAAATGCGCTCCGCATGCTCGATAATTAAAGGAACACTACATTGTGTTAGCTTCAAGTGCCCTTTTTTTATGGCATCATTGGAGACGTCAGGCCAGATGCTCTTGACCATCTCTTTGGACACATTCTTATTTACTTGGGCATACTGTAATCCATGGGCCGGTGCCCATTTGGAGGTGCGTCCGGCAATACGTGCCGCATCATTCACAGTGCCAGTGCCCGAGATTTGCTTTAAGCGTTCAAATGCCTTCTTTGCGGCTTCATTATTATCAGCCATCTGAGAAAAAGTATGTATACACTTTAAGTTTATAGAATCAATGTTAATTTAGGAATAGCTTTAAAGTTATTTTCAGATGTTAGGTATAAGTTTATAAAATCAATGTTTATTTAGTGCAAACTTGTTATTTTCAAATACTCAGAGAGAGAGAGAGAGAGAGAGAGAGAGAGAGAGAGAGAGAGAGAGAGAGAGTTGGGATCAAAATAATATTTAACAATTGGGACCAAAATAGTGTCAGTCGATTAAAGGCAGGTCATGGAATAGATAGCCATTGACCAAAACATATCATTTACAAGAGGCTTTATAATAAGTGTGGTGTCATCTCAGATAGTGGACGTAAGCATGCAGCAGGTGACACTTCCAAATTCTTCAATTGCTCCTCAAAATCTGCCATGGTCTTCCTATCTTCCTTTGATGGCGTCATATAGGCAGCCGTCCATTCCTTAATCAAATTTGTGTGGATGGCAGTTTTACCCACCCACGGCACTTTGGTCATTTCTGCAAACTCAGCACAAAATAATGTAAACTTTTCAATCACCCAAGCCAAGCAGAAGACATCTGATGCCTTGCTCCATGGACAAGGGGACCTTACATCTGCGAGCTCAGGGGCTCTCCAGGGGCGTTGATCGTGCTCTGCTTTGTTGGAGATATTTGTGGGTTTGAACTCAATCCCATCCCTCAATGCAAGACCCCAGTCAATGATGCCTACCCGTGGCACCCCTTCTTTGGTGAAATCTATCATTATATTCCAGGGGTGGCAATCATTGTGGATGATCCCTTCAGCATGTGCAAAGGCCATGGTATTCACAAGGGCACAGATAAGCTCGGGAGCATGAAAAATCAAAGACTTGTATCGCTCCATTTCATGAGGAGCCACTTGTTTTTTCTTGTATCTGTTGCCTTTGCCTGCAGCAAGCATGGAACTGAGGGTCCCCTTAGGAGGCGGAACACACTCCATTATATCTCCAAGACTTCCCCCATTAAAGAGGGGGAAGAGCAGTATCCATGGCTCCTTCCTTGTGTGCCCAATGGCGTGCACTATGCCCCTATGGGTTAGGTCGATTGAAGCCTCCTGAGCAAAAGACTTCAATTGAGCCCTTCGGCTACCAAGGAATTGCTTTGCACAATAAGAAATGCCTTCTGGAAACCAGGAGACACCTTGAATATGGCATTTATGTACAACGCCGTACGATCCAGAGCCCATCTTCTTTTCTGTGATTATGGCCTCTGCAGGCAACCCAATTGTCATGCTGCAGTTAGTATTATGCTTTGTGCGCTGCAAGTGGGTGCCTTTAGAGATCTCACGTGCACCAGATGATAAATCTTCTTGTTCATCAGCAGGCCGGTCCAGCTCTTTGTGAGCTCTCTTGCTCAGGATAGCTTGGGTGTCTATGGCCTTTGCACGCTTGGACCTCTCTTTCTCTACCTTCCATTTTGTGTGGAAGTGCTCCAGCTTGGATTCATTTGTTTCCGCTGGTCTGTCGTCACCTAGGTCAACAGCGCATCTAGGCATGTTGCCCACAATGCTAGTAACGAAATGCTTGATGGCTGCTCCATCAGCACCCACATGGATATTTTTCACTGCGCGGACAACCTCACCTAATATTTGCTCAAATCGATTCCTATCAGACACAATACCCTCGATGTGATTAGGTGACAAGCAACTAATGAGGGTAACGAGTTTGATACGAATTGATTTCTTGATTTCAGGAGTAAGTGCAAGCGTCGCCATCAATCTGCACAATATAATTGACAAATAGTTGCAACATTTATAACCACAAAAAATGCTATTTGTAAGCTAACTAAGAGATTTCTACATCCAACACACTTATGACTCATGTCATGTAAACTAAATAATCACATTCATCGTCAAAAACAAACACAAAACACAAGTTTACGACTTAACTTGACGTCAGCAGACCTAGTCAGTATACCGACCATCTGCAGATATCGCATTAAGATGAAAACTATGGCACAAGTTAAATGCTTTGACACATCGTCAACAGACCTAGTCAGTATACCGACCATCTGCAGATGACTATCAAACCAAATAACAAAAACAAACTTCACCACATAGCTTGGTGTCAGCAGACCTAGTCAGTAAACCGACCATCTGCTGTGCAGATACCGTACTAAGTAGCAAAGCATCACACATGTCAAATGCTACGAGCGCACATCAGCAGACCTAGCCAGTAAACCGGCCATCTGCAGCGGGCTCTCAAAGCATTTAACAAAAACAAAGCCGCATTGTAACTTGGTAACTGCAAACCTAGTCAGTAAACCGACCATTTGCAGATACCGTGCCACAACGAAAACTTCTACATAAGTTAAATATTAAGAGTGCACATCAGTAGACCTAGCCAATCACTCGGCCATCTGCAGCGGGCCTCTTAACATTTAACGACACATGCACATGCATCACAAACAACGTTAAACTTAAGCGTATGCAAAAAATTAAATGACACCAACACTTTCAACTTAAAAATTACCTCAAATTGATCACACTAGCACCACTGACACCAAGTACAAGGAAGATTCTGTGAACAGTGACCCCCCGGACCACCCTTTTATACTACAATATAGCCCGCCGGGTCGGGAGGCGGGCCCGGCGGGCTTCTGCGCGCCCGGCGGGCCAATTGTGGGTTACCAGGTCATCCCACCCTCTAGGATTTGAGAACTGTGAATTTTGTGAACATTGAGATTTGTGAACAATAGCTGTGATCACAAGAAAAAAGGCTGTGATCACGTGAATATGAAATCCCTGATCCACATCCATTTACATCACATCACATCTCATGCAAATCCACATCCATTTACGTCACATCACATCTCAACCACATCTCATCACATCCATTTACATCACATCTCATCTCATCCACATCTCATCACATCCACATCCACATTCACATCCATTTACATCTCATCCACATCTCATCACATCCACATCCACATCCATTTACATCACATCACATCTCATCCACATCCACATCCATCTACGTCACATCACAACTCATGCACATCTCATCACATCCACATCCATTTACATCACATCACATCTCATCACATCCACATTCACATCCATTTACATCTCATCCACATCTCATCACATCCACATTCACATCCATTTACATCTCATCCACATCTCATCACATCCATATCCACATCCATTTACATCACATCCATATCCACATCCATTTACATCACATAACATCTTATCCACATCTCATCTCATCACATCCACATCCACATCCACATCCATTTACATCACATCACATTTAGTACCGTTTTTTTACTTTCGATACCGATACGACTTTTCTAAGTTTCTGCCAATTACTTGGCCTAGTTAAAGATACTTTTTCTCGATGGATATTTTCATATTATTTCTCAAATTTCTTAAGTGAAATATATTCAATATTCTTCTTTTGAGTAAAAGATTTATGGGATTTACAAAAATCAATTCTACCCATATTTTCCAATAAAATTAATAATGCTCAAAATTCCACTTTTGATAAATACTCATAATTTGAATTATGCCAAAAATTTATCTTTTACCATTTAATTACTTGGATCTCAAATATCATGGGAATTCCTCTTTTTACATTAAAAAAATTTACTCTTTTCTCATAATCAATTAATTATGCATAATCACAACAAAAATTATTTATCATGAATATGATAAAAATTATTCTTTTTGCATAGGATGTCCAATCCTAGAATATGGTAGGAAGTGCATTTTTGGCATTATGCATAAAATAAGATATGTATTATTTCTAAAATGTTTGCCATAGCTTCGCTGATAATTCTCAATTTTTTTCTAAAGAATAAAAAAGCTTGTAATGAAAATATGATAGTAGCTCCTCTTTTATGCTTAAAATCAAACTATGAATTTAAATCATAATTTTAACTATCATAAACTTAATTATAATTATCCCACTAGATTTCAGTTCCATTATTTCTCTTTTCCCAATTTGATAGGATAATCTATTTCTCATTTAGAATCAATCAAAGTAGTTTTTAACTACTTATAAATAATCTAAAAGAAATGACCATTATTTTGTTAACACAAAATCATAAAAATACCATTTCATTAGCTTTGAATTAAGAGACTATCAGTGAGAAGCATCCTTTTTCAAGGGATTTAGCCATAAAGATGGCTATTCTTTTAGAGAGAGATTTACTTAAAGAAAGCATATTACAAATAAACATAAAGATTAACTTTCTCTTAATTGAGCATTAGGACTTTAAGAGAAAGCTTGATTTGAATTAAAACATTGATTTACAAAGCTTCTCAATCTTGAGAGGGGTTGAGAAGAAGAAAGTCATTGAGATAAATTGAAAAAAACCATAAAATTTGATTTTACCTCCAAGTTTGGCTTGATTCTCTTAATAGTGAAGCCCCCAACAATCAATTGGTCCACAAAGAGGATAAGAGAAACTCCAAGATTTGTTGTAGAGAGAGAGAGGTCCAAGCTCCCAAGAGAGAGGAAAATTTAAGGGATACTAGAAAATACGATTTTTTTAATATAATACTGGCTTGGTATAGCTCCAATATTTTTTTACAAAATACTAAGGTTCTATTTATAGGCGAGGGAGGCCACTAACCAAGTCCAACTAGGTTCTAGAATTTTCCAAGTTCAGTTTGACTTAATTTGGACAACATTTAGACCAGTTTGGCTCCCTTTTTGATTTGGCTTGATCCAGGAGACATAAAAATATCACAATTTTTTTGAATTAAAAACCCTTCCACACATGTGAAATAGGCGCCTACCTCAAGAGTCCCCCTCTCCTTACCAAGGTGTCAAAAATGTATCATTATGCCAAAATATGTCATTTTTTAAATATCTCATGATTTTTAACTAATAAAACTTGTACTTAGTCAACTCTTCATCTTATGTGAGCATTTACTCATTCTTGGGTATTTTCTTTTATTCTTTTGGATTTATCTCATCCCAACACTTGGATTAATCTGATTGGCCTATTGGAACCTTAATTGGACCATAATCAAAAAATTTCTGAAAATGTAGACCCTTAGGCTAAGGTCCCTTATACCATTTTCAATTAATTCCTAAGGCACATTCGAAAGTTCATTTTGAACTTCTGTTTCACGCGAATCCATTTTAGACACTAGGAGGATTTTTATATCCAAACATATCTCAATTTTGGATTATCTCTCTCTAGACATTTTCTCTCTCTAGGCCAAAATATTGTAAAACAAGATCTTTCTTTTATTTCAGAGAGGGGAATAATTACAAGAACATAAGGGGAGGTTCTTACACCTTTACACCTCAAAAGCTGGAGGGAGGAATCTTACGAAGTGTGCTTCATATCAGATTGTTGTAAGATTTCTTTATTATATACAGAATTGTTCTCTTTCTCTTTCAAAAATTTATGCAATACTATATTTTCATGAATTGTGTTATGATTATTGAGTCAAAGCCTCACATGCTTCTTCCTGTATTCATTGCCTTCCTTTTTCCAATGTGACACATTAGTGATTACTCAGTCATCCTCCTTATTGCTCCACAATTGTGGCATGGAAGGATCTATGGAAGAGAGATGTTTTGAGATATACATAAGAGACTCTTGCATCAACCATCCCTGATCTACCATGCTTGCTTTTGACCTTTCTTTCTATCTCACAAAGTTATGTGAGGTTTTCATGAACCTTTCTCAATAGCACCAATGAACCTCAGGTGTCCAACTCTTCTAGATCACAACATACTAGGAGCGATCAAATCATCACAAAATCCATGGAGGAAACCAAGGTACCCTAATATAACAGACATCTTCTTGCACAACCATTTCCATCATTTGTCTTGATAAAGATGCACCAGCATTGGAAAATCAAAGCAAATTGATCTAGAAAAGAGGAAACAAACGATTCTCCATCAACTGTCACTTGAGGAGGAGATGGTCACTAAAAGCTTCATTGTGGAACTACCCTCGACCTCAACCTCACCTTTCTAGGCAGAGATTGAATATGATGACTACTCCAAAATAGTCATCTTGAAAAATTGACTATTTTCTAACCCTTGTAATTGACAAACGGCCACAACCAAGATTAGGGATGGGGGAGTTATACACTCACAAATCATTTGAGTCGTGCAAAGCCCAAAATGTGGTGGAGAGTCTAGAAAGTCTAGGATTTCCATTTGAGCTAACTCATTGTATTATTTTTTATAATCTTCAATCTATTGTAGTTTTATCTGGTCGTATGCTAGATGAGGTGCGCATAAGAGTTCAAGTCGTGTCACTTGCATCGGAGGGAGAAGCATAAGAATCCAAAACAATAGTACTTCTTTCTGTTGACACTATATATAGCGTGCCTACCTAACCCTAGGATCTATCCTAAATATATATATCTATAGCTAACTCATTGTATTATTTTTTATAATCTTCAATCTATTGAAGTTTTATTTGGTCGCATGCTAGATGAGGTGCGCATAAGAGTTCAAGTTGTGTCACTTGCGTCGGAAGGAGAAGCATAAGAATCCAAAACAATAGCACTTCTTTATGTTGACACTATATATAGCGTGCCTACCTAACCCTAGGATCCATTCTCTCTCTCTCTCTATATATATATATATATATATAGTGTATATTCTATTAACTTTTGGCAGCTATCTTTGGTGTATCGTGTCTCCCTTCGATCAACATGGTATGAGAGCACGACGAAGTTGTAGTTGCTACTCAAGCTAGGGCCATGGGGTTCATACCAGCCAATGGACCAATCCAAAGCCCCGGCTTGAGATGCACTATTGCTTGAAGACGAAGAGGCAGCCGACGCCTCCCTTGCAGTACCTCCACTCGGCTTTCTTTCTCTGCCAAATATTCCCTTCATATGTAGCTTCTTGCCCGTGCAAGAAGACTCCTTGCCTTCCTCCTTCTCCTGCTTGACAGAATATCTCTGCCATAGCCAAGCTTGTAAGCTTGAGAAACGCAGGCCGCTCACCATGACTTTGATAATTAAGGTGTATATCTATAAGCTTGCTGTATAAATATATTTGTGGGGATGTCGACGAATAGATCAAAGAGAGGCAAAAGCATCTCCCTGCCTATGACAATGAAAAAGAAGTAAAATTTCACTGGCTATATTAGCGACGGCCAAGGACAAAATCTTCCTGACTATGGCAATGTAGGACAAAAAGGTCGACCAACGGCGGCTTTAGGAAGTTGAAGGTGAAGATAAGAAGAACTTTGGCGATGTACGACCCGCGTAGCACACCACACACATGAAATCAAGGAGTTTTTATAGCAAGTGTATATAGAACAGATAGCCGATGATAAAGGTAAGATTTGGCTATGGCGGCGAGCCTTTTGCAGAGAAAGACATCTGTGTTAACGATGGGCAGCGAGGAGGTAAAAATCTCACTCGGCATTGTTTTGTGAATGAAACAAGAGCTCTCCAACTCTCCCTTCTTTGCTTCTCTGCTTGGCTATGGCGAAGCATAAAATCATGAAGAAGCAAGCTTCATCAGAAAGCCGACTGCTATACTGGAACTATGTGCACGCTGGTAATGATTTTATATGTTTTATTTTGAACAGTCATCGACTACAAGCTTCAATATCGTTCAAGATCAGATTATCCAGTATTTGTCATGTTTATAGGCTATGGATTTCAATGCAAAATACTAATATTTTAAGCCTTTTGCAGATAGTTTTGGCATGTATACATTGCCTTATAATGTTTATAGGCAATGGATTTCACTGCTGAATACTAATCTCTAGAGCCTGTTGTAGATAACATATAATTTTGACAATTTTATAATGTGTAATAGCTTTTATTTTTGGCATGGATGGCACAGGTATTTGTGATTAACTTCAAGATAAGTTCACTTTTGTGTCATTTGGCCTTAAGATTTTGATGAGCCATTTGGTCTTATAATTTATGTTGTTTGGCCTTATGCTTAAGATTTTCATGAGCCGTTTGGCCTTATAATTCATGCCATTTAGCCTTACGCTTTTGATGAGCCGTTTGGCCTTATAATTTATGCTTTTTAGACTTATGGCTTTTGATGAGCCGTTTGGCCTTATCACTTATGTCGTTTGGCATATCATTTTATATGCTCACTTTTGATACAGCCTACCAAGTGGGTGCACACACAAGGTATGGTTGGCATCATAGAGCTGAGGCATGATTGATCTATATATTCTATTTGATGCTGCTATGTTATTCTATTGGACATATATTTGGACAACTACTGGATGCTGATGCTAATATATTATCTCATTGGACATTTATTTGGACCATTCTATTGGACATTTATTTGGACGACTATTTGATGTTCATGCTGCTATATTATCTCATTAGACATCTATTTGGACTTTTCTATTGGACAATATTGGATGTTGATGCTGTATATATTATCTCATTGGACATCTATTTGGACAACTATTGGTGGATGAGATGACCATTGGACGCTACTATGTTTTTCTATTGGACATCTATTTGGACGACTATTGGATGATGCTAATATATTATCTCATTGGACTACTATTTGGACTATTCTATTGGACATCTACTTGGACAACTATTGGATGTTGATGCTGCTATATTATCTCATTGGACAACTATTGGATGCCACCACCAATTCTTATGCATTTGCCACCACCAATTCACATGCATTGTATTCAGGTTGTTAATAGCCTCTACTATGAAAGGCTATTGATTTGATTCCTTTAGAGTTTTGGCTATCTTGATTTGCTCTAACGGTTGAGTGGTATGAACTAGTGTCATGCCTGTGTGTGATCTAGTGAACAGGAAGATCTTGTGTATGAACTAGTGGCATGAGATGTTCGTGCGTTTAGTGAAGCAAATAGCCCCACCTCATCAAGTTAAAAGATATCTTCTGTATGAACTAGCGGCATCAGATGTTCGTGCGTCTAGTAAATCAAATTAGCCCCATCTCTACAACTTCCACTCATAGTTGCTTTCATTTGATGGGGGTCAGGGCTGTTTTCGAGCATTGGGGCCGTAAAGTACTTGTAGAATTCTAAAATGCCCTTTCAAATTACACTCACATACAGAAAAAAACATCCTATATTTCACTAAACCAGCCAATTTTTAAGGACAAAAGGCCCGTCAAAAACCAACCTTGCTTCCACATCTAAGCAAGCGAAAACCAAACCTAGGGTACATTTAGTTTTATTTGGACAAAGAATCATGCTTGTTAGAGTCTGGCATGTCCTCCTATTTGTGTTGGTGGAGCATGAGAGTCTTCATTATTGACAATTCATATTAGAGTGTGATAGTCTCCTCCATGGTTGTATAATTTTTAGAAAAAGTGAAGATGAGAGTGATCTCCATTCTTGACAAATTGTATTTGAGCGTGAGACTGTCCATGATTGTAACTTAAGAAAAGAAATCATAATATTTCTTTTGCCTAGAGTTTGAGTGACCAAGGGCACAAGAGAAATGTTTCATAGGGAAAGTACTTTTGGTGGTTCAATTAAGATAAGATATTAAAATGTTTAAAGTCTAGCTGTAACAAGTCAAACAAATAAAGTTTCTCTAACCAAGTTAAAATTTGTTTGGCATTGATCTTAGGGAAAGTACTTTTGGTGGTTCAATTAAGATAAGATATTAAAATGTTTAAAGTCTAGCTGTAACAAGTCAAACAAATAAAGTTTCTCTAACCAAGTTAAAATTTGTTTGGCATTGATCTCTAAGATTCTTTTTGGTCTGGAAGGGTGCAGTGGTACTAGAGTTTGGAAATCATACAACCTTTGTTCTCCCTCCCCATTCTCTTATGGTGCTAGACTCTAAACCCAATTCTTTTTTTTTAATACCACACCCGCAAGTGCTATGGAAGTACTGTATGCATGGATAGAGGAATCTTGTTATGAAAACAAGTATATGCAAATAATATTCTCTTGTTATATTTTATTTCCTTCTTGTAGTTCATCACACTTCTTTGGTTAGGTTGACACTTATTGGCTCTCCATTCTTTTATGGTAAGCTCTAAGCCGAATTTGGTTTTTTAAAAATTCCACATTGCATTGATCTCTCACTCTCACTCTCACTCTCTCCTGCATCTATGCACTCTCCTATGTTACCACTCTCCTATGTTACCATCTTTATTGCTTTCATGTTTTCTTACACCTACATAGTGTTCTAATTTTTATTTTTTGGTTTCTTTTATAGATTGTGTATCTCTACTATCTACCCCTAATCTCTCAGAGGTAAGCCCCTTTTTTCTCTCCCTAAACTCTCCATATTATTTTGGTTATATGCTTCTCAAATGTAGCTGATTAGTGTGGGTTTTATGTTTTTGTGATGTAGGAACTTTGACAACTAATCTCAGAGAGGTAAGCCCTTTGGTAGTAGCCCTCTCCTCCCTAATGCAGATCATCTTTAGACGGTGCAGGAAGGGAACGTCATTCTTGATGATGTTGGCTAGGAGATGCGTTATCGTGTGAGGGAACTATGTAAAATAGTATTTGCCCATGAAACTTTTAAAAAATTCCTCCACCTTCCATTGGAGAAGAAAATAAGAATTTGCAATCAACTCAACAATGTGTTCAAGCCTGCCACCCCAGGTAGTGAGGATGTACCTAACAAGTGGATCTAAGATCTCATGAGAGATTGTATGAAACATAGGAGGTCGGATGTCAGCCAAGCAGTGAAAATGGGGTGAGAAAATCCTTGGTTCATTGACCAATAGATATGGGATGAGGAGATGAGGAAGCACGCTGAAAATCCTCGACAATACTCGTAGCAGTAGTGGCAAAATGACTGGCGAGCTCACACCTCAAGACCAATGGATGGGACTCATTTATGAGTATTTTGTAAGTATCCATGCTTTCTGTAGCATCTCATTTGTATGCCAACTAGTGTATAGTTGTACGTTTTCATTTATGTGGTTGGATGCCATGCTACTAAGTTGGAGGAGCGTTATGCATTCAAGCATGGCACTTATGCCATGCTACTAAGTTGGAGGAGCATTATGCATTCAAGCATGGCACTTATGCCTTGCTTAAGTGCATTGAGCACGATGAAGAAAATATAGATTGGACAGTTGTGGTTTTGGTAAGTACGTCATACCATATGCCAATTTGAAGTTTTTGGTAAGTTTGTATATACTAATTCGTGGGTATTGCATTGTTTTTGTTGAGAGCAGTACTTGAGCCTCCCCCTTGACGCTAGCTCACAGATTGGACACCTACTTTAGCTAGCGTAGTTTTGGAATTGTATAGGTCCTTTTGGTTTTGGAATTGTACAAATCTTTTTTGCACCCTCTTTTGGGCATGTATAGGTCACTCGCATATATGGCAATTTTTTGTATTAACATTTATCGTATAAGTATGCATATCATACAATTTGGATCAATGTCTCATTGTGGTTTGACATCAAGCAATGAAAGTTGATTTTATACATCAATGTATCCTTGTTTGTGGGAGCGATAACTTAAGTGTATAAAATTTCACTTGAATGCAACAAAATCTTTAAATATTTACCATAATGGTGTATCTAGGTATAGAATTATACGTGTATGCACCATAATGCTTTAAAAAAAAAACCTGCATCCGTCGATCTTCTAGTCGGTATAAATGTCGGTATGCACCTACATCCGTCAATATAAGCATCGTAAAACACCTGCATCCATCGGTATTTCAATCAAAATAAACATGGAAATAAACGTTAGAATAAACATGGAAACTAGTTCTTTTTACGATGTAGTTAGCCAGGCTATTTTCGATGAGGGTACTTGGTACAGGTATATATTTATTCATATTTTTTATGAATTATAAAAATATGTTTAATTTAATTTCTGCAGGATTCAATTCAATGGAATATGCAAGTTGGCACAAGATTAATGTATAGATGTAAATGTGCAAAGTCATTTTTGTAACAAGACCACCTAGCAATTTTATTTGGGCAAAGGTTTTTATATGTACAAACCTTAGGAGACTTCATATGGTTAAAAATATTAACAGAGTACCCCAAAAGTGGGAGAAGGAAGCACAATATATACGCTCATCTATTATTAGCTCCTTGGGCTATTTTTATTAAAAAAATTCTCAAAATACTCAAGTCGTGGAAGTGGAGCTACACACTTAAGAGGGGAAGATTGCACCCAATCTGTTTCCATTGTGTGGTACTCTCTATCTTTTCATTTGATGATGATGAAGCTATTTTATTTGATGTCATTTTATTTTCTTTGTTTGATGATATGTTATTGTATTTGAGTTTAATTTACTCGAAGTCTGATGGCATTACTAAGTTCTTCTACTATCATATTGCCAAATTGCTTACTGTTGTGGTCTCTTTGTTTGAATGACTGGAGACTTGCGTTGTTGCCACTATTGAAGCTTTCTTGGCATCTTCTAGTTCTGGCAACTTAAGAATATTGTGGTCATATTCAATTTCTAGCTTACAGCAAGTATCTAGAGTAATTGGTCAAGCTAACACTAGATAATCATACATCTTATCATCTCGAACTCCTCTTGGGAGGAAGCAAGACAATAATTGATCATTAATTAGTCTTTCCCTCAACTTGCATCTTGAATATAAGTGCTTGAGCTGAGAAACAGAAAGTGAAATTACATTTATCCTCAGGTTTTAGTGTTTGACACCATTGGTGAGTCTTCTCTTCTAGGGTCATAGAATAAGCATGCATCATGGTTATGTTGCTCACTGGCCCACATGTTTCAAAGGTAGACTCAAAGACCTATACATGTTGGATCGGGTCCCCATCTCCCGAGTCTCTGTTTTAATAATTGATGTATTTTGTGAGTATTTAACTATTTCTTCAAGAAGCACAAATATGATCCCATATTAGTGGTATCAGAGCTTGGGTGTTCATTTTTGAAGAAGATTAAATCCTGAGAAACCAAAGGGTAAAGGGGGGAAAGCTTACAAGAAAACAAACTGTAAAAGAGAGAGAACATAGAAGACCTTTGGGTCAAAGATTGAATGGTTATGGGATTTGTATGGACCCCTACATGGAGATTAGAATCAATAGCTAGGAATTAATGTCACCCTTGCAAATACCACTACTATGAAAGAGAAACCACATATGGTTTCACAAAAGTGGTTTTGAGATCTTGCTTTATAGGTGTGAAGACCAAGGCATGAGTAGCACTTTCCTATTCTCAGGATTAGTCTCTTGTCCGGATATCTGTGGGCGAGGCCCCGAGTGAGGGATCCTGCCCCATGCAAGAAGTGCTACTTCTGCTCCTAGCACCCCCGGATCCATTGCGCGGAGGGGCGCGGAGGGGTGCGAAGGGGCGCGAAGGGGGTAGGGATCTTTCAGCTGCCTGCTGCTGGTATCAGAGCGAATTGACTAAAGTGGATCAACTGAAAAGCTAAAAATGTCAAAAATTTGTGAAGTAACAGTAAAAGGTTGTAATTGTGTGATAAAATTCATTCAAATTGATATTCCGAATGAAGATTCATAAAATTGAAAGTGGGTCTTCAGATGAAGTACCGCAATTGTACGGAAATCGAAAGTGGGTCTTCAGATGAAGTACCGCAATTGTATGGAAATCCCTTACTTGCTTGAGGTCTAGTCATGATGGTATTTACCTTATAATTCCAAGGAGCGTGAGTACCCATATATACCGAGGGTACAACTGCAGCTCTTTACTGGCAGTATATATAGGAGTAAATCTAAGAGCTTGAAATTATAAGTAAAAATGCTATCCAAATGATGAATTCGAATATGGTTGATATTATTTTAAAATTTTGGTTGAGAATTGATGAGTTGATTTGGATTTTGATTGAGATGATTCCTGAATTTTGGTTGAAAAGCGATCAGTTGAACAAAGCCACAATGAGGATGAATGGGATGAGTCCCTCTGATGATGTTCGTAAGTGGAATGACGATAATGACTTCAGCAAATCACTACGAGATTAGTGGATTGTGCTGACAGATTGCTACTGTTAGCACTTGACCTAGTGGATCCAGTTAAGGGATGACAAATTAAAACCCTGTATAACTGAAACTTCCATGCAGGAATGTTCAGATGAAATTATTGTGTTTAGAATACGAACGATATGTTTTGAATAAATTGTTATCTGATAATGAGTTCTATATAAGGGATCTTTATCCCATGATTCTGTGGAGAGCTAACCAATCTAATGAACCCCAAAATCAGTCAGATCTAAAGTCGGATTTGAATTGTAAATAAAAGGACTTAACAAGAATTTTTGTATTGATAGGATCATGGATCGAGGTCATCGTGGTAGGAATGATAACCCCCAACTTGGTGGGAAAGAGCTCGACTTGAATGTTCGTAAAACTCTTCATAGATCGTAGCCTAGACCTTTCAAGGGTGACGGGAAAACTTGGACAGAGACTGTGGAGAAGTGGATCGAAGTAAAGGAAGAGTACTTCGATGTCACCGGGGTACAATGAGAAGACTAAAATGGCTCTTGCAAGGCTGAAGATAGTAGAAACAGCCAGAGTAGCATGGAGAAACCACTGCAAGACAAACCGTGTGGATCGAAACACTCAGACATGGAATGATCTCAAAATTTACCTAAGGAAGATATTCTATCCTCCCGGCTTTTTAGAAACAAAGATGAACGAATTCTTAGAGTTAACCCAGGGGAGCAGAACTATTGAAGTATATCACCAAGCGTTCTCTCTCCTCCTCAAATACTTGCCACCACTGTGGATGAAGAACAAGTGAGGGCCAGGTTCACTCGAGGACTGAACAAACCTTTAAATATCCTAGTGAAGAATGCCAAGCTAGTTTCCAGAAGAAGAATTCTATATTGGACGGTTTGGGAAAATTTTAGCTCTTGAATATTAGTTACTCTTTGGTAAACTATAAAGGATTACAGACCAAAAACTTCAATTAATTTTTTAAAAATTTAACCCTCTCTACCCGGATGTCTGTTTGGCGACACTGCGCGCGGACTCGATGAAGGGGACGGGGGGGATAACAAAATTTCTTTTAATTATTCTCGCCTTGCACATTGCACGAAATTCAACTATGGAGGGGAAGCATCTTTGA
This sequence comes from Cibotium barometz, assembly GCF_041138505.1. Lineage (NCBI taxonomy): Eukaryota > Viridiplantae > Streptophyta > Polypodiopsida > Cyatheales > Cibotiaceae > Cibotium > Cibotium barometz. The sequence goes on along the minus strand of NC_141057.1, from coordinate 37,700,472 downwards.
ATTAAAGCTTGTATATATATGTATATGTATATATATATATATATATCTATATATATATATATATATGTATATATATATGTATGTATGTATATATATGTATATGTAAAATACAACAAACTTATTGTGGAGGTGATTAACATAGCATCAAAATCATAACCAAAGTTGAAGAAAAGAAAGTACGTGTTATGGCGGCGAGCAATGTCCTCCTCTTCTCCCATTGTTGACTGACCAACCACTTAATTCCAAAGGTACCAACACAACAAGATAAGCATTGATACTTACAAAATAGACATGGAATGTATCCCAACCGTCACTTCTAAGGTGAGAGCTTTCTACGCTCTCCATTCGGGATTTGGCCGCATCCTCTTGTTGCTTGGAGCATTGGGGATTGCTTGCATGCTTTTACTTCTCCTCATTCCAATCCTCAGTGCTCATGTACCAAGGCTTCTCACCCCCTACCTTCACTCTCCTAGTCACATATCCCCGCCAATGTTTCATGACGTCCACCATGTGGTCCTTTATCCACCTTTTGAGGACGACATCACTACCGAATGGCGGCCGGCTTGTACTCATCCTTGATTTGATTTATAACTCTATCTTTCTTATCTTTATCCAACTTTGGCCATAAAGTCATAAAGTCATTTGCAAAGATAATGTGGCAAAGCTTGCGGATGATGCGGCTCTTCATCTCTTGCCCCACATTATCCGAACGCACATTGCCATTTGATAATTGTGTAATATTTTTTTCCATGGGCGGGTGTGGGTTGTGTGTTGAAACGTCATGCGATGATCGCGAGCGTGGAGTGCTTCAAGCGCTAGATAGGGAAGGATGCTCACATGGGGACATAGACCCATTCATTCCCCCACTTGAATAACAACTGCCTCCACCTCCACTACTCCAGCATTGTCCTCTCTGCGAGTGGATGAGAGACCTGAGGGAGGGGTTCTTGCGGCTCTTTGTGAGGTTTGTACAGGTGAGCTAGGGCTTAACGGTGGCCGTGCTGCCCGATGGTGCGGCCGAAGTGCCCATCCCTCTCCCAAAATATTGTTGTGCAATTGCTCTTTGCTTGAGCATGGCTTGTGCTAAAAAGCCCATAAACTAGTAAGGCGACATGGCATATGGAGAGAAGGATGGAGAGTAAGCCGGTGTCTCATGTGGAGTACGAGACATGTTTTTACACACACATAACAAAGCCCACATGGACACTTTAATAAGAGCATACACATGAATTATCCCTCAACATTCATTCATTTATGTACGAGGCCTTATGCATAAAGCCTCTGCATAAAGCTATGCATGAGGCCTTAAGCAAAAAAGCTATGCATGAGGCTTATGCATAAACCATTATGCATAAAACATGCATGAGAATTACGCATAAAGATTATACATAAAGCTTATGCACAAACCTACAAAGCTATGCATGAGGCCTTATGCAGCATTATGCATAAGGCTTATGCATGAATCACTATGCATAAGGCCTTAAGCATTTGGCCTTATGCATAAAGAATGCATGAGGCCTTTTGCATAAAGCATGAATAAGCATTATGCATAAAGCATGAATAAGCATTATGCATAATTCTTATGCACAAACCTACAAAACAAATCCCTAGCACCCAAGGGTGCAATAATAATAGAGGAAAGAGAGGAAAGATAGAAAAGCACTTACCTCTTTTTCGTGATGTTGAAAGAGAGGATTAGAGGACCTATAAAACCAATAAAAGGGTGAGGAAAGGATTAGTAATGCATACATACAAAAATTTATACAACCTATGCTAAAGCTTATGCAACCTATGCTAAAGCTTATGCAAGCTATGCTCCTGAAGCTTATACATAAAGCATGCATAAGGCCTGATGCATAAAGCTATGCATGAGGCCTTATGCATAAAGCTTATCCATAAAGCATTATGCATGAGGCTTATGCATAAAGCACTATGCAAGCGATGCTATCCTAAACTAAAAAGTACCCTAGCACTATGCATTAAGCATGCATGCATAGCTTAATGCATGCATAGATTAAGCTTAATGCATACATAGATTAAGCTCTATGCATAGAGCTTAATGCATACATAGATTAAGATCTATGCATGCATTAAGCTCTATGCATAGTGCTTAATGCATGCATAGAGCTTAATCTATGCATTAGGCTCTAGGAATAGAGCTTAATGCATAGATTAAGCTCTATGATTAGAGCTCTATGCATGCATTAGGCTCTAGGAATAGAGCTTAATGCATAGATTAAGCTCTATGATTAGAGCTCTATGCATGCATTAAGCTCTATGCATAGAGAACCTACAAAATAAAACCCCTCTTTTTGGTAGATATAAATTGTTACATTCCCGTAACGCCGCTACGGGCGTTACCACAAGAGGGGACGGCCTCTGGCTCACCACCTAGCCATAGAGGAAGAATGAGGATTGCCCCTCATCCCCCAGGCTATATAGTGTGTGGCCTGTCCACACTAGCCTGGCCGCCCATGACTCCGCATGGGTGTCCTCTCCCACTGAACCCCGGATATAGCCATCCGGTCTGCCGTCGGTCTCACAGGCGTTACAGCCTACGTGACATTACCCCCCCTTAAGAAGAGTTTTCGTCCTCGAAAACAAACTGGGAAAACCTTTTGGAAATTGCACTACGGCGTTCCCAGGTTGCTACTCCTCATCCCTATCTGTCCATTTAACAAGTACCTCCTGGTACACTTTATGTCGGGTTTGTCTGTCACGATACTATAGAATCTTTTCAGATTCACGTGGTATCTTTGGTGGCTCTATCAAGTCCACCAAAATCTCTGGAGAAACTACGTTCTCTAACCCGTGAACTGATTTTTTCAGTTTACTGACATGGAAGACAGGATGGACTTGAGAACTCTCCGGTAACTCAAGTTTATATGCTACGTCCCCAATCTTCTTAAGGACCTTGAAAGGACCGCAATATCTAGGAGAAAGTTTATCACACTTTCCCGTTTTCATGGTTGCTGACTGCGCAGGAACCTTTAAAAATACAAAGTCACCTTCTGCAAAGGTCACTTGTCTACGTCCTTTATCGGCAAATGTTTTAGTGCGATCCTGTGCGCTACGAATGTTCTTGCATGCAGGTTTGAGCATATCATTCGTATCCTCAAGGAACTCCTTGACAGATTGAATCTTCCCTTTTCTAGGCCTACAACCATCAGAGATCTCGGCTGGAATCCATACATTAACATGAATGGTGTAAATCCAATCGTCGCTGAAAGCTTGGAGCTGTTATAAGCAAACTCCAATATGGGCAAATATTCTTCCCAATTAGATTGCTTCTTACTAACATAAGAACGTAACATATCCTCGAGTATTTGGTTAACTTTTTCAGTTTGACCAAATACACCATCAGACTCCGGATGATCTACCATACTCATACTCAGAGTAGTATCCAACTTTTTGAAGACTTCCCTCCAAAAATGACTGTTGAACTTTCTATCTCTATCCGACACTATATCTGCGGGCAGGCCATATAGCTTGTAGAGATGTTCAATGAAGAGTTTTGCCAACTCTGGTGTTTTTACAGTTTTCTTCGTGGTAATAAACTTTGCCAGTTTAGTTGTCCACTACTACCCACACCGAGTCATTCCCTCGACTCGTCTTGGGTAAACCGGTAATGAAATCCATGGAAATGCTTTCCCATTTCCCTTGAGGAATCTCCAGCGGATGGAGTAGTCCTCCAACTTTAAGACGTTCTGTTTATTGACTTGGCACTTACTGCATTTCAGCACATAAGTCTGGACGTTCTTAAACAAACTAGGCCAATAAAACTGTCTTTTTATTAGTGCATAGGTCTTCTGCATCTTAGGACTATACCACGTTAAAACTATTATACGAAGACTCGGCTAGCCTCTCCGGACTAACTCTCGCCTCGCTACCTGCGCACCTACGGCCAGTCTCTTCGGACTAGCATTACGTGCCGGCGAGGAAGGTGGGCGAGGCTGTGACAAAGTGCATACGCGTACAGCGTGCCAGACCTCTGTAAAGACAGGACCATGCTCACACAAGCCATGATCATGCTCACACAAGCCATGATTTGGTATTTCAACCAAAACCTTAAGGCAAATTTCATGCCTTGATTTTGCATCATGTCATTAGCACAGAAGCTAATGTACTGGAGAGCACTCTAGTAGCGCAAGTTCTTAGACTATGCTACTAGATATTTGTAGACTACGCTACCATGTTGCTTCACCAACTTGTTAAAACTTCTCCTTGGAAAACTCTACGGCCATAGGAGAAATAAACTAGAGCCAATCTAATCATGCATCACAAGGATTAGTTCCAAAGGTGAGAGATACCTTCTCTCTTAGAGTAACCTCTTTGCACAAGCATATGCTCTAGAATCTTGTTGAGTTTCTAACTACCATCAAGCACAAGTAAAAGCGTGGAGGTTGAGAGGGCGAAGACCCTTGCGTTAAGGGGGGCGAAGACCACCAGCCCACGATGCTGTGATACCAGTGTTACATTCCCGTAACGCCGCTAACGGGCGTTACCACAAGAGGGGACGGCCTCTGGCTCACCACCCAGCCATAGAGGAAGAATGAGGATTGCCCCTCATCCCCCAGGCTATATAGTGTGTGGCCTGCCGTCCACACTAGCCTGGCCGCCCATGACTCCGCATGGGCGTCCTCTCCCACTGAACCCCGGATATAGCCATCCGGTCTGCCGTCGGTCATCACAGGCGTTACAGCCTACGTGACATAAATAGAGGAAAGAGAGAATAAAAAGATAGGAAAGAGAGGAAAGCACTTACCTCTTTTTAGTGATGTTGAAAAAGAAGATTAGAAGACCTAGAAAACCAACAAAAGGGTGAGGAAAGGATTAGCAATGCATACATATAAAAGCCCTAAGAACCTAATGCATACAGCAAAGTCAACAAGGAGTCAAGATTGCCTCAATACCGCGGTCCCTTTTTCTGCTTGCAGAATTGCTTGAATAAAAAAATAAATGTGTTGAATTAAAAAAAAATTGAGTAAATAGATCGTTTTTTTCTAGAGTTAAAGAGATGAAAGACCGTCTCTCCAGACGATATGAACTCGGAGAAATGGTCAAATTGAACACTAAGGATTTAAAGAGATGAAAGACCATCTCTTCGGACGATATGAACTCGGGGAAATGGTTAAATTGAACACTAAGGATTTAAAGAGATGAAAGACAGTCTCTCCGGACGATATGAACTCGGGGAAATGGTCAAGTTGAACACTAAGGATTTAAAGAGATGAAATACCGTCTCTCCAGGACGATATGACATCGGGGAAATGGTCAAATTGAACACTAAGGATTTAAAGAGATGAAAGACCGATGAGAGCGGGGACGCATGACCGGCCAGAACCTAGTGACCTTCAGTCCCAATCTTTTTATGAGGCTGGCGAGCCAAAATCTAGTATCAAAGAGAAAGGATCAAACAATTTAACCGAAATCACTATATTTATAACGCGAAGCGATCACCTTTCACTAGGTCATGGTCACTAGGTTACCATTCTATTTACTCAATTTTCCCATAAAGGTTCGAGTGGAAAGGATCAGTAATGCATACATACAAAAGACCTAAGAACCTAATGCATACATACAAAATCAAAAAGAGAGAAAATAATTCACCTCTTTTTGGTGAAGTTGAAAGAGAGGATTAGAAAACCTACAAAACAAAACAAAAAGTTGAGAAAAGAATTAGTAATACAAAACCCTAAAAGTAGTGACAATGCGTACTTCAACAATGACGAACCAGTGGATATCCGGCCTGAACGATGGAGACCGATAAGAGTAGCCAACAAACGAGGTGATCCAAAATTTCAAGGAACTTGAGGTGGATTCGGTGCAAATACTAGAACATGACATGGATGACATGATAAATTTCTTACACAATGGAACAAAAGATTGAGGTTTGGAACATGAAGGGGTAGAAGAAAATAGATGACGTGTGGGATACGCTTCCCAAGAAGCAAAATAGCTACGCAAGCTTGCTCCTCTTCCACTATATCATGGAGCACATGTGTCTATTTTACGCACTTACCTATCCATATTGAACTGCAATCGATTTTTGGATGGTTTCATATACGAGTGTATCAAAACTTTTTGCGTAAGTGATGATATCATATGCAATTAGTGAGTTATGTACCTTTATATGCATTTTCTTAGCCTGACTATTTTGTGTAACAACTTATTGAAACATCAAATATTGTCAGAAGATAATGAGATGCTAGTAGACCGTAGTCAACCAAAAGCAATGTTACACTCGATTGGCATGGACTACAACACACAACATGCTTGTGCAAATGATTGTATTCTTTATTGACAAGAATATAACAACGCTGTACAATGTCTACATTGTGGTACATCGAGATATAGACATGATGTGCAAGGGGAAAAGGTACCAGCAAAAGTTTTACAACAGTTTTCCATAATCCCTCGGATTAAAACAATGTTCAAGTGCAAATCCATTGCAGGATTGATGACTTGGCACCGTAACACTAGGTCCACGGATGGTGTTGAATCGTACTAGCGATGGATGGAGTGAATCCATTTGGTCTACGAAGTTCATCATGGAGTACATGGCCTATTTGTCTAGTTAACTATAATCTTTCACCATGGCTAGCGATAAAAAAAAGGGCATCTTTTATTGTCTTTGATAGTTCCTAGAAAGTATAAGGTGAAGAACATGGATGTGTATTTAGCCCCTTTAGTTGAGGAGCTTTATGTTCTATGGGAGGGCATTGAAGTTCATGATATTTCCAAGAGGTTTGGAAAACGTGCGCTAACATTGAGAGGAACACTTATGTGGACTATGCATGATTGGCTTGGCTATGGAGAGTGCTCAGGTAATACTGTAGCTTGTTAACATATTATGTTAAGTCATGATTGTCATCTAAAGTTAAGTGCTACTATAATCTTTTTTGATGTTCTATAGGGCTTTCAGTGTTAGGGTATAATGGATGTCCATTATGTGGGCCACAACTTGAGGCTCGATACTCAAAGTCTACGAAGAAGATAGTATACGGCCATAAGAAGTATCTCTGAGTGGACCATCCTTTGCGTAAGGGATTTCTAGGGGGGTCTCCTTGCATATGGAAGAGCACTAATTAGAGGACCTTATGGAAGAGCACTGATTGGAGGACCTTATGGGAGCTGGATCCATCCTGTACACCTCCAGGAATGAAGCGTCTATCCATTTTCCATCAACTTTCATACTAGAATGATGTTTTAGTGAACTGTCTTCTTGGCCCAATGCGCATTTTCAAGAATATAACCAAGGTGCTTTGGAAAACCATCACAGGAGCAAAGGAGAGCAAGGCACAATGAGATGATTTACAAGAGGTTCAATGTATGCATCACTTATGATCCCAAAATAGAGCATATGGAAAGGTGAAGCTACCAAAAGCACCTGGGGTCATGATAGAGGATGAGCAAGGGCATGTAAAGAAGTGCATTAGTGAGTTTCATACCCCGATTGTGGCGTGAATGCAAGAAAGTTGTTCAAGTGCAAGTGATGGCAATACTGAAGTAGACATGCTAGATTATTGTGGAACAATCCAAGGTATTATCAAGGTTGGATTCAGAAAGTTTGATATGTTCATTTTTGATGTGAAATGGTTCAAGTTAGTAACTCAAGGGGTGCAAGTAACTGTACGCAAAGATAAGTGTGGATTTCTTCAAGTAGACCACACAAAGATATGGAATGACCCCAAAGAGACACATTTTTGCTACCAGAGCACTATGACCAAGTCATCTTTGTGGAAGACCCAACACATCATAAATGGTTGTTTGTGATCCAAATAAAATGCACGTGGAAAATAAATATTTGAAGAGGTGAAAATAGCAGTTGAGTGTTTGCCAAATGCTGAGGAACTCCCCCCAGATCATGTGATGGTTGAGCATACACCACTAGCACCTTTTGAACAACAAGAAGAAGATATACTAGTTGAGAAAGTAGGTGAGGCTCACACACGATTAGGATCAGATGAAGGTGTACGCATTGAGCAAATACATCTTGAATGAGAAACAGACACTAGAGATAATCCAGAAGAAGAAGAGATTCAAGCTAAGTATGATCATGATGTATCGACAGCTCTCATGCTAGAGCTAGAAGAGGATGATGACATGGATAAATTACCTGTAGTACTACAAGACAACGGGTTCCACCAATTGACAACAATGATGGAGTATTTCTAGAAATAGATTTATTTGGAGCCATGAATCTCGCTGATTGTTATTTCGACGTATATTTTGACGCCTGTTTCTACGTATATTTTGGATATTCCACGCATATTTCGACGGATATATTTGGATGTATATATCGATGACGTGACCAAGCATGGAGACTAAGCGTCAAAAAACAATGATTCTTTTGTAGTGTGGTGTGAAGATGATGATCATTTTTCTTTTGTATTAAACTTTTTGTACATGTTATCTTGATTTGATAATGAATGTGACGATCACCAATTTTGATGTCGAACAAGTTTTCTTGATTGGTATTCTATGTCCACCATGAGAACCTAAGCCATGTCTTTGTGCCTTTGAGCCATGTTCGGACCTCAGAGTTTACCTTGTAGGTTATGACATCAACAATCTTGTTCTCTTGATATTTTTTTTACACAATTAAGAACAATTGCTTCGTTAAACGATGAGAGAACTACTATAGGTACATATTTATTCATATTTTTGATGAATTGCAAAAATATATTTAATTTAATTTGTGCAGGATTCAATTAAATGGAATGTGCAAGTTGGCACAAGATTAATGTATAGGTGTAAATGTGCACAAAGTCATTTTTGTAACAAGACCCACTAGTAATTTTATTTGGGCAAAGATTCCACCAATTGACAACAATGATGGAGTATTTCTAGAAATAGATTTATTTGGAGCCATGAATCTCGCTAATTGTTATTTTGACGTATATTTTGACGCTTGTTTCTACGTATATTTCGGATATTCCATGCATATTTTGACGGATATATTTGGACGCATATATCGATGACGCGACCAAGCATGGAGACTAAGCATCAAAAAACAATGATTCTCTTGTAGTGTGGTGTGAAGATGATGATAATTTTTCTTTTGTATTAAACTTTTTGTACATGCTATCTTGATTTGATAATGAGCGTGATGATCACCAATTTCGATGTCGAACAAGTTTTCTTGTTTGGTATTCTATGTCCACCATGAGAACCTAAGCCATGCCTTTGTGCCTCTGAGCCATGTTCGGACCTCTGAGTTTACCTTGTCGGTTATGACATCAACAATTTTGGTCTCTTGACATTTTTCTTATGCAATTGAGGACAATTGCTTCCTTAAACAAGAGGACTATTATAGGTATATATTTATTCATATTTTTGATGAATTGTAAAAATATATTTAATTTAATTTGTGCAGGATTCAACTTACTGGAATGTGCAAGTTGGCACAAGATTAATGTATAGGTGTAAATGTGCACAAAGTCGCTTTTGTAACAAGACCCACTAGTAATTTTATTTGGGCAAAGGTTTTTTTATGTACAAACCTTAGGAGACTTCTCGTTAAAAATGTGTAAAATAATAACCCAACAGTGGTGGGCAAAGGAAGCCCAATATGTATGCTCATCTATTCTTAGCTCCTTGGGTTATTTTTATTAAAAAAATTCTCAAAATACTCAAGTCGTGGGAGGAAGATTGCATCCAATCTGTTTCCACTATGTGGTACTCTCTATCTTATCTTTTGTTGATGATGATGCTATTTTATTTGATGTCATTTTATTTTCTTGTTTAATGATATGTTATGTTATTTGATTTTAATTTAATTTCAAGTCTTTGTTTTAATAATTGATGTACTTTGTGAGTATTTAACTATTTCTTCAACAAGTACAAAAAGGATCTCGTATAAGGACCGGCATGTATATAGACTAAGGTTTAGACGTTTTTACCGATGCTTATATAAGCATTTCTTTACATGATGTTACTGACGTTTTTGTACCGATATTTTTTCGATGCGAGTATAGATGCTCGTTGGTTATACAATGCGATTATTTTACATCGAAAGAAATGTCGATGTTTTATTGTCCTATGTAGTAGTGAAAGAGAAATCTTATAATCTACAACTTGGACTAGCACTTGATGGGATAAACCCTTTCTCCATATAGTCATCCAAATGTTCGCACGGTCTGTGTTGGCTAACTACAATATTGCATATTTCATATGGTAATGAAAAAGGAATATCTTCTTTCGTGGGAAATTTCCAAAGGTGATTGGCCTAGGTTTGTTGTCTTTGGGTACCCAAATCAAATCCCCAGGAGAAGATTTTAGGCTCTAAAACTTATTTTTGTACAGCCAATGTTGTGATTTTCGAGCTTGGGTTTTCCTTAGGAGTGTTTGTTTATGATGCGGCCTTAGTGATGATTTGTTTTTATGAGGTAAAGCTTGACTACATCCTCGTGAGTTTGAGATTTTTTTGGGAGCCTGAAAAGTTATGGTGGAAGGTTTTCCACACTCACAAGGTGTAGGTAGTGCATTCCATGGCACATCCAAAAGGGTTTCTTCATCAAGAAGGTTTATAAATTCATCCTTTAAAAGAGGAATACTTACTTGTTGATGGGAAATTTTCAATAAATCAGTTTTATAATTCCACACCATCGTGCATCTATGATGGCCCATTCAATTTGTTCCCAATAAGAGATCTTTTTGAATATAGAGCTAGACCAGGGATTACAAAGAATTTTCCTTTTGTTGGGTGATCAACTATGTCGAACACCATTTTGCCCACACGAAGATAATTCATGATTGGGTTACCAACTTGTTGCACTTTGTGCACGTGTGGAAGAAAATGAGGGTTTACTAATAGAATCCCAAGTTTCGTAAGTCATTAGGTTGTGTCTTGGACCTTAATGTAGAAGAGCTAGCTAGAAAACAAAGTTGTTACCCTCTCGCAAATATGAAACCATAAGCATGGTAGGTCCAAAATCAAGTATTAACTATTAAGGTGTGGACATTATGAAACATTGTAGTAGGATGGTGACCTTGATATTATGTTGTAGATTGAATTTCTTTAAATACCATAGCGTACATCACCAAAATTACCTTGGTTTTCTTTTAATACATTGCCTAATCTTGCCCTAATTTTCTCGCTTGAATGTATATTCCCCCTCCCTTGATTCAAGGTTCCTTTAATGCCCATACTTAACTTTTATACACCCACTAGCCCACTTGTTCTAGGTGCCTTGTTTTGATGCTCTCTTGGGATGATTCGTATCCATCATGGCTTCTGACCCATTTCGCCCATCTATTGATGTGACATTTGATTTGACACGTCTCTTCAGATATTTTCCTAAGGTTACAAGCTCCTTGTGCATGCCAAGATGGTTGCACCCTTGATCCCTTGTTTCTCAACATCATCAAAAAGGGAGTTTGAAGTGAAAGGTGAGGAGAATCTAGTATGATTCAATATAGAAACAATATTTACTAGTTTATGAAACAAAGCTGGCATTACAATCAAAATGAAGGGTGTCCTTGAATGAATCATAGAAAAAAGCATGATATTGTTTTCTAAATGCTTTTCTCTTGGATATAATTCGAGTTATTCCTTACAAGTGCTATCGACCAAATTTCAAACAATAAAAAGAACCTCAATTCGGATGGGTGAAATAGTAGCACCGTTTGGTGAAATAATAGGTTCTAGAAATGTGCTTCTGTTGAGGATTTACATAAGTAATTTACACCCATATATCCTCTAAGACTTCATATACCCTTAAGGAGAGGAAGCCATCGATTTTCAAGATATTGTCGTTGAAGTCCATTCTTAAAGCAATCTCTCCATGGTGTCACAAAAGAGGGTGCATAATATCATGTGAGTGTATATGAAATAACCCATTGATGAGACCTATTGAAAGTTTTTACATCTTCATGAGTTGTACTTTTGTTTTATGATAGAAACTGTTCAAATTCTTACATGACATGCTATGATGTACTTTCATAAAGACATGTAAAATAGACGTATTTTTATTATCTTCGGCACAAAAGAATAGGATCGAGGAAGAGAAGATTCCTGTGATCTAGTAAAAAGATTAAGAGCGGTCAATAATTACGTTACCTAGATCCAAAATCAAGAATTAACCAACTAGGTGAGATACATTGCACTAGGATGGTGAGTACGTTGATGTAACGCAAGTAAAGTGTAAGTTGATTGAATAAGATACGTTTATGATGATTGGAATGTAGTCATAATTAAATGCAAAGTAGTTTGTTATGAGTGCGGGGATGGATATGTAGGAATTAGTGGCCACGGAATATAATTATGTTGTCTCTCGATATTGAAGGTTCCATTGCAGGTGTTCATGGCTCTTGTGCAAAGGTCTCAAGTCTTCTGTTGGAAGTGAAAAGAGCATCAAATAAGTGAGAAATGCCATGCCATATTGTCTCAATTTGATTTGCAGTACATGGAACAATATTGTACTTATAAGAAGGATGTGTTCTCTCAAGGGGGGACACAATTGGGTTTGAGATGGCTGTATTAGAAGTCTGTAGAAGAGAATGTGAAAAAGACGGTGCGGTGCGCCGACTAGGAAGAAGGAGGTGGTCTTTTGCCGACTAGGGGAAAGATGTCCGCATGCAGAAACTTCCGTATCATTTATTTGCTCTTAAAGCACCCCCCGCTCTACTCTCTCCTCTGTGAAACGTTGGTACCGTTCGTTTGACTCGTAGACACTAGCAACGATATATATTAACGAATCCTAGCTCATTAACGAATTTAAGCTCTGCGATCAGCCTAGGGGCCCATGAGATGCACTTTCTAGGCTTCCAATGAAGGCCTGGTAGCGCTCTCTCTCTCTCTCTCTATAAGTATATAGGTCCAATGGAGATCCCAGATTATATCTCATTGGCTTAGGAGCTGCCTCCTATTGTTAGAAAAACGTATTGTATCAATACAGTGAAATAGACGTGATGCAACCTAGCGTTATTATAATAAGGCCTGCCGCAACTGCCTGTACCAGAAGCAGAAGAGAGAGAGCACAGCCCTCCAATATGTACTTTGCGGGTTATTAAAAGGGCTGTGTTCTCTCTCCTCTGTTGCTGACGCTGGCGGATCATCATACGACTGTAGGCGTTTTCTCTTCCTCTCGTGAGGTAAACTAATATGCAGGTCATCTACTCTCTTTCTGATGGCTCAAATCTGTGTGCTCGATTGACTTGTGCGAAGCATGAACACTTGCACGCATCACTATTTCCGTTTATACACAATCTAGCATTTTCTCTGTTTTACTATTGTTTTGTATAGCTTTTGTTTTGAGCTTACTCCAATTACAAAGCTACTACTAGTGTGTGAAAACCGTCACGATCCTGCGGAGTATGTTATTTGCCCCACCACCAATTCACATGCATTGTATTCACGTTGTTAATAGCCTCTACTATGAAAGGCTATTGATTTGATTCCTTTAGAGTTTGGGCTATCTTGATTTCCTTTAGGTATGAACTAGTGTCATGCCCGTGTGTGATCTAGTGAAACACATAGTCCCACTTGAGCAAGATCTTGTGTGTGAACTATTGGCATGAGATGTTCGTGCGTTTAGTGAAGCAAATAGCCCCACCTCATCAAGTTAAAAGATATCTTCTGTATGAACTAGCAGTATCAGATGTTCCTGCGTCTAGTAAATCAAAGTAGCCCCATCTCACCAAATTCATGAGATCTCTATGCATTTGCATAAGGACTCTTACCTTATATAAAATTAGCTATCTTTCATTTACATAAGGGCTCTTTCCTTATGCTTGAGTTGTCTTTGATCTCTATGCACAAGGTAGAGCCCTTATGTAAATGCATAGAAGAATCTACGAAATGCATGATGACTCTATGAATTTTCATAAAGAACTCAAATTTAGGAATTTTAGAAAATATGCACAATTTTTGGACAATTCTTTGTTAGATCCAATACAATGTTTACTGTGCGATATGCAAGATTTATTATTTAAATATTGCGATATCATTTATATACTATTGTACATTTGTAACAAGTATATATGATCTTGGTGGGATGTAAATCTTCCTGCACACACACACACACATGCACACCAAGAATTAAGCTTGTTTATATCACATAGCCTCGAGTTGACCATCAAACACAGAAACTTTAACAAAGAAAGGATATTCAATGTAACTTCAAGTTGTAAGAAAGACTAGGTGATAGAATTAAAAAGATCACCATCGCTATTGAATCAAAATTCTTGAACAATGGGTGAACCATAAATCTAAAAGCTTAAGAAAGCCTTACAATCTGAATAATGACTGAACTATGAGTTTGGTAGCTTCATACAACATTGTTTAAAGATTATGAAGCTAGTTGCCCATGTGCTAACAAATCATTCTTGCTCAATTGGACTGACCTGTGATGGTGCCTCACTTTCATGTTGATTCAATTGATTCTGTTCGGCCTTGAGTATTATAGCCTTTAGAATCTTGATTTTCTCTGGAAGTCGTCCACCCTTGAGCTTCCATGCCCAAATGATGCAGCTAGTGTCTTCCCAGCATTGAGGATCATTTCTGTTCTCTCGCCCAATACTTGTTCCAGTAATCCTTATAAACCTCCACATTACTTGCATTCTTCTTCTTTGAAATTGGTTCTCTCGCCAATACTTGTTCTCTCATTTTTGTTCTCTCGCCAATACTTGTTCTAGCAATCCTTATAAACCTCCACATCACTTGCATTCTTCTTCTTTGAAATTGGTGCCCAATATTGTATCTGAACTTGTAGGTAGTTTATCGAGTTGTTGTTCTGATCAACATCACTTGTTGTCACTCCCAACCATATTGGATAATTTGCATCACAAGGTTGTACAAGCACAAAATCCCAACCAAATTACCCAACCATATTGGGTAATTTGCATCACAAGGTTGTACAAGCACAAAATCTCCTTTAGACACATCAAGAGTCGGGTTGAACTCTTCAGCAGGTCTGTTGCGCATTGGATCACAATAATGGTTCTCATTTACATCAAACCCTTCATCTACATTATCCTCCACTTGAAGGTTGAGAGGCTCAGCTTTTTCGCATACACTCCTTGGCCAAAAGTCATGAAATCCAATGTCTTCCCTTGCACAAGGGGTTTGTATGTTTAGCATAAGATTCTCCCAATACGCAAGGACCGGATTGATCCACTTAGCATAATCACTTTCCTCTCCTTTCTCTTACAAGTGCTCTTTCCACCAATAGGCATGTTTTTTTAAGCCCTCCCCACAACCTTCTCATTTTCCTTAATATACTCAAAGGGTAGCAATACTTTTGGAAAACCTTCAGAAAGCTTGGGTCCTCCCTGGTCATTTCTCTTCCATAACTCTATACCGTTTTCTGGTGGTAACCAATCAACATTTTTGGGGTGTACTTTGTATTGCATCAAAGGTATTCCATCACTCATATAAAACCTGAATTGCAATGGCTTTTAATGTCCAATCAAGCTATCGGCTCCATCATGTAAGCATCCCTTGACAAAGCCTTGGAAGTCTTTACATACCATGCTTTACTACAAATCTTCTTCCCAAACTCAAAGCACTCATCATCTTGACCTTGTCTATAGGCCATGCCCATGCAATCTAGTACAAATGTGTATCGTGTACTATAGCTCTGTCCCCAAAAGTGTACCCTAGCTTGCATGATTTTGGATCTATCTCCAAATTGACATCGGTTCTCGCAACAATCAATGGTTGCGATGTTGTGAATGTTTGCAACGTCACATTTTTTGCTAGCTCCATGTGTTTTATCGTAATTTTTCATTACCCTTGCCCTATGGACATAGCTCCTTTTCTTATTTGTCCCTTCAATGATATCATAGTCATTGATCATGGCATCATGGTGTCTGTCATCAGAACTATCACCATCATTGCCCTCTACATCATCATCCTGTTTTTCATCACTTGAATTGTTTAGGCTGTCAATATTTTTTTGCATGAAGTTATCTTGAATACCCTCATCAATAGAAGAAGATTCTGTGTCCTTCACTAATGGTTCACCATTCTCAAATGTGAGTTGCCTGATCAGCCAACTAACCAAATTCAGACCTGAAACACAAGTTGAACTTGGATGCAAAGATCCTTCTATAATGACACCCAAGCTACTCTCCCCTAGTTCTCTACAATTTATAGTCTCGTATGGGTGGACCAGCAATACTACTCCATTGCCAAGTTTTGTAGATCTGTTGTCATCCCAGAGGATGACACTTTTCTCTTTCTAGCTCTCCCTATCTATAAAGTGATCTTGATCAACAAGAAGTTCCGTAAAATTATCCTCTTTGGTATTAGTAATGTCTTTGTCCATAACAAGGTTGACCAATGGCCATTTGATGATGCTTCCAACTGCTTGAGACATTGTTCTTCCATCCATTGTGGCAAATGGAATGAGAAATGTTCCCTCATCTAATTGAATACTTTACGCAGCAAGTAAGTCCTTCTTTAATTGATTGTCTATATCAATATAAACGCTCACTTGATTGCACGCTAAGTGTACCATTTGTCAATCGTTGCTCGTCGTAGATTGTTTGCACTTCTTGCTGCTCTCTTTTGTATCTTCACATATGTCAAGAACCTATAAAACTGATCTTTGTGCACATTGAATAATCTAAATGACAAGGGTTCCCTATATAAACATGGTATATGTCACATATCTGAGTGCACACTTAGATATGGACTCCACCTTAAGTTCGAGCCTCCCCTACATAGAAGTTATGTGTTAATGCTCGACCTAGATTGAGTCTTTGTTCTCCATGTCAGTGCACGGGCCTTAAGGCTCAACCTTGAGTTTGAGCCTTTGCTCTCCATGCTAGTGCACCCTGGCCTTAAGGCTCGAACTTCAGTTTGAGCCTTTGGTCTCCATGCTAGTGCACCCCGGCCCCTTAAGGGTGGAACTTTAGTTTGAGCCTTTGCTCTCCATGCTAGTGCACCCCGGTCCCTTAAAGCTCGAACTTCAGATTGAGCCTTTTCTCTCCATGCTAGTGCACCCCGTCCCTTTACCCTGAAGGCTCGAACTTAAGTTTGACCCATTGCTCTCCATGCTAGTGCACCTCGGCCTTCAAATTGAGCCTTTGTTCTCCATGCTAGTGTACAACTGCCTTAAGGCTCGAACTTGAGTTGGAGCCTTTGTTCTCCATGCTATTGTACACCGACCTTAAGGCTCAAACTTGAGTTGGAGCCTTGGCTCTCGATGCTAGTGTACACTGGCCTTAAGGCTCGAACTTCAAATTGAGCCTTTGTTCTCCATGCTAGTGTACTCCGGCCTCAAGGCTTGAACTTGAGTTTGAGCACTTGCTCTCCATGCTAGTGCACCCCTAGCATTTGAGTGCACAACTTGGATATAGACCCCATCTTAAGATTGAACCTCCTCTACATGGAACTTATTTGTTAAGGCTCATTCTCCATGCTTAACTTTACATGGAACTTGGCCTTAAGGCTCCAACTTGAGTTCGAGCCTTTGCCTATCTATGCTAGCGTATCCCTAGCATATGAGTGCACAACTTGGGTCTAGGCTCTAGCTTAAGTTCGAGCCTCTCCTACATAAAACTTGGTCTTAAGGCTCGAACTTGAGCTTGAGCCTTGTCTCTATATGCTTGTGTACCCTTGCTATATGAGTGCACAACTTGGATCTAGGCTCTAGCTTAAGTTCGGGTTTCTCCTATATATGGAACTTGGCCTTAAGCTCCAATATACTAGTGTACCCCTAGCATATGAGTGCACAACTTAGATCTAAACTTAGATATAGACTCCAACTTAAGTTCAAGCCTCCCATACATGGAACTTCGCCTTAAGGCTCAAACTTGAGTTTGAGCCTTGCCTCTGTATGCTAGCGTACCCCTAGCATATGAGTGCACAACTTGGATCTAGGCTCCAGCATAAGTCAAGCTTCTGTATGGATTAAGTAAATGCAAGTGAGGCCCCCGCTATTCAAGAAAACTAAGTGAAGCATCAATAATTGTAGCATGCATTAAGTTTCTTAAGGAGTACTGTATGAATGCATAGAGGAATCTTGTTATGAAAACAAGTATATGCAAATAATATTCTCTTGTTATATTTTATTTCCTTCTTGTAGTTCATCACACTTCTTTGGTTAGATTGACACTTATTGGCTCTCCATTCTTTTACGATAAGCTCTAAGCCGAATTTGGTTTTTTAAAAATTCCACACTACATTGATCTCTATGCATTTGTATAAGGGCTCTTACCTTATGCATAAAGCTTGCTTTGAGCTGTATGCATAAGGTAGACATCCCTCACAAAAATGCATAGAGGGGTCTACCAAATGCGTGAGAAAAATATCCATTCGCATAAGTGTCTTAACTTATGCATAAAGTTGTCTTTGAGCTCTATGCATAAGATAGAGGCCCAAGATAGAGGCCCAATGTAAATCCAAATATTGATTTACCAAATCCATGAGGTCTCTATGCATTTTCATAAGGACTCTTACCTTATATACATTTAGCTATCTTTCATTTACATAAGGGTTCTTTCCTTATGCATGAGTTATCTTTGATCACTACGCACAAGGTAGAGCCCTTATGTAAATGCATAGAAGAATCTACGAAATGCATGAGGACTATGAATTTTCTTAAGGGCTCTTACTTTGCACATAGAGATCTCTATGAGATATATCTATAATGTATATTCCTTATGAGAGTTCATTAATCTCTATGAATTCAAAGGGCTCCCTACATATGCAAAGTGATCTATATGCATTCACATGGATTTCATGGATATAGATCTCTTTACAGGCATATAGAACTCTTTGATCTCTATAGGGCCTCTAGAGGGCATGCATCAAGGAATATACCATATAGGGCTCTAACTATGCATGATAGCTCTATACACTTTCATAAGGGCTCTTACCTTATGCATGCATAGAACTCTCCTTGAGCTCTATGTATCAGGTAGATCCCTTATACAAATGCATTCCTATACTCTTCTAGACTAGCATCTTAGTCTCTTCATAATATCTTATAGATTCAATGTTCTAATCTCTCTTTTTGGGGTTTTTTTTGCAGGTTGCATATCGTCAACCCCCTTCCCCCTGGTGACCTTTTGGTTGTCCTCTCTCTCTCTCTCTCTCTCTCTCTCTCTCTCTCTCTCTCTCTCCTGCATCTATGCACTCTCCTATGTTTCTATCTTTCTTGCTTTCATGTTTTCTTACACCTACACAGTGTTCTAATTTTTATTTTTTGGTTTCTTTTATAGGTTGTGTATCTCTACTATCTACCCCTAATCTCTCAGAGGTAAGCCCCTTTTTTTCTCTCCCTAATCTCTCCATATATTATTTTGATTTTATGCTTCTCAAATGTAGATGATTATTGTGGGTTTGATGTTTTTGTGATGCAGGAAATTTGACAACTAATCTCAGAGAGGTAAGCCCTTTGGTAGTAGCCCTCTCCCTAATGCAGGTCAACATCTTTACACGGTGTGGAAAGGGAACGTCATTCTTGATGATGTTGGCTAGGAGATGCGTTGTCGTGTGAGGGAACTATGTAAAAAAGTATTTGACCATGAAACTTTAAAAAAAATTCCTCCACCTTCCATTGGAGAAGATAACAAGAATTTGCAATCAACTCAACATGTTCAAGCCTGCCCCAGGTAGTGAGGAAGTACCTAACAAGTGGATCTACGATCTCATCAGAGATTGTATGAAACAGAGGAGGTTCGATGTCAAGCAACAAGCAGTGAAAATAGGGTGAGAAAATCCACGGTTCATTGACCAATAGATATGGGATGAGGAGATGAGGAAGCACGCTGAAAATCCTCGACAATACTCGTAGCAGCACTGGCAAAACGACTAGAGAGCATGGCGAGCTCACACCTCGAGAGCAATGGATGGGACTCATTTTATGAGTATTTTGTAAGTATCCATGCTTTCTGTAGCGTCTCATTTGTATGCCAACTAGTGTATACTTGTACGTTTTTATTTATGTTTTTTTTTCATGTATGAAGGAGAGGGTGGTTGGATGCCATGCTACTAAGTTGGAGGAGCATTATGCATTCAAGCATGACACTTATGCCTTGCTTAAATGCATTGAGCACGATGGAGAAAATATAGATTGGACAGTTGTGGTTTCGGTAAGTACGTCATACCATATGCCAATTTGAAGATTTTGGTATATACTAATTCGTGGGTATTGCATTGTTTTTATAGAGAGCAGTACCTGAGCCTCCCCCTTGACGCTAGCTCGCAGATTGGACCCCTACTTTAGTTGGCATAGTTTTGGAATTGTATAGATCCTTTTGGTTTTGGAATTGTACAAATCTTTTTTGCATCCTCTTTTGAGCATGTATAGGTCACTCGCATATATGGTAATTTTTTTTGTATTAACATTTATCGTATAAGTATGCATATCATACAATTTGGATCATTGTATATATATGTATATGTATATATATATATATATCTATATATATATATATATGTATGTATGTATATATATATGTATGTATGTATATATATATGTATGTATGTATATATATGTATATGTAAAATACAACAAACTTATTGTGGAGGTGATTAACATAGCATCAAAATCATAACCAAAGTTGAAGAAAAGAAAGTACGTGTTATGGCGGCGAGCAATGTCCTCCTCGTCTCCCATTGTCGACTGACCAACCACTTAATTCCAAAGGTACCAACACAACAAGATAAGCGTTGATACTTATAAAATAGACATGGAATGTATCCCAACCGTCACTTCTAAGGTGAGAGCTTTCTACGCTCTCCATTCGGGATTTGGCCGCATCCTCTTGTTGCTTGGAGCATTCGGGATTGCTTGCATGCTTTTACTTCTCCTCATTCCAATCCTCAGTGCTCATGTACCAAGGCTTCTCACCCCCTACCTTCACTCTCCTAGTCACATATCCCCGCCAATGTTTCATGACATCCACCATGTGGTCCTTTATCCACCTTTTGAGGACGACATCACTACCGAATGGCAGCCGGCTTGTACTCATCCTTGATTTGATTTATAACTCTATCTTTCTTATCTTTATCCAACTTTGTCCATAAAGTCATAAAGTCATTTGCAAAGATAATGTGGCAAAGCTTGCGGATGATGCGGCTCTTCATCTCTTGCCCCACATTATCCGAACCCACATTGCCATTTGATAATTGTGTAATATTTTTTTCCATGGGCGGGTGTGGGCTGTGTGTTGAAACGTCATGCGATGATCGCGAGCGTGGAGTGCTTCTGGCGCTAGATAGGGAAGCATGCTCACATGGGGACATAGACCCATTCATTCCCCCACTTGAACAACAAATGCCTCCACCTCCAATACTCCAGCATTGTCCTCTCTGCGAGTGGATGAGAGACCTGAGGGAGGGGTTCTTGCGACTCTTTGTGAGGTTTGTAAAGGTGAGCTAGGGCTTAACGGTGGTCGTGCTGCCCGATGGTGCGGCCGAAGTGCCCATCCCTCTCCCAAAATATTGTTGTGCCATTGCTCTTTGCTTGAGCATGGCTTGTGCTAAAAAGCCCATAAACTAGTAAGGCGACATGGCATATGGAGAGACGGATGGAGAGTAAGCCGGTGTCTCATGTGGAGTACGAGACATGTTTTTACACACACATAACAAAGCCCACATGGACACTTTAATAAGAGCATACACATGAATTATCCCTCAACATTCATTCATTTATGCACGAGGCCTTATGCATAAAGCCTCTGCATAAAGCTATGCATGACGCCTTATGCAAAAAAGCTATGCATGAGGCTTATGCATAAACCATTATGCATAAAACATGCATGAGAATTACGCATAAAGATTATACATAAAGCTTATGCACAAACCTACAAAGCTATGCATGAGGCCTTATGCAGCATTATGCATAAGGCTTATGCATAAATCACTATGCATAAGGCCTTAAGCATTTGGCCTTATGCATAAAGAATGCATGAGGCCTTATGCATAAAGCTATGCATGAGGCCTTTTGCATAAAGCATGAATAAGCATTATGCATAATTCTTATGCACAAACCTACAAAACAAATCCCCAGCACCCAAGGGTGCAATAATAATAGAGGAAAGAGAGGAAAGATAGAAAAGCACTTACCTCTTTTTCGTGATGTTGAAAGAGAGGATTAGAGGACCTATAAAACCAACGAAAGGGTGAGGAAAGGATTAGTAATGCATACATACAAAAGTTTATGCAACCTATGCTAAAGCTTATGCAACCTATGCTAAAGCTTATGCAAGCTATGCTCCTGAAGCTTATACATAAAGCATGCATAAGGCCTGATGCATAAAGCTATGCATGAGGCCTAATGCATAAAGCTTATCCATAAAGCATTATGCATGAGGCTTATGCATAAAAAGGTCGCTAGGTTCTGGCCGGTCATGCATCCCCGCTCTCACCGGTCTTTCATCTCTTTAAATCCTTAGTGTTCAATTTGACCATTTCCCCGATGTCATATCGTCCTGGAGAGACGGTATTTCATCTCTTTAAATCCTTAGTGTTCAACTTGACCATTTCCCCGAGTTCATATCGTCCGGAGAGACGGTCTTTCATCTCTTTAAATCCTTAGTGTTCAATTTAACCATTTCCCCGAGTTCATATCGTCCGAAGAGACGGTCTTTCATCTCTTTAAATCCTTAGTGTTCAATTTAACCATTTCCCCGAGTTCATATCGTCTGGAGAGAAAGTCTTTCATCTCTTTAAATCTAGAAAAAAACGATCTATTTACTCATTTTTTTTTAATTCAACACATTTATTTTTTTATTCAAGCAATTCTGCAAGCAGAAAAAGGGACCGCGGTATTGAGGCAATCTTGACTCCTTGTTGACTTTGCTGTATGCATTAGGTTCTTAGGGATTTTATATGTATGCATTGCTAATCCTTTCCTCACCCTTTTGTTGGTTTTATAGGTCTTCTAATCTTCTTTTTCAACATCACCAAAAAGAGGTAAGTGCTTTCCTCTCTTTCCTATCTTTTTATTCTCTCTTTCCTCTATTTATATCTACCAAAAAGAGGGGTTTTATTTTGTAGGTTCTCTATGCATAGAGCTTAATGCATGCATAGAGCTCTAATTATAGAGCTTAATCTATGCATTAAGCTCTATTCCTAGAGCCTAATGCATGCATAGAGCTCTAATCATAGAGCTTAATCTATGCATTAAGCTCTATTCCTAGAGCCTAATGCATAGATTAAGCTCTATGCATGCATTAAGCACTATGCATAGAGCTTAATGCATGCATAGATCTTAATCTATGCATGCATTAAGCTCTATGCATAGAGCTTAATCTATGCATGCATTAAGCTTAATCTATGCATGCATTAAGCTATGCATGCATGCTTAATGCATAGTGCCAGGGTACTTTTTAGTTTAGGATAGCATCGCTTGCATAGGTCCCAATCTTTTTATGAGGCTGGCGAGCCAAAATCTAGTATCAAAGAGAAAGAATCAAACAATTTAACCCAAATCACTATATTTATAACGCGAAGCGATCACCTTTCACTAGGTCATGGTCACTAGGTTACCATTCTATTTACTCAATTTTCCCATAAAGGTTCGAGTGGAAAGGATTAGTAATGCATACATACAAAAGCCCTAAGAACCTAATGCGTACATACAAAATCAAAAAGAGAGAAAATAATTCACCTCTTTTTGGTGAAGTTGAAAGAGAGGATTAGAAGACCTACAAAACAAAACAAAAAGTTGAGAAAAGAATTAGTAATACAAAACCCTAAAAGTAGTGGCAATGCGTACTTCAACAATGACGAACCAGTGGATATCCGGCCTGAACGATGGAGACCGATAAGAGTAGCCAACAAACGAGGTGATCCAAAATTTCCAGGAACTTGAGGCGGATTCGGAGCAAATACTAGAACATGACATGGATGACATGATAAATTTCTTACACAATGGAACAAAAGATTGAGGTTTGAAACATGAAGGGGTAGAAGAAAACACATGACGTGTGGGATACGCTTCCCAAGAAGAGAAATAGCTACGCAAGCTTGCTCCTCTTCCACTATATCATGGAGCACATGTGTCTATTTTACGCACTTACCTATCCATATTGAACTGCAATCAATTTTTGGATGGTTTCATATACGAGTGTATCAAAACTTTTTGCGTAAGTGATGATATCATATGCAATTAGTGAGTTATGTACCTTTATATGCATTTTATTAGCCTGACTATTTTGTGTAACAACTTATTGAAACATCAAATATTGCCAGAAGATAATGAGATGCTAGTAGACCAACCAAAAGCAATGTTACACTCGATTGGCATGGACTACAACACACAACATGCTTGTGCAAATGATTGTATTCTTTATTGACAAGAATATAACAACGTTGTACAATGTCTACATTGTGGTACATCGAGATATAGACAAGATGTGCAAGGAGAAAAGGTACCAGCAAAAGTTTTACAACACTTTTCCATAATCCCTCGGATTAAAACAATGTTAAAGTGCAAATCCATTGCAGGATTGATGACTTGGCACCGTAACACTAGGTCCACGGATGGTGTTGAATCGGACTAGCGATGGATGGAGTGAATCCGTTTGGTCTACGAAGTCCATCATGGAGTACATGGCCTATTTGTCTAGTTAACTATAATCTTTCACCATGGCTAGCGATAAAAAAGGGCATCTTTTATTGTCTTTGATAGTTCCTAGAAAGTATAAGGTGAAGAACATGGATGTGTATTTAGTCCCTTTAGTTGAGGAGCTTTGTGTTCTATGGGAGGGCATTGAAGTTCATGATATTTCCAAGAGGTTTGGAAAACGTGCGCTAACATTGAGAGGAATACTTATGTGGACTATGCATGATTGGCTTGGCTATGGAGAGTGCTCAGGTAATACTGTAGCTTGTTAACATATTATGTTAAGTCATGATTGTCATCCAAAGTTAAGTGCTACTATAATCTTTTTTGATGTTCTACAGGGCTTTCAGTGTTAGGGTATAATGGATGTCCATTATGTAGGCCACAACTTGAGGCTCGATACTCAAAGTCTACGAATAAGATAGTATACGGCCACAAGAAGTATCTCTGAGTGGACCATCCTTTGCATAAGGGATTTCTAGGGGGGTCTCCTTGCATATGGAAGAGCACTGATTGGAGGACCTTATGGAAGAGCACTGATTGGAGGACCTTATGGGAGTTGGATCCATCCTGTACACCTCCAAGAATGAAGCGTCTATTCATTTTCCATCAACTTTCATACTAGAATGATCTTTAGTGAACCATCTTCTTGGCCCAATGCACATTTTCAAGAATATAACCAAGGTGCTTTGGAAAACCATCACAGGAGCAAAGGAGAGCAAGGCACAATGAGATGATTTACAAGAGGTTCAACGTATGCATCACTTATGATCCCAAAATAGAGCATATGGAAAGGTGAAGCTACCAAAAGCACCTGGGGTCATGACAGAGGATGAGCAAGGGCATGTAAAGAAGTGCATTAGTGAGTTTCATACCCCGATTGTGGCGTGAAGGCTAATTTCATGCAAGAAAGTTATTCAAGTGCAAGTGATGGCAATACTGAAGCTGCTAGATTATTGTGGAACAATCCAAGGTATTATCAAGGTTGGATTCAGAAAGTTTGATATGTTCATTTTTGATGTGAAATGGTTCAAGTTAGTAGCTCAAGGGGTGCAAGTAACTGTACGCAAAGATAAGTGTGGATTTCTTCAAGTAGACCACACAAAGATATGGACTGACCCCAAAGAGACACATTTTTGCTACCAGAGCACTATGACCAAGTCATCTTTGTGGAAGACCCAACACATCATAAATGGTTGTTTGTGATCCAAATAAAATGCACGTGGAAAATAAATATTTGAAGAGGTGAAAATAGCAGTTGACTGTTTGCCAAATGCTGAGGAACTCCCCCCCAGATCATGTGATGGTTGAGCATACACCACTAGCACCTTTTGAACAACAACAAGAAGATATACTAGTTGAGAAAGTAGGTGAGGCTCACACACGATTAGGATCAGATGAAGGTGTACGCATTGAGCAAATCCATCTTGAATGAGAAACAGACACTAGAGATAATCCAGAAGAAGAAGAGATTCAAGCTGAGTATGATCATGATGTATCGACAGCTCTCATGCTAGAGCTAGAAGAGGATGATGACATGGATAAATTACCTGTAGTACTACAAGACAACCGGTTCCACCAATTGACAACAATGATGGAGTATTTCTAGAAATAGATTTATTTGGAGCCATGAATCTCGCTGATTGTTATTTCGACGTATATTTTGATGCCTGTTTCTACGTATATTTTGGATATTCCACGCATATTTCGACGGATATATTTGGATGTATATATCGATGACGCGACCAAGCATGAAGACTAAGCGTCAAAAAACAATGATTCTTTTGTAGTGTGGTGTGAAGATGATGATCATTTTTCTTTTGTATTAAACTTTTTGTACATGTTATCTTGATTTGATAATGAATGTGACGATCACCAATTTTGATGTCGAACAAGTTTTCTTGATTGGTATTCTATGTCCACCATGAGAACCTAAGCCATGCCTTTGTGCCTTTGAGCCATGTTCGGACCTCAGAGTTTACCTTGTAGGTTATGACATCAACAATCTTGTTCTCTTGATATTTTTTTTACACAATTGAGGACAATTGCTTCCTCAAACGATGAGAGAACTACTATAGGTACATATTTATTCATATTTTTGATGAATTGCAAAAATATATTTAATTTAATTTGTGCAGGATTCAATTAAATGGAATGTGCAAGTTGGCACAAGATTAATGTATAGGTGTAAATGTGCACAAAGTCATTTTTGTAACAAGACCCACTAGTAATTTTATTTGGGCAAAGGTTCCACCAATTGACAACAATGATGGAGTATTTCTAGAAATAGATTTATTTGGAGCCATGAATCTCGCTAATTGTTATTTTGACGTATATTTTGACGCTTGTTTCTACATATATTTCGGATATTCCATGCATATTTCGACGGATATATTTGGACGCATATATCGATGACGCGACCAAGCATGGAGACTAAGCATCAAAAAACAATGATTCTCTTGTAGTGTGGTGTGAAGATGATGATCATTTTTCTTTTGTATTAAACTTTTTGTACATGCTATCTTGATTTGATAATGAGCGTGATGATCACCAATTTCGATGTCGAACAAGTTTTCTTGATTGGTATTCTATGTCCACCATAAGAACCTAAGCCATGCCTTTGTGAAAAGACCGCCACAGCACCGGATAAGGGGGTGCCAAAAAAAAGAGTAGAAAATTTTTCATTTTCTGCCACAAAAATTTGGGAGGTTATCTAACTTTTCGAGAGGAGTTAGACGACACCCATCGTCGAAATTTTGGTCCCGAAACCATTTTCCCATAGTGAGTCAGTATGGGAAACTGGTAAATTTTAGGCGATTTTCAATCCAAAAAAATACGCTATTTTTTTGGCCTAATGTGTTCGAGGGGGTTCAAAATGGGTTCTGGCAAAGTTTTAGCCAACTTGATAATTTTTGGATTTTTTTGAAAAAAAAATTTATTTAAAAAAAAACCCTTAAAATTTGACCTTATGCACTTGCGGTCAGGACGTCATATAGACACTGCCATAGGACCTAGGGCACCTTCTAGAGTACCTACGCAGGAAAGTGGGACCCAATCGGTAGAAAATTTGGCAGATATTGCTGAAACCTTTTCCGAATCCCAATCTGATACCCTTTCCAGGACAACTAGCTCATTGTCTATGGACAATCTAGGGCCGTCAAATAGTCATCCCTTAGCCCCAAATAGGACACCCACAAGATCTTTTAATCCATTTGAGCCCGACACCATGGGGTTACCACTTAATGTGAGACTTCAATATGTCTATACGAATGCTCAAGGAGCTGAGATTTTTAGGGATCCACAACAACGATATCTCATTAAGATCGCAGACTTTTTCTCAGAGCTTGATAGAGCACCTCTAGTCAATGACCAGGGTAACATGTACATGGGTGGAGATGGTGTTCGTCGCTACAAAGTCACCTATCATCTAGAGAATGTGAACAAATTAGGGGAGCTCTCTAAAAGTGAGTTCTTAGACTTATCAAAGCCTTCCAGAGAAAGGGAGTCTAGAGATGATTGGCTCATTGAGCCAGACATGCTTGGACCATCCAATGCCCAGTCCTCAAAGCCATCCATAGATGATTTACTTTGTGTAGATCTAAATTTGGAAAGGGACAGGAAAGGCAAGAGCAAAATGGATCAGGGGGATGAGAACCAATGGGAGTTTGTACGACAAATTCCAGTGACAAAGGTCTTTCAGGATGACCCACTTCAAGAGGTCTATAAGGACTCTTTAGAAGGATACTATGCCACAACTAGATTGCCACCAGAGCTAGATCATCTTCCTCTAGCACTTGTGGTGGTAGTCGAGAAGCTTGCAGGACACATGAACCGAATCGTTGATAAATGGGCCAATGAATACCAAACCTTAGATTGGAAGGAGATTCGAGAGCTCATGTGGAAAGGACAACCATTATTCAGGGAAGTGTTCCCAACTAATAGAGCTAAACCAGGAGAGACAGCCTTTCTTGGAGAAACTGTTGCTCCTTCCCTCTAAGAGAGTTCACGAGAGAGGCAATCTTCAACATCAAAGTGGACCACTGCAAGTAGCCCAACTCTAGCACCAAGATATTATCCTACACCAAAAGTGCGACCACAGATCACACCACAAACAACGTTTCTCTCACTATGACAATCGGAGGGTAGGGGAGCCAACTCGGCCTCCCATAAATGCACCTCCTGAAATGCGGGTAACAAGATCTTTGGAGGGGGTTGGTGAGGCAGGTAATAGGGGACGCACACCAATTTGGGATGCATGTGGACCATCTTACCAAAGAGAGGAACAGTTCCCACTGAGAGTGAGAGGCCGTAGACCCTATGATGAGTATTCAAGACAAGTAAGGCCATCAACTCTTCAGAAACTGGTAAAGAAGTACGAAGGGTCGGGAGATCCATATAACCATGTAGCAGCATTTAGGCAAGCAGTTCGAGCTGATTTACAAGAGGTTCAACGTATGCATCACTTATGATCCCAAAATAGAGCATATGGAAAGGTGAAGCTACCAAAAGCACCTGGGGTCATGACAGAGGATGAGCAAGGTCATGTAAAGAAGTGCATTAGTGAGTTTCATACCCCGATTGTGGCGTGAAGGCTAATTTCATGCAAGAAAGTTGTTCAAGTGCAAGTGATGGCAATACTGAAGTAGACATGCTAGATTATTGTGGAACAATCCAAGGTATTATCAAGGTTGGATTCAGAAAGTTTGATATGTTCATTTTTGATGTGAAATGGTTCAAGTTAGTAACTCAAGGGGTGCAAGTAACTGTACGCAAAGATAAGTGTGGATTTCTTCAAGTAGACCGCACAAAGATATGGACTGACCCCAAAGAGACACATTTTTGCTACCAGAGCACTATGACCAAGTCATCTTTGTGGAAGACCCAACACATCATAAATGGTTGTTTGTGATCCAAATAAAATGCACGTGGAAAATAAATATTTGAAGAGGTGAAAATAGCAATTGACTGTTTGCCAAATGCTGAGGAACTCCCTCCAGATCATGTGATGGTTGAGCATACACCACTAGCACCTTTTGAACAACAAGAAGAAGATATACTAGTTGAGAAAGTAGGTGAGGCTCACACACGATTAGGATCAGATGAAGGTGTACACATTGAGCAAATACATCTTGAATGAGAAACAGACACTAGAGATAATCCAGAAGAAGAAGAGATTCAAGCTGAGTATGATCATGATATATCGACAGCTCTCATGCTAGAGCTAGAAGAGGATGATGACATGGATAAATTACCTGTAGTACTACAAGACAACCGGTTCCACCAATTGACAACAATGATGGAGTATTTCTAGAAATAGATTTATTTGGAGCCACGAATCTCGCTGATTGTTATTTCGACGTATATTTTGATGCCTGTTTCTACGTATATTTTGGATATTCCATGCATATTTCGACGGATATATTTGGATGTATATATCGATGACGCGACCAAGCATGGAGACTAAGCGTCAAAAAACAATGATTCTTTTGTAGTGTGGTGTGAAGATGATGATCATTTTTCTTTTGTATTAAACTTTTTGTACATGTTATCTTGATTTGATAATGAATGTGACGATCACCAATTTTGATGTCGAACAAGTTTTCTTGATTGGTATTCTATGTCCACCATGAGAACCTAAGCCATGCCTTTGTGCCTTTGAGCCATGTTCGGACCTCAGAGTTTACCTTGTAGGTTATGACATCAACAATCTTGTTCTCTTGATATTTTTTTTACACAATTGAGGACAATTGCTTCCTCAAACGATGAGAGAACTACTATAGGTACATATTTATTCATATTTTTGATGAATTGCAAAAATATATTTAATTTAATTTGTGCAGGATTCAATTAAATGGAATGTGCAAGTTGGCACAAGATTAATGTATAGGTGTTAATGTGCACAAAGTCATTTTTGTAACAAGACCCACTAGTAATTTTATTTGGGCAAAGGTTCCACCAATTGACAACAATGATGGAGTATTTCTAGAAATAGATTTATTTGGAGCCATGAATCTCACTAATTGTTATTTTGACGTATATTTTGATGCTTGTTTCTACGTATATTTCGGATATTCCATGCATATTTCGACGGATATATTTGGACGCATATATCGATGACGCGACCAAGCATGGAGACTAAGCATCAAAAAACAATGATTCTCTTGTAGTGTGGTGTGAAGATGATGATCATTTTTCTTTTGTATTAAACTTTTTGTACATGCTATCTTGATTTGATAATGAGCGTGATGATCACCAATTTTGATGTCGAACAAGTTTTCTTGATTGGTATTCTATGTCCACCATGAGAACCTAAGCCATGCCTTTGTGCCTCTGAGCCATGTTCGGACCTCTGAGTTTACCTTGTAGGTTATGACATCAACAATCTTGGTCTCTTGACATTTTTCTTATGCAATTGAGGACAATTGCTTCCTTAAACGAGAGGACTATTATAGGTATATATTTATTCATATTTTTGATGAATTGCAAAAATATATTTAATTTAATTTGTGCAGGATTCAACTTAATAGAATGTGCAAGTTGGCACAAGATTAATGTATAGGTGTAAATGTGCACAAAGTCGTTTTTGTAACAAGACCCACTAGTAATTTTATTTGGGCAAAGGTTTTTTTATGTACAAACCTTAGGAGACTTCTGGTTAAAAATGTGTAAAACAATAACCCAACAGTGGTGGGCAAAGGAAGCCCAATATGTTTGCTCATCTATTCTTAGCTCCTTGGGTTATTTTTATTAAAATATTCTCAAAATACTCAAGTCATGGGAGGAAGATTGCATCCAATCTGTTTCCACTATGTGGTACTCTCTATCTTATCTTTTGTTGATGATGATGCTATTTTATTTGATGTCATTTTATTTTCTTTGTTTAATGATATGTTATGTTATTTGATTTTAATTTAATTTCAAGTCTTTGTTTTAATAATTGATGTATTTTGTGAGTATTTAACTATTTCTTCAACAAGTACAAAAAGGATCTCGTATAAGGACCGGCATGTATATAGACTAAGGTTTAGACGTTTTTACCGATGCTTATATAAGCATTTCTTTACATGATGTTACTGACGTTTTTGTACGGATATTTTTCGATGCGAGTATAGATGCTCGTTGGTTATACAATGCGATTAGTTTACATCGAAAGAAATGTCGATGTTTTATTGTCCTATGTAGTAGTGAAAGAGAAATCTTATAATCTACGACTTGGACTAGCACTTGATGGGATAAACCCTTTCTCCATATAGTCATCCAAATGTTCGCACGGTCTGCTGTGTTGGCTAACTACAATATTGTATATTATATATGGTAATGAAAAAGGAATATCTTCTTTCGTGGGAAATTTCCAGAGGTGATTGGCCTAGGTTTGTTGTCTTTGGGTACCCAAATCAAATCCCCAGGAGAAGATTTTAGGCTCTAAAACTTTTTTTTGTACAGCCAATGTTGTGATTTTCGAGCTTGGGTTTTCCTTAGGAGTGTTTGGTTATGATGCGGCCTTAGTGATGATTTGTTTTTACGAGGTAAAGCTTGACTACATCCTCGTGAGTTTGAGATATTTTTGGGAGCCTGAAAAGTTATGGTGGAAGGTTTTCAACACTCACAAGGTGTAGGTAGTGCATTCCATGGCTCATCCAAAAGGGTTTCTTCATCAAGAAGGTTTATAAATTCGTCCTTTAAAAGAGGAATACTTACTTGTTGATGGGAAATTCTCAATAAATCAGTTTTATAATTCCACACCATCGTGCATCTATGATGGCCCATTCAATTTGTTCCCAATAAGAGATCTCTTTGAATATAGAGCTAGACCAGGGATTACAAAGAATTTTCCTTTTGTTGGGTGATCAACTATGTCGAACACCATTTTGCACACACGAAGATAATTCATGATTGGGTTACCAACTTGTTGCACTTTGTGCACGTGTGGAAGAAAATGAGGGTTTACTAATAGAATCCCAAGTTTCGTAAGTCATTAGGTCTTGTCTTGGACCTTAATGTAGAAGAGCTAGCTAGAAAACAAAGTTGTTACCCTCTCGCAAATATGAAACCATAATCATGGTAGGTCCAAAATTAAGTATTAACTATTAAGGTGTGGACATTATGAAACATTGTAGTAGGATGGTAACCTTGATATTATGTTGTAGATTGAATTTCTTTAAATACCATAGCGTACATCACCAAAATTACCTTGGTTTTCTTTTAATACATTGCCTAATCTTGCCCTAATTTTCTCGCTTGAATGTATATTCCCCCTCCCTTGATTCAAGGTTCCTTTAATGCCCATACTTAACTTTTATACACCCACTAGCCCACTTGTTCTAGGTGCCTTGTTTTGATGCTCTCTTGGGATGATTCGTATCCATCATGGCTTCTGACCCATTTCGCCCATCTATTGATGTGACATTTGATTTGACACATCCCTTCAGATATTTTCCTCATGTTACAAGCTCCTTGTGCATGCCGAGATGGTTGCACCCTTGATCCCTTGTTTCTCAACATCATCAAAAAGGGATTTTGAAGTTAAAGGTGAGGAGAATCTAGTATGATTCAATATAGAAATAATATTTACTAGTTTATGAAACAAAGCTGGCATTACAATCAAAATGAAGGGTGTCCTTGAATGAATCATAGAAAAAAGCATGATATTGTTTTCTAAATGCTTTTCTCTTGGATATAATTCGAGTTATTCCTTACAAGTGCTATCGACCAAATTTCAAACAGTAAAAAGAACCTCAATTCGGATGGGTGAAATAGTAGCACCGTTTGGTGAAATAATAGGTTCTAGAAATGTGCTTCTGTTGAGGATTTACATAAGTAATTTACACCCATATATCCTCTAAGACTTCATATACCCTTAAGGAGAGGAAGCCATCGATTTTCAAGATATTGTCGTTGAAGTCCATTCTTAAAGCAATCTCTCCATGGTGTCACAAAAGAGGGTGCATAATATCATGTGAGTGTATATGAAATAACCCATTGATGAGACCTATTGAAAGTTTTTACATCTTCATGAGTTGTACTTTTGTTTTATGATAGAAACTGTTCAAATTCTTACATGACATGCTATGATGTTCTTTCATAAAGACATGTAAAATAGACGTATTTTTATTATCTTCGGCACAAAAGAATAGGATCGAGGAAGAGAAGATTCCTGTGATCTAGTAAAAAGATTAAGAGCGGTCAATAATTACGTTACCTAGATCCAAAATCAAGAATTAACCAACTAGGTGAGATACATTGCACTAGGATGGTGAGTACGTTGATGTAACGCAAGTAAAGTGTAAGTTGATTGAATAAGATACGTTTATGATGATTGGAATGTAGTCATAATTAAATGCAAAGTAGTTTGTTATGAGTGCGGGGATGGATATGTAGGAATTAGTGGCCACGGAATATAATTATGTTGTCTCTCGATATTGAAGGTTCCATTGCAGGTGTTCATGGCTCTTGTGCAAAGGTCTCAAGTCTTCTGTTGGAAGTGAAAAGAGCATCAAATAAGTGAGAAATGCCATGCCATATTGTCTCAATTTGATTTGCAGTACATGGAACAATATTGTACTTATAAGAAGGATGTGTTCTCTCAAGGGGGGACACAATTGGGTTTGAGATGGCTGTATTAGAAGTCTGTAGAAGAGAATGTGAAAAAGACGGTGCGGTGCGCCGACTAGGAAGAAGGAGGTGCTCTTTTGCCGACTAGGGGAAAGATGTCCGCATGCAGAAACTTCCGTATCATTTATTTGCTCTTAAAGCACCCCCCGCTCTACTCTCTCCTCTGTGAAACGTTGGTACCGTTCGTTTGACTCGTAGACACTAGCAACGATATATATTAACGAATCCTAGCTCATTAACGAATTTAAGCTCTGCGATCAGCCTAGGGGCCCATGAGATGCACTTTCTAGGCTTCCAATGAAGGCCTGGTAGCGCTCTCTCTCTCTCTCTCTATAAGTATATAGGGCCAATGGAGATCCCAGATTATATCTCATTGGCTTAGGAGGTGCCTCCTATTGTTAGAAAAACGTATTGTATCAATACAGTGAAATAGACGTGATGCAACCTAGCGTTATTATAATAAGGCCTGCCGCAACTGCCTGTACCAGAAGCAGAAGAGAGAGAGCACAGCCCTCCAATATGTACTTTGCGGGTTATTAAAAGGGCTGTGTTCTCTCTCCTCTGTTGCTGACGCTGGCGGATCATCATACGACTGTAGGCGTTTTCTCTTCCTCTCGTGAGGTAAACTAATATGCAGGTCATCTACTCTCTTTCTGATGGCTCAAATCTGTGTGCTCGATTGACTTGTGCGAAGCATGAACACTTGCACGCATCACTATTTCCGTTTATACACAATCTAGCATTTTCTCTGTTTTACTATTGTTTTGTATAGCTTTTGTTTTGAGCTTACTCCAATTACAAAGCTACTACTAGTGTGTGAAAACCGTCACGATCCTGCGGAGTATGTTATTTGCCCCACCACCAATTCACATGCATTGTATTCACGTTGTTAATAGCCTCTACTATGAAAGGCTATTGATTTGATTCCTTTAGAGTTTGGGCTATCTTGATTTCCTTTAGGTATGAACTAGTGTCATGCCCGTGTGTGATCTAGTGAAACACATAGTCCCACTTGAGCAAGATCTTGTGTGTGAACTATTGGCATGAGATGTTCGTGTGTTTAGTGAAGCAAATAGCCCAACCTCATCAAGTTAAAAGATATCTTCTGTATGAACTAGCAGCATCAGATGTTCCTACGTCTAGTAAATCAAAGTAGCCCCATCTCTACAACTTCCACTCATGGTTGCTTTCATTTAACGGGTGTCAGGGCTGTTTTTGAGCATTGGGGCCGTAAAGTACTTGTAGAATTCTAAAATGCCCTTTCAAATTACACTCACATAGAGAAAAAAACATCCTATATTTCACCAAACCAGCCAATTTTTAAGGACAAAAGGCCCGTCAAAAACCAACCTTGCTTCCGCATCTAAGCAAGCTAAAACCAAACCTAGGGTACATTTAGTTTTATTTGGACAAAGAATCATGCTTGTTAGAGTATGGCATGTCCTCCTATTTGTGTTGGTGGATCATGAGATTCTTCATTATTGACAATTCATATTAGAGTGTGATAGTCTCCTCCATGGCTGCATAATTTTTAGAAAAATGAAGATGAGAGTGATCTCCATTCTTGACAAATTGTATTTGAGCGTGAGACTGTCCATGATTGTAACTTAAGAAAAATGAAGATGAGAGTGATCCCTATTCTTGACAAATTGTATTTGAGGGTGAGGCTGTCCATGATTGTAACTTAAGAAAAGAAATCATAATATTTCTTTTGCCTAGAGTCTGAGTGACCAAGGGCACAAGAGAAATGTTTCATAGGGAAAGTACTTTTGGTTAAATTAAGATAAGATATTAAAGTGCTTAAAGTCTAGCTGTAACAAGTCAAACAAATAAAGTTTCTTCTAACCAAGTTAAAATTTGTTTGGCATTGATCTCTAAGATTCTTTCTGGTCTGGAAGGGTGCAGTGATACTCGAGTTTGGAACTCATACACCCTTTGTTCTCCCTCTCCATTCTCTTATGGTAGCATCTAAACCCAATTCTTTTTTTTTAATTACCACACGTGCAAGTGCTATGGGAGTACTGTATGCATGCGTAGAGGAATCTTGTTATGAAAACAAGCATATGCAAATAATATTCTCTTGTTATATTTTATTTCCTTCTTGTAGTTCATCATCACACTTCTTTGGTTAGGTTGACACTTATTGGCTCTCCATTCTTTTACGGTAAGCTCTAAGCCGAATTTGGTTTCTAAAAAATTCCACATTGCATTAATCTCTATGC
The DNA here is from genome assembly GCF_041138505.1 of Cibotium barometz. Lineage (NCBI taxonomy): Eukaryota > Viridiplantae > Streptophyta > Polypodiopsida > Cyatheales > Cibotiaceae > Cibotium > Cibotium barometz. Next base: position 37,664,108 of record NC_141057.1, on the reverse strand, counting down.
ATTTGTATAAGGGCTCTACCTTATGCATAAAGCTTGCTTTTAGCTCTATGCATAAGGTAGAGATCCCTCACAAAAATGCATAGAGGGGTCTACCAAATGCATGAGAGCTCTATGCATAAGGTAGAGATCCCTCACAAAAATGCATAGAGGGGTCTACCAAATGCGTGAGAGCTCTATCCATTTGCATAAGTGTCTTAACTTATGCATAAAGTTGTCTTTGAGCTCTATGCACAAGATAGAGCCCTAATGTAAATCCAAATATTGATTTAGCAAATTCATGAGATCTCTATGCATTTGCATAAGGACTCTTACCTTATATAAAATTAGCTATCTTTCATTTACATAAGGGCTCTTTCCTTATGCTTGAGTTGTCTTTGATCTCTATGCACAAGGTAGAGTCCTTATGTAAATGCATAGAAGAATCTACGAAAGACTCTATGAATTTTCATAAAGAACTCAAATTTAGGAATTTTAGAAAATATGCACAATTTTGGGACAATTCTTTGTTAGATCCAATACAATGTTTACTGTGCGATATGCAAGATTTATTATTTAAATATTGCGATATCATTAATATACTATTGTACATTTGTAACAAGTATATATGATCTTGGCGGGATGTAAATCTTCCTGCACACACACACACACATGCACACCAAGAATTAAGCTTGTTTATATCACATAGCCTCGAGTTGACCATCAAACACAGAAACTTTAACAAAGAAAGGATATTCAATGTAACTTCAAGTTGTAAGAAAGACTAGGTGATAGAATTAAAAAGATCACCATCGCTATTGAATCAAAATTCTTGAACAATGGGTGAACCATAAATCTAAAAGCTTAAGAAAGCCTTACAATCTGAATAATGATTGAACTATGAGTTTGGTAGCTTCATACAACATTGCTAAAAGATTATGAAGCTAGTTGCCCATGTGCTAACAAATCATTCTTGCTCAATTGGACTAACGTGTGATGGTGCCTCACTTTCATGTTGATTCAATTGATTCTGTTCGGCCTTGAGTATTATAGCCTTTAGAATCTTGATTTTCTCTGGAAGTCGTCCAACCTTGAGCTTCCATGCCCAAATGATGCAGCTAGTGTCTTCCCAGCATTGAGGATCATTTTTGTTCTCTCGCCCAATACTTGTTCCAGTAATCCTTATAAACCTCCACATTACTTGCATTCTTCTTCTTTGAAATTGGTTCTCTCGCCAATACTTGTTCTCTCGCCAATACTTGTTCTCTCATTTCTGTTCTCTCACCAATACTTGTTCTAGCAATCCTTATAAACCTCCACATCACTTGCATTCTTCTTCTTTGAAATTGGTGCCCAATATTGTATCTGAACTTGTAGGTAGTTTATCGAGTTGTTGTTTTGATCAACATCACTTGTTGTCACTCCCAACCATATTGGGTAATTTGCATCACAAGGTTGTACAAGCACAAAATCCCAACCAAATTACCCAACCATATTGGGTAATTTGCATCACAAGGTTGTACAAGCACAAAATCTCCTTTAGACACATCAAGAGTCGGGTTGAACTCTTCAGCAGGTCTTTTGCGCATTGGACCACAATAATGGTTCTCATTTACATCAAACTCTTCATCTACATTATCCTCCACTTGAAGGTTGAGAGGCTCAGCTTTTTCGCATACACTCCTTGGCCAAAAGTCATGAAATCCAATGTCTTCCCTTGCACAAGGGGTTTGTATGTTTAGCATAAGATTCTCCCAATAGGCAAGGACCAGATTGATCCCGCATATCCAAGCGAAGCACTGGAGGCTCAACCAGGGGAACAAAATTCTTTGATGTTGCTAGGCGGCTACCAACCTAGGACTCCAGGCCCCTCAGGTCAATGGCAGCAAAGGAAAGTAGAAGACAAACTAATGGGCTCCTGTTACGAGTGTGGAGAACCCCATTGGGCTCGTGATTGTCCACATCGCCCAAGGCAAGCAGCTCGATCCAATACAACAGTACCACAGTTTCCACCAATTGAAAGATATTGTCTAGGGTGTTGTGTAGAACACTTTCCAAAGGATTGTTTGCTAAAACCACATGAGGAAGGCACCTCTCAACCAAAGGTCTCACTCAACTTTGTAGGGGCAGTTCCATCACCACCTTCATCAGAGAATGAGGATGTCGTGCCACTTAGAGTCATGACTAGATCATAGACACAAAATGCCGAAATGCAAACTGATGAGACACCTCTCGAACTAGGGATGCAAAGGCAAATCTAGTGGACAAGACCCTACATTCCAATAGAAAAAGGACCACTAGGAGGAAAAAGAACCGCAACAAGCAAACTAAGAATGCATCCACTAGTTCTCAAGAAGTCTCTAAACAAAACATGAAGGATCAAGCGTTTACATCCCAAGAAGTGCATGAGGAGCATCAACCTCAACCTGGGCCTAGTGCTAAACAAGATGAGGCTAGTACAACCGAGGATAGTTCTGGGGGTTCTATTTTTGTGGATAAGGTGAACGAGACTCTAGATGCCATCATTGATGCTCATAGAAGTCGCATTGCAGCTTTATCTGAGCTACCCAAGAAGCTTCAAGAATACCCAAACCCTCGCGACGAGGAGAAGATCAATCTAGTTGTACATCAGCAACTCATTAGGGAAGCTCAATCAATACTTGAGGGCCCACCTCCACCTATCCCTCAAGGCCCAACCTCTCTTAAGCCAACATTAGAAACCATACCTGAAGTGTCATCAAGTTGGGAAATGAAAAGTGAGCTGATCTCACAAGCTCTTAGCGAGAAGTCTGCAACAATTACCACCCCATTTAAAGAAGGTATTCTACCACCACCTAGCCTTGCCTTGCCATGCAATGATGAGGTTATTGATGCTAACGAAGACATGGCAAATGAGATGTGGGCAGCAGTTCATGAGAAGGTTAATGAGAATATGTCCTCTATTATTTCACCTCCATTCTCTGAAGTGGATTTTACTAGGGGCACTGAAAACAACTTTAGACGCCCAAGCATCCAGGAGGAAGTTCAAACAATTGTTTCTCCTAGAAGTAAGCATACAATGAAAACCTTACCATCTTATTTGGGAGAATATGAGAAGTGTTCTCAAACCTTGAGGATACCCTCCGTGCATAGAAGGTTGACAAAGAAGATGGATATGGGTATCGTGCAAGCTATTTTGTCAGCACCAGTGGCTTGTACCTTACCTTTGCTTGATTTGATAAAACTTCGACCTGAGTTGTGGAATGATATTGCCACATGTTTGTCAGAGCAAGTATTGCTACAAAAGGGTCACCATCATTGTACTATACACCCTGAGACAAAGCATGTTATGCCAGTTCCTATCAACAAAGTAGGAAAATTTTGTGAGGATGATCAGGGAAATGCTACCCTCCCATTAGAAGTGCGAAAAGTAGCTTCAACTGCAATACTTGATAGTGGTGCAGGAGTGGGCATTGTGACAAGGTCCATTTGGGAAAAGTGGGGCAAACGAGCTATTAGGAGTACCAAGATGCACTTGCAGCTAGCAGATGGAAGCTTAGACCATCCCATTGGGCTGCTAGAGAACATATTGGACCACATGTGGGATTGAATATGAGCACACATTTGCAGTAGTGGATTTTGGAAAGCATCCAAACTATGAAGTGTTATTGGGTAGACCATTCATGCGACAATTTCAAACGATTCAAGATTGGGGATACAATTATTTGTACCTCCGACATGATTCTGTCATCACAAGGGTCAACCTAAAGAATCACTCATATCGTGATGTAACAAGGTCTCCAATAGATGAGTTTGATTCTGCTTCATCTGAGGGCTCAAGAGTTACATTGTCAGATGGGCGAGAAGATCTCTGGATGTGTGGAGCCTCATGTAGGGATTTCAACACTGAGAGACTTAAGGGTAATCGAAGTGTATCAGATAAGGCATACAATCCATAACCCTTCCCTGAGCACTTAATTGATCCCCTAGAATGGAGTCATGTCCTTGCAACATTGTCGACATGTGCTTTACCTAAGCGAATTCAATTTTGTGACTCAGATGGATATGACATTATTCCTATACGAATGGTACAACCACGTGACCTTCTAGATGATTTGTACTATGGGGATGCATCCACAACAGCGCTGCATGTAGAGGAAGTCTCAGTGGAGAATTTAACACTCGAATCTGCTAATGATGCTGATAAGGAAGACGGATGGGACTCTGATTTTGATGATGATGTGATAATCCCCGAGGAAGAGTTAGGAAAGGCACGCCTACTCTTGAGAGGAAGGGAGGTCCAAGTAGAGATCCCTCGAAGCCGACCTAAACGTAAATGCTGTAAGAGCCATAAGAGAATCCGTAAACAATATGAGAGGGAACGATGTGAGAGAAAACAAAAAGAAGATGAGGAGTTTAAGAATGAACACTCTCGACCACGTGTATGATTGAGGACAATTTTCCTAGAATAATTCACTATCCAATTACATCTTGTGGTCCATTTGGTTGATGAAGTGGTGTTGTTCACGTTTTATGGATGTTTTTCCTTTTTGAAAGGTTCATGAAAACTTAAAGGACTTTGTGAGACAAAGAGAAAGGCCAGAAGCAAGCATGGAAGAGAGGGATGGTTGATGCAAGAGTCTCTTGTGTATATATCAAAACATCTACCTCACATAGATCCTTCCATGCCACTATTGTGGAGCAATCAGAAGGATGACCAACTAATCACTAATGTTACTCTCAGGGAAAAGAAAGGCAATGAAGACATATGTAGCATTATGACACAAGGTGAATACATTCTGCATTCTAAATAGTCCCATCATGGAGAGGTGAATTGGGAAATACAAGGATGCAATCAATAGACGAAAGGATGAGAGAAGATCTTTCAGAAGAGAAAATAAATGCTTGCCATTCCGTCCCAGCTTGAAACCTCTACCAAATGTGATCAATATAGAATGGATTCGTATGGAAATATCTTTGGCATCACAAAATGGAGAGATGATCACAAGAGAAGAGCATGAGTATGCAAGAGGATATGACCCTCAACAAAGTACATTCTTCATCTCTGTCTCATGTACATACCTTGTTTAATGCACTATACTAAATGTAATTCTTGTGTTTAATGTTAGTATAAACTATATAATGCAATATGGTAAGAGGGAATACACTTTTGTATGGAGAGTGTGGATTCCTAAAGAAAAACATTTGATTGTGGTTTTGATGGTAACTTTTGAGCAAGAAGGTCGAGCTAGTGCAGATGATACCAATGTCATAAAGGACACTCTTGAGTATTGTGAAACTATTCAAGATATTCTTGAGGTTGAATTTACAGCATTTAGTCTATTCATCTTTAATGTAAAATGGTTCAAGGTGATACATAGTGGTGCTCAAGCAACTGTGAAGAAATATCCAAATGGGTTCTTTCAAATTTATCCCACCAAGTTTTGGAATGATGAGAAAGATACTTTCATACTATCTCAACATTATTAACAGTTAGTAACCCAACAAATCCCAAACTAAATCTTGATGTAGAATAATAAAAGTGTAACCTCTTTGCTTTGTGATATTAGGTTATATTTCACGCCAATCGAATTAATCCAAAGTGGTGGTATGTTATGCAAGTTTTCCCTCATTTGAAAACATATCTTTCAAGATCAAGATGTGGGGGTCTAATCTCTAGATAAGGTGCAAGTACTACCTCAAATCGTCTCATTGGAAGAAGACGATCAAGAGCATGAGGAACATCAATCCAAAGAAGATGATGAGTCACCTATCAATCATGACAATGCTTCATTGGATCATGATAGTGATATTGATATTCTCATCATTCTAAAACTTGGTGGAATCAATTTGAAAAAACCCATTTGGATGTGTCTTCACGGTTGCTTGAGCACTTCTATATATCACCTTGAACCATTTGACATTAAAGATGAATAGATTAAATGCTCTAAACCTAACCTCAAGAATATATTAAAATTATAGTTCCACAATACTCAAGATTGTCCTCTATGACAATGGTATCATGTCTACTAGCTTCACTTTATTGATCAAAAAATTCCATCACACCACAATCAAATGTGTTTCTTTTAGAATCCACATGCTTTGTGCAAAAGTGCCTTCCCTCTCACCATATTGCATTATATAGTTTGTAATGATGTTAAAAGAAAGCATGATATTTAGTATAGTGCATTAAACAAGGTATTTAACAATTGAAGCATGAGACATAGATGAATAGTATAATTACTTGAGGGTCACATCTATGCAAATACTCATGCTCTTCCCTTATGATTATCTCTCAATTTTTTAATGTCATGAATATTTCCATATAAATCCATTATATATTGATCACATTTGGTAGAGGTTCTAAGCTGGGAAAAAATGGCAAGGGTCTATTTGCTCTTGTGAAAGATCTTCTCTCATTCTTTTGTCTATTGATTGCATCCTTGTATCTTCCAATCCACTTCTCCATGATGGGACTATTTAGAATGTAGAATGTGTTCACCTTTTTGGGTAATGCTTCTTCCATTATTTGTTTCCTTTCTTTTTCTTGTGGCACATTAGTCATTACTTAGTCATCCTCCTTATTGCTCCACAATCGTGGCATGGAAGGATCTATGCAAGAGAGATGTTTTGAGATATACACAAGAGACTCTTGCATCAACCATCCCTGATATTCCATGCTTGCTTCTGACCTTGCTCTTTGTCTCACAAATTTAGTTAGGGTTTTCATGAACCTTAAAGATTAAACATCCATCAAACATAAATAACACCACAAACCAAATGTATCACAAGATGCAATTATCTAGTGATAATTGTTCTAGGAATGTTTTCCTTGATCATACACATTTTCTCAATAGCATTGATATGAGCCATCTCAATGGATGTAGGATCTACTTCTTTAAGGTTTTCCTCGATCTAGAAATGTTTTCCTCGATCATACACATTTTCTCAATAGCATTGATATGAGCCATCTCAATGGATGTAGGATCTATCTCCTTTAAGGTTACGTACGTACATACATAGCAATCTTGTGTACTATTTATTATACATAACTTGTGATTGAATAAGAATACCAAATATTAAATTTAACTTAGTAAGTGAATTGAAGAGAAGATTTATACTCACCAAGATTCCCATTTGGTAAAAAGCCTCTCTCACCTTCTTGTCTCCACAACCAACTATAGCAATCGGAAGAATAAACTATGCATACAAAAAAATGGAAGTTAGTATATGAGCCAACAAATTATGTACCATAAAGAGAAAAATGGAAGTTAGTATATGAGACTACAAATTATGTACCATAAACTATGTGCTAATCATGGCTTCTTACAAGTTCTATGCAAGATCTTTACACATATTTTTGTAAGCTTTATGCATAGGAGTCTTGCAAGTTCTATGCATAGGATTTATGTATAGAGCTTGCAAGATTATGCAAGATTTATGTATAATCTCTATGCATAGAGCTTGCAAGCTTTACATATAGAGCTTGCAAGCTTATGCATATCTTTATGCAAGCTCTATGCATAGAGCTTGCAAGCTTTATAAATAGGCTTTATGCATAGAACTTGCAACCTTATGCATGGGCTTGAATAAAGCTTATGCATAGTGCTGTCAAGCTCTATGAATAGGTTTCTTTGCAAGTTCTATGCATATTTATGCAAGCTTTCTACATAATCTTCTTGCATAGCCTTCTTGAAAGCTCTATGCATAGGCTTTTATGCATAGATCTTGAAAGCTTATGCAAGGCTGCAAGCTCTATGCATAAGTTTTATATGCATAGAGCTTCTAAGCTTATGCAAGCTCTATGCATAGGCTTTATGCATAGAGCTTGCAAGCTTATACATAGGCTTGCATAAAGCTTATGCATAGGCGTCAATAAAGCTTATGTGTAGAGCTTGCAAGATCTGTGCATAGGCTTCTTGCAAGTTCAATGTAAGAGATTTATGCATATTTATGTAAACTTTATGCATAGAGCTTACAAGCTTATGCAAGCACACAACAAAATGAGGGTTTAGAAGCAAAAATAGTAGTGCTTTTATAACTTGAAGGATAGAGATGTTGGGCCCGTTTCGCTCCTTCAAAAGTTGCTGCATAGCAACAATATTTCACTTCCTTGCAGCGTAATCTCGCTGCTAACCAGCAAATATACTACATAGTAAAAATAATCTGGTGTAGACTGGGGAGTCTGCATAGGACTCCCGAGTCTGCCCAGTTCTTTTTTTTCTAATGTAGACACAATAAAACTAACACAACTTCATGTTTTACTCATCGTCATGGACAAGTGTAATGTAAAACTTGACAAATTTAAAAAAAAAAGAATAATTGTAATTCATAGTTTTAGAAATGTCTTAATTCAATTACAATACTTTGTGGAATTACATAAGTGTATGATTTCTAAAAGCTCTTATACAAGATAAAACGTAATGAAAATCTATGGAGCCAGGGACTACATTGAGAGGGTCTACATCTCATGCATTGCAATTATTATTATTCCTTGCAACTCCACCCCCTTCACTTCTCACATTTCCATTGCTTCTTGCTTGGACATTTGCACCACCATTTCTAGTAACATGATCCTAAAACACAATAAAACTAATACAAGTAAAAATCAGTTCTTACAAAAATAAAGAGGTTTAGGGTTTAGGAATGTACCTTCGTGCCATGCTTACCAAGCATGTCCTCCAGCAATAATAATATATCCTTCATTTGACACCCTTTCAAATAGAGATTCCAAACCCCGTTGTACTTCATGTGTAATAACCCGTCGCAAGTTATTTGCCATCAATCCAAGAAAAAATATAAATACTTAAAACTCTTATGCATACTCCAATGCATGAGGCTTATGCATACGGCTAATGAATAAGGCTAATGCATATGGCTAATGCATAAGGTTACTAGCATGCATTGGAAGCTACCGACATGCCAAGGTAGCCAAGGGCATGCATTGGAAGTTACGAGCATGCATAGGTAGCTACCGGCATGCATTGGTGGCATATGGTATAGTTCATAAATTTTTTTACAAAAGACTAAGGATCTATTTATAGGTGAGGGAGGCCGCTGACCAAGTCCAATTGGGTTCTAAAATTTTCCAGGTTTAGTTTGACTCAATTTGGACAAGATTTGGACCAGTTTGGTTCCCTTTTTGTTTTGGTTTGATCCAGGAGAGATAAAAATATCACAATTTTTTTGAATTAAAAACTCATCCACATGTGTGAATTAGGCGCCTACCTCAAGAGTCTCCCTCTCCTTCCAAGGTGTCAAAAATGCATCATTATTCTAAAATATCTCATTTTTTTAGTAATATCTCATAGTTTTTAGCTAATAAACCTTGTACTCAGTCAACTCTTCATCTTATGTGAGCATTCACTCATTTTTGGTTATTTTCTTTTATTCTTTGGATTTATCTCATCCCAACACTTGTATTAATCCTATTGGCCCATAGGAACATTAATTGAACCATAATCCAAAAAGTTCTGAAAATGTAGATCCTTAGCCTAAGGTCCTTTCTACACATTTTCAATTAATTCCTAATGCACATTGAAAAGTTCTTTTTGAATTTTTGTTTCAAGGGAATCCATTTCACACACTAGGAGGATTTTTATATCCAAAGATATCTTAATTTAGGATTATCTCTCTCTAGATTTCTTCTCTCTCTAAGCCAAAACATGGTAAAACAAGATCTTTCTTCTATTTCAGAGAGGGGAATAATTACAAGAACAAAAGGGGAGGTTTTTTCACCTTTACACCTCAAAAGCTGGAGGGAGGAATCTTACAAACATCCATCTTGATGTTTTAAGCAGTGTTTAGATTCTTTTGTGATAATGAAGTGTCACTAGTATTTTAATGTTGAAAATGATATGAACATTATGAATATTTGAATTGAATAGGGATAGTCGATATTCATCGATGAAAGATCGCTAAGAATTTTCAACAATATTCCTACATATGAAAATGCTATTAAAGTTATGGCGGAACTAGTTACAAGTGAATGATAATTGTTTAATGATGCAAGACATGTCTAAGAAACAGATGTTGATTGTGGTGTTGGATTTGAATGGATTGATACTGAATCATTGTATTAAACCATCAACGTTGCAACAATCCACTATGCAAGGTCCAAATAGATATTTTATACTCTGACCTAGATGAATAGAATTTTTGTAGACCCTTTTTGAAAGATGTAATGTTGGGATCTATTTAACCGAAATGGAGGATAATGCTATTAAAATGGTGAGAGCTCTGCCAAAAAGCAAGGAAATAATTCCTTTTTTGCCATTTGGGGTCAACAGGCTTGTTACACTTATGAGAAGAAGAAACTATTTAGGCTAGACAGCCCAGGTGTTGAGGAAATGTTTAAGCCATTGGAGAGAATGTATAAAGCCTTTGAATGTGATCCCAGGAGAACCATCCTAGTTGATGACTATCCATATAAAGGATGTGCTACTCCCACTAGGTGAATTACTATCTTACTTTGTGTGGCTTAATGATGTTGAGGATGTATGTAGTGTGAGTGACTCTAAACAATATGGCTAGCTCCTAGTGTCAAATTACCATTAATGGTTTAACCTTGTTAGTGGTGTTTTTGATTATTGGAAAGAGTATAATGTGAAATGGTCACCAATAAGATTCAACACATGTAGAATTCCTCTTGCAAAGAAATTATAAGAAATTTTTGAAAGTAATGCAGAAACAAATTTTCTTGATACAAGTGGTCAAAGAGGTGATAAAGGAGCAATGATTAGTGCAAGGGGTATGCAAATCCCTGCATTATCTTGTATTTCATCTCAACACACATGAGATGAAATAGGAGATATCATGCTAAAAGAATGTTCACACCTTTCAAGCATAGGGGCACCACAATTGATTTCATTGCCTAAAGGTTGAGTTGCAAAGGACGAAGTAGCTCATTTTGTGAAGACACTTATTAATAAACTGCTAAATTATCATGGTCTCTTGAATATCAAGAACTAACACAAAGATACCTTTCTATTTGAAATTCTCACCGCGTGATAGACAATGCTTTATAATGAATCTCTATTCTGACTTTCGCAACTTGTTTCGTGCAAGATTTTCTATGCTTATGAATTGACCAAAGAGGTGTTCTCACAATGTTAATGGCTTGCATAGGATCAAGATAGTACTTGCAAGTTTAGAAGCATATCCAAAGAAATGTATAGAGGTGAACACTCACTTACAATTTTTGTAAGGTGTTTCTCCAAAGGGGAGAAATCGTTATGTTACATTACTCGTCGCTCAAGAAATTTTCTAATATATTTTTCTTCTCTCTTAGTAATTCGTCAGGACAATCGTAAACCCTTCTGGCAAGAGTTATCTCAAACTTTAGTGTCTGTTTTGTTGTATTTTGTTGGACTGGATCATAAGTCGTCGGAGTGCATCCTACTCTAAAGGGGCTCCTTTGGTTTTAATATAAGAAACAAGTATCTTAATGAATGTATTCAAGTTTATGATCTTGAAAACCTTAAATATTTATGATAAGAGTTTTCTTTAACTATATTGTACAAGTTTTGTAGCATTTTGAATTAGTGGATCTTAAGTCAGAGTTCATCCTACTCTAAGAGGGATCTTTTAATTTAAATATAAGAATATTTTGAAATCCTCTTAATGTTTTTATTAAAGTAAGTTATATTCAGTGCAACCTTAATCCTTTGTGACAAGAGTTCTTTTAAACTTTAGTGTACGTTTTTTGGTATTTTATTGAACTAGGATCTCAATCGGTGTGTAACGTACTAAGGGGACTCCTTCAATTTCAATATAAAGGACGTTTACAAAAGATCCAATGTAAATACAACAAAACCATGTAGCTTATTATATAGAATCATTTTGAGCACCGTTCATGATTGAGAGACAAAGTACCTAATGGATGTGTACTTGTCAAGAAACACATAGACGCTTGATGGAGATTTGTACATATACATAAGGACTATACATCTGTCATGATTCTCTATAATTGTGTGCTCATTTGAGGCCACGTACAACTTTGGAAACAATCTAACATTTTGGGTGAGTGATGATCATGTTCTACATGTCTTGTTTTCTAGCATTATAGAATGGTCCTTGGGCCATTCTACACACCTTGTGCTTCACTAGAACACAATACCCATGGTAGAATTGACCTATGCCCATTCTAGAACCCCTAACACTTCATAAGAAAAACAATGTGCATGGTACGAGAGTGGTGCTAGGGACATTCCATACCCTTTTTCTACATTGGATATAGAATGGCCCTAGATCCATTCCATGCCCTTTATGCTACATTCAAGAAAGAGTGTGCATGGAAGAATATCCCTAGGGTCATTCAATAATCTGGCATGCATGGTAGATGTAGAATGGTCCTAGTAGGGACATTCTTAACATCCTAGTATTATACTTATCTCACCTCTTATTTTCCAAGTGATTTTTTTAACCAAATCTTGTTTGGTAATGTTCCCCTTACTAGCCTAAAAGACAAGCTCTATTAAAACATTGTTGATTTGAACCTTTTTTTAAATTATACACGATTCTATAGATTGACTAGTGGCCTTATTTATAATTTTATGTTGGGAAAGAAGAAAAACCTTAGTAAACTCAGAAAATGGGCCAATATGGGAATGCGATCTATCTAATTTGGTGTTAATGCTCAATGGTTGCATAAAAACTTAGTCTTAAATCTAGTATAAAATTTCTTACATATGGTGGGCTACAAATTTTTGGATTACTAGATTGTTGCAAAATAAAACTATAAACCATTTCTCCTTATCTATCTTGCTAATTTATTATTCTATAAAGATCATATTATTTGTGTTAATGCACAAGAAACATTTTGTGAGACCCTCGCCCCCTCCAAGATGCCCCATCCGAGGGGCCTAGCGGCAGAAGCAGCGTCAGCCTCTCGCGCGGGGCACTAATCCACACTCGGGGCCTCGCCCACGGATATCTAGACAAGAGACTAGCCTGGCGGTTCCTCCGAAACCGAGCCTGGAAAAACTTCTCTCGCCTAGAAGGCACGGGCGATTCCACCACGAAAATCATCTAACGGCAGAATTGATATGTGCGCCATTTGCACCTCGATGATTCGATGAGGATGCTTAATAGCTCATCTCAAACATTGAATCCTTCTCTTTGACTTTGTATCTCTTCACTCGAGGCTAAATCTTTCTTCTTGACCTTCATTTTAGGACCTGTAATATCTTGACAAAACCACTTAAAACCCACTTTGGAGTCACCAAACGGATATGAAGCAATGTCAATCACAAAGGTTTCACTTAAGAAAAATTGTTCTATGTACAAAACAGAAAAACTCTCTCATACAAAACTTGCCTAACTCCACCTCTTACCTAATAAAAAATCACTCACAAAAATGACTACCTGAAAATGACCAAAACCAAAAATTTCCTGCAGTACAAAATTTTGTCAAAACATATTAGGTGTCCTAACAAAACATTCCACACACTTTCTAAAATAAAAATTAGTGAAAAATATTAATACAAAATTATGAAGTGTCACACTAACAGCAAAATGTCGTTGCTCAGCGAATTATAGTAGCAAAATTTTGCAGCTACACTGTAATTTCACTCCTCAAGAGTGAGCATGTCAATAAAATTTTGCTACTATACTAAGATTTAAATTTCCAGAGAGTTGTTAAAGATTGAAATTAGATTATACATGTCACATACATACAGAAAATGATTATGATAGTTTAAAGAAAACATCCATTAGAACCCTTCATGTTTGAAAATCAAAATTGAAGATAGTTGCAAATTTTTACACGGAAATAGTTACATAAATCATGAATCTATCCTATCTTATAATAGATCCATTTGTGTTTCTTCATCAATGTCTATATATCCAATGGAAGATCAATGAAAAGATGAGGTTCATATCAATAATACTATCATTATCTTCTCCGGATTGATGTTCCTCGTGCTCTTGATTAGACCCCTCTAAATTGTTTTCTTCATTTCCATCATTGTCTTCTTCAAATAAGTACTCGCACCTCATCCAAAGATTCGGTCTCAGCATCTTGATCTTGAAAGATATGCTTTCAACAAGGAGAAACTTGTAAAACAGGCCACCAGTTCGGATCAATTTGATTGGCGTGAAACACAACCTAAAATCACAAAGCAAAGGGGTGACACTTTTACTATACTACATCAAGATTTATCATGATTGGTTGGGTTACTAACCTATTGACAGTGTTGAGGTGGTATGAAAGTATCGCTCTCATCATAACTTGGTGGAATCAATTTAAAAGAACACATTTGGATGTTTCTTCACGGTTGCTTGCGCACTTCTATATATCACCTTGAACCATTTGACATCAAAGATGAAAAGACTAAATGCTCTAAACCTAATCTTAAGATTATATTGAATAGCTCCAAAATACTCAAGATTGTCCTCTATGACATTGGCATCATGTCTACTAGATTAACTTTATTGATAAAAACTTTCCGTAACACCACAATCAAATGTATTTCTTGTAGAATCCACATGTTTTGTGCGCAAGTGCCTTCCCTCTACCATATTGCATTATATAGTTTTTACTGACATTAAACAAAAGCATGATATTTAGTATAGTCCATTAAACAAGTTATTTAACGATCGAAGCATGAGATAGAGATGAACAATATACTTACTTGAGGGTCACATCTGCGTGTATACTCATGCTCTTCCCTCGTGATCATCTCTCCATTTTTTGATGCCATGAATATTTCGCTATGAAGCCATTCTATATTGATCACATTTGGTAGAGGTTCTAAGCCGGGTGAAAATGGTAAGCATCTATTTGCTCTTCTAAAAGCTCCTCTCATTCTTTTGTCTATTGATTGCAGCCTTGTATCTCCCAATCCACTTCTCCATGATGAGACTATTTAGAATGTAGAATGTATTCACCTTTTGGGGTAGTGCTTTGTGGCGCTAATTAATTTCGTATTAATATGTTTCATAAATTCATGTTGTAGAAAGTGTGTATAATGTTTGCTTAGGACATCTAACGTGTTTTGACAAATTTTTGTGTTGCAGAAATTTTTTGGTTTTGGTCATTTTCAGGTAGTAGCCATTTTTGTGGGGTGAGTTTTGATTAAGTTAGATGTGGAATTAGAAGAAGTTTTGTATGAGAGAGTTTTTCCGTTTTGTACATATCACAACTTTGCTCAAGTGAAAATTTTGTGATTCGCATTATTTCACATCCGTTTGGTGACTCCGAAGTGGCTTTTTGGTGGTTTTGTGCTAAAACCGTGCCTAGATTTTGGTCTTGAGACATCGCAGGTCCTAAATGGAGGTCAAGAACAAAGATTGTCTCAGACGAAGACACACAAAATAGAAGAGGAGGATGGAATGTTTGAGATGAGCTATTGAGTATTCTTATTGGATCACAGATGCGCGAATGACACACCATGGAAAAGGGCAGTTTTCCCAGTGTTTATAGACCATGGAAAAAAATGGTAATCATATGGGAATGATGATTGTGTGTGAAGAAAGTTTCCTAAACATGCTTTTTTCAAAAAGGGATACATCGCCAAAAATATGGCACGTAGATTGAGAAAGCTCCAAAAAGGGTTACGTTTGGCTTTTGACGTGAAGAAGAGGAATACAAAGAAAATCGAAAAAGACATTGAAAGTGTGTGTGCGAGTGTGAGTGTCAGATTTTCATGAGAGTGAGAGTGTGAGTGAGATATCTCATGGGTGGCCAGGTGGTTCAAGCTCTTTCTTCCAAGTGAAAGATCCCTGCCCCCTCTGCGCAATGAATTCAGGGGTACTAGAGTAGAAGTAGCATTTCTTGTGTAGGGTAGAGCTTCTCACTCGGGGCCTCGCCCACGAATATTTGGACAAGAGACTAATCCCTTGGTTCTTCCAAAACCGAACCTGAAAAAACTTCCCTTGCCCACCACATAGGCGATTCCTCCAGGATAATTCTATTATAATGTAGTCAAGGTCATCACTAACCAAACTGATCCGACTGAACCCATAAGTCTCATGGTCAGATCAAGGAAAAGACTTGCACTTGGATTATAGAGTCCAATGCTTTTTTCCTCATCTTCACAAGAGGCACAGCCGTTGATTCTTTTCCATAGAACAAGGGTTGTCTGGGACTTACTTCAACTATCGTAACTTAACAGAATTGAGTCTCATTTTAGGGATCCATCAGTCCAGCCTAATCCCATGGGTAAGCCAACCGCCCATGCACTGTAGTGATAGGATCCATTTAGAAATTTAGTTATGTTTTGCCTCGGTACCAGGGAAAAGAGTTCCCAGGTTCCCTAGCCGACGCTTCAAGCAAACTTCAAGATAGTCACACCACTTACACACCCAATATGAAATTGTTTGTTTCACAGATTAAACTGTCTTTAAAACAATCTTTTAATGAAACCATAGTATCACTGATCATAATCCTCGAAAATATCCAGCTTGAATTCTAATTTCCAATCATTCCTTCATCCGTGTATCTATGGCATCATTGGCAACCAGAACGCTCACCACCTGTTCACTCAGGGGCCTTTTCAATAGTTCCTAGCTCATAGTACCGGAAAATATATCCACTTGAAGAAATTCAGATGGACTCTCTATTGAAGATTAGTAAGATCAACCAATAGGTCCATATAAAAGAGCCATGGACTCGTCTTTTGTGAGGACCAGCAAGGCCAATCAACTAGATCCATGCTCGTATGCAGAAAACAACTCTAACACCTTGTTCCATTTTTCTTCCTCGATGTATGTGTGGGTATCTTCGATGCACAGAGCCCAAGCACCATATGGTCAGTACCCTCTAGGCTCCTTCATAGGTCACCTAGCGCTTCACTCATAGGCCACTTCATTGGTCCCTCATCCATTGTACCAGAAGCTCACCAGTTAAATCGAACCGAGGCTGGCCAAGACCTTGACCGACCTTGCTACGCGAGAAATCCTATGTTGACTCTCCATCAGCTGTTGCAACTTTATCACTTAGGTCTCCACCACGACCTCATTCACAAGATGGTCAAAATTCTTTCCCAGCATTCTTGACATAAAACAGTCATTTAAGAACAGGTTTCATAAATATAGTCTCTAATGAACTCTCATCTTTCCACATTGTTCCTCCACATCATTTCACGTTATTCCACATTCTTCTACATCAATTCACATTGCTTATTCCACATCAAGTCATATGTATTCCCATCGTCCTTCATCCATTCTCATCCAATTACATCATATTACATCTCATCATCCTCATCACACCATATCCACATTGCATCTCATCCATTCATATCACATCACATCCAGCTACATTCATTTAGATCCACATATCAACACATCACGTTCACATCTATTTACATTACTTCACATCTCATCTATCCACATTATATCTCAAGGCCACATCACATCACATCTCTTCTATCCACATTATATCTCATCCATTCATATCTAACTAGATCCACATCACATCAGATCAATTCACATCTCATTATATCACATTCACATCTCACCATATCTCACCTTATCCACTCACATCTCATTACATCAAATCACATCTCACCACATCCACATCCACATCCATTTACATCACATCACATCTCATGCACATCTCATCACATCCACATCCACATCCATTTACATCACATCACATCTCATGCAAATCCACATCCATTTACATTACATCACATCTCAACCACATCTCATCACATCCACATACACATCCATTTACATCACATCTCATCTCATCCACATCTCATCACATCCACATCCACATTCACATCCATTTACATCTCATCCACATCTCATCACATCCACATCCACATCCATTTACATCACATCACATCTCATCCACATCTCATCCACATCCACATCCATCTACGTCACATCACAACTCATGCACATCTCATCACATCCACATCCATTTACATCACATCACATCTCATCACATCCACATTCACATCCATTTACATCTCATCCACATCTCATCACATCCACATTCACATCCATTTACATCTCATCCACATCTCATCACATCCATATCCACATCCATTTACATCACATAACATCTTATCCACATCTCATCACATCCACATCCACATCCACATCCATTTACATCACATCACATTTAGTACTGTTTTTTTACTTTCGATACCGATACGACTTTTCTAAGTTTCTGCCAATTACTTGGCCTAGTTAAAGATACTTTTTCTCGATGGATATTTTCATATTATTTCTCAAATTTCTTAAGTGAAATATATTCAATATTCTTCTTTTGAGTAAAAGATTTATGGAATTTACAAAAATCAATTCTACCCATATTTCCCAATAAAATTAATAATGCTCAAAATTCCACTTTTGATAAATACTCATAATTTGAATTATGCGAAAAATTTCTCTTTTACCATTTAATTACTTGGATCTCAAATATCATGGGAATTCCTCTTTTTACATAAAAATAAATTTACTCTTTTCTCATAATCAATTAATTATGCATAATCACAACAAAAATTATTTATCATGAATATGATAAAAATTATTCTTTTTGCATAGGATGTCCAATCCTAGAATATGGTAGGAAGTGCTCTTTTGGCATTATGCATAAAATAAGATATGTATTATTTCTAAAAATTTTGCCATAGCTTCGCTGATAATTCTCAATTTTTTTCTAAAGAATAAAAAAGCTTGTAATGAAAATATGATAGTAGTTCCTCTTTTATGCTTAAAATCAGACTATGAATTTAAATCATAATTTTAACCATCATAAACTTAATTGTAATTATCCCACTAGATTTCAGTTCCATTATTTCTCCTTTCCCAATTTGATAGGATAATCTATTTCTCATTTAGAATCAATCAAAGTAGTTTTTAACTACTTATAAATAATCTAAAAGAAACGACCATTAATTTGTTAACACAAAATCATAAAAATACCATTTTATTAGATTTAAATTAAGAGACTATCATTGAGAAGCATCCTTTTTCAAGGGATTTAGCCATAAAGATGGCTATTCTTTTAGAGAGAGATTTACTTAAAGAAAGCATATTACAAATAAGCATAAAGATTAACTTTCTCTTAATTGAGCATTAGGACTTTAAGAGAAAGCTTGATTTGAATTAAAACATTCATTTACAAATCTTCTAAATCTTGAGAGGGGTTGAGAAGAAGAAAGTCATTGAGATAAATTGGAAAAAATCCTAAAAATTGATTTTACCTCCAAGTTTAGCTTGATTCTCTTAATAGTGAAGCCCCCAACAATCAATTGGTCCACAAAGCGGATAAGAGAAACTCCAAGAATTGTTGTAGAGAGAGAGAGGTCCAAGCTCCCAAGAGAGAGGAAAATTTAAGGGATACTAGAAAATACGATTTTTTTAATATAATACTGGCTTGGTATAGCTCCAATATTTTTTTACAAAAGACTAAGGTTCTATTTATAGGCGAGGGAGGCCACTAACCAAGTCCAACTAGGTTCTAGAATTTTCCAAGTTCAGTTTGACTCAATTTGGACAACATTTAGACCAGTTTGGCTCCCTTTTTGATTTGGCTTGATCCAGGAGAGATAAAAATATCACAATTTTTTTGAATTAAAAACCCTTCCACACATGTGAAATAGGCGCCTACCTCAAGAGTCCCCCTCTCCTTACCAAGGTGTCAAAAATGTATCATTATGCCAAAATATGTCATTTTTTTAATATCTCATGATTTTTAACTAATAAAACTTGTACTTAGTCAACTCTTCATCTTATGTGAGCATTTACTCATTCTTGGGTATTTTCTTCTATTCTTTTGGATTTATCTCATCCCAACACTTGGATTAATCCGATTGGCCCATTGGAACCTTAATTGGACCATAATCAAAAAATTTCTGAAAATGTAGACCCTTAGGCTAAGGTTCCTTATACCATTTTCAATTAATTCCTAAGGCACATTCGAAAGTTCATTTTGAACTTCTGTTTCACACGAATCCATTTTAGACACTAGGAGGATTTTTATATCCAAACATATCTCAATTTTGGATTATCTCTCTCTAGACATTTTCTCTCTCTAGGCCAAAATAGGGTAAAACAAGATCTTTCTTTTATTTCAGAGAGGGGAATAATTACAAGAACATAAGGGGAGGTTCTTACACCTTTACACCTCAAAAGCTGAAGGGAGGAATCTTACGAAGTGTGCTTCATATCAGATTGTTGTAAGATTTCTTTATTATATACAGAATTGTTCTCTTTCTCTTTCAAAAATTTATGCAAAACTATATTTTCATGAATTGTGTTATGATTATTGAGTCAAAGCCTCACATGCTTCTTCCTGTATTCATTGCCTTCCTTTTCCCAATGTGACACATTAGTGATTACTCAGTCATCCTCCTTATTGCTCCACAATTGTGGCATGGAAGGATCTATGGAAGAGAGATGTTTTGAGATATGCATAAGAGACTCTTACATCAACCATCCCTGATCTACCATGCTTGCTTTTGACCTTTCTTTCTATCTCACAAAGTTATGTGAGGTTTTCATGAACCTTTCTCAATAGCACCAATGAACCTCAGGTGTCCAACTCTTCTAGATCACAACATACTAGGAGCGATCAAATCATCACAAAATCCATGGAGGAAACCAAGGTACCCTAATATAACAGACATCTTCTTGCACAACCATTTCCATCATTTGTCTTGATAAAGATGCACCAGCATTGGAAAATCAAAGCAAATTGATCTAGAAAAGAGGAAACAAACGATTCTCCATCAACTGTCACATGAGGAGGAGATGGTCACTAAAAGCTTCATTGTGGAACTACCCTCGACCTCAACCTCACCTTTCTAGGCAGAGATTGAATATGATGACTACTCCAAAATAGTCATCTTGAAAAATCGACTATTTTCTAACCCTTGTAATTGACAAACGGCCACAACCAAGATTAGGGATGGGGGAGTTATACACTCACAAATCATTTGAGTCGTGCAAAGCCCAAAATGTGGTGGAGAGTCTAGAAAGTCTAGGATTTCCATTTGAGCTAA
This sequence comes from Cibotium barometz, assembly GCF_041138505.1. NCBI lineage: Eukaryota > Viridiplantae > Streptophyta > Polypodiopsida > Cyatheales > Cibotiaceae > Cibotium > Cibotium barometz. Next base: position 37,643,193 of record NC_141057.1, on the reverse strand, counting down.
CTCATTGTATTATTTTTTATAATCTTCAATCTATTGTAGTTTTATCTGGTCGTATGCTAGATGAGGTGCACATAAGAGTTCAAGTCGTGTCACTTGCATCGGAGGGAGAAGCATAAGAATCCAAAACAATAGTGCTTCTTTCTGTTGACACTATATATAGCGTGCCTACCTAACCCTAGGATCTATCCTATATATATATATCTATAGCTAACTCATTGTATTATTTTTTATAATCTTCAATCTATTGAAGTTTTATCTGGTCGCATGCTAGATGAGGTGCGCATAAGAGTTCAAGTTGTGTCACTTGCGTCGGAAGGAGAAGCATAAGAATCCAAAACAATAGCACTTCTTTATGCTGACACTATATATAGCGTGCCTACCTAACCCTAGGATCCATCCTATATATATATATATATATATATATATATATATATATATATATATATATATATATAGTGTATATTCTATAAACTTTTGGGAGCTATCTTTGGTGTATCGTGTCTCCCTTCGATCAACATGGTATGAGAGCACGACGAAGTTGTAGTTGGTACTCAAGCTAGGGCCATGGGGTTCATACCAGCCAATGGACCAATCCAAAGCCCCGGCTTGAGATGCACTATTGCTTGAAGACGAAGAGGCAGCCGACGCCTCCCTTGCAGTACCTCCACTCGGCTTTCTTTCTCTGCCAAATATTCCCTTCATATGTAGCTTCTTGCCCGTGCAAGAAGACTCCTTGCCTTCCTCCTTCTCCTGCTTGACAGAATATCTCTGCCATAGCCAAGCTTGTAAGCTTGAGAAACGCAGGCCGCTCACCATGACTTTGATAATTAAGGTGTATATCTATAAGCTTGCTGTATAAATATATTTGTGGGGATGTCGACGAATAGATCAAAGAGAGGCAAAAGCATCTTCCTGCCTATGACAATGAAAAAGAAGTAAAATTTCACTGGCTATATTAGCGACGGCCAAGGACAAAATCTTCCTGACTATGGCAATGTAGGACAAAAAGGTCGACCAACGGCGGCTTTAGGAAGTTGAAGGTGAAGATAAGAAGAACTTTGGCGATGTACGACCCGCGTAGCACACCACACACATGAAATCAAGGAGTTTTTACAGCAAGTGTATATAGAACAGATAGCCGATGATGAAGGTAAGATTTGGCTATGGCGGCGAGCCTTTTGCAGAGAAAGACATCTGTGTTAACGAAGGGCAGCGAGGAGGTAAAAAGCTCACTCGGCATTGTTTTGTGAATGAAACAAGAGCTCTCCAACTCTCCCTTCTTTGCTTCTCTGCTTGGCTATGGCGAAGCATAAAATCATGAAGAAGCAAGCTTCATCAGAAAGCCGACTGCTATACTGGAACTATGTGCACGCTGGTAATGATTTTATATGTTTTATTTTGAACAGTCATCGACTACAAGCTTCAATATTGTTCAAGATCAGATTATCCAGTATTTGTCATGTTTATAGGCTATGGATTTCAATGCAAAATACTAATATTTTAAGCCTTTTGCAGATAGTTTTGGCATGTATACATTGCCTTATAATGTTTATAGGCAATGGATTTCACTGCTGAATACTAATCTCTAGAGCCTGTTGTAGATAACATATAATTTTGGCATGTATACATTATTTTATAATGTGTAATAGCTTTTATTTTTGGCATGGATGGCACAGGTATTTGTGATTAACTTCAAGATAAGTTCACTTTTGTGTCATTTGGCCTTAAGATTTTGATGAGCCATTTGGTCTTATAATTTATGTTGTTTGGCCTTATGCTTAAGATTTTCATGAGCCGTTTGGCCTTATAATTCATGCCGTTTAGCCTTATGCTTTTGATGAGCCGGTTGGCCTTATAATTTATGCTTTTTAGACTTATGGCTTTTGATGAGCCGTTTGGCCTTATCACTTATGTCGTTTGGCATCTTATTTTATATGCTCACTTTTGATACAGCCTACCAAGTGGGTGCACACACGAGGTATGGTTGGCACCATAGAGCTGAGGCATGATTGATCTATATATTCTATTTGATGCTGCTATGTTATTCTATTGGACATCTATTTGGACAACTACTGGATGCTGATGCTAATATATTATCTCATTGGACATTTATTTGGACCATTGTATTGGACATCTATTTGGATGACTATTTGATGTTCATGCTGCTATATTATCTCATTAGACATCTATTTGGACTTTTCTATTGGACAATATTGGATGTTGATGCTGTATATATTATCTCATTGGACATCTATTTGGACAACTATTGGTGGATGAGATGACCATTGGACGCTACTATGTTTTTCTATTGGACATCTATTTGGACGACTATTGGATGATGCTAATATATTATCTCATTGGACTACTATTTGGACTATTCTATTGGACATCTACTTGGACAACTATTGGATGTTGATGCTGCTATATTATCTCATTGGACAACTATTGGATGCCACCACCAATTCTTATGCATTTGCCACCACCATGCATTGTATTCAGGTTGTTAATAGCCTCTACTATGAAAGGCTATTGATTTGATTCCTTTAGAGTTTTGGCTATCTTGATTTGCTCTAACGGTTGAGTGGTATGAACTAGTGTCATGCCCGTGTGTGATCTAGTGAAACAAATAGTCCCATTTGAGGAAGATCTTATGTATGAACTAGTGGCATGAGATGTTTGTGCGTTTAGTGAAGCAAATAGCTCCACCTCATCAAGTTAAAAGATATCTTCTGTATTAACTAGCGGCATCAGATGTTCGTGCGTCTAGTAAATCAAATTAGCCCCATCTCTACAACTTCCACTCATAGTTGCTTTCATTTGATGGGGGTCAGGGCTGTTTTCGAGCATTGGGGCCGTAAAGTACTTGTAGAATTCTAAAATGCCCTTTCAAATTACACTCACATACAGAAAAAAACATCCTATATTTCACCAAACCAGCCAATTTTTAAGGACAAAAGGCCCGTCAAAAACCAACCTTGCTTCCACATCTAAGCAAGCGAAAACCAAACCTAGGGTACATTTAGTCTTATTTGGACAAAGAATCATGCTTGTTAGAGTCTGGCATGTCCTCCTATTTGTGTTGGTGGAGCATGAGAGTCTTCATTATTGACAATTCATATTAGAGTGTGATAGTCTCCTCCATGGTTGTATAATTTTTAGAAAAAATGAAAATGAGAGTGATCTCCATTCTTGACAAATTGTATTTGAGCGTGAGACTGTCCATGATTGTAACTTAAGAAAAGAAATCATAATATTTCTTTTGCCTAGAGTTTGAGTGACCAAGGGCACAAGAGAAATGTTTCGTAGGGAAAGTACTTTTGGTGGTTCAATTAAGATAAGATATTAAAATGTTTAAAGTCTAGCTGTAACAAGTCAAACAAATAAAGTTTCTCTAACCAAGTTAAAATTTGTTTGGCATTGATCTTAGGGAAAGTACTTTTGGTGGTTCAATTAAGATTAAATATTAAAATGTTTAAAGTCTAGCTGTAACAAGTCAAACAAATAAAGTTTCTCTAACCAAGTTAAAATTTGTTTGGCATTGATCTCTAAGATTCTTTTTGGTCTGGAAGGGTGCAGTGGTACTAGAGTTTGGAAATCATACAACCTTTGTTCTCCCTCCCCATTCTCTTATGGTGGTAGACTCTAAACCCAATTCTTTTTTTTTAATACCACACCCGCAAGTGCTATGGGAGTACTGTATGCATGGATAGAGGAATCTTGTTATGAAAACAAGTATATGCAAATAATATTCTCTTGTTATATTTTATTTCCTTCTTGTAGTTCATCACACTTCTTTGGTTAGGTTGACACTTATTGACTCTCCATTCTTTTACGGTAAGCTCTAAGCCGAGTTTGGTTTTTTGAAAATTCCACATTGCATTGATCTCTATGCATTTATATAAGGGCTCTTACCTTATGCATAAAGCTTGCTTTGAGCTCTATGCATAAGGTAGAGCTCCCTCGCAAAAATGCATAGAGGGGTCTACCAAATGCGTGAGAGCTTTATCCATTCGCATAAGTGTCTTCTCTATGCATTTTCTTAAGGACTCTTACCTTATATACATTTGGTTATCTTTCATTTACATAAGGGCTCTTTCCTTATGCATGAGTTATCTTTGATCACTATGCACAAGGTAGAGCCCTTTCGTAAATGCATAGAAGAATCTACGAAATGCATGAGGACTATGAATTTCCTTAAGGGCTCTTACTTTGCACATAGAGATCTCTATGAGATATATATATAATGTATATTCCTTATGAGAGGTCATTAATCTCTAATAACTCAAAGGGCTCCCTACATATGCAAAGTGATCTTTATGCATGCACATGGATTTCATGGATATAGATCTCTTTACTTCCATAGGGAACTCTTTGATCTCTACAGGGCCTCTAGAGGGCATGCATCAAGGAATATGCCATATAGGGCTCTAACTATGTATGATAGCTCTATTCACTTTCATAAGGGCTCTTACCTTATGCATGCATAGAACTCTCCTTGAGCTCTATGTATAAGGTAGATCCCTTATACAAATGCATCCCTACACTCTTCTACACTAGCATCTTATTTCCTTATATTATCTTACAGATTCAATGTTCTAATCTCTCTTTTTGGGGTTTTTTTTGCAGGTTGCATATCGTCAACCCCCCTTCCCCCTGGTAACCTTTTGATTGTCCTCCCTCTCACTCTCTCCTGCATCTATGCACTCTCCTATGTTACCACTCTCCTATGTTACCATCTTTATTGCTTTCATGTTTTCTTACACCTACATAGTGTTCTAATTTTTATTTTTTGGTTTCTTTTACAGGTTATGTATCTCTACTATCTACCCCTAATCTCTCAGAGGTAAGCCCCTTTTTTCTCTCCCTAATCTCTCCATATTATTTTGGTTATATGCTTCTCAAATGTAGCTGATTAGTGTGGGTTTTATGTTTTTGTGATGTAGGAACTTTGACAAGTAATCTCAGAGAGGTAAGCCCTCTGGTAGTAGCCCTCTCCCCCCTAATGCAGATCAACATCTTTAGATGGTGCGGGAAGGGAACGTCATTCTTGATGATGTTGGCTAGGAGATGCGTTATCGTGTGAGGGAACTATGTAAAATAGTATTTGCCCATGAAACTTTTAAAAAATTCCTCCACCTTCCATTGGAGAAGAAAATAAGAATTTGCAATCAACTCAACAACGTGTTCAAGCCTGCCGCCCCAGGTAGTGAGGATGTACCTAACAAGTGGATCTACGATCTCATGAGAGATTGTATGAAACATAGGAGGTCCGATGTCAGCCAAGCAGTGAAAATGGGGTGAGAAAATCCTTGGTTCATTGACCAATAGATATGGGATGAGGAGATGAGGAAGCACGCTGAAAATCCTCGACAATACTCGTAGCAGCAGTGGCGAAATGACTGGCGAGCTCACACCTCAAGACCAATGGATGGGACTCATTTATGAGTATTTTGTAAGTATCCATGCTTTCTGTAGCATCTCATTTGTATGCCAGCTAGTGTATAGTTGTACGTTTTTATTTATGTGGTTAGATGCCATGCTACTAAGTTGGAGGAGCGTTATGCATTCAAGCATGGCACTTATGCCATGCTACTAAGTTGGAGGAGCATTATGCATTCAAGCATGGCACTTATGCCTATGATCTCAAAATTTACCTAAGGAAGATATTCTATCCTCCCGGCTTTTTAGAAACAAAGATGAACGAATTCTTAGAGTTAACCCAGGGGAGCAGAACTATTGAAGTATATCACCAAGCGTTCTCTCTCCTCCTCAAATACTCACCACCGCTGTGGATGAAGAACAAGTGAGGGCCAGGACTCGAGGACTGAACAAACCTTTGAATATCCTAGTGAAGAATGCCAAGCTAGTTTCCAGAAGAAGAATTCTATATTGGACGGTTTGGGAAAATTTTAGCTCTTGAATATTAGTTACTCTTTGGTAAATTATAAAGGATTATAGACCAAAAACTTCAATTAATTTTTTAAAAAATTTAACCCTCTCTACCCCGATGTCTGTTTGGCGGCACTGCGCGCGGACTCGATGAAGGGGACGGGGGGGAGGGGGGGCTAACAAAATTTCTTTTAATTATTCTCGCCTTGAACATTGCACGAAATTCAACTATGGAGGGGAAGCATCTTTGAATTAAAGCTTGTATATATATGTATATGTATATATATATATATATATATATATATATATATGTATATGTATATATATATGTATGTATGTATATATATGTATATGTAAAATACAACAAACTTATTGTGGAGGTGATTAACATAGCATCAAAATCATAACCAAAGTTGAAGAAAAGAAAGTACGTGTTATGGCGGCGAGCAATGTCCTCCTCTTCTCCCATTGTCCACTGACCAACCACTTAATTCCAAAGGTACCAACACAACAAGATAAGCGTTGATACTTACAAAATAGACATGGAATGTATCCCAACCGTCACGTCTAAGGTGACAGCTTTCTATGCTCTCCATTCGGGATTTGGCCGCATCCTCTTGTTGCTTGGAGCATTGGGGATTGCTTGCATGCTTTTACTTCTCCTCATTCCAATCCAGTGCTCATGTACCAAGGCTTCTCACCCCCTACCTTCACTCTCCTAGTCACATATCCCCGCCAATGTTTCATGACGTCCACCATGTGGTCCTTTATCCACCTTTTGAGGACGACATCACTACCGAATGGCGGCCGGCTTGTACTCATCCTTGATTTGATTTATAACTCTATCTTTCTTATCTTTATCCAACTTTGGCCATAAAGTCATAAAGTCATTTACAAAGATAATGTGGCAAAGCTTGCGGATGATGCGGCTCTTCATCTCTTGCCCCACATTATCCGAACCCACATTGCCATTTGATAATTGTGTAATATTTTTTTCCATGGGCGGGTGTGGGCTGTGTGTTGAAACGTCATGCGATGATCGCGAGCGTGGAGTGCTTCTAGCGCGCTAGATAGGGAAGGATGCTCACATGGGGACATAGATCCATTCATTCCCACACTTGAACAACAATTGCCTCCACCTCCACTACTCCAGCATTGTCCTCTCTGCGAGTGGATGAGAGACCTGAGGGAGGGGTTCTTGCGGCTCTTTGTGAGGTTTGTACAGGTGAGCTAGGGCTTAACGGTGGTCGTGCTGCCCGATGGTGCGGCCGAAGTGCCCATCCCTCTCCCAAAATATTGTTGTGCCATTGCTCTTTGCTTGAGCATGGCTTGTGCTAAAAAGCCCATAAACTAGTAAGGCGACATGGCATAAGGAGAGAAGGATGGAGAGTAAGCCGGTGTCTCATGTGGAGTACGAGACATGTTTTTACACACACATAACAAAGCCCACATGGACACTTTAATAAGAGCATACACATGAATTATCCCTGAACATTCATTCATTTATGCACGAGGCCTTATGCATAAAGCCTCTGCATAAAGCTATGCATGACGCCTTATGCAAAAAAGCTATGCATGAGGCTTATGCATAAACCATTATGCATAAAACATGCATGAGAAATACGGATAAAGATTATACATAAAGCTTATGCACAAATCTACAAAGCTATGCATGAGGCCTTATGCAGCATTATGCATAAGGCTTATGCATAAATCACTATGCATAAGGCCTTAAGCATTTGGCCTTATGCATAAAGAATGCATGAGGCCTTATGCATAAAGCTATGTATGAGGCCTTATGCATAAAGCATGAATAAGCATTATACATAAAGCATGAATAAGCATTATGCATAATTCTTATGCACAAACCTACAAAACAAATCCCCAGCACCCAAGGGTGCAATAATAATAGAGGAAAGAGAGGAAAGATAGAAAAGCACTTACCTCTTTTTCGTGATGTTGAAAGAGAGGATTAGAGGACCTATAAAACCAACAAAAGGGTGAGGAAAGGATTAGTAATGCATACATACAAAAGTTTATGCAACCTATGCTAAAGCTTATGCAACCTATGCTAAAGCTTATGCAAGCTATGCTCCTGAAGCTTATACATAAAGCATGCATAAGGCCTGATGCATAAAGCTATGCATGAGACCTTATGCATAAAGCTTATCCATAAAGCATTATGCATGAGGCTTATGCATAAAGCACTATGCAAGCGATGCTATCCTAAACTAAAAAGTACCCTGGCACTATGCATTAAGCATGCATGCATAGATTAAGCTTAATGCATACATAGATTAAGCTCTATGCATAGAGCTTAATGCATACATAGATTAAGATCTATGCATGCATTAAGCTCTATTCATAGTGCTTAATGCATGCATAGAGCTTAATCTATGCATATATCTCTATGCACTATGAATGCATGCATAGAGCTTAATCTATGCATTAGGCTCTAGGAATAGAGCTTAATGCATAGATTAAGCTCTATGATTAGAGCTATATGCATGCATTAAGCTCTATGCATAGAGAACCTACAAAATAAAACCCCTCTTTTTGATAGATATAAATAGAGGAAAGAGAGAATAAAAAGATAGGAAAGAGAGGAAAGCACTTAGAAGATTAGAAGATCTAGAAAACCAACAAAAGGGTGAGGAAAGGATTAGCAATGCATACATATAAAAGCCCTAAGAACCTAATGCATACAGCAAAGTCAACAAGGAGTCAAGATTGCCTTAATACCGCGGTCTCTTTTTCTGCTTGCAGAATTGCTTGAATAAAAAAATAAATGTGTTGAATTAAAAAAAAATTGAGTAAATAGATCATTTTTTTCTAGATTTAAAGAGATGAAAGACCGTCTCTCCAGACGATATGAACTCGGGGAAATGGTCAAATTGGACACTAAGGATTTAAAGAGATGAAAGACCGTCTCTTCGGACGATATGAACTCGGGGAAATGGTTAAATTGAACACTAAGGGTTTAAAGAGATGAAAGACCATCTCTCCGGACGATATGAACTCGGGGAAATGGTCAAGTTGAACACTAAGGATTTAAAGAGATGAAATACCGTCTCTCCAGGACGATATGACATCGGGGAAATGGTCAAATTGAACACTAAGGATTTAAAGAGATGAAAGACCGGTGAGAGCAGGGATGCATGACTGGCCAGAACCTAGTGACCTTCAGTCCCAATCTTTTTATGAGGCTGGCAAGCCAAAATCTAGTATCAAAGAGAGAATCAAACAATTTAACCCAAATCACTATATTTACTAGGTCATGGTCACTAGGTTACCATTCTATTTACTCAATTTTCCCATAAAGGTTCGAGTGGAAAGGATTAGTAATGCATACATACAAAAGCCCTAAGAACCTAATGCGTACATACAAAATCAAAAAGAGAGAAAATAATTCACCTCTTTTTGGTGAAGTTGAAAGAGAGGATTAGAAGACCTACAAAACAAAACAAAAAGTTGAGAAAAGAATTAGTAATACAAAACCCTGAAAGTAGTGGCAATGCATACTTCAACAATGACGAACCAGTGGATATCCGGCCTGAACGATGGAGACCGATAAGAGTAGCCAACAAACGAGGTGATCCAAAATTTCGAGGAACTTGAGGAGGATTCGGAGCAAATACTAGAACATGACATGGATGACATGATAAATTTCTTACACAATGGAACAAAAGATTGAGGTTTGGAACATGAAGGGGTAGAAGAAAACACATGACGTGTGGGATACGCTTCCCAAGAAGAGAAATAGCTACGCAAGCTTGCTCCTCTTCCACTATATCATGGAGCACATGTGTCTATTTTACGCACTTACCTATCCATATTGAACTGCAATCGATTTTTGGATGGTTTCATATACGAGTGTATCAAAACTTTTTGCGTAAGTGATGATATCATATGCAATTAGTGAGTTATGTACCTTTATATGCATTTTCTTAGCCTGACTATTTTGTGTAACAACTTATTGAAACATCAAATATTGCCAGAAGATAATGAGATGCTAGTAGACCGTAGTCAACCAAAAGCAATGTTACACTCGATTGGCATGGACTACAACACACAACATGCTTGTGCAAATGATTGTATTCTTTATTGACAAGAATATAACAATGCTCACTACAAGGGATCGGGCTCATACCCACGTTCCTAGCCGCTAAAAATGACTTGTGAAAAAAAGTAGCGGGCCCGTGTATCAGCGCGTGTATCATCGCGGCCAGAGACATGCGTGTAAAAGCGCGTGCATAGCACCTCTCAGACGCGCGTATACACGGGTGTGTAGCTGGTTCTTTTCACAGACGCGTTGATACATGCCGCTATACACGCTTTTTCTTATTTTAGACGCGCTCATGAGTATTTAACTATTTCTTCAACAAGTACAAAAAGGATCTCGTATAAGGACCGGCATGAATATAGACTAAGGTTTAGACGTTTTTACCGATGCTTATATAAGCATTTCTTTACATGATGTTACTGACGTTTTTGTACGGATATTTTTTCGATGCGAGTATAGATGCTCGTTGGTTATACAATGCGATTATTTTACATTGAAAGAAATGTCGATGTTTTATTGTCCTATGTAGTAGTGAAAGAGAAATCTTATAGTCTATGACTTGGACTAGCACTTGATGGGATAAACCCTTTCTCCATATAGTCATCCACATGTTCGCATGGTCTGCTGTGTTGGCTAACTACAATATTGCATATTTCATATGGTAATGAAAAAGGAATATCTTCTTTCGTGGGAAATTTCCAGAGGTGATTGGCCTAGGTTTGTTGTCTTTGGGTACCCAAATCAAATCCCCAGGAGAAGATTTTAGGCTCTAAAACTTTTTTTTGTACAGCCAATGTTGTGATTTTCGAGCTTGGGTTTTCCTTAGGAGTGTTTGTTTATGATGCGGCCTTGGTGATGATTTGTTTTTACGAGGTAAAGCTTGACTACATCCTCGTGAGTTTGAGATATTTTTGGGAGCCTGAAAAGTTATGGTGGAAGGTTTTCCACACTCACAAGGTGTAGGTAGTGCATTCCATGGCACATCCAAAAGGGTTTCTTCATCAAAAAGGTTTATAAATTCGTCCTTTAAAAGAGGAATACTTACTTGTTGATGGGAAATTTTCAATAAATCAGTTTTATAATTCCACACCATCGTGCATCTATGATGGCCCATTCAATTTGTTCCCAATAAGAGATCTTTTTTAATATAGAGCTAGACCAGGGATTACAAAGAATTTTCCTTTTGTTGGGTGATCAACTATGTCGAACACCATTTTGCACACACGAAGATAATTCATGATTGGGTTACCAACTTGTTGCACTTTGTGCACGTGTGGAAGAAAATGAGGGTTTACTAATAGAATCCCAAGTTTCGTAAGTCATTAGGTTGTGTCTTGGACCTTAATGTAGAAGAGCTAGCTAGAAAACAAAGTTGTTACCCTCTCGCAAATATGAAACCATAATCATGGTAGGTCCAAAATCAAGTATTAACTATTAAGGTGTGGACATTATGAAACATTGTAGTAGGATGGTGACCTTGATATTATGTTGTAGATTGAATTTCTTTAAATACCATAGCGTACATCACCAAAATTACCTTGGTTTTCTTCTAATACATTGCCTAATCTTGCCCTAATTTTCTCGCTTGAATGTATATTCCCCCTCCCTTGATTCAAGGTTCCTTTAATGCCCATACTTAACTTTTATACACCCACTAGCCCACTTGTTCTAGGTGCCTTGTTTTGATGCTCTCTTGGGATGATTCGTATCCATCATGGCTTCTGACCCATTTCGCCCATCTACTCATGTGACATTTGATTTGACACGTCTCTTCAGATATTTTCCTAAGGTTACAAGCTCCTTGTGCATGCCAAGATGGTTGCACCCTTGATCCCTTGTTTCTCAACATCATCAAAAAGGGAGTTTGAAGTGAAAGGTGAGGAGAATCTAGTATGATTCAATATAGAAACAATATTTACTAGTTTATGAAACAAAGCTGGCATTACAATCAAAATGAAGGGTGTCCTTGAATGAATCATAGAAAAAAGCATGATATTGTTTTCTAAATGCTTTTCTCTTGGATATAATTCGAGTTATTACTTACAAGTGCTATCGACGAAATTTCAAACAATAAAAAGAACCTCAATTCGGATGGATAAAATAGTAGCACCGTTTGGTGAAATAATAGGTTCTAGAAATGTGCTTCTGTTGAGGATTTACATAAGTAATTTACACCCATATATCCTCTAAGACTTCATATACCCTTAAGGAGAGGAAGCCATCGATTTTCAAGATATTGTCGTTGAAGTCCATTCTTAAAGCAATCTCTCCATGGTGTCACAAAAGAGGGTGCATAATATCATGTGAGTGTATATGAAATAACCCATTGATGAGACCTATTGAAAGTTTTTACATCTGCATGAGTTGTACTTTTGTTTTATGACGCAGAATTTTTTTGTGATTTTACGATAGAAACTGTTAAAATTCTTACATGACATGCTATGATGTACTTTCATAAAGACATGTAAAATAGACGTATTTTTATTATCTTCGGCACAAAAGAATAGGATCGAGGAAGAGAAGATTCCTGTGATCTAGTAAAAAGATTAAGAGCGGTCAATTACGTTACCTAGATTCGAATTAACCAACTAGGTGAGATACATTGCACTAGGATGGTGAGTACGTTGATGTAACGCAAGTAAAGTGTAAGTTGATTGAATAAGATACGTTTATGATGATTGGAATGTAGTCATAATTAAATGCAAAGTAGTTCGTTATGAGTGCGGGGATGGATATGTAGGAATTAGTGGCCACGGAATATAATTATGTTGTCTCTTGATATTGAAGGTTCCATTGCAGGTGTTCATGGCTCTTGTGCAAAGGTCTCAAGTCTTCTGTTGGAAGTGAAAAGAGCATCAAATAAGTGAGAAATGCCATGCCATATTGTCTCAATTTGATTTGCAGTACATGGAACAATATTGTACTTATAAGAAGGATGTGTTCTCTCAAGGGGGGACACAATTGGGTTTGAGCTGGCTGTATTAGAAGTCTGTAGAAGAGAATGTGAAAAAGACGGTGCGCCGACTAGGAAGAAGGAGGTGGTCTTTCGCCGACTAGGGGAAAGATGTCCGCATGCAGAAACTTCCGTATCATTTATTTGCTCTTAAAGCACCCCCCGCTCTACTCTCTCCTCTGTGAAACGTTGGTACCGTTCGTTTGACTCGTAGACACTAGCAACGATATATATTAACGAATCCTAGCTCATTAACGAATCTAAGCTCTGCGATCAGCCTAGGGGCCCATGAGATGCACTTTCTAGGCTTCCAATGAAGGCCTGGTAGCGCTCTCTCTCTCTCTCTCTCTCTCTCTATAAATATATAGGGCCAATGGAGATCCCAGATTATATCTCATTGGCTTAGGAGCTGCCTCCTATTGTTAGAAAAACGTATTGTATCAATACAGTGAAATAGACGTGATGCAACCTAGCGTTATTATAATAAGGCCTGCCGCAACTGCCTGTACCAGAAGCAGAAGAGAGAGAGCACAGCCCTCCAATATGTACTTTGCGGGTTATTAAAAGGGCTGTGTTCTCTCTCCTCTGTTGCTGACGCTGGCGGATCATCATACGACTGTAGGCGTTTTCTCTTCCTCTCGTGAGGTAAACTAATATGCAGGTCATCTACTCTCTTTCTGATGGCTCAAATCTGTGTGCTCGATTGACTTGTGCGAAGCATGAACACTTGCACGCATCACTATTTCCGTGCATTTTCTCTGTTTTACTATTGTTTTGTATAGCTTTTGTTTTGAGCTTACTCCAATTACAAAGCTACTACTAGTGTGTGAAAACCGTCACGATCCTGCGGAGTATGTTATTTTGCCCCACCACCAATTCACATGCATTGTATTCACGTTGTTAATAGCCTCTACTATGAAAGGCTATTGATTTGATTCCTTTAGAGTTTGGGCTATCTTGATTTCCTTTAGGTATGAACTAGTGTCATGCCCGTGTGTGATCTAGTGAAACACATAGTCCCACTTGAGCAAGATCTTGTGTGTGAACTATTGGCATGAGATGTTCGTGCGTTTAGTGAAGCAAATAGCCCCACCTCATCAAGTTAAAAGATATCTTTTGTATGAACTAGCAGCATCAGATGTTCCTGCGTCTAGTAAATCAAAGTAGCCCCATCTCTACAACTTCCACTCATGGTTGCTTTCATTTGACGGGTGTCAGGGCTGTACTTTTTGAGCATTGGGGCCGTAAAGTACTTGTAGAATTCTAAAATGCCCTTTCAAAATACACTCACATACAGAAAAAAACATCCTATATTTCACCAAACCAGCCAATTTTTAAGGACAAAAGGCCCTTCAAAAACCAACCTTGCTTCCGCATCTAAGCAAGCTAAAACCAAACCTAGGGTACATTTAGTTTTATTTGGACAAAGAATCATGCTTGTTAGAGTATGGCATGTCCTCCTATTTGTGTTGGTGGATCATGAGATTCTTCATTATTGACAATTCATATTAGAGTGTGATAGTCTCCTCCATGGCTGCATAATTTTTAGAAAAATGAAGATGAGAGTGATCTCCATTCTTGACAAATTGTATTTGAGCGTGAGACTGTCCATGATTGTAACTTAAGAAAAATGAAGATGAGAGTGATCCCTATTCTTGACAAATTGTATTTGAGGGTGAGACTGTCCATGATTGTAACTTAAGAAAAGAAATCATAATATTTCTTTTGCCTAGAGTCTGAGTGACCAAGGGCACAAGAGAAATGTTTCGTAGGGAAAGTACTTTTGGTTAAATTAAGATAAGATATTAAAGTGCTGAAAGTCTAGCTGTAACAAGTCAAACAAATAAAGTTTCTTCTAACCAAGTTAAAATTTGTTTGGCATTGATCTCTAAGATTCTTTCTGGTCTGGAAGGGTGCAGTGATACTCGAGTTTGGAACTCATACACCCTTTGTTCTCCCTCTTCATTCTCTTATGGTAGAATCTAAACCCAATTCTTTTTTTTTTAAATTACCACACGTGCAAGTGCTATGGGAGTACTGTATGCATGCGTAGAGGAATCTTGTTATGAAAACAAGCATATGCAAAGAATATTCTCTTGTTATATTTTATTTCCTTCTTGTAGTTCATCATCACACTTCTTTGGTTAGGTTGACACTTATTGGCTCTCCATTCTTTTACGGTAAGCTCTAAGCCGAATTTGGTTTCTAAAAAATTCCACATTGCATTGATCTCTATGCATTTGTATAAGGGCTCTACCTTATGCATAAAGCTTGCTTTTAGCTCTATGCATAAGGTAGAGATCCCTCACAAAAATGCATAGAGGGGTCTACCAAATGCATGAGAGCTCTATGCATAAGGTAGAGATCCCTCACAAAAATGCATAGAGGGGTCTACCAAATGCGTGAGAGCTCTATCCATTTGCATAAGTGTCTTAACTTATGCATAAAGTTGTCTTTGAGCTCTATGCACAAGATAGAGCCCTAATGTAAATCCAAATATTGATTTAGCAAATTCATGAGATCTCTATGCATTTGCATAAGGACTCTTACCTTATATAAAATTAGCTATCTTTCATTTACATAAGGGCTCTTTCCTTATGCTTGAGTTGTCTTTGATCTCTATGCACAAGGTAGAGCCCTTATGTAAATGCATAGAAGAATCTACGAAATGCATGATGACTCTATGAATTTTCAAATTTAGGAATTTTAGAAAATATGCACAATTTTGGGACAATTCTTTGTTAGATCCAATACAATGTTTACTGTGCGATATGCAAGATTTATTATTTAAATATTGCGATATCATTTATATACTATTGTACATTTGTAACAAGTATATATGATCTTGGCGGGATGTAAATCTTCCTGCACACACACACACACATGCACACCAAGAATTAAGCTTGTTTATATCACATAGCCTCGAGTTGACCATCAAACACAGAAACTTTAACAAAGAAAGGATATTCAATGTAACTTCAAGTTGTAAGAAAGACTAGGTGATAGAATTAAAAAGATCACCATCGCTATTGAATCAAAATTCTTGAACAATGGGTGAACCATAAATCTAAAAGCTTAAGAAAGCCTTACAATCTGAATAATGATTGAACTATGAGTTTGGTAGCTTCATACAACATTGCTAAAAGATTATGAAGCTAGTTGCCCATGTGCTAACAAATCATTCTTGCTCAATTGGACTGACGTGTGATGGTGCCTCACTTTCATGTTGATTCAATTGATTCTGTTCGGCCTTGAGTATTATAGCCTTTAGAATCTTGATTTTCTCTGGAAGTCGGCCACCCTTGAGCTTCCATGCCCAAATGATGCAGCTAGTGTCTTCCCAGCATTGAGGATCATTTCTGTTCTCTCGCCCAATACTTGTTCCAGTAACCCTTATAAACCTCCACATTACTTGCATTCTTCTTCTTTGAAATTGGTTCTCTCGCCAATACTTGTTCTCTCGCCAATACTTGTTCTCTCATTTCTGTTCTCTCGCCAATACTTGTTCTAGCAATCCTTATAAACCTCCACATCACTTGCATTCTTCTTCTTTGAAATTGGTGCCCAATATTGTATCTGAACTTGTAGGTAGTTTATCGAGTTGTTGTTCTGATCAACATCACTTGTTGTCACTCCCAACCATATTGGGTAATTTGCATCACAAGGTTGTACAAGCACAAAATCCCAACCAAATTACCCAACCATATTGGGTAATTTGCATCACAAGGTTGTACAAGCACAAAATCTCCTTTAGACACATCAAGAGTCGGGTTGAACTCTTTAGCAGGTCTGTTGTGCATTGGACCACGATAATGGTTCTCATTTACATCAATTCCTTCATCTACATTATCCTCCACTTGAAGGTTGAGAGGCTCAGCTTTTTCACATACACTCCTTGGCCAAAAGTCATGAAATCCAATGTCTTCCCTTGCACAAGGGGTTTGTATGTTTAGCATAAGATTCTCCCAATAGGCAAGGACCGGATTGATCCACTTAGCATAATCACTTTCCTCTCCTTTCTCTTACAAGTGCTCTTTCCACCAATAGACATGTTTTTTTAAGCCCTCCCCACAACCTTCTCATTTTCCTTAACATACTCAAAGGGTAGCAATACTTTTGGAAAACCTTCAGGAAGCTTGGGTCCTCCCTGGTCATTTCTCTTCCATAACTCTATACCGCTTTCTAGTGGTAACCAATCAACATTTTTGGGGTGTACTTTGTATTGCATCAAAGGTATTCCATCACTCATATAAAACCTGAATTGCAATGGCTTTGAATGTCCAATTAAGCTATCGGCTCCATCATGTAAGCATCCCTTCACAAAGCCTTTGAAGTCTTTACATACCATGCTTTACTACAAACCTTCTTCCCAATCTAAAAGCACTCATCATCTTGACCTTGTCTATAGGCCATGCCCATGCAATCTAGTACAAATGTGTATCGTGTACTATAGCTCTGTCCCCAAAAGTGTACCCTAGCTTGCATGATTTTGGATCTATCTCCAAATTGACAACATCGGTTCTCGCAACAATCAATGGTTACGATGTTGTGAATGTTTGCAACATCACACTTTTTGCTAGCTCCATGTGTTTTATCGTAATTTTTCATTACCCTTGCCCTATGGACATAGCTCCTTTTCTTATTTGTCCCTTCAATGATATCATAGTCAGTGATCATGGCATCATGGTGTCTGTCATCAGAACTATCACCATCATTGCCCTCTACATCATCATCTTGTTTTTCATCACTTGAATTGTTTAGGCTGTCAATATTTTTTTGCATGAAGTGATCTTGAATACCCTCATCAATAGAAGAAGATTCTGTGTCCTTCACTAATGGTTCACCATTCTCAAATGTGAGTTGCCTGATTGGCCAACTAACCAAATTCAGACCTGAAACACAAGTTGAACTTGGATGCAAAGATCCTTCTATAATGACACCCAAGCTACTCTCCCCTAGTTCTCTACAATTTATAGCCTCGTATGGGTGGACCAGCAATACTACTCCATTGCCAAGTTTTGTAGATTTGTTGTCATCCCAGAGGATGACACTTTTCTCTTTCCGGCTCTCCCTATCTATAAAGTGATCTTCTTGATCAACAAGAAGTTCCGTAAAATTATCCTCTTTGGTATCAGTAACTTGTGTCTTTGTCCATAACAAGGTTGACCAATGGCCATTTGATGATGCTTCCAACTGCTTGAGACATTGTTCTTCCATCCATTGTGGCAAATGGAATGAGAAATGTTCCCTCATCTAATTGAATACTTTACGCAGCAAGTAAGTCCTTCTTTAATTGATTGTCTATATCAATATAAACGCTTACTTGATTGCACGCTAAGTGTACCATTTGTCAATCGTTGCTCATCGTAGATTGTTTGCACTTCTTGCTGCTCTCTTTTGTATCTTCACATATGTCGAGAACCTATAAAACTGATCTTTGTGCACATTGTATAATCTAAATGACAAGGGTTCCCTATATAAACATGGTATATGTGTCACATATCTGAGTGCACACTTAGATATGGACTCCACCTTAAGTTCGAGCCTCCCCTACATAGAACTTATGTGTTAATACTCGACCTAGATTGAGTCTTTGTTCTCCATGTTAGTGCACGGGCCTTAAGGCTCGAACTTGAGTTTGAGCCTTTGCTCTCCATGCTAGTGCACCCTGGCCTTAAGGCTCGAACTTCGGTTTGAGCCTTTGGTCTCCATGCTAGTGCACCCCGGCCCCTTAAGGCTCGAACTTTAGTTTGAGCCTTTGCTCTCCATGCTAGTGCACCCCGGTCCCTTAAAGCTCGAACTTCAGATTGAGCCTTTGCTCTCCATGCTAGTGCACCCTGGCCCTTCACCCTTAAGGCTCGAACTTAAGTTTGACCCATTGCTCTCCATGCTAGTGCACCTCGGCCTTCAAATTGAGCCTTTGTTCTCCATGCTAGTGTACAACTGCCTTAAGGCTCGAACTTGAGTTGGAGCCTTTGTTCTCCATGCTATTGTACACCGACCTTAAGGCTCAAACTTGAGTTGGAGCCTTGGCTCTCGATGCTAGTGTACACTGGCCTTAAGGCTCGAACTTCAGATTGCCTTTGTTCTCCATGCTAGTGTACTCCGGCCTCAAGGCTTGAACTTGAGTTTGAGCACTTGCTCTCCATGCTAGTGCACCCCTAGCATCTGAGTGCACAACTTGGATATAGACCCCATCTTAAGATCGAACCTCCTCTACATGGAACTTATTTGTTAAGGCTCATTCTCCATGCTTAACTTTACATGGAACTTGGCCTTAAGGCTCTAACTTGAGTTCGAGCCTTTGCCTATCTATGCTAGCGTATCCCTAGCATATGAGTGCACAACTTGGATCTAGGCTCCAGCTTAAGTTCGAGCCTCTCCTACATAAAACTTGGTCTTAAGGCTCGAACTTGAGCTTGAGCCTTGTCTCTATATGCTGGTGTACCCTTGTCATATGAGTGCACAACTTGGATCTAGGCTCTAGCTTAAGTCCGGGTTTCCCCTATATATGGAACTTCGCCTTAAGGCTCCAATATACTAGTGTACCCCTAGCATATGAGTGCATAACTTAGATCTAAACTTAGATCTAGACTCCAACTTAAGTTCAAGTCTCCCATACATGGAACTTCACCTTAAGGCTCAAACTTGAGTTTGAGCCTTGCCTCTGTATGCTAGCGTACCCCTAGCATATGAGTGCACAACTTAGATCTAGGCTCCAGCATAAGTCAAGATTCTGTATGGATTAAGTAAATGCAAGTGAGGCCCCCGCTATTCAAGAAAACTAAGTGAAGCATGAATAAATGTAGCATGCATTAAGTTTCTTAAGGAGTACTGTATGAATGCATAGAGGAATCTTGTTATGAAAACAAGTATATGCAAATAATATTCTCTTGTTATATTTTATTTCCTTCTTGTAGTTCATCACACTTCTTTGGTTAGGTTGACACTTATTGGCTCTCCATTCTTTTACGATAAGCTCTAAGCCGAATTTGGTTTTTTAAAAATTCCACACTACATTGATCTCTATGCATTTGTATAAGGGCTCTTACCTTATGCATAAAGCTTGCTTTGAGCTGTATGCATAAGGTAGACATCCCTCACAAAAATGCATAGAGGGGTCTACCAAATGCGTGAGACAAATATCCATTCGCATAAGTGTCTTAACTTATGCATAAAGTTGTCTTTGAGCTCTATGCATAAGATAGAGGCCCAATGTAAATCCAAATATTGATTTACCAAATCCATGAGGTCTCTATGCATTTTCATAAGGACTCTTACCTTATATACATTTAGCTATCTTTCATTTACATAAGGGTTCTTTCCTTATGCATGAGTTATCTTTGATCACTACGCACAAGGTAGAGCCCTTACGTAAATGCATAGAAGAATCTACAAAATGCATGAGGACTATGAATTTTCTTAAGGGCTCTTACTTTGCACATAGAGATCTCTATGAGATATATCTATAATGTATATTCCTTATGAGAGTTCATTAATCTCTATGAATTCAAAGGGCTCCCTACATATGCAAAGTGATCTTTATGCATTCACATGGATTTCATGGATATAGATCTCTTTACAGGCATATAGAACTCTTTGATCTCTATAGGGTCTCTAGAGGGCATGCATCAAGGAATATACCATATAGGGCTCTAACTATGCATGATAGCTCTATACACTTTCATAAGGGCTCTTACCTTATGCATGCATAGAACTCTCCTTGAGCTCTATGTATCAGGTAGATCCCTTATACAAATGCATTCCTATACTCTTCTAGACTAGCATCTTAGTCTCTTCATAATATCTTATAGATTCAATGTTCTAATCTCTCTTTTTGGGGTTTTTTTTGCAGGTTGCATATCGTCAACCTCCTTCCCCCTGGTGACCTTTTGGTTGTCCTCTCTCTCTCTCTCTCTCTCTCCTGCATCTATGCACTCTCCTATGTTTCCATCTTTCTTGCTTTCATGTTTTCTTACACCTACATAGTGTTCTAATTTTTATTTTTTGGTTTCTTTTATAGGTTGTGTATCTCTACTATCTACTCCTAATCTCTCAGAGGTAAGCCCCTTTTTTTCTCTCCCTAATCTCTCCATATATTATTTTGATTTTATGCTTCTCAAATGTAGATGATTATTGTGGGTTTTATGTTTTTGTGATGCAGGAACTTTGACAACTAATCTCAGAGAGGTAAGCCCTTTAGTAGTAGCCCTCTCCCTAATGCAAGTCAACATCTTTACACGGTGTGGAAAGGGAACGTCATTCTTGATGATGTTGGCTAGGAGATGCGTTGTCGTGTGAGGGAACTATGTAAAAAAGTATTTGACCATGAAACTTTAAAAAAATTCCTCCACCTTCCATTGGAGAAGATAACAAGAATTTGCAATCAACTCAACAACATGTTCAAGCCTGCCCAGGTAGTGAGGAAGTACCTAACAAGTGGATCTACGATCTCATCAGAGATTGTATGAAACAGAGGAGGTTCGATGTCAAGCAACAAGAAGTGAAAATAGAGTGAGAAAATCCACGGTTCATTGACCAATAGATATGGGATGAGGAGATGAGGAAGCACGGTGAAAATCCTCGACAATACTCGTAGCAGCAGTGGCAAAACGACTAGAGAGCATGGCCAGCTCACACCTCGAGAGCAATGGATGGGACTCATTTTATGAGTATTTTGTAAGTATCCATGCTTTCTGTAGCGTCTCATTTATATGCCAAC